>NC_044251.1:18797752-20072127 GCF_003957555.1 Calypte anna
TAGGCATAGCAGAATAATTTTTATTTTCTTAAAAAGGTAGTATTTTTTTCCAAGCAATATGCACACACGTTTTATTGGCATTCATACAAACACAAAAACCGTTTTCTTCTTCTTTGCCCTCAGACCACACTGGCACTAACAAACAAATAAATATGTTTCTGAGTCGACTTAACAAATACACGTCTGACAATTTCTGCTCTGTGCTGGGGAGAGGTAGTGTTGGCAAGGAATATTAAGAAGAATGAGTACATTACAATGGCATGAGAAATGGAGTTCTTTTTTTTTTTTTTTTTTTAAGTGAGTTCCTCTTTTATTAACACCACATTGGCAGGCAGGCCGGCCTCTGAGGGTACTGGCGGGTGCCTCGGTATCTGCCCCGTCCCCCTCAGACCTCGAAGCAGCACACATCTTTCTGCAGTGTAAAATCTCCCCCCTTCCCCTTCCCAGCAGAGAGCCGGGACTGCTGAGCGGCCGATGCCTCAGATGGGGGCTGCTCGCCCTTGATTTATAGGATAAACTGACCTTGCTGACACGGAAAGGAAGCCCATATTCATGGGAAAGTGTGAGATCAGCAGAAAAGGGCGCTCACCGAGAGAGCTCAATTTCTTAAGACAACTTCAGATTTGTGCCTTTCCCCAGCCTCGGCGAGGGGCCGACCAAAGTGGTGTGGCGGGAAAGCCCGCTCCCGCGGCGGCTCCGACGAGCCTGTAACCCCGTAGGCTCCGACGCGAGAGTGGGGCTCCGGGGAGCTGTGTCAACCCCTCAGCCCCTCGGGTTCCCTGGCAGGACAGCCTGCAAAACGGTGCTGTATTTCCGTGCGCGGCTGATGCGCGTCTAAATAAAAAGATTTATATGATTTATGTATTTCACAATCCCCTTTTTCTTACCTTCTTCCTTTTAAATTTTTTGTTAGTTTTTTTTTGTTATTTATTTATTTATTTTTGTGTTTCATTTGTTGTGGGGTTTTCTTCTTGTTGTTTGTTTGTTTATTTTTCGTCCCAACTTTGAAACTTGGTTCATCTGCAGCTATGTCAGGGTTATTTCTACCAAGGGGTATCATTTGTCCTTGGCCTCGCATGCACGCACACACACACACACGAGGCAATTCCCATAAATTCCCCTTAGGATACCCTGGGGGACAAGCGTCGCGGGGAAGCTCTGTCCCGCCAGTGCATGGACGCGGGGAGGAACGCGACTCAGCCAGCTGCGGGCTCGGCCGGCAATCGTTGCTATCAGTTGCTCGTAGGGACCCGACTCCCTTCTTACGCCAGATCACCCCCTCCGAGGGCTGCCGGGGGAGACTCATCGAGGTGATCGGGTGAGGGACAGGCTCTGCCCCCCAAACTGCATCCTTTGGGGAGTGAGAGCCGTCTCCAACACGGAGCAAAATGTTTAGCATCCCGGCCCCTGCTTCTAAACCACCCCTTTCTCTCCGTGTTTCCCAGCAGTGAGCGACACTTCGCCTTACCCCAGCCCCAAGGTGGAGGAATGGAGCAGCCTGGGACGAAATACCTTTCCCACCCCGGCCCAGCACGCCATGAACGGGCTGGAGAAGAGCTCCCTGGAGCAGGAGGCCAAGTACAGCCAGGTAAAGAGAGAAGGGGCGGGAGGGCGGTGATGCGTAGAGCCCTGAGGTCGGCCTCGGGCTTTTGGCCCTTGCCCGGGGCTGCCGCTTCCAGTTTGGAGCCGGTGCTGGCCTTCTCTCGGTTTTGGTTTGCAAACGAGTCCGCCAAGACGGGCAACGTCGGGAAAGAGCCCGGCTCTCTCCTCCTCTCCTCTCTCCGCTCCCTCCCCCGGCACTGCCGCCGCAGCCCCCCGGCCTAGCCCAGCCCGTCCCGCTCGAGAGGCTCCTGGCGGGCGGAGGGCTGCCGAGACCCCCACTCAGCGCCCTCATTTCGTCCGCCTCGGTCTCCCGGCTCTGCCCCCGCCGCTGCGGCACAGCCCGCCAAGCTGACATCCGAGAATCGCCGCGCTCCGGCCCCGCCGGCTACTCGCCTGCCAACCGGACCCCGCCGCGCCGCCCACCGGGGCTCTGACCCGGCCCGGCCCCGAGCCCCCGGCCCGGTCCGCCCCAGGCAGGGCCGTGTCAGGGGGCACGTTCCGCCGCCGCCCTTAGCGCCGCGTTGTACTCTGTCCGCAGCGTGCTCTGTAGGCAGGGGAATAATTTGAAAATGAGGTGTAATTGCTTCCTATATTAAGCATTTCTAAATGCTTAAGTAGACGGCGAATTTCCTACGTTTTAATTACAGCACAATATAACTGTTACTTAATAAATCTCTGTCTAAATCTTTGTACTTGCTAATCAAATCCAATGCCGGGAGAAAAGATATAAGAGGCTCAACTGGGAAAGTACCGGGTTTGAAAACTTTTTGTCGTGCGATGGAAGCACTTTCGAAATGTATCAGAGGTTGCTGAGATACACTGGCTTCCTGGCCCTTCGTTTGTTACACTTACAACGAAGCAGAGGGAAACCCGCGATCTCTGTTAACCATATTCCCATTCAAAACAGAGCTTTGGGACATTTTTTTTTAGTTCCGTGTCTGGTTTTGGATTCCATGTCAAGGAGACTTGTAGCTCGTATTTGGTGCTGAGAGTAGCCGAATCAGAGCCTTTCAAACTCAAGAGGTGGAGTGCAAACTGCAGAAATGCTTGGAAAGAGGGGAATGAGGCAGAGTGGGAAATACCACAGGGCCCAGAAAGTGAACAACCATTTCACTCCATATAGTACCTTGCAAACAATATACTGCCTTTAACGCTATTCTATTTGTTTTGTTTTACTTTTTTTCTATTATCCCATTAGTATTCTCTTCATTACGTATTACAAATGACGTGCAGTATTGTATAGCCATGACTGTATGGTTAAAGATAGAATTAGACTTAGATTTAGTATTCATTGTTCCACAATTTTCTTTTAAAATGAAACAAAAAAAATATTAGCAGTCTTACTAACAATGATGGAAATAGCTTGTCATAATTCTGTTAAGAACAGCTGGTACCGTGGCTGTATTGTCTTAGGTTCCAGGCCTGGCCCTCTGCATGTGATTCTGCTGAAATATTCAGAGGATCTGGCTTGTAGGTTATAAACCATTGCCTTTGTTGGAATTTCGTTTACCTCAACAGATGTGTCCGAGGAACAATGTTATGTACATGAGGTTATTTTCAATGCTGGTGTTGGAAATGATCTTCAATCTTTATTTCACCCTTTCAGTATTTATGCTTTCATCTTCATAATATATTACTGTTCTGCTGTCAGTTCCAGTCTTGCTTCAAAGTTTTGTTCAACCTGAAAGATCACCTGACAAATGTAATTTAAAGATATTTGCTATTTTAACAGTGGAGCAAATTGCTACTAATAAAATGGAATTCATATATCAAAATACATTGTCCGGAGTTTAAAAGATCAGAAAGCCTAAAAAGCATTTATACAAAGGGTCATTTTCAGAACCCTGCTAATTAAAAGAAGACACAGAGGAGATTCCCTCCCTGGGTCCTTCCCCATAAATAATGTGGGTAGTAGAATTTGGCTTTATAAAGTTCTAACATATATACCAATCTGTTAATGTAGTATTCAGGCTTGCTTGACTCACCTGTATGTTAATTGCTTTGTCTGTCACAAGTTAACTACTTGCTAATGTATTCAGAGAAAATTAATGTAAAATAAGAATATGAAAATAGGAATTTTTTCAGTTTCATCAGCATTCTATTTGCCAAAAGACTTGTTCCAGCCAGGTGCAAAGTGAAATTTATGACCTGAATTCTTGCTGCATGTAGCACTAACTTATTCTCTGTCCACTCGCTGAAGCTCAGTCAGTCTGAGGTAATGGTCTGTGAGAGTGAAGTCTCACCAAAAGGCTCTGGTGTTTTAGATCTATACATAGTTTCTTGCAACTTGCTTTGGGTGTAAATAGATGAGCAGGAGACAGAAGAGAACATTTGTATGGATCCAGCACAGGCATATGTGGAATGGTGGAAAACAGAGAAGCCACGGTCATAACTTATGTGTCAGAAGCACCGCAGTGAAATAGGCTCTATCTTTGGACTTCAGGGTAAATGCTATTTTCCTTGTCTCTTTTGGGCAAAGCTCATTATAAAAGCTGGGTCTCAAGAAGACAGACAGCAGATTTCCCCCACAGAAGAGAAGTGACTGCTCTGTAATATTCCAGTTTTATATCTGTATTACCAGAGTCAGCGGCACCTGAAAGGAGTAGAGAAGCAGGGAATCAAATGTGTGTGTTCCACTTAGGCTTTCCAATTAGACAACAGGAGTGGAGAGAGTGTGCTCTGATGTAAATTAGCAAAGGATTTTGTCTGAGCAATAGGGAATTCTGCTGTTTCTAACAAATATTTACTATATATTTTGAGCATCACCAACAGGTTCAGCTCTACGCAGTCGGCAAATAGCTATATTGGTACTAGGTCAGTGCAGGACTTCTTCCCCCAGCCTTAGGCATGGATTATAGTATTTTAGTTCCCAAGAAATCCTCTGGAAACACTGTCTGCATGAGAAAGGGCTTAATTTTTCTAGCCTAAGAGCAAGGCGTTCTGTTCTTTTAACTTAAATTTATTTGACCCCTCTTTTTAAATGACACACATTTGTTTTAGCACATGGGATCCTGTAGGCTTTTTTCAGGTGAAGCTGTTTATTGACCTCCCAGACTTGTCAGCTGGCAGCCAAGGCTGGTCTCTTTGATGGGTTCAAATGGCTGCATTTCACCCCTTGCCCTACACATCAGTGGGAATTTAGCCTGGAAAAAAAGTCCCCAAAATAGGCAGGAAGGCTTGAAATTTTTGCCTCAGCAATATGCAGTCACACTTATTTAACATGAAACTGCACCTCTGGATGCAGAGCATTTTTCACTTTAAGTATTATGAATTTCCTGGTGTCTCTGGGGCCTTTTTTTCTGATGTTGTTTGGCATTTGGGTTCAGGGAGTTGAAAGCTCTGCCTGGCAGACTGTAATCCTGTACCAAACGTTCCCCAGGATATCACAGAGATGCTTTGCCAAGTTTCTGTTCATATTTTAATTACTTAATGTCCCAAGTTGCCATTTATACGTAAGCAATTGCATTATATTTACCTGGTGCATCATATTCACAAATTTGTCATACAGCTTTGCAAACAGAGTGACTTGTGAATCAGAGAAACTGAAAAGGAAAAAAATCTTTCTCAGAGCATGACAGTTTTGAGTCATACACATTTCATAAAGAGCTTAGTTATATTGCAGCATTTATATGGAGAGGCACATTCAGTGTAGTGTTGGGGGAAAGACTTCTACAGATAATGACATTATTAAGACAAAGGGTGAGTTTTCCGAACATTTTATGTATTATATTGGCAGATAAGTTAGGGGAAAAAAGACCTGATATCACTGAAATACAAACCCATTTGCACCTTGCATTTGCAATCAAAGCATTTAATAAATATGTATAATATTTAAAGCATACTTTTCAGACATCTGATGCGTGTGATTTTCTGGACTAATGTCATGGATGTGCAAACTAAAAAACTGTGGTCTGTTTTTACACATGTATAAAAATGCAGGTCTGTTTTATGTCTGTAAAATTTGTTGAGAGGCAAAAAGCTTTGGAAATATTTTTTTTCAAAATTATTTGTTGTGAGCATTGCAGGAAGCAGATGTGCAGATTGCCAAAGGGAGCTGATGCTCATTAACAGGGAGAAAGCTTGTAACCGGGGTGACTAAAACCAAGTGGTTACTGCAAGCTTGTTCCTGGAAAGGGTATGCTTTCTGGAGGCCTGATCCCAAACCTCCTGGAGTTGCTGAAACCACTTCTCCTAATTCAGACAGGCTTGCAAACATGCTTTGAGTGAAGTCTTTCTCTGACTTACTGGGCTGACCCCAAAGTAGAAACTTGTGTCTCAGAAGAACTTCAGCAGCTGTTAGTGGCTTGAGCTTTTGGCTTTGCTGGGCTTGTACTCCCTGTCCTCTGGTTGCATTCTGATTAGGGGTCGTGAGCTCCATGTGCTGTAAGCACATGAAGCGAAGTCTCAATTTTAGGGCAAGTGACTGCAAATAATTGTGGGTGCAATTCTGGACAATTATTTGCACAGAAAAAGTAGGCAATGTAAATATTTAGTTCCTGATCTTTGTAAATGAACAATGAACTAATATCCATTGGTGAAAGCATCTGTAATTGTTTTTACTTGCAGTGCTTAGAACCTACAGCATATGGCAACTTCTTTTGGGAGTGAGATAAAAATGTGACCTTAAATGTTATGGCCAATTACATCACCCTCCTACACAGATTATTGATCGAAAAAATTAATTAGCAGATTACTTATTCGGCATCTTATATTCTAATTCAGGAGTCAGGAAGTGGATTCCTGCTATGGGTCAACACAAAATCCAGGCGATGAAGATCCGTACCTCCCTTGCCTCACTCATACGCAGGAGTGGGAGAAGGTGTTGAGGTGCTTGTTTACTTTCTTGCTGAAGTATGTAGAAGAACTACTAGCAGAGTTCCTACCTCGTACAGGGGTTCAGACCTTGTCTCGGACACTGTCATTCTGTGTCACTCTCATTAGGATCTCCAGACCAGTGCCTGTTACTAAAAAACTGTCACTAAGACGGCTTGCTCGAGGTCTTGGCATCCATGTCATTGCATGTTGTGGGTGAGGGGCATGAGCTGATCCCACTACATGCACCTGATTCCTTCTCAGGTGATCTGGATGGCACCCCATTCGAACCCCATTTGTGAGACCTGCCTCTTACTGGCCACCTGCTTCCACGGCCAAAACACAGTGCCCTGCCCACCAACCCACATGGCTTCAGGGCACTCCACCCGGATGAAACTAATAAAGAAAGTCAGAGAGGTGAGTGAATGGTATAATGACACTCAAACTGCACTCTGAGCACCCTCTGCACAAAGGGCCCCAACCCACCTGGAGCTCTGCCATGACAAACAGAACCAGGGACTGACAAGCAAGTGGTGGGAGATACCTATCACAGCCAAGGAGCAGAGTGCCAGGGGGATTAGACAGGACTTGATCTATTCAATCTTCTGGTGCTTGCAGTACAGTGGGAAGAAAATGATGACTTTATGGTGTGTGGTGATTGCTATGGCCAAATATCAACTCTTAGGAATTGCTTACATACCTAGTCACAGTGGCCATGGTCATCCAGTAACTGACAGGCTGTGATTCCACCCTCATTTTCTTACCAGCTTCCCAGTAATTTTCTCTGCAGCACCAGAGATTTGTTAGGCAAAAGGGATGGCTGTTTTGGCTCTCCCTGGAGAGGACAAAGTGGGAACATTACCAGGTTGATCTCATATTTGCCTAGCTCCCAGCCACCAAAAATATCTTTTTTGTTCATGTGTCCTTCTCTCAGCCTCAGTTTCATTCAAGTAGCACCATGCTGTTACATGTATTATACTAAGAAGGCATTTTTCATAGAATTTTTTGTTAATAATTATAGTTTTAACTACCAACATTGAAGGAACAAATGTTTATTCCTTCCAATGTGTTTGCTTATTTAACACTCATGTGTGCCCTGCCCGACTCCAGATTTTGCCGAAATATTGAGGGGGAGTTGTGCAAATCCATTCCAAAACTATGGGAGTCTGTTGTTAGTTCCTAGCCAGGGCATTTTGCTCAGATGGCATGACTTTTTATTCTGAGCTTTTCTTTTGTCCTTGTAAGCAGAACTTATCTAAGGGAGACTCAACCTTTGTCTTTGTCATCAAAATCAAGCTTTGTGCTCACAGAAAAGAGAATTTACTTTTGTTCCAGTGTGAGGGAGTCTGTTTGTGAGGTTTTTTAAGTAACTGAATATATCCCAATATCCAGCACCTTCAGTGGACAGGAAGTACCTTCCATTTATATCATCCACCCTGGGAGTATGGGTGGAAAGCAACTGTTCAGTGCATATAGAGACCTTGTGCAATAATCTACGTTTGACAGACATTTTAGTAGAGATATTAGTGTGTGATTGTTGTGTTGTATGTCGTAGATCTCACTTCACTGTGAAAACCATCTAAACCCATCACTCTTCTGAAGAAGCATTGGAACCCCTTGCTCCCCCCTTTTATCTTGGCGTGCATTTGGGTTTTACAACAACCTCCGCTGGCCTTGTCTCCATCATGCCTTTTTCTCCTACCTCGCTTTTCCTCTGTTGTTTTTGTAGTGGATTCCTCAGTCTCTGAGAAAGGGTTGTGGTCTTTTTTTTTTTTTTTTTTTTTTTTCCCCCCTCTCTTGTTTCTGCTGTAGTTTGTTTTGGGAAAGACATGAAATGCCCCTGGCTCCTTTAGGAAAGGAGCAGTAATAGTGTGTAAATGCCAGTTACTGTTTACAAAGCTGTTTTTTTATTTCCCTGAAGAGACTGAGATTTAAAATTTGATAAGAGAATATAATTAAGAGTGATCTTGATGCATGTCACAGCTATACTTAAAACACACAGCTGATATCTGATTTCTGTGTTATTCAGTGCAGCTGGGATGCCTATAAGTAAAGGAAACAAGTTAATAAAAAAGCACATTAAACACATGGAATGGGATCTGCTCATTATTAAGGGAATGAACCTTATTTTAGAAGGAAGTAGTGTGATTTTCTCATGCAGTACATTGTAACGAATTGAACTTAGTTACTCAATCCTATGCAGTGTCTCTTACAAAGATTTCATTTTCTATACAGGTACTTCTCCTGTTACTAATTTTGTTTGGAATTTTGAAGAACTCAAGCATGCAAATAACTCAGTTTTAATTGTGACTTAACTAGAATACAAGCATTGCTTCGAACGACTTACAGTGCAAGAGAAATACTGTAATTCCCTATTCTTGAAAGGTCTCTTTCAATTTTTCAAAGCCCAGTCTTTTGGGAATCAGCCCAGCTCTGCTGAGCAACAGACTGACTGTAAACCCCTTGACCATGTGTTATTTTAAAAGCTCCTCAATTCCAATGTATTGCTGCTGTTCAGTCTTTCTTGAAAATAAAGGCGTATGTTTCAAAGTAACGTTCTACCTACAGAATGTTCCCCCTTTTGCTCAAGATTTCCTGGATGTCAAATTTATTTAACTACAATGTCCTAATTTTTCAGAGTCATCTGCTTGCAGTTAAATTAATAGCGAATCAAAGGGGAAATATGTTCAGTAAAATAAGTTCAATTCACCTAAGAATATGGATATATAGTTTAACATGAAAATATGTTGCAAGAAATTTTTCCAACATTAGAAAAAGACAGCAACCCCTGATTTGTCGAGTCAGCTATGACTAGTTTATTCACATACAGCTTTGACATTTTATTACATTTTCCTCAAAAAGGTTTTTAATAAAAAGTATTATCGTAAACTGGAGAAGTTTACTCAGTGTTCACTTTTGTAATCCTTCTTTAGGTAACTGACTTATTTGCACAGGCATGTTTATTTTAGTGGGACACTGATCTGAATAGCTGTTTGTAGGATCATGTAATTTTCCCCATTGATGCTGTAGCACTCAATACCAGCTTCACAATATAACCCTAATTTACTAAAGTACAAGTTCTGCCAAAATGTTATTTAAAGTTATTAATTTTAAAACCTTAAAAGAAACATAGGTGTGTTACTTACACCTCTAGATAATGACATTTTCCTAAATGAGATTTCCATTACAGGCCTGCTGTTGATGTTTTACTTGGAAAATTTGTTTACACTTCCCTTGGGATCCCGTATATTGGTTTGATATATAAATCATATTTCACTTCCAATTAAAAAGGGAGATGTAGCATGTTTGCTTCCTTTACGTTTTTAGTTTGTGTTTGATTGCTCTTAGTCTTGTTTCCATAAACTTTTTGACAGATAATGTGCACATCATTAAGAACATGAGATGTTTTCTGTTTTTTTAAAGTAATTTGCTCTTCTGATTGAAGGACTAGATATTCTAGACTAGCTCTGCTTCCTGCTAAGCTTTTTCCTTGCTGTGAAAAAAATTGCTTCTCCAGTAGCTGTGTTTTCAGGATTTTCACAAAAGATTCAGCTTTTTCAGCAACTGTTTTAAGTTTTTAATTTTGAAAAATGAGCAGCAAGAGGGTGTCTGTCTGTGGAGCTATGGTAGCATCCCAGAAGCCAAAGCTACTGCCAGCCCTCTGCTTTGCTGCAGAGCTGCTGCTTCTGGTGAGATGATTGTGATACTTGTGCACATTTGTTTCGTGAGCTCTTGGGAAAAGGCTCAGTGCTCGAGGATCAAGGCAAAGTGCTGAGCTTGCTGATCTGAGGACAGGAAGGATTTGTTCCATCCAAATCAGTTTTAGAATTGAGAAATGTAAGTGAAACAACAACTTTGTTCACCATAGGTGTGTTTCCCAATTCTTGACACAAGCTGAACTTCTGCTGATTCCAGCAGGGGAGATTGGGCTGAGTCACTGTCCAAGCTCATTAGGGCTCATGAATTAGGTAACTTGGAAGCCTATTGTGTTCCTCCAGACACATATTTTTTTAGTTGACATTTATAATACTTCTACAAAACATCAGTTCCTAGTCTATGCAGTATATTATACATTTAATTATAGTAACAATTACATTACAATGTGTGAGAGATTAAAATAATTGGAAATAATAACTTTAAAATAAGAAGAATAATTTATGAACATTTTAAACTATAAAACTATGGTGGCATCCACCTCTGGCATAAAATGTGCTTTCATTTGTATTTGTGTAAACCCAAAATGAGATAGTTCGCATTATTGCTATTAGCAATAAGTAAAATAAATTCAGGTCTGTGGTTTCGCACGCTGCAACTCTGGGTCATTTTCCAAAACAGTTAGAAGTCCCGTGGGAAGGGATCACAGGGGAAAAATCTAACTTTGATACTGACAGAACACGTATCTATCAAGCAAAAGACAGAGAAGGAAACTGCAGAAGAAAAGAAGCAAAATAATATAAATTAACTAAAATATAGACTATGGCTTTCTTCTACAATGTCCGAAAGTGGAATCTAGTTTGAGTGTTTCATTGATATTAACATGATGAAAGCAGAAAAGGAAGAGAAGTCAGGTAGTTTGTAAGACATGGATTGATTGGGAAGTTTGTCCAGAAATCTTGTGCCTTGTCTCTCCTCACCTTGCAGAAGAGAGAAAGCTGAAGGTGTATGATACATTATACCAGCATAACCTTCATAACAGATATCAAGATGTGTATGAGGGTTGCCTCTGGTTTGGAGGGAAACTGTTCTGAATTTTAGGAGTCTGAACAGTTAATGGAAATCACTTGTTCCAAAGAAAAATCCATAGAAGCTTGGTTCTAGACTTGCTTTTTATCCAACCACCCCCTCTGCATCCCAAATCACAAACAGACTAAAAACAACAATGACAACAAAGTTGTCTCTAGTTAGTGTTGTACCCAAAGTGTCTAGGACTAGAAATTCCCTCCATTAGAACTGCTGAGCCAGCTCCTTGATCGGTGGAAACACATTTGTTTCAACAGCATGATTTTATGTGACCTAAAACAAGACTTTGAGTCCACCTTGGCTTCAAAATTTGCCTGGATCTTTTCACTGGCAGAGGTGCAAATCAGCAGTACATTCAGCAGAAAATCACCAGATTCAACTTGTGATTGTTTTGCAGGTATCTTTGTGAGAATGGGTTTACCTGAGTTTGTTAATTGGTGGGAGGTCATGTGTTCTAGGTTTAGAACATAGCTCTAAGATCTGGAAATGCTCATTCCATGAGTTATCTCAAAACACAGAAGCAGCAACTGAGAGCAAATGTTTCTCTCCAGATTTATAGAAGCTGGATAGTAAGTGCTTTAAACAGGAACCCTTATCACTTAAAAAGCAGAGGTTCTTGTTCAGTTAGTACTACGTGTTTGTTTGTTTGCTTAAAAAATTAGATTTCCTTGGAAAAGCAATGGTTTAAATTAAGAAAAAAAATATTTATAAAATTTAAAAACTAGGTTCAAGAGGCTCTGAACATAAAACAAGTTCTAAGTGTTTTAAAAGTCCATAAACACCATGGGGTTCTTGCTCTCCTAATTATGAATGTTTGGATTTAGTGTTCATTTCCTCTGATTGAAATACTACAGGATGAATTATTCATCCAGTATATATAGGGTCACGGAACTTAATCCCCTCCATTTATTTTAAGTGAATGCCATGTTTGTAAAAAGTGCCAGATTGACAGACAAGATTCAACCTCTCTGATAACCTACACTTTGTATCTAAAGCTGTTTAAATGTAAAAACTCTCATGGTTAAAATTATTATGTCAGGTCCTTCATGATGAAAGTCAGAGATGAGAATCAGGGGCTTTTTTGAGTAGCATAGTTTTAAATCACATAATATGAGGTTTTCTCTATCTGTGTAGTTTTAAATTTGGACCAGAAGAGGCCCTGGCTGCTTTGCAGGAATGGGTTGAACTTCCCCTGAAGCAGAGCTGTGCTAGGCCAGTCCATACCCATCCCAGTGGTGCCTGCTTGGCTGAAGGCACATACTGACATCCATATCATCATGGTTTTGAGTGGTAAAACTTCGTAGCATTGTAACTAAAATAAGAATGACATGTCACAACTGCCTCCATGTCCTGCCCTCAGTAGTCAGGTCAAGATCTTTCTCACATTCAAAAGAGACCGTAAAAACAACAGTTACCTCAGTAATGTAAGTAAAGGGGAGTGAGTAAAAGGGTTGTTTTGTCTGTTATAAATCACGGTAAATATTTTTAAATTAAGTTTTTACAAAAACTAGTGAATCTTCAGTGAAATCCCATCTGTTTTATCCATAACAACCCAAGCAGCACCTTCAGTGTAATTCAGTAACAAACTATGGCTTCACCAATAATTATAGTTCAGAGACTTACACTTAAATTTGTGTCATAAGAACATACTAAGAAAGGTCACACAATGGTAAAGGAGGAACATATATATGTATATATGTATATACATATATAAGCAGAGGAGCATGTACAATTAAACATTCATCATCAACGCTTCAGTTAATGCAAACTGTTCAGGTACTCAGATTTGCCTCAAATCATTCAAAATGATCAGTTTTTAGTTGCTGAGAACCCCCCGGCAGTCTTGTCTACAGGAGCTTCAAGAGCCCAGGGCATGGGTTGCAGAATCATGGTTCCAGCAAAGAGGTGGTTTGTTGGCATACTGCCTGGCACAGATCTAACCTGTATCCCCTGTTCTGTGTGGACAAGGACACCCTGTTTCTGGCAGGAGGGGTGAGCAGAGGGACTGGGAATTGCATGGCATTGCTCACCCTCAGGACCAAAGCATTGGTCCCGGTTTGTTTTAATTACATGTACAGACACAGCTATCAGCTCCAGGGAATTTTTTTTGCTCTCACACAGCATTTGGACATAGAAGGAAATAATTTTTTGAGGACCAAAAATTGTTTGCCTCACAAATAACATGACCCATGTTCTGCTGGACTGTTATGGTAGGTTTGGGACAGGCACAAAGTGATTGCATCAAGCAGTATTTTGCCTTGGCATAATGCAGCACTATACACAGCTTTGAAGGATATGTCTGCAGTATTATTCTTCCTCAGATGAGATGTTGTTACAGCATCTGCCTTTCTTAAACAGCTCTAGGTGCCAGTGGATGGAGAACATCCTGCACCATGGCAGTCTGTACAGCATACAGGAAGTATTTTCTCTTCTTTGTGGCAAACAATGACTCTGGCTTTTCCCAGAGCCACACATTGTAGAGGGGTGCAATGATAACACAGAAGGCTGGAGGGACATGTGCCTCCTCTGCACCCTAGGAGGAATCACAGCCAAGGTTTCATGGGTCGTGACCACTCACAATGAGGAATCCTATTTGAAACGGGGCTTCCAGGCACAGCCTTGAGATCACTGTTTTGTATCAGAATGCTTGGGAGTGGGCGAGTCTGAAGGACCAGGTTGGCCTTGCAGAGTTGAAAAAAAAAAAAAATTCTTCAAGAGGCTGGAGGTTTCTGCTGTCTCAATCACCATGAAAATCTTCGAGGACTTGCCTCAGATCTTTTCTCCTTCCAGCATGCCTTTGGGGTTTATGTAGCTCTTCTCTCTGCAGGATCCCTTTGGGTTGTGGCTCTTAATGTCCCAGTGTTGCAAAATTACTCTAATGGCTCTACTGCCTCCGTGAAAAGCTTTTTATTGCTGTCTGTTAGAGCAAAAACCAGAAGTGTTCTTTTCTTGTTTCACATTCTTCTGAAAAGTACTTTACACACTGTAAGAGGCAGGGAGCTTGGAGAACAGTACTTTTTAGGGCCTGTCAGACTTTTAGTTTCCAATAAATTCAGTGAAATAATTTTCCACGTGATTTAAGAAGTGTACTAATTTACTGTGCAATTATTTGAAAGTTTGTATTAATTAGCATTGTTGCAAAGCTGAGGCTGAAGTGTAATTCTAACACACAGTAGGAGACGTGTAATTGGAATTGAAGGTCAGGCCACATATTTGGATTTTCAAAAGAATAAGGCAAGTTCAGCTTCAACAAAGTGTTTATGGATTTGGAATGACAATTATGTTGCTGCTGCAGCTGTATGTTTTGTACTAATTAATATACCTATTGCAGGCTTGTAGCTAGGATCCCATCACTGCCTCCTGCTGTTTTAGGTTGCTGTACATGTTTATATTGACTCCAGCAGGATTACTGCTTGGTTTCCCAAGTGGCAATGAGAGCCAGTAGAGTCCAGCCAGTAGAACTATGAATTACATTGGTAGGAAACTCATGAGCCTGAAATCAGGCCAGTGCCTTTTATGGGGCCCTTCATGCAAGTACTGGAAATTTAGGCAGGTGTAATCCAGACAGGACAGAAGAAATGAAATGTTACCATCATGTGAAGTTTTAGCTGAAACAAAATGTCTGTTTAATTTCTTAACTCTGCACTATCCAGGTTAGGTCCAGTTCTACCAGGTGATTAAAAATGTCAGATGTTACCTGGACTGCTGAATTGATACCTGTTCTTTCATACTCAGACAGGAAGCATCTGGGGAAAAAATACTACCCCAAATCCTAAAACATAAACACTACACAAACTGAAACTTAGGGAAGAGAAATTATCTTGGTTTGTACCTGTTCTGCTGAGAAAGCTTTTACAGGGTGTGAAATAAACCACCAAACACTTTTTATTTAAATAAGGAGTCATTCATTGTGAAATCCTATCGTGGCATACTGAAGGACTCTCCCTTCCCTATTTAAATAGCAACACTTCTCTCCAGCCTATGGAAGGACCTAGGAAAATAGCTTGCAGGAAAGGACCCAGCCCTGCAATTGTTTTGTGCACAGAAACCCTATTGAAACTAGGAGAAGCTGTGAGCAAAGAACATTTTCAAGGTTATATTCCAAGTACCTAGAAAATAGATTTTTAAAAGACATCATCAATAATAATACTATTACTATAGTTCTGACTCATGCTCTGAGCAAACAATTACCAAAGACTTTAAGTTGTTCCCACCCCCCCCATGCTGCTTGTTACCTCTTCACTCCAGGGAGTGTTGTGTCAGGAGCCGTGCCTGCACCTGCCTGCTGCAGCTCGGGGCTGAGCCCACCCTCCCTCCTTTGGGGATGAGGGAGGCTGTGGCCACTGCATACTCAGCTTAAACTGCCACAGCACCACCTGCCAGGGACTGGCCAAGAGTGGCCAAAACTCCACTGGAAATTCGGGAAAGATGGGTTGCAGCTCACCTGCTCCAAGCCATGTGATTCATTGCCAGGAGCTGAATGCTCTTAGTGAAAGAAATGGGCCAAACTCATCACACATCTCCAGATGTAACCATGGGCTTAAGGAGTCCCTGAACAACAGCTTGTGGAAAGCCAAGTGAGTGCACAGGGGGGTCAGATGGCTTCTGCCCTGCTCTCCATGTGTGCTCCCTAAACATCTTCTGTTGGTTCCTGCCTAGGATAGACTCCCAGAAGTGTCCAGAGCTGATACAAGGTAGCTGGTCTTAAAAGCAAAGGGGGCCACTGCACCTCTGAAATCTGAGGGGCATGGTTATGGGTGGCTTTCAGGGTGTCTTCACTTGTCCTATACAAAGCCCAAGCAGCACCTGAGGGCAGCTTCTTTTATCCCAGATCTGCTGTGTCTTACTCTCTCAGAAACAATTTTCCCTTCTCTTTCAGGCACCAAATGGCCTCCCAGCTGTCAGCAGTTTCGTGTCAGCACCAGCCATGCCTCCCTATGCCACACCAGCCCAAGTCTCACCCTACATGACGTACAGCGCTGCCCCCTCCAGCTACATGGCCGGCCATGGCTGGCAGCATGCTGGGGGCACCCCGCTGTCCCCTCACAGCTGTGACATCCCTGCCACGCTGGCGTTCAAGGGCATGCAGACAGCCAGGGAGGGTAGCCACTCAGTCACAGCCTCTGCTCTCTGATGCAGGAGCTGGTCCAGGACCAGCATGAGCCCGCTGCCTGTTTGTCCTCTCAGCCTGGCTCACAGACTGCTCCCTTCCTGCCGGCGATACCTGGCATTTCTCCTCTGACTTGTCTCCTGCAAGGCTTTTGGGATTGAAAGAGCTGAAGACACCATCAGAAACTGAGAAGTGCTGTGTTGCACTTTTAAGGATCTTCCATCCCTCAAAGGGCTCGTGGAGCCTTGTCCTACTTTCTCCTGGTTAGACCATACGTATTTATTCTTAATCATCACAGACTTTCTAAATGTGCAATTGTTATTAAAATTTGTGTAAAAATCAATAAAAAAATCACCACAGAAAATTCTGCTATGCCTCAAATCAGCAAAGGCGGCTAAATGGGAGGTGTATGCCAACTGGCTAGAGAACAACACTTTCATCAACAAAGTTATACAATACACTGCTATTGAGAGGCCACTTTTGATTGTTTTGTTGGGTTTTGGTAATCAAATATAGAACCAAGGCAATATGAGGCTCTCAAATTCTTCTGGGCATATTGCCATCGTCAGGCAGTAGCAACACCTTTGTGTTTTGATCCGTTTGTAAATATAAGCTTTTGACGGCATTTGTTTTCACCTTCCAGTACATTTATTTCTATTTTTTTTTTTTTTTAAGTTAAAAGGTGACTTTCTAGCTATTTTCTATGTCTTTGTGTGGTGGGGTGATAGCCTCATCTGATGAGGCTTAGGTAAGGTTTTTTTTCAATCTATTTTTATGCCTACAGTAGAGGCTTCAACATCACACAAAATAGTTATCTAGCAGAAGATTCAAAAGCAGAAATCTAGCCAAGTAACTCTTCCCAGCTATACCCAGTCTCCCAGATTTATGAAACACAACATTTATATCAAGTGTACAAACAGAAATGGGAGGAAAATAGGAAAATATTTGAACAAAGCTGAAAACTGTAGAGGAAAATGCCACGAATGTGCAACCTGTGGAGAGATACTTCCAAAGTAGTGTCAGTCAACAAATTCACTGAGAAGCAAAATTGTACCATTGCTGTCAGCTCAGTTGTCTCCAGCATTTTCAGCCCAAAGATTATGTTGTAATGTTTTTAAGAGGAAGTTGTCTTTAATTTCTACTTCAGTGAATGTAAAATATGGCTCTTGGTAAAGTTTACATTGCTGTTCTGAAGCATTTTTTTTCCCTTTTAAGTATACTGGTGGTGGTGCTACAAACACAGATATTATTTAATATTTACAAATTCCCTTTCTGCATTTCTGTATCCAGTGGCAAATATTCTGTGCCAGTTATTTTGCTTTAAACTTTAATCCCAAGAGAAACAATGTTCTGATCTTTGAAAATTTACCTGTCTTCCTTGGGCAATAATAAAGTTCTGACTGTTATTCCAGAATGCTTTCCACATGCTGTAGCTATGTTAAGAACATGAACGTGGAAAAAAAAAAAAAAAAAAAAAGCCTGGTGTGACATTTTGATATCCTTCATAGAATATTAATATATTGTATATTTTTAGAAATGTTGTGCAATAAATTACACTGCATACCATATTAAACATTGATTAGGTGAGAAAATCAAGTATAGTTGCCTTTTAAAATAAAGTTTTCTCTTTGTGGATTTCCAGTTTTCATCACCAAGACAGATGTGTGTAACTTTTCATAATAATCTAAGTAACCAGTACATTTTATGTTCAGCAGATCCACTGAAACATAGATTGACTCATCTTGGTTCTGCCACCTTTGCTATTTGCATTTAAAAATAGTTACCAGAACTGTATTTCTATGAATAACACAGGTATTGTATTGTGGCCCTAAGGAAAGAAAGATCTGATCTCAGATGTGATCCCGAATCCTTAAGCCTCAAAGACATTCAACAGCTGCTTAGCTTTAATGAGATGCTGAAGGCCTTGTTATTCATTAGAACATTTTTTAAAGAATGCTTCTTTGAAACCACTAAAAGTAGCATGCTCACAAGTGCATTTCCATGCTGGTAGTGACATGGCAGATGTTATTCTACATTTATGCAATTGTAGCTGAGACTAGCCTTAACACCATAAAAAAATAAGTTGGTTTAAGTTTAGACAAGCTCTGCACTAATAATAAAATAGAAGGGGAAAAATACAAGAAAAAGATTATGAGTCAATAAATTATTAGGTTGGCAACAGAATTTTAGCTTTCATCCCAGCTGTTTTACTGGATTAGAGAATTATTGTCTACCTGTTGTTACCCATACAGCACAAACAAGATACACCAAAGGAAGAACAAAACAAAAGAAAACAAAACAAACAAAAACAGAACACCAGAAAAAAAGGAAGAGAAGCCTTCTGTAGAACAGCTTTTTGAGCTCCAAGAATTCACAAACCTTTAACAAAGTATGCTGCTATTTATAGTTTTCAAAACTTTTCTGAGCAAATGAAGGTAATTTCTGTAATAAAAAATCATATTTTCCAATATTTCCATGAGGCATTAATGTGCTTTGGGGGATACTTAGAGAGACAGATCCTCAATTTTATCAGTTTGCATTATTTTATCTTCAGCTTAACTGGGATAATTTACAAAACAAGGACAAGACATGATGCTAACTATTTCTCACGTTGAACACACCATCCTGAACAATTTTTGTTTTAGTTTTATTTAGGCATATCTCTGCTCATCTGTCTGCTGTAACCTTGCTCTAAGTGCAGTCAGTGGGGTTGTCTGTGGAAAGTGTAACTCAGAGTGAGCAAAGTACCTGACATTGTCCCTTGGTAAAGTGGCAGTGATGGATTTTTTTTTGGTGTGAACTTTCATAAATATTATTTAATTTTTTAAGTGTAAGCCTATGATGAAGAATACCCTTTTGTCAAAACATTTTTTCCATGTTTGTACTCATAGGTAAACCGAAAAGCACAATATGTTAGTTTATTAGACACACAATTTTAAGCCACTTTACAACAAAGAAAAGAGAAAAAGGGAATTAAAAATAAGTAAATAAGAAAAAAAAATTATTTTATTATCAGCTGTTGGTGTCGGGTACAAGGGTATAAATCCACTAAGCCGAATGAATTAATTTGGGAAATATGCAGTGTATGTGATTGCAAATTTTCAGGTTTTAATCCAAAAAGCCTAAACTTCATCCCCATAGTGTCAAATGCTTTCAAAGAAATCAGTGAAGCTTAATATTCTCTCCCATGGCAGCTCCACTGCGCATGGTCCCAGTACAGACAACCTCCAGCATAAAACATATCCAGATCCCACATTACACCACAACTGATGGGGGATTGGAGTGGCATGTTTGTGGGTTTGTTTTCTAAAACAATGCTGTGTTTTCTGCTTTCTAATGGTTCTCTTTTTATCAAAGATCAGGCTGACCTATTAACTGAAAAAAATCACGTTGGAAAGGATGTAAAACCAAAGGCTATATATGTATATACAGTATGTTTAAAGCCTTTTATTTTTATATTTTGAATGCTCTAAATTAATAAAAGACTAATTATAAAGCATTTTGCTTTTAATCTTCAAAATTATCTTAGTAGTGTCTTCTCTTTGGCCAAGTACCGATAATGAAATGCAACAACAAGGAACATTTGTTTTAAAATTACAAACTGTAACAGAGCTAATTTTATTGATTTTAGCTATGAAGTAGTAGAGGCATGAGAAGCTGCTGTTATCAAATTTGGACAAAAGAGAATTTTATTGAGCATGTCATTACAAGCAACCTTGAAAGTGCAGGAAAGGTGTTTCTATTTTTAGCTTTTTATTGTTTTTCTAATGCATTAAAACCACTCACAAGATGAGACTTCACATGTGAACTGTCATTTTCAAGTAATAATCTGGAAAGATATTTCTGTAGGATTCCTGGGAAAAAGCTTTGTGTCTCCTAAAGAGGAAGAGCATTTAAAGATAAGAGTGTGAATGTAGTATGGGGTGATACAGAAACTTTCAGCAAGTGCAAGATATCCATTCATTTGACAAAAAATCAAATTTACTTAATAACATTTTTGCAACAGAACAATGTGTAATTTTAAGTTATTTAAAGAGTTTTTGAAAAAAACACAGCATTAGAGTGGCACAACTGCATGAATTAAAACTACGTCTTCGATTAACGTAGCAGAAATTATCATATTTCACAAAGCCAGTTAGAATGGTTTGTAAAGACAGGAGTATAGGACTAAAATATTTATATTTAAAGTGGCTGGGAAAATGAACAATTTTTGCTTTAGAGCAACATTTTTTATCTACAGAAAAGGTGCATTTCTGTGAGGCGAATGGCTGGCTAATTACAACTACCTATGTGCTCTCAAGTCTAGAACACTGTGTCTCCATCCCATGGCCGTAATGGAAGACTCAAAGGTCAGTCATGGTGTATTGAGCATTTTTAACATGGAACAGCAGTAAGCAGTACTATATGAAGCTAAATTAAAAATCTACAGTAAAGTCTTATATGTCAAAGAGTAATTTTTTTTCATTTATTTACTCATGTCTTCTATGTTTCCCTCAGTTTTGTATTTTTATGTAATGTGATGCAGGCTAGTTATTTCCAGTATCTTCTGTGATCTGAGTGAGATCTATACTACTTATATGGCTAAGAACAAGTAGAATGTTTAACTCTATGTGTTTTTTTCAGGTTGTGGTTTGTCACGCTGTCCTTTCCTCTCCTAACTCCCAACAATTTACAAAGTTTTCTCTTGGTGTTGAAATAATAGTGAATCCAAGACTGACTCAAGAGTTGCCAGAGCAGGGATCATGTGCTTAACCTGGAGCCAATGGAGCTGTTGCTTGACACTAGCTTAAGATCTGGCCCCAGAATTCAATTTTTTTTTCCAAAATTCCCTGTAATTTATTATCTTGTTATTTAATCTGAAATTCTTAAAAAAGTGTATTGACTACATAGGACAACTCAATGTCCAGAATTCTGTTTGTCTTTGAAAAACCGACTTGTTCCTATGTCTCTCATATTTTCTCTCGATCCAGTAAAACAATTACAAATATCAACTGTACATTTTTTATTTATTGCACTTGCAGAGTATTTAGGCACTTACAGAAAAGCACATGCTAAAATGTTATCTTGGATCAGGACCTGAAGACCAAATTTATTTTGAACTGTGTTAACATCAGTGTAATCTGAGGGTATTCAGCACCATAAAGGGTGAGAATAACTTTTACTTTATTAAAATGTATTCTAGAATGCATATAATTTTAGAGAGTACATTTTTCAGAAGTACTACTTGTGATCAACTCTGTCCTGAAGCCATGCATAAACGTATTCGTAAACCAAAAGCATCACTGCACCACCTGGAAGAAAAGATGTTCATGTACATAACATTTTAGTTTACATACAAAATTCAGTATTTTCAATATTTTGTAGAGCATTTGTAGTGTGCTATCTAAATAAGGACATAAAAAAGCCTTACTTGCAAAATGGATAATTCTACTAATTTCTTAATTCCTTATAAATTCAACAGTTCTTAAACCATACCAATTTTACTTAGTATTGGACCATAAAGTTCATGTGAATAGCTTGTATATTAAATCAAAACCACCCTCAGTGTGATTTTTCCTAACATTTTTTTAAAATGAATATTTTTCTTTGTTCTTTTACAAGTGAAACTTTTGACCTGAATATGTGTATATTTATATGATTGTTTAGACTTAAATTTGGCCATGAAAGAGAAGCTTGAGTGCTGGAATGACAAAAATCCATCACCATGGTGATGCAAATGCTTCCAGGTAAGATTCAAGAATGGTTTTCAGCTGGTTGTTCACCATGTCAAAAGCAGAAGATTACAGTACTGAAATAGAACAATCTTTCTGTTCCTGTACCTGCCTGTGAATCCACAGGTAAAGTTTTGATCCGATGAAATGTAGCAGATCAGTCTGCTAGAACTGATAGCAGTATAAAATCCCAGCTTGAATGCCATAGAGTATCTTTACTGTTTGTGATGCCAAAATAAAACCCTTCTGTAACCAGGTTGTAATTACTGCATGAGCTAAAGAGGAGAACATTTTGGAAGGGGTGTGTATATATATATATACACATATATATAACTAAGCATATAAAGAAGCTTCTGGTTGGAGAAGATGGGGAAAGAGAATCAGGTTCCAGGCTGTAGGAGTAAAAGTGCGGTACAGTGTGCTACCTGCGGGTGCCAGAGCTGGGGCCCAAATATTTTTTTTTGCTCTTGTCTGTTGTGTCAGGTAGCTTGGTTGAGTGGCACCTCCAACAGAGAAGTTTTTGGCTGAACTGTGCTGACCTTTCTAGGTAGATGGGATCAGCTCAGCCAACCAGGCACACAGAACTACCCCATGAGTTTTCAACATCAGACTTGAAATCCTCCATGAACAGCAACTCACAGAGAGCTGGATATAAAAGTTTGCGGAAGGCTTTGACCAACAAACAAAATATACACACATTGTCTAAGATGTGATGTGAACTTAAATCAAGGATGATTCCAATTCTCATACTCTGTGATCTGTTTGTGTATCTCTTGTTCTAAAAGCATTCATGTTTTGAAAGGAGGAGTTACGTTTCCAGTTCCAATAAAGATTGCATTATTACTTTATTGGAAACCCAAATCTATATACTAGTCAATAGAACTACAAAAGCATTTAAGAAGAAGTCCACACTTAACTGACCTGCTGGGCCAGGACTCATAGTAATTTGTTAGATGGAAAATTATATTCTCAAATCTGCTCAGTGCTAATGAGTACTGGGGAAGTGAAACCCTGCTTTGTCTTTGTTCTGTATGTAATGTAGTGTTCTTGGAGTATGAGGGAAAAGGCTTTTAGCACCAGAGTTATGCCTTGCTTCCCTGTTTCCCCTCCCTACCTTCTCTCTTTTCCCTGCACAATAACCAGGCATGGTCTAGCACTTAGCCAGACAGATTGGATATGCAAACATTTACAGACAAACCTAATGCCTCCTTTATACTGCAAAACAGACTCTCTACCTACTTTCTTTTAACCATGTGTGTTCTTGCCTATTAAACCACCTTGCACAATTGGAAATACAATTTCATGGGAATGGGATACTGTTCAAACTGGGGCTTCTGCTCTTTTTAACACAGACTGCCTCTGTGGGCTGGCAAAGTCTAAGGGCCCAGTGCTCTGCTTTCGTGATTAATCAAAACCAGTCAGGGAAAAATAGTCTAAAAGTCAAAGACGACCTAGTTCTCAACCACTCTGCTCCTGCATTTGGAGTATTAACTAGTGAGAAGGAGTCAATCAGCCAACTCAGTTTTAAATTATTCTTATCTTTTTAGTTTTCTAGGGTCATGCAAGTCTCTTTCCAGCTCATGCTATTGCTTTTAGGGTCTGTTCTTCACAGACACTGCAGAGCACAGGAGAAGAAAAGTAACTGGAATTTGATATACTTGGGCTATGCCTTGACTAGTTGAGAGCATTTGTACTGGAGAAACTCTAACCTGCATTTTAAGGTCACTTTAAACTGGTCCAGAATATTCATGGTGAAAAAAAAAAAATCACATTAGAAGGAATAGGACAAGCTTTAAGGAACACTTCCAAAGGTTTTAGAGTTCTGGCACTTATGTGGATGCATCTGGCACGCTCACAAACGAAGTAATTGAACAAACCAGCAGTTACTTGGATCTGCAACCACATGATGTGTTTATGTAAATGATTTTTAAAGACACATATTTAGCCAGATCTATCTATGATACTATCAGATAATGCTGTTATCAAAAGAAATCATTCAAAGGTGAATGAGAATTTGATGGTTTCTGGTACACAGTTTCATTTATTTGACTGATGCTTACTACATTTTGTCAAGAAACTGAAATCCAGGAAGAGAAACCAAGAACAAAAGCAATATAGAAATGACAGAGGGAAAATTACCTGGACCGAGTCTCATGATCTTGGGAATCAAACCTTTGTACAGAGCCAGAAATCTGTAGCAGAAGAAAAACAAACAAAACATTTCAAACAATATTCTTGGTCTAAAAGAAGAATGGAATTTTAGCATGTGTTTGCTAGAATGCTGGCAGAGCACTTAGAAGTAATTATTTGAAATTACACATGTTCAATAGCAGGCCGTATCTGGATTTTAACATTTTACAGAGGCAGATCAGATGAAGAGAAAAAAGTTAATCAATGTTCAGTCACAAAAGCTACGTTGTGAGCCTACCCAATCAGAAATATGACTTTAATCAGTGAGATGGTTTTACTTTCAAGACAAGTCTGTTAACAACAGCTGCATACATGGACAAAATGACTGCTATAATTGAATATCAAAGCTACAACTCAGTCTCACTTGAGAAATATTTTAAAAAGTTGGAAAACTTTTTTTATTTCCATGAGAATCTGTCATTTTAAAGGTACAGAGGTCTGCATAATTACAATTAAATTGGGAAATATTTTGTGGGGTTTTTTTCTGTGGATATTTTCATTTTATAAAATGAAGAGTTGAAAAAATTACATTAACTATATGAAGCGTTTTTTTTTGCTGACTCAATAAGCATCTTATAAGTCTTGTAAAAGTTCACATGGAGTAGGAGGATATCTCCTTATAATTCTTAAATGATTTTCAAAATATTATATTGCAGTATCTTGATATGTGAATTCAGGGTGGCTTAATGGTTGTTGTCAAACCTGAAAAATAACAGCATGATTTTATGGATGTATGAACTAAAAGAGAGGTCTGGACATTTATTAAAATAAGATTGTTTTACCCTTCCTCTTTATAGACTGTTGCCATAGTTTTAAAACAGGTTCTGTACTTGATCTCTCCAGGAACTGGCTGTGGTCCTTGAATCCTACTTTTTGCAACATCAAAAGGAATGTTAATAATTGAGGCTATTGTTCCTGAGACTAGCCCAATTCCAAATTTCCTCAAAAACTCCAAATTTGGATCCTGCAAAAAAAGAAAAAGAAAGAATAAAAAGGGAAACGGAAGGACCTATGCAGGTTAAGCACTATAAAGTAATATGCATTTAATCAGAAAACTCGCAGAACACAACACAACACAACACAACACACTCGTGTTATTTTAGCGGAACACATTAGGATTTCCTATGCTGGAACTTGTTTTCTTGACAATTCTATTGGCTATGTTTTTACACATGGTCTAAATTGCTGAAGTACACATTTCCTCACACAGGATTTATAAACACAGTTCATAAAGAAAGACTGGTATGGCATATGGGGATGATTTGTATAATTGGGCTTCACAATGTACTTAGTATTACTGTATCAAAACAGGAGAAATCCAAGCACACTATTAGCTAATTGGCCAGAATATTTTACAAATGACAGCAACTTCCACCATGAAGCCTACTAAAATGCTCATTTGTGTGTTGGACCCCCAAATGCTAAATTAAATAAAGGCTAATCTCAGTCTGCTGCCATTCCCCTCCAGGTTTTTTACATTTATTTTCACATGTAGCTGATCCACTGTACTGAGAAGTGCTAGCTTCCTGCTATTAACAATCCAGCTCGCTGCAACTGCTAAAGAGCCTCCACGTTCTGTGCATTATAAACGGTGGTAACTCACTCAGCTAATTGGCTGAAGAATTTACAACAGATTGTTTCTGAACCCTGCTATGTATTCACGGTAAAAGTTAGAAGCAGGTTAGAAGTGCATCTAAAACCTTCCTTGCTCAGACGCAGTTCACAGCCCAAACGGAATTTATTTGATCTTTTAGAAAGACCTCCTGTCTTGGAATATTCTGTGATGTTAAACAACACAGAGTTTGTCTGGCAGTCAGTCTCTTGAAGCAAGTCTAGTCCTATTTTTCTAAATAGTGGAAGTCACAGGCAAGTGTGCTCCAGGGAATTTTGCAGTGGCATAATTTTTTTTGCTATTGGTCTTCACCATCAGGGACACTTTTTACTATAGCAGACTTTACATACACAGTTCCATTTTTTTTCATGAAGGTACTTAATCAGTAAAATAATTTGTAAAATAACAGATGACCTTGCCATGTTATAGCATCAATATTATATATATATATTACATACAGGTATGAAATATGACATATGAATAGATGAATAAATAACAATATATTGAAATGAAAGAGTGAGTTCTTTGTTTTCTAAACCTGTACATTTGTGAATGAGAAAAGGAACAGTGAAGAAGTTTTCTTTCCAGATTAGCAACAAGGAACATAAATTAAAGCTTCCATAATATGCATTGGACAAAGTCCATACAGGTGTTTAGAGAGAAATGCTTTTTATTACTGGCAGGAAAGCTTGACACCTTGATTTCACAAAACATAAAACATATTGGTAATACCTTTTAAAATTAGAATGGCTTGTGGTACCTAACGAATTACAAGACTCTATTAGCAAAATCCTTAGTACCAAATTTCTGTTTATTCTGTACATACGTTTACATGGAAATAAAATGAAGCCAATATTTCTGGTATCCAGAGAATTAAAAAGGACCCCCTTTTGAAGTTTGAGAGGCCAACAGTGTAGCAACCCTGTTCCAGCATGGTTCCTACCCAACTCCAGGCACCAGGTGTATGATTATACCCACATCTGAGAGCTAAGTACTATTCCAGATCTTGTACTAACCTCCTCAAAAGGTCATGCAGCAAGGTAGCTACCACTGCTCTTGATTTTTCCCAGTCCAGAATGTTCTGAAGTATTTTTGTCCCACAGATTGGTGCAAGGATTGTAACCTCCCTAGTGCCAAGCACAGTGAGTTTTCCTCTGGGCCTGGCAACATGCTGGGCAAAAATATTTACTTATTGAACATTAAATTTCAACTATTATTGCTGCTGAAAAAATCCTTTATATTTGAATGCTAGAACATTTTCATATTTTGGTGAACCCCCAGTGCCAGCACTGCCGGTTATATGATTGAGTGCACCACATAGTATAGGAGACAATAGGTGCTTGACCCAGGGAGCATCTATTAAAACATGACATGGCATTGAAACAACCAAAGGCAAATTAAAACTTTTTTTTTTCTTTCCTATTACAGTATTTGTGAAAAGAAACTGAAAGGCAGCATTTTGCCCATTCACAAAGGCGGATTCTAACCAAATGTGTTATGGTATACACTAGCTCTGCTTCGTAATTGTTTTTTATTGCATACCTCAAGGGAAAGGTTTTTCTACGGCATTCACCACTGTAATACCTGAGTAATTTCATTCAGGTAACATATTAAAAATAAATTTAGCTGTTAAAATAATAAAAACGTTATTTTTTATAAAAGCATAGTTTAAAGGCATTTTACTGAAAAAAAAAAGGGATTTCCAAACATAATTTGTGTCTCTGTCTACAAAGCTTACATGGACAAAGAAATCTGTCTGTCTACCAGGTAGGTACAAGTTGGTGCTAGCAGGAAGCAGTGTGTTACTTTTTAGGCTGAGACCTGTCCTTTTTCAACCCCATGAACAATGCCAAAATATTCCTAAACTGTCCAGAATCCTGTGAAAGGAGACATAAGGGTATCTGTCTAGTGCCAATACTGCAACTGGCTAGCAGAGGCAGTTATCACTTCTGCACCATGCAGTTCACGATCAGTTCTTATGTTTTATATGTTGCACATTATAAAAAAAATTCTGTCAAGTTCCTCTTGGTTTCATAAATGGTAGAACCAGACAAAAAACATATATGTATTCTGTTTTCAAGCCAAGGTGATTTTTATGTAGTAAGCAGAACATAGAGAACAGAAACTTGATTTTAGATGGTGCCACACCACAGTACAGGATACCACAAGGAAGTGAAATACCAGTTTGCTTAACCACAATGGAATAACTTTGTTGTGGTTGGATAATGTAAACTGTCATCATCTCACCTTCACAATCACATTTCTTGTATACCCGAGTCCCTGCTCTGTGAGCACCACCAGCCATTAAAAATAGAGAATCAGGCATCACATCTATGTGTGTCCTGCTGCATTTCCCTGCCTTCTTTGGGAGATAAAATTTTGAGATGTCATCTTTCAGTTTTTACACTTCATTACTCCTATCATAACATTTTAAAAGAAGCAGAGACTCCATGAGTTCTTCCTGAATCCTATTCTGCTTAATCCCTCCCTTTTTGTTTCATAATTCTAGCAACAGAAAATTCTAGCCCTAAATCTCAGACATACACACCCATGCACAAGAGGGTCACAGACTGGAGACAGTTTTAATTTATCCACTTCAGCCTCCCAAGCCCCAGGCTTTCCCTTTCCTGCCACTGAATTCACTTGTTTATTTGCTGGGCACTTTGTCTGAATCTGTTTAAATCTTTGATCTCAGTCAAAAGCTTTCAGGCTATCTTCAAGTGTACTGATGGAAGGTCATTTAATTCAACAAGCAGCATAGTTATTAATCCAGAAAATCAAATAACCTTTAGTAAGGCATGTATGCTTGGAATATATGTCAGAATAACTGAAAAAGCATTTCAGAATGGATAAAAACTCACCATAGTAGACATATTTGTTCTGATTTACACACTCATCTTAGGTACAATACAGTGATTCAAGGGTAGGACACCACACTTGCATATGCAGTGGAAAGCAGGAGGTATCTTCAAAGGAACAGCTCAAATTCCCCAAGGTAGATTGCTTGAAGTAAGCAAAAACAGATAATGTGGACAGCCCACCAACATGCAGTAATGTTTGGAAACCTGACCATAGAGATCCTAAGGAATAGTACTTGTTTTTCCCTTGTGAGGCCCTGTTCAGTCTGCAGAATGTGTTGCAAAGAAACATAGACTATAACCATATTCTTAAGAAAAAAAATTTAAAAAATTTAAAAATCAATAAAATCAAAAGATGAATAAACATTAATTTGTCTAGATGAAGATATTTTAGAAGTCTGTTTCCTTCAAATTTGGATTTTTGTCTTGAGATCTTTTCACTTTTTTTTTTTTGTTTTTTCAGTTTCTGGAGATAAGTATCTTATGAGAAAGAATACTTTTATACATATGTTTTAGTACTTCTGAGCATCTTATTGGATAAAGAGAATGCCAGTTCCTGACAGTTTGCATGAAGAATAAATAATAATAATAGAACAATGTCTGAAGCTGATAATTGCAGAGCAGTCTACTGAAGTTAGACTGAAACTGGTACGGAGAATGGAATATTTTAATTAAATTTTTTAAGCTGTTTTGAAAATTAGCCATAATATTAGTGTTACAGATGAATTACGCGTGGCATGAAAAAGCCAAAAGTGATTTGAAATTACCACTAAATTTAAATATGTCTGCTTAAGGTTACATAACATATAGGCAGAGAAGCCAGGAATAGAGTTGAGAGGCTTTGCATCGTATGCTGCACATTTCACCTCCCTCTGTGTGACAAAGGAGACTTTAAAAGACAGGGCTTTGGTTTAGCCATTGTTGGTTGTCCCTGGTATACCCAGGAGTTATGGGACTGAAGAGGAAGACAGCCCAGGAATAAGGGACAGAGCTGCTTCTTGGCTGTTTTGACTAAGGTGAATTTTCAAGTACAGGAACTCAAATTCTACTCTTAGAGAGGGAGAGGCTTGTACAGAAGTGATGAAATGGATGGGAGGCATGTAAACTCCTGTGGGAAATCATCAGTAAGGAGGAAAAAAAGGGTGCTGTGAGGATCCAGAAAGGGTGAAAATGACAGGACAAAAATGAGTTTCATCACTGTTGTGATAACACCAAAACTTGATTATTTTAAAGAATATTCATAATTTTTGTTTGAGACTTAATCAAGATTTGACCACAGCTTAATGAACTGCTTCACAGTTTTATCAGTCCTGAACTATCTCATGCATCTACATGGTAAATACGTTATTGTAAACTATTGCTTACTGTCTGATTAGTACAATGCTGGTCTGATCTTTGTCTGGATTAATAGGAAATGCTGAAATAATAACTACAATTAACATACTGATGACCAGAAAATGTGTTCCAAAATGCAAAGTAACAGCTGCACTTTGTTTGAATTGAATGTACTTTTTCAATGGTATTATCTTAGATTTCTCCTTGAGTGGCTGTATTACAACAGAAATTTATTTAAATTTTAAATTCCCACCTACCAGATGTCTGACAGAGTAAGAAGATTAATGACAGACACTAGGATAAATATCCTGGCTAGTTCCTGGAGTGACATGGATGTATGCTGTTCAAGGTGTAACAGTTTACAATCCTCTCAGTGATTTGTTTTCCTCACAATATAATTCCCTAATAAAATTATCCATCTTACTCCAGATTTATAAGTAAAATTATGATCTACTATTTACTCTTTTGCTATAGCATTTTGGACCCATAGGACAAGTTTAGGACTTCATTTAGTCCTAAAATTAAAATCTACCCCAAAGCTACCCCAAAGAACTCTTGATGCAAATAAAAAACAAACAGAAGACAACAAAAAAATGTGGTCACTGAATACAAAATGTGCAGTATGTTGAAGACTCAGTCCTCCTGCACAGTGTTGTTTTACACAGATGATCAGACCGTTCATAACGTGTTGGGGTTACAAGCAAGTCACCTTTTCATGGCATGCTTTAGACACTAACCACGCAGAAAAGGGCACCCAGAAATGGATGTCTTACTGATTACCCCTGCATCCAGTACATTTGTCTTGCCTACAGAAATACTGCAGTACAGGAGCAGCTCATGTTGCAACAAACTCCCCTTCTTTGAAAAATATTTAGATGATGATGCTGTAGGCAGCACAGGACATGTAGTATGTAACAATACACGTACAAGAATAATAATACAATAGTATTATTGTAATAATACATGTAGTATTCATATCCACAGGACACCTCAGATTGGAGAGTACTGATGAAACAGTGGCTTGTAACATCATGCTGGATATAGCACTGACTTTTTTTTTCCCCAATTAACAAGTCATCTTGAAACCTGAGCTTGGATGGTAGCTCTGAGGTTATTCTATTTTCCACTCTGGTCCAGCCTTCTCCTAAATCATCTTGGTTTACTATTTTTTCAGCTGTGTAGCACCACATGCTCTTTTCACTGTCTGTTCCTACATAACACTTCTTTGTTGGCATAGACCTGAAAATGACTGAAAAGAAAATGGTTGTCTACTGTCTTACTTATTTACCAAGCTGAACAGCCATTTTGTTTTCCCATTACTTCTTCTTTGTCTAGATATTTATGGACCTGTCTCTGATGAAGCAACACAGCACCCACCTCCTGCTGTCTGCTGGAGCATCCCTTGTAACAGCTGGCAGGTCCATGGCTTCTGGGGCAGGCTGTGCCTGACTCGAAATGAGTTTTCCAGTTGATCACATGTTTCAAAGGGGTTTTTAAGCAGACAGTGAGGAAATTGCCTTTCCTTAAGAAATCTGGCAGCCACTTGGAGGTGGTAGTGAGCAAAGGTTTTAATGAAACAAACATTTACCAGCAAACCTATCTACGATAGAAAATAGAAAAGCAAGAGCTGCTGGAAGCCTATGAAATGTGCTATAAAAACAGGTGTCATAAACCAGAGAGGATATAAATTTGCAGACTAATTTGATTGCTGGTGAAGATACATAGATGTTAATGCTCTGTGGTTGATACATTAGTGGCAATTGAAACATGTCTGGCTTATTCAATTTTCAGTAAACAGAGCATGAGGTTGGATATAAATGGTCTGTTTAGCAGAACAGACTGAACATATGAAAAATTATTCATCACAAACATTTAAAACTCACACATGTCATTTATATCATTTATATCATTTGACCACTCAGCGTAAAAGGTTTATTGTTTTTGGCAAAATAAGCTGCAAACATCCTTAATTGGGATGCAAATTTATTGCACAGTTTAGCACTGCTGACAGCTAAAAGGCTCATATGGACATTTCCATACATTTTTCCACTTACGTTACAGATGGTGAACGGCAGATACATAGTCAAGAGCCAAAATTATTTCAAAAGTGTAGTGTTCTTATTTCAAAATTTTTATGTTTGTCAGTATCACAAGACTGACCTTAAGATTTTCTTTTCTGGCAAAATATACAAAGTGAACAAATTAGATTTTGCAATGAAATCAAGTATGTGAGAAATCTTGAAAAGTTACAACTGTCCAAAATGTTTCAGACCGACTGCAAACCAGCTTCCATCAAATTCCTTGTACAGGTTTGATCATTCTGCCTCTAGTACGACAGAAAAATCATGTTAAATATCACTAAGAATTGCTGAATACTTCTGTTTTCCATTCACTGAAGTTCAATGCACATAAAATCCTGAGACATAGTGTTGGCTCATACAAGCCAGATAAGGTTTTACCCTGTTAAACTCAGGTTAAGATTTGCATTGATTTTTTGTGGCATTTTGATTAGAATTATTGGCAATGTCTGTATGTGCAGAACTATGCATGACACTGATGCCAGCTGGCTTAGTGTCCTATTAATTTTGATAGTGCTATTAAATACTATTGACTATTCAAAACTGTCTACAGAAAACTTACTTATTAGAAATTATTCCTTGTCTGTGTCAGCTTCTCAGCTGTACCCAGGAACAGTGTTGGCTGCCCTGGGCCAAAGCTGTGCCAGGGAACATATAACAGCACAGATGACTGAGTTTCAGTGTTGCTGCTCAATTTACTGGCACGGATGCAGCCACTGTGTGAGCCACCGTGTAATCTACTTTGCACTGGTCAAGCACCAGGCAAACTTTCCCACTTATATGCAGTTCATGCAATCGAATGCCACATTGATAAATTGCCCTTTGCTTTTGACAGTTTGTGCAGGACAGCTGGGCCACTGGCTGACACCACTTAAAAAATTTCTCTCTCATTTTCTGGATTTATTTAGATATGTGTTGTAGATGTTAAACAATTCTCTGTATCACACACAATCTGTACAAAGTTAATAAAGCTCTGGATCTTTTTAATAATGTGGTATTTACCCTCCTTTTTTTTTTTTTTTTTTTTTTTTTTTAATCTGAAAGGCTGGGAAACACTATCACTATTCTTCAATTGCTATGCAAGAACACTTCAGGATTTCCATAGAAGTTTTACAAAAGCTTCTGTCCTTACCTGCATATGATTCTGAATGTTCTGCATAGTTATTACACTTTTTTTTCACCTTTTGATCAATGTAAATGTGATTACTCCTATCTTAGTATCAAGTTATGCTTGAGCCTGGAGTTTTTAGAATGTGTGATTAAAGTACATGGTAAAGCATGCTTAAATGGACTCGAAGAAACTTGTAGAAACTTGTGGGGTTGCTACTCTTGGACAATTCAATTTACTGTAATGATCTGCAACTAAGAAGTGGAGCTTTTCTCCATTTGCACAATGTTGCCAAAAAAAATACCAGGCTTCTCAGAAGTGCAGAAAAAAAAGAGGTGTTACTTCATTTGGGAATAGAAACTGATCCCTTCTGATGTAAATTGCAGATTTTTATACAAATATCACTACATATTACACCTGTGACTGTTTAACTGTCATCATCTAAAAATCACATTAGTGAAAACACAGTTCAGTAAGTAACTCACTGGAGTCATTAATAAACCATTAGCTGTTGCTCACGCAGTCATTTAGAAAGTTCCCAGTATTGCCACATTTTCATTAGTACAATTTCCCTTTGTTGTATAGGGAAACATTTCCTTTGTTAACATAAAGGAATATAGGACTATAAAATAAAATTGCTTCAAGTAAAAAAATACAGCTTTTAGGATACTTTTTTTTTTTTTTTTTAACTTACAAACTGGATTTGCATGACCCTGTAGGACCTCTTTTGGCCTGGTTCCCTCCCATATGGATAAATCTGCCCTGTCATCCTCCAACACTAGTTTGAACTCTGTTTTGACTGATTAGCCTGATACATGGCCAGAGGACCCCATGTACTGCAACTGCACTTCCTCAAGTTTCAACCCTTGCTTTGTGAATACTGACAGAAGTTCTAGAAACTGATTTTTCTCTTCTAAGCCAGTTTACCACAAAAAAGTGCATACCTAACTAACACGGATAACGTACCTGTATCCTGATTCCTGCCTTTTTACATCATTACCATGGTATAAAGTGAAACTCACATAAATGAGATTCGAAACTTAACTATTTTATTTCTACCAAGTTTTTCTTAAAAAGAGAGAAGTATGAATTCTTGGTTTGCTTCCATTAAAATGCTATAAATTTCTGCAAAACACAGAGCAAGGTTAGTCACTATTTATTACTAAATGCCACAGAAAAATACAGTGTTAATTAAATTGGCAAACTTCTCATCTGTTTATCTGTTGCACTGTATGAAGAACTTACTTTATTGACTGGAAGAATGTTTTTCACATTGAAGTAGAATCCAAAGTAAATCATGTTAAAAACTCCGTGACGGCCCAGTGTTGCAGTAAGACCTTTGTTGAGTCCTTGGAAGCCCAGACCATCAGTTTTAATGATCTGCTGAGCTTGAACAAAGCTAGATGGTTGCTACACAAGTTAAGCAAAAGAAGGAAGAGATCATCATTACAAAAAGAAAACAATAACCTTAGCACCATTGCAATCCTGTTGACAAACACAGAGATGCCAGTTCTTGTAATTTTATCTTAGGTCTCATGATATTTTTAATTTTTCCCTTTATGTAAAAATCACAGTTTTCATTAAACAAAAGTTTCCTCAGTTTTTTGCTTGCAGAAAAAAAGATGAAAATGCAACTTGAATACTGTAGAAGACTAAGGATCCCTAAAGTAAATGAAAAGGTCTTAAAATAATGATAATTAAAAAGAGAAAAGATTTTATAGAGCAACATATGGCTTTGAATATATGAATTTGTCAATAGGTTTCTTATAATTGATGCTATGCTGTTAATATTATGACAGATGAAACCCTTACACAACTAGATTATATAAGAGTTATTCTTCTCTAGTAAAACCAATGGCACAGGAACCTGCATTTTGAGGAGGTGATAAAAGGGACAGAATTGCAACAGGATTTTCTTAAGCCATTATGGCTAAGAGTCATATGGCTAAATCCTTGGGAGCCACAAATTAGTGCAATAACAGAGGCTATAAATATTTGTTTGAATATTTGTTGAAGACACATTGCAGTTTCCAGAATCAATGTTAGGAATGTCATTGAAAGGTGACAAAAATCATACATATTTTCTGGGTACCTGACTAGTTCCTCTGAGGCTCTTCATGCTGCTAAGGATACAAACCACTACTTTAAGATGGTGTCTTTTGAAGGAGTTATTTGGTACACAGTACTTTTTAAAATCAGATCACATGTGAAACGTTCTTCTTCTAGTGTTGAAAATCTTGAAAAGGTTTCTTAATCTTCCAACTGGGAATCCTATTTTGTTCTCCAGATGAGTTATTTGACTTAAAAAATGTAGCTAGATTTTGAAAATGAGAACACCCATTTAAATCCCAAGGTACAGATGTAGGAAATTTGCTTTAAAAATCCTGTTTTGAAAATAATGCCCAATGGGCACAGAAATAATTTAGTTGGCCAACTTCCATTTAACAAAAAGCAGAAAGGAAGAGATTTCATCAGAATCCACTTCCATAATGGCCAGTTCCTCAGACAGGATCTGTCTGATTACACATACATTCGATCTATTCTCCATTATACTGCAAAACACAGGTGTTCTCCTTTGGAACATCCTAGATTTGTTTTGAGCAGGATTATAGAAAAATTTTTCTCAAAAAGTCATTGCCTCAAATTTGGCTTTCCTTAAAGCATAAAACCAGCTCTGGGTAAACAAATATTTAATTAGAAAAGCAAAACATCACTTCCACTAAGAGGCTCAAACATGAAAATATAGTGGAATTTTGACTACAGCTCTGTGAACACCGCTAATTTCAATAAACTTATTTGTTTAATAGCTTTCCATTTCAAAATATCACTGTGATAGATCAACGCCACTGGCAAATGATGCCTATTTTATCTGATGCAGCATGTGACAGCTTATTTAGGTGACCAACAAGTTTAGTCTTTAATACTAAGTTTCATTCTGGTTTTTCATATCTGATAATTAATATTATCCAGCTAATGCTGTGCAAACATTTTACTATAGTTTACTTTCCTATCTACCGCCAGTGATCCAAATCAGAATGTGTTCTAAAATGTAGATACCCAAGATGGGCTATGTTCCAGACACTAGCAATAACATCCTTTCTCATGCACAAAACATGAGGATTAGATCTTAAAAAATAATGGTTGTCCTGAATAATGTGATTCCAGCTGAGTACAGAAACTTTCAGTAGTAAGGTTCCTTGGTCTCATCTTGAATACGGATTTAGTAATGACTCAGAGAGCAAGCCTGTCACTTGCTGAACACCTGAGATGGGATCCATCAGTCCAATTGTAGACACCTGCAATATCTACGTCTACATCTGAGACACTCAAAAAAGACTTCCTTTTTCATTCCTTTACCAATAAGGCAGGCTTTCCTACACAGCACTTCCCTTCATCTGCAGTAGGCATCGTGAATGTCTGACTAAGCCATAGCATATGTTTCATCCCTGATGATGGAAGAATCTTAGGGTGACTAATTCAGATGGAGAAATTTATAGTATAAACATCTGGAATTTAATTCACTTTACACAACTGTTGATTTGTACTTAGTAGAGACCAAGTCAGTAGAATCTGGAGTCAGATTATTCTCATCATAAAGCAGAAGCTTGTATCTGCTAAATGAATTACAACTCTTAAACCAGGTGAGATTTTTATTACCATACCAGTTTCCATAGCCAGTGAGCTATTCATGGCTAAAGGTAAAAGAAAACAAACAAACAAACAAAACCAACCCCAACCTCAAGGTGTTAAGCCTTCTAGCAGTTTACGTTAAAAAGAATCACAATTATTTTTACCTGTAGCAAAAGTGCCTATAAGTGATTTATAGCGGCCTTTCTCTTTAAACCTATCAGACCTAGACAGATGATCTGGTACCACAAAATAGTTCAGCTGTCACTGTAGTGTGTGAATATTTGCTTTGGGGGTGTGCATAAGTCTGGGTGTGGGTGTGCATGTTCATGCTCTTCCTTGTTCCTTTTAAACAAAACATATTTATTATTTCATCACAATAGTCAGAGAAATATGTGAAGTGCATTAGGTTTCATCACATAGTAAGGAAGCTATGCAATAGGATAAGCACATACTTAAACCTTTCAGAAAAACAGTGCATGGAACTGAAATGAGTGTATCATTGCCTTATGTTGTATGATATACCATGCACGTAGACTTGAGCTTATGAGCTTTAGTGTGGATTCTTCTTTAACATATTAAGGAGAACTTGAGGCCATGGTAATGAAGTTACTGGAGTTTACCTGATTTACAGCAAAATGTGAAATTCTAATACCTTCTTTTAAAGACATACTAAAAATTGGTATGTTTGTGATTTGACTATTTTTGTGATTTAAAAACTTCATTCCCTTGAATTTTTTTCATTGGGGCAGATAGACACTTTCATTTATATTTTAGGTGTAAATAAGGTTCCTAGTGGAGACCCAATAGCATTCTTTTGCAATTTTATTTGTATGATAATATACAATTATGTGAATTTGGTGAAATTTGCATTGAAATTAAATTCCCAATAGTCACATAAAGCAAGACGACTCAGAATGCTTTTGAACAGCTGTATATTCTGAAGGTCAGCAAGGAAGGGACTGATGTAATTAAGGTAAATAATTGCATGAAATGTACTATAATGCTCCAAATTTGGTTATAAAGTTTGCAATAGATTAAAAAATTAAAATCTATAAAGTGAAACGATATATTGGTCTCTTGCAACTTCACGAGAACTAGTGTGCTGAAAATATAATACTGCTGGATTTACACTCAAAACCAGAAGTTTTATTAATATATTAGTTGTATTTTCACAACTATGAGGCAGATAGATCTGGAATATCTGCTTAGTCTACTACTGCTGGACCAATAATAGTCCATAATTTTTTCGTATCACCTTTCTGAGAGAGACACATCCTCTCATACACTACTTTCAGGATCCTAACCTTTTTACTCCTGTACTGTATTAATTCTCTGCTTCATTGGCTTTGCTGCCCATGGTTGAAAAACATCTAGGCTGGAGACTTGGAGCAACCAAGCATCTCTTTCACAAGCATTGAGAATTTAAGAGAAAGTTACCAAATTTTTTGAAATTTATTCTGAAAGAGAAAAGTGGTCAAGTGGAAGGTGTCCCTTGACACGGTGTTTGATGATCTTTAAGGTTCCCTCCAACCCAAACCATTCTATGATTCTATGAATGCTTCTCTGAATAAGTTAAGGAGTAGGTACTGCCTACTCTATGACATGTACAAGTCAGTGGTAGTGTTTTTTCACATTTACCCAAGGAGCTTGGCCCAAACAGCTTACATAACTGGCGAGGTGATAAATCTCTTTACTGGGCATCCCGCAGAAGGATTCAGTTTGCACAGATGAATGCTACAAGGCATGAAAGTATTAACTCAATCAAAACTGCATTGAAAGTAAAATATGCAAAATCATGCCACACCAGGGGTCAAGCCAAACTTTTCAAGCCATGCTTATGTGGCTTGACACTTCTACCATGGTATAGCTGATTTCTCAAAAGATTTTGAAAGAGCTGATTTGACAATTATTGCCTTATTCACTAAGAAAAGAAAGAAGGAACTGTGTTACTGTTTGCCTCCACTTGATCCTGGAACATTTTCTACACTGAAATTAATAAAAGCTGGTGCATTCTTGGGAACACTTGATTTTGATAAATCACTGTTTTCCAGTTTAGTCTTGTTCCCCTCTCAGCAGTATCCAGAATCATGGACAAAGTCAGTTTTGCTCACTATCTCCTTTGAACAAAAAAAGTATTTGGATAATAAAACTCTGAATTGAAACAGGAATTTAAACTATCACCATGTTTTAGTATAAGACTATTTTCCACTTTGTGCTTATAAATGTAAAGAGCAATGTAAACAATTTTATTCAACACTCTGAAAATACACCATGTACGAGGAGCCTGGCTGGGGCATGGGGCCAGTGTGTTTTACACTGACCTTTTGTGCTCACTTGAAGCCTGGATGTCCTGGAGCAAATGCACTGTGTACAAGGGGCTGAGGTTCCTGCTTCTGGGTTACAGTTCCTCATGGTGCTAGGATGCTGTCTGCTCTGGGGGGATGGAGGTGCACTTCAGGCACAGAATATTTGCAATGGAGATGCTGGCATGGTGGACAATACTCTATCCATTTCTGCATGTCTGAAGACATCACCTAGCGAGTCTCTCCTCACTTTTTCCATTTCAGTTAAGTCTGTGGCAAAAGCATTTGCACAAGCCAAATATATCATGGGCATTCAGCTCTAAATGTGAACTCTGAAGTGCATTATGCCTAATTAAGCAGAAAAAGAAGAATGGAGCAAGTCTCATACCTCTGTGAAGGCATTCCGGTTTGCCTGCAAGGTGACCTTTACAACTTCAAAAGGGTTAACCACAACTGCCTCTGTCAACCCAGATCCCAAGCCAGCAACTGCAAATGCCTAGGAAAGTTAAATTAAAGGTATAAATTAAGCAGTAAAAGTTCCCATATATCAGATTATGAAACAGAGTAATGCGATGCAAAATGCAAGATTACAGTAAAGCAGCAGTGTTCTATTGCTACATTTTAGCCCTTGATTACATACTGACAGTTCATGAAGGCAATATGACAATAGCCATAAACCACAGTCCAAAAAACACAAAATAAAATGTCAGACTACTGTCAATCAGTTCTCTTTTCAGTTGGAAGAAAAACTGTTGTACCAATTTTATTACAAAAACATGGAAAAACAATGCCTTCATGTTATCTTTGGGTGGAGTCTGAATAAAAACACAAATTTAAACAGTTATAAAGCACTGGAAAAAAAAACCAAAACAACTCTGCACTGAACATAAAGCATATGGCACTGGCATATTCACTCAAAAAAAAAAAAAAAAGAAATGTAAGAAATTCAAATAGAGCAGTACTTAAGCAAACTGAACAAGCAGAAGAATAGTCCTCCTAAGAAAATATCAATTGTATAAAGGTTTCTAGGGGAGTGAGTGACACAACAGACACGTCAGCATTCTCTGCAGGAATGAATTAACTCTGTTTGCTTAAAAGCTGGTGGTATATTACAGACATTAAAATGGAGACATTCACTGCCTTGCTTTCCATCATGACACTGCATTTTAAAATATGCTAATGAGTAACAGAAAAATATTGAAATATTTGCTATATTTGGTATATTTCCTTACCTAATGGTAAAGGAAAAACAAGTGAAAAAACTTCTTTAATACAAAAGGATTTGAGCAGGGACTCTCAAGAGTTCAAGAAAGAGAAGAATAGTACATTATGAGGGTAGTAGCAAGCTCCAACCTTGCGGCCTTTGGAGGTACCAGTTTTATATCAATAGCATATGTTTCTGTTACAAAGTGCTTAGAGTAAGACTGGAGTCTATATTTTTTTATAATTGTACTGTGCCTCAAAGAATAGCACTCTGGTACCTGGCTGAAGTTTCTAGTCACTATCACATGTATTTAAAAAACCAATAATTATAATGTTCAAGAATTTTTGGTTATTTTGTAAAAATGAAGCTGCATACCAACTCTTCCATAGTGACTGTCACTATCCAAGGTAACAAATGTTATGATATTGTAGGACATTATTCTAAAGACATTTGATATAAGAATTAAGATAACTATAGTTTTGATAAATTCTGCTATTGGTGTTTCCGAGGACAATCATGTTCTCAGAAACTGTTGGTTCAACTGACCCCTTTAAGTCTGGCCTCCTGTTATGGGAGCAAATGGGTGGGACTGTTCAGTATACACATATTACATGAGAATATTAAGTTCTGTATCCATACATACCAGTCCTGGGGGTAAGGATGAATATCCTAGTAGCTTCTTGTATTGTTCAAAGGTGAAAAACTGTAAGTAAAAATTAGACTTAAATTGCATTGAAAAAAATTGAGTTATGCAAATGAGTGAAACCAAATGAGTGGAGCTTCACTACCTCATATCCTGAGTAGCTGTGTGTGCAGTTCTGCAAAATAAATATATGCCACTTTTGTTTCATACTCTCTGTAGCAGTGTAACTGTGCAGAAGTAGAAAATCGGACTTCAGAGCTTATTTTTTTAAGTATATCATGTATTATAGCAGCCTAAGTGCATTTAATGCTTTATGTAAGAGTTTGCTTCCAGCGCATGGTTCATGGATATCTACTGGAGCAAGAGCTCTCAGTAAGTAAGTAGAACCTCTGGGTTTTCTGTCCATTTTCCAAAGCTGACCTGTAACACTTGATTAGTTTAGAGCAAGCTGATTCAAATGAAGGTGGGATCCTCTGAAAGTCTGCACGTTCTGCTCCCGCATGTCGGGCCATGATCCCTCACATGTGACCATCAGACTGTTTCACCATGAGAGGAAGGCAATGGGAAATGAGGTCAATGGAGATTTGAGAATTGCAACACACATAAGGGAATAGAATTTTAAGACAAAAAGAGATTCTGGGTGACCTGTGCTGGATCTAAGCCAAAGAAGGCAAGTTCAGTCCCTCAGGGCTTAGTTGCCATAGACCTATCAGAATAAAACAGCTTTTCCCTAAACTATGTGTAAAGGAACACGAGTAGTAAGCACTTGCTTGTTATTTTTCATTGTTTAGAACCCTGCCCTATGGCAAAGTCAATAACATTTTTCAATGAAAATCTACTTCAAATGAAAAGTCACTAGAATCACAACAAAACCAACAGAGAGCTTGTTAATGTGTTAATAATGCCGCTACATTTAAAGCCGGAGGGAACTTGTATACTTAATGCAAAACTAGGATGTTAAATTGTGGTAAACTGAAGGACTAATACTTGGCCAGCGGATACTTTTTTAAATCCTCAGCAGGGATTATTATCTCATTTTGTAGAAAAGGTCTGAGAATCAGGGCTCAAATTTTAACTATGCTCTAAATACCGTACAGATTGAACACTGATCTTACAAACACCCTGCAAACATGTTTAAAATAGTTTTTCTGGCCTTGCCAATAATGAGACAAGATAGAATTGTTACTTAGCCTGTAGGTTCATCTTTTGGATAACTGAAAGTATTATGTAGGTAAAAGGAAATCTCTAAGAAAATGTCAGTTGTGGGTGGGTGAGTTACTTCACTGAACTAAATTAGTTTCTTATTGTGATAAAGTTTGCTTTATTCTCTCTCCAGCACCTTTCTACTCATTATTGTCCTGTTAACCTTTAATGGAATTTCTGGTATTCCTTAATGCTTTCCATAGCGTTACAGATCTGTAAAATGGTTGTAATAAAGACAGAAATACATTACCTAACAATTTTTTTGGCCTTAAAAATGTTATCTTAAAAATCAATAGCTTCCTAGAGTCATAAATAAAATAACTACTTAACAGTAACTATAACCAGTATAAATGCTTCTGAGTGTACTAGAGTAGCCAGTATTTTGCCAAAAATTATCTAGCTATATCATATGGATTTATATAGTGTATGTCTATCCAAAATGTTTTCTTAAAGCACAGCATAATTTGTCTTTTTCTCTACAGTTGTATTAAGTTAATATCCATGTACAAAAAACCCCAACCAACCAACAACAAAAAAACAACTCAAAAATTCAGAATAAATGTATTTAAAACATGCTTTCGTGTATAAAATCACTAATATTGCCCATCTGGCAAAGATAGACTTTAATTCAAGTTAGACAGAAAATAGCCAAAGTACTTACCAGATGGTTCAATAACTCTAAGATAAAAATATATGCTTGAAACAAGATGTCTGGGAACACATGAACAATATAAATTTGCCCCAAAAGTTCATCTGTTAACCATTGCATTGGCATCATCACTTCTTTTCTCCAAGTTCAGTCTAACATAAAGTTATAAACTTTGACTTTTCATCTTCCAGAAATACCAGATTTCTTTTTAGAAGGGAAATAAGGAGAAACAAAAAGAAAGAGCAAGACAGACATGAGAACATAGTTTACTAAAAGTGAAGCTGTATCTTCAACACTTAGCTGAGTAACTGGGGTTGAAAAACTTGATTTTTGTAGTTTTATTTTGATTTGCAAATATCTATACCATACATACAACATTCCAGTAGCCCAAGTACATTTTTTCTTAGTAAGAAATCTCCCTTGTCCATTTTCTATACGCTTTTATGAGATATAAAAGGCACCGTGACTACAGTTTTTCAAAAAAATTCATTATAACTAATGAAATTAGTTAAAACCAAGGTTGCTGGATCCTAGAAGTCACATCTTGACCTTTTATATTTTCTCAAGTCTCAAAACCACAGGCATGTATACAGTCTTTGTATAAATCTCATTCAGCTTGACAGCAGACAAGATATCTCTAGGTCTGTCAAAATGAGGAAACCTACTAGAAGAGAAAAAGGTGGAGACTGAGCCAAAGGAAGCAATTTCTTGTTTGGGTTGTATCCAAATAAGGTTAATGGAAATTTGAACCAAACTTGAGTCTTCACAGGTCAAAGAATGGGTAAAAACTTCACTTTGGATGTTAGGAAGTAGAATCATAGAATAATAGAACCACAGGATTGCTTGGGTTTGAAAAGACCTTTAAGTTCACCAGGTCTATCTGCTAACCTAGCACTGCCAAGTCTACCATAAAACCATACCCTCAAGCACCACATCTACATGACTTGTAAATAACTTCAGGGATGGTGATTCCACCCCTTCCCAGGGTGGTCCATTCCAGTACCTGACAAGCCTTTCAGTAAAAAGTCTTTCCTAATATCCAGTCTAGACCTCCCCTAGTGAAACATGAGGCCATTTCCTCTTGTTCTATCTCTTGTTACTTGGGAGAGAAGACTGACACCTGTTGAGGTGGACAACACCAGCAGCTTTTCCCTCATATTTCATCATACAGGTGACTGTATGTGTCACCTTGTCACACAAAGAGATCAGGTTAGTCAAGCAGGACCTACCTTTCATGAGCCCATGCTCACTGGGCCTTATTGCCTTGTTGTCCTGCAAATGCCATTTGGTAGCACTCAAGATATTCTGCTCCATAATCCTCCCTGGCACTGAGCCCAGACCGACAGGCATATACTGGCATATAACATCTTGCATTGAGTTGCTTTGGTATACAGGTTCTTACAACAACATTCTGTCCTGCCCTATTCTGTCACTGAATATAGAATATGGCTGTTGTCTCAAGATAACTTAAAGTCATCCTGGTGTCCCTAGGACAATGTAAAATTTAAAATAATAGTGTAAAAGAATTAAAAAAGTAAAAGATTTATTTAAAAAACATGCTTATCCCTTAAACCTGATTCTCATTGTTGCAGAAAACCTATTGAGCCCTGACATAAATTAGGTAAAAAAACATCCTACTGAGGGAGCCCTAGAAGAGTTGTGGGTTTATGATGTACACAACAAGAGACTGGAGAGAACAGAGTCTGTTTCCCTGGGAGATGAGAAGGATGAAGACATTCTGTCTTAGAATAATAGAATCATAGTTTGGGATGGAAGGGACCTTAAAGATCACCTAATTCTAACCCCCCCTGCCTGGGCAGGGACACCTCCCCCTGGACGAGGTTGCCCAAGACCCCATTCAACCTGGCCTTGAACACTTCCAGAGAGGGAGCATTCACAACTTCCCTGGGTAACCTGTTCTAGCATATCACCACCCTCACAGGAAAGAATTCTTTCCTAATGTCTCACCTAAATCTCCCCTCTTCAAGTTTTAAACCATTGCCTGTAGCAAGACGAACCTCTTTTAGGGTACGGTGCTTCAAGGTCCAAACCAGGTGTTCCAGCAGAGACTCACAAATAGTGCTCTAAGCTTATAGCCCTCAGGGTTGACTAGCCTGGATCAGTGCTCTTGCTCCAAGAGCAACTGACCTCTCTGCTGGCTTGCTCAGGAGTGAGCTGAGCCTGGGAGTTTTAGCCTCACCTTTTATTGGCCCCCTAATCCTGCTCATGTGCAGTGGGGGCCCGCCCTAATCAGGCACAGGTGGGCTTAACACAAGCTCATGCCCACTGTCTGGCAATTAGTGGCACCTGGTTGCCTCATTTCACTACATTTGCCCCTTGTCCTCTCACTACATATTGGTGCAAAATGCCCTAGCCCAGCTTTCTTGTAGGTCTCCCTTCAGATACTGGAACATCATCTGGGAGAAAGTGCCTTTTGCCATCTAAGGTTGTACAGAAGACAAAGTCAGACTTTCTCTGAGGTTCACATCAGGAGCGCAAGAGGCAATAGGCAAAAGTTGCAACAGAGGAGTTCCAACTGGGTATAACAAAAAATGCTTCACAGTGAAAGCAGTTAGGCAGTGGAGCAGGAGCATTGAGAGGCTGTGGATTCGATCCTTGAAGATTTTCAGAACTTGACTAGAAAAGGCACCCAAGCAACTTGATCTAACCATGAAGTCAGATGTCTTTGAGCAGGCTTACCAGATGATCTCCAGAGATCCCTCCCAACTTAAGTATTTCTATGATTTTATAATTATATTGAATACCAATAAGGTTTTTTGAGTAAGAGAAAGTGACTCATGATTTTTGAATCACTCAGGCTGGTGGGAAAGAAATCAAACTTGGGCTTGTATTTTAACTAATTATATGCTGGAATCTAAAAAGCATGATAAGATTGTCTTTGACTTGTTTCAAATGATATGAAATGGAGAGAGAGAGGAAACTGCATGGTTCAAAGAAAATGAGTTATTAGGGATTTTCTAAATATCATCCAGCTATTCTTCACTGCCACTTTGGTATAAAATAGAATTTTAGTGTTCTTAGTTGTAGTAAATAATTTTGAGATAGGTGACATATGTCGTTTGCATCTAAAATGCCAATGCAAACAAGAAGATGACATTACCAGAACTCCTTTAGGATTCTGTTACAAGGTCACATCCTGTCACTTTATATAAATATTATTCTTCTGTAGAGGAATTGGAATGTGAATGATTAATTGCAGACTAAGGACTAGAATCATACACAATCTATTTAGAAAGAAACAAAAAGAGAAAGAAAGGAAAATCAAGACATTCTGTACAGTAAATATTTTTGATACATTTGGTGAAACTATGGGAAAATACAAAGCTCTTAAATAAAAGACAAAGAAAAATTTGCTCACACACTGGATGCTTTCCTATATTTGGAACTTTAAGATGAGTTGTTTAATCACTGGGTTTCTAATTAAAAAGGTGCATGACTTAAGTGAAAAAAAATTAAAATTGATGTATTTTGCTTACGAATGTTACTAAAATAATACTCTACAAAAAAAGAACATGAAAGAAGAAAAGAACATTAGATCAACATTTGACAGCAAATACACTTTGATAGGCTTGCATCTATTTCAGATGTAAGAGAGCTGGAGTTAAATGTTTGTTGCACGGTGCCGGGTGGTACACATTGTTATGTCTAATCTGTAAAAAAGTGAGAGTATGAAGTAGAGTGCTCCTTGAATGACAAGAAAACTCTGGGCAGCACTTCAAACCTGCAGCTATACTACTTAAAGTTACTGAATAGGTACTTATTAGGAGTGGCTTCTTTAATGGTTTCTTGTCTTAATTTATTAAGCTGTTCCTAGTTGTTTTGGAAGTTGCAGGCATTTTTGGTGAAACAAAATGTCTAAACCAGAGATAATTATGAGGCTAAAATATTACTTATTATATTTTAATAATTTTGATTATATAAACTAATTGTAATTTGTTTTTCAGGAACTACAATGTACAGGTAAAAAATAGCCTTTAATTTAAGAGCCTTATCCTAGACTTCTTAATCAAGCTAAATTCCTATCAACACGAAAGTGTTCTAGTAAAAATCAGAACATTAATATGCCAAATAAGTAAAAGATTCCAATGTTAGTCGGTGGGGGAGACATGATAGCTGCCACTATCCCTACTCATATTTTTAAAGAAGGAATTATGGGATTTTTACCTTTACTGCCCTTTTGGGTGTCTCAGCCAAGATGGGGGGAAATATTCCTTTGTAGAAGCCAAGCAATCTATTGAGGAAAAAACAAGAAATTACATTTGTGTGCATGAACAATTTATCATTACTATACTACCAATTCTATTTTCACTTTTAAGTAAAACAATCAATGCTTCAGCCTTTTCAAGCACACAGACAACTAATGTCACTGCTTACTTCCTAAGTAACAATAGTTACACTGATTCTTTTATGTGCTGGTGAGATATAAAAAAATCAACAATGAAAAAGTAAAAAGGTCAATAATTTTTTTCTGAATATAGAAGAAATTGTATTTAAAGGAAGAGGAACAGTTTTAACAAAATTATTTCATTTGGGATAATTTTCTTGACACAGCAATGATGATATTAAAAAGTGAAGTCACAAAATTCAGATTTGGGAAAAACTGACTTCAGCAAGTTGCATACAAAAAACCTGCATGATCATCTTCAGATGGCAGGTTAAGGCATCTTTTAAAGCCTCGTTTTAAATATGTCTCAAAATAATGAAGTTTGGTTTTTGACAGCTTAATTTTAACATAAGTTATCTATTCACAGATCCATAACAGAACATATGAATTTCATCTTAGAAAAACCATTTGGGCAACATTTGGCTATTATACTCATGCAGGTCTTTGCCTTTCTCTTGCCTGCCTCCATAAACACCAGAGGTGTTTACAATAGCAGCTAACTTTTGGAGCTGGGCTGAAGCCAGAGGTCCATTTGTTTCAATGCTTTTTATAATCTACATTTTATCTATACCTATATCAATATAAGATATCTAACTGATGGGTAGCTCTCAGAATTCCCAGGTGGGGTAGAAGTAAATATAGTACTTGTTTGCTAGGTCTCCACATTAACCTAGACAGTCCATGGGGAGAGTCCACAAAGGCATCTAGGGCGATCAGCAAGAAGATATCTTGCCAGGTATCTAGAGTATATCTTACAACTTATCCATCTTCAGGGCTTATATACTTCTTTCACTGACAGAAGATTCTGTCTACAGAAGAAATCACTTCTTAAAGCAATGTCTTCTTGCAATGCTGAGAAGTGGTGATGTTGAAAGGTGGTGATTCACCTTTCTAAATCAGCCTACTACTTGAAATATTTTTGCAGGGTGTGGAAGAGTCACCACATCAGCAGATTCTCCTACAGTTATCCTGTGCACATCAAAGGGAAACAATTAAATTCATATTCCCCACATGAATGTAAAATGCACCAAAAACTATACTATTTTTTCCACCCTTGTAACGCTTCTCTGGAGTGCTCTTCTTAAGCTGCTCCAATTTGAATAAAGTAATTATAGGCTTTGTAAGATGTTCCGGAGTGGGAATATCACTTATATTTCCTCCAAAGTAAGCAAGCTAAAAATTCCAGTCCATGATCAAAGGAACTTTTTGTCATTTTATACAATTGCATTATAAATTCATTTAGACAATGGTTTCATGACAAAATACTGGAAGTCCATGGGTAGGAGATTTCAGAAACTCAGTTGAGTTGTCAGATGTTTGAATTTCCCTGTAGCCTCAGTTTTCAAACTGAAATAAATAATTACACACACATACATGTACCTATTGTGAATCCACACAGATATGGATATAACTACAGATAAGTATGGACATAATACCATGCAGATACTGTATACATCAGCCTTTAACAGTTCACACATTTCCAGACTATATTCTGGCTGATTCAGCAAATACTGAGATGTTGAATAATTTAAGCATAGGATTCATAGTTTAATGTGAGTTCAAACTGAAATTGAGGTCCAAGTAGGAGCAGCTTCAAGAACACACACCCCTATAAACACTTCCTTCCATCTCAGTCTAAACCACTATAAGCATATCAACAACAGGCATCCCATTTGGAATTTTCAGTACTCTGGCATGATTAGAGTTGGAAAATGAAATGTGCTCCACCATCTTCTACACTCACAAGTGTAGCTCTGATTGCAAAAAAGTGAGACTCAAACTTGATTCAGATTTTCTCATTAGCAAGAGAGGGCTAAGCAAAGAAATTACATTGTAAAGCAAAAATTCAATTCTAAAAACACACAGCAGCATTACTTAGCCTTCCTCAACAGTACAGATTGATGTCTAGGTTGTCGTCTTCTATACTCAAGAAGTTATTGAATATGTAAACCTTGTTAACATTCCTGTAGTCTCTGAGCATCTCAGGGAAAACTTTTCAGAGAGAATGTGAAGTGGAAGAATATACCAGAAATTTGAGCAGTAGATCTGCCATCTCAGCAATTTTGCAAGGCAAGTAATCACTTCTAAAGAGTAATCCATTGTTCTGTCATATCTAGGTGTTGAAATACCAGCAATTCAGATGATCACCAGACCAGACAGTGGATTCATTGCAAATTCTAGAGAATTGGAAATTGAAAATATGAGAAGCCATTATCCATTTCTCCTGAATCTGTGCTGAGGATGGGAAGAAGCTCTGGAGATCATCTGGTCCATACCCTTTCACAAGCAGGGCCCCCTATAGCTGGTTGCCCAGGAACTTACCCAGATAACTTCTGAATTCTCCAAGGAGGGAGACTCTACAACCTCTCTATCCAAACTGTGCCAGAGTTCAGCCACCCTCACAGTTAAAAAGTGTTTCCTGGTGTTCAGATGGACTCTCTTCTGTCTGAGTTAGTGTCCATTGCTTCCATTCCTGTCACCGGGCACCACTGAAAAGAGCCTGAATTCATCCTCCTTGCACCCTTCCTTTAGTCATCTGTTGAGATGAGATTCCCCCCTGAGCCTTTTCTCCTCTAGGAAGAACAGTCCCAGCTTTTTCAGCCTTTTCTCATTTGAAAGATGTTCCAGATCCTTAATAATTTTTGTGGTCTTTTGCTGGACTCTTGGCAATATGTCCATGTCTCTCTTGTACTAGAAAGCCCAGATCTGGACCCAGAACTCTAAGTGTGGACTTACCAGTGCTGAGTAGAGGGAAAGAATTCCTTCCTCAATCTGCTGGCAACACTCCTCCTAATGCAGGCCAGGAGACTAGTAGCCCTTCTGGTTACCCCTGACATCCCTTACCACGTTCAACTCCAGGTAGACTTTGGTTTACCTAGCCATGTCTCTGCATGCTCAGACTGTTCCTATTCTCCTCCCATGTTACCTGTCCCTATTTCCACCATCTCTTTTTATATTTGAGTTTTGCCAGGAGCCCCTTGCTCAAGTACACAGTTGTCATTTTTGCCTGGCTTCCTCCATGTTTGAATGGACTTCTCTTGAGTGGAGGTGAACTTTGAATAGTATCCAGCTTTCCTGGACCCTCTTCCCTCAAGAGTCTTGTACCATGGGACTTTTCCAAGCAGATCTCAGAAGAAGATACAGTCTGTTCTGAAGTCTAAGGTTGTGATCTTGGTTTTTGTTCTGCTCCCTCCTCTCAAGATCTTGAAATCCACCATCTCACAGTCAAAAAAACCAAGGCTCCCTTTGACTTTCACATGTTCACTTGTGAGTATGGGATCCAGCAGAGCACCTCTCTTCAATGGCTCCTCTTTGACTTGTGTCAAGAAGGTATCATTCATGCTCTCCAGTAACCTCCTGAATTGCTTATTCCCTGCTATGTTTTCCCTCCAGAAAGTATCAAGGTGGTTAAACTCTTCATGACGACCAGGGTCTGAAAACAAAAAGCTGTTTCCAGATGTCTGCAGAGGGCTTTATCCAGTTAGTCCTCCTGGTGAGGCAGCCCACAGTAGACACTCATTACAAAGTTACTGATATTAGTCTGTTCTTTAATTCTTACCCATAACCTCTTATCATTCACCCTCAGGAAGAGCTCCATGCACTCTCCCATAAAAGGGCAGGCCCTCCTTGTATTCCCACCCAGTTCTTTCTAAAGAACCCTCCATTGCAGCACTCCAATCATGTGACCCATCCACTACATTTCTGGGATCCAACAAGATCCCAGCCTTGCAGCTGCATACAGATTACTCATTTCTTGTGTTTGTCTCATGCTGCTTGTCTTTGGTTGCAGTCACTTCAGAGAGACTTCCTTGCTTACATGCCAATGCTTGATGTGAACCCATTTGAGCCCTGTTTTGTTCATTTTGTGCTCCTTGTTGCTCACATCACCCCGTGTGGTTTGCTTGTCAGCCTGTCCATTGCTCCCTCAGAGCTGCAGTAGCTCTCTCCCTCCCCTGTGGTTCCTCTTTACCACGTCAGCCACCCTGTGGCAAAGGTATCGCTGCAAAGACATCATCACTGTGCAGGTCATGTCAAGCTGATCTGGTTATTGCACGTGTAATACTGAAAAAAACGAAGAATCCATCAAGCTCAGCAGCTATATTCATTAATCTACAAATCATTGAGGTGTCTGTAACTGGGTTACAGTGCTTTACTCCTCCTTTCCTCTGTGTAGGCAAATCGCACCATGAAAAACAGACAGGAAGGAGTTAAGGTCTATTCCTATGGAACCCATTAAGTTCAGAAATCAAAAAACACATGAAGACTTTGAGGATATACATCCATATATGCAATATGTAATTCACTAAACATGGTAAGAACTAGCTCAGTATTTAATTATGAACTGTGGTTTAGGTTTTTTTTCTCCATCCTCATTTGAAATAGAAACAGAAGAAAGGTTAGAAAGCACAGACAGTAGGATGAAAGGAGTAAAGGACAGGAGGAAGTAAAAGACAATCCCATCTCATCACTGCCTATTGTCAACTGATTAATTTTATGTATAAAGCAGTCTTTTAGAACCATCTCTGCCTGAGGTGGAGGACAAGCAGTTACCCTCAAACTTTGCTGGATAATGCTTTATAAATCATGCCCATTAAAGAAACAATTATTTGAAATCTTTGTGAAATTAGCTCTTTACTTAATTCAAAACAACTAGTTTGATAATAGCAAAAGTTTGAATGTATTTGTCAGTCAGAAAGAACCTACAGACACAATGATTCTATATTTCCCTTTTCCTTGGTCCCAAACACTGAGTTAGCCTACTTTCACACAGTGCAGTAAATTTTTCAGTCAGCTAATGAATGGGGATGACATTTCACATTTGAAAGATATTATCACCTGGATTCAGGCCTTTCTTCAGAAAAACGATGTTCAGAACATTTATGGAACAGCAGCAGCAATCACTGAAGCATATGATACAAGAGAGACAACATGACATCCCACCCCTAGTTCGACACTGGAGGCACTGGAAAGAGCAAGTAAATCTCTAACAGAAACACAGCTACATCTTATTTTGTTTCAGCATTAAAGGTCTAAATGAACATCACCATTCAATTGTATTCTGGGCAACAGCCCAAACTCATCTTCGCCGCAGTTGATTTTGAAATACTACAGTCAATCATATCTTCTCAATTTGTTCTTTCAGGCTTTCGCTATCCTTCTGGTTTCCATTTCTTGTTTGGAAGCCTTGAGTCATTCACCCTGGCAAGACGACCAACGTAAATCAGTTATTTTCTCCAAATTACACTGAAATTGGGATCTTGCTTAGTTTTTTGTTTTCTTCCTCTGTCTTTCACATAATTTTCCCTTTAAGGATCTAATAAAGCTGATTGAAGGCATGAACACAATATTCCCTTTCTTCTATTGCTGTCAAATCCAAGTCTCTTAACCACATCGTTTTATAATTAAAACAAAAAGCCTCTTAGGTTCAATTCTGCTTTCATTACCCCTGAATTATCCCAAGTATAAGTAAAAGACCTGGGTTTCATGGCCATGTCAGTTACATTAAACCAACGTGTGAATTTCTGATTTTACAAAATATTTCATTTCATCAAAGGGAAGAAATTTTGAAAACATGCTTGGTAGAAGGGTAGGTATTCAAAAAGAGGAAGAAAGTATGTCTAAATATATACAGAAAATTGCTTAGAGTTTAATTTATATCAGGAAAAGGGTATCCTTTTGTTTCATAGAATGTAGCATGTTGTGAATTTATTACTAACAGAAAATAAATCCACTGAAGACAGGGCAATAATACTTTAATATAGCTATTAGTGTGAAGTAATCTAAATGTTGACCTAGCTGGATATTTAAAAGATTTTCACTTCCCAGAAGATTCAGGAAAATTAGGGAATGTTTAGTGAAGGCAGGCACAAATTAGTAGCTACCACTAAGAGGCTTACAATTTATCTTTTTATTTTGAGAGCAGCGAGACACTGGGCAATTCACCCTTGTAATTCACTCTCAATATAATAATTTGCCCAGCTGAAGAGGTGTGCTGCATGGAAGGCTCGGTGTCATTCGGGCACAGAGCTGAATAGACATTGAAGGTTGGACACATTCATAGAAAACCAGGCTTGGACACTCCATTACTCTCCAAAAAGGTTTTTTTCTTACAAAGTATGTTATGCTTATTATCCTACTGCAAATGTTAAACACATGTCACTACAGGAACATCATGTAAAGCTATCAGTGAGACACTTATCCAAGCTAGCTTCTGAATTTCTGCTATACAAATAAATTTATGTATTCTTTGTCTATGATACATATACCTGTCATTTGAGACAATGGTAGTAAATGCTAGGTACTTATTTTCACATTATATTTCATTTTTTTCCACCAAGTATGAATTCATGTAAATCAGCATCAGTTGCTAATTTACATGACACAGGAATAAGGAAAAACCAGAATTCTTCTTCATAGCAGGTAAATGTAATACAGATTATATGCTAACATATGTCTGTAGTAACAGTGATGTGAGTCTATTTTCTAAAAGAAGACCACGTATTCAGCTATGAGAATACTAGAAGCAGAGAAGCTCATAAAAGAAATCTCTCAAACAAGTTAAGGCAACACAGAATATGAAAAGTGACTGTTTTAAAAGGAAAGGACTGTCAGTGAAGGGTACTCTTCAGATACTTCAGAGAAATACTACACAGTGGAGGATCTGGCTCAGAAACAATAAGACTGGCCAAAAAATGGATTAATAATCAACATCAATCTACCTCACTTATTCAAAATGACAGTCATCACTGTATTTACTGCATGTGGGTCAGATTATGAAGTTATTATGATCCATCATCCATGTGAATTTGTTATTCTTATTGAGAAATGAGTCTTTCTTCCATGACTTTTAATCACCTCTCAATTTCTTGGTCAAAATCCTCACTAATTTTTGGCTTTCTAGTCTGCACTGTGAATTTATATAAGTTACAGGACACATCTAAATATAAATCCCTCAAGAGAAGGGATCTTGTGTCTTTTGTGCAGCAAAAAGTGAAAGTAAAAAAAAGGAATCATTGTTAAAATTGTTCTCTGTTCAAATGAGGGTCTAGCCCTCTCTTATACTACATATTTTTGATATGCTTTCTGTATTTTGCTGTACTCAGGAACCTTCAAAAAAAGTTCCAGGAAGGTGAAGCTGGAGCCTTGCACTGTAACAGGCAGCATAAACCCAACTGTTCTCGTGTGTGAAAAAAGAACATCTTGTTCTGGCTTTTTTCCCAAAGGATGATTACAAATTAATTAGTTAAGTGGTGCATTGTTACCATGAACTGCTTGAGTAATAGATCCATGTGTATTAAATCAAAACGGATTTTCAAAAATGTAGCTGTGCTCACACCTCCACCACTGACCCTGCCAGTGTCGGGGGCCTGTGAAGCCGGAGGACTCGGGCTCCCTGGGTGGAGAACGGTGGCTGCAGGGCCCCTGCTGGCTCCACTGCTCGCAGCTCTGCAGCGCCAGGGCTGCCTGCCACCTCTGCCTGCCCCTTCCAAACACTGCTCTTCTAGTCGGAACCCCATGGCCGAGGAACAAAACACAGCTCTGCCCATGCTTCTGAGAAGCCTTAGGCTGGTGGCCCTGATGGAATTCCTGTTCAAATCAGTGCAAATGGCAGCATTATTATCACTGGCAGCTAGTCTAGGCTCTTACAAAATTGTCTGCATGTAGTCACTAGCTGGGCTGTAGAATGGGTCTACATGTCTCATTTCTTACAACTGACAGCATTTTCTTCCCCCAAAGATTTTCCCTCTAGCTGCCCCTTTGTTTGCAATAGGAACAAGCTACAGGCATGCCAAAACAGCTTTGCCTAGAGCTTCTGAAACAGAAAAACTCGTCATTGCATTTTGGATTGTCAGAACTGGCAGAATACTTCATTTGTTCAGTACGAGTTTTAGTTGTTCAAACAGCAGAAGAGAATTTAAGGGCTTTTTTTCCCCCCTTTTGCTAACAGTACTGCCACAACTGGTACTACAGGAAGCAGTCACTGTTTTAAAGTAGCTCCACACCTACATCTATTGAAGCTAAAGAATGCAAGAAAATGAATCTTTTTTAGTTTTGATTCTAGAGAAAAAATAGTCTTCTTTAGCTGTATGCTTAGAAATCTGTTTTGGACACTAAGAAAAATGAAATCATAGAGACGATCTCTAAATGTGTTTTCTGGAAAAGGCTGACAGCATTTCTCTGTGTTAAACTGATGCTGTGATTCCTTAAAAGAAAAATAATGAGAAGACTAAAATTTCTGCGTTTGCCCCGGGTGTCTTACTCAGATGGGTTGTGACTTTGTAAGACTACAGCATTAAGCTGTTATAATTTTGTCAGGAAAAATGTAGAGCAGGAAGGAAATTTTTGATTGCAAATTAATGTTAGCCTTCACTGAGATAAGTTATACTCTTCAATATCCATATTTATAATCCTTAGGGACTTACATGACGACATGTATTCTTTCCCATCTGCTAGCTAAATATGAGATTGAAGAGGCTTCAGTGTCATTATACAGATTAGTGGCTCTCCCAGGAGGACTCGAGGTTCATGATACAGTGAATAACTTACACAGAGATTTAGAAGACCAACATTCAGAGATAATTTTGTGTTTTCATGAGTTTTGCACCTGCAATTATTTGGGCTTATAATTTAGGTTACTTAGGTGTTTTTAATTTACAAATGCAATCAGTGATGCAGACCCTTAAACTGAACTGAACTGCAGGCAACCATAACTGCAGGTGCAAAATTTTGTCTGTAATGATTTGGGTTCATAAACACATCAGCTTTGTGAAGTTTAATCTAAAACTAGGCCAGAACAGTTGCTATAGTGTTTTTAGCAAACATACATTTTTTTCCCATTTCTCAAAAAAAGAGAAAAAAATTAATATAAAGACAGCACCTCTTAGCATTTAAGCGGAAATGTTATAATTCAAAATATACAAGCAAGAGCATAACAATTAATTTGATTCCATCTTTTAGTACCTTGGGGTATTTAACCTTTTGGGATATTTTTCTTACTCCCTTTACGGTATCTCTAGCAGGAAATTATAAAAGATTCATGATTTTATAACAATAATACTGTTGATAGTTGCAACAGTCTTACACACATACAGATCAAAGTGTGCAAAATTCATGGCACTACTTAGGTAGTGAATGGCACCATGAATATGTGCACATACTGGCACTTGCATTTCCCTCTAGTAGACATTTGTGGTACCTAGATACCTAGATGTGTGAGGAAACTCATGCAAACAGTAACTACCTGTTTTTGTCTAAAGACAGAAAAAATTCCTCTGTGTGTCGCTGAAACTGGATTCTGCCTCAAACCTCTGTTCACTCAGCACTAATCTTTGTAAAGGAAATGATTAAGAGAATTTTCCACTAGAGAAGTTATTATAAAAAGTTTTGTGTATTTGGGAGCTAGAAAATTATTCTTCAAAAAGCAGAAATTCCTTACAGTTGCAGGTATTGTGCCTAGGTACAGGACAGACTCTCTTCTCCACCTGCAGAATGCAATCCTACAGTGCCAGTGTGAGGCAGTGAGGGCACAGGTCTGAAACCAAATTCCAGCCTTTTGTTCCAGCCAGCTGACCCCAGCCCAGGTTACACTGCTTAAGAAAACTCTTACAGATGGAGATCTGCATTGTACACTGACTGTCATGGATGCTGGAGCAATGCCCAAAAGTATAACTCCTATTCCTCATGAACCACACACGAACACCCTAAAAATACCCTATGGATTAATACACTTTCCTCAGTGTTATTCCAATCTAAGAACAAATAGAGCTGACAGCTAATACATCAAAGTTTTTTTTTTTTTTTTTAATCACAATAAACTGGTTCCACCTTCAACACAATGAAACTCCTACTCTATGATGACATTCCTCCCATACTTCTGACAGAATTTATAATTTAAACCACCACTATGTCATGTCATTACCTTGGGAAGGTAACCTTCACTTTCAGTTTCTCAAAGAGAAAAAAAACCAGGCAAAATATGTTTCAAGGACCGAGAAATGAAGAAGACTTAGCACAGATTTACCAAAAGATTCCAAGTAAAGTTGACTGTTAAGCAACTGGATTTTGTGGACTGTTAAGAAATGAATTTTGCAAGGATTTATCCCAGTGGTATACTATAGCATAGTTACTGTAGCAAACTGTTACATAGTTACTGTGCAGATTTGTAAATACTTTTTCATACCAGATCAAGCAATCAAGACAAATGTGTGAAGGGAAGAATTATATAGCAGTAGGCACTCCAGTTATTATTATTGCTACTAATAATTCAGTGATCTGTTCTTGTTTCATGTAGCCATGCCCCACCTGTCAATAGTCTTCTCATGTGCACAGACATCTTTAAAAAACCTGACAGATTTTTTATTTCAAAAAGTAATGGAGTCTGTGTCTCAGTGATATGGCAGTTTCTACTGGATTATTTATTTAAAAAAAAAAACAAACAAACTTGCAATGTGTTCTTTGAGCAGCAAACCTGCCTCAGCAGGTTTAACTTGAACATCTCTTTTGAAATGTTTTCTTTTTCTCAATATACTCTTCTTTTCCAGCACCCTTCTCAACTTGAATTCTTCTGCAGAAAAGAAATTTTGCCACTTTGGTACTGAATAAACAAAACAAATGAACTCTCTCCCAGATTACTTTTAAAAGCATACAAAGTAATTTACTTTGCAGATGAACAAAGCTTTTCATGTAGCAATTCACATCAATGCAACAAAAGCTATTTTACAGCAGACAGCATGATTTTTTGTGACAAAACCTCCCCAGATTTTATGACTTAAAATAATAACACCTTTATAACTATCAATATGTCAAAACAATAGCAAATTTGGGTCTAACTTGCTTTGCTTCTATATCTGTAATTTTCTCTGAGCTCGAGAGAGAAACCTTTTTTTTCTTGAATGGTTCACAAAGATGCCATGAGTCTTACTCAGTGACTGGCTCTGAGCACCTAGAACTCAGCCAGCCTAGCTGGAGATTGCCATAGCACCTCTGCAGCAGGAGGATTTGCCATCATCTCACACTCCAAAAGTGTAGCTGCAATTTGCAGCAATGCTATGTCCTTGGTCACCATTATCAGAGAGCATTACAAAGTCAATGTAAATAAATTTCTCTAGGCAATACTAAGTATTTACCTCCTGACCTACAATTCTGATTTAGAGATATTTGAAAACCGTATCTATGGACAGTAAAACAAGCCAGGATGTAAGAAGATGGTTATTTTCTCTAGCAGGGTAACAAGTAGTCAGAACTGCACTTTTGTTGCAAACTTATGCCTGGCAAAAGCTGATGATGCACTGGTCAGTCTACAATGAGTTTTTCTTCCAGGGAAGTACCTACTTTTTAGTAAATAATTTTTTATACTTTCTGGTGTAAAAGTGAGTAACAGTAATAGAGCTATGGACTTTTCTTCACTCACTCAACTCCTAGTGAAGTCAAAGTAGTCTTGTTTATTTTAATGGAGTTTATACCACATCTTTTGTGATATAGAAGTTTTAAGATCTTTAGAAAACATAAATACCCTTTTTCTTTCAAAGACTAACATTTCTTACTTTTTTCTTTAAGAATTCAAAATTCCAGCATATTTTTGTACCTGTGGTTCTTTCCTCTTATTTTTCTCCAGTTTTTATCTAAGAAGCCTATAATCCCAATTCCAAGTAAATAACCTTGGCACTACTAGGTTATTCAGAGACAAAACAGTACAAACTACTGCTACACTCACACTTTAAACAAAAACTTTAAGCAAAACCAGTGAATCCTAGCTATGAGTACTGATATACGTCTATAGCCCTGTAGAGATCTATACCACTAACAAATACAACTGGGCTTCCATGAATAATATTGTATATTTTGAGTAAGGATTTATAACAAAAATGAGTTTTTGGTTTAGAAGCACTTAAAAAAATGGCTAAATGTACATTCTGATAATGAATGTACAAAACTTACACTTGAGGACATAAAAAAGTCATAAATAATCAACAGAGAGTGGAAAAAGAAATGTAATGCTTTCCATCGTCTCCTGGGTCTGCCTGACACATGGACCCCTTGGAAACCACAAAGTATAAAGCAGTGCCTCATAATGTAATGAATACCTGTAGTTTGTAGGAAAAGCACATTTACCACGCACACAGCCATTGTATGAAGCAGTGCAGCGAGCCCTGGTACCGCAGCTCGAGTCTGCTACCATTTGAGCTAAAGCAGAACTACATCAGCTGGCACTAAGAGCTGCTCATTTATCCTGTCTGTGGGTAAGCGAGCACAAGGCAGCAGCACAGCACACCCAGGCAGAATCACTTCTCTAGCCAAATGGGTAGAGAAAGGAGGTAAGGCGAAAAAGACAACCTTGTATTAAGTTCAATGTATATACCTGTCTAATTAATTCATTTTTGACAATCATTTGGGCCTCTGGGAGTTCAGTCTTCCTACAAGATGTTATATTCAGACAGAACTACATCACAAGTCAAACACAGAGAATCAGCTTAGAGATGATGAATAAGGAACTATTATTTGAGATTTTCATCTTATTCACTCCATACTTGTTTGTGATGATGTGGTAAAAAATGCTTTGGATCTCAGTTTTAACTATTTTACTGGACATCTGGTGTTTGCTGCTTAAAGTTTCACTATTACCAAGGTCATTGTAATTCTATAGCACATCTGGGCCGAATTCCCTGGCAGTTTTTAGTGAATTCTGTGTCAGTGGAAACATCTGTAGCTGTGCACAGTTACACACATACAGAATTGTGAGGAGCTGCAGACTGTTCTTGGATCTTTTGCATTTCAGTGTCCAGGAAATTACCCACTGGTAATGGATGATCATTTCTTTTTTAATCTTCTTTGGGATTTGCCCAAATCAAGTAAAACCACACAGATTCTAATCACTAACATTTTATTTTCATCGGTTATTAAAGAAAACACTGGTCCCTCAGTCTTCATGTTTTCAGAAGTACACGCAGACTTCAGAAAGATTTTCTTGGAAGTGGGTGGACTGATGCAACGTGAAACTGGCTGTCACTGAAAATTTTGAGAACAGCAAACAAAGCCTAGGCTACAAGAGTTGAAGAGAAGAAGAAAAATTTACCAACAGTCTCTCAACAAAGGATCAAACACAGTGATTATTAATTCTTATCTTCTAAGGTAAAATTAAAAATTAAAAAAGTAGAGCGTTATCATACATCTGCTATTGGTGGGTAATCAAGTTTTGTGCTAAAGTTCTTTTCATAAAATTATAGTATAATTTTAGTTTCAGTTATTTGTTTTAAAATGATAAAATAAAAATACTACTTGTTAAAAAAAAAAAGACCTGTGAGAGTGAATAGTGTAGAAAAAAGAGTCTCTTAATCCTCAAATCCTGAAGTATTTGTGCTAACTGGTTAGGATTAAATTAATTTATTACAATATCCTGGACTTGATCCAAAATTTTCCTTTGAAAAAACCCCCAAAACAGCAACAACAACAACAAAGAAAATCCTAGCACCATGTTTCTTTCCTGTAGTGTAACACATCACTGACCAAGTCACCAGAGGAGTAAGCTAACTTTGTCCTGTTACTAGCTGAGTCACTACACAGTTCTTGTATGTGCTTGAATTGGCAAAGTGAATGTTGGACAGGTAAAGCCTCATCTATATATCAGCCTAGATCCCAACCCAAATGAAAACCCAAATTCTTAAGAATTATAGTAAAGATACTGAAGGAGATTTACACTGGGGTTACAATGAGGTATAGCATTGATGAGCTATAGGCAATAAGAAGAAAACAAGGTGAACAAATATACAATATATGGACAACACAGGTTGAAGAGGAGAGCATAAGGATGCCTAAAAGATGGAGGATCTATTGTAGGAGAGATTCAAAACAAATTTAATAAGTATGAAAATAGCTGTGTTTAGTAGCCACTTGCTATATGGAAACATTCTTCAGTGATGTACCTTGTTAAGAAATGTCTACACCTTCCTAATAAAATTTTCCCAGATGCTCATACCCTCTCCATGCCACTGTCTTCTACACTTATTTGTGCTAATACCGTTATCAGTAAAACTGCACTGTACACCCAGTCACTGAAGACTGGAGAAAGGAATTACAGAAATGGAAATGCTGGAATAGGTGGAAGTTGTTTTGAAATGGAAATCTTTTGAAAGGAAGCAAGAAATATCGTGAGCTGCAGAACAAGAGCTACAGAAGCTAAAATGTTAACCAGAGCATTTATGATTTGAAAATCTGTGCAGACTGAGCAAAGGGATGCTCAATAGGGATAAACAGACCTTTCACATTGCTATATTTGTCCTCATACAGGTTAAAGAAGGAAAGGAATCTGAGCAGCAGGCTAGTCAGAATGCAGAGAGTGGCGAGAAAGAGCCAGAGACAATTCTTGGAACAGGAAATTTATGATATTCCTTGCCAGACTAAGGCAGAAATTCCTTCCTTATCCCCAAATGGTAAATAGGTAAGACTCTGAGCCTCCAAAAATAAACCATCCCCCCCAGAGGATTTCCTTTTTACCTCAAAGGACTAATCCATGCTATCACATCATCTGTATCCAATCATGCTTAAAAGGAAGGAAACCCCCCTTCTCTATCATGCATCTAGTCGATTGTACATTAAGAAAAAATAACCCCTCTTGATCCTGACAGTGACTTGCTGAAGCTCTGAAGCATGATGTAAGTTCAGTCATTACTATAATGCAAACTTCCAAGTGTTATGGTAGGTTCAAGCCAGTGCAAGATTTCCAATTCCCAAAGCTTAATACAAGACAGGGGGTGAGTTATGGGACTAGACTGCAAACTTAGAAGGGACCCTTTAGAATTACTGATACAAGTTTTCATCTAAAAACTACATTAAATAATGTTTGAAAAGACTTAAGTAATCGCCCTCCAAGAAAAGCCCTCCAGATGATTATTCCAGTGTTTTTCTACATTCAAAGAAAGCTATCTTTGAAGGTTGTATTTTCTTAACTTCCAGGTACTGGTTGTGGTGAGCAAGGCTGAAAGCTCATGAAGTGCCAGAAATTTTTTCCATAGGTGAAAATAACATCTATACATAGAAAACAAGTAACTTTTCAATATTCTCTTTCACATCCAGAAAACATTAAGCCCTTGAATTGTATGACACAAGATTCCCAGTGTAGGTGGCACTCTCAAATTTGTTTAGTATCTCCATATTTTCTTTGAAGTGTTGATTTAATTCAGTATTTTATCAATTGTGTAACAAAAGTTATATGCAGAAGCAAAATTCTATACTTCCTTATTATTCTTAGTCACAAATAGCACTTTTGCTTTTGTATGCTTTAGGACTGCATGATCATTTTTGCTATGGTATAGTTCTATGACGTCATTCATGTTGATGCAATTATCTTCAGAATCTGATTCTTTTGGTTTTACCTCTTTCCAATACTATATCCTGTGTATTCTTGATATAACAAGTATAATGTGAATTTTTATTACCCCTTGAATTAATCTGTATTTGGCCATATGAAAATGTCTTTAGTTACATGGTGACCATGCAGTTGGGTGTAATACCATGGAGTTGGGTGTAATTCTAGAATAATAATCTGTTCTCATTTATTACCCCACTAGTGTCAATTGAAACTTTTACCAACTTCATGAAACTTTCACAACACTAATTTTAACTGCTTATTTTAATTTCTGTTTCCTGTATGTGGCTTCTTTGGCTTTTATTTAACTGAAACTCCACTCCTAATTTTTGCTCCCTACTCAGTTCAAAAATATTAAGGCTGGGTTGAATTATATATTTGATGCTAGAGATAACGATGGCTTTGAAGCATTCCCAAACCAGGATTGAGAAAAAAGGAGACTTCAAGTGATAGTGTTTCAGCATACATATTTAAAGTGTGTGAGAGTATTAGTTTCACATCAGGGAAATTCTGAATTCTGTCATCTGCTTGGCAGACAGAAAATTCATCCTGCCAAGATAACTGGGCCCTGTGTCACCACAAATCCACTTTGGCCCATTTGAAGCTCTACTCTCTATACTGGTTTGCTAAGAAGGACTTTTGAAAAAAAAATATTTATACAATCAGTATTGGATGTTATAGCAATGAAGACTGAAAGCGAAGCTCTTATATCCAATTTATGTTATCTAAGTAAATCGTTTTCCAGATGCTTTAAATGATTAATGACAAAAATAACTGGACAATGTTTCTAACCCTAAACAGTAGTTATCAGTTATTTGTTACATATTTTGACAGATTACATCATAACTATTTTATTACCATCCAATAGTAACATGTACCCCTTTTCCTCCTTTGTATGAGCACAGGACTTCCTACTCATGATTACAGAAAATACTTCATGAAAATACTAAGTACCTGGAATAGCCAGGAGCTAGAGATAATATGTTGTCATCTAGTTTTCAATCAAGTAATTACTAAGGCACTGAAAATGGCTTGTTGAATTAAGGCTAAATTTTTAAACTACAGTCTTACTGACAACAGTCTTACCAAGTCTTTGTCACCTTTTTAATAAACCATCCCACCTACTTCATGGCATTTTTTTTCATTTTGAGTTCCACTTTATGCTATAATCACAGCCACAGCAAAGCCACACCTTCTGGTGTCCAGGGTGCATTTCCAAACCCGGGGCACTGTCCCCACCAGCCTTCAGGCTGCTCTTTTCTTTTCTCCACCTTCCCAGGGGGCAGCTAAAGAAACTAAGAGTTACCATATTTGCCTCCAATAGCTCCAACCATTCTTGAATTCTATTTTCATCCACATTTGGCATAAACTAGCACTGTTATCAAAAAGGAAACAATCCCATTTCCCTCATCTTTCTTTCCCAATCATTCTGTCCTGCCTCCACACTATCTCTTCCTTTCTGCTGGCAGAAGGTTTGTGTGCCTATATGATGAGTCAGATTGGGGTCAACCTTTCTGGATCACCGTCAGATTTCACTTTAAATGGCCAGGTCAATATTAAATTAATCAATTTTTCAACATCCATGACCCCTGACCAGGTGCAGAAGTGTATGTGCCAGCACAAAGGAGAGCGGCACAAAAGCAGGAACATAATACTCTGAGCTCACAGCATTGCTGCTTCTGATGGCAGTGCTGGTTTAAAACATCCATGAAACCGTGGCTTTGGTCAGACAGAAATCAGGATGTAGCTTATTATGCTTTCCTCTTTAACTTGATGTATGGTTCACATCTTGCCGTATATTATACTCATCCAGCTGTGCTATGATAATAGCATTTTTACCCTCTCATCGGGCAGTAATTTTGAATTAAAAAGCCTCTTCTAGTGATGGCTCCTTAAGAACAACACATACCACCTCGTGAATGTGGTAACTGATATGTCAACATTCCAGAGTGCTAAAATAGGTGAGGATGTTGGCTTTCAGGAACAATCTCTTGCCAGATAATACTTCATTATCTGACAGACCATCTGGTTTCCAGTCCATCAATGCTATATTAATACCTTCAGCTCTCTACGCTTGATTATTGCCCAACAGTTCTATTACTTTGTAAATAACAGAACTCAAAAAAAAAAAAGAAAAAAAAAAAGAAAAAAAAAAAAAAGAAAAAAAAAGAAAAAAAGAGGTCTTCCAGAGATTGAGCAAGACAAATCACCACTTGCTCATGTACTTGTCATTGTCATCTTTGGATAACAGCCAAAGAGTAGATTTTTCTCCACGTGACTCATGCATTCAGAATACAGCATAACCCATTGTTATCAGGAGAAAGATTACCAACTTTTAATTGAACAATATATATAAACACAGCTGGCCCAGTGGATCATTTAGTAATATAATATATTACTCACCAAAACTGTTTCAGGTGTGACTTCAAGACTCTTTCTATTCCACTTGCTGAAGATTGTGAGATTTACAGAGATTTACTCCTAGACTACTGGAAATAATTAAAGAAATATATTCAGGAATTTCATAAGGAATGTTTGGACTCTAAATAAGATGTATCTAGTGGATATCCTTCTGGTTGCTGTTCAGAGCATCCTGTTTTAAGAATGACTAATCAAAAGAATCTGCAGTTTGTAATTCTGTAAGCAATAATAGTTGATCTCTTCAGTAAAATATACATTCCTCCAGTGGGAGAAATGCCCCTGTGGGAATGTAATGACATTACAGTACAACATTAGTTATATTTAAAATGGAAGCTAAATATTAAAATATCAATAGTGTTTTAGTATAATTAGCAATGGAATGAAATTTTAATAAATATTTTATTGGTTTCTAAATGAAATATTCTACTGTAAGAAAGAAAGCTGGTGAAAACTCAGCCCTCATTTTTTATAAGGTCTGAGTTTTTGTCTTTTGTGTATAACACCTCTTTCCACATGAACCAGCTCTCTCAGTACCTTTTTTTTTTTTTTTTCTTTTCAGTAGTCTTAAACTTTTGGTTCTCCCTCAGTAACTGATGTAGTCATCCCTGGCAATACATGGTCTAAGTTAAATATCTGGTTCAAAATCTAGATGCCTAAGGAAATCCAACAGCTAAATAAATAAAACTCAGAACAAAGTATTTTTGAAAAAGATTGTGGTTAGCTTCCAGTGAAAAATGCATAAATAATCAATTAGAGAAATGTTCAACGTTTCTTGTACACTTTTTTCCCATTAATTGAATGGTTTTCCAGTGAATACTCAGGACACTAATGATCATGCTCTTATCAGACATGCCTGAAGTCCTTTTTCCAATACTGAAACACAAATATAAGCAAGTTACAGAAAAAGAAAGACCAAACTGTTCCAAAAAGTAGTTACAACTAGATCAAATTAATCATAAATGTCTGTTTTAAATTTAATTGTTCTCCATAAGTCAGGTGAAACACGAAAAACAGGAAACAGAAATTAACTAGAATAACTTTCTTCTATTCCAATTTACCACTTGGTGCTTACAAGACTCCAAAACAGATGACTCTGAGCCTGACTTCAGTGAAGTCTGAGGCACTGACTGTTTCACTATTTCAGAACAATAAAGTATTAGATTAATAGCTTTGTAGACACATATTATCTGTTTCAGCAAAGGTGCAGTGGCAGATGCAGCCTTGTTGAAATCAGGTCAGATTGGATGGCAGTAGGACATGCTGTTATGCTGCACAAGAGCCAGCATGTTCCCAAGGGATGCTTGTGGGAGAACTAAAGCCCCATAAGTACCCTAAAAAACATTCCAGCCTGCATGCATGTGCGAACGAAATAAGCAAAGATGTTGATGCCCTGCCTCAGTAACATTCATAAAAACTTTGCAAAAGGCACCACTCTTTAATTTGGCAGCCAGTTCTATCCCTGCAGCACAGATCTGCTTTTACAGCATATTTTCTTTCCCAGCAAACCAGAAATTCCTCTTCAGGGGCTGTAAACACTCCTCCCCAGAGCTCCAGTCCCCACTGCCATCTCCTGCAGTCTCACAGTGTAGGTTCCAGGACTCCCCTTTCTCATGTTCTGCTACTTTGGGGCACCCCTCGTAAGCATCCCAAATCTCAACACTTACAGACCTTATGTGCTGCATTGAGCTACAGACTTCATAGACTCAGAGATCCTGAGTCTAAAGCTGAAACTTTTAATAGGAGAATTTATAACTACATAGATAGAGCCTTCTAGGTGTCTCCATCTGGCAACTGTGTGAACTTTCTCACAAGAGTTTTAGATAACGGTGATATCTTTTTCTGGGTGGCTTTTTTGTGATCTCATCACTACCAAATCTAAACTTTTTGGTGTGGTCCAGAAAGAGTAGTTTAATTTGGGTTAATTCTGATTTCATAAGTTAAAAAAAAATAATAACACTTTGGAAAAATAATAGCTTATAGTTTGTTTGTGGAACTGTACACCAGTTTTTATGACACTACAACTACTGGCACAGATTTTTTGGTTTACGTAAAAGGTATCTGTGCAGGGCTTGTTTAACAAGTAGCTTTATTCATAAGCCATTCATACCACATTTTTACAGTATCAGTTTTTTTGCAGTTTCCAAATCTTAGGTCTGTCTCTGCATTTGGGGTTGTGCTTGTCCCAGGGTCTATCCCAGAAGGACTTTTAGATCTGTGGCATGCATAGTGGTCTCTGGACACCTGCACTGGTTTGGCCAAGTTACCATTTCATTCTCCTTAGTGTATGATGGTCTTTGGTAGGCTGCTAAAGAAGCTTTAGCTTTAGCCCTGAGGCCAAAGCAGATTTTGTCCCACATGTCTAAGGATTATTTTTAAGTTCTTCTTAACACAAATAGATGCTTAATTTAGGTTTTGGAGGTTTTTTGTTTTTGTTTTTTACTGACAAGCTAATGTCAGTGGTAAACAAAATTTTTAGTTCAGTTGTTTTTTAGTGGTGGGCAAGCAGTGTCCTTTAGATATTTCTGTTGTAGCTACACATATATAAGTGCTTGATAAGTAACTTCTTCCTGGGAATTTCTGGTCACTCTGTAAAGTGGTCTCAGATGATTAGCAGATGCAGAATTTTGGTCATGCAGCAGCTAAGGTAGGAAAACTGGAGAGCCAAGGCTTGCTAGAATGCTATCAGGCATCCCCACATTTCATCCTTGCTACCTACATCTTCTATGACAATGAAATGTTTCTAAGAGTGCAAACATGACCCTACACAAATGAAAATAATTGCAATTTTTAAAATCGAAATTATTAGTAAAACCAGAAGATGACTAGCTCATATATCTCAGTCAGCGTCTACACAATCTTATCTGAATTCAGATTTGATACAATTTCCATATAGACTTTGCAGCACTGTCTGATAGGGACCTGTTGGCACAATACATGTATGTTAGATGATAGAATTATAGGTGTCCTATGTTGCTTTCCATGCTGCATATCCTAAAGCCTAAGGAAACTGTAAAATTAGGAAGTGTGTAATTTCTTATCTTAAATACAGGTTTAGTTAATATGCCAGAAAGGACTTAGGAAGGTAGTGCAGAAGAACCTGGTAAATAATCTATAATTTTGCAGGCCACTAATGAATGTGGAAAGAGTTCACTGTTTATATAGAGCCTAGGGCACTGTAGATTATAATGATCACGCAGCAGGACAGAAGTAAATCTACATGCTATGCTCTGGAAGGCAATATGAACTTCATTTTGAATGAAATTACTTACCTGGCACAGAATGAATCAAGGAAGGTCCTAAGGAGTAGATAAGCAGTAGAAGCTTATGTTACTCAAAGGTATTGTTTGTTTTTTTTTTTAAATAGTCTTAAAGCATTTGTAAAATACAAGCAATAAGAATCCGGATTGGCACACTTTGAGCAGTTTGCATGCAAATTTGCCCTTTTCCTCTACTGAAGAATAAATGCTATTGCTTACAAAAAGAAAGTGTTCCTGTTTTTTCCTTTTTTTTTTTTTTTTTTAATTTTGTAACCTTTCGCACCTACTTTTGGAATTTTAATTTTTCTCTCCTATCTTTGTCTTCTGATATAGAGCTATTTCCTAGTCTATTTGCTCTCTAATTACCACAGCACCTCAGACACTTTCTGTGTCAAGCATCTGCCAAGAATGCATGTCATACAATAGGTCTCTCAGTATTAACATAAACTATACAAGTTTCAGTGTATTTCTCCTGCCTGAATCTTTTCTTCTCTTTTTATTTTGCTTGTAACATGTATACACATTTTCCTTTTTATATCTGATTTAGGTCACTAGTAGCACTATGGAGAGCACTAACATTTAAAAAACAATAGGAGGGAGTAAATCTTTACATAATGCTACCATTAGCTTGATTATGAAATTGAGGTTTGTATAGTAATTACAGGATGACAACGAGGAGATTAATTATAATTTCAAAGTAAGCAATACATTTAAGCACCACATAACTACCATCTATATTATGGTAAAACGATAGTCTGTCTCCCAGAAGCAGAATATATATTGTGTCATTTGAAATTGAATTTGCTATAGTATGAACTAGTTGATAAAGAGCTGAGCAGAATTTTTATGGATATGGCTAGAATTAATATTTTAGTAGCCCCTTGTTGACTTAAATTGTTGTTCATACAAGGCTAGTAACAAAGGGTAACATTTTTATAGCTTATATCTTAAAATAGTGCCTTATTTTTCATTTATACTAGATTTACTTATATCCTAGAACACAAACAGGATATTCATTATCTTTATATTTTCAGTAATTTTTAAACTATCTTAATTCAGAGTAACTTCCAGAATTATGCCAAGTATGTAAAATAAAGAAAGCATAAAATCAGAGCACATTCTTCAAAATCTGGTGTAGAAATTGCCATGATCATGAAAATAACATCTGTAAGAAATACTGTATGAATTTTTGAACACCCAGACCCAGTTCTGCTTATTTCATGAGCGATCTGTTGGGTTCTGCGGTCAGCTCCTTGTGTGCCTCCATATCCAATCAACTCATTTGTTCAAAACATAAAAAGTAAGACACGAAGTAAGACTTATCTTAAAATTTTGGTGAAAAAATCTTATATATAGTGAGAAACGAGCAACTAGAATTTAATGACAGACACGGATTCTGTTTCTTAGAGAAAGAAAATCCAAGGGCCGATAGAATGGCTTTAGGGCCGATAGAATGGCTTTAGCCAACAGAATACTTTGCAGTGACTTCAGAATGATGTGAATCAGGCCCTTAAAGTAGCAACCCACTCAATGCTGACTGCTAAATTTATAGCACTTTATTTTCTCTGAGCATAACAGCATCCATTCATCACACTGCAGTAACAAAGCTGTAACCTGATCTATGACAAATATTACAAGCTTAATGGCTGATGTCCATTACTGACGGGACCTGCTCACCATTTAGAAAAGATTGGCACTGAAGGATTACTGAGCAAACATAGCACCTGAAAAAACTTGCATGCAGGAGTCTGTCATCAGGTGTGTGATCGAGGGCATTATCCGAGAACCCTGGCCTCTTATCTTCAGTTGGAAACTGCTGCAATTGCCAACAATTCTCAACAAAGAGCTTCCGTCATGGAAGGCTGATACACCGAGCCAGCCTGGTGATGGTTTACCTTCCCAAGGTTTCATTCCTTTTTATGGATCACCTGAGACCAAGCAGCACACCAGTCTTTAGTAGCTTAAATAGCAGGACAACCTAGCAAACTGATGACAATCAAAGGAAAACCAATCCTTTTTGGTAGAAAGACAAAATTCCAAGCATTCCCTCATGGTAACTTAGAAAGACTTACTTCTAAAACTTTATTTTCCCAGACAGGATGCTGAGGAAAACTTTCTTGCCAATGATTCCTAACATTTTGCAATGAAAGCTAACTCACCCTATATTAAACTGCTTAGTCAATTTTTGCACCTTTTGTACCACTATAATTCTTTTCAGGAATATATTAAATACCTTTGCCTTGTAGCCTTTATATAATGCTAGGTAGAATTTCTAGCAGAAAATTTTGGAGAAAGCCTATGAAAATTCCTGTTTGCATCAAATCATAGTTATTTTTCTGTATATTCAGTATTTTCTGTTTTATAATATAGCAGCTTTGAAAAATCATTATTTGAAATTATTAGTATGAGCTGTTGAACTACTGACAGAGATATTTTATTTTTCTCAAATGTGTGAAAATCAAATGAAAATATATTTCATTTGAAAAAAGATTTTACAAAGTATAACTGGAAGTTTTGAGTTGCCTTTTACATACTTCCTAAAGAAAACGTAAATAAACTTTGATCTTTTAAATTAATTACCCACTTTTTAAGGAAAGATGAAAAAATTGAGGTTAAATACTTGTGTTGTGACTCAATAAGCATGAAAATCTGAATATTGTCCAAGCATACTATTATATGTTTTCAATGGTAGAGAAATGTGAGAATATATTAAAACAAAGGCTTAAATGCCCATTAATTAGTACTTTTGGGTTTTATCCACAAAAGGGATCATTCTAAATCAGAGTGGCAATCAAAATAATAAATGTTACTTTCATACTAAATTGCAATTCATACTGGGGACAATATTTCCAAAGAAAAGTGGTGTAAAATGAGCTCTTAAAATAGCTAGGACATTTTTAATATTATAAAATATTTTATACAGGAAACTACTTTAATTTGTATTTTTACTGGAAGACGTAAGTGAAACATTTACTTTGTTATGAAATGGGGCTTTGCAAATAAAAGAAGGTACGTTGATAAAAACTTGACTTTCATTAAGTCAGGATACAAAACTATTGCATGTAGAATTTGAAAAATGAAAAAATGAGTTGCATTAAGAAATGTTTTAACATTAAGTAATCTGAGCCCCTACCTAGATTGGAAGGCATCAGGGGTGTAAAAGTATTTGTCCCTGCCATAGAGTTCAACGGTACAAAGAACAACGAATACATGTATTTGGTTTGACCGCAAAATTCCTATGATGCAGAGGTGTTTAGTTATTATGGAAAATTGCATTTATCAGATAAAATAACCCCTAAAAAATAATTCTGTCTTTCAGACATCCAGTCCATCATAGCCAGCTCCTAAGCAGTGCATATGCAAGTTCAGGCAAAAGCCAAAAAAAAAAAAAAAGAGCAAAAACACACAAACACTGAAGGAGAGCTGAAAAGAAAGAATAACAAAAAGCATAGCAATTGATCTTGTATTCATATCTGGAGCAAATGCTTCAGCTAGAGTTACTGCCCCATGTGTCACCTGAAAGTGTCAGAAATGTACTGGGAAGTGCCTGCCAGGTCACTGGGAAAGCAGCTTTCTACACTGGACAGACAGAATGTGAGGGCAGAGTTTATCTGTGCTTATGTGCATGCATTGCTGTAAGGAGATGCTGTGTCCTATACATGTGCTACACTTGCTGCAGGATTTTTACAATGAAATATAATTTTTTTAATTATATTAACGCTAGCATCGTTCTTTAGAGGGTAAAGAACCATAGAAGATAGTAAGTAAAGTTGCATAAGCAAAGAACATCAACACTAAAAAAAAACCACCTTTATATTAATTTAGAATTTTATGTCCTTTTAAGAACCAGCATAACAGGCAGAATAAGCTATTTTTCACAGTGTGATTCTCAGGGTCATACAGAATGCAGCAGGTCCAAAATATGAGTTAGCATTATACAGAAATACACTCTTCAAAAATATTTCCATATATGATGCTAATTCCTCATTTTGCCTTGTTTTAATTAAGGTGTATTCTGTGGAAAATTTACATAACTGTCCAATATTTATGGCTACAAACATGGCCTTTTTATTTAAAGTTAGTGCATTGCTTTGGATGAATAGCTTCTCCTCCATGGTCATTCATACTTAATATCTAACTTAATAAATTTCCTTCAGAATATGAAGCACGTTATAAAGGAAGACTTCAGCTTGGGTAAAGAATATGACAAGGAGAAAAGGGGTTGTTAAGGGCATTAGAAGTGAATGATTAAAATACCTGGCAGTTAATGTTGCAATGGCAGCTCTACAACTCAACAATTTTTTATTTTCAGAATACAGCATGATGTAAGGTTAATAAAAAATCATACAAGTAATATATAATTAAAATAGCTCGAAAAAAAATTATCAGAATTTAAAAATTTGTGCCTGTTCCAACAGGTAGACACAGTCTTACTGCATCTTTATAATTTATACTTCAAGTAATAAGCAAATTTATATAGCATAAAGCTTGATCATTTTTGAAGTGAAAATGTTTCATCACTGAATGCAATACTTTGTTTTGCACAGGATCTTCATCTGCAATTCTTAGGAGTTCAAACTGAGAAAAATATGTATAACTGGTATAAAAAGACACAAAGCTAGGCTTTCAGCTGTAACCAGTGAATAAAATTAAATTAGATAAGGTAAGTATAGGCAGATTAGACAGAGCTATGATAGTGCCGTTGTAAATAAGTATGAAATAGCCTAAGAAATATGCTAAATGTATGCTGTCTTATTAATTAAGTGAAGATATGAAAAAAAAGATTTTTTTTCTCTTGTCAACATCAAACTACAACTTCTACTTTAAAAATAAAACTTTTGACCTAAAATGCTGTTGCTCATTTTAACATGCATACTTCCTACAACTTAAATAAAAATGCCGTATTTTGCATTTTACACTGTCTGCCAGGTATTTCCTGTGAACATCCCATCTAAAATCTCTGGGTTCTAGTTACTGATGTCTGTAAAGAAAATCCTGGCAAAAACTGCAATTCTAAGCTTCACAAGCAGCCATTTTAAACAGAAAGCTGGTTTCTTTGTGTTGACAATCAAATTTTAAACTGATTCCTTCCAGATGAAAAGATGCCTTTTCAAACAATGTAATAAAAGTGTAAAGTCAGCTGTTCTGAGGACATAAAAGTGATTTATCTGTTCTCTGTTCACTGTTTTTCCCTTGATACAGCAGAATTTTTCTTTTAAAGAATAGGTTAACAATTAACCACTACTAGAAGACCAAATTACAGAGAAGTAAATAGCAATTTGTTGTTTAAAGAACCACAACATGTAACTGCAGTTAACTTTTGCACTGCTGTTTATGAAATAGTAAACATTAATGGCTAGATTTACATAACAGAGAGTTAATTCTGACAGCTGACTACTGACAACATCATCGTCACATTTCAGAGCTATTACCTTGGGTAAGAAAGCGGCTTCAGAAAGATTTCAGGTTCTTTTATCTGCATACAGCCAGGCATGACAGCCTTGCACCAGCTCAGATTTGAGTTTCCCTGCCTCTCCATCAGGGCTAGAATAATTTTTTCCCCTTTTTAAAGACAGGTTTAAATTCCATGGGCTCTAGGGCACTGTATATACACCATTTCAGAACAAGCAAGAACCCCAAAAAGCAGCATGATCCAAAAGTATGACTTAAACTTATTTTACCCACTTAACCGTAAAACAGTAATTAATGAAATCCTTGCTCAAAGGATACTCAGCCCTGACTGTGACTAATCTCGGAGGGGTCTTGGTTCCTGCCCTGAAAACTTCTCATTAGCTGAAAATTTTCGTGCATCACGAAAATGAGCAGAATAAGCCCTGGAGCAGGGCACCATGTCAAGGTGGTTCTCACCTCAGCAGCTTGGCATCTCATGGGGTAGGAACTGCACGGGAAGGCACCAAAGGTTTTGGGGCTCAGCTGTAGCACCGTGTTGCAGCCTGAATCAGGGTGAATGGTGCCAGTCAGGAATGTTCCCAACAGGGCCCCAGGTGCAAACTTCTGCTTAGAGAGCCGAAGAATGTCACTGTCACCACTGTGAGACACTGCAGTCCCTCATGTTGAACCAGTTACTGAAGTGAGAAGAATTTGCGGCCGTTTTCCCAGGCTACCAAATTTGGTAGATATGTTCTTCTCATTCAAGGAACATAAGCAGATTCAGAGAATCTGATGATAGAACATTGTATGATATTTTCCATCCACTAAACAGAAAGAAGGTTTTTTAGAAACGATCATGACACTGATCTATATTCTTCAGTGATAAAACCACAAGGACTAAAAATTAAAGTTCTGCTGATTTTTGCTAACTAAACTAGATAGATAAAGATCAATCATAAACAAATCTTGTAGGAATCTACTTACTCCTGTAAATATAAGCAGTCACCTGACTCCAAGCTAAGGCCTATAGGATCTGTTGCTATAAATATTAATACTATAAAAAACTCGACTCATATGATACTAGTAGAAAATAGAACTACTCAGAAGTCACAACTTTAAGATTAAAAGAATCTGATTATGAAAATATCTGAAACTTTAAGAACTTGGACCTTTAAAAACACAGAAGAGAAACGTGATGTTTGCCTTTCCAATGGCCTTAGCAAATGATAACAACTGATGCCAATTAAGGTCTTCTCTGTTCACACCTAGGGTGATAAGGTTGACATTATTTTTTGGCATTCTGTTTCTGTGGGAAATAAATGAGCCTGTGTTTTGTTTTTAAAGCATCAGATTATCAGAAGTGATTCTCTAAAAAAGTGTGCTTGTTTACTGTGTTCCCATATATAACAGATCAAATTTTTGCAAGTAAAATGTCAGTCCATTAGTAATGAAATGCGGTTAGCCAAACACTGCCCCTAGTTGCACTGGTGCAACTCCATTGTATTTAAGAGAGCTGCACACATAAAACTGGAAAGAGAAGCTTTTCACATTCCAGAGCCATTTCTTATGTTTTCAAGTGTTAACATATGAAGATGGGGGTAGGGAATGTCCAGTCAGGAACAGAGAATTCCTGCTTGAAGGGGATGATGAAAACCTCACGACAGTAACATCACTGTAAACACTGCTATCATCAGCACAGTCCACTGAACAGGGCAGACCTTGCAGTCAGGATACCCAGCTTAATGCTGCCACTACCTGTATGCCCTTGAACAAACTACTTCATAAGATGGATTGCCAAATAAGTCTTCAGACTTCTGAATTAGGAGCCTACATCAAAGAATGTAATTTTATGTCCAACACACACATTCCTCAGAGCTCTGATATTAACATGTTATCATGGGCAAGCAAGCAATCTGATATTAGGTTGCTCCACGAGAAGCACCTCTGTTCATACACCAGTCCAGATCAATTTGTCTCCCTTACACCTTTGATCTCAATACCCCTATCTGTATAGTTGAGATTATATATTTTTCTTCTGTGACATGTTTTGAGACTTACAGGTCATGACTAACTAGTGTAGCAAAAGCATCCAGTCACTTGGGATTATTGGCTTTGGCTTCAGTGGATTATGAACTGATTAATTTTTATCTACTTAGGGACTGAAATTGTATGAATATTTTATAATTAGACATGCACAAACATATGTACACAGATTCTAAAACATAATGAAGCATCAGAATTTCCTGAGATTTTTCCTGTCTTTAATGGGAGATTGGACAACATTGAATTACCATATATGAGTTATTTTACAAAAGAAAGCAGAATACACCTTCATATAGTTACCCAAAAGCTGTCTCCTTTGGGGCTATATTTGATTTAAGACATTTGAGCCTAATATAAATCTTAAAGTGAGTTATCAGGAAAATTCTGTCAGTCAAATTTTCTTCCTTCCTTTTCTCTAATCTTTAAAGCAGTCTTAATAAGAATTTTACTCAAGGCTGTACCATCATTTAAATGTTATAGCTCAACACCCATTCAGAGCAAGAACACAAATGATGTTTTTAAGAAAAAAGCCCAAACAAACTATATACAACCAAAGGAAACCAAAAAAAGAAAAACCGGATATTGCACATAGGTCTATGTAGAGTAAAAAAAAAAAGAGGTCTATGTGGTATAAGGTGACAATTAGTGACACCAAGAATAGTTACAGGGAAAGCAGATTTATTACTCTGCTTATTACCTGGAAGAAATTCTGAAATTCTTTTATCACAGGGTACCTACAGGCTAACCCCTATGCTGAAGCATCTTTTTCCTTTTGCTGCAGATCTGTGACCTCCATTCCCCACATGGCCAGGGGAATCCTCTCTCTGAAACATCACAGGCATGAAGGTGACTGCTTGAGGAGCATCCCGCTTTGCCTGCAGAGGGACTGGAATAGCCAAGTTTCAGCTAACAAGAAAAATGGCAATGCAAAAGGAATCACTTCCAAGAGTAAGCAGACAGTTGGTAAAATAAACAGTTGGTAATTTTAATTACATAATAAAAGAACTCGCCACATTTCTACCTAAATTTTGCAAGCTCACACTCCCTGAAAATATACAAATACTAACTTTTCTAACCATGAGCATCTCTTCTTGAAAGACATGAAGTGAGCACAAGGATGCAAAAATTCAGCTCTAAGACTTCAACTTTTATCCACAAAAGTCAACAGATTTCACATGGGTTCACAGTTCAAGCCTTTCCACAGAATTTCACACTGTCCTTTTCACAGAATTTCAGTTACGATTCTCAATTCAGCAAAGTGTTTTGAAGCTTACTTGGCACTTTACATTTCACATAATATTATTTCACACAGGAAGGGGATAATTATTTCCAATACTCTGAACACAGGTTTTTGGTGAAGGCTTCAACAGACACAACAATATGCCAGTAAGATGCCAATGTAGCATAATGCTACCAGCAGAATAACACTATAATATGTGGAATAAAGAAAAAATTAACAATACACTATGGACCATGGGGGTGCATCAGGACAAATACAGATGGGCATTTTTGTATCATAACACCTTTTTTTACATCTTCACTCTCGTTTTAGCAATGTTTATACAAATACTATGAATTTGTAAGTGTGATGCAGACCAGCAGTACTAGAAATGAGATGGGTCCAGGTTCACTTCTGCTGCTCCTGATATGATGTGCTAACAAGAAACCAATGTGTGGGGTAGATAGCTGTGGGGGGAAATTACGTCTTAATATACCACTTCTGCTTGCCTCAGAGCACTCAAAGAGAGCCTAAAGTCTGGTCTTTCAATACCACAGGAATTTATGCCTCTAATAAGTGGAAATGAATCTCTGCTTCATAACTGCTCACTGGGAAAAGAGATTTTTGGCATGACTGACCATGTCACACTTCCCTAGTCGGCAATTTCATTGAAGGATTCATGCACGGGGTAGCCAAGATTTTGTATCTTGTATAACAGTTATTTGGCAGACTTTTGGTAGGTCTCCTCAGCCCAGCCGGAAGAGCACACATCCAGCTGGGCCCCCGAAATGGACAGTGATGATTGCTGATGAGTGCCAGAGTCCAGTGCTTGCCTGCAGGGCTGCCAGCCCTGCGAGTCTCCTTCCCTGACCTGGCAATTAGAAGCTGCAGAGTATTATCTGCAGCCAGCTGTGAGAGCCAGGCCTCAAGAGCACTGCTACAGTCTCCTGAGCACTTGCTACCACAACAGAGAGCTGATGGATGGAGGCAGGAAAAAGGAGAGCGCCAGCAAATGCCTTAATTGATGAACGATGGCTGGTACCATGTAAAGCAGGAACCTTCCAGCTTCTGCATATTTGCTGACAACTCCACACTCATCCAGCTCACTCTTGGCTGTTCTCCCACTGACTCCACCCATAGCTGACAAATTCTGTGCAGCTTTATAACCTAATCCCACTAATGTATTAGTCAGGGTGTCAGTTATTAAAAAGAAAGTGTGTGGTCGTACAGATGATTCCAGAGAGAGTGGTAAGGTGGTGCTCAGAAAAAGGCAGGAATAGTTGAAAAGCTATTGGGCTGTGTAAACATGGAGGTATTTGCTTCTTCCCAAACCAAATTTAACATAAATAATCAAATAACTCACTAGAAGTAATAAAGTCTGAAATGATCAATGACAACCGTGTTTTGCATTTTCCCACATCCATCTAATTTTAAGAAAGGCTGACAGCACTTTAAACTGTAACTTATTCAGTGTTATAAAACTGGAAACCAGGACACTACTACCATTTCTATTTTGGGCAAGTTTACCATGAATGGGAAAGCAACAGGTTTCTTGACTTAGTGCCTACCAAAAAAGCCAACTGCAACTCAGAACACTTACTGTTAAAATTATGAGCCCATGAAAATCCAAGTTTATAAGAACATAGTTGTTTGCAGACTTGAAATAACAGCATTCATCATTTTAATGCTGTAACTCCAAATTAAGACAGTGCAGATGGGCATAATTTTCCATTCTTAATGTGAGACACAACACCATGTGTCTTTAATAAAAATGCAACATATACACACATTCAGCTAGAGCATTTTTTTAAATTCTTACATTTCATATGTAAGACCTAAGTCATTGTCAAAGGAAAAGTGAGTGAATAAAGTTGCAGTAAAGATGATGATGGCAATTTAAAATCGGTAATTTAAATCAATCTAAACTTTCATCTAAAAAGACTGAAATTTTCTCAGGTAATCCTGTATCCAAATATTTTCCCTGATAAGCATCAGATAATTTTTATGTTGGTTATAAAGCTGTCACTCCTCAATAAACAGGTATGTTGCTGGTGGGATCTTTGCTGTGAAAGATTTGTCAATTTATGCACCATCTCATGAGCAAAACCAGAGGGGCCTGGACGCATGGATCCCAGTGAATCCAGATGAGCAGAGGTTGCTCACCACCTGAGGATTCTCCTCTGTGTAACTGGCAGCATCTGCATGCTCTCAACATAAGTTCACAAAAGCCCTGAACTTAATACTTCTGCTTCCCTTTAATAGAGAGCTATGTGACCTTTAATGCTCTGCTAGACTGAGCTTTCCTTTAGTGAGTCTCAATTAAATTTTATGTTATGTGGCTCTCATTTTCTTGTAAGACAAGAAAAGAGTTCAAGGGATGGATCCTTCTTTGAAGATTTAATTCCCCATGGAGAAAATTTATTTCCATCTAAAGAACCACTCAAAGTTTAGGGGAAGGAAGCTTTTGCAGTTTTTTTTTCTGTTGGCTTTTTTTTAATTTTTAAAACTTTTTAAAAAAGAAATTTCTAGCAGCTTGTGAATATAAAGGAGACTTCATATTCTGTAAAAAAGGCAGTGTTCCATTAATGGAAATATTTCCCCTGTCCTGTTCATTACAATGAGAAGAAAAACAGAAGGCTGGTTAAAGAAACCCTGGCCATTATTTGTGATGAAGTAACTTACCATAAAATCATAAGATGCTACTGTGATACTGCAGTAGCATAATACTGGCTAATTTTCAGTGAGAGGCACTGCAGCAAATAAGACATTTGCATATGCATTCATAAAAATGATAAGTACTTCCTAGGCTGATTCTTCATACTTAACCTACAGCGTAAAAAGGTAAAAAAATAAAGATATTAGGAAGTGTCTTGTCTGAACTGAGCTCTCACATTCTGGTTCACCGTAGTTGCTGCTATTAGAAATAGAAGTACAAATGAGCATAAGCACTATTCCCAAATGTAAACATTTTCAAGAGTAATTTATTTGTAATGTTTCTTTTCCCACTGTGTTCCTTTATTTAGTTAGTTTATTTTGTTGTCAACTTAATATAAAATCAAGTATGCCAACTGGGAATTCAGAGTGCTGGAGAAGGATGCCTAGACTCTTTACAGTTGGTGTACACTGAATTAAATATATCAGAAAATCAGTCTTAAAATGGCACACGCTGATGGGGGGTATTGGATATTGCCAATATGAAATAAATATGGGGCACAAATTGATTTCTTATGCCCTTCTCCTAGATTTATGCACCTGAATTTGAACATCTCATAAAATGTTTTTGTTTGTATGGTATCTACGTGTGAATCCTTTTCTTGGTGCTCTTTTCTGCAAATTTTTTGAGGTCACTCGAGGTAGTATCTGGACTCAAGATTTCCACTGAATAAAACACTTCACAGTCACCTCTCTCGCTTCCCTGATGAGTGTCAGAACCACCATGCTCCAGAAATTGGACAGCTTGTGCAGATGGGAATACAAGATTTATAGACACAGGCTTCTGAGGATTAGTTGATAACTTTTTATTTCTAGACAAAATTTAAGATTCTATTGTATCTGAGATTCTTCATCTCCTTTGTTACTAGTGCTTACTACTGATGAGGGTTTAAATGCAACTTTCTTTCTCAAACATCCTGGAAAAAAACGGGTATTCATAGGAAGTGCTTTTTGTTTAGATCTGTATTGACTGCTTCAGCAACGGGCAAGTAAAACTCTGCATTAGCACTACCTGGATATAAATTTATTGCAATCCACTGCTAAATTTTGATTTAAATCTATAATATAATTATTGTAATCATCTTCTTTTCCTGCTTACAGTGTCATGCCTTGAGATAAATATCAAAAAATCTGGTTTGGTTTCAGTATTTGAGCACAAGCATTCTACAGAAAACAACCTGACTAAACAGTCTTCATGTCTCTTTCTGAAGTTCATTCACAGATTTTTACAGCACTCAGGGCCTTCATTGTTTATCCAGTGAAACTGTCTTAGTACTGGGAAAATAAAAGTGGAATCACATCCACAGAAGAAGTGATAGCTACATCTCTGAGAAGCATTTGAAAAGCACAAGATGTAAACCAGCTGAAACATAGAGCGCTGTTTCCTTTTCCCTCCTCCCCTAAGTAGTAAGAGAACTGTATTTTGTATGGTAAACTGAAGTTTACAGTGCCCTTGTACTATTTTACACGTGTGGGTTGTACAAATATCCAGTTACACAAGGTAATCATGTAGGTAATAAAATAAGAAGCTAAAATCAATTAACCTGGAAGAGGTCTCTTGGTTTAAGATCGTTCTTCAGGTAGGTTTACTCATTTTAATTCTTTGACTGGTTCAACAAAATAAAATACCAGTGCATTTGGATGAAATAACTTGCGTTTTCATGCTCACTGACTTAAATATTGGAAACAGTTCTGTATTTAAATATAGAACGGCATGGATGTAAATATTAACACCTATGTAGAAAATAGTTTTCTTTTGAGAAACAATTAAGATTAATGTATATTAATCTTATAAATCCCCAGAAGCCACAAATTACTATTTTTGTAACATCTTTCTAGCTTTGAAAAATTAAAACCATATGAAGATAATGCACAATATTAGTCTTTCATAAAACATTTTTTTTTACCACTGATAAGGTGAAATGCGACAACTTCCTCTCTCATCACCTTAATAGAACATCGCTACATCTCCCTAATTTGACAACTGAAATAATCTAATCCTATATCTAAGTATTTACCTACTGTAGCTTAGATAAACCTCACTGCAAGAAAGGAAATCGTTCTCATTTTTCATTTTCACTGCTTATCTCACCTCTGTTTTCCAGTACAGTTTGTGGACACAAGAAATCCGTGCCCCACTGCACTTATGCTGCCTCCATGTGTTGTATCTATGACACTATATATAAGAACAGTTCTTTTTGGTTAATATATGGATTAAAAAATGGGCTGCTTCTGTACCTATAGAATTCTTATGGAAAGCCTGCCAGCTACTTAGAACTGGGATTTACTAATTAGAATTACCAGGATTAAAGGCTAGTTCCTGAAGAATGCCTGTGGATAACAAGCTTAACTTTAAGTATCTTATCAGTCCCATCACATTCACTGGTTTTAACTGGACTGCTCATAAACTTACGTGTGTCTTTAGATGCCTTTCTGGATCACAGACCAAGTCCCTTGAACTCAGGCTCAGAGCAGTAGTACTTTCTAAAGCCAGCATGATTGAGGTGACTAAGGGCCATAAAACTTTTCATATTCTGTCAGACTGAAAAGCTGAAGAGTTTTACTCACACAGGTCATGGACATATTGTCACCACAGCTAACTGGGAATGCCACTTCATTAGAGCTTGCAAGCAAGTGCTTCACTGGACTGGTAATGGCTCAGGCTGAGCTGGTTCAGAAAACCCAAGAAGAAGACAGAAGAGCCAAGGAACTGCACTCTGCTGGTGTGGCCATTCCGCTCCCAATACCAAATCAGAGATTGCTTTGGGTGTTCTGGTCTTTAAACATATCCTGATAGCAAAAGTTGGTATTGTGAGTGTAAGTAATGCCAAGATTTTTCAAATTGTGCTCGTTATGTAAGGCCACATGTGTGCCAAATTCTGGCAATTGCAAAGAAGGGTGTAATACAAAGAGGATCTAATGTCTGGAAAACGGGTGATTAAAAAAGGTCACATAAAATTGACAATTTTAAAAACATATACTCTTACCCTTCTCGCTGGAAAATAGTCTTAAAACAGTCCCCCAGGCTCTTGTAACTGGTTGGATCAGCTTTCCCTCTTTGAATTTGGAACCTAAAAAAAATACAATTTACATCACAGCATGAGAAGTTAGGGATTTTAAGTCACTTTAAACTTTCCAATTATTATATAAATGGAGTTTTAAAGGGGCTTTTTAAAGTATCTGATTCATTATTATATACTGTTCCTGATATACTTATTAACAGTTTTCATAGAAACTGTTAAACTAAGGAAAAATAGAGCTCTAGTAGTAACTTTTCTTGTAGTTTATAGAACTCACAGTATAGCTATCACCTTTGACATTTACACCTCTTTCTAGTTGTTTGAAAAATAAGCTCTTAACCCTCTGCCTGATCCAAAGCCCATTGAAACTAATAGGAATCTTTGAGTCAAACTCTGCTCTTGAAAATCTGAAATGCATCCACTGTGCAGTTGCTTTCTTTTTATATCTGATGCAATTACAATAAAAATCAACCAGAGACATGACCAGAAATTAGAGTACCATTCATTTGTCAAAATTTAATAACAAGATGAACAATAAAAGCAAGCAATTAATTATTTTAATTAAAACCTTATTTTCTCTGTTCACATTTTGGCAACAAAGACTTAAACAGGAAGCTTGTGGCTTTAAAAGGAAAATCAAGATTATGACTTAAGATTGTAAAAATATTACTATATATGATTTATGGATAGCAACAGTAAGCTTAATAAACTATATTATTTTACAGGTTATTTCTTGCAGATTAAGAACTGCAGCCAAGCCAATCAGGTAAATAATATGGAGAAAATTTGAATACACCTTAGCAATAAAATTTCTTTTTGAACTAATTCCCATGCAGCACTCAAAAATTTGGATTATTGTTATTAGCAATTCCAGTCTGCAATAGCTCTGTGTCAGGCAATTATGAAGTTGGCCTTATCACTAAGTACAATAAGAAATCCAGCAATTTCAAGAAATAACGAACATTATAGTCAAGTATGTCATAGGTATGCTGCTGTTCTGAGAAACATCAGCTATTACTTATTCTAATTATTATACCAAAACTCATGAATGTGTAACAAACAAATGTATTTTTAACTTAATGTTAAAATAGCAGTGTTCTTGTCCTCAGCATAATTCAGTAGGGTCACAATGAGGTTTGTATTATGGTAAAAGACATTCCTTGTTTTGAACATCAGTATTTCCTAAGTTGTGTTCTGTGCTAACACATCTAACATTTTATTCACTCTGAGGAAAAAATTTCCAGTGATGTAATACAATTCTTCAAGCAATTATGAAGGCAAGCCTACACCTTTTTTCAGAACAGTTAGACGGAAACACTGAACCCTTCCATAGTCCTAATAAAAGTAGTTCAGGCACATCTGGGATCTCTATCTGGGGTAGCCTCTTTTATTAGCACGAGAACTTGCTGCCAACTTGGCAAAGAGGAGAATGCTATTCAATAGGCTTATACTCAAATAAGAGCTGATGCATAACATTTTTTGTCTGAAAAGAACCCATGGGAAGGCTAATAACTGAAAATGCCTCAATGGCATCACACAAAGTCCAACACTGATATCAGCTACATAACCTTTTACATTGTGGCAATCAAGCCATCAAAATCATAACAGAAAAGAGATTCTGTGCACATCTTGATAAATACAGGACCTGACTTTATGCTCCTCAGTTTGAAATCGAAATTTGCTTGTTTTTTATTTAAAGAAATCATGCAAAAACTCATCAGTAACTAACTTCTCTCAAGTATTTTTAAAAATAAAGCTTTCTTAATGTAAACTGTTTTCCACAAGTTTCAAGATTTGGCCTGTCTGTAAACCCAGAACAAAACATCACTCTTTCTAAAATGTCCTCTGAATAATGCACCTTCCCTCTCTACATTCTACCAGCACATATGTAAGGTTCCCCACTAAGTCACACATGCACTGCCATCTGTAAAACTGGGGCTTTAATCCCAGGCTCACTGTGCATCTCAACAACATGGTGAACACACTTTATATAATTTTATTTTACGGTTACACAGTGTCAACTTCTCAGCAAAATTATAAATGATTTAATAAAAGTCCATCTCTGAGATCAATAATGAGAATCATGGCAGAATAAATGCAATGATACCAGATGTAATTTATGTGCATCAGGTGAAGGATAACTTCTTGCTAAAGAGCTTAAACCAAAGGAGGTTTACATCTATCTCAGTTTTCTGTCTGAATGTAGATAAGACCTTAGTATTAAATGAGTTCATTTGTAACACTGAGTCACACAAGTAACATATTCCTTCCTTTAGGGTTTTTGGATCCATTCCTTCCCTAGTAAATCTTTTTTATAGCTTTAACAGCAATCCTAAAATACATGCCAATTATGTGTTTCAACCTGGATTTGCGAATTGGGTTCTTTGATTCAGAATTGCTTGCCTCAATAAAATCATGTGTAACTTTTTAATGAACTAGCTAATTGATCACCAGCACTTGTTACAAGAAGCACAGAGAAGAGCTGAAAAAAAATGTTTGTTTTTCTGGAGGCAGCAGCAGCAGCAACAGCCTCCATTAGTAATCTTAATAATACAGAAGAGTGAAAGCATTCACTTCAGAAAACATCTCGGCCTGGTTTTAATGATTGTTTAGAGGAATGAACACAACTGGGGGAGACGTAATGACTTTCTCTGCTTCAAATCCACTCCTTTCTAAAAGCATTATAAACCCACTGAATTTCATGCATTTTTGAAAGCTGGATGCCTGCCTTGCATGCTATTAGCTTTGCTAGAACAAAAGAAGATAAATTCTCCTATAAATATAGTCAGCGCATTAGTTCCTCATCTAATTATTTTGAAGTCTGCAAAGGGGAATGTGCAGGCAGTCTTCAGAGAGGTGCTGAGCAGACATGTAGGCAGAGAGGCTTTTCCATCACTAGGGATGAACGATGTGCGACTCACTAATGGCATGCAACAAGCACCAGAAGTCAGTCACTGGGCACTCCAACATGTTTCATGGAGCTTTATCACTCTAAAAATGATTGTCAGGCTAATTTGCCTCACCTATCATTTTCCTACTTCTTGGCTTTCTGGCCAAAATGCTGTGGTACAAAGTACTCCACCCTGGGATCTCTCACAGAGCTTTGGGAACAATCAGGTTACCTCTTCCTTCCTGGGACCTCCCATGTTCCCCAGGCATATTCTGTCTGTTCTCTCAGCTCCTTGAAGTTTCCACCTCCAGCTCCCACGCTCCAGGGGGTCTCACAATCTCCCATTACAGCTCATTGCAGCAGCCCACAGGTCTTTGACTTTACCTTAACAAGCTACTTTGTTTGGTACAAAAGTGTCCTGATACTGTTTAAGAAGAGATCAGTGTCCTTCCCTGTTCACTCCGGAAAACACGTGGTTCAGAATTCAAAATGTAGAAATCTGTCTAAAACCATGGAAATATTTTAACTTACCCACATCAACCAGCATTCCAGCTATTACTTGTGAAATGAGGAAATCTAAATAATTCTTATTCAGATGGCATGAGAGAGTGCATTTTTTAGGATTATCATAGTCCTTGATCAATAACTCAATAGTTTTTGCCTGCAATCCCACAATGTAGAAGATGCTTGAGTCATTTAATCAGTCCTCCGCACCACTTATCATTGACCAAGTGATATGCCACATTGTGGAGCAATGAGTCTACATAAACACACAAATCTCTTTCCTACACTTAACTTGCAGTTCCTGGTGATTTTCGAATAGCCAGTATTTTATACTGAGTTTTGTAAAGTCCTCACTTCACATGCTTCTTTCCCTCCTTTTGCAAGCCCTCTAAGTAGTCTTTTCTAACAGTCAATAGCTAGAGGAGAATAAGCAGTGTGTGCTTGCTGGAAAAAAAAAAAAAAAGAAGAAAATTCTTTCTCCCTCAGCCAGTTGTTAAATTTTTCGTTCATGCTTGCTCAATATCTCATCAAAGTTGTGTTGTGGGTGTCTGCCACTACAGTAGCCAGGTATTTAGTGTTTCAAGTCTGTTCACTTTGATATTACTTAGCAATCCTCCCATTTTATTTACTGATCTGGGCTGAAGAAAGATTGCCAGCTCATGCTGAAATTGTTTTAGTTACCTTAGAGTCTAAAAGGAAGAAACCAATATTTTTATATCTAGATTCGAGTAGATAGTAAGCAGTTAAATCCCATCTATGCACAATAAACGTGATGTGGAACAGGCTACACTCACCAAATTCTTGCCATTTGGTTTGTGAAGATCTCAAGCATAAATTCCAGAATTTCTTGCTGTTTTTATACAGTGCTGCTGACTAGTTCCTCAACTACAAAGTTCAGAGGAAAATAAAAATATTCTCAGAGAACCAAGCTTTACACCATTTTACAGTGCTTTCCAATGAGTGGCAGTCTTAGCTGTATTTTCCTGCTCTTCACTTCTCTTACTAGAATTTTATCATATTTTCTACTAAGTCTTGAATAAAGTTCCTAATATTTCCCTCCATAATTGGAACTTAAGCAGTATCAAAGTGAATAATATTGGGTACTGAGGTGTTTTAAATGCCATTAAGGAAAGGTGAGATTTACATGGCATAACAACAAAAAATTGTCTGGGCAATGTTAAAATTAAAATATTTTTTTTAAATAAATGTATAGCCTTTGGAAAACTGAAAACAACATTTGTAGCTTTTTGCACTTTCACAAATTCCCATGATTCCAGAAGCTCCTAGCTGTGCTCACCCATACCAGCATAAGTTGATAAAAATGTATAGTCTGCAGCTTTATATAAATATACATTATTTAAGAGTTCACATGCTTATAATAAAAAAATAACTGCATTATAATTTAAAAGATTTTCATTTGCTAACTTAAACATTTATTCAGGTGTTACTACTGGTTAGTGTTATCTACTGATGCTTAGATTTCAGGCAAAAATTTGCAATGTAAAATGGATGGTGATAATATAATTTATTTCACTTTTTGGCCTAAGTTCTTTGAGTTGCTTTCAGGATAATAACTAAATTGAGAATATAATTATGTCACTTATTTTAACAGTAAATCATGTGAGCAGCTGAAGAACTGAATATTAGATTTCAAAACAAAAACTCTAGTTATTTTAAGCCAAAGATATAAATTTTGTTAGTGCAGGGATCATATCTTAAGTATTATGCTTCTTCATATATAATGCTGCTATGATGATTATTTACCTGCAGAGAACATATAATAATACAATAAAGCAGTATAATAGAGAACAAGCAAGGAAAGAACTTATTCAAATCATCTCTCAGAGCAGACACAGTAAATGCGATTTGTCTCCATTTAACCACAGATTTTTTTATCCAGTTTATATTTACTTCACAAGAAACAATCATAGGTATTACTACATATACAGTAGTACATGGAAGTATTACCAAAATCTATGTTAAAATTAAACTACATGTATTCCACTTTGCTGGAATTCACAGTGCTCGTTAGTTCATTCACCCGTATGAGTTTTGGAGGAACATGTTTTTTCAAGAAGAAGAAAAAAAGGAATAGTGATAATGAAAATTGTGAAGAGACCCTGAAAACTCAAAATTCTCTACAGATGTTACTTTTATGTGAATTAGAACATCAACTACCAGATAAAATGGTCAAATAAAAAAATTATGAAACAAAAATTGATGAATTCTAACATTTACCAAAATATTTATCAAACACTGTAACTCATAAGTTTGTCCATTCCACATCTGACCTCTGCCTTTTTGCAATTCTGATAAGTTTTTCTGTCCCCTTCCTGTCTGATTGGTTATCTGACAATTTGTCTGACAAAAAAAAAAAATATTCAGAAACGGTTATGAAATGTAAGTAAGGCAAAAGGAAGAAACATCACCAGAGGATGAGAAAGAAGCACATCTGAATGACTAGATGCACTGGAAAAGTTAGAACTAGATCAACAACAGATATAGCAATTTACAGCAGAATTTAGATGGTACAGATTGCCTATTCTCACCCAATTCGAATCCAGTTAGGTCATCATCAGTTGCTACCTTCCTTCTGGTTACCTGTCTTCGCTCTCATAAAACAACTGGTCTAAACGCTGGTTTCTAAGGTTGGAGTTCCTCTACACTACATCCTTAGTAGCCTATATATATAGCTTGGAGGTACCATCCATGAATCAAAATTACTCTTTCCCCCCATCCTTTTTGACAAGGCACCAGGAAAAGGGGTGGTTAGAGAGCACCTTGTCAGGGGAAAGTACTGTATTGTAGTTTCTATTCCTTACACTATTCAACTGCTGATAGTTAAGAATCATTTCCATCACTCTTTTGCTTTCAGCCTTGATGATGAGAAACTCCCATGTGTGACACAAGTGAAAATACATTTTTTTAAAATATTTTCCTTGAATCAAATGCATCATTGAATGGAGGAATAAGGAAAACTCCAAACAAGACAAAATGGCTTAGGTGTTTCACTGGTACTCTCATCAGTTCTCTGTTTATATGTCTTATTAGACCAGACAAAAGTAAGCTAATCCGAAACAGAACTTTACCTTTCCTGTACTTCCTATCCTTTTACACATGACTTTCCTCCACCTTTTGTTTTTATACTGAAACTAAGCAGCACATAATTTCATGAAAAATATCAGTGATAAAAAGAAAGCAGTGTAGTCTTTGTAGTCTTGTAGTCTTACTACATACCAAGACTGTAGTAATTTTTTCAGATACAGAAGCTGTATTTTTCAGCTACTAATGAAGAGCTATTCTACTTTTTTCTTCTAATACTGCAGCAACATTTCTAACATACACGTGACACAACATACAGTAGTTACAATGACAGAAAAAAATTTCCTTTACATGTAGTTTTAGAAGAGAATATTTAGCAAAAATACACTTGACCAAAAGCAGGTGAAAATAACCCATATAACAGTTTCCTGCCAGTGTACTCTGTTAGCTTTGCTAATGAGTAACAAAAATCACTAGTCATAGCAGCTACGTACAAAAGATTTAATGCCTTTTTGAAATATCACACAATGCTTTGTGTAAAAGATTGTATAGTATATGTGATCTAAATACACTTTTGAAGGTAAAATGGAAGTGACCACTGTGGAAGTAATAGGCAAATTTAAACAGTTTGTGTTATTTGTCTGCATCTTCTTGTGTATAAAGTTACAGTAAGTCACTAAGTTACACTGGTGAAAGAATCTGGAGAAACCAGTAATGTTAAAACCATCATTTTGTTCCTTTGCAGGAATAGCTTATTTCTGAAACCTCTTGTAATCTCTATTTCCTAAGTAAAAATAACTCCTCAAAATCAATGGATTTTTTTCCCTTATATAAACTGGACAAATCATTTAAAATGGCACCATAAGGAATAATTTTGTATTGTCAGAGATGATGGAGTTATTTTTATGATTTTAAATATAGGTAGTCACTCGTGGCCTAATACATCAACGGAAGTCTGGTTTTCATTAGTTTTGGATAAAGCTCTGTATGTTTTCCTTCAAGAGAGTTTATAGAGACAACTAGACAAAGTGATGAGGAGTATGAACTAGTGACTAGAGGAGATTTCGCAAGAAATCAGATATTAGATTATATTACAAAAAGCCCCAGTATCCAGTCTCAATTCAGGGAAAAATGAGAATGTGGTTTGGCACTCAATGTGCAACATTTGCCTGCTTAAAAAATCCTCCAGTTTCTTATCTCAGTTTAACTTCTTTTACAAAAATGTATATCCTCTCTTGACCTCTCTGCTGGACTAGGTGGACTTTTGGTCTAACCCCACAGAGACATTCTTGTGTCCTGTGACATTACTGTGGTGTATTAATCCATTACTAACTCTCTGCAACTTGGAGTCTTTGAAAAAATTAAATATTAGTATGAAAATTTCATCTATCAGTTCATATTTTTATGCTACCAGTGATACCAAATTAGAGGAATAATTTTGCTGTCTCTAAAAAATAAAGGATTTCCCTAGTACTTTAAAAATATACAAAGGCAAATTTAAATGCAGTTTTTAAAATAAAGCATGCATCTGATAAAACAGCAAGGCTTCAAATGAATAATTATTACTGGTCATTACTGGACAATACCTGAAATACAAACAGCAAGCATTGTTCTAAATCTTTTCCAGCTTAGGAAAACGTAATTAAGAACCATATCCCACAGGAAAAAACCATTTTTTTCTTCAACAATTCCTCTGAAAAGAGCCAAGTACTTTTACATAGTTTAGTCAACAAAGCTTCGATTTCATTGTCCTCTGTGGTGATCACACAGCACTTTTCCTTCTGAGAAGGCAGGAAAACTGTTGCGGCTTTATGGCAAGAAGACTTTGGGGGAGGTTTTTTGGAGGGTGGTTCAATGCTTTTCAGTATTCATTAGCATTTTAAGTTCTTTGAGGAGATCAATCACATCACTGCTTAGTGTATCCAAATTTTCTTTTTAGTATTAAAAAGATTTAGCATCAAAAGTTTGCAAGCTGTAATGAAATACACATTATGCTTCCTCCCTACAGTCAAAGTAGGAAAGATAACAAAAAATATCTTTTCTCCCAAAGGAAAGAAATGGTCAAATGCAGAAATCTAAACTCATTTCCAGTGGAAAATAGCCAAAATAAAATTGTGAGTTGCTGAAAGAAGTGTTAGCTTTGAGTGTTCACCCAACCTCTTATGCTTGTGCTGGAAAATATTTAAAAGGGTAACTATTTCATTGAGATATTGTGGCTGAGATTTTTAAAATACTGGAAGGGATACAGCCAGGCTTACTCTGCTGAAAAGTACATGTAAACCCCCTGTATTTGGAAACCTTTTCTCACATGCCCTTTGTTATTAACAGACAAAACATCTAAATTTACTAACAGCTAATACATATATATAACATGGACATTAATATGCATATGCTGATTCTGTCTAAAAATGACCTTTTTTTTTTTTCTAATAAATTTTATGGCTAAGTGACAGAAAGCAATCACCCTTAAATCAGCACTATCTTTTGAAATTAAACTAGTAAAATGAAGAAATTCTGAGTTCAAATCTGAAATTCAACTCTTACCCAGCTGTGCCCCAGGATTACAGCTAACATGGAATTTATTATCAGCCAGTGCTGAGCAACCTCAGCAATTCTTAACATACAGTAGGGTGTAACAAGGCAAGTTAAAGATGAAATTTCCTCTGAAGAAAGCACTATGACCTTCTCTGCCATGATGTTTTCAAGTTACACTAATAAAATTTGGAACATTTTTGCTTTCTGTGTTACAATTTATCTGACATAGTTGCACTTCCCTTTGGAAAAAGCAAAGCAAAATTGTAACCCTATAACTTTAAGCAAAGTTTGCTGTGTGTTGAAATGGTAGCTTGCCAGTGTCTTTCAGAGTCCACAGATACATAACCACACTTTCAGCAAATTTTTGTGTAACATTAAAATTTATCCTAGGAGTGAAGAGAAACCTTTGACATCTGGGAGTATACCCCATCAATTCACTTTACAAAGATATTACAGATAAAAAGAGGATGAGTTCCCATAAATTCAATCTAGTGGACAAAAAATAGCTATTATTAGACTCTAGTAGATTTAGTTTTATTTTTCTAATAAATTTTACACTATTAATGCTTAACAACAAGAAATAATGCTAAACAAAACCAGGGAGACTTTAGAATTCAGGTCAGAAGACAAATTTTCTTTGTCCAAAACTGTGAATCACAGTGGTTACAAAGTTGTCAAGATATTATTTTTTCACAGAACTAAAAAGCCACGTGCAATGAGATTATTTTTCTATTTGTAAATCCATTTTGAAAGCTATCAAAGTTCACCTTCAAATACTTTATGGCCCCGTTTTAAAGACCAGAAAATAGGACATAACATTGTAATGGAAACACTAACAGCCTCTTGACAGCAACCGTGCAAGGCTGCACCTTTATGCCACAACACACTCTCCCAGCTGAAAAAACTCACTAGTTATCCAGAATAGTGTGGAAAAAAGAATGTTGTTATTTTAGGAAAGACAGTTGCTTGAAAGTTGGCATAAAGAGGTGAAAATTAAAAACGAAGGTTTCCTTCTTTTCTCAAACTGAACCTAACTACTCTATAAAGTAATGCACAAATCATTCATTATAATGAGTCATAACAATGATTTGTGATCTTCCAAGTTTTCATTTTATGCCCCTCTGTTTTTCCTTAAAGACAGGAGGATAGACAAAGACTGGAAACTTTGGGTCATATGGATCACAGCACCACTGCTATGTCTGGAATTTTCTTATAAATATCCTATTGCTCTGAGGTTCATAGGCCTGACTGAAACAGCAGGGACGATCTCATTTGTACTTTTATAGTTGTAGAGGGATTTGCAAGAGTTAACGCAATTTTCCATAATATTTCTTACCAACTTCAGGAATAAAGGGAGAGTGCCCTTTTTAATCAGTATCTGAAACATCGTTAAGTCTAAAGAAAAAAAGAACTTCTTTCAGATTTAACAAGACTTTTCCAAGTGCTGCTAATTTTAAAGGTAGAAAGCAAGGCAACCTTTGAAAAAGAGAGAGGACCTCATCAAAGCATTTGTGGCTAGAAGGCAGTACAGTAGTCTGAAGGGTATACTTCTCAGCAGATTTTACTGCTTGTTTGTAGCCTTGTGCCTTTTAAAGATTGTTTTTCCAAAAATAAATACTAAATGATTCCTTTTGATTTCATAAAAATCTTTGAATCAAGAAAAGATCTTTAGATTCTGTTCCAGAGATGTCTATCTCAGAAAACAAAATATTCCACTAACCACCAGCTGGAAGTCAGAAAAATTCTGTTCATTTTGTACATTCATACAAATCTTTTAAAGGCATTTTGCTCATGTTCTCCAGGCAGGCTGGCAGGCTATGCTACCATGGCTGATCTGGCTCAGCTATTGAGCCTGAAGACTGAAATGCAGGCCCAAGAAAAGGCAGTTCTGATGCATTATTTCTCAGGGACTACTGCATTATTTCCCTACCACATTCAGGACCCCTTCAAGAGGGTGCTATATGGACTCAGAGATAAAAATAGCTGAATTATTGAAATATTGAATGCTTATTGGGCTTGTTAAGAAAATGATTTTTTGAAAACGTGCTTCTCTTTGCTTAGGAATTAATAGTAATTCCTATATATATTATTATAGCTATTAAGTGAGAGTATGCTTTTGATGGTCCATAACTTGCTGTTTGTTTCTTAATGCCAATAAATAATACCCCAAGTGTACCGCATGCAGGCATGTCACCTCCCCCCCATTTTTCTGTAACACATATGTTAGCAAATGGGAGAAGCAGCTGTATGCCTAACTCTTTAGAAGACCAGCATAACCTACCTTCCTCCTAAGTCATGCTATTCTTCCAAAGAGCTAGCCATATAGTGTAAGCTACTGGCTTGCTATCAGACGTAATTGGCCCAGGTCCAGTTGCTCCATTGTGGGTCTAATCTTTGTGCAATACAGGATGTGCTCATACGTAGGAATCCAAGGATCCCTAAGGTCCAACTTTCGCCTCCATGAAGACTGAGACATACCTAGGCTAAGCTATGAGAAGGCCTTACTGTACCTAATTGTTGCAGGGTTATTGGTGTTATCTTTGGTAAAATTCCACATCTTGTCTGACTTAGGCCTGAAACCCTCCCAGGAATAAAGCTGACCTTAAAGGTTTGCGAAAAGGGAACTTCAGCTTCATTACATGCAGAGGAGAGTTTTTAGCCTCTTTCTGTACAAAGAAAACTCAAACAGCCATCCTGCTGCCAGCTAAGAAACTTATAACCTGCCAATTTATCAGAGGTCATTTATTAGAGGTCACAAGATGCCAACTTGTCATTGGAACTGGCAGCAGAAACCACAGTCTCACAATCAACAAACACTGCTGCTTTTGTTGCAAGAAGTTTTTCCCTGTGAGCCTGTGGTCCTGGAAAAGGGCAAATAAGGAAAATCAGTCACAGGGGAATGACTGATGGATGTACAGGGAGAGAACAAAATTAGGAAAATAGGTGGGAGAGAGAACAGTGTGGCCCTGAAGAAACACTATATATTGAGCAGATGGAAAATCTTGAGGCAGTCATTGGTCAACATGCAAGCAATGCATCATTGCCTCTGCTCCTTCCTGGTGCTCTCTAATACCTATAACCAAGCACTGAAAGTCTGGAATTTCCCCTCTCTCTGTTTCTGCGTAGAAGAGATAGTGATAACGCAGTATCTGAATTACTACATGGCATTGATTGACTGTACTGCACTGTATCAAATTGTAATGCTTAAATCCATAAGCTTCTATTAACAATAAAAATCAGTTTCAAAATACATTACATACCTCTGTTTAAGCTTTATTCAAGATGGTTCTGTAGCACTTGCTATCCTCAGCAATAAATATTACAAAAAGGTATGTCATTCTCAGAGGTTTCCTAGACTTACACCACATCTCATCTATACTTAATATCAAGTGGCACATTTAATGTATCCTATAGTCTTTTTTTTTTAGGAAAAAAGACACTCTTCTGCTCGCTGTTCTGTTTAGCATCCTTCATCAGCTGCTGTTTTCCTGCTCACCAATAGAGTATATGAGTGCACAAAACCAGCCTCCCTAAAATACACAGATGTAATGCAGTATGACTCGAGTAATTAATATTCTTTTAAGGAATATGTGAAGTGAAAATGGTTTAATGTCTACACTGCTGTTATAAATGATGTCTGAAGGATAAAAAGAATGATTAGAAGAGTAATGTAAACCTGGACCTGCTCATATAATTGCCTCTAAGTAGCCTGCCCAGTCAGGCAGTGTACGAAGAAGCAGTTGATCAGCTTGGTTTCTTCTAATTCAGTTTCTTTCCCCAGGATTATGACTGCATGGATTTTCTGTTAATATTTTGATAAAGCTCTTCAGTATAGATGATATGGCGAATTGCAGGCATCTTTTAAATAGTACTTACTGTCTTCAGTGGTGGAAAAATTATCTGGAAGATGAGCACCAAAACATACAAAATGCCAATGGTTCTATACTTCATAAATACTGAGTAAAAGTGAGAGAAATCCTTGCTCTGTATCTAGATAGTATCTAGATTTTTATCATCCACTCTATAGATTATGTGATGCTATGGGTGATATATCTCATTCTAAAAATGCAGAAAAGAATCAGAATCAACCAGTAGCAAATAATTTCAACCTGTTATTTCCTCAGTAGAAGAATATTACTCTTCTCAGTAGGAGTTTCTTTGCGTACACAAGTAAAAGAAGCCTTTTTCTGAAAAAAAAACCTAGCTCATCTACCTAGGATATGCGCAACTGAATCAAGATGTACTTTCCAGAACTCTAACAAAAATCCATTTGTTTACCAGCCTCAAGCCCTCATTAGACTTCTGAGATTTTTTTATACAACAATTCAGGGTGTCAAAAGCTCCACCAAGCATTTTCATACATAAAGTCAGAAGTTATTGGAAATCCAGATATGATAATCTGACTAATTTTATACATTCCTGCATACACATACACATACATATACACATCCCTTGTCTTCCCTGTAATTACAAGGAATAGAACTTTCTTTATCAAAGAAAAAAAAGGTTTTTGGGAAGAAACAAAGAACACACTGCTAATTCATATCTTCAGATTCCTTATCATGTTTGATATACACTTGCATGTTGGTTAACTAAACATTAATCAATAGATTGACACATGCCATAGAATTTAGAAACCAATTTAACACCTCCACATAAAGTTAGAGAGAGGAATTATAAAATCATTTTGAATTTATTATTTCTAGAAAGAGTAGACAAAAGTCTTTGAGGATTAATTTCATGCTGTGGGTTAAATTTCACTCTCACGATAGGCCAGCTATTGCCTGGGGCTCTACAGATAATGAACCTGCCAAGGAATTAGCAAGGAAACACTTGTGTTATTATAAATCGTGTACACTTCCCTTTCTAACCAACTTCATCCTTGATGACATTAACAAATTACACTCTCTGTCCATGTTTCAGTATTATGCAAGGCTGTGAATGACCCTGAACCAATAGCACATTAGATAAGATCTTCACAAGGCATAAACATCTATTAAATTTGGTTGAAAGATCCAGACCTCCTGAGGTGAGAACACAAGACATTTAGTGTCAGATCTCTCCAAGACCCAGAGGAACATTTGTATGTAAAATTTGTCTTAAGAATATCAGCTGATTCATTCTAAAATAGCTTATAGAGAAATTTGCACAAAGGAATTAAAAGTAACACAGAAACACAGGAAACTGTAGGGAGCGTTAATCTTCAATTAAAAGTATAAATCAACCCAAGCAAAGATGTTAATCAGTTTTCTTCACTGTAAACAATGGATTTACTAAAGAGCTCAAACACAGAATTTGTCATATGTATATTAGAAGTTCCAATAATTATTTTATGCCTAAAACCAGCTAGAATATTTATGATGCAAATATGTTTGTTTTCTGTACTTGATCCATTCATCCATTCTTCCTTCCTTTTCCTGAAAAGTTTTACATTTTTGTTAGCTGTACAAAACAGATCAGTTTCTAGACAATCCATGTGGAACTGTGCTGGAATGGTAGTGAAATTACATAATTTTGGAATTTTAAAGTAGAAATCCAACATCATGAACTGGGTACTTCATTTGCACATTACTATAGAACAGAAAGCCAAGCAAGAAGTCAAGGCTATGAACTTTCTTTTGCTGATTGAAATCAGCTTAGAATGGTATTCCCTGAATTTCAGAGATGGTAGGATTACTGCTAATGTCTCCTGTAGAAAGAGACTCGCCTAAAAATTTTATGGTTCTAGTAACATGACTCACCCTTCTGAATCTTTCAGAGCAACAGATCACAACCACGGAAAACAATTTTTTGTACCCTATTGCTTTCCCACCTCATTTGAAGCCAAACCTTTCTTTGAGACAAACCATCTCCAGGGTGTGGCACCACATAACTTCTAATCACCACAAAGTAATTATCCATGTTAAAATGCTGAGAGATTTATTCTTTGCACTACATTGTAAAAGGCATGGATATTTTTTCTTTTACTCTTGTCAAACAGCCTGCGCAAGATCCACTGCTAATGTTCCTCTTAAAGACCCTGAGGGAACCTGATCTGACTGGTAGTCCTGGACCCCAAAATTATGAGCTTATGATGTTGGAAAAGTGGCCAGATTTGTCTCTTTTACTTCTATTTCTGCAAGCCAGTGAGCCCTGATCTCCCTTGCTGTAGTTACAGACTGCTGCCCTTCCAGCCACCACGAGTCCCACTGAGCTATGCCAGATGACTTGGACCTTCTGCGTGGCTGGTATTGTTCTCATATGACCAGAACAGAGAAAAAGGAATTTTGCCATTATGCTCTCACAATACATCAGTATTATTTTCTTTACTGTCTACAATAGGCAAATGTGTAGTATTTGCTGCACTCTTAACGCTTATTTTCTCCTGTCTTAATTTTCTAACTGGAAAGGAAATAATAGAATTGGTTTAGGAGGGAGGTAATGTAGAGTAATATATGTCTCACTTTTGAGAATTTGCCATTCTGACTCCTTGGCATCACACAAGGATAGACAGCAGCTCTCCTAACCTACTTGCACAGCTGGACACCCTCCACATCCAACAGTGGGACCAGACCTTTGGCCAGGACTATTTTTAATGAAGGACACTTCATTAAACTTATGGACAGAGCTCTCCATACTTTCCCAGGACTGGAGGTGCTGCAAACTAGACTACTAGGATTCAGGTAGCCTTAGCAGTGGGAAGACAAAGTGTTGCTAACATACATTTTCCACTTGGCTTGTCCTTTGGTGAATGGTTCCTCTGATGACAATGCCAACTGCTTGCTGCCAGTCTCTCTGTTTTGTTGATTCAAACACTTATGAGGGTATGCAGCGAAGGAAACCCCCTCACCTGAATTCCTGCTATTAACCCAGATTCATTTATTTTTCATGACAAATTCAAAGCATGCTCTTCTTGTATGCATGGAGTTCACATCAAAATTAACATAGCTCTGCTTTTACAATTACTTTTATTTTTCTGATATATCCCATTCCCTTTATATGATAGAATTTCACAGATACTGTGTTCAGCATAGTATCTAAGAGTCATATCACATGGTAAATGTCTCCCTGCCTCGGTAAGTATTAAGCTGGCAGCAGAAAGTGATGCTGTTATCTAAAGGGGTCAAAACAAGTGGTGAGCTGCTGTGAAGTGGAAATGAATCAGAGAGGAAGAATCTGGGACAAGTTGTTAGGAAAGGACAATGAAGAGACACAGAGGGCATAGATTTGGTGGAAAAGTGCAGACACTAGTGCAAGGTGGACAGACAAAAAGAAAGATTTTTGGAGCTACAAAGTGAAGAGTAAGGAGAAATGGGAGTCTGGAAACATATGTAAATGAAATTACCTTGGCCACAAGGATCTGCAATGGTTTGTGCACATGCTTTATGATACATTCTTTAACAAAAACCTTTTCAACATGTTCAGTGAGTGTAATTGTTTGATGAAAACAATTTTCTCTGCCTCTCTGTGGTTTTGGTTTTGGAATTTGCAGGTTTGTCCTATGAAACTTCCTAGCGAAACCCTTCAACTTTAAACATACCTATGAGATACAATTCTCAAGGCAGATATATAGAAATAAAAATGTGCAAGAAGTTTATTTTTTGAGATCCCTTCCTCCTTAAGTCCACAGGATACATGACGGCCTGCAAATGAATGAGGCTGCACCAGGAATAAGGATGTTGAAGTTGGTGCATAATGTGCAGAAGAAGTTAAATGTGGTCATGGGGCCCATGCTACTGAAGAGACACTTTATTATGGTTTGTGCAACTTAAGGTTTCCTGAAAGTTAATGGCTTTAAATTCAGACATATTAAGTTCATTTAGGAAGTAACAATAGCATATATTTCTCAGTTGGTCATTACTCGAACAAAAAATCTTAAGTCAGCTTAAAACAATTTTATGCTACGCTTCTAACCATAGGGTAGTGCACATTCTACTTCGCATTAAACAATTTACGTTCACATCTGTCACGTATTACTTCTTGCCTCTTTTCTCCTTTCCCTGAGGGTAGCTTCTTGTTCTGACAGCACTTTACTGTCTGTATTTCTGACTAAGTCCTGATTTATAAAGGAATATTTACAAAAATGATGTAAATTTGTTTTTAATTTTGATATTCCTACTTCTTCCTCATTGTCTTTGACCCATTATTTTTACTTTATACTGGAAGAATTTCATGAAAATCCTACCAACAAATGGAAAGAAGGTATATGCCTAATTGCTATATACCACCTGCTTTTATCATGCCTGTTTTTCCTAAAGAAAATCATAATGGATAATAACTATCTTTCTCATAAGAGATCTGCCAAGTAGCTGTCTGATGGCCAAGTGGAAAACCTGAACCATTTTTTGCCTTTTATAGGCTGAGAACTTTCTGTTACTATATGGCACATACAGATGGAGTCAGGGTGGAAAGGTTTTAGTGGACAAACAGGTGGCAAAGATTCTCCCTATGAGACTGGAATTCAGTGATACACCTCTCCACTCCAAAAGTCACTATAATGCACTAAACACATTTAACTTTAAAGAAATTTTACAATTTTATAAGCACACCAGTAACTAGTGAGAAAATAAACAGACTTAACATGTTAATTATAAGTAGTCAAAATGAATTATTTAATCTTCTGTGCCAGATGGCAGTAATAATTTACCCACTGAACTTTTTGTGTCAGAATTTTTTTCAAATTTATAGCTAACCTAAACTTTGAAAAGAGAAGAGCTTGGCATTGCTTGACAAGCTGAATTAATGTGTCTATCAGCATTAAGCCCATGCTACACAGTGACATCTCTTCAGTAGGTAAACTGCCTCTGAGACTAATGTGTCTTCACTTATGTTCTTCTTGGCTAAGATCTGAAATGCCAAGAGATACAAATGATCTTGTCTTCAAAATAATTTAAAGCCTGCTGTAATACAGAATGGAAACACAGAGAGCAAAGTCTTGTCAAAATGCAAAGTCAACAGAGAGTGTCAGGAGGCAGAGCTTGCTGTCTGTAATGCGATCCTTCCACACACCATAATCTCCATTTTATTTTGCCTAATGAGGCAGGAGTTAAAACAGTTGACCTGATCAAATTCAGATGGCAGCCCTAAAGGATGAGCCCCCTGCTGCACTCTTGTCCCGACACCTTTTGTTACCTCCAAGTGAGCTGAGACCAGGCTGTGAACCATGTAAATAGGAGGTTTCCAGGTTAATGAAAAGCTGCAACACCCTTCTGAATCAGGACAGAAGGTTATGCTTTCCTAATCCAAAGAAACTTTCACGAACCTTAGTCATAAAGTTTAATGAATGTTGGTCATTTTGAACCTTGCAAATAGAGACTGGACAAAGGGTAATAGTTACCTTAAAAAAATCCTTATTCTATATGCACTGCTCAGCATGTATTATTAAAATAACATGACTTTGTTTTTTTATGACAAATTCAAATATATCAATTAAAAAAGGATGTGTTGGGAAAAGGTAGTTAATGGTTCTTATAAACTGATGATTTTTATTAGGTGACGGCATGTTTGCTGTTTCATTTCATTACTTATCTGCCAAGGAGTTTCTTTCAACACCAAATCAGAATCTACATGCTACAATCATATAACACATTCGGTTTCAGTCTGTGTGCTCCAGCTTCTGACATAGATAAATCTTTTAAACGGGGAAAAACATAAAAATTGTCTACATTATCTTTCAGCTTGTAGTGTAATGTCTGCCATCTTTTACACAAAGGAAATAAAAATTGGATTCACCAACTATACTTCTATCTGTCACTTGAAAGACAAGGCTGGGGTGGATAGTACATCTATAGAGTCTACAAAGAGGTATGGAGAGACAGGGTATATTAATTTGGGTCTAGCATGTAGCTTTTTGTTCAGCTTTGCATGTGAAGTGGGGAGGTGCTCAACCGTGCTCACAAAAGATTATGTAGATGAATGAAATAGAAAAGATATCCATAAGAATACCTTAGTCCACCTCTGGAGTTTCATAAGTAGGTTTGAATACATTTCCTGCTTTGTGATGTCTGAATTTTTCCTAACATGAAGAATGCCATATCATGAAAATATACATACTAATAGACAGAGAACACATTAAAAGGAGCAGCAAGATATTGATGTCTGCATAGGAAAAAAACACACGTACGATTTAGGTTTGGTTTGTGCATTTACATTCTTTTTAAGTCTAAGGAAAATTTGTATCAATTTAATTTATCTGTCTTAAAGAAAAGTGTGACAGGTTTCATATTTGTCAAGTTTCAGGCTTATCTCCTGGGTGGCTACTCATTTGTATTTAGTATATATTACAGTCTTGTCTCCAGAGTTCACTGGACTTTATTTCAGTCCCTTTTTCCTTTCCTCATTTAGGCATTTGTGACACCACTTTTCATACATTCCAGTAATCAATCGCAAAGCCATTCATCAGGATTTCAGAAGCCACTCTTGAAAAATTAGATACATGTGCTCAGTGTAAATGGGAATGCAATGATTTATGACACAGGTCATTCTGAAAACCCAGGAGTTCTTCTCCGGTGACGTGCCAGAAATCACAACTATTACTACAGAGCTGTGATCTGTTTATTATACAACTTATGGGTGGTGCGCCATGTCTAATTCATTTTTAATGTGTTACATTTTTTCTGGTTGATTTTTGAAAACAAGATTTACTGTTGTTTAGAGTTTGACAAGAACAGTAAACTGATGGTTTAGTTAATACATTTTCAAATGGATTGATTAAACTAGCAGTCTGTTTGCACTCAGTGTTCAAGCTATGAAGGCAGTTTTGTTTTAATTGAAACTACAGCAGTCAGCAGTTCTGCAAATCATGTATTATGCATCCCTTAGGTGAAAAACCCATGGATGTTCAACCTACCTTGCGGGGAAGAAATTAAAGTCCTGGGTTGTCTTTGGTTTGGAAAGGGTGAAGAGTGGCAATCACAAAAGAAATAGCATCTCCCCAGAAGTTCATGTTCTCAGTTACCTGCTCAAAGGAGAGACAAGCATATTTCTGATCCTCCAGCTCAAAAAGGCTTGTCACTACATCTGCTAGACAGGTACTTTACCAGCTCTTTCCCATCCTTCCCATTGGCAATAGGAGAATAACAAAGTAATTCAGTCACACACATACTACAAATCAAATCAAGTTTTTCATGGTGCTCACCACAGCTAAACAACTAGATAAGTTTTTTACTGCTTTGGTATTGGCACAATTTCTAACTGCTGGCTAAGGGTAAGCTTATAGAAAGTATCAACTAACTAGTTTATAGTAGAGATGCAGATATGGTTTTATCAAGAATATAGGAGGGTTGTAGACCCCAATAATAGTATGTCATGTAGCATACAGTTCTTGTGTGACAAGATATAATATTTATGCGACAATACTTTAATATTAATCATCAGATTTGCCTCCAGTCATCTTTTCTTTAAGTGTCAAGTTTAACTCAATTGTTTAGGCTCCCTGAAGAATCACTGCAGACACATGCATCTCCAAAGTCCAGTTCATGCTATTTGAAGATGAATATTGAGGACAGATGGAGCTACTTGTCCTGCATAATTGTTCTTCTCTTTCCCTTGACTATAGATGGAGCTGTGTACCTTTGATACAATGCCAAAGCTCTAGCAAGTGCCCCTAGAGAAAGGACACACATTTTTCAGCTGTCTGTTTTCTTAGGTGGCTGTTTAGGTTTTGATCGATAAGAGACATATTTCACATGAAAACAGAACCAAATTTTCATAGTAGAGAGCTGGTCACTTAAACTTCCCTGCAAACTAGTAACAAATGCTCCCAGATTCCCACTCATTTCCTCAGGGCACATCATTGCTGCAGGTGTCCAGAAGTGAATGGAGGTCAGCAAAAGAGAAGTGAAGAGGCAATCTGGACAGGTACTCCACTTTGATCTGCTCTCTTTTTCCGCAAGACTGCAATGCTAGTGGTAGATTGTGCACTTTGGATATGTGATGTAATTCAGACTCTGCAGGATGACAAGAAAAGGGGCAGACGTCTAAGATAGGGGCAAGGCACAGAAGAAAGTTAAAAGATGGCAGGCTCAGTATCTCAATGGCTTGAGCACCCAGAAAAACATACATGAACAGAGTCACAACAACAACAAAAAATATGTTTGCTATATAATCACTAGGCTTGTTCACAATCTAAAATGTGGAGAGAAAAAATGCTTGCTGAAAATGCAACAGAATTAGACATCAATGTGCTTTTTGCTTAATCGCAGAAGAGCACCTGTGGAACATAATATGAGTGAAGTTTTCTTCACTAAAAACTGAAAATGAGAATGCTCATCTGATTAAAAACTAATGTTACAAGCACCCAGCAGGAGAAAATATTTTTTTTCTGTTTTGTGGCTCCACTTTACAAAGTGGCTTGGCCCTTTAGTGGTTTGCTTCTGACCAACCTGCCTCTTGTTTTCATCACTGTTCTCCTGCTTAGAGCTGAGCTGGCCTTAAATGCATAGTCTCAGTGCTCGACACTCCTGGTGCCTCTCCTGAAAAAAATGTCAGGGTAGAGCAGTCCTGCCTTGTATAGGTTCTAGAAGGCCTACAGTTCCTGCAAAAAGAATCTTCAATGAGAATGTGTTAAAATAAAAGAAGAATCCAAGTAGCAAAAGAAGAGGAAGGAATCCCAGATGGTAAGGCAGAAAGGGTTGTGCTGTGGAAAAAGATCTTTGTCCAGGTGAAAAACAGGAACTCAGCACTGCACCGTGACCTCCACCATGTACTGGAACAGTCCTGGGCTACATGTTTGCCTGTGCAAATTCAGGAGCCTATTGGAAGGAGAGGGAGATGTGTGAGAAGTGGAGAGAAAGAGGAGGAGAAAGGATCTTACCTATGACCTGCAGAGCCTGTTGAAGCCCACATCCAAAACATTTCATAGCAAGAGGTGGTACTTACTCCTTCACCAATAAAGATTGAAATGGGTTGGCCTATCACTTGCCCATTTCTGCAATGGAATTCCACTTGTCTATTCTCTGCTATTTCTTTAAAGACTTACAAAGCGCAAGAGATTACAATATGCATCAATAATGCTACATCTAAAATCCAGGTTAAGATCCTCATGTGCTGTAGCACTCTGCTGTGTCTTACATATGCAACACCCAAAGGCTTGTTTAAATTTAAAAAATAATTTTTTCCAAGTAACTGAATGAACAAGTGTAAGCTACTAGTTAGCATGCAATAATTGCTTTGTGTGTGGTCCAAAGAGACTGTAATTTAATATATTTAATAATTCTGGCTTGAAGGTCAGAAAAATTAGTTCTATATGTGAAAGACAATTTAAAAAGAAAAAAAAATCACATTTTTTTCTCTAGTAGCTCTTTGTTTAATCTTAGATTAGGACAGGATTCATCATATGAAAAATGACGGCCACTTGCAGCAGAGAAAGACAAACATAGTATTAGATTTTACACAAATGGAAAGATTTTATTTGCTGGCAGATCAGCCCAGAAGATTGTAAAAGAAAAAGACTGTGAAATGGGATTTAAATTGCTAGGTTTTCTAAAGATATATATCAATCATATCTTCAAGCAATTTTTATTTCAGGAAGTTCTCAGATTTAATATAGGAAATAAAATGAATACTTAAGGATGAGTTTACATTACTGGACTTTAGGTTTTACCTAGATTATGTTTTATCTCTGTTTCCAAGTTTAATGACTACTTTATCTATGAATCACAGAGTCAGTGCCACTATATTTGAGCAGAAGGCCATAATAGGTTGGCTGTTGGAAGCATCCTTCTAAATCTTGTCTCCTCCCAAGCTTGAATTATGTAAGTGCATATTTATAAAAATAGTTTTGTTCAGACTTCTAGTTTTAAAAGATACACTGCTCTCAGGGATCTTACAAAGGCTGAGTTTGCATTCAAATAAAGAAAATAGCACAAGTCAGTAGGTTTCTGAAGAATCTTTCCCAACTAGGCAGGAGAGGATGCACTATGCATCAGCTCCTGCAACAGTGATAAATGTAGTGTCATATAATGTTTCATATTCATTGCATGGCTCTACAATTTATTTTTCAGTTATATCCCTATAATATGGGTGGAACTATTTCTTCATTGGCAGTATTCTTGTCTACATTAGATGACTTTGATAAAATAGTAAGGATAGATTCATTTCAAGGAAAAGCTAAGAACCCTGTGGGAGTATTGCCCATAAATTCATTTTTTAAAAATGCTTATTCTTTTGGTTTCAGTGAAGTTTAGCTAGCTGTACAAAGAATAGTGAATCACAAAATAAGTATTTTTATCTTAATCACAAATATAAAAACTCACCCCAGAAAGGGCATACCCAAAACTGCCATGCACATGCCTTTTCATCACAGCTGATCCTAACTCTTTAAGTACTCACTAATACTTTGAAGTTTAAACTCACTGTTTCCTCCATAAAGGTAACCAGCAATGTTTCACAAAAATTAGGGAAGGAAGAAAAGAATGATCCTCTTGTAGTACATATATCTACTAATATATCACAGAATAAGACCTTATTAAGAACAATTTATGCATATTAAGGATACATCTTGCGACAATGTCAGGGATAAAGATCAGAAATAGCAGACCTTAATTTAAAACATATCACATGAAATGTATTGAGCAATTGGAATTTATGACCATTAATAGTTCATTAAAACATTATCCTGTCTAAAGTTACTGTGAAAAGTGTCCAATAGCACATTAGGCTGCACTAAACAGAAAGACTGCTGGAGAGAGGAATAAAATTAGCTACCCATATTCAAATTTTCCAAAAACTTTATGGTTATATTTCAGACATATCTATGTTGCATCCGTTTTGTTCTTGTCATTACTTTGGTTTTGTATTCCTTATCTAAAACATTGCACACACTGAGCACCATATTTTCTGCACCTCTACCAGAAGCACATGCTTTGTAGTGGGAAGGAAAATACAGAATACCCAACTTGACACATGGATGATAAGAAGATAGAGCATTTAAAAAAAAATTTACTGTTGATAGATACTTGTCTGTTCTTATGGTTCTAGAAATAAACTAGAAATAATCCCAAACTGCCAGGGAAGAATTGCTATTAGTGCAAGAGTCTATGCAAGTCTAACATGTAGTCAGGTAAGGCAGATGGACTCCTTGCTGCTCATGTTTTTATCATGATCTAAGAAAAGGAAAAATGCTCTCAGGATAAATACTGATCACCACGGATGACCAAGAGGTAAAACCCACATAGAGCTGGTGCCCTGAGCACTATGGAATCATGGCAGAGTCAGCTTTGAGAATACACCACAAGAGGCAAAAGGACCTCCAGTGCAGTAGCTCTATATTTCACAGATTCATTGAAAAAGTTCTTGATCCTCAGATGGGACAGTAAAGATTGAACAGAATAAGTACAGATGAAGATTCTTCCCTTGAAATTTGCCAAGAAATTAACATGAAGGAACATGACATGGTATGAAGAGTGGGATTCTTCCTGCTTTAAGGGAGTTGAGGTGATGCAGAAACACACATATACTATACTCAATGCCTGTAGACATCAGGTTAGATCCAGCACCTCAAGAAATAATGAAATCTTTTAAAGAGAAAAGTTGTTTCAGAATATAATTTCTAACAGTCCAACTAACATGACATCCAACAAAAAACCTCAAGAATAACTCTATTTTGGAATGAAGCACTTGAAGGAAACAGCTGAAGTGTTAGCTCAGCTTCTGCCACTTGGGCATATTACACTTGTCACAGAGAGGAGGTCCAGGGATGCATCATGTGCAGTACTAAGACTGTAACTTGAGTCTGCATGATTCTGCACCTGCAGCATAGATGTAAATATGGCAATCATTTTAAGAATGGATCCACTTGACACAGAAATGTTAAGGATTTTAATTCCTGTAAGGAACAGAAATGTGATCTTCCATCTTGTTATTCTGATTATGGGAGAATAGTTGTAGGAGAAATGATACACATATATTAGTATCTATGGTACTCACAATGGGATCTGGCAGAGACACATTGAAGTTTTCACTTTGTTACAACAGTCTATAGTTGCACCACTTGCACAAGAGAACATGCTGGAGGAATGTCTTAATCAGAGTTCATATTTTTAGTCTCTTTTTAGATATGGAGGTTTGAATAAAGAATTACACTGTAGAGACTCTCAGGTCAAAGAATCTCTGTGGGTTTTGGGAAGGTCAAGTCTAAGTCTGACTTCTGATTCAGGAAAAAAGAGATTTGAAATGATTCTTTCATTTTTTAGCTATGTGGTATGATGGTGAGGATATTGTGCATTTCAGATAAGAGTTTACTGTATCAGATCTATCTCAAAATTAAAAAATTATTACATGGCTTTTCCATTACTATTTAAATATATAATTCATACACATAATTTATAATAATTTCAGAAATGTATATATAAAAATACCTATTTCCCCAACAGCTTTGATGTTTTTCATTGACTCTCTGGATTAGCACCTGAATACTCCAGGAACTTGACTGCTGCTGAGCCCATCATACTTTACTTCAGTCACCATGAAAATGAGGACAAATAGATCAAACTATGGTGAGCTTCTGTTTAAGTACATGACGGAAACCAGCACAGCTGGAGGCAATTCTTAGCAAATTGATCAGAATTCCTTTACTTTAGCTGCAGCTTAACTAATAAATAGACTTCCATAATTTTCTGCAATCAATCTAAATGCATTTGCAAAATTAGTGAAACATTTGATCCTGAAATCTTCACTAAATCTTAAGTATATAACTTTCAAGAACTTACATAGTTTATCTTTCTGCCAAATTGGACAAGAATAACTGTTTATAAGAAAATCTTGTTAACTAAGTAAACTCTGTAGAAGGTGCATGTTCATAATTCATTTGCTGTTGAAAAAAACCTGGTTGCTTTTTTCACTTTTCAAAATGAAGCATTGACTTTTGTGACCAGGTTTAAAGATATTTTTGTATCAACTTCTGGAACTAGTTGTAATCCCACTGAAAGTCTGAAAAGACTGTATGCGTGTTCATGCTCTTCTTTTACTATATTTTTAAAGTAAGCACACTTCATCTAACAATCCAAACATTTTTCTAGATGTATCTGTTTCTTTTAAGGGGCATTTCAAATATTCTATGAACAAGACAATCTTGAATTCCCTTTGAACATAGTGGGCATTTGGAAAATTTAATGAAAATGCAGTTTTAAAAATGTAATTGATTTGGCTTTCAGCCTTTTCACGATTATTTCTGCAGTTACAGACTGGCAAAAATCTGAAAGTAATAGAAACATCCTATTTGCTGAAATAAATGAACACATTGAACTCTTTTTTTCTAAAATCCTATGTTGCAATCCCTCCTAAGGGACAAAAAAACCCCCCAAAATAACTAGAAAAATATGGAGTTTGAACTCATAGCAAACATAAAAGCTTTACTTACAAAAAATCAATTACACAGCCCAATTTGTTTTTACCAGCAGCCAAAGGAAAACCTGATTAGCATGTTGCAGGATCCAAACACCTTAGATCTACATGTTTCACCAAATTTTACATCATGGTTATTTCTAAGAAACAAACTAACAATTAGAGACACCTGTTAGAAGTGCCTGTGCTCTGTTCACACTTCATGTGGTATCTTAAAGTGACAGCATATTAAAATGTCAATGCAATTCTTTCACATTACAGAAGTATTTATAACAACAGAAAGTGCAATTAAATTCTCCTAAGTACTTGTACTCAACTTGCTTAGCATACAAGAAAATAAAATACACTGCTGTAGAAGAGAAGACTATTGAAATTATTTTCCTATAAAACACAGAATTACAAATGACAGAAAAAATCCATATCTAGATTAATTTTATATTTTAGATGTGTAACCGTATACTGTAAGGCGAGTACTGCAGATAAAATAAATTCAAACCTAAGAACTTACTTATTCAAAACTGATTATCTGCCCAGATACTACACAACTTGCACCTCACCATCATGTTCTTGGACTTCAACCCCTCCAGCACAGACATATTTGCCTAACTCATGTCAGAAATTTCTGAGTGGGAACTCAGTGGTCCATATTAAGGAGAGTACTTGAGAAATAGAACACGATAATTCACCTTCAAACAGTTTCTACAGATCCTTTCTATAATGAAGATTAATACAGTGATGGTGCATTTACAACAAAGTTAAACAAAAAATCCAGCTTGGCAAAGTAGATTGCTATGGGAAAATTTCACTTTGAAAATCATTTGTCTATGTAGACAAAAATAACAACAAATACAAAAGCTTCCATTTGCTCAGTTGGAAAACTGAATTTTGAACAACATCTACCTTAAATATTCCATGTCATGAATTCAAGCAGACAGTCAGTGGAAAGCATAAAGTAACCCAGTTCTGTTTTCAGTGCTCATTGGAGTATGAGGGGTGATGCAGTCTTGTGGCAGTGTCCTTGTGAAAGGTGAAATTAGACTATCCTTTAAAGATGCTTTATTTTTTCTCATCTATTTTAAAGCCAGGAACAAATATCAAACCTAAATTTCCAAAAAAACCCTCATGTCATTATGCCAAATTATTCACAAATATTGGGTGTCTATAAATGATTATTCCAAGCCACAGGACTTTGTGAAACAGATTTAAGAATATTGTAATCAAGAGCATATTACACTCATCCACCTGTCCTGACACGTTGCATCAGGTTATCACATTGTAGCAGAAGGAACAAAATGAACTGTCCCTCAGTTATATTTGCTCACAGCCTTAGCTTTAATGGAAATAATGTCAAATAAATTTGTTGTTCTACAAGATTGGTCTCTTCTACTGCACTTTTGCTACTGGGGCAGTGACCCTTGGCAGAAGTACAGAGGCCACAGATAGGGCTGTTCTTCAGGACACTCTTGGTGATCCTGTTATGCTTCAGGACACCTTCTCTGATAAACTGTCAATCCTTGCTCTGCTACTGACCGAGGGAAGTTGTTCCAGTTTTCTTCCTTTTTAAAAAAATTATTTATTTTTATTGTGCAACAGGGATTAAAGCCTTTATGGTGCTCTAAATTACAAAGATTACTTGCACGTTACTCAAAATATATGAAAGTACAGGGAGCATGCAGCATCTGCATTACTTCTGTAGTTTTACACTAGCTTCCAAAGCAGTAGCTTCATCATTTTGAAATCGGAAAATTCTAATGACTGATGCATCTCCAGAAGTCATTTTCTTCAAACATATTTCTCTCTGCTTTCTGAAATATAACTCATGAAACTTTAGCTGACCAAATCTCTGTTTATTCTGAATTTTATTATGCTCTGGATAAAAATCCTGGTCTATTTTTCAGAAACAGAAGCTTTCAAACACTGATATTTCAAGAGAGCCATCTGTTTAGTAACTGACTTGTCTGCAGATGGCAAATTATCCTTTCTCCAAAGGCTGCTGGCTATTTACTCACATCAGTTGAAATGTGGTGCAACTTCACAAATTATGTCTTCCAAGAGCACCTGTGAATTGGCCTTGTGCTGTACCAGTTTTATGATTTGTCACCCAAGACTGAAGTTTACATTATCCTTAAGCAATGTGACTAAGTGGGAGGAAGGATTGTGGGCCAAGCTTTTCAGAGTTGTTTTGTGCAGCTCCACTGCACTCAGGCTGGCCAAGAATAGTGGAACTGTTGTAGCCCCAGCACACATAACACAACTCTGGGAGTTGTTCTAATTGATGCTGAATTCCTATTAGTCACAAGGGTCTGTCCTGGCAGCCACAGAAAGCTGGAGTATAAAAGACATTCTGACCATTGACTTCTTTCCAGAATTACCTATTCCCAATAAGAGTTTGTGAGGAACAGGTGAAGCAGAGTCATTAAACCACCTCTGTACTACCTACCTACCTAAGCATTTCTGTTCCATTAAGAAAATTTTCTGGTGCCAAAATCTCCCTCAAATCCCTTGAGCTGTCAGAATAGCATAAAAAGACACGAATAAGACTTTACCCTTCCTCTTCAACAGCTCTAAATCTGCTGTCTACTTTTCTACAAAGGCAGCAAAGTGACTAGAAATGGCTCCGTTAATGCACCTGATTGATCTCATGTGACTCAGAATGCATATAAGCATGATACACTCATAATTCTTTTATTACTTTTCTGATGATTTATCAAACAAGTCAAATGGTAGACTGAAAGGGACTGAATTCACCCTCTGTTATTATAGGCAATTATGTCATACATGCCTTTAGAAGTCACTTGACCCAAGAAAGTGACTGAACTCTACTGTAAAAGTAATTAGGAGGCTGTTTGCCTCCACAGCACCTCCTAGAAGGGTGCTCTACAACCTTTTTGAGATACCTAAAACCTAATTCCTGGTCTTAAATATCTTCAGAAGAATTTACACTCAGATATTGTTGTTCTAATATCATGTATAAAGAGACAAAAGATCCTAAGGCCATCCATACTAATACCTAATCCTTGTCAATAGTCAATACAGGATGATTAGGTCAGTGTATGGCAAGATGACAAGCATATGACCTCTGTATTTCCAGGTTCTGTGATTCTGGAGCTCAAGCTTCTTGCTATGTCCTTTGTCCTATATCAGAATGTCTAACTGTGGGAATAAGTTTTATATATGGGTCCACACTTATGGATATATCCAGATTTCCTATCTGGGGCAGAGCACTTAATGTTGCTTTTTTCTCATGCTGCTCAGTAAAAATGACTGAAAAACTCCCGTCACTGCCTGGAGAGAGGTCTTTTTACTTCCTTCCACATTCCTCCCTCTCCAGCTACAATGTGTTCTTTTTTATTATTATTATTTAAAAAAATATTTTAAATTTTTCTTCTTGTTGTAGAATTAGTTTTTGGCCAAGAGAATTGAATATGCTGATGAATGCAGGTCTGGCATGAGAGAGTGTGAGGCTCCTTTTAGTAGTGATGAATTATTATACATGCTAGAGCTGTAATATGAAATTTCAACTCTAATTACATGTTTTGCAGAAAAGTTAACAGGTTTTTGTAATGTACAGTCATTTTTCATAGTAATAACAGCAAGTAACTTTTGCAATATTGTGTAATTTCACTAACAAACAACTTTAGGGATCCTTTTTTCATTTAAATCTGGCAAAGTATTTAGCCACATGAATTAAGTATTGCAGAGCTAATAAATGAGTACTCTGAAGAGCAGGAATTAATTTACCCATAATTTAAATGGTTTGATGCCTCTGATTAAAACTGTTCCATGATCAGTTGAACTGATGTAAGAATTCACCTCCAATAAAAGAAGGAGGTTTCACCCAATATTCCTTCTCCCTTCTTCCTATGCCTTTTTTACTGTGGTTTTGCTCCTTTGAAATAGATCTGATTCTCACTGAATTGTTCTGCTAAGCTAATTCAATTCATAAATTCATCAGAAACTGTATCAATTAGTCTTCTAGGATGATGTGTTGTATAGGGCCATGAGAAAAAACAACAAAGTCTACAACTTGTTGTATAAAGCAGACTTGCTGACATGAAGAAGATAAGCATCTTGCCCTTTCAACAACACTGACGTGCAAGATTGGAATTTCCTGTCTCATGAAACTGAAAACTAAATCTCAATATATTCCTAGATTTCCTGAGACATATGCCATCCATGCTTATAATGCATTATCTGTACAGCAATGGAATTGTCAGCTGTTTCATTTCTTATATAGGTAGAGTTATATTACAAGTTGTTACAATACAACAGCTTGGCCAGAAAAGAGACAGATATGAAAAAGTATGCATTGCTGCTTATTTAAAAATTCACCTCTCAATGGCAAAATTAGGGAAGTATTTTACTTACCTTACATTCTTGCATTATTTTTATTCCCCCTGCAGTGGAACTCAACTTGCACCTCCAGAGGAATATTTTTGTCCGTACATATGGACTTTATTTTCTAAGAAGATACAACACTAAGAAGTATGTTCTATCAGACAAGATAAAAAATATGCAGTCATGCAAATAAAAATTAATGTTTAATTTAGAGACATAGTAAATGAATATGTATACGTCTTTGATTAGGATGCAGTTTTACATGCAGTTTTACAGCAGAGCTGATCTAACAACATTAAGCCACTAGAAAACTAAAAAATACTTTTAATAGCTTAATTTTATGGTACATCATCAAGCTGAATCAATACTCCCCGAAACTATGCAATTGCTAGATCTGACATAAGGGAAACAAAGGGACCATAATACATACACTAGAGATGGGTGGTGAGGAATCAGGAGCAGGACTAACTCTTTTAGTGCCAGTCTACCCTCTCAGTAGGCTAAATGTAACATCACACTCCAGTCTAGTGAAAGTGCATGCACACTTTCTCTCATGCCTACCTTTAGAGTCCAGTTTGGTGATTGGCACTGCTGACCCGTCTGGGTTGCCCCTTTCTTTGTCCTGGTTTTGCCTATTACAAAATTGTGTAAGGAACTAATTCTGGAAACCAAGCTGGTCAAAAAGGAACCCAACCAGAAAATTATTATCTAATCAGTTTTCCACTGTGTCAGTTCCCTGCACTGTCACTGTATGGCAGCATAAGGGTTGAGGGAACAAATGTGATTCCAAAAGAATTGAACTTAAAATGTTGTGGAACCACATTCTCAAATGAAATATGCCTTCACTCTTTTCTTTTTAAGGTACAAAAAAAGTTTAAGAAGTTTTCATTTTTGCATTAGTTTTCCTAATTTGCATTCCATATTAGCAATCTCAGAAATATTTGATTTGATGCTTCCAGTTTGTAGCTGGCTCAGTCAGGAAAAAGTATCATGAGACAGCAGAAAAATCTAAAGACCTGTTGCTGACACTTTTCCCAACCCAATTCCAATTTGTCATGTCCTCCTCACTTACCTGATTCTTGTGCTGAGTTGATGAAGAAAGAAGTGTCCAATGTACCTTCTACGAGAAACCATCTTGATCTAAGTTGCCACATCTTGGCAGATACTAGATGTAGAGTATCATATTTACCACTCAAAAATATGTCTCCCTCTCTCTGTTACAGACCCTGTTCTATATCACATACCCACGGGCACTTGCATTACTTTCTAACCAGTGGCAGCCAACACACAGCGGTTACTCAGGTACCAGTTTGCCCCTATTCCAGGTTTCGGAAAATGGATAAAAAGGTGTAAGGAATGGCAATACTTTTGTAGTTACAAGTTAGTACTGGTATTTGTCAACAACCCAATGCTGGAATAAGGGAGAATCAGGAAGGTCACTGCACCTCTCAGACCCAATCCCTTCTGTGTGCTGCTCTTTAGCTGGTGCTGCTGAGCTCTGCCCCTGGCTTAGCTCAGGTTGTAAAAGTACAACCTAACCCATTGCCTTCTCCCATGGGAGTCATCAGCTTACTACAACATTGCAGCAGCTAAAAACTTGCAAATATTTCCTTAACTTTTTTTTTTTTTTTTTTTAACTCTCTTGAGAAATAAATTCAAAAGACAGCTCTGTTGTGCCAAGATTATTTTCGAGATGGTATTTTACTTGCATCCTACTCAACATGAAGAGTCTTGTTTCTCAAAACCCCCTCTAGACCTAGAATACACACTGATGCATCTGCTCACAAAAATATACAAAAAGCATAGTGCATAAAGATATTATCTCTCTTTTCATTTATTTATAGATTTACTTGGCACTTGCTGGCCTAATGCAGTTATTTTAGGGATGTACTTAAATCCTATATTAATGGCCAACTTCTCTGAGAAAATTATTGGCATTGCTACAGTTACATTGGGCTTCCAAAATATACAGTTTTATTCTCTTGTATCCATAGCTTCTAAAAGTTAACCCAAATACAAGTAGGAAAAAAAATGTAAAGATACAGACAAGTTCTTTTCTATTTTCCATACTTAACTATGTTGTGATTTCCCTTACTTAAACTATGTATTTTTACCACAGGATCAAATAAGCATAAAAGTAAGCATAGTTTCTTTTTTCTTTTTTTTTTTTTTCTTTAATAATCAGAAGCCCCCCACCCCCACAAACTAACATAGTTCCTTGGTTTTTTGGGTTTTTATTCTTTGGGCACGTTGTGTTGAGACATGCATGTTTAGGCATGTTTTTCTAGGCATGGTTAGACATCAACCATAAGAGTGGTCTAATGAATAATTTTTATCCACGGAGAAATAAGGCATGACCATGGTCTACCCCAGAATGTGATCCTAATGTTTTATACCACTGACAAATCATTAACATCTGCTAATAACTCATCCATCTGCTTTGTTCAGATTGTTTTAAAAAATATTATGTATACCATAGATGTCTTCAACTCATGGTCTATGTAACCTTTCCCAGCTGCTTAATCCTTATTTAAAATATTACTTTAAAATGCATTCATTTTTAAAACTATCCTATTTCTTTGTCTCCAGACTACTTTTCTAACTGTGGTAACATCTGTTCGTTTCCACTGCCCAATTCCAATCTTAAATACTTATTTTCATCATGTATTTTTCTTGTAAATAGAATCCCATGTACTTTCTCACCTCTAAGCCCTCCACTTTCTGCTTTCCGCTCTTGCTCTCATTCCACTCTCTCCCTCATGGTTTCACTTCACTCATTATATTTTAAAGAAAGGATTGATACAGAGTTTATTTAAAGAGATTCTTTAATTATCTCACACTAATTTAGGCCTGGAAAAAAGAAAAAGGGGGCATGCCATGCATCTACACTGTCTAAACGTAATAAACAAAGGGAAACTGTCTCCATGGATAAAACACTGGCACTTCTGGTATCATTCCTCATTGCCATGAACTAGCAGATTAACAGGCAAATAGATCTCCTGTGTCCAAAATAAAGAAATCTGATTCATAAATGTGGTACAGAACAGTCCACATCACACTGAGTGTTCAGATTCTTAGTGTTATTTCTTTTCCTCTCTTAGAGTATAGGGGATACTGAGGCAATTTGCATAGCTTGAAAAAGGTACACTACCATAATTGTAGGAACTTTTTTTTAATACCCTGAGGCTGAAGAAATCTAAACAAATAAAATAATTTAACACATCTATTGTGTTTAATGCAAACCATAATACACACTTTAATACTACAGGATATTTTCTGTACAAATATGCCTTATTTTTTCCAGATCTGTCAGCTGACCCACATATCGAAAATGTTTCAAACTAAGTTTTGTATTTGTCATGGAGACTTGGTCATGGTTTCTGACTCACATAAATGTCATGATTATCTGTAGAAATCTTGAGATACTACAAAGAGAATCCAAACGTTATTACACCATGTCTTATTTCTTTGGTAAGTTCTAATTAGAGAAGAAGACAGTGGTACAATGAGCATATTTGAAAGAGCATTTAGTCCTAGGTTCTCTCCCTTTTCTTCCTTTACCCATTAGAGAATGCAATGAAAATTCATTATTTTATTACATCTGTAACCCGTGTTTCTTCGCCATAATTACAGTTTCGGAGTCCTTTTGTCAATTTGCCTCTTCTATCAAGAATGCATTTATTTGTGGATGCATTCTGGGACAGGAAATATTATCATAAAATCAAGATAAAAACAAAAGGAAGGAAGAAAATTCAGAGCTTTCTTGGATTTAAACTGTGAGTGCACAATGTGCAGCCCAAGAAATCATAAAACGCGGCCTACACCACCCTCTTGCAACTGCATCATGAGGACACAGATAATCAGCTGCAGGTTTTTCTAGTGCTAGAGAACTTTGACATGGAGAAACTTCATTTTCTCTACCAAAGAAGATGCTGTACAAGCACAATCAAATATGTTTGTGTATGTTTATTTTTAAAACATGTAAATATATAGACACAGATTATGAAAGGGAAGCCTTCAGGCTCTTGTCGTTTTACAAATTCTGCCCATGTAGTTTCCAGGAAATGTTTACATGAACTTTGTCAGTACTGGAAATTCAAACATAGGAAGCACATTGTGCTATGGCATTAGAATGAAACCAAAATGTAAATTAAAGGGACCTAAAATGAACGGTTTAGCTCATTGTTCGAATTGGAGGAAAAGAAAAATAAGAAACATTAAAGTGTTAAAAGTGTTAAATGCATATTTATATTTTGCATATCTCCACAGTCAAAAGGGTTGTCACTAGTAGGACAGATAATATTCAGTATGCAGTTTAGCATGATTTTCTTTCAGTCCTCAGATCAAGTAGACAAGGAATGATCTGTAAGGGTTCTGCTAGACACAGCTGGGCTTAGGGGTATGTAAAGGACATATGGAAAGACATGAAAACAAAAATCTAAAATAAAATTACATGTAGCATTTTGAAGAGGAATAAAGCCACTCCAAATCAGCTTTGATCCAGCTTCCTTACAGAAACCCAAAACCCACCTTCCAAATTTACTGGACTGAGAAATAAAAATGCAAGAAATTCATCACACATTCCCTCTTTTCAGCCCTCAGGCATTTTCTCTCTTACTCTTTGTGGAAGTCTGTCTACTTGTTTCCTCTCTCGAAAAACTTGGACCTTCACCTACTGCTACCTCTCCTCAGTTCTTCTGTGGTGGTCTCAACACTTGCTCCCTGCACATAGAGCCACTTATCTTCCCTCTAGTCACAACTGCATCCCCATAGTCTGTAGGAGCTAAGGATATATCTGGATGAGGTATCTTGAGCATACAGAAGATGTACATGGCTTTTGCTGTGGATGCTAGAAATTCCAGGTTGTTACAGCTCACGAGTGACTTAAGAAACTGAATGTGGTTAGTGAAATGGCACAGATATCCAACCCAAACCATACCACACTGCCAAATTGAAATTAAAAATGATATTTCAGTTTTTAAGAAACTGCTCACTGTTAATTAATAACAAAACAGAGTAAATAGCAAAATTCTTAATTGAAATTAAAGAACAGATTGAGAAAAGAGATCTCTGGCAGCTGTATTTGATGTTCAAATTCAGTTTCTATCAAAGACGGGATACAATTACTCTGAAATAAAAAAGCAATATATATATTATAGCTTTTACAAAAATCTTCACTGATTTGAAATAGGGCTATTTTAAGCAGTTCTGCCATTTGATCACAAGTAAGACAGTATCATAGGAGGAGATGATGAAGCCACATTTACACAGTTCTTTTTATCTCAAAGGATCTTGACACTTTTTATAAACCATACATCTGGCATGACTATATATACAAATAAAAGCACAGAGGAACAGAAATCATTTTGACCATCACTGCAAATCACAGCATCTGTTTAGCAGTGTACATCAATAATCTTTAATTCAGGGAAGGATTTAAATTGGGATAGAGTATGTAGAAGGAATTATTAGCCCATTTGCCCTTATTAATTCTTAACAGATTGTACATAGAAGGAAAACAAAAGGCAAATTGCAGAACCCTGGATCTCATCCACATCCAAATTATTGTAAACTTCAGATAAGTTCTTATTATACAAAACTTGGATCAGTAAGGAAACATTCAAAGTATTTCAATGCTGAAACTCAAATGCAAAAAACAGAGTATAAGCTGCAATATGCACAAAAATATTACAAACAATTGTAACAAAGGATACTGATAAATCAAGCAAAACTAATCCCAAAGAAAAATTTTGATGTTTGGTTGAAAGAAGGATGTTAAGTTGAGTTGGTCAGGGATTATTTTTACTAGGATTTTTTTCTTCCTCAAAATGAAAAAAAACATTCCTCAGGAAATGGTCAGCTTGAATACATTTTTATACTCTTCTTTTAGATGACAATGGATGTTATTGTCTACAAGTTCAAACCAAAACTTCTCTTTTTCTAGTTCAGAAGTATTAAAAGAAGTTGAAAAACAGAAAAGAAATGGGAGTGACATCTTCCAAAATTTGAAATTAATGAAATGAAGAGTTTCATTGGCCAAAATGTTGGGGTTTTTTTAAGTCTTCTGAGAGTTCAACTGTTTATTCCAGTACTGAATTGTTTGGTGTCCTGATAATTTTCCCAGGACAGGAAGACTATTTTCTGCTTAAAATCATCAAGAACCTAACTAGACCAGTCTGCATCAAGTAACGTCAGTTTAACATGTCCGGATGCAAACCAAGTGAGCTATGGTCATTTTTGAAATGGTAATCTTGCATAAGGACAACAACCTCTTCCTTAAACCAGCATTTTCCAGAAACAGGCTTCACTACTGCTCACTCAAACAAAAAAACAAAACAACAACAACAAAAAAGACCAGAAATCAAAGAGGAATTAATGATATAAAGGAAGTAGCTCTTGCAAAACAACAGATGGAATGAGATCGGAAACACATGGAGTAAGCTGAACTTTTTTAATAAGACCAAAATGACAGAATTGGAACAAAGGAATAAAATTAATAAACATGCACAGAAATCAGCTGACCAGTTGCTAACTAGAAATAGGTCTGTAATGTAGGGTCCAAATCTGGACTTCAATCACAATTTGTTTTCTAAATTTGGGGTTTTAGATCCCCAGTGTTGGTCTAGAGTTTTGCAGAAAGGGTGACAAACCATAAAGTCTCTATCAGGACTAGATGAAAACTTTCTTCAAAATTTCTAGGGTGAACTATTGGATTAATTTCTTAAAATGATGATATTCTGGATCACACATAGGATGGTTAGTCAGTTAAACTTGAAGATTCTGATCTAGTGCTATAATATATGAAAAGGTGTTAAAGTAGAAGTTACATGGACTGCATCTTACCCAGATTCTGCCAAAAGGTGAGAAACAGTTAAAAGAAAGAACAAAAAATTTCAGGAAGAATTGAATAGTTTGATCAGGAAACAAGCTATCCTTATTAACTTATTCTTCTGATAAATTAAAGTAAATGCTTTTGAAAGAATGCTTCATGGGTCTCTCTTAGGCGGTGCTTTCCAAATTGCACACCCATCCCAATGTGAGGCTGTTTTACGAAGCCACAATTACGTCTGAAGACGGAAGATTGTTTAAATAAAGAAAAAAAAAATGGAATCATCTGGAACTGTCATTATCTGAATTAACCAGAGAAGTATTAAAGCACTGCCTGTTGAATGTATGTTTAATATGTTAGGACACAAGTTACCCTGATGATTCTCCTGATAAAATAATAAATTACACTTTCTATAAGTCCTTTAGATAGTTGTTGGCTTGTGATAACATTTACCACTGTTCAAATACATTGCATGGAAGTAAAAAAACCTTAATCCTCAAGTGGTATGAACTAATCTATCTTCACTGATGTCAGCACAGATCTGAAGCATAATTTACTATTATTCTGACGTGCCAGAAACCATTGTACTTTCAAATGTTTGTCTCAAAATGTATAGTGATGTCAAATTACTGCCAAAATGAAAAATATAAGCATATGATTCAACTAATCTCCGTAACACTATTCCTGTTCAGGGGACTTTCAGATACAAGTCTTTTCAGATGTATTATGTATTTGGAAGTTTTTGGTGATGTTTTGCTCTTTTTTCTCAGTTACTTGAAGGCACTTAATCATTAATTTCTTCATATGTATTTTCTACTAAAGTCTGTAATGCAGAAAAAAAAGTTTATTTTAAAAAAGTTACAAGTATGGTTTCCATTTTGTAACTACACAATATCAAGTAAGATACAAAATGACTATTAGTACTTCAATGTATGTTTCACATTTTGTATGATTATTTGCACATTAAACTTTGAAATTTGTTTTCAGGAAGGGTAGAGTCACTAAATTCATCTGTACACTGGTGATAATCAGTGAAAAAGAGAAAGAACAGGTAAAGGTAAAAGGTAAAGGTAATGAACCTGTAAACCTGAGGAAATATTAGCCAAAATTTTATTTCTAGTCATAGTTCTAATTTTGAAACACCAGTTTTAATTGCATGAGTTTCTTGGGGTGTTAAAATCAATAGCAAACAAAATTGTATGTTAGTGCATGCAGCTGGGAAGTTATCAAGCTCCTGAAAAATGTTCATTTATAAGCCAACAGAGTAGTAGGGAAATAAATAAAAAAATAACATTTTTTTCCTGAAAATTCAAGATGTTCAATATTATAGGACATCAGAACATAACCTGGCATCATCAGACAGATCATAGCAACATCCTACAGTTATCAGGTTTTCTTGAATGATCCCTGAAATAACATCAGCTACCCGATGACTTCTGACAACTCCCTGTAATTTACTCATCAACTGCACCTGTGAGCTGTTGCACAAGTATTAATTATCTAATGATATAGTGTCATTAGATTTTGAATTTTGTACATTTTCTTAAGCCAAAACATCTGCCACTAGGACAAATAGGACTCACTCAAGCTGGAAAAGCACTGTTCTTAAAGTAATATATATGACAATGCCTTGTCCTGCATATCATGGCCTAGCATACCCTTGTGTCATCCTTTAGTAAATCTGATGGATGAAAAAAATCATCACAGCTTGCATTACACTTAAGGAAAAAAACCAGAAACATCTGAAATAAACAAAACCAATTCTTTATCCAGACTAAGACACTTTTCTTCTGATTTTCCAGCAAAGATCACTCATCTAGGTATCAATCAAAAAGCAGACCTTCTATGTTTTGACTATAAACTTACCAGAAAATTCGTACTACTGCTTTTAGACAGGCTCACCCATAAATCCTCACTGAATTCTGCAGAACTTGTATTTGTGAAGACAAGAACAAAGATTCAGTGTATTATTTATTCAACAAATGGCTACATTAATCAGCAGAATAACTGGTAAATTTAACAGCTAACAGAGTTCTATTACGCTGGCATATTAAAAGTTTGGCACATTTTTCTTAATAGTGTCTCATCAGAAACTATACCAATAAATCTTTTAATTGAGAAAAAGCTTCATTTCAAAGATTAGGTGTGATTCATAAAGCTAAAACAATTAGCATATTTATCTCCATCTAGCTAGCTCATATGATTTCCTAAGCTAATGACCTTTAGTTTTCTAATAGATTACAAAAGAAAACTATTTTTGAATGTACATTTAGCAAGAACCACTCCATTAAGCATTTGGCTTGTCCATAGATTATAAACATGTATTTATGTATATATGTGTTCCTCCCTTGAAGTGAGGAGATAAAAAAAAAACCTAGCATTGTTACTGTAGAATAATAGAAAATTACCAAACAGAGAAAGGACATTGCAAAATGTTGTTACAAGAGAGCCAGACCATTTTCCAGTGTTTCAAAATAATCTTTGACAGGAACTTTCTCCTCTCCAATTTTTTATTAAAAGCATACACACACAAAATCAACGAAGAGAAGATGCTACACCATCAGCCCACTAGATGTGATCCTTTGGCATCTCTAAACTCCTTCAAAACGCTAACTTAGATCAAACAAGGTTCCACTAATCTGAAGAGGCCATGGGACTTCTCACCAAAACACACTTTATAGAAAAAGGCAGGAAGCTCAAGACACCATAAAAATGAAGCAACAAATAGTGCTTTTATATATTTTTATATATTTTATATATCCTTTACTCTAACATAAAAAACATCCAAACAGCCTACCAAAACTTTAATAGCTAGAAGTGACTTGGAAATGACAGATTATCAATACCATGTTGAAAAAGAGTAAGTATACTGCAGTACTTTTAACCACTGCAACAAAGAAACAAAGTAAATGAAAGTGTATTAGAAAGCATTCTGAATAGAAAGTTCAATATTAAAAAAAGTTTCATGTGAACTTCTCTAAGACTATCAGAAAATTATTCTACTCTTGTAAATTTGGGCCATTCAAAAGTGGCACGATGTTAGGAACATAGAATGGAATGACAGATGGCATTAAAGAACAATTCAGTTTTGATTTTGTTTTTGGCTTTCAAAATGTATTTTCAAGTACTAACATCTGCTAAGATCAGCAGAAATGCTACTGCAAAAGCTGTGTAATATCTCTGAATACACCAGCATCAACACACACAGAAAAACTGTGACGGGTGCTGCTCAATTCTGCAGACTTGCAGCTAACCCAATGGAAGAGTCAACTTCGCTTCAAGTTCCTTCAGATGAGATAATTCGCTTAATTCAGACTTTTCTTGATTGAGCCCCCTGGTCTCACCGTAATTCATAACCTGATTCCTCCCACTGTTCTTTCATTTTTTCCTGCTTTCTTCTTTAATTCTGCTATTTGTGTACTCAGCTTTCACAAAGGTTTCCTAATTTTTATTAGGAATTTTAAAATATTGATATAGCTTCACAAACATTCCTGTACATTCTTTAGTCCTTTTCTTTCCTGGATTGCAGATCTGATTTGCATTGTCAATACTGCAAGTATGACAAAACCAGTACAATTTGGAATTGAAGTGGGAAAATCCATCCTTGTATTCGGAGAATCTGCTGTATGTGCAGTTTCTATTAGAAAACTGAAAGCACATCTGCTGATTGCCAGTTTATCAGAACAGATGTGCAATTAATGTTTTTTATGATACATGATATATGGTATGTCCTAATTCATAGATGATTCTAAGGATATGCATTAAGTTATTTTAACGAACACTGGAGACACAAGGATGTATATAGGATGACTGCCTCAAAGGCACCAGAGACATCGGGGTAAATCACTGGTGCTGCATTTATGCTACATAACATGATTCCTGGTTTAGTACAAAGAAGAAAACAGGAAGTGGTAAAACCAAAAGCTTATATAGTTGCAGGTGAGTTATAGCACAACCTGCCTAAATGAAGACAATAAAGAGCATCCCAAGAGAGCCACATGAGAACAGAATAGGATAGATTTTTTTTATTATTATTATTTTAAACTTGGTGTTCTATTAATTTTGTTTATACTCTTATTTCTGAATCTTTTATTTCAATCTTTTGATGTAAAACTTGTTTTAATATTGAGGTCTCAGTAGTACTTAGAGGGGCAGAAAGGACCCCTGAAACTACCAGGTATATTGTCTCTATATGAATCAACATATTTCATACTCTGAAGGCATATGGAAGAACTGCCTGAGCAAGCTCCAAGTACCTACAACACCTCAGGAGGAGTTAATGCAGCTAGAAACTGCATTTCTGTCCTCTGGTGTAGGGCAATCTCCACAGAGAGATGGCCTGCTGCAAAATGCAGGCTGCAGAGAAGTGTATCTCAAGGTCATAGAATGTGATTTAAACAGAAGCCAAAAATACATTCTTAATGAGATCACACATTGGCTAACTGGAGCTAGAATCTCAAGTCATGACTGCTTCAAGCATATTCCAGAGACCACAGCTGTCCTCATCATTTGTTTGGAGCTCATTCATCTCCCAGTGAAGATTTTCTGCCTACGTGACTGAGACTTCGACAGAGCTCCAGGAGCTACACATGGCAAGTATTGGCATTGCAGGTAACCCACATGGCATGAAAAGTTTTGTTCTTATTATACAGTTCTGCATTCTGGTTTGCTTTTCATGTTTGGCAACATTCACTTGTAAATTGATATGAAAACTGAGAAGTATAGAAAAGAAAAAAAATAAAAAATAAAAAATTCAAGAATCTAGAAACACAACGATTCTTTTTCCACCTGAATAACAAACATTAAAAACACCTTATATCACCAAATTTTTTAGGTTGCTTAATATTTATACTCACATAAGCAAAAATAGTCAGCAATGCAAATAGGGACAGATAAAAAGACAAAAATTCAAAGCATGAAGTTACTTAGCTGACAGAGAAAAACATCTTGTTTTATTATTTTTATCAGGTCTCAAAAATCTGTGAAAATTATTTCAGAGGCAATTTTTTCCTCAGTAAATATAGAAGAATTACTACAGATGACACATACAGTATATGAATTTAAGTATAGCCCTCTTCATTTTATAGGATTTTGTTACAACATTAAAAATACATGTAATGAAACAGATTAACACCTTTAGATGACCTCTAATCAGAAATATGTCATGCTATTCAAATTCCATCTGTCAAATGCTGTGATACAGGTAAGTAAATACAAATGCCATTAAAAGCACAGGTTATCTTACTTGGAGAAGTTCTAGCATTTTACTTTTTGACAGCTCCTTATTTGGATATCTTCCAGTATCAACGAAACTTGTTCAAACAGAATCTTACCTTGTTTTCACTACATCAAGGGGATGCATCAGGCAAATTTCTACAAGACCTATAAAATAATAATTAAAAAGGCCTAATAAACATTTGTAGAAATAGTAGTTTCATTTTCATTGACTCCAATATTTTTTGTAGTTTGAAAAGTAAAGTAAAAGCCTAAATGCAAAATTGGTGCTGCAGTACCTATACACTTCATATATTAAACAGATTTTTCTGCAGTATGTTGGAACAATCACAGATTTTAGATGGTGCTGAGTGTTAATTATAGTGAGGACTTACCTGATCAATATAATCACAGATTTTACTTGGTTTTCTGACTTAAGAACAGCAGGAACATTTGACTGGCATAATAAATAAATACATTAAGGCTTGCTGAAAGTAGTGAAGGGAGCTTAGGTTGGCACTGGCTCCTTTGTCATATAAAACTAATCCCTAAAGACAATGCTATAGTGCTAGACTGTACTGGGGGCTCAGGCAAATCAGATGGCAAAATGACAGCTTATTCCTGAGCTGGACATCTGAGCTGCAGCCTTACTGGTTCTTCATCCTGCTCAGGGCTGGCTTTTCCCCTTCCTGCTCTACTGCTCATCATGACCACTTAAATTTAGATGCGGGGGACTTTGCATGTCCAAGAATGGAGAGTGTGAGTAGCAAGGATTGTGGAGAAAGAAAAGACCTGGAAGATACCAAGCACATTTGCCATCATGGGATTCAGAGTTCTGTTACTTTTTCCACCCTCTTGACTTTCCATAAAAAGTCCAGAAGTTTAGCACCCACATTTTGCCAGTTTCCCAGCATACATCACCTGGGGAGAACTTTCAGAGATTCTCTATATTTGCTAAAATTTCCTAGGTTTGCCTACTCCCCTCTCCATTTCATATATTGCCCTCACTCCAAAATGCAAGCATACAATAAAAGATGTATTTTTCAGGATCACAGTAAAAGCGTATTTTTAAGATCTGCCAATGTGCAGAGATAATAAAAACAACTACACAAATCTTAAAGGAGTTTGAATTACTGGGAAAATAAGTAGCTGTATGTCAAATGACTGTATTGTCATATTTTTTTAACTTTCTGTGTCCTGGTTTATTTAGACTCTTAAGCATCCGCAATCTCTTATTATCCAGAGTAATCAATTTAACACAATATCATGCAAAAACAGTTAGTGAAGACTACACTTCTTCTAATATATTACTTTAATAGATTTATTATTTTAGCAAAATATTTGCAAACCTTTTCTAATGTAGAATGCATCTTTTGGTGATTCATGGCTAAACTTCTTAAAATTTTGATTCAGGAAAGATATTAAACTATCTGCAATTTCCTTCTTTTATGCATACCATACATACTGAGATTAGGCACATGCTTATGTTCCACTAGATGCTCTCCTTGTTCAGGTATCACTGTTTTAAAGTACAGATCCTGTCCTCTTTTAATGGCACAAAATTTGGTCAAGGTTGAGTGTTACAAAAGTTAACAGTCTCTAATATCTAAGACAGTTTAGCACATGCCAGGCTATTAGCTTTCTCTTTCACAGCAAGACAAAGAAATTACTGTAGCATACAGTGAAAATCTATTTTGAACTCTCCCCACACAACCTATTGAACTCATGGAATTTGCCTTTCTCTATTCTTTGACAGACTTGATGGGGAAAGACCCTGGTGGGCATCATGCAGGAACCAGACTCTGCCTGGGTAGTGCGCATTGCAGTGTCAGAAGTTTTTTTTTTTTTCTTTTTCTCATTATAAAATATAAATATAAGGAAGGCTCAATGTTTCAAAATTCAATTATTTTAAAACTAATACAAGCAGAAGAGGAAAATAGTGGGGTTTTAAAGTTTATATAAAAAAGGATTAAATTCCAAAACATTACCTACTTTCTATTTCAACCTTATCCAGACCTTCTGAGTAATACAGGTACTTACCTAAGTAAGCCTTTTACAATGAACCAAAGTATTAGCAGAGGGAAAATTTTCATTATAGTTGAAGGAGAGTTAGCCAATAAAAGCACTAGATTTTAGCTCAGCCTATAATAAATATACCTGTATTAAAAATTAATATTTTTTCTTGATCCTTTTCACATATTGAATACATGTATTACTTAAAATTTTTATATATTTCTCTTAGGGAAGTATAATCTATTTATATAACAACAAAGATTGCAAAGATTTTCTGCACAAACACAAGTTTTGCAGTTATTAACAGAAGGAGGGTATAAACTGTAGTGCCAACATTCTCTACTAAATGTAAACTGCTGTTCCGATATATAGAATATTGCAAACAGGTTAAAACGTTTAAACTGAATTCTTGACATAAAATAATTGCTGAGACCTTTAATTTAACACATGCAATTTCCCAAATTTTATCATTCTACTCCAGTATCTTGATCTTACAAAACATAAAACTGACCAGATAATCCCTTAGATCTAGCATTGTTTGCTGTATTTTCTTTTCACCCCATGCAACATTTTTTTTTCTTTTTAAGTCTGGATAAAATGAAGACAAGACAGGTGACATCAGCCAAAGAATATTAATATTGCTAATAAAGAGTAATTCAAAATAATGCAATTTATTGATATATTTTTTTTTCTAGAAAGAAAAACTGTTCCTATTTCTGAATGGGTGCATTTCTTGCTATAATTACTGCCCAGGAATGACTTCTATTTTACTAAAATAAGGCGAAATCACGTGTCACATTAGGGAACACTGACTATTAGTTTTCTGTCCTGATTCTGTCCCAAAACCTATAAACTACTCCAATGGTTGCCAACAGGTGCTTTGCAAGAGGAGCTGCAGCTGAGTGTTTCAGTGCTGGCAGGGAGCATTGCCTATGAGTTTTTCCCTTTCCAACCAGCCTCCTTTTCCAACTTATACTCTCCACTCCCCCCACCTTGTTTTTGATCTTCCATTCCATATTTTTTGGCATATAGAGCCTACAGTAGGGGGCCAAGCATGGGGCCAGGGGTTGTTCACCCTATTCTGTTTTTGCAGCATTAATGTCCATTTTGGGAGAAAACTGTACAGTGCCAGAATTTGTCTGTGTTTTCTTGGGGATAATTTTTAATTCAGGCATTTATCCAAAAACTGAATCAGATGAATTCCAAGGTCTTTGGCAAGAGTTCTGTTTTGATAACTTCAGGATTCTATTGGTTATCTGTCCTTTTTAGTCTTTCCTTTGTCTCATCATTTAATGGTGTTTAGTTACTTGATTTCACCAGACAGAACTCTTCAAAAGATGCTAAGATTATGACACAGATCTCTGAAGATCACCAAAGGAGCACACACTGTGCAAGACACTAATGGACCAGCTACAAACACAAGCTACATTTTTCCATCTACTGTAGTAGTCATGTAGATCATTACAACATCCTACTTGATCACCTGCCCAGAAAGTGTGGTGGCCCTACTAAATTACAAGCCCTCTCAGATATGGTCAATAAAATAAAATATATTGCTCTTTCTTTAGCCAATGTTCATCAGCTTTTTAAATTCAATTAGCGCTATGAAAATTTAATTTTCCAAATATCTGTATCAGTGTGCAATATATTTTAAGTTGTCACAGTGTAAAGACTACTGTTTACAAACTTTTATTTTCATGCTAAAGTAGTTAAAAGAGCTACACATAGACTGTCCAAAAACATATTTTAATTGTCCCATTGGGTCTCCTTGGTGATGTCACATGTGAATTAACCCAAAGTGATTTATGATGGCCTGATTATGTTTAAAACAACTCAAATCCAACCAGCTGAACACGAGCCTAAAGGAAATATAGAAAAGAACAATTACTGGGTCAGTCCAATATTTATTGTCTTCTGGGTGGGAAAACATTCTTTCTGAAAAGTGGATACTAACCATAAAGCAAGACATAATAAAAATCTGTGCATCGAAGAAATAAGCAGCTGTCATCATTGACATCATCTGATAGTACACAAGTGGAATATCAACAACCAAGAACGGAATCCACAATTCTATTATGTAAAACATTCTGCTCACCAAATGAGCCCATGGAGGGAATAAAATAACAGAAAACATTGACCCCCAAGCTGAGCCTCCTATCTTCTGGTTTTAAATTCTTTCCCATCATGGGTTACATCACACACCCTCCACAAATATCTGCCTATGTCCTCAACAAGATTCACACATAAAATTTGAAATTCACAACCTCAGTATACATTTCTTTAATGCAAACATTTTGGTGACTAGTGGGTATTTTGAGTTCCTTTGCTCTTTGTTCCTCTGTTCCATGAAACACAAATCTTGTCTCAATAATCATACCAGATATGCTGAGAATATCATGACTCTGTTTAAAATATGCTCCACTTATCAATCTGGCAAAAAGTATGAGATTTCAGCAGCACGAGATCATAGCTCTTCTTACCTCCCTAAGAGTTTTCATACTTCATCTACTCACTGAAAAGGGAGGAAAAGAATGACATCTAGCTAGCAGTACTTGCTAAAAGGCACAGATAAAAATAGAGTCATTATGGCTTTGGTCCTCCTTAGGAGACAAATTCAGCTCTTCTTTGACCCTTGAAGCTCTGAACTGAAAAGTGCCGAGTGTCTGTGATACACACTGACTTGTCATTTAAGGAAACCTTAGGAGCTCACCCCATATATGTTTTATGCATAATACACACTTAACATAGATTCTACGAGAAATTCATGAGAGTTAGAGCATGATCCATGGGCCAGTTCAGACAACCCCCTGCAGTGTAGTAGTCATTATGCACTCTCCTCCCTTTTCCCTGAAATAACTCAGTCACTGGAGAAACACAACAGAAAGGAGTCTGGTCATAGGAGACCTGGCAGTAAACACATCAGGTACCATATACTGTATAGCTGGAACAGTTGGTATTTATTTTGGCTTTTGCATAGATTTAGTTACAATGTAAGAAATGATCATAAATATTTTCTGCATACTATGCATTTCCTTCTGAGAATATATGTTGGAGAAAAAGAATCTTGTGTTGATCTTTGTATCCTAGTAAAAACAATGACAAATTCCTCCTAAATCTCCTTGTCTGTTGGCTAAAACACTTTATTTGACAATATGAAGTAACCAGCTGAACACTGGTTGCTTCTTCCTTATTTGAAAAGTAATCAGTCCTTGGAAAAAAGAATCCCCATGGTCAGTTCTGCACTGGCTAATTTCTATTACTATGCTGTCCCATGCCATCCTCACAGGCACATCAAGCTCTTACCTCTTCTGTAAGGAGACAAAATGCTAGGTTCACTGTGATATGTGAGGCAGCCAAGGCCCACTCCATTCCTAGGAATGCAGTCACATATTTTGTCCATCTCAATTGTAATATACGTGAAGTAGCCTCTAAGGAAAACTACACAGGGACAAGCATGGACTATGCTGGAAAAGATCTACATATTAGCCTTCACTTAAGAAAGGGACACTTTAACTCTTTCCCATGTGTAGTATGGCATTAACTAATGGTACCCTAGAGCTCCTCACAAATGTTAATTAATGTTTCAGGTAATGAGACAAATCAATTCTTTCCTTCGAAAATGTGGAAAGATGAAAAGTTACTCCAAAAAGTACTCCATAATGGCAATGGTGCATTCATGAGTCATTTTTCCTTAGAGACCTTGTATACACTGAGAAAATAGACTATAAAACATATTAAGTAAACAAGATGATGAATGTAATTTTTCCCCTGGTGTGGACAAGGATGTCTGTGATTTAGAATGTCCTAGTTGATCACAATCCCAAGAGGAGCTCTTGCTTTGCCATCACTTTTAATGCATTTTAGAAGAAGGCTTTTGTATGCCTACAGGAGGAGCTGGATTGTGCTCAACATCTTGTTAGATGACAGTGTTACTTAATAGGTACAACAGGCCAGTGTAACACTTATCTGAGAACTGAGGAATAGCAGGCTTCAGAACAGTGATTATCTGGCTTTCAAAAATCCCAGGACTTCAGAAGCAGATGGAATTTTCTGATGTTTGGCCTGTAGCATTTGTGCTCAAAGGTCATCAGTGTTTGTGGAGCTCTCCATAAAAGCAATTCAGCCTGTGTTATATTTATAATGGCTTCTTGATTGTATAGTAAAATAGCATTTTTTTATCTTCAAAGTTTCAAGTAAAGGTTACTCAGGTGCTGGAGATCACATCTTAGATGTGCGGAAGACAGGAACTGGAAATGAGCAGTTGTTCAGCTGTAAATCCCCTTCACCTTGGCAGCAAATTTCATCTATATACATGCATACACAAGTACTGAGAGGTTATTGTAGTAATTAACCAACATTTGCAATGCACCATTTGTCAGTAAGGAGTGTATTTTGGAGGTCTTAATGTTTGTCTTGATGTCCCAAGAACTTGTGGAAAAAATGAAAATCTAAAGGTTGTTAAAAAGCCTAAAATTATTCTTATGCTTTAGTTCCCTTTTAAAATTAATTTTATTGGATCTTTAAATTGATGATAAATGGTCCTACCAAGATATTTTCTTTGTATTTCACAGTGGTTCTACAATAGCCTGGGCTTTTTCTTTTCAGTCTAACACACAACTAAGCTGATACACATAGATTCAATATGAGTGGAAAAAGCATAAGTCTGCTAGGCAAAACCATAATTCCTCATTCTACAATATGTACCTATCTTATATTTAGCAGAATTCTGTAATAATTTACCAGAGTATTTTTTGTCTCTCAGTAAAAAATATCTAGCTTTAATATTCAAGTATGTATGCAAAATGCTCTACATTTAGAATAAATTTATTTATTGCATGTTTTCACAATGTTTTTGGCACAATAAGCCAAATCAGCATATTATGCTCATGTTGCCTGTAATAACCACATCTTTATTCTTACTTCTGCCTAGACTCCAGCTCAGAGAGTCTTTAAAGAGCTTCAGTTAAACTGCTCACTATTCATTTAGGTTCTCTGAATATTGTTTGCTGAGTAAAAGCAAAAGTCATCTATGGGTTTAACTTGAAGTTCTTACTCTCTGCAAAATTAAATATTTTAAAATTTAAAAAAAACCATTCTTGTTTCACATACCTACCAACTTGATTAACCTCATGTTTATAACTTGAGTGCATTATTACTTGATATATCGGTCTAGAAAAATCTGTGACAATTTTGAGGACCAAGTTAGTTTTAAATTACATACAGTTATATACATTTATAGTAAGGCTAGGAGGTAATTTGAAATAACTCAGTAAAAATTGATGGTGAGTCACAGAGGATCTTCTACTACATATACGTCTCTGAGGTATTAATCTTCCAGATTCCAGTAGCACACAGCACTTTCATGGGCAAGAAATTCCAATTGTACTACTCACATAGAGAATTTTTGAAGTTAAAGGGCATGCAGAAATGTCCTTTGTATGTAAGACATATGACATTTGCATTTATGGCATAGTCAAAAAGGCTGTCTACATGACCATTTTAAAGTTACAGTCCTTTCACACTCTTACTTGATTTAAAAATACCAAAGCTGTCACAGGGGTGCTGAACACCATGGAGAGTATGAAACATTTAGGTAATGACACAAAAGACAGTGGAGCAAAACACAGCACACAACATAAGAAATGCAACTATGTTCTTAAATATTATTGAAGCAATATAGCATATATCTCCAAAATTTATAACTTTGAATGTTACGTAAATTTGCTTGACCTTAATTTCCATTTCAATTCCTATTTACAAAACAATAATAAAAAATTTAACATCTTGAACAATTCTCAAAAAATCAACTGTGTTGGCTTTGCAGATATTTTTGGGCAATGACGCTTTTTCCAAAATGACTAGCAACCAAGAGTCATTTATCTAGCTTCATGATGTTTTCTTGGTATTTTTGTTTTGTGTTTTTTTTTTTTAATTTACTCTTTCTACATCCTTTACTGATGTTGTATTGACATTAAAGCTTTGACTTATAAAATAAACACTTGCAATTTACAAACTTAAGTATCCCAGTCTCTAGACACATGGGAAAAGCTATATATATTTTGTAAGGTCTCCATAAATTCTACAGCAAGTATTATGTGCTATTATGTCACTCACATATGACATGTTATTTCTATCATGTGTGCAAAAGAAGTTTTTTAAAACATGACTGAAGGGACCACTGAGGTCAGGACTGGGTTACTCAATATTGGTGTCACTGCAGCTTCAGCTATTTCAGTGCATATTGAATCAATATTTCTGCAATAAAAACGTGCAACCTATATTTTCTTTGCTGTTATTGTAAAATGCTTCTCAATAAACTTGTTTTCATAAGAAGTTTGCCCATTCATATGTCCCAGAGCTGTTGTAATCTCATTGCTAATGCTGATCTAAGAGCATGGACATTATTCTATTTCTTGACACATTTAAAGTTCTCTAATGAATAAAGCAAACAGCTTATGGCTGCTTGGACTGTCACTGGATTGCCCTGGAGGGCTTTAATGTCTTTAAAATAGGCCTCCTAGTTTGTATTTAACTACCTTGTCCACAGAGGTCTGAGGGGTAGAGCAGATCAAAGATGTGCTGGAAACATAAAAAGCAGCTGTCCTTCATTTACCTTTAATTAGCTACATCTGACCAAGTGCTTTATGGCCTCTTTGTCACACATGCAACAGTCTATAAGCCTCCTGACCTGTCCTTAAGGACTGTACCATTACAGGAGTCTCAAAAAAATGCAAATTTTAAATATTAAATAGAGTAGCTGGTGTGTTGTTAAAAACCAAACGTTATTCTTCAAGAAAAGTTAACACTACAAGCAATATGCAGAAGTAACTTGCTCCAGCCATGAACCTTGAGGGATTATTGTTACACCTCCACTTTACTCTTCACAAAGATCTTTTCTGGCATTGTACAAAGTATCTGATGCAAGCTGTAGACTTGAAAACTACAATTATTCATCACTTATTTCAAGAGCCATGCATCTTTCATCTTTCATTTAAGAGGTTTGATTTAAAACAGCAGTCAAACTTACTTCCACATATAACTAGAAGAGAAATATGCATAAACAAAATGAAACTAAGGGAATTTAAAAACCAATTCAACATGCTTACATTTGTCACATACTTCCCAAAGCTAAGAATAATTAAATAGCTATTAGCAAGACATCGATTTTTGCCATCTTTTGTACCATCAGTATAAACACACGTTGAAGTATCTAGATGGATGAATAGTGAAATTACAGTAGCAGTTCCAGGTTGGGTGAGGAAAGCAAATAGAAATGGGCATAGCAGTGATGAATGTGTAATATAAATAAAGGTAATTTTCTATTCATTATTCCATGTTACACTGAAAATATGTAATTTTCAAGGAGGACACTCCTGGGGTGAAAATATGTCAGCCTAGAACTCTTTACAGAAAGTATTAAAAAGGTCTAAGAAAAGCTTATCCAAAGACAAGCTTAACAGTGTAAATAGTAAACAGATTACTATTACAAAGCATTTATAGAATGTAGTGAGACCTTATTTTTCTTCTGACTCAATGAACATAAATCATTCTTCTACGTAAAAATATACCAAATAGCTAAACAAAACCACATAAAAATACTGTCAAATATATATATGCAAGACAGGGAACAACTACTGTTTGAGACCCTTAAAGCAGCCTGCTTGGGAACAGCCACTGAACTCAACAATACTGTGAAAAACCAGAAGTGATAGAAGTGCAACTCTTGTATTGTGAAGTCTCTTACTTTGAGGTAAACCATCCAGTCATAAAATGATCAGCTGTCCTAGGCTGAGCCTCTTCCTCATTTGCCTCACTACATTTCGACAGCTTCAATTTCATGCTCATATGAGCAGAAATATTTGAGATATATCAAAGAAGAGTAATTGCTGTTTGCATATCTTGTTCAAAATCTATGAGGAATAAACTACACAAAATACATCCAGGAATAAAATTTATATCCTGTAAACCACTACTTATGACTATATGTTTGAGATCAGTGACAGTTCTGCAAAGAGATCTAAAACTATATGCAGCTTTCTTTTTCTTCTCCAGTGTCCTCACCAATACCGACAAGACTTACTATAGGATTAAAATACCACCATTAACCCCAGTTACAAGGAGAGGCTTAAAATAAGTGCTTTGCTTAAAAAGAGATTCGAGACCCAATTCTTTGCTTCTTAATATGGAAGCAGCTTCCTAACATTTCAGAGAAGTGTGCTACTGTGTACCAGCAACATACAGAACCTTGTACTTTTTGCACAAGGCTTTTGGACCACAATGACTGGTCATCAAGAATTTATGGATAAAATATTTTCTTGGATGTGAGCTGTACACACAACACTGTCAAACATTCTAGGGTCTTCTACTGCATGCATTTTTTTGTTGGATTCTATGTTGTGGCAACAGGTGATGACAGCACCACTATTTTGTGTTATTTTAGCAGTCACTGGCCTTCCCAGTGTTTTTCACCACTCCCATTTGCTGGCAGTATATCATGGCAGAGTTTCAAGAGAAATCTACTATGAAGCTGTGTGTTAACTGGGAAATGTCAACATGCAAAGCCACATCTAGAATTAACCTGTCTTTAACACTTTCAGACACCCACACCCTCTCTTCTTTCCAAAGCTTAATTACATCAGCAGCTTGCCAACATTAAAAACAAAACCAATCCAAACCAAACCAAACAAAACAAAAAACATCAAAGAAGAAAAAGGAGGGGGAAAGGTGTAGCTGTATTTAATACAAAGGAAGATCTATAATCCTTTAACAGAGGCACAGAGCTTGGTAATTCTTAACTTGCCAAGAGACAAATGTCTTAAAAAACATAAATACAACTAAATACCACTAGGTAAGAAGGAACAATTTTCCACTGAAAATATGTGGACTTACTACCAACAACTATAATGACAGATATTTTCAACTTCTTCCTTTAGAAAATATCTGATTTTTATTAATCAGGTAACAAATGCCCTTGTTCTGGTATGCTGAAAGTAATTACAACTTTCTAAGTATCCTGTCCCACAGAAGATACATTTAAGTTTTCGCTAAGTTTTATAAAATTATACTTTTTTTCAGAACAAAATTAATCAAAAAAACAAGATTCTATAGTTTCCTTGTTTATTTCTTTAATACAAGCCCTAATTACTGCTAAATGATCAGTTACATCTCAGGTCAAAAAAGGCTAAGCTTCTGTAGCCATGATCTTTTTAGAGGGACTTCATCACCTGTAGAGAATGCCTCTTTCACAGCTAAGAGGGCCACAGTTCTGTTGAAGCTAATAGGAAAGCTTTATATCCCTTAGCCATTTCCATCCTTTTCCTGCAAAAGTGTCTATCACAGCTATAGGTCACGTTACGCAATCAGCGTCTGAAAAGTATTTTACAGATCCAACTTTTTGGCATCTATACTGTGGATATCCTTCATTACCCAAATGTCTCTTCTCTCCACATCATCTTGAGCTAGACAGTATAATCCATCCTCTTCACATAATCATTTAAGAAAAAAACCCCCAAAACCAAACACAACAGGAAAATCAATGCTCCTGAATATTGGCAAGTTCCAGTACTGTCCTTTTCTGAAGCTGTGAAAACTAGGTAGACCTGTGAAATCTACTCTGTGAGGATCAGAACTAGCTTGAGTGTTTGTGGGAGGCAAATGAGATATGGTTCTTGTATATATCTCTATATATCTATAGGATCAAAGAATCAAAAGTTTTCTGCAAATTTCCTAAAGATACAGCAATTGCATTTTACATTATTAAAAGACTCTGGCTAAAGAATTTAACTAGTCTGGTTTTCATTCCTTAGTTCTATCTTGTTATGTCTGTATTTACACAACAGAACTGGGTGACAAGATTAAAGCAATTAGTCCTGATGCCCTAAAACATTACATACAATCTTACTTAAAACCAGATTTTATTTTATCCTCTGGTTTGGTTTGAAATATTTTCCTTTTTAGAGTTTGGAGAGTGCTTGGTAAACTGACAGCAGAAGCAGCCAGTGTAATTCCCTTCAAAGGGCTTTAATTCATCTTCACAGAATCACATAATCACAGAATGGTAGGGGTTGGAAGGGACCTCTGGAGAACATCTAGTCCAACTCCATTGCTAAGGTAGGTTTACCTAGAGCAGATTGCACAGGACTGTGTTCAGGTGGGTTTTGAACATTTCCACAAGCTCTCTGGGCAGCCTGTTTCAATGTTCTGTCACCCCCACAGAAATTTTACCTTATGCTCAGATGGAACTTTCTGTGATCCAATTTGTGCCTGTTGCTCTTAGTCCTGTCACTGGGCACTACTGAGTAGAGTCTGGCCACATCCTCTAGAGACCTGCCCATTAGACATTTATAAGTATTTCAGTCTTTCAGGCTTCTCTTCTCTCAGCTGAAAAGACCCAGGTCTTTCAGCCTTTTCTCATATGACAGGCACTCCTCAACATCTTCATAGCCGTTTGCTGTACTCTTTCCAGCATTTCTTTGTATTTCTTGAACTGGGAAGCCCAGAACTGGACACAATTCTCCAGATGTAGCCTCACTAGGCAGAGGGTGAGGATAAGTGCCCTTGACCTGCTGGTCACATTCTTCTTAAAGCACCCCAGGATGCCATTGGCCTTCTTGGCCACAAGGTCATATTGCTGGTTCATAGTTAACTTCTTGTTCACCAGGACTCCCAGCCCCTTCTCCACAGAGCTGCTTTCTACCAGGTCAATTCCTAACCTGTACTGGTCCATGGGGTTATTCCTTCCCCGGTGCAGGACCCTACACTTGCCTTTGTTGAACTTCATGAGGTCCCTCTCTGCCCAGCACTCCAGGCTGTCCAGGTCTCACAGAATGGCAGCACAGCCTTCTGGTGTATCAGCCACTCCTCCCAGTTTTGTATCATCAGCAAACTTGCTGAGGGTACACAGTCTGTTTGTTCAAGATATCGATGAACATGTTGAACAAGAGTAGACCCAGTAGCTACGCTTGGGGAACACCACCAACTACAGGCCTTCAACTACACTCTGCACTGCTGATCACTCCACTCTGCCATTCAACCAGTTCACAGTCCTCACTGTCTAAACCACATTTCCTAAGCTTCCCTAAGAGGATATTATGAGAGACAGTGTCAAAAGCCTTGCTGAAAGCAAGGTAGATAACATTCACTGCTCTTCCTCATCTACCCAGACATTCATACCATTACAGAAGCCTACCAGATTGATCCCAGCATGATTTTCACAATACTGTGGTGTGGACTGAGCCAGACTGCTCAGTAAAAAAATGCAGACACAGCCTGGTGCAGCCTTCATGTTGACATCAGCCTATTGTCCACTAGAGTTAAACAGACTACTTGGTTAATTATCTGTACAGGTTTTCAAGCTTCGTTCCACATAACTCAAGGATATGAGAAACAGACAAAAAAACTAGAATATAAAAAGAAATTAAAAATACTTAGTGAATAAAATGTCACAAGACATAAGCTTGTGAAGACAAAGTTTGTGTAACTTCAAAGATTATAATTCATCTACAAAGTTGGTTAAAGAAAACTTACTTTCAGGGCATAAATATGAGAATGTGAGATCTGTAAAGGGAACTCAAAGACCTTCAAGAATATTTAAGTGCATTTTGGGTGTTCTTTGCTTGCTAGAATCTAAACACCAGTTTCTTTCTAAAGCTCAAGGATAAGACAGAGGCAAAGAGAACATTTGTGTGCATTTAGCGTCGGTATGATGGCTGAAACTATTTTCTAGAGTAGCTTGCAGTAGACATATAGAAGCTCACTTGCTGTAAAAGAAACATGAAACTAGACTAAAAGCAATAATTCTGAATAAAATTTTCAGTATTAAATTTTTTCTTGAAAATTTGTAGTGCCACTTAATTTTTCATATCTGAAAAAGGAAAAAAATATGAAGAATAAGAAACACTACATTTTACTACTTAAAAAATGGGATTTTAGAAATCCCTTCACTATGTACATAATAAATGACATGAAAGTTTTGCCTATTGTTTTGGTTCACTGAAAATGTAGGGAAAAGGATTGTTTTTTTTTCAAAACAAAGAAAAATGCATTTATTTACTTACCAAAAATGCCAATGAACATTCCAGTTCTACTCTAGAGCTAATTCTCTCATCAGTTTTGTTGTGATATGAAAGCAAAGAAGAGTTATCCTGGCTTTTGAGCTGATGTGAATCTCCCAGTGTTTCATCGCACCATTAGAAGTAATGAGCAGCTGGGACTGAGGATGGGCTGCTGTGTGATATTGGGGTCTGATTGGAGCCTAGAAGAATTCCATAATGCAGGGGAGTTTTACTGTGTCAGAAAGCCCCTACTTAAGATCTATTTCTGAGATTTTCTCAAAGATCCTTGCTTTCATGCTTTTCAACACCTTCTGTACCTCAAAGCAAGTAAAACATTGTCAGTACACAGATTTGAAAGTCCAAAGTTTGGCCACTTTCTATATGGAATAGAGAAAGGAAAAGTTAATCTAGTCTTACTTGCTTAAATAAAAATCAGGCCTTTAATATGTGTTTGTTAGTAGTGTTGCATATGTGATTTTGCTTCAAAAATAGGTATTATTTAAAGTATTCTTTAAAATCAACCTGTCATTTAGTGAAATATAATTAATAAAATCCTGGGATACGCTAGGCACTATTTTATTTTTATCAGTCTAGTGTCATAACTCACTTTAAAAACATGCTTTTATTAGCTCAATATAACAGAGAAAATCTTAGATTTTAATTAGGGTAAACACATAGTTTAAAGCTGTAACTTCCTTTTAATTTCAATTCCCAGATTTCTCTTTTCAGTGTATTCAATCGATTTTCAGCATTCCTCAGCTTTCCCTTTTGTCTGGCATAACAGATCCAGGTACAAAGAAAAATCAAGCTGCAAAATACATGAAAATCCTGTGAGACTTGAAAAACCTGTAAATGCTAGTTGGAAACCTTGGCACCAGCAGCCAAAGGGAACACTTAGTTTAAAGCATCTCACAGTTTTGCTATTCCTTATATTCCATACAAGGAACTTTATGCTGCAGACACTACAAGTAACACCATATTTAATTGGTAGGTTACACATTTGGATCTTGGATAGCCTATGAGTATAAAATTAGTCTGTTCATTCAGAGTTAATTCTGAGAGTTCATTCTTACAGAAAATATAAAAACCCTTTAGAACAAGACCACCTCCAGGAGCCCAGCACTCTGGAATCATTCCAGTAGGAAAGTCTGTGAGGAAGCTGCCCTGCACTACTGAGTTGCATGCAGGAAAGCATTGAAACTTGATACTTAGACTGGAGAGGATACCATCTGTGTAGCTAATTACCACCATTTTTATGGTATATGCATAGGTAAATGAATAATAAACACTGTATATGTTGCAGAGTCATTAACTTAGAAATGGTTAGATTGCAACTTTTATTTGGTTTCCTACCATGACACCCAATAAAGAAAACATCACTGTTTTCCTCTAAAACAATGGCTGGTGCCTCTGCACCTGACTGTTTACAGTCCTTGTACAAGCCTGCTCTAAGAAGCACCCTATTTCTGACTAAATATGTAGGGGAAAAAATGGGATTTTCGTGAAATATAAGATCATTCTGAGGAAAGTGACATGGCTTTTTAACTATTACAGTTTACTTTAAACAATAGCATTCATCCACTTAATTTGGTATTGATTATTCCTTTTTAGAAAAACAAGCAAGATTGCTGTCACTTTAAATATAATACGAATTTTAAAGGAGTAAAGTACAAAATATTAGGAACAGCTACGTTTCTTCTAACTTAACTACAGTGTGTTTTTCAGTGTTCAACATTCTCAAGTGCTATCAGAATTATTTAGATTTTTTCCCTTGTCTTGCAAACTGACCATTAAGATATTTTCTCATTAAATAATTTTTGAATACTGATTTGCTGCAAACGTCATCATGGCTCAGAATAAAAAGTCCCTGTGATAAGGTTTGCATCTCTGTAGATCAGAGTTAATTCTGTGTTATAGAACAGAAGTGGGCAGAGAACTGAAGCATTATCAGGACAGTACTCCTAAGTGAACATCAGATGGAGTTACCATCACACCAGCAGTTATCCAAGCAGCCTGGATTATATAGTGGCAACAAAAAGAATAAAACTTAAGTAATGATAGTTTAACTCATGATGACTGCAGAATCTAGAGGGATACAGCTATACTCCTTTGCACACTTATAGTTACATTATAACTGCTTATTGTTTTCCCTTTCTTTATATCTTCATTTACTTAATTTTCTTACTAAATTTACTACTGCTATCCATCTGTTGTATCTTGCCACTTTTCTGAACAATAAATCAGACTATGTATGTATAAAGCCTAGCAGTAGGAACTATAATCACTCACAGAAGCCTTGATTTATTAATGCTGTTACTTCTGAATAAACAATATTTTCCAATTTTACATCGTATGCCTTACTGTTTTCTTTTAACTTAAATCATATTTGGCACTTTTTTCTTCTCAAGTCCATTAGAAAATAAATTTCATGTTCTCCAAAAGCACATATAAATATTTAAGACACACATATTCTTGTTGTTCCCTGAAGATCTTGTTTCTAAACTCACGCGACACTGTCATTTATTAGCTTGCTCTGGGCCGTTACATTTCTCCGTGTTTTACTTACTCTGGCTCTCAGCCAGCATGGACTGTTCAGCTCTAGGAAGCCCACATGTTTTTGTATTTTTTGAGACTAGCATGACAACCATTCTGAAGAGTGGCTCTCTCACCTGGTATGTTAAAATGCAAACCCATGAACATCGATGCTGTTCTCTGTCTGTTTAGTGCTGAAAATGACTATTTTTTCAGGTGCAATAAGAGCCACATGAAATCTCCCTGGTGTGTAGCTGTTCTGTAGCCATATTTTTAATGGAACAGATCCATTAAACTTATCTAGAAATGTAAAAAAAATAAAAAAATAAAAAATTAATGCATGAAGAACAAGCTTTTTGAATCAAGCATTGCATATATCACTGGACACAACCTGTAGCTCTGAGAAATGCTAGGTAGCACTCATCTCTCTTGAGAAGAAACTGAGTAGCAACAGTTTTCCTCCAACATATGAATGGATCAAAACTGACTCTGTCTCAAACTAGGGGAATTCTGAGAAGGAAACAGCATTTTGTATCTGTGAAACTAGGAAAACATACATTGTTTACTTAGTTTTCACATATTTATGTCTAATTTTAACACATTCGTGTAAGAACTATTCACTTCAATATATATTGCCCAAGTAAATAGACTGTGGCAGCTGAGAATAAGAATTACTTTGATTCAAATAATTAGCTACACCACTTCAACATTACTATGGGAAAGTTAAGGAATCGTGATCACCTGCAATTTTAGCCTGAAAAAAAATCCCATTAGCATTTTGCATTGTACTTTTACCTGCACAAGCTTCAACAGTTAGTGTTCTGCATCTTCTCAATTTACAGCCCATGAATCATAACTGAAAAATCAGCCAAACCAACAGGAATCCACTCCAGTAAGTCCCATATGCCACCAGTTAATCGAAAATTGCTTTACCAAACTGAACCACAGACACTCTCCATCTCCCATGTTATTTCATTAAGTAATTTCTTTTTTGCTACTGCTCATGTACCCCCTAAAAAGAGAGGGGTAGGATTTGAAGTTTTTGATTTAATGAATAATTATCTCACTGGGATTTGTAAAGTAACTAAATGGTATAAAATCCTTTTGCAAGGAAAACTTTTCTGTTTGTTCTCTACTAACTACTGCCCTGAGTTTATCTTGCCCTGATGTTTCCTTTCCTACTATTTCTGAGTTCTTTAAGGGCAGCTCCTCTCTGCTGCCTAGTTTTACTGCTTTAGTTTTACTGGTATTCAGTATTATCACTCAAATAAAGTTTTAAAATCCACTTGCAGTGTGACAATTGCTTATATTACTCAGTATGTTCTGGACAAAGGAGATCAGAAGAAAGAAATCCACATTTAGTCATCTACATCTGTGAATACTCTCAGGCACTGATCTTCTGAAAAGCTGACCCAACTTCAGATGTTCAGTTCTCCTAAACAGCTAAACCTTTATGTTTATTTGCATAGCAAGAAAGCAAAAGAAGAAAAAAGTTCAAGAAAATGCTGTAGCGAGGAAGTAATTTGATACTATATAAATAATTTTTAAAAGATATACAAATATTTACATACACACATATTTAGAACACTTAAAAATAATTTCTTTCCTGTTTCCACTTATAAATTAGAGAACCAGTAATTAACTAGAATTGTATGTCTTGTTCAATTGAATTAGCTAAATATTAAAGCTGAGGATAACACTTTTAACTTAAGCTCACTAAATGCAGGTTCATTAAAAAATTTTCCAACTGAAGAAAATTCATCCATCACTGCATACGAAAATATATTACTATCAGCAAGAATTTTGTGGGACATAACATCTCTCTTTTTTTTTTTTTTTTTTTTTTTAAATAATTGCTATTTCTGAGAAGAATTTATAATAAAATGCCACTTAGGGCACAGCCCATTATGATTACTGTAGTTGGCAAAAATGCCATTCCATAAACAAATTGCACTATTTATTGGAATAAATGACAGCCACTTTGTAGATTCAGAGGTTGTTTTGCAACATTGGTTGGTGACCACAGTAAAATGTGAAAATTAAAACATGAACGGCCTTAGAGACAACCTGAGAAATCCTCACAGGCATTTTTCTTGGTAGGTTGGAATTGTTCACTTTCCTATATATCTGTCTGGCTTTGCTGTCTTTTGTCCGACTTGCAACTTCTGTGTCAGAATACACTGTGGTTTTTTTAACCAAATGATAGGTAACATGAAGTAGGGATATAAAAAAACAAATTTTATAGGGTGCAAGTGCATACTTCCTGGAACATATTCTGGAACATAAAAGTCTTAAAAATGGGCAAAATTCTCAAGCATTACATTTGTTCTTTCAAATCTGGACTACTCAGTTCAGAGGCATCTTTGAAAAGAAATTATGTTCAAGAGCCCAATGGAATCAAAACTGAAGGTTTTAAACATTTTACAGATCATTTATATATTTATGGAAAAGTATATTATGTACAGTTTTATATATAATATAGAGTCAAAATTATAACTCGTTCAATTTTTCTACTCACAAACACAGTTAAGTTACACATTTAGAAAGTTCAAAATGTCACCTGTGGCACCTCTGTGTGAAAAATAAGTCAGTAGACTGCATATGCCTCATTAAAAGTTAAGGTACAATCAGAAGACTGGATTGCAACATTATTTTTCTTCAACGCTGTCAATTCCTTTATCCAAATCCATATGTCCTAAACAACAGAGTGCTGTTAGCAGCAGAAAAGGTGCTATTGCTCTGCATAACCAGTGAAATAGTCTGCCTTCAGTGTTGGCCAGTGTTCCTTTCTCTAGGTTCTGCACATTTATACATTTTATGAACAGGTGAAAGATCAAATCAAATATATTTTTAAGTCATCTTGCCTTATTGTTTCTGGATTGATGTGCAAGACCAGTAATTACCCCTACTGCTTACTGAACAAAGCTTAAATTCAACAGAACTCAGCTACCAGAACAATTACAGCAAACATGTACCATCTTGTACATGAACATTAGAGGAGAGAGATGGACAAACATGGAGTAAGTACAATGAAGGATCCCAAAGCTTAGTAACGGACTGGAGCTTCTGATGTATAGACAAGGAGAGGCTACGACAGCTGGCACTGTTTATCTTGGAGAAGAGAAGGCTCAGGGGGAATCTTATCAATGTGTATAAATGCCTCATGGGGCAGATGTGCTCTTTTTCAGTGGTGTCCAGCTGACATGACAAGAAGGAAAAAAAATGAAATACAGGAACTTCTGTTTCGATGCAAATATTCTGTAAGGGTTTGTCTAAGTAAGATGTCCAGAGAGGTTGTGGAGTCACTGTCCTTGGGGATACCTAAAGCCTAATTGGGCACAGCCCTGAGCAACCTGTTCTAGATGACCCTGCTTTAAAGAGGATGTACTGGACAATCTCCAGAAATGCCTTCCAGTCTCAACTAATCTGAACACTCTGAACTTATTGACCAATTTTAATTGAATTCAGCAGAGGTATGGATATGCTAAGGATTTTTTTTTTTTTTAATCAACTGCTGGGAAGTCAAGCTATACACCAGTTTAATAATCTTATCAGCTTTTATTAGAAGATGTTATTTACAAGTCTATTTCTATAGGCATTGCACTAAAAAAGCCACAGCTCATGCTACCTTTGGCCAACTGTATGAACGTAGAGGTAAAAGCTAGAAAGATAACAGGATATTATTAGGAAAGAAATCAGCAATCACAAACAGCATATCTAAAGGCATGAATAAAAAAGGATTGAAGAATCTGTTGTTCAACTAATAGTGTACTTCTATAAATTGTTTTAAAAGAAACTAAGAAAAATAAGTGTCTCTTTTATGTTAATTTAGATACTTAAAATCATAGAATCATAGAATTGGCTGGGTTGGAAGGGACCTCAGAGATCATCAAGTCCAACCCTTGAACCACCGTTGCGGTTGCTAGACCATGGCACTGAGTGCCACATCCACTCTCTATTTAAATATCTCCAAGGACGGAGAATCCACTACTTCCCTGGGCAGCCCATTCCAATGTCTGATCACCCTCTCCGTAAAGAAATTCTTTCTAATGTCTAACCTAAACTTCCCCTGGCACAACTTGAGACCATGCCCTCTTGTCTTGTTGAAAGTCGTCTGGGAAAAGAGACCAACCCCCACCCGGCTCCAACCTCCTTTCAGGTAGTTGTAGAGAGTGATGAGGTCTCCTCTGAGCCTCCTCTTCTCCAGGCTGAACAAAACCAGCTCCCTCAGCCTCTCCTCATAGGGTCTGTGCTCGAGTCCCTTCACCAGCCTGGTTGCCCTCCTTTGGACCTGCTCCAGGACCTCGATATCCTTCCTAAACTGAGGGGCCCAGAACTGGACACAGAACTCAAGGTGTGGCCTCACCAGCGCTGAGCACAGGGGCAGAATCACTTCCTTGGACCTGCTGGCGACGCTGTTACGGATACAGGCCAGGATGCCATTGGCCTTCTTGGCCACCTGGGCACACTGCTGGCTCATGTTCAGCTTCCTGTCACTCCAGACTCCCAGATCCCTTTCTGCCTGGCTGCTCTCAGCCACTCTGTCCCCAGCCTGTAGCACTGCATGGGGTTGTTGTGACCAAAGTGCAGGACCCGACCCTTGGCCGTGTGAACCTCATCCCATTGGAATCAGCCCAACTCTCCAGTCTGTCCAGTTCCCTCTGCAGAGCCCTCCTGCCTTCCACACTCTCCCCCAGCTTAGTGTCATCTGAGAATTTGCTGATGGCGGACTCAATCCCCTCATCTAAATCACCAATAAAGATATTAAACAGAACCGGGCCCAACACTGATCCCTGGGGGACACCACTAGTGACCGGCCGCCAACTGGATGCAGCCCCATTCAGCACCACTCTCTGGGCCCAGCCCTCCAGCCAGTTCCTAACCCAGCACAGAGTGTCCCTGTCCAAGCTGTGGGCTGACAGCTTTTTCAGGAGGATGCTGTTGGAGATGGTGTCAAACGCTTTGCTGAAGTCCAGGTAGACCAAATCCACAGCCTTCCCCTCATCCACCAGTCGGGTCACCTGATCGTAAAAGGAGATCAGGTTGGTCAGGCATGACCTGCCCTTCCTAAAACCGTGCTGGCTGGGTGATAAATGATAAATATGACAGCGTATCATAAAACTACCTGGTAGTAGCAAGAAAATACTCAGCTAAGGAATGACAGTCCAATGGTTTACTTACAGAGCAGAGACTCGTGCAACGTGGAGGTATCTGAAGCAATGCAGATATCTGCATGTAGATTCTGTAACACAGCATTCTGCTGCAAAATGGTGCCAACAAGAATTTTTTTTCACCCAATGATGTCAGGAGAATAAATGCAATCTAACAATAGGAGAGATAAGTGTTGCAGCTGAAAAAATGTAGAAGGTGGAAGAATTGCAGATGACTACAATTTGTTTTAATCTATTTCATTTTTTATACCCCATGAATGATTATACTTTTTAACCCTCAACCTCCATGTATCTATATCTTTCCTTGTGCTAAGAAGGTATTCTTCTGTACATTTGCACATTCATCATATTTTAAAAAAAAAAATCCCCAAAACTAAAAACTGTGAATAGCGAAAATTAGCTTTTAAATCTTCACTATGAATGATGCAAATGTAACTTATAATGGAACCATAACAGTAAATAGAAATAAAAATAATGCTAAAGATAGGGAGCCTCAAACCAGCAATGTCTTTGCTTATGTGAAGCTAATGGCTTAAGGGAGTATGGACATAAATCCTTGCAGGATCAGAACAAAGGGCTTGACTCTACACTTGCTGAAGTTGACAAAAACCCCTTGCTTTTATAGATTTCAGTAAGTTCAGAATCAAGACATCAGTTTTTTCCTATGAAAAATGGAATAGAGATGACAAGACTTTAGCAAAGGTATTGTTACACATTCTAGCTTGTAGAAGGAGATACTAAAAGCATGAGTGATCTGATGTTTCATGTTTCTCTTGCACTGCTGTGAATCACAAACAACTTAACTGAAGTCATTGTCGTAATACGAGAAAGCTAAGAAACAAGCCACAGGTGTTGGCACATGAAGACATATTGCACAAAACTCCTTTAAAAAGAATTTTTTAGTTGAATTTCTAGTTACCTCTGAACTTTGATACAGTTCGAGAAAGTTTGTTTTGAGAAAATCATTCACAGAGGGCAGCTAACTAATTTAAAACAAAAAGCAACAACTTTAATACAGGTTTGTAAAATTGCATCTTGAAAATAAAAAGTTATTTAGTTTAAAAATTTACAAAAATGGGTTTGAAAACAAATAACCTCTATTTATGTATACCTCAAGAAAGCAGAGTTAAAACATCACTGAAAAAAACCTCACATCTTCTCTAGTTTATTTTTTAAATGGCTGAGTTCAGTTGTGAACACTCCAAAATGAAAGTTTATTGTGGAAGTTACACATTCTTAACAATAAAGTTATGATTGAGTTACCACTGATTCCTAAAACAATTGTAGAAAAATTGTAGAAATTGTTTTTCTAAGTACATCTTGTTTACATTATCTTATCGTCTCTCAGTTAAAAACTCAGCAACTTTTTTTGCTTACATTAGTGTCTATTATCTATATAATTGCTTAAAACCACATATGCAATCTCTCTTACTTAATTGCTGTACAATTAAACTGAAAGGTACCAAAGTTTTTCTTCTGCAGTACAGCAAGATAATGTTTTGTTCTGATGTATGCCCAAAAGAAATAGGAAAAATAATTGTAAAGGTTAGCTGTGTAGTGAAATGTTTTTTGACTCTTACTATCTGAAAAAAAACCTGGAAAATGATGGAACCTAGGGAGGAAATTTTTATTTTAAATGAAATACTAGTTTATGGTTGGAATAAGGAAACAAAGTTATATACAACCTGTATATAAAATGATGTCTCAGAGGTGAACCACAGCATCTTACTAGAAATGCTGAAATAAACCAGCCTTCAATGTTGCTAGAAATCCTAAGTCAATGTACAAAGCAATCCTTTGTAATGCCCTATCATAAATTTTAAATGTGTAACCTTACATGGTCCTCAGCCATTAAATATAAATGGGCCAAATTCTATTCAGAATTGCACCATTTTTGGGGAAGAAGGTTAAGGACCAGATTATAAATCTTGTCAAAATTTCACCTAGCAATCAGTACTGTAAATCATAATGTTTGGTTGTTGGTTTTCTGTTTTTTGGTTTTTTTTTACAGGCATAACATTTTATAAGTTATAACAAATCCATTTTTTCCTAAACATTCAAAATCAACATTTCTATAAAGTTTAAGTTGAAGATTCTTCCTGAGACAATCCACCTAATTTGTGTTGGTACTTAAATTTACTTGTTGACGAGAATATTTTATTACTAATGTTCAGTATTCACTCTAGTATTTAATTAGCCTTCTGTATACATTTGGCTCTCAGAATGCACCAGTAGAATGATAAAAGCAAAGATTTCTACTCTGCAACAATGTTCTTTATTGTGAATAAGGAACACGCAATTACACAAGCTGCAAATAATGTGCAAAGTGACAGCGTACATAAAATCTCACCAAAATCATCTACTATTATCAAATGTATTTAAAAATGCTTATTATAAACTCTAAATGTGGCACTTCTGGGCTTTTTAATACTTTCACTTGGCTTTCAGAAATATTTAAAGTCTCTATAACTGAAAAAAGATAAATTTAATTAACTATAATATTATTTTATATTTATTTATGCAATGAAGTAGCTTAAAAAGTAATCCTTTACACTGAGTTTAATCTCATACAGGGGCAGTGGCTGAGGGAATTTGTCAACAGACACTTGGAGATGCACTTTACTCAGGTATAAAGTAGCAGTGAAATGAACGTCAGGATGATCAGTTTTCAATGCATGCGATTTTACATTATAAAATACAGTACTGAAAGTGAGTTCTTTAGTTGAATCACTGTAACAAGTCATAAATGAAGGTTAACTGCATGGCACAATCTATTATTCATCTAAAATAAAGCTTTATTGATTTAATCTCTCCCAATAGATCAGTGATAAAATTGAAAGTATAATTGTTCTGCATATCCTACCTTGGGGATGAAAATGCGTTTTTTTCAGTTATTTCCAGGATTTGCTGCTCCATAGCAGTTTATCACTTCAGAATTAAGCCACCCTGTATTATTTTTCACAGTTAAAACCAAACAACTTTGCTCAATGATAAGGAATTTTACTTGCGTTGAGTAAAGTAACTATGGAGGAAAAATTCCACAGCACACAAATCTTTTCTCATTAAAAAAAATCATGCACAGCACATACTTGTCAGTTTGAAAGAACACATTCTCAGAATTTTGTCCAGAACTACTTTTTTAAAAACTACCTATGGATAATAATAAAAAAGGTAAAAGAGCTGTACTGTCACCTAGTGGATAAAGGTAGTAGAAGAGTACACCTAGGATTACTTTTTAAGCTACTTATGGTTTTAACAACGTAGAAATATACCTCAGGTTTTTGCACTTATTTCCCACAAGAGAGGACTAAACATCAAAAACTGGATCTATTGCTATCATAAGTCCTCTGATTATTCTAAAGAAAGACCTACGGAACCTTTGGTTCTGAATATATCTTTTAATTGATTCATTGTAGTGTTGAGTATCACATTGTAAATCTGAATGGAAACCTGCATTTTTAAGGGCTTGGGATACAGGGGAAAAGTCTCAGATTGAGAATCTGACTGGTAGTGGAGACAACACAAATAATAAGCCAAAAAATGCTGTATGACTGACATTTCTTTTGCTTTCTGCTCTAAATGCACCATCTTGGTTTTGTATTCCAGGATATCTTTATGAAATGCCTGACAAGACCAGATGTGTGATGTTTCTGAAACACTAGTAAGAATCTACATTACAAAGTTTAAGCTGCTGATTTCCTTTAATAATTCACTCTAAACACATGCATATATTAGACCCCTCACTTGTACAGTTTCCAAATAGAAATATACTTTGTCAGAGAACTAATTAACATAGGAACAGTCAAGTATTTAACTGAAATTTTGCCAAAAATTTTCCCTATATTAGAGTCTGTCATTTAGGACCAAGGGAAAAGCTTTGCTTCAGGATGCTAGTGTCAAAACTCAAAGCAAGCCAATGGTACCACTCTACCCAACTCTTTTTTTGCAATAGAAACATGGTGAATAATCATCCCCATTGTAGATATATGATGGGACTTCCCTTCACATAGACAGAGGGGGAAAAAGATTTTGGGATTAGTAACTTGTTTACTGACTACAAGAACAGCTCCTTCAGGAAGGAAAAATAATTGAAACAATTAAAGGTACTATCTTCTACTTGCATTCTTACAATAGCCATACTCTCAAGAAAGTTTTCTGTTCCATGCCATGGTTTGAAACATTGGCTAAAACTCTTTATAACCACCTTGTGTTTGTCCATGGACGGAGGAATTACAGAGAAACGTAGCAAGTATAGATTTCCTTTGGATGGCTATTTTCATGAAGTGTTGTTTGGGTTTTTTTCAGCAGAGTAACCTATTTGCAACAATTATAAAATTCTGTGGGAACATGCATTAGAGCACGTTACCACAAACCACTATTATCATAAGAAAGAAGGAATATGCACAGGAACTCCTGCAAGACGCCTCCATGGTGTTGTATTACCTGACATTAAATGATTTCACCCTTGTTTGCCTTCAGTGAAGCAAACAGATTTACTTGTTCTTAATGCTCCAGTCTGAAGACTGATTCATTCACCTGAGGTTCACATTAGGGGGAAAGAAAAAAAGGCAGTAATATCCTACCTTATATTGCACTTTTCAGATGACTTAAAAGATAAAAGTCTGCAGTCTTTTCGTACCAGAACTGAAAAGTACCAGTAACTACATTCTCTCTCTTTCTAGCTAATACACATACAACTGAAAGGTATTAAATAAAATGCCAGCCAACAAAACTCTGCAAATCCAAATGCTATGGAGATCAGAAATTATTCTAAGACTGCAAAATATTGTTCAGAATTTCAATTCATGCATATTCTGAGCAATTCAGTCGAATCTGACATTGAGCATTTAAAACAAAAGGTTTATTTCCATATGCATTGTAACGTTTATTAAAACCACGTTAAACTGATCTAGAGAGGAAATTATTAAGCATTTGTAGGTATATAAGTCAGATGAGCTAGATTTTGTATTTTTTTTCTATCACGAGCATATTTTTTTTCTTGCACATCCCTGAAATAGTTGTTCTCCTAGTTACACATAGCAAATATGCAGCTTAAATCAGAAGTGAGTATGCCTTCTGGACTGAATAGTCTTACTGAGCTTAATTACTGAGCACAGGTAGAGGCGAACAGTGTGTTTACTGTGACTATCTGCAATTTATAAACCTGAGTGGCAAATAATATGACATACTACTTTGTCCTTGGTGTGTGAGAATCTTTCCTCAATCTCTTATAGTAAACTCAGTGTTCAGTAGAACTGCTTGCAACACATATTCAGAATTCACATTCTGCAAGCAATCAGCAATATGGGCTCACAGCTTGTGCTTTCAGTCAGTGTTCTAACAAGCAAACATGTTTGCTAGAGTATTCAGAGCTGGAAAGTAAATATCAGAGGGCATGATCCATCAAATAATAATAATAAAAAGATGTTTAGAAAAACATTTAAAATTCCTTCCTAGAATACAACATCTTTTAGCTTAGGTTTTATGCAAATGCACTTTAAACTATATTATATTTACAACATTGACTGACACTTCAAATGGACTTTATTAAATTTTAAATTATAGCATGAAGGTGTGTCTCCATTGATAAGTATTCAAAAGTCACTTTGCATCTAATAATTTACTCCACTTAGGGAAAGACAGTTACTTCACAGCTATGGGTATGGGGGATCCATTTGCCTTTCCTACTTCTTTTCAAGACACTTGTTATTAAAAAGAACAGAACTTTAACTAATTGTTTCCTAAAGTTGGGGAATGAAGAGTTTAGCACAAGCCCAGACTTATTCTTTACCCCTACTGTATTTTGTGAAATACTTTAGCAAATATGAAGTGGCTTTAGCAATGGAGGTTACTTCAAAATTGTCTGTGGAGGGTAGAAATTTTGTTCCTGTGCTTTTGCACTGCCTGTCATTTGCTTCCCTCACTTTCTCATTAGGGGGAAACATGACTGACATCCAAACCCTACTAAGTTTGTTTGGGCAATCCCCTTCCTCAAACTTCATGAGGTAATAATTGCACCTTTTGTGCATCTCTTTCCTCTCATACCTGACTAATAATCTCATTGCTGAAAATACTCTGAGGCACTAATTTCCTGTGAGAAACTAAAGATGTTACGGTTTCTTCCTATACCTCCTGTCTCAGGTAAAGCAGAAACTTTAGAGACCTAAAGGCTTTTTTTTGTTTGTTTGTTTTTTGGTTTTTGTTTTTACAAAATTAAAAAAAAAAAAAAAAAGACTCAAAATAAGTTAAAAAATAATTCTAACAGAAAATGCTGCTTTGGTCTGGGTTTCATTTTGAATGAAGATAAGGCATTACTATTAAAGATTTTCCTGGGATTGAAAGAATACCAGAATTTCTTAAACACTGAATGTGAAAATTTAAAAAAATCCAGAGTCATGCATGGTCCTAAATAAAAGGTGAGACTGGAATGTGGCTCAAGAGACCTTATTTCAATCCTCACCTCAATGACAGGACTCCTGAGTCACCTATGCATGCCACTCAGTCTATCTGATATTATAGTTCCTTGGCTGCATAATTAAGCTGGTATTTATCTGTATCAGAGGGATTCTATGAATATAGAAGCAATTATTATTTGCTTTTTTGTTAGTATGGTGAAAAAATTTAGGCCAAAACCCAAACAGGAATTATGGGAATAAGTGCTGCAGCTTTATATATTTAAAAATAGAAGAATTTATAATATAAGTGAGTTGAAAATTCTCCTATCTCATCTTTAAAGAAAAACAAAGGAAAGAAAACCCCAAGAACTTGTTAACAAGCTGATAATTATATAAGCCACTAACACAGAGACCAAGGAAGTTGTAAATGCAAAATTACTTTTTTCAGCTAGATTAGCTCCATAATTAGCCTATACTAATTTTAACAGTGAACTGTGACACTTATTCAAATGTTCTCACCTTTTGCGATTTCTTTTTCTAACATAAAATGTGATAAAAGACTAATGTTAAGGGCTTTGAATTGGAATCAGGAACCTAGCAAATGGCAGAGGTCTGCAAGGCTTTCTACTTCCTAAGAGCAGTTGAAATCTGGGAAACGGTAGCGTCATCACTTCAGCAGATGACAAGAATGAAAACCAAGCAAATACAATTCAGGATGAAGTGAACTCTTCTATGATCTGTTTCAATATGGACTTAGCTACCTATGAATTAAAAGACCATGAAAAAGTCATTTAACTGCATTCGAATATGAAGGATCAGTTGGGATTTCTGCAATTCCCTACCATTATTAGTGCCTAAATTTTACTCTCATCATTAGAAGAACAAAAAACCAGAAGAGCTAAAATTCGGAGGTACACTAGTACTACAAGCATTCACAAGAAATAACTAAAAATTCTTTTGGAAAACAAAGTTGGGAATCAATCAGTAGCATTTTGCTATCTAGTTATAGCAAGCAGATAGCTTATCTACAAATACATTTAACACTTCATATCATCGTAACAGGTCAGTGAAAAAGGGCTCCACTACAGCAATCTGAGGACATACCTAGCTAGCAGTCAGGGTATCAGAGACTGGGCACAGCTTCTGCTATGATAGATGTTCTTAGCATTACCACTGACACGAGCTGACTTGCCCAGTCAAGCTTTTAATATTTCATGTGTGTCTCTTCATGTTTCATTACATAACAGCTTTTCTTTTTACGTGCCTCTCCTCTGATAGCACTGTCATTACAGAAACATATTTCTTCAGTAATAGAAAACCATGAGGTCCTCCAAAGTCAAAGGTCAAATGCAGTCAATTTATTGTAAAAAAACCCCAGCAACCCACCAAAAAAAAAAAATCTCAGCTGCAAGTTACTACTTCACTGCAAGGAGTTTTATATTTTCCTTGTCTTTTGAAACAACCCACAAGTGATAATGAAATGCTTAAAGCAATAAGAGAGAGAATCAGGTTTCATCTACCTGGACTGTCTGGCAGCATACTGTGTAACAATAAACGAGTGTTCTTAAGTCACAGCATTTCACTGGAAATGAGGCAGAACTTGTGTATTTTAACAGCTTTTTACAACTAGTAACCACTAGCAAATTTATTTTACTTTCTCAGGGAAGACCAGTGAACGTCCCTAATTTAAACTAAAGGGCCATTCAGTCTCCAAGACAAAAAGCACTTCTGCTTAGCACCTGAGTAATACATGGAATATGTACAGGTGAATCAAGAGGACTGGAATCAAAGATAGTTTGTCTTTGGCTGGTCTGAAAGGTCTGACTCATTTCCAGTTCTGTGATCATTTATTATCCAGAAAAGAAAGGCAAGCTTTCTGCACTGCAAACACAGTGGTGGTCTGCAGCTCATGATGTATAGATTTACCAGTTCTGCTCTGAGCTACATGACATAGAGTTTTCCACCAGGCTCTGACACATATACACCTGATGTATGTATAAATTTCCTAGCACAGAAAGACCTGAATATTTACCTGCATGCACTTTTTCTTCAAGTTATTAGATACAAAATATATTCTTAGGTGGCATATTATTTAAAACTACATTACAATACTGAAATATTTTTTGTCAGTAATTTTAAGTCAGATAAAGGCTTCCCTGCCAGCATTCAGACTTCAGTGTAGCACGGGAGTTTGTTTTGGTCCTAAATCATCACTTTCTATATTTTCAAGTTCCATGGTATACAGAGCTTATGCAAGACTGGATTTACATTTGTGGAACAACACAAAAGTAAAAGATAGCAATGATGGTTTTAATATTCAAATCAGTGCAACTACTGTAGAACACAGCCTTGTGATAAACAGCAGAAGCTGCAGAAAATTCTTACTGAACTTGGGAATTATATGCCAAACTAAGATTTTCAAAATTCATGAAGTCCTAATTAAAATCAAATATTCAATGGAAAAACATTGAAAAACTGAGAAAAATCACAACACGTAAGTGTCATCAACTGGATAACTATGCTTTTCTTTGCAGTTTATTGTTTTGCAAAATAAAACTATGTTTACCAGTGCACTGGACACTCACACCTCCATTTAATTTCAAGGACCTTGCAGTTTGAGTAGTTTTAGGAGCTAGCACATAGTCAAAAAGGTAATAAACCAAATATTAAAATACTATAATTATTAAATATTTAGAACTAGGAAGCCAAACCAAGACTGATAACCAGTATTTGATCTGTAAGGGACAAGATCCAAACACTACACAACTATGTTACACTACATGCAACCACAATAATACAAGAGACAAAATAATTTTAAGTGCTTCTTCCCCAACTATGCACCCCCCAAAATTAATTTTAAATGTGAAGAATTATTTTAAATAACGTATTTTATTTGATTAGTTGATGATTTCTCCCAGTTCTGCAAACAAAAAAATCTGAATCTCTTGAAAAAACAAAATAAAGAGTATCAAAATGCCATTTTCTTAACTTTCCATTAAATCAATGCTCGTAAATTCTATTCAGAGTTAAGCAAAATATGTATTACTTCCTAAGAGAGCCTAGAAACATTGTGAGCATTGTTATAACATCCAATATTCAAAGGAAGAATACACTGAGCATTCATAAATTCTGAGAAAAGTTTTCTAAAATAAGTTAAATAAATAATAATCTGAGCCTCAGTCTAGTCTTTCAACAAAGATCTGTACTCAAACATTCTTACAATTGTACTGAAATTTATCTGTCACAAACCTGTCATTTCGAAATTTTGTTGGGTACAGAAAACACCCTCCACTCTGCTTTATAGAACTTAGTTTCTTTACTCTCATTTTACACTCTTAGTTCACATATCTATGAGTTCTCTAGCTTATTTTTACAAAGAAAATCATGTCTTTGATCTTAATAGAAAAATGTGTTGTCACTCTGTCAATATTGCTATGTGACTTGGACCTTCAATTTCTACAGCAGTAAGAAAGGAAACAGAATTACTCTCTAAATGAGAGACAAGGCAGAGCATCAGGATCATACTTTTACAGATTTGGATTCAGAAGACAGAAGATGGGACTATAACCTCACTAAAAAGGCTTCACATTCATTGTAGGAATGAAAATTATCAGGACATGATGGGAAAAGAGTCTGAATCAATTTCCTTCATAATTAAAATCAAGTGTATAGAGGTTTCTAATTCAGCTAACTCTTTTCACTTAGTTCCCAACTAGCATGAACATCTCTTGGACAGGTTAAATCTTGGTGGTGTACAGAACTGTCATTTTCATAATGTATTTGTGTAAAACCCAAGAATTATAATATTTGACATTTTAGCAATTGGATTCCATACAATGAACATCAGAAGGAAATTGTTACTCAAACTAACAGACAAAGGAAATTCTCTTCCTGTGGAGATAAGACATAATGAAATGAGACTTTTGGAGAGTTTTGATATTTTTAAAGACTTTTCACTGTCAAACTCAGTACTGGTGTGAAAAGACAGAGGAAGCTCACACTTCCTTTGTATCTCTGGAAAGATTTGAGAGCCAGATCCCTTTAGGAGCTATTAACTTCCCTAAATGTTTGTCTTGAGATCTGTGGAAAAACAAATAACGTATAAAATATTCCGTGTACATGAGGAATAAGAAGAGAACTTGAGACTAGTTTTTGTCTTCACTGAGACACTGTACTATCTGAAAGGTAGGTACATGAAAGTCTTTTAGTTATTTAATTTTTACACATTATTCATTAGATTATCTCCAGAATTGGCTGGATTACAACCAGATAATTTGACTATAACTCAATCCATATACTTCAACGATCCAGGATCTTTTGGCAGTTTTGTTCCAACTTTTAGAATCAATGTCAGTTTTGACTAAAACATACCTAGAGACTCCAACTTCAGTTAATAAAATTGACGGACAAACTGAAAAGGTACTAATTTCCCACTTATTATGACAAACAGCAACTTTTTAAGATAGAAGATTAAATTTTATATGGATTTCAAGAATAGGTTGGCATGCACACACCTTCATAATTTAAAAACCAAATCAGTATTTAGATAATGAGTTGCTGCAGTTGAAAGTGTAATATTGTGAGCTGGAAGTGAAGTTAAAGATGTCTCTTCCTCCATTGATCTGATCTAATAAGAGACAAATCAATTTCTTTATTAAGTAGCAGCACCAAATTCCCAGTTCTTCCACTTCCAGTCATTAGGGGTAGATACCTTCAGATATTTTTTTTTCAGGTTTTTTTTCTTTAGAGAAAGTCAACAGAAATGGAAATCCAAATAGCAGACAGAGCTATCAAAATTACGTGCAAATGGTTAGTTTCATTTGCAGTAAAAAACTGCAGGAAAGATAAGTTCTATAGTATTTGCCCAGAAGGTTGATGCCAGAATCCTACTTCTAAATATTGCTTAAAATTCTGGTATGTTCACACAAAAATTTCAGTTCCAATAAATATTTTATAAGAAAAAATTAGCTCAAGAATCTTGTATTTATAAAAAAATGAAAGAACATCCATGTGCTGCTGACGATCAGAAAAAAAGATAAATACAGAAAAATTTTCCAGGCAACAAAGAAAAAAAGAAACACTGTAAGAAATCCCAGATTGGTCATACATTTTGGTACTGGTCAATAAACTAGACCACCATATATAAACAAAACATTCCATTCAACATTATGTCAACCTTTAACAAAAAGATCATCAATCAACTGCAAATACATGTTCTATGCACCTGTAAAATCTGATGGACATTCTTTCAAGTTTTTATTTCAACACTGTGTCTGTCAGAACTACCCCCCACTATAAACTTATTATTAATGTTGGGAGAAGTTTTCCAAATGTCACCGAAATGAATTAGTATCACACTGAGCCCAAGACTTGAGAGAGTCACCATGTGCATTTATGTATTTTCCCTCACGTAATACTGACACATTTATATCTTTTCCATGTCTGCTACAGGTCTGGTGGAACTGCACAGTATATGTCATTTATTTTAACATGGTGACAAATATAAAAATTTATTTGGACAAAGGTTGTTGAAAAACTGTTAGCAACTACGTCCACACATAAGATGCTTCAGCTTAAAACAAAGCAAACAAAAATTTTTTACTAAGAGTGTGACAAAGTGAAGTACATTGCACTACACATTGTTCTAATGTGATGTTAGAACTTTGCTGAGTTTCACATGCACATATGGGATGATGTACTTGAAAATAAAAACTCTTCATTATATTGGATAAAGGTAAAACAAAATCAGAAATCTGGAAACAAAAGCTAGACAAATTAAATCTAAAAACAATTTTTAACAGCAATAATAGTTAGTTTTTGAAGCATTGTCCTAAGCATTTGTCTATTTCCCATCACTAGGATATATGTTTCTAAAAAAATCTTGAGCTAAATATGGGAAGACGTTAGATCTGTGACAAAGAACTTGTCAAAATATAGTGCTTTCTCTGCAATAACTTAATTTCTGTTCAGATTACTGCCTATGAACTTAATGTTTAAGACAGAGTTAAAACACACTACCAACAGAAACATGCCATGGCTTACTTTGTTATCATGTGGCAAGGACACAAGTTCCAGAGTGGGACCTTTTCAAAGAAAAGAGGCTACTTTCCTTTTCTATTTAAACTTCAAACACTGTATATAAGCATATGAATAATTTTGAGAACTATGCTCTTTACTTCAGTCATAAAGAAAGAAAGAGAGGGACAGGACTCTGAAGATTTTACCATATTCTTATGAAACTATAAATTTTGTTTTATTCATCTGACATCCTGAAAGAAAAAACATGCTTCTCAACTTCACCTTCACATACTCAGTGTCAAAATTACATTCTCCAAATGCATCAATGAAGTGTGTCTAATTTCCTGTAATTTAGCTAGATTTTCTCTTTATGTTTTCTCTTATGTCGCTAATTCAATAATTTACTCTGGCACACTTTAATCAGCTACAATTTCTTCAGTGCTCACTTTGTAACCTAAAAGGCCCTCATTATGAAGAAAGCAGAATCCTGAACAAATGAGCAGTGACACAGGTCGCAGCTCTACTAATTTTATTTAAATGTTTGTAAATTTTTTATTAAAAAGTCAATAGAAATAATTAAAGGTCATAATATAAGACCCTCATTCAGATTTCACTTGAGCGACATTCCAGCTTCTATAGATTTAAAGGATAGTTTGCCTGAAGAAAACCTTATTGTAGGTTTTATGAAGTAAAGAATAGTCACTTACTGGTAGTAAGGACACAGACAATAAATGGATACATTACATAAATATTAAAAACAGATAACAAGACTTTCACAAAGTAAGTTTTATGGCTTGTGTGGCTTAGGAATTCTTTGTCAGATCCTGGAATTTTTTCACGTGGACTAGGTGTTAGGTTACTCTCTACAGCTGTGTGAATCCTGCAGAGTTCAGTTCACAAACTGAACCCCTGCAGTTTGATTCAGAAGGTTTGGAAAGGAACCAATATTTCTTTGTTCACACAGAGATTCAAGCATTTGGTAATCTCTTGAATTCTTAGCACCTTTACCTTAAAAGATTAATCCCTGTAATCACTACTAAATGAATACATGGCGGCCCAAGGGCTCCTCTTGTATGCATGCAAGAATGTAATTCACAGAGCTCCACAGTCTTTGAGGTCCCTGGCTACAAGCAAGAGAAATAGAAGAGTTATTCTGCTCTCATTTTACTTCAGGAAAGTAAAAAACCCAAAGAGCTTAAAGATCTAGAGAACAAGGTGGCAAACGCTAAACAAATCCGAAATCAGCCATCCAAAATGGCCAGTAACAAGGAAATCACCAACTGGCAACTTGAGTAACTCCACATGTCGAGTGTGACTCTGGTTTATGTTCTGAAGAAGCTAGGAAACTAAACAGAAGTTCTGCAGATTCACAGGAAGTTGAGAGCAGAGAAGACTCACTGAGTTACCTGTTCCTTTAAAAAAATTCTTGCAGCATTTCAGGGTGAATGCAAATGGTGGCTATAAAAAGAAGATTGCAGGATACTCGCAGTGCAAATGGTCACAAACTTCATAAGCACAGACTAAGCTTCCTTAAAGCCTCCGATCTGAATTAAGATAACTTTCATATTTGATACAAAGAATTTCTTCCCACTTCACCTCTTTGCTCTAGCCTGCTCCTGATTTTCCTTTCTTTAGGCAGTTAAAACCTTGGAAAATGCCTCCAGTTTATAAAATTATGTCTTTTTACCTAGCTTTGTCTACAGGTGTAGCCACCTGTGAGTACCAAACACTACATTAAACAGAAGTTTACATCTTGCATTTGTGCTGTCTTTCAGCCTCTAGCCTCTCACAGCATCAAGCTGGAGGCATTAGGTTACACTACCAAATTGTTTGTTCATCAACTCTTCAGCTAAGCTATAATTTATCCTAGCAGAGTTCTATATTATATTACTCACATGCTGTGCTGGCTTCTAGCATTTCTACAAAGATGGCTGAGAAAATAAAGTTAGTGATTGAAGGTCATCATCTTGCATTGAAGGCTGGTGTTAGTCCAAGGGTGAATCATCTGATGTCCTCTGTTATGTGACTGAAATGCCCACACCTTTGTTGGTGATTATGCACGATACTCCAGAACCAGAACATATGTGAAGATTTTGAGAAAATGCATGTGAAAATCTTGAGGCTAGGGAAGCAAGTTCTGAACAGCAGTGAACAGGAAAAATAAGACAGACATAAGCATAAAAAACCTGAAATGTCTGTGGAAACCTCCTCCATATTCTTCACTATGGAAGGATAAAAAAGAGATTCCCAAGCTGAAGATTTTTTAACTCCACAAAAGATTATCTGAGGAATGGGACTGAATTAAATTTTTTTAATTTTTTCTTTTCTGTTGTAAAAGTTTTCAACTTCAGTAGCTCATTCAACCAGTTTACCTGCAAACCAAGTTATTATAACACAGTCTATGGGAGCCTGCTTTGCCAAAGCAAAGCAACTACTTGTACAGTGGAATTTTTTTTAGAACAAAATGATAAAATAAAAACAAATCCAAAAATCAAAATAAAAGCAGAGCAAGACTTTTGCCTATGAAACTAACACTAAACCTAGCATTTGCTATATGTCAGGGGAGAGCAAGGTCTAGGAATTGCAGTCTTATAATTCTGGAGACCAACTTCCCTGGAAAGGAAAGGATGGATATTTTCAGATGGAAAGAGAAAAATTTTAGTTTTTTTGAGGAGCAAAATTTTAGTATTGAAGGCCCAAAAGCCTTCACCACTGAACAGAATCACAAACTGCACTATCAAAGTAAAGCTCTTTGATTTAAGGCTTTTGTCTTGTGTTCCTATTCTTAGTTATTTCACAATTTTGTTTAATGTGTTGGAACTGTAATAGCTTTTATGTACATCCACTGTATAAAATACTGATCATCACATCCCCTTTCTGTCTCTTTGCCTGGCTGATGTTTAATAGAGTTAGTTCTACAGCAAGGCAGCTGAGAGCCTTCGAGGCACTGAGAGCAGTGTTAATAATACAAAGCAAGTGTTAATTTATGAGCTGTTCTCTCTGCTTAATATAAAAGGGGGGGAATGCTTTTAAATACTTGTTCTACAAACTGAAAAGTAATCTCCTTGTATGAGATGTCTGAATGAGGTATCATACAGCCAAGAAAAGCGGCGTTTAAAAGCAGAGTCAGTAGTTTGGATGTCTGACAAAAATCTCTAAGCAGATAGTTCATTGGAAGTAGTTTTCCTAATCAGAAAGGAATGTTGTATTAAATCACCATATTTTGTCACAGTTTCTGGAAGCATATGTGTTGCAGATTCTCTACTAATTTGGAAGGCAGCAAGCCACTATGGATAGGAAAGCACACAAAGCACATCTGGAAATTCAGAAGTTCTGTGTGTGCTTCCATACATAATATATGAAGTCAGAATTAGGATGGAGGTGAGATGTTGGATCTAAAAATGATTCAGCACGTGGCCACTACAATCAGTATCCTTTAAAGATCACATTTTATCAGTTACATATACTGGTGTTACAAATCTATAAATCTGGCCAGAATTTTGCTTCTTTTGCCTCCTGAGCACTAGAGATGAACATAAAAATCTCTAGTATGAGAAGTGGTGGGTGAAAAAAAGAGAATATGCCTCTTAAACAAAATTTTGACTTTGGCATGTATGATTTTGAAGTAGTGATGTGAATGGTTATATTATCATGCCACCAGAAAAAGAAGCATTGTTTGGGCCCCCTGAATTGTCCACTTTGTAAACTCTTTGGATTCCTTCCAATTTAAGTATCATTTGAACTTCTTAAGTTTTAATGCACATTTCAAGAAATTAAGACACTCTGGTTTTTAACTTCTGTTATATACAGACTTAGTCTGCAATGGCTGTCACGAGAATAAAGGCAGAAAACTTGCTAAGGGTCAGTGCATTAAATAAGGTAAAGAGCAGTGTCCATTGCTCTTCCTTCTCCCTTTGCATAATCTGACCACATTGTGGGCTAATCCAGGTTGACAAACTATACAATCATAAGAATAGCTTTACTGGGCCATATCATATCTAGCCCAGTACCCAACAGCAGATGTTTGAAGGGTTTAAGAACGGAGTGAGCAGTGTGATTCCCTTCCCCCTGTAACAGACCTCCGTAACTCACAGCTGAGTGACTACCCAAACCAGAGGTGGTTTTTCTGTATTTCATATTCCTCAGGACTTCTTTACAAACCTAAAGACTCCTGACTTGTTTAAATGTTCCCTGTATGAAGATTGCTTCAAACTGAGCCTTGCTACCATTCCCAGTACCTGGCCAAGGCCTGAAGTATCTTTATAGAGAGAGAGAAGGACTCTAACTGTATATGGTCTTCAGAATATGGTAACATAACAGCTGTACAAAGAAATATAAATTTTGGTCTTTGTTTCCTTCCAAACAATTACTAACATTGGTGGGTTTTTTTTTCTTTGATTGATACTAATGCTTTTGCAGGACTATTATTTCTATTTGTCTCATTCACTAAAGGAATATAATATTTTTACTTCTATTTAGTAAAATGTCTATCATAAGCTCATGATCTAACTACTCAGTGATAAGAGACATCTCAAGCTCTACCTTTCATGTCAAAAGCTAGGATTTCTCTCCCTGCACTGCCTTTTTTGTTTTTTTTTTTTCTGCTAACCTACTCTGATTTTACCTGATATTCAACAAACTTTGCAGTCTTCTATAGCTGACCCTTGTTAAATTTCCTTCTGTAACAGTATCAGTCATAGATTCACCTCACTATTTCACTCATTTTTTTGAGAAGATTCACTGGGGATATCTCCATTTGCTATGAAAACTGAGTGTTCACACTTAGTTTCTTTCCCTTTGTTCACTTATTTATCCAATACCAGTTAATTTTTCCTTACTCTCTGGCAGTTTATTGAACAATCTTTGGTGAGGACCCTCATCAAAAGTCTCTTGAAATATTAAATTAGACTACAGTCTTCGTACATATTTCTTTTGACTGTCTTTGAACTCCTATAATTTGCTTTCCATTTGCTTTGGTCATTTGGACTCTGATTTTAGAGTTACTAATTCTAGGCTTTATTCTAATTCTTGCTACTCTGCACAGCTCAGTTACCAGAGCTGTATCCCTCTGTAGTTCCCTGGATGTTTCCTGAAATATTTTTTAAAAAGCGTCAAGAAAAATTCAACTTATAAACCAACAGAAAGAACCATGTTGTTCTGATTTTGCTCCCTGAACTGGCTTACCATGGAACTCTTTGGGTCCTTGTACTGTCAGTCAGGTGAGCTCTAGATCTAAAGAACACAATATACCCAAAGAAGAAAGAAAGAACAAGACTATCCTTTCCCACAATACCTAGCTGAGGCACAATACTGTATAAATTAAGTAATTTAGCTGATTTTTAGGAAAGAGAACAGGGGAATGTACTACATGTGAGTTGCCATTAAGTGTCTGTCCAATGGAGAACCTCAAGCAAGCACCAAAATATCTCAAAGGGGCATTGATTCATAAAATCATAGAATGGTTTGGGTTGGAAGAGTCCTCATAGATCATCTAGTTCCAACACACCTGCCATAGGCAGGGACACCTTCCACTAGACCATGTTTCTCAAAGCCCTATCCAGCCTGGTCTTTAATATTTTTAGGGAGTGGCCAGCCACAATTTCTGTGTGCAAACATCCCTTTTACTTGCAAAACTACCTTTATGGGTTGGCATAGATGCTACTGTAAGTCACTATTTATTCACCATAAATGTAAAGGGAATCAATTTCTTTCTAGTAACTAGACAGGTGAGATGAAAACAGTCTTTACCCCAGGCACAAGCACATAACATGGTAGAGATGTTTGGTTATGTGCATTTGGCCCATCAGTAAAAGAAGCAGCAAAAAACCCAGGAAAAAATAATGAAGAAAACAACAAAATAATGCTGAACACAATAGTGTTTTGCGATCCTAGGGTTTCATTCTTAACAGTTTCTTCTCTGACTGAAGCAACTCTGCAATGAGCTGTTTTAAAAAGAATTGAGGAGAAAATGGGGACACAAAAGGCAATTTTCCTTCTTCTGATTTCATAATGGAAAAATGCAACAAAGAAGCTGGTGGAATAATAGTGATAATTTCTCAAGCGAGGAGCTGTGAAATATACTGGAAGATATATTCAGTCTTGGTCTATTCTTGTATAATTTTCCCTAACCATTTACTCACAGCCATTGTCAGAGAGAAGCTCACTGAATATTTGCTCTGATCCAGTTATGTATCCTACCTTCATCCTGTCTCAAGAATTAATTAAAGTTGAAAATTCAGAGGCTCCCACCCCTGTGCTAGATTGGTTAACACTGGCAAAAAGTGAAAAGTTAAGATGGGGAGGGAGCGAAAAACAGCAAGAGACACGCACAGCAGAATTACATGAGCCTCCTTTCTTCACATTCTAAGTAATTCCAGTAAAAGCTTCTATGGACAACTTTGGCCATGGTTTTTAATCTTGAAACATTTTAGAATTTAAAAGGTCATTTTTCATTCAAGAATATTTGAATTTAATGATAAATCCCCTATGGGAGGCATTTTTCTCTTTTAGCAATGTGTTCTGTTTTTCTTTGATACATATAAAATTAAAGATCCCAAATCCACAGAAACTGCATCTTCACTGACACATCAATATTTACATTTCCCTATTTTATGGGTGGAAAGAAAGTAAGTATTTTAATTAGGTTCATCAAGTTATTGCCTCCTAAGATATACTATCTTATCTGATCTCATGTAGATTTTTGCTACTGTTTCACATATTTTTGAAAAGCATTTATCTTGCTACAGAATATTGTTATTTAAAATCAAAGAATTTACCCTGCTCTAAATCAAGTGTACTTGGATTTAATAGGTTTATTTTAGATATTAGGATATAAGCAAACACATACTTTTACATATGACAGCTCTGCTATTGACTCATTATGGTAAGAAATTAAGTTTCAAAATCTAAGCACACCAAAATTTTGGAAAAAACAGAATATCCAGTTGTGAGCTCTGCAGCTTGAACCTATTCTAGTAAGATTTATTGCTGGTTTGAATTGTAAATGGAGGATTAAGATATAAATAAGACTATCTCTAAATAATGGCATTCAAGCACCTATCATAGATGAAAACAATTCCTCTTAGCATCATGTACAGAAAACACCTTATTTAGAAAGAATCCATAACTATTTCGATAGCATTGTAATCAGTGTGCTGAAAGCAACTGGGTCTGGGTAAGGAGTCACAGGGAAAAGCTCTGTGGCACAGGAAGTCCTTTCACTTTTCAGAACGTCATCCATCATGCTGGGGAACGGCAGGAAAGTAACCTATACTTCTTAATAGGCTTCTGCATAGCGAGTTGCTTTGAAGCAGCAGCTGCCACAGTAAATTTTCACTGACCCTTAGAGCCTTTCTCCGAGTTTTTCCAACTGTTTGTCTCCTGAGTTACAGCTCAGTGTTGGGTCCAGTCACCAGCACCTGACAAAACTTGGAAGATCCAACAATGTGAGAATGTAAAGATTTCAGGCATGTTGTCTTTTCCATGCAGCACCAGCAGAGAGACCTGATGCCATTACATTCACCAGTAGAGAAACTTTTCTCCCTCTGAGACAGGCACTATTTAGAGGATGGCATAACACTATGCACATATGGACTGGATGGAATACAAACAAAATGTTAGATTCCTGGCACTCTGTCATGATACCAAGTGTTATAACTTATTCATCTAATATATCTTACCTTAAACATGTAATAGTTTAACTCTTCTGTTTGCACCAAAGTGGTGAAATTAAATATTAACATAAAACTCTGGAGAATGGAGAGTACAACACCCTAACGGTGTCCTACAGACATCAATTAATTAAGCCTTACAATACTTATTTACTCATGACCTGTTAATGGAATGCACTCCTGTATTTTTTTGTTCCACATCAGTTGGTGGCAAGCAAATTACTTGTTCTGCCTTCTTCCTTAATATCACTCTCCAAACAATCCTGTCATCATTTTCTCCTGTCTTCACTGGCACTAGGGTGTCACCTATTCTTCTTCCTGCTCCTTAATCTGTTTCCTTCAGATTGCCCTCCTCTCTTACTTTTCCCAATGTTTCTTCTATATTCCCTTCCTCTATTGTCTTTGCCTCACAAAAGCAGCATGCTATGGGTTCCATGCATGCCATTAATACTGCTAGTTAATCATATACCTTTCACAGTGCCACAGTCCTTCCTTTCTGGCATTAATAAATCACACAAAAAAAAATTAAAAAAAAAATTTTGAGGATTTTTAAGAATCTCCACCTCTTTTCTGTAGTTTTCTGTAATTTTAAACCAGGATATCAGTAACTTTTCCCATTTTCCTGTACCTCTGGTTTCCTATTCGGTTTTCAAACGGGCTAATTTAACTTCAGCAGTGGTGATATAGGTGCTGGGCATGCTTATGTTAGTGTTGGAGCTCCAGCTACTCTGTTAATGTTCAAGGTTAGGTCTTTTGTACTGAACACTGCTACATTTAATAGTATTAGTCACCAAAAATAGAACATTATCACACTAAAATACTATGACAAAATTACCACTTGTCCTTTACGCTTGCACATAATAAATGGATTGTAAATGTCCTTTCAGTTTCTCATATGAATAAAACATGTCAGAGAGTAACATAATGGCATAAAATATTCATTCCAAGACCATCTGTCCCCAAATAACAAAGCGTGGGATGACAGAAGAATATTTGCCTTTCTTTGGAATTTGCCTGGGTGGTTAGAAGTTTTCTAATGAGACTACTATGTTGCTACCAGTATAGAATAGAAACAACTTTACCAAAAAAGACAAAAAACTGATATGGAATCAAAATTCCTTCATCTATTTGTAAGACCATGAAAGTCAATGTTGTGCCTTATGCACCACTCTATGTAAAGATTCTTGAATAAACAAATAAAGAATTGCTTCATTAAAAAAAAAGTCACCATATTGTTTCTCTTTTCAAATAATTGTGAATGAGTGGGAGACGAAGAATAAAGAAGAAGAAACCTGGTAGAATGCTTTTTAACGATAGGTTTATGTTCCATGAGATTTCAGCAAGCAATTATAGCATGTGCTGTCAAGTATCCTGAAATGTAGACAACAATATCCTATAGTTATACTTTGAAAATAAGGTTTCACAAGGTACCTAAAAGGTAAAAAAAGCCTAATTTTGGTTAATTTTAAAGATTCTGTGTAAATCATAATTGGACGAAATCTTTACATACAGAACATATTAGGTTTGCACTGGGTTGCTAAAAGAAAATTCATTGTCAGCATTGAGACTGAAAAAAAAGTGAAAGAAGTTATCACTGGAAAGATCATGGAAGACATGCCCAAATTTACTCTATTACTAAATCTTCCTTCCTGTTATAGCAACAGAAAAAAGCCATAAAATAACTCCCTGCAAAGGCCATTTCACTACTACCAGAAAATACCCAAGCAATCCAGAACAGGTTGCAAGACCTCTGTCCAACAAAAATGAAAGGTTGTGAGATATAAAAGGTTATATATCCAAGCCTGCAAACAATTTGAAATTAGATAGGAACTGACCGAGCCAATTGATTTTGCTAGTATGGACTTTTTTTCATGGTACTAAATAACAATAGCTAACAATTTGGCTAAATTAGCTTCTTTTTGAAGAGTTCTTGAGTAATTTTTACATGGCTAATGTAACTTTCCTTTCTTGATACCTGCTGATTTTCCAAAAATCTTCGATATGAATAAAAGTACATAGTTTTGGATCCCATATTTATTTTTTGTGTTTATTATTCAGTTAAATGAGGCACTAATTAACTGTATTTCATGTCCATCCATAATTTTATGGCAATAGGGAACTCAGCCTATTATAAAAAAATAAATTGCCAGTTTCTGGAGAATAGAAAGATACCAAATCCATTTTTAGGTATGTGCAGAAAACATGCTTTCCTTTTCTTATTTCTTTATTTCAGTTATAATGTCAAATTATATGAGATGTTTAGTGCAGAGCATCAAGTTCCAGTGAAAAACAGAGCATTCAAGGCCAGTATTTTGTGCATTTTATCATTTATGTGAATAGATTGCTCCTTTTAGAGCAGGTTTAAAATTAATTAAAAAAACCCAAGAAAACAAACCAAACACAAGCCAAACAACAACAACAAAAAGGCCCCACAAACTCAAAGATTGTCATAAAAAAAATCCTCATAAATTTGAAACCCTATAGAATACCCAGTAATCAGTAGCCAACTGAATATTTGGAAAAGAAATCATTATTACTGAGATGCTACATAAAATTAAGGATGCAGGCGATACAAAATTAGAGACAAAATCTTTACAAGTAAATTATTTGTATATACTGCTCAGGAAAATTCAGGTTTAAACTGAAACAAAACAATAAAAATGACAGCAATATAGCATAAATCTGTGTAGGATGAAGGATGAGGTACAATTAAACTAATTGAGTTTAAAAGAGCTGAAAATAGGATCCTGCTTACCACTACCTAAAATGACAACATGCAACTTAGCATAACTTAGAAACAAGATAAAGCCACCAACACTCCACTTTCCATTAACAGCCTTACACTTCTGAAGGGACAGAGTGCCCAAAGGTTCCACCTTAAGCTTCCAGGGTTCTTAAGGGGAGTGACATTCCTAACTCTGACACACCAGGCTGACAATAAGCTCAACTGAATTGCCCCCAGAGACTGCTTCTGTTTCTGGTACTGTGCTCCTACTCCTGTTTCTGTCTTACCCACATCACACAAATTTACTGCAGCCTCCCTTCTCTACAACGGAGCCTATTTTCAGGTCATATTTTCACCTCCTAAATGCAAATCTCATTTCTTGCAATGTTACCTATTCACAAGAGCAACATGGACACTCTGTACAGTATGATTTGATCAGAAAGCACCTAAGGAAGTAACAGAATAAGGGCTATGGAGCACAAATGTGTATGTTGTGAAGGTGGGGTCGTATTTCATTTAAGAAATCAATTAATCCTAAATAAAATTATAAAAAGAGCATAGAAATTTACTTTAACATTTTAAATTTCATACACGGTTAAGTGCATTAATTGAGTGTAAAAATTTCTGTAAAATAGAAAAACCTTAATTAAAAACAAAGAAATTGCCCCAAGAAACAAAGATTTCTTAAAAAAAAAAGAGTCACATGAAGTTTTCAACTCACTACATACAGAGGCTGAAAAAACAGAAATAATCAAAGATGAATAAAAGCACGAGACTTCTATTTCCCTAAAATTTGCACATGAATAAAGAAAGACAATTGGTAATGATGTTACGGTACTAATTGTAAGTCCCATAAGGTTGGGAGAGGGAAAAAACCCCAAAGATTATGACACCTAGTAGGAGTTAAGGTCACAAAAAGAAACAAAAGCTAAAATAGAAAGTTGCAGAGAAAACATCTGCAAGTAGTGCTACTGTTGATAGAAAAGGGAGAAGCAAATGTTCGTGTACACCATTACCAAGCAGCCTGAAACTTAAACCAACACCATTGGTATGGGGTTTTTCTTGCAAGATCAAAAGGAAGCAGCAATGCCATCTGCTGTTTGCTTTGAAAAATTGTTAGAGCAGATGTTCCCATGTGTGGACCTTCCATCCCTTCTACTAAGAAACCACTTGAAAAATAACCATGAAATAACATGGGGAAAACATCTGTATGGTATACAGCAGACCACCAGTAGTGAAGTACAGGAAAGCCAAGAGAGGAGAGAAAGGGCTGGAGCAATTCAAGCACGTCTAAGACTAGGTCAGAGACAGGCACCCCGTTGCGTGGCATTACCTCCATATGTATACATATGTATAACCACTCACTGGTTGTCTTTTCCTTTCATTACTCAGCAGGAGGAAGCCAGATTTCTCACCCATCAGACCTGTGTCAGGCAAGAGATTCTGTGTTAAGCCAAACACCACAATGAATGTGCTTGAGAACCCACAAGACTGACATACTTCCCTCTCCCTTTCCTCAGGCTTCTATCTAAGCCAGCACAATAAAAATGTGGTAGTATATTTATCATTATGGACAGGGAATTTTTGTGCCTTCCACATTTCTAGAACTGCTTTTATCTCAAAGCTGTGAAATCTTCAATAATTTAAATGGAACCTTCTATGCAGTCTGATAAATCTTTCAACAATACCAGTACAACCACAGGCACCAAGATGTTATGGCACCATCTAAATACTATAGGAGCCAGACAGAAAGAAGACACAAGGTGTATTATGTGTAACCTGGGAGTCTTAAAAGGGGCACATTCACCAGGCTGACAGCACATTTAGAGATGATTGCAAAACATGTTACCAACAGAGAAACTAAAAAACATATAACAGAAGACACTCTAGACACTTGTGAGATGAGAGAATTAGTTTGCCTGAATTTTAAAAAGGTTAATGGCAGAATACTTTAAAAGTACTGATGGATTTGCAGAGCATGTAATTTTAGTGAAGAAATTACGCACTATGACAAAGCTATGAAGGAGCAGGTGAGTGGATAATACGTATCACTACAAAAAGGTTGAAGAAACTAACTTCATGAAGAGGCGACTTTTTTATTTCAGTGGAGACACCACAGTGAATATTCCATTTCTCTTGACCTTATGATCTTTCTTATTAGAAGCTTATAAAAAAAGTTAACCCAGAGAGCACTATGCCATATAGATATTCAGCATTTCAAGCTCTCCCTGAAATTGTGTCATTTAAGTGCATCGCAGACAGTGGCCTGGACAGGGAAGAAGATTTTTTTTAGAATTGTTGGGTCCTTCAGACTTCATTGGTCTCATTTCATAAAATGCTTGTCAATGTATATGCAAGTATCCTTTTTCTTTCCTAGAACTATGGAGGACCAGAGTGGACACTGACAATTTTTGACCTGTCACTTCTTTGCTATTATTTCAGGGAGGGAATAGGAACTTTAAGATTTTTTTTCATAGCAGTCTGCTGAGTCATATCCCATACACTATAATATTTTGCTCCTAACTAATCTAGGGTAATTAAAGAACCAATTCAACATATTTCTAGGAGTATCTGATGAACAGGTAGATTTCAATTTTTGGAGTAATTAAATGTGAGGGTTTGGATGGAAATGTACCTAACACAGACATTTCCAGAGAGGTTCAAAAGAAGTTTACTGAAGATTTTCAGAGGTTACAACTCTCCTTCTGTTGGTCGACTTCTTGATGTCTGACAGATAGGTTATTACGATGACAGTGGGGATATGTCCTTCATTTTTTTTAGTTTGAAATTGCAGCTACCAGGACTGCTTGATTTCACCATCAAGATAGTTAATCATTTAGCTACTTCTGCAGCTCGAACAGGGCTGGGCAGCTCTGATCACCTCAGACTGGTGACCCACCAGCTCCTGGTTCCAAGGCTTCTTCCTTTCCCAATCACAGTGGAGAAAATGCCAAGTACAGAAAGTAACACACTTTAACCCAAGAAAGAGAATAGTCCTAAAAGGACTGAAGGATTTATACGCTGAATGTTTCCATTCCAAACAAAGCTGGAAAATAAAAAAAAAACAAATCCATATGGGAGATAGTTTAATTTTAGACTAGCTGTAGTTAAGTACCATCTACAAAAGAAGAGCACAGAAAACTTGAAGAAATTTGTGAAGAATGAGCCTAACTGAGCTAAACGAAGCAAATGGAAGGAGGGATGTAGTGGGCCGATGTTTCTGAGATGAAACCCAGGTGAATTAGCACCAGTAAGGGGCTATATTTGGGAAACTAAATTTATTTCAACACTGTCAGTAAATACAGGACAGAGATTTTTTTAGGGTGATCTTCAAAGCACTCTAGTATCAAGACCAGGGTGAAAGCAAGTGAAGCCTTTTATAAAAAGAAAATATAGAAGGAATGAAATGCTGCTACACAATCTTTCAATAGTTTATAATGGCAGAATCACAGAATAGTTGAGGGTGAAAGGGAACTCGAGATAATCTGGTCTAGCCCTCTGCTAAAGGAGGGCCACCTAGAGCCAATTGCCTAGGACCCTACATCCAGACAGATTTTAAATATCTGCAAAGAAGGAAAGTTTACAGCCTTGGCAACCTGTGCAGCTCCTCAATAACCCTCACAGTATAAAAGGGTTTCCCAGTGTTCAGAGGGAACTTCACATGTTTCTGTTTGTGCCAATTGCCTCTGAGCACCGTGAAGAGAGACTGGCACTGTTCTCTTTGCACTCTTCCTCTCTTCAGATGTTTCTGCCCCCTGAGCCTTCTCTTCTTCTGGCTAAACTGTTCCAGGTTTCTCAGCTTTCCTCACATGAAAGATGCTTTGGTCCCTTCATGATCTTGGCAGCCCCTTGATGGATTCTGCATTATGTTTCTGTCTGTCTTGCAGTGCTGTCCTCATTGGTGCTGAGTACAGAGCAAGAATCCCCTCCCTGGACCTGCTAGAACATTGCTCCTAATCCAGCCCAGGATATCATTAGCATTCTCATGCAAATAATACTATTAGAATATGCCTTAGATTTGTTCTGATTGTGTTTCTCCAGCAGTCTAGCTTAATCAGTCTCTGATGGACTTAACACGTTACATCTTTTATAGATATTCATAATTTCTTGTGCATTTAAACCCATCTATTCAGAACTTTTATAGGGTCATTCAAGTGGGCTGTAATCCTTCCATATTCTTTTTATCTCTTGAAGTGATTGAGTAATGACTGACCTAAAGTAAGATTGAATAGTAAATGTGACTATATGAAGATTATCCCTTCTTTGAACTCTTCTCCTTAATAGAAAACCAAATGTGGCTGGCAAAATTATTATCCAAGAATTCTCCCCTTTGTGATGTCCCACAATATTTCTACAGAAGTGAATTATCTTTAGAATCTCACAATCCCATTGAGTTCTAAAGAAAAGAACAAGCATTTCTGAAGTTTTTAAAATATATTTCTTCCAGTTTAGCAATGTGCAGTTTGTACCCTAATGCTTCTATTTGCCTTATAAATAACTAAGTGCTATTATAACAACATTGGCATTGTCAGCTATGTAATTCAGTATGAAAAAAAAATAGTTCAGGTCTTACAGATGCCTGAATCTGGATTTGAACTTTGAAGAGGAAAAATACACTCATTTTAAGGTACAGAAAACAAAAAAGTGATTTTGAAAAGTCTGGAAATTAATTTGGCCCAGCTATGTATCAGATGACTACCATCTGTGTTTCTCAAAGACCATACTCAGATATGTGAGCGAGTCCTTCAAATTATGATTTGAAGGAGGCAGAACAACTTGTGCACACATGTAACTAGCCAACATTTTACATAAAGTATACTGATTAAAAGATATATACTTACTTATCACACAAACTTTTTTTCTATCAATTCCTTTTGATATTTTTTCTCCCTCTTTTTTATTTTCTCCCCATTTGCTCCTTCTCTCATTTCTTTCTATTCTCTATTTCTGCCTCATTCAGGTGACACAAAGAAAAATGAATCAGAATTACAGTAGAGTACAATAAACGTTTGTGAGGAAGTGAGACTTTCTTATTTATATATGCAGAGCTTTTGCCCCTGACAACTCACAAGCTTCTTCCTAAATCTTAGTTCAACTTGGAATCATCACATGTATCAGAAATTAATGGACTATTTACAGGCACCAAGAAACAAGAAACAATATTTTGCTTTGAAATACTTTAGGGCAAATTTTCAAATTCCACAACATATTTAGTAGTAAGTGTATTAAACTAGGTAAAAAAAAAACCTCAGCAACAACTGGTGATATCCACTGGGATACCAACACACTAAAAAATACTGTATCTGTCATCTAAACAAATGCTTTTCAGCAACAGAAAACTAATCTGTTCAATTTCACTCATCTATTTTTTCTGAAATTAGATGTCATTCATGGGCAAAACTAGATTTTAAAATCCACTGCCATTACAATTCTTAAATATAGTGCTTTATTAGGAAGCTATGGGAAAGAAAGAACAAAAGTATGAATCAACTTTTTTTTCTGTATTTTTATCTAGATTTCCAGGTAATAAAAAAGAGCAGCATTATTTATGTGAATGACAACAGATGAACAGCATCTTGCTTTGTGTCCCTTATTGCTTACACATAGCTGTACATTATATGATCTATTAATAAAACTGTATTATGACTACAATAACACATTGTTCTGACACACTCATATAACTATCTTCTACTGTAGTTAAACTTATCATGACTCTTCTAGATTTATATACTACTTCCATTTGCAAGACTGAAGTTGTCCCCATAGTATGTATTAGGCTTGCTTCAGGTAGGTAAAAGAGAAAAAAATGGTGCTTTTTTTCCAGAAGATATTTTTATAGACAGAATGTGTCAAAAGGACAAAACTTTGTTTCACTGTATTACAGACAATTATTGCCCTTATCCTATCAGAATGCCTTCATTCTTTAGGGATGAAAAACACTTCTCTGCTAGACATGATAGGAGCAGACTTCTAGGAGCAGAATAACTGAGTTCCAAACATTTGCTCTCTGTCTGACAGTCTTTACAACCAAAACTGTTGCCGACTCAAAATGCAGAGAAAGTAATAAATTGAAGTTAAGGAGAAAATTACAATAGTATTGATTTCTAAAGTGAGAAATTGATATAAAAAATATTTTGGCAATCTAATGCTTTAATCACTTTGGATTTAAACTCTCCACTTTTGGTTCAAAACTTCAAGTCAGTCAAGGAATGACAATTTTCTGTGGGTTCTAACGTAGCTATTTCAGTTCATGTTAAAAAAATAGCATTTCTATTCACGATGAAATATACTCAATAGTGACAGAAAAATATCTACTAAGATGTTACTGATGGTGAGGAGTTCTGCGAAATTTAATGTTGCTGGCCTCACTTTCAATTCAGGCCTCCCATCCAATAGTTATCCAAGTAAATATCAGTCTAAATATGCAATCTGTAATCAGTTTACAGATCTACATTTCAGAATCCTCTTCCAGTAAGTCTTGCTATATACATACTAGTGGACTTTCTTTTCCTTCCAGTCATCTGGAAATCTGGGGCATAGCAATAACATATTTTAGATGCTGGAAGCAGCAGTGAAAACAGATCAGAAGTTGATTCAGATTCAGGTCAATTTTGTTGATATGTGCAACATTTGTAAAACATTCTGTCTGCTCATCCCTACTGTCCATGAGAAATACTGTTATGTAAGTCCAGTCGTTTGCCACAGTCATTAATCTTAAAGGCCTCAGCTGGGAATCTCAAACTTTGAGGCAGCTGTCAGTGATTCAGAATGAAACACAAGCAGCCAGAATGAACACTGGTGTTGTTGCTTGCTTGTTCCTGCCATTGCTTAACAACATTTGCCAGCTCTATAACATCAGAAATGAACAGTTAGAGCTCCGTAAAATTATTTAAATGGCTAGATTTAGCCACAACTTCGCTACTTGTAAATATTCCATATTTTTAGTTTAAACACTTTTCAAATTAAAATCTCCCAAACTGCAGAAATAAAGAAAATATTAATGCTGAAATTTTCCTTTCCATTAGTATTCCACCATCACAAACAGAAAACCAATTTTTAAACTTTTTTGAAAATGAGGAAAAAATTCAATTATAAATGAAAAGTTACTTTCAAATACCAATTTTTCTGCATTGTTTTTCTCTTCAGTTATATAATTCAGGCAAAAGAAAAGCAGTAGTTTCAAAGCACTAATTTATATCTTTATAAAAGCCCAAATTGCATCTACAAGAAGAAGATATGAGAGGTCATTGACTGTTCTTATGATCTCAGATCCAAGCTGCATGTTTCTATTCAGCATTTTACCAGGAAATTCATCATACATTGGGCACTGAAATGCAGTATCATAAATTCAGGTCAAATTAAATTGGCCACTTACTATATATGTTGCTTTTTCTTGGAAGCTACCAAAGGAGGTAGAGAATACTGGACCATACCCAGAACATTCAATTCATGAAAATTTATGTTTGTGAAACAGCATGTTCCTCAGGCCTACATGCAAGTGACAGACATTGAAGCAGCATAAGAAGCCAAAGCACTGTGAGCAGATGATATATGTGTCTAGCTTTGTAAAAAGAGTCACATCTGGTATTGTAACTCCTCATCTTTCCAAGTTCGGTAACAGAATAGCATATATTCAGTTATACATTCTGATTGCAAAAAAGTAATGGTATGACATACAAATCCTTTGAAACTATGCTTCACACAAAAATTACTGGTTTAGGAGCTGAGTCAGAGATTTAATAAGATAAGTACACTGCTGTTTGGTAAGTAAGATATTGTGTTCTCCTGACCCTTTCCTGAAACAAAAACTGTCCTGGAAATAACTAAAATGTTATCAGCTCTTCCATTTTTTTGTCTCTTACCATTCTGCTTCTGGAAATGTTTTGCATTTTGTCCTGGTACTAATAAAAAGATAAACAAGGTAGGAATGAAGATGTGAAAGGAAGAATCAGATAGCACTGAGAAATAGTGATGTGGAAATTAAGAATCAAAAAAGAGAACAGTTTGTAAAATAATCTATTGATACAGCAAAGCAAATTATCTCCAAATGATTGTCTGAAAGTCTATCTCCTATAAAGTTGTGATGGCATTATTTTCTAATTTCACAAGAAAATGATGTAATGATTCGTTTTGTTTTAAGAACTGAGAGAATTAAGATATAAGAGGGACTACATTGTTTCCAAAAGAGATTTTGCTTTTTCCTAACTAAGCGACTAACCCACAGATATACTTTTATTATACCATGATATGTATCTACATATGTAGATATGTAGAGTAGTATCAGAAGACACTGGTCTCCTTGTTTTTAAAAGACAGGAAAAGATTATCTTTTAATAACATCATGACAGGAAAGGTAATCTTGCCTTTAAATGATGGCTGAATTCTCTTCTGTATTCTTCCCTTTATTCTCCTCATAGCTGTTTTATAAGGTAGTGCAGCCTTGGGCTTTTTCTTACCTTAAATTTTAAGTTAAAGGAGATGGACAAAAAAGAAGAAAAGATTTCTTTCAAAGTAGATTTTATGTAAGGAATCTGTTTGGCGTATCTTCCCACATAAGCAATAGTGTGCCTGTAAACACACATTCAGAGTATGAGTCTCTAGCCAGAACCATCAAACTCAAGATGTCAGTGAATAAGTCTAGTCTACAGAATGATTTTGTTTTCCTTTCTGAGTCTATGGTAAGAAGATTTTCTCCAATGGCATTATACAGTTCATCAGCAATGCTTAAAAGTCAGTATTGAGGATGAACGCTGAAACGAAGTTTACGAGTTACAATTAATCTTTGATAATTAGAATAGTTAAATCAACAAATTTATAATGAAATAGTTGGTGAGGAGGAAACCTCTACATATGCCTACACCTTCTAGGTGATTTTTGAGATACACCAGATCAGTGCAGTCTAATCAAAAGCTACTGAGAATCCCCCAACTCTTTGTCCCTGTGCTGGTGCAGACCTTCTATTTCTGAGCCCCACTTTCGTGTCAGCACCAGCCAACACCGTTTTAATATTTAAAGCCTACTCATTTAAATAAAAGTTCAGTGGTCCCAATATTGTTCTTTTAATTGCAAGAGCAGTGGGCTGGGACAATCTGGAACTTTTATGACCTTGTCTACTGGGGCAGTGAGTTGAGAAAATCTGGCACATCATCGTCCTGGTGCAACTGCCCCCCCTTACCTTACCTGGCATGCCTGTTGTTTGGGAAACATACCTGACACCCCTTCTGCTTACATCACAAATAAAAGTGACCAACCTCATCTGTCAAGAATCATTGCCACATGATGTACTGACCAAAGTCCATCATCTTGTGACACTATAAATACCAATACTACAGTGAGGCTCTTTGAAGCTCTCTGGGATTGCAACAGGCTAGTACCTTATATTTTGTGATTAAAGATCAGTTCTGGCAAAGAAAAAAATTGATTAATTCCTTGCCTTTCATATTTTGTGACAAAAGATCAAAAGAGACAGTAATTTGCTATCATTCAATTTTTGCAGCGTTCTATTGGAAAAATTAATATTTCACTTCAGTTTGATCTCATGATGTCCAAAGACTATTTGTTACATGATGTCCAAATACTATTGAAATTTCCAACGTCTTAATCATAGCTGTGTGTGCATATGTGATTTAATTTATAAACTTTGTTGAATCTTTAACTAAATTGCTGAGCTCTATTATAACAAATTGTTGTTTATTGACTAAATAGGTGCTGCTAAAAATAAAATAATCTAATTTTTTGCTTGCTATTATATTGTTAATAAACCTCAAATTAACACTATTTCAAAGCTACACAAGACTCAATCACGTTGAAGCACTACACTGCAATCCCTACCCTTAGCCATAAACCATTGACCAAGCCTGGGACTAGGGGTGGATCCAGCACCACCTAAACTCCTCTCTGAGTAGGAATTAAAAAAGCAAGGGGGTCAATTCTGAACCTCCTGTCTCACATCAATTCCTGAATCTCCTGCAGCACACCCAGGCATACTATAACCATCCAGTCCCAGCTTCCCCACAGGTACGGGATTGCTGGAGGCAGAGGTAAGACAGAGAAAGACAGAAGCTCCAGGACTGCCAAGATGCAGTGCATGCTGTGCTACAGGGATAGCTAAGAACATACAGATGGGGATAGGCTGCCTCCTTGCTTAATAAAATCTAAAACAAAGATTAAAACCAATATGCTCTGTGAATGAAGTTTATGGGGTTTTGTTTGATTTTATTTTACAACTAATATGACCATAATTTTCATTATTCATTTTTTTGTCTTCTAGTAACTTCCTGAAGTTATAAGATCCTTTGAGTTTCTAGGTTAGCATGCATTTTATTAAAAAAAAACATCTCAAAACTTTGTTTTCCTAGATATATATAAAAATATATATATATTGTGAGCATTAACCTTCTTAAGAAGCCATTTAATCAACAAAGAAAAAGATTATCCTCACATACTTACAGCCTTTCAGTAAGTGTAAGTTTCATCAGAATGTCTCAAACAATAAGAAAATGGATTATTAGGAAAGAACTTGAGACAATGAAAAATTATTTCTTTTGCTTATAGTAAATGGAGTTTTGCCTAAGGTGAAATAAGAGGGCTTTGAAAGTAATAGGAACCAAAGACAGATTTCCTGAATCATTGTCTTAGGTCTTTACCACAAATCTTATTGCTTGCATAATGACTATGAAGTATCAGCATGACTGACTATAAGCTTCACTATCTAATGCATATAATACTTTTTTACAAGTAAACAATACATATCTGTATGACAATACCAAGAAAAGTGACAATTTTTACATGTTAAAATCAAGTTTTGAACATGTCTCAGATTATAAATGGTCTTAATTATTAATTAAGCAGCTATTCTAGCTAAATTTCATCAAGAAACCCAACAGGTTTTTTTCACTCACAGGCTTACTAACACAAATGTAAGCATCTAAGCTCTCCTACCTTACTTCCATTAGCAATATAGGAGGACCAGTTTAATACAGACCCACTTGTTTAGCAACAGGGCAGACTATGGTTCAATATGCGGAGCTGTGCATTGCACAGAGACAAGCTAACTAGATTTCAGAGGACTCCTTCATCTATAGCACACATAATAAATTCCAAATTCCTCAAACTGCATTTCTACTAATGGTAATTACATAGCACTCAATACTTTCCTCCTATATGCAATCTCATTGGTCATATGCTGTCCTTTAAACCCTGATTGCCAGCACTTGTCAAATACTTTTCTCTCAGATGAAACATTCCTTTTTAAAGAGCTACAAAGATGATTAAAGAACTAGGACTTCTCTCTTACAAGAAGAAGCTGAGCTACTGGTTGTAGCACACGAACCTTTCTTGGGCCACAGCGCTTTGAAGTCAAGCAGGTGTTCCTGTCAGGGTGCACAAACAGTGCTCCCATCTTGCTTCCTTTAGGCTTGGCTGGCCTTGTACAGTGCTTCTGCTCTGCACACAGCTAACCACCTCCTCCTCTGGCTGCTCGAGGGTGAGCTGAGGATGCATTTGGAAGCTTACCTTTTATTGGTCGCCCAATCCTGCTCATGCACAGGGGTCAGCCCTAATTGGGCACAGGTGGGCTTAACACAAGCTCACACCTCCCACTTTGTAATTAGCAACACCTGATTGCCTCATTTCACTGCAACTGGGGTCTTTTTAGTGTGTATAAAAGACTGAAGGGTCCAATTAATACTTCAAGGGTGGGTGTCAGGAGGATGGGGCCAATTTTTTCTTGAGTGGTGCCCAGTGACAGAACTAGAGGTAATGGACACAAACTTGAACAAGCTAGGAAGTTCCATCTAAACATGAGGAGGAAGTTCTGTGAGAGTAGCCAAGAACTGGAACAGGATGCCCAGGGAGGTGGTCTATGGAGTCTCTGTCTCTATAGACCTTCAAAACCTGCCTGGATGCCATTGTGTGTAACCTACTCCAGGTGAACTGCTCTGCCAGAGAGGGTGGACTGGATAATCTCCAGAGGTCCCTTCCAACCCATAAAATTTTGTGATTCTGTGGAAGGTCCTGTGGTGGCCCAGAATGCTTACACTCACTGGTATCCTGGTTTTTAAATGCTCAGCAGTTATGTTAAGCCAAATCAATCCAAATCAAACCCTGCAATGATTTAGTGATTTGACAGAAGGGAATGCTGGATGACCCATAAATTCTTTTACACTTCATTTTCTTCTTGGATAGTATACATTTAGACTAATATTTTAATAATGTGAACTATTCTCCTGCACTGTATGAGTCCTCTGTACAGCAACTAATTTGGAAAGAAAGAAACTATAAATGAGACCTTATATTTCAGTAATAAATATACTAAAGCAAAAATTGCCAGCTACTTTCTTCTTCAATCAAATAACTCCACCCCCCCAACACACATACACACACAAAACCCCCACAAAAAAAGAAAAAGGAAAAGACAAATCATGTTTTTCAAAGAAATCTTGGTTCTGTTTTTTGTGGGTTTTTTGGGGTTTTTTTTTGTTTTTTTATGGAGACACATGGAAATGGGTCATTAAGCAGTTAGGATGGAGCATGATGTTGAACTAACAGAAAGAAAATAATTTCTTAGCCAGAGTCCTCATTTCTATGTAAGAATCTTTTCCCATGCTCTTCTAACGTCTTTTCATTTATGTGAGAAAATGCCATTGAAAAATATTTTATCAGGCTCCCCAGCATGAGGTATGATCCCTATAATTCAGACAGCTTCCCTAGTTAACAGTGGTAATGGGAGGCAGTTCTTCAGCACAGGTCCTGAGTTCCTTGCACTCTGCCCTCAGCTCCTCCATATTCAGTATGTGCATCTACCTTTCTACTAAGAGTCACACTGAAGAACAGTTTCCATTCACCCACTCAAGACTTCTACTATTATTACAGTTCATGTCACCTTAAGCATCCTTTGGGCTTCTTTTTCTTTGGATGACATAGCGACAAAAAAAAAAAAAAAAAAAAAAAATCTTCTGCACGCAAAACATCCTCCTGACTACATATGTTAAGCAGCCTTTAAACTCTTTAAAGCATTAAATGAGAAAAGGATATTTTTAAATATCAATTTTTCACACAGTGCACATTCCAAAACCTCTTTGATATAAATTTCCTTAATAACATAAACATCCTGTTATGTATTTGTCTCATGGCTGAAATCGTCTAACATCCTATGCCTCCTTGTGCCCTAATTGTGTGTCAGCCTTGCTGGGATACCTCTGATTTACAGGAAAAGCAACAGCTAACAAAATGCACTTCTCTGCCATTTATGCAAGAAGTGCCAAACACACATTAAATAATTTCTTTTGTTGTTATGGGCTCAGATAGAAGTATCATGAAAGGAAGGTGGAACAGGGACACTTCAAAACTGTGTTGCTGCTTTCTCTGTCTAAATCTAATCAATATGCAGCATAAGTAGCAATGTAAGCAGCCACATATTCCCTCTTCATTCTGTAAATACTGAGGTACAGAAGAAAGGCCAGCTTAATGAAATGCTTCCATCAAAAAAGAATAATATTTACCTCTCCTTCTGCAGCTTGTCTGTGGAATAAATTATATATCTTCAAGTCTAAAACTTGCTTAGTCTTTAAATATACTTGCCCAAAGATACTGCTAAATACTGGCTTTGGTCTCAACACCACTCATCTGTGGCTTACACTTATTCCTATAGAAACCAAGATCACTGCCTGGTTCTGCTAAACTTCTTGTGCACTGGAAACAAAAGGGAGGAAAAGAGGTCATTACCTTCGACCCTCCTGTGAGAAGGAGCAGACCAGACAGGTGACCCAAGAACTGCACAAATTCCTTCATCTCATATATGTTGTACTCCATATAAAGCTGAGGGATCAGGAAGCTCAAGCTCTCATTGTCCATGGCTGGCATTTCATCCTGATCTTCACATTCTTGAATCCATGTGGTCCTGTATCCAGCTTCTGTCTGCTGCTGACTCCAGGAGTCCAGTCTGGGACATTCCCAGGGCCTGCCCTGCAGCCCTGGTAGTGATGTACCCCAGTGTTATTGGCAGGGGGAGTGTGATACTATATATTTGTATATATTTCTTCAGTTGTTTTTTTTCATCGTTACTGTTTCATCAAAGCTGTGTATTTTCATTTCCAACCCATAAATCTCTCTCCCTTATTCGCTTTCCTTTCACTTTCTGGGAGGGGAGAGGGGTTAATAGAGAGCATCTGTCAATTGCTTAATTGCTGGCCTAGCATTAAGCCTTGAGATGATGCTTACCTTTGGCTGATCTGGGAGAAACTTCCTTCACCAGAGGTGAATTCCATTACAGCAAGAGGGTTCTAAGCGTGTGAGAGGATTAAAGACTGACATCAGCAAAACAGCCCACATGTGCGTTTTTTTTCCTATATGTGTTTATTTTTATGCATACATGTTTGATTTTTTATTTAGCTCTACACTTTAAAGTTTACCTGACCCTACAAGAGGAAGTTGCAGAATATATGCCTATACGTGAACACTTGGCAAGCCGTATTTTTCTAAATAAGACATTGTTCTATTCTCTTGATTCACATAAAAGAACTCATACTATTGTGGACGTTTAAAGAGCTATCCAGGAAAATACCTAACTACACAAAAATGTGTGCTTTAATTTATTGATTCATTCTGGACCATCATGAGAAACTCAGGGCCTAAAAATATCTTACCCATAGGCTTTATGTTCACATTTCATAAGTACTGAGAATGACTGACTATACTAGAGGCCCTTGGTACCTGTTGCTGAAGTTTCTGTACTCAATATTTTTCTTGGATTGGATTTGCAGCCAACTGGTTGTAATTGACCCTCTACTGGGACAAGTTAGGATAAGAACATATGCCTTTCCTTAAAAAAGAGAGAGAGAAAAAGAGAAGGAGAAAGGGAGAGAGAAAAAGAAATATCACTAGTATTTATTTTAAGTTGCCTTCATTTCCAACTTTACTGGCAGAATGTCAAGCTTCTGTCATACTGCAGAACTCCATTTAAAAGCATCTCCTGGAAAAGGCTTCAGGAGGAACAGTATCAAACTAAAATATTAAATTTAAGAATGGAGCAGCACAGTTATTTCTGCCCTGTAGGGAGAACAATACCCAATATTGCCATAGGATTTCCGCATACGAAATGCCAGGCTGGCATTTCTCTTTAGGGCAGTCATTAGTCAATTTGTCATACATCATGCAAACACAAATTACTAAAATATAACTGCAAATGTGAAAACCTCCAACAGTTCTTTACCTCAGGCCAACTATTTCTAGGCTAAACAAACTTGACACTAGGCTTCAGCAGCAATTGTAACAATTCCATGAAGATCCCAAGAGAAATATTGGCTATACCATATGAGGATATGCAAATTCTATCCAATTTTTAGTCTATGAAAATGAAATTTATTTTTACTAAACTTTTGCATGCAAAATAGTATATTAAAAAACAACACTAGCATCTGTTTAAATAACTCTAATGTGAAGCTTTGGTGCAAATTGTAACTACCACCAGTTAACCTTCGTTAATGAGCTCATTCATGCTAACTTCAGTCTCATGTTTTGCACAGAAAGCAAACCTTCTCCCTGAGTCAACACTCCATTCTCAATGGAATTCAGCATCCCCTTGTCCCATCCTAGTGTCTAAATACAAGACTGCAGGTATATACTTACTAGAAAGCATTTTTAGACATGCAAAAGTTCACTACTTTGAAAACTGCCATACATACATCTCTTCTTAGTAAAGGAGTACTTTTTAGCATCTTTAGCACTACCAAGGTAGTAAATGGCTGTTGAGCAGCCACTTGCACAGACAGGCAAAACATGACAAAGCATTTTCCTTGAGAGACAAACAGTGCTCATGTACCATGAATATACTTTTAACCCTCCTTCATACTAGTGTACAGTTCTTCCACTCCTCTCGATCCCTACCTACATTTCTGGGCCCGTAGAAGCAGTAATGGACTTGCAAGTTGTGTAACTGCTGCATGTGACTTCAGCAGCAGTGGCCATGCAGCCTCACGGGGAGGTTATATTAGATGACAACAGAGCATCTGTTCAGTTTTAGTTTAACATAGCAGTCAGTCATGGAAAAATCAGCTTTCCTTGTTGCTGCTGTGAATGCAAAGATGACTTTAAGATGGACACAGTGCCCATGCTGCCACACATGGCAGTGGATAGGAGTCCCTTGAGTCACAGAATCACCACAGTTGAAAAAGATCTCTAAGATCACTGCATCCAGCTGACAACATCCCCCTCAAATAAAATATATGTATCTGTATCAGCCACTAGAGCATGTCACAGAGTGCCTCATCTACATGTTTTTTAAAGTACCCATGAGAAAACTGTCCATTTGCACTTTCCGAAAGGCAAAAAAATTCACCTCATACTTCACTTTTCACAATGCTGACAGGTGAGAATAAACTGAAAAATGTTCAATTATGCAGAATGAGGAAAGTTTACTCTCCCGTTCTTTTTAAATTTTTTTTAAGCAGAAACTTAGACTTTTCCATGGATTCATCATGACTTGTTGGAACCAAGAGGTTTTATAAGAACTGTTGTATCAAACTGGAATCATTAAGCATATCAGAAGGCATTGTTTAAGTACCAGTCAAATTACTCTGTTTTTTTGTTTTCTTCTCCTTCTTGTTTCCTTCTTTTTTCTTCCTTTGCATAGATCCACTTAATCCCATTTTTTAGTGTGGGCAAAAGCTGACAGTTGCATGACAAGGAATGTTTCCCTTTGTAAAAGCCTACTTCCTCCCTCTGCAGCTTTAGCCTAATTGAAATGTTTCCTATTAAGCTCAATCAAGGCAGCAATTATCTAATTACTCACTTATGCTTTTCCAGTCAAAAATTGTACAGCCAAGCATATTAGAGGGCTGCATGCATATTTATTATTGTTTTTATATGTCCCCATTAAGGTTTAAGCAACAATCAAACATTTTTACAGTACTTCTGTACTGCCTCTTAGTCAGCTTGCTACTATTGTCTACTAAAAAGAATTGCACGGGTCACAAAATCATTTCTGTGCCTCTTACCAGTTCTGCAGTATGTAGATGGTAATTTCAGAATCAAGTTACTCCTATATTATATGGCAAAGAAGGATGTTACAAACAAACCCATTTCGTATGAATGGGACTCACATGAGGAGGTTTGCAAGGCTGAAATAATCCAAGGGAACTTTTAGACCTTTTAAATGCATCAGATTTTTCATGAAACTTTTTTTTTTAAAAAAAAAAAGAAGTCAAGTGATGAGTGACTTTACAAGACGGTCATAAACCCACAGCTTTTTATGTCTAGATGTATTCTTTAGAAAGATCCCTGAAATCAAGAAAGATGTTGTAAGTGATCTATATTATTTACAGCAGTAAATGAACTGCATGTCTCACTTAAAAAAACAGAAGGTCAATGATAATTTTTTTGTTTAGTTATGACAGTAATTATACTACATACATGTACACCAGCCCAGTGTTGGTTGGCTACTTATTTCTTTATATATAACCAGTTATAATTTTGCTATTTCTCGAACTAAAAATCCTCTGCATTGTTTTCACACAGTAGCCTCTTTTCTGTGAGACAAATCATAGCAGAAATACAGCCACATAAATCTTCTGTCCATAGCTGCAGATGTACCACAGCTTTGACTCTTCACAGAAAGCCTCCTGCAATGCGTGACAGACAACTGAAAGATTCTCTTGGACTTTATGTCAAGAAACTGAATGGGAAGTCTCTTAAAAACACTTAACAGAGTAAGAATAAAAGGACTGGACATGCCAGCTAAACAGTTGCTGTTTCCCCTAAACTGCACATAGAAGGGCAAGAGAGCCACCTCCCCCCAGTCCCTGCCTGGGGAGGCAGTGCTCAAACTTAAGGCAATAGTGATCTCTGTGCAGGTCATCCTCATCTCTCCCACAGGGATTTTGCCTTTGTCTGTGGAATATCAGTCAGTTTAAGCACATTCATCCCCTCCTGCTGCCCAGGCCACATGCAGATTTTGCCCACCAAAGACAAGAACCCAGTACTGCTTTTAGGTTTCAGGTTACTTTACTAGTAAAGACTGATTAAAAGTTACGGGAGTATTTAGTCATTTGAAAAAGGAAGAAGTTAAAATCATCAAAAATGAACATTTCATGAAACCAAAATTAGACAAAATCAGCCTATTAGACTTAACTGTCAGGTAGTAAGAATTAATATTACAGAGCGTGATGCCAGAATCACAATTGCACTGTTCCCTGTGCATAAGTCAAGCTACAAGTACCTAGGTTTATAGCATACACACGCAGGGAGTCTGGAAGCACTTAGCAGTGGCAGCCTGCTCTAGTATGTAGGAAACCTATCTTTAACTCTAGACCCAGGACATCTGGGACAAAAGTAGAACTGAATGACACTCATCACATGGCTGCCCTTTATTAATTTGCAGACTATAATGCTTTTTTGGCATAATGTCATGAACATATTCTGTTTTCTACTTTTTAAAGTGAAAATGTTTATTGCTAGCAGAATGGATAATTTTACAGGAAAGAGAAAAAAGTAATGTTGTCATAAGTAGAATGTAAATGAATACTTATACAATGTTTCATAAATTCATGAAATGCACAATTTTTCCACCACCTGACTATGCTGTTTCACATACATTATCAACAAAAATACAGCTCTCTGGTAAGTTTCTGGAAGATGTATGTATATAGCACTTGCACTCCATATACATGGAGGTAATATCCATGAGAAAAATTGGAGAGGAATGTGATACCCATGACTGCATCACCTGCCCACTAATCCAGCTCATTGGAAGTTACTCTAACATTCCAAAGTCCTGAGCAGCTTCAAACAGCTGCCACTGGGAAAAATAAATAAATAAAGAAAAAAGGCCACAAACCTCCAAATATGACAGTGAAATGCTTTTCCTTTTCCTCTTCTCTTACCTCTTCAAAAAATATTCCTCTAGAACAGAGCATGAACCACCCCCACTTGTACAACATAAAAAAAGTCAATTTTTAACTGAATTTTGGACCTTTACCTGTAGAAATGGTACAACTCCAAAAAGCAGCCTTTTCCCTGATGAATTTTAATGTCAGAGTGGTAGGGACCCAGAAGAAGTATTTTAAAACTTCAGTTATGATAAAAACTTTCACATTTTAAAAAGCATTAAAAAGTACAAAATTCCCAATATCCCAGTGCCATGGTTGATACATTCTCAAGAATGAGTATAGAGAAGTAGCCTAGCTGCACAGAGAAGATTTAAATTCAAACTCCAAAAATAAAAAAACAAACACAAACCCTACTATAAGATTACAGTATAACACAGTGCAGTGGAAAACTGCTGCAAACTGTACCAAACATACAATCCACAGTCTTTTTCATTGCAAGAGAAACACATTCTTTACATCCAGCTTTATTAGGGCTTTTAAAGAATAGCAGATTCTCAGTGCCACCAATAATAATCAGGATGGCACAGAACAGGATCAGATCCAGTCTCTCTAACAGCGTGTCCAGAAAATTTCCAAGATTATTTGAACAATAGCACATATAAATGCTTCAGCTCACAGAATACTCTGACATTGTTGCAGCCACTTGTATAAGTAAAGAAGTCCATTTGTGGAGTCCGGTACACCTTAGCTTTAATCAGATCTGGGATGTGCATTATTTGTTATCAGTAAGAAATTTTTATGGTGATGTTTGCCATCTCACATCTACCCAGTAATATTAAGTCCTGCAAACAGCTCATACATGCAACATATGTGCAACATGAGGAGCGATGCAGAATTCAAGTATTTAACTGTTAAGATGGTCCAGCAGAGAAGACATTAGCCTAACATTCTGGTACAAAAAATTATTTGCTTGGTTGTTCATTCTTCTGTCAATAAACTAGTTGAACAATTTAAAAGATGTTCTACATTCTTGAAGTACAGTACTAACCTCAAATAATTTTGAGTCTTGATTTGAGCCCAATACAACTGCCACAATGCTAAGGACATTTTTCACAGCTAGGGTTGTCAAACACTGGAATAAGCTGCCCAAATGGGCTGTGGAATCTCCAGACACAAAGCTGTGACAGACTGACTGGACATGGCCTGAGCACTCTGTTCTAATTCTGACCTGCTTTAATCTGGCCCAGATGACCTTCAGAGGTCCCTTAGTACTTGCATGCCTTTATTATTCTAGCAAAAATTTTACTAGAAATAATACTAACAACAAACTGAGTCTACAAAACAAAAACCTTCATATGAATATGTAAACAAAATAAACATCTCAATTTCTGATAAATAGGTACACTAAGTAAAATATCTTGAAATTTCATTTATTCTCTGTTTAGGTTTCCTGCATTTTAAGAAAAGGGATCTACCATAACCAAGAAACAAATACTATAATTGGAAAATTATTACATCTCCATAAGCAATTTCAATTATACATTTGAATGAGGATAAAATATTAATGAAACTTAAAACATTAATTCAAATGTAAAGATTACTTGGATATATAACACTGATTCCTTTTCTGATGGTAAAAGTTGAAAAATATAAAAGATCTCAAAATTCTATTAAGTAAATCAAAAAAAGGAAAAGTTTTGGTGGATATAATCAATACAAAATCAGAAAGAAAAGGCAACTAAAAATGCATAACAGCTCTGTATTCTATTATGAATATGATGACATAATTGCTAAGTAACCAGTAAAATAGTTGATTAAGATTTTTTTTTCATAACCCACGTTAACACTTAGAGAATTTTGATAGTTAATGCCATTAGCTGTAGGAGAGAAAATTATAAACAGTACTTCATATGTAAACAAATATTTCACATATAAAGTTCTTCGTATGCAAAGGATAGATGCAATGGAAATAAAACCAAGATTTATTAAAAATAGCTACTCTTTATTAATTTTTCCTGAGACAAATAAAATTTAAAGGTAGAAAATTTAAGAGTGTATAGGGAAAGGACTAGGAGAATTAAAATCCTCAAAATCTTTAAATCATTGCAAAGACAATAAGGCCAGTGGGGATTGAGAACATTATGGAAGTCCCAACTGTACATGTAAAATAAAATAATGAATAAAGCATATGTACAACATGAACGCTTTTATACTAAAAAGAACAGTGTTTCAACTATTATTGCCCTGTGTGATTAGCAAACTTCTTGCTATAAGAATAGCAAAGGCTAGAAAACGCAATCTGTACAATTTACCTCACTGATTCTCAAGAAAAACATGATGTCAGGATCCTGCTGGTAGGTGGTCTTTGAAGGCAAGATGTAACAGAGATTCAATTTAAAATGTATGTGGAAATAGACAACGCACATCCAAAGCACAAACCACAATATATTACCTTTGTACACAGATATGTAACAGTGCAAGTTCCTTCAAATTAAAGGTTAAACTGCTCCCAGAGGAAGAGTAGTCTAGCCAGCCCCACAGCAATGTAATCACGTTACAGACCCCAGAGGAAGTTTGAAGCCATCGGGACAACCTTCTTTGGACTCTGCCATGGAGTCAGACACTGCTGCCAGTAGCCGATTTTCCACAAGCAAGAATCTGTTGTTTTTAAAAACAGCTCTAATCCATTTTGCAGCAAGCACCACTGCTTAAACAGTGAGATGAAGCAGGAAATGGTTGAATCTTACTGCCTTGTTCACATGGAATAACTTTCTTCGTTCTCACTAAGAAATATCCATCCAGTGCAGTTTTCCTTTTGTCATTTCATAATGTATATATTGACTCGCTACTGTAAGAGCTTTTCAGACTGCAGAATCTGGAAATTTTTTTCTCATTATTGTAGGGTTTGTTTTGTTTTGTTTTGTTTTGCTTTGTTTGGGGTTTTTTTTGTTTGTTTGTTTGTTTTTTTCCTTTAGCCCAGTTTGGAAATTAGCATTTAAAGATCATTAGATCAAACTAGAAATGAATTATCTTCCATTAATTTATCAGCTCAGGCTTCCTTGTGTTTGTTCGCCTTGTATCACACACAACAATATCCCACTCTGAACAGCAAGGATAATGGAGGTCCCTCAACTGTTATTCTCTGGGATACAGCAGTAGGGGACTCATCCAGCACATGGGAAGGCTGGGGATGAACCTCTTCAGGCTGGAGAGAATTCAAACCACATCTCTTACTTTTTGTGCTTGTCAACAGCAATTACACAACAAAGAGCACAGCTGTATCCTGCTCTCAGGAGAAACATTTTGAGTTTGGATCCCAGCTGGATGAAGTGCTCACTGTGCAACTCTAAAACATGTATCTCAGCTGAAAAGAGGATCAAAGAAACGCCCAAAGTATTGTGCTATTTTGTATTGCCTCCTTTCAGGTAAACTGAACTCTCTCCACTGCTTGTATCAGGTGCCTAACTCTCACAAGTCTGTGCTATTGTGATACTTCTACACCTAATTTTTAAACCTGGTCATTCTTAAAATGAAGGCACTGAGAAGGTGTTGCAGCCATGCAGAGCTGCTGAAGCCTGGCATAAGAGCACTTGATTCTAAGGGCAGGATTTGCTCCTAGTTGTGCCTCAAAGGAAGCAGGAGAGAAACAGTATTTTGTGGTAACAGTGCCATCCAAAATAACCATGAACAGCACACGGCTACTTTATTCTGAATCTATTCCTGAAGTAAATGTGTGCTTTAGTTCAGCTTCTGGCAGTCACATAATTAAAGAGAACTTTCAGGCTTGCTCTGATGTGCTCCTTCTAAAGATCTAGAAACTTACTTCAAAAGAAACTGCCACAGAATGTTTTCTCTACTGTCTTTTCATTCATCTTGGCATAGCAGTCATATTTTCTGTCCAATTGTTCCTCAGCTAAAAGCACATCCTTTCCTCAACTGCCAGCTTATTCATTTCATTAAGGGACACACAGCCAACGTGTCACACTTTCCAACTTGCTTACAATTCAGTCTTATAACACCTTCTCCATTCACATGGGGAATCATTACTGGGGTTCAATATAAAGTCATATTTTCTTTAGATTTAGTCTCAGCATGAATATTTTCCTGCTAATACAATAATTGCCAAAGCATATTAAAAAATGTAACTGAAAAAGTAAACGCACATATGAAGTAACTGATGATGTAGAGAAGTCTAATGATTAATTCCCTTCCCTGGCACTAAAGACAACATTTCCTCAATGTTTTACACTCTCACACAACTTCATATACATCAACTAAAAATTTTATTTATAATGGTGTTTTACAAAGGTGATAAGGATGGGCCCAGTGACACCAGATGTTGAGAAATCTCAATTTCAGTTAATATTAATGAACTGAAGGTATTCTGATTGTCCAGCTGCTAGTCAAGAGTGAACTTGCAGTCAAACTGAAGTTACTGAATCTTGGTCAGTTACACAAAAAGGCATACACAGCACCAAACTGAAATAGGTAGGTTGACTGTATTTTCAATTGACTCTTAAAAATGTCCACCTTCCTTCTCTCTCAAGAGATTTAATTTTTTCCTACCCATTTTCCCTCTCTTGTTTTCTTCTACTGCAGTGACCAAGAAGAAAAAAAATCTGGCTGGCTCTTATATGTTCACACTAAAAAACTGAGTGCTTCCCCCTGCCACTCATGCTTCACACCATTTCAGATGCCCCACTCTCTCTGCATGATACTGTGGACTGGGATATAAATTTTGAGAATGTGCTGGCACTACACAGCTGAATGTTTTTGGAGGATAAGGGAGGAATATTTCCTACTGAGCCAATTTATGTGAGATGCAATCAGCTTCCCACCCTCCCAGCAGGATTACAGACAGGCATAGTTGGATTCAGAACACCAGGAATTAGAAATCTAATATTAAAAGTATCAGAACATATAGTTTCTCAAAAGCTGCAGTTAATACATACAAATAACAGGCTAAATAGCCTGTTTTCAAAAGCTGCAGTTAATACATACAAATACAGACTAAATAGCCTGTTTTCCAGAGGTAAATGAGATTTACACCAATATTTCTGAGGAAAAAGGGAATATTGAAGCCTTCAGACTGTTTCTTGCCTCTTCTACAGCTGGAAATTACGAGAGGAACTGAAAACTCAGTTTTGAGAGGGACAGACTGAGGGCATCTGCCTCAAATTATGTTGGGAGTAACTGTTACCTATTATGCTTGTACTTAAATAGATGAATTTCTCTGCACTGCCAAGATTATAACTTCGAGTCTGCCTCAGTCTCTACCTCTATTTCTTTTGGCTGTAAGCAAGGCAGAACCAGAGATGACTTTCCTAGAGCAATAGAAAGGGCACAGACAGCCTGGTTATCTCAGTTCCAATAGTTAACATGCATCAGCTGAAACATGGTAACTTCCTTTATACTTTTATACCTTTATACTTCTTAGTCCTAGGAATACGTGCTTGTTTGATTTATAAGTCAAACTATTGACAGAAGACTAAACTGTAAAGCAGTAATAAAACGTGCTTTACTGTGAGCTATCAGAGTATGAGCTAGAATTAAAATTGAGGATCATTAGCTCCTCATTCTGCACATTCTGGATTTAAGACACACATGGAGCAGCCCTAAGGAATATACAGCATTCATACTTGCTTCTCCCAACATTTCAATAAGATATATAAAAGCCAAATGAGTATACACTAAAGTCCTCCAAAACTACTTGACAATAAACAGAAGTCTACTTACTGTTTCAATTTACTGTTTTGGGTCAGTCTTCCACAGACTTATTAATAAATTTAGCTTTAAATAATTACTAGGCCTACCAGATCTAGTGGGGCTACTTAAATGCATATGCTTTGAAAAATCACTAGCCTATTTTCCTCACACTGAGGAAGCCTTAAAACTATTTTATTTATCACATGGTAGAATTTACCTCATCTACCACCTTGGGCAAAAATTTAGGGATCTAGGCCAAGGAAACTATTCTAACTCAATGGGGAAAGATAAAATCTCCATAGGAGAACATTTGTCCTCACTTTAGATACCAATCTTAGGACAGTTTTGGACAAGGTATCTTTCCCTGTGCCCTTTATTAATACAGGAAGCTTAGATAACTAGCTTAGACTAGACACTGACTTTATACACAGCAAAAATTAAGGAGACCTCCAGAAACTCGAACCATGTGTGAAAACTTCAAAATGTGAAATTCGCCACTGAATGTAAGGTTACATTAATCTCATCAGGAGAGCCAGATAAAAATCAATGGAGTTAAAGCAAACGTAACCACCAAAAGCATTCATTGTTGATGTTTGGGTTTAATTTCTGTTTTTTAAAATGGATTGCATGTGAAGTCAGTACTTCATCAACAAGAATCACGCATACATATATAAAGATACCATGTACGTATTCCTTTTTAAATATATATTCTGACTTCTGGTGATAACTAGAAATGAATACAGACGTGCTAGGAATATTCATCGAGTATGATTAAGGAAAAATCATTTTAGATACAGAATTTCTGAAAAGACTTCTCTCACTGGAAGAAACTTGGAAGGCAAGGAGTAACAATGCCTGGTTTTTCACCGATTTTTTTCTTGTTAATCAAAACTGAACTGTTATTTCTTTAAGAATGAGACACATACTATCTGCAATCCAGTTACACATCTATCCTAATCTCTAAAAAAATAAAAAATAAAAAATAAAAAATAAAAAAATAAAGCTTTGTATCCTTGACAGGCAATTAAAGACTCAGAGGGACTTGAGGGACTACAAAGTTGCATGTAATTAGAAAGTCATCATTACAATGCAAATACAAAATAAGTTCATGTTTCTCAAAAAATTTTTTGTAAGATGAATATGACATCCACATTTGTGTTTATAGATATATATGATAATTAAGTGTACTAAAGATTGTTAATGTAGACAGGCAAACATACACTTGCATTAATTGTAATGCCATTATCACAAAACATTGCTAAGGATTAATTATGAAAGTTACTCCCAAAATAAAAATCTAGAAAATATGAGAACTCTTTTAATCTGACGACTTTGAAGTAAACATTATTTGAGAAGCTTCTGGGCAATAGAAGCACTGAAGAACTGATATGCAAGAGCAAGAAAACCATGACCTTTACACAGAATATTTCCTCAATCAGAATTTTTTTCTTTCAGAGTCAGCAGAAAACTTTTACAGTAATGAGGGATTTTAATTGATTTTTCCTTGCCTTCTGTCAATGTTCCATTTTACTTTACTGGTTTGCAAGGAAGGGAGAAGGAGGCAAACAGGGACGACCCACACAAAAGATTACCTTGAAACTGAAAAGATGATGGTAAGGGCAGTTTTCAAAAGGTCTGTCCCTGGTTCTATCTTTTCATCTCTGTTAAAATATCCCCTAGCAAATTCCAATGACAGCATACCAGATGAGATTTCCTCCAGCAGACGTACATACATCTCTATCTTACTACTATCTTATATGTATATAAAGTCACATAAGGAAATAAAATATTTACGTTCTTATGATGCTTTGAGAATATTTAGAAGATAAAATACAACTAAATGCGTATCTGATCACTCATCTTTAAAATGCTTGTTTTAACCTACTAATCTGTTACTCACTATAAAAACACACCACATCAAGGTAGCACAGAAGTATAATTAAGAGATGTTATTAGTATTTTAATTGCAGATTTTTCCAGAAATAGGCAGACCATTAAATTACATTATGGTGACAATCATATTTCAAGTCCTCAAGAAGCAAACTCAACAGTTGGACTATCAGGCAATGGTGTAGTTCAACAAGCTGAAGAGGGACCTTGGCTGAGAATACAAAATGAGCTGCCTTTTCTAAAAAAATTGTGTAAATCAGCTGGATGCGAGGTTGAATATTTACTACAAACTACATATCCTCTTTCTTGGCTAGGGAGCAGGTAGATGCAGGGTGGGTCAGAATTTGGATTCTAACCTTTTTCTATTTCCCTGGACCCTCTGATACTACAATAACTATTTGAAAATGAGAGAAAAACCAACACCTTAAGTATCTTATTTCATTATGATTAAGTATAAGTGAACTACTGTTACTGTTGAAAAACATAAAGGCAAATTGGACATGAGGACTTCAATGCCAGCCTTCAGCCTGCTGTGAGGTTATGAGTGAAGAGCTGTAATTCTCTGCCTATCATTGGTTGACATCCAACTGCAAATTGATCTCCCATCATTCTTCTTTAAAGGTTGCTTATAACTCCAGAATCCTGGCCAACATTTCCTATCTCAGTAAAATCTAAATACATCTAAAGATGTCCGAGAGCTACAAGTGGACTTATGCTGGATACCACATCTGCCTGTACACTACACCAAACTTCTACTTAGTAAAAGACCTTTTCATTCCTCAGCATTGAAAACTAGTATATAAATCAATTTTTAATATGTATGTGTATATAAAATGGATTTTGAACCTCTGCAGTTTTGTTTTGGTGGGTCCCTTAACATATAAGCAATAAAAGTTACAGGGATATTTTATATTCTCAGTGCCTTATAGAAATTGATTGGGAAAGCTGTTTCCAATACTTTGCCAGTGTACATTTTAATAGGGAAAAATAACTGCTGATTATTATGAAACAATGAACCACATTTCAAGTAATCCAGCCAATCAGCAGAAAAGATTTGAGGCCTTCTGGTTTACATTTGTGTGCAAAGCAGCTGTATTTAATTTTTTAGCCTCTTTGTTTTCCAGAGCTTTTTAACTTTTTGTTAGATAAAATCCCTGTTGTCATGGTGGCCAACACACAAGTGAAATTGGGGTGGAGGAAGGGACAGAATTAGAGGGGAGTGGGAAGTCCCCTGGTTGAAGGTTTTTAAGCAAAAAAATGAAACAACCCCCCCCACATCAAATAAAATTAATGTGCCAAATAAGAACATATCATCTCTTTATAAAATACCAACTCCGGAATTCATCACTTGGAATTTTAAGTGCTGGTTATTGTGGTAATGTCAAATCACAGCACTGAATACCTCATTGCTAAAAGATAGTATAAAAAAATATCGTACAAACTTGACACCGCGGAATTCTTCCTAATTTTGATAACAATTTATAACTTCCTTGGGATCCTGTTTAATTTGTTTTACTAAAGCAGTTGGGGAAGAATGAACACTGGAGAAAGTCCAACTGCAGTATGTGCAGTTCTTAAAATTTAAAAATAGTAAAATAATTTCATGACTTTGTAACAGTTTATTGCCTCTTTTGAGATTTACTTTAAATTCTAATAACTTTGTTGCACTATAAAAGCCTGGGTAGAATTCCAGTAGAGTCAAAACATCTAAAAGTAGCTGGTGTTGCAAAATAAAATGAGTTTCGAGCTCTCAGTTCAGCCCCCCTGTGACAAAAATTAATGTCACAAAACTACTGTATATAGGGTATAATAGTGTTAAGTGCTCCATATTCCATGTACTCCATGCTTGTGGCTTGCATGCTGGCTTGATCAGGCCTCTATTTTAGTACTATGGGAAGCTATGATAAGGAAAGATGCAAGAAATAATTGCGTAGCTGAGCTGACAGCCTAAAAGAAGACATCAGATTAGGCAGTGGCCAGAAATCTAAGAAGAGAGGAGCTTCATGGTATAGAAATCATTTAGTGCATGGATGCATCTATGCTTTCAATCTCTTTTCAAAGAACTATTGCTTCTGAGATCATGAAAAACATCCAAAAGTGGGCCAAAGTCAAAGGCATGCTCAGAATCCTGACTTTCAGGCATAGCTTTCTCATATCAAACACAAAAAGCAGTTGAAGTAACCTATCAAATTTTTTCTCTCTTATATGGCCCAAGCCGACCTGCAAATTCCATGGGACGTTTTGCTACAAACTAATCAGAAATGCTAAATGTACTTGTTCAAAATTGCTTATGTACTTCATAAAACTGTTTTTTTTTCTTTAATACTAAAATTTGGTCCATCTGTTGAGAAAACAAAATATTCTAAATATATACAAAGAGTAGAACTGCTTCATTCTACTCTCTGTATCCTGTAGTAGATGCATTTTCATCAGTATGTTTGTCTTCCAGACAAAATGAATATCAGATGGTGGTTTTGAAAAAGGGCAGACCTAACATGAGGTGATTAGTTTCAAAAACAGATTTTTATTCTTGATAAATTATTACCAAATACAATCATCTGTTGATTGAGGATATAAAACAGATTGGTCATACCACAACCCACAGGTTAAATGAAAAACGGAAATAATAAGTTTATTTAACATAGTCTTGCATTAAGCTCTCAAGCAGTGCAAATCTAAGGCAAATAATTAGATTTCAAATTCAAAGATATACATTTGTTAAATCAGACATTTCTTGAGGACATCCATTTCTTTCTTGGCTATTCTAGCTACATTGTGTACTACATATGTACGCAGACTTTTACACATGTATATGAATATATTATTTCATCTTGCAACCAATGAATAATGTACTTTGACTTATATGTAGTTTGGCCAGACTTATCAACTTGAATTGCCATTGCCATTTCATTCCATTAAAATCCATATTCTATAACAATTATTGATTTTTTTTTAAATAAAAAAAAGGAAGAAATAAAAAAAAAAAAAAAAGAGAGAAATCTCCTGGTCTACAAACAAAAATTCTACTTTTTTCTACTAGAAAAAAAGAAAAATCTACTACAGAGAAAAAGTGACTCTTAAAGTAGTAGGAGTCCTAGAGGGAAAGATCTTTAACTTACAACAGCAACTCATAACAATACTTGACTAGTAGATCTTATTTAAATGGTGGCCTAAGTAATGATAAAGAAATTATAGTCCTTGAAAATTATCTTCTTTTCTCTTATACACAACTATAACTGCACTGTATTTAATATGAAGATGAAAAAAACCTGTGATCTCAAGTTTCTCCAGCATTCACTCAGACTGGAGGAAAAATTAAGATGTTTTATCATAGTGTCATTGTATTCCATGACATTTACTCATCTAGGAAAAGTTTCTTGCATAAAAGTTCCCATTAAAATTATAAAATTACTTCCATGCATGTATACATTCCAAGTTTTGTAGTGACAAACACAAAACAAAATCACAGAAATTTCTCATTCTTGGAGACAGCTCCGTGACAAGGTTTTTAAATCAAAGATAACTGCTGACTAGAAGTCTATATTTCCCTTATTTAGGGAAGTCTATTTAAGTTAATACTTTCCCTTATTTAAAGGGACCATGTTCTATTAACTGCAAGTCTTCTACCAACTATAAAGGCTATTCAATGCTTCTGTTAAAGCTTCTAAAACTTGTATGCTAAATCTATGAAAAGCTATTGCTTTGCTTCTGTTTTTTTAATGTCAAATTTTCAAATATAAGAAAAGCTGCACTCTCAGCTATCCTCCAACTACAAGTAGCAAGTTTAGTCTTCCAGTATTCAAGCTGAACAAACCTTTACTGCACTGCCGTGGGGAAAAAAAAAAAATTGAGAATTTTGCATTCTTTGGTGGATGAACTATTTAAAGCAGAAGAGAACACATTGCTAATTTTATTTTAACATAATTATGAAAGTTTTAAAAGCTTCATCAAAAAAGTTATATCTTGCTAGACATGGCTGCTGAGAAAGGGCAATTTTCTTTTGTACTTTCCCTGAGCTCTCTACACCTCAAAGGAGGTGGTAATGAGACAGATGCTGGCTTCTCTCTGGTGACCAATGATAGGACAAGAGGAAACGGGATCAAGCTCCACCAGGGTAGGTTCAGGTTAGATATTAGGAAAAACATCTTCACAGAAAGAGTGGTGAAGCATTGGAACAGCTGCCCAGGGAGGTGGTGGGGGCACCATCCCTAGAGGTGTTCAAAAGCTGGGTAGATGAAGAACTACAGTGGATGATTTAGTGGGTAGGGGCTGTAGAGTGGGCAGTTGGACTTGATGATCAAAGGTATTTTCTAACCTTGATGATTATATGATAAAGTACTTGAAAGTTCCAAACTATATGAGGTTCTACTGACATGTAAATTACAAAGAATTGTGGATTTGGTGGGGTTTTTTTCCCTGTAATTCTGTAGTAGGTATCTGATTGTTCTGAAATAGACTTACATATTTTGTTAATGAAACTCTCATTTACTGTTTAGAGAAGTGCATTGGGGGGTGGTTGTTTTTGTTTCTTTGTTTTTTATAATTTGTGCTATTCAAACTATCTGTGATACTGTTAACTTGTCCCATTTTGTTCTATGGCTTTGCTTCTTCATTACAGACTTTTTCCAGATGGGAATTAATGGTTCTTAAAGTTCTTAAATCCTAAGAACTTTATCATGGTTTTTAGCCAATGGAATCTAAATATTTCTCATATTGCCTTGTGGGTATCTTTTGTTCATTCCAAGTACTATTACTTTGGATTTGACTTAATTGACTCTTAAGCCCAAGACGTCTCTGAATACCATTATTTGCTTCATAAGGCATGAGGCACACTAAAGTAAAGGGATCAGCAATCATCATTAGAATATCACTCATGTGAAGTTTAAATATTCTCCCTCCCTGTCAGCCATCTGTATTTATCCTCCTGTTGTAGCTTTTTCCCTTCCCTGATGTTTTTTTGCATGCAAGATGCTCTGTGGTCAAAAAATAAATTGAGTCTGGGCATTCCTATCAAATGAACAGGGGATCGATGTGTTCACCATCAAATATGTGACATGGGGAAATTTTCACTGATTCCTTTATTCTTGTTTCCAAGACTTCAGTGCACCATCAAATAATTTTCAATATAGTTTTGCAGGTCTTATCATAGCAAAAGAAGGGATTTTACCAAAATGCCATCACCCTCTATATGTCTACATCCTCACAAGAAATGTGCACATATTCATTAAAGCAAATAAGCCAAAGTTCTGCAATGTCAATGACTGACAAGTGCTAACCATCAAGTAGAAGATTCAGTGGGAATTTCTCAACATTTATTGTTCAGAAGAAGAGAGTTTCTTCACTGAAATGGGTCTGGTCTGAGTTTAGTTCCTTTTCACAAAATCTTGAAATAGTGCATGGGTTCAATTCTCAATTTTCCTGTCTATTCAGAAACTATTTTAAAATGTTCCCAGGATTTTTCATTTTTACATGGGCATCATTAAGCAGTTTAAATAAGGATATGCTGATGTTTTTTTTTTCTTCCTCTCCATCCCCATCCTCAAATGCCTCCTAAGTTTAGTTCTGAGTATGATGCTAAGTTAGTGTGCAATTCTCACGAAAATGTAAGTATCATTGCTACAGAGGCAAACTTAACCATGCTTAACTTAGAAAAACATCACTTGAACACAACATTACATAGCTCCTGAGGATCATAAAGTAATTCTGGCATGGAGTTTCACTAAGAAACAAAGACAAATTACATCTTCACTAACCAAACATCTTGCTACCAGCAGGCTCAGCTGTAACAACAGAAATGTTTGTCTTTTCCTTTTCTAATCTAGGTCTGAGAGCCAAGAAAATGCCCAGTCACCATTGTAGATGCTCCCACAAAGAAACACACTCTTCAACTTCTCCACTTTTTAAAAAATTATTTATTTTTTTCATTTTTTTTCTACTCTTTATACAGAATTTGATTCATCACATTCAGTAAGGTGAACAGGTGGTGAAGTCTGTACCTGCCTCACTGAAAAAGTGAAATCTTGCAGCATACTGACTACAGGTTAAAAGGTTTTTGCCCAGCATGAAAGGATACAAGAACGTAACTTTTCTGTAAGTGTAGAAGTACAGAAATGTACAGAAATAATGTGTAACTATTTCTTACTATAGGCAATGTCAATGAAACTTTGACCATTTCTTTATTCTCTAATCTTAGGAGAGCAGGTCCACTTCTATGAAAAAGTGATTTCTGTGAATCTCCTAGTATCAGATCAAATGCTTTATGACCTTTCCTGAAAAACAAACAAACAAACAAACAAAACCAACAAACCACCAAAAACAAAAACAAACCAAACAAAACAAAAAAAAATTACCACCACAAGTAATGTAATTTTCTTGAAAACTTCCTCTTTAGGCCCCCCTGGGTTTCAAGGTGTGCTGCCTTTTTTTGCTTCCTGGCTCTAGGCAAAGATAGAAACTCTAAAACACAGGTATCTCACTAAGTAAAAACATGACAAGGTTTTCGTATTTGTTTGCTTTCAGGGTTGTTTGCACTATGAAAGATCACATATGGGAAACTAAGAAAGCAAAGCAAACTCTACAACCCTGGCTAAGACAACTGCAGAGTGATGAACTACAGGCAGAAAGAATGGAGAAGGACTTCACAGCACAAGAGAAAAAAGTGAGTTTAGGCTTCCTCTTGCCATGCAGAACTTAGCTGGGGGATGAACAACAGTTTTAGGCTTCAGAGGAGCCTAAGAATAACCATGACAGGAAGATCATACTGTCCTTCCAACTAATGTGCTTAAAAAGAGGTAAGAAACTACGGTTAAGAGCTTGGATAAAAAACATGGCTATTCTCTGCAGTTCATCATGTAACTGGAAAAACAAAAGCACTCAAGAAACCTTTGAGCTCCATTGATACAGGACAATTGCAAAAAAAGCAGTCACAAGAAAGAAGTAGGAGTCCCTATATCACATCATCCTGTCTGCAGGCATGCACAAAAAGCCCCAGAGTCAGAGGAGGAGAGCTGCTCTCTTCACCAATGGGTGAACTAAAAGCTCAAGCCTTGTCCTGTTGAACACTATTTTACACTCCTAGGGATGATTGCTCTTCAAAGCAGAGAGATCAACAGCCTGTTTCCTTTTATCCTAGTGAAAAGGCCATTTTTATCTAGGTTGAGTGCATTCAGAGGGATAAAATACATTTTTAGAAGTTTTATTTCTCTTTTGCTTAAACTTCAACATGTAAAATTTGCCTGAGCAATGATTGAAAGAACTGGTTTTAACAAACTAACAGGAAAATGTCTTGGGCAGCATTGTCAGGACATTAATATTTTTCACAACTTCAGCCTTTATATGTTGTTTCTGTCACTTGATATTGAAGAGAGATTTATCACAAGGTTGATATTGGACGCCAAAAATTTTTCACTGCACAGTTAATTTCTCTTTTGGGTATTCATGTGTAGTATATGAGTAATAGCATCAATAACACACAATAGTATTAACATAGGATAAAAATTTACAGCAAAAGCCCTACTGAAACGATGAACATGCTATAAAGATTCTTTCCTAGAAGCAACCCTCCAGAAAGAAGGATTTCCTGGTTTTGGAGTACTCTAATCTTCCTCAAAAGCAAAAGAGATCTCTTGCACAGACCTTTATGATACTTTCAGGACAAGCCTTTCATTAACCATGCAGGCTGAAATGCAACATCTTTGAAAAAAAACCAAACAACAACAACAACAACAACAAAAGAGACAAAAACTCAGAACCACCCAGAGCCTGACAACCCAGTTGATGTAATGATGGAAAGGAACTTTCCTTGCTGAAACCCCGGTTCCATGACAGCTGCACTGTAAATCTCTATTCACTATATGCCTGCCTTTACCTTTACCTTTACCTTTAGTTTTCCTCCAAAATATTTCTCCCTCCCAAGAGAACAGTGTTTTACATATCCTAGGAAAACCCAGCTATACTCAGAGGCACTGGAAATGGAGTGAATCGGCTATTGTTACAAGAACAGGTTCCTGTTTCCTGTGCCACTAAACTCCACTGATTAAAGTGATCATGCAGCTACCTTGACTACTTTGAGCTACTAAACTGATATTTGCATGTGGTATATATATGAACTGAGATTAAAATTCTGCTTTCTAAGAGCAGACATGTAATTAAGTATTGCAAAGTGTTCTGAAGGCAAAAAAGGCTACACAAAAAAACTATAGTATTATTTTTCTGTGTCACAACTGCACTGATAAGCAGCCACTGCCTAAAGTGCAGCATTTGTAGTCCCTATTTTACAGAGGTGTTGATTTTTCCAAAGCAGGACTGTAAGGGACAGAGTACAGAACTGCTGAGTGTGCTCAATGAGGAACATGAGTAATGAGGCACAGCACTATCTTTTCCAAATGGAAAAGCACAACCACAAAGGGCAGGAAATGCTATTAGTGAAGTTGTATAAAAATATCAACAATTTCCCATAAAACCAAGTTTTAAACTACTTCCAAAGATGTAAGATTCACTTAAGTTTCTTTTTCCCATGCCTGCCTTTTAGACCGCCATGAAAGAAAACAGACTTCAATACCAGAACTGATGCTGTAAATAAGCTTAACAGAATCTTCTTGATTTTGCCAGCTGTTTCACTTTCAAGAACAAATTCAGTCATTTTCTAAATTTGCTAAAATGTTCATTTAATCTATAGACAGAAAAGCCAGAAAGTGGCAATATTAGAATAAGAACAGGAAAATTTGTGCAAAACACTCAAAATTTTGTTTCCAGATTCTCCTTTTGATAATGCATGATGCCATTAATGCAGTTTCTGACAATCACCATATTATCAATGCATCACATTGGTGTTCTGGTAGCCTTGTAAACCACCAAGACAGTGTTTGCGTACAGGCATGGTTAAGTCCAGTTGAGTTAAGCACTACATAGGGGCTGGCATCAAGTTTCAAACTTAACAGCAACAAAACCTGGGAAGTTTATGACACTTCTGTGTGAGACAGCAGAGATATGCTGACCTTGTAAAATACCAACAACAAAAACAGTGACAATTTGTCACTTACAAATTTAGTCTTTTGCTCAATTGTCACTTACAATTTGCCTTACACAAGGCAATTTAACCTCCTATGTCACAGAAGAGAAAGGTCATCTAGAAATATATCTAGGGCTGAATTCTACCTGCACCCTTTAGTATTTGAAATCACTTATGAAAACTGGGATCAATATAAAGCACAACAGTAGCTACCCCACATGTTGAGTGGCAGTGATAGTTCAAGCATGCAATTTTACAGCAGGCAGCAAACAAGATTGGGAATTCAGGGTTAAAATTTCCAGTGAAGTTTTGCCTTATAAAGTAATGCATGTTGACCAAGAGAGTAAATCAAATGGCTCTCTAACAAACTGAAAACAGCTGTTTGGCTGAGTTTGTCTCTGATTTAAGTTTGGTAATTAGTGCCCTACTGTGGCTCAAGGTTATTCTGTACTAGTGGAATAGGATATCATATGAAAATCATCCAACTTCTTAAATTACTCTAGCATCAAAAATTCCACTGTACAAAAATATGCTGAAAATGTAGCCCAAAAACTTACCTATGAGCCTTTTAAATGTGCATTTGTTTTTCTGATGCGTAATTACATAAAATGTAATTACAAGAGACTAGAATATCTAATGCCAAACAAATGATTTGTCACTTCTAGTCATTCCAACTATGTTTTCCTACAAATACACTGAAAAACAACTTCATTAACTTGAGGTCAGTGATACAGCATCTTAATTTAAGAATCCATTCCCTGAGTTATTACGCTTTACCTCAGCATGCAGAAAAATTGCTCAGATTCTTACAATTAAGCATTCCTACAAAGGAAATGTTCCTTTAAGGTCTTCCCATACCAATAGTAGCACAAGATATAAAGCTACTAAATTTAATTTTTCAAAGTTGAAAAATTTCTTAAATAAAGCATTGTAGACATTTGATTACTTTAAACTGAAGTCACTTGACTAATACTTGATTTCCCATTAATTCCAAAGCATACTGTTGTTTTATTAGTTGTATCTAGATTATTAGGCACTTTTACTGCTTAAGAAACATGAATCAATAATTTATGTTAATAATGTAATTACTATGGCTTTATTGATCTGCCTGTTGAGCATCAAACAATGGACATGTTCAGCTGACTGAAGCATAATTTTTCATATATAAAAAGTGAAGAAACACCATTTATATCCAGCATACGAAGATTTCTCTTCTGGAAATTCAACAAAAAAATTTGTCTGTCCCTCACATATGGACCAAAATTTTTTAATCAGTATCAATTATTGCAAACTGCTACACCAAATCTTTCATACTAAGAGGACAAGTGCAATGTAAAAATATTTTTTAAACAATAATTTAGCCCTACTAAATAATTTAAAATCAAAGTAATTATTCTTTCTGAATATTTGAAAAAATAACTGGAAGTCTCAAGCGATCTTGAGATCAATCTCCGGTGATTTACCATCAGCTCCGAGTAAAAACTGAATTCAGTTCAGCATAGTATTAGAAGCGTAATTTTACCTGGAGATCAAATTATCATAGACTAATCACAAATAGGCATTTTAAGAGTATCCCTACTTTACCCAGCACACCAGTCTCTTTTTTTGTTTCCCATTTTCTCAGTTGCTATATGCAAATTAAACCTTTGCCAAAAAAAAACCCCAAAAACGTGTATATGCCCTAATGATTACTGGATCTATGCCACAGAAATTGCATTTTGAAAATACCAGTGCTAATAATTCTTTCAATGTCATAGAATCATAGAATCATAGAATCATAGAATTGGCTGGGTTGGAAGGGACCTCAGAGATCACCAAGTCCAACCCTTGAACCACCGTTGTGGTTGCTAGACCATGGCACTGAGTGCCACATCCAGTCTCTTTTTAAATATCTCCAGGGACGGAGAATCCACTACTTCCCTGGGCAGCCCATTCCAATGCCTGATCACCCTCTCCGTAAAGAAATTCTTTCTAATATCTAACCTAAACTTCCCCTGGCACAACTTGAGACCATGCCCTCTTGTCTTGTTGAAAGTTGTCTGGGAAAAGAGACCAACCCCCACCTGGCTACACCCTCCTTTCAGGTAGTTGTAGAGGGTGATGAGGTCTCCTCTGAGCCTCCTCTTCTCCAGGCTGAACAAAACCAGCTCCCTCAGCCTCTCCTCATAGGGTCTGTGCTCAAGTCCCTTCACCAGCCTGGTTGCCCTCCTTTGGACCTGCTCCAGGACCTCGATATCTTTCCTGAACTGAGGGGCCCAGAACTGGACACAGTACTTGAGATGTGGCCTCACCAGTCCTGACTACAGGGGCAGTCAACAAAGACTGGACAAACTCTAGCAGGAATAGCAGTAAACTGACTGTGTGCTCTTTAAAAAATGGAGTAGGGTCTATACAAGTCTTTCTGAATATGTAATACAAAACAGGCAGACATCAATCTGAAATCCCTTCTGCATATCATTTGCCAGGGACCAATTTCCGTATTTACATTCTTTAAATACTCATACAATAGAAGCCAATAAAGGCCCTTTGGCTACAAAACACATCAAGATGCACACTCTGCCAAAGACCCCCCCCGCAGAACTGCTGAAGAAACCAACTGGAAGCAAGTGAAGTCCCCACTGTTTTGAATGAAGAGATTCATAACAGAACCAGCTAGGTTGAAAGAGAAAGAAATAGAAGAGCACAATAATTTCCATTTAACTCCTCAAGATTCCTTGTACTTAGGGCAACATCAGACATAACCTCACCAACTAACCACCAGCTGGCATACATCAAAATCCAGCCTTGCCCCTTACAGAAGAATGGGAAGTAGATGATCTAAATCCAAGCTCTACTGGCTTATGCAGCTTCAGAGATTTTCCCTGCACACTTTCAGGCTCCTCTTATAGGCATTTTTCTAGTGTCTCCTCAGTCTGAATGCAGTCCAAAACCACCTAACTTCAAAAATTTGGCTTTACTACAAAATACTGGGCAGACCAATAGAAATCTTTGGGAAGCTACAAGTCATTGTTCAGCTACAGCATCTGATGTAAACTGTCATATCAACCACTGCTTAACCTATCTAATCCAATCCACAAACACACTCTGAATCCATGAATGCCACCAAATGCTGTCATAGCTAAAGACAATTATTAACTATGTGGACCATTTTCTTCTGATATGTCAGTTCATAGAAGTGTGCAACAAATATTTTCGTTAAAGAAGAGAGTATACATGGAAAATAGGACTCCTTGTTGCTAAGCAGACTCTGTCAGGCTTACTCTGGATAGAAGTGACGGCAGACTTTATTGCCTTTTAAATGAAATAAAGTTGACTTAATTTAACATATTGACTGCTGATTTACATGCAAATTATAAAATAATTAGCAGAGGATATATGTTTCTAAAAGAATACTGGAAACTACATTATGCACACATTTCCAGAGATCTGTTCAGGAGCTGCCTAACACTGAAGTCTCTAAGCTTAATGTTCCATAAGCTCCTGCTGATGCTTCTGTCCCCATCAAGACAGCAGCTAGCAGACAGATGCTAAATCAATTCCTGCTTAAGACTGTTCAGATTCCAAAACTTGAGCAGAGCACCACGTCAGCCACATATGGGGCTCAATCCAATATGCAAAGCCACAACATACTTGACATGCATACACATAGTAGGACATTGTGGAAACATGTCTGTGGGCACTTATAAAGCACGACTAATAAAGGCAGTATTTAGTAGTTCTCGGTTGCTGTTGTTTTTATAGGAAATCTTAGAAATCTTCCCTCTCCCTCAATCTTTCCTCAATACAGAGTGGTTCAACATCTTCTGCATGACAGAAACACATATAGGCTACCTTCCCTTTGAGGCTGCCTTTCAGCAGCATTGCTGGACATTGTCACTGGGGAGAAAGAGCAAAATGCACAGCATCAGAAACTGACAATAATAGACAAAGCATGCTTTTAATGCTTAAAATTTCAGCTTCATCTAAAAGCACACAATGCTGTGTTCAGCTATGGAGGTCATCTGTTCAGGATGTCTCACTTCTTGACAGGTTATCTAGCCTCATCTGGATCTTGTATCAGCATAGGAATATTGAAGTTTTTTATCATGACAATTCTATATTATTTAATACAAAGTTCTGCTGTGTAATTCAGCATCCTGAAAGGAAATATGTACTCTTAAATATTCAATTAAAATTGAAACAACTGTAGAAGTTTCAACTTGTATTGATATCTGTCCTAGTCTGAACCAGGAGAAAACCAATTTCCTTTCTAGTAATTTTAATTTTCAGTTAACTCACTTCTAAATAGCTGCACTTGCTGAGATTTTCATCACGTCTTACAGCCAGTGTCTGCTTCTAGGGCTGATAATGTTCAATGTTTATAGTTACTACTGGAGAATAGCATGCAGACCCAAGGGCACTGCCCGGTTCAGCAAAGCTTTTTGTGCATTGGAAAGGGAAGAACAGAGGTCACACCTGCTGCCCTCCTGTGGGGAGGAGCGAACATGACAGGTGATGCAAATGTACCATATTCCATCCCACAGGCATTATATTTGGTATATAGCTGAGGGATTATGAGGGTCAAGATCTCATCTATAGCTAGTGTCCTGGGAGGATTCTGTCTTTTGCCTACCTTTGATCCCTGTCTGTGCATTCCTGATTCTGCGTGTCCCACATCAAGCTCCCGTCTCCTGCTGGCTCCAGGAGCCCAGACCAGGGCTTTCCCAGGGCCTGCCCTGCAGCCTTGTTGATGACATGAGCATTACAATGATGGGCTGGTGCAATAGTGTGTTTCTATATGTTTGTATATATTTTATTATTTCCTTTTTCATCATTATTGTTTCGTCAAAACTGTGTATGATTTCTGACGTCTCTCCCCCTTGTTCTCTTTCCCTTTCTGGGGCTGGAGAGGGATTAATAGAGAGCTCGTGTCAGTTGTTTGATTGCCAGCCCAGAGTTAAACCTTCAACTTCTATGATATACTTTTACTTAAGGAATTATTTACTATTTCCCTGCTTCATGCAGAAGGAGTAATGAATGATTTCCCTAGAACACTTCTGTGTCTCCTGTCTCTACAGTACTCAAATGCTCAACAAAGAAAAGAGGTCATGGAGTTGCAGTAACAGCTATTTTTTTTCATGACAACATTCAGCTGAAATTTTGTGCTGTTCTCTTCTCATGGTATTTTTCATATTGAGATCAATGATGCTTCCTTCTTAATTATATTATACTTTCACATACTGACGCACAAACTTAGAGATCAGCTCATTCACCACTAAAATGCCCCTACTGTCAGAATGCAACTAATCTTACAGTAAATACTTTGAAATTTCAAATGACAAATTCTTCAACAGTCATTAGGAGATGTAAGAACATACGAATTTTTTTTAATATATATATTTGTATTTAGTAATTTGTATGCATGACAATCCAAATTCTTTCTTGTATCTATACTAGAAATAGCCATAATAAAGATAGAGAACCATCTATTACAATCCACAGAACCAAATATATGGTTCCTTTGCCATTTTGGCATCAGCAATACAGAGCCCCACCTCTCCATGATACATCAGAAACAGTGCTGAGCAGTAAAATGCTTCCAAAGTTTCTTTTTGTAATCAGATCCAGAGTAGGGATCTTTTTAGCTCTGACAAAGAGTTTTAAAGACTGATTCTGAATTTCTCTTTAATTTCTACAGAGGATAATTCAAAAGGGGGTATAAAACACCTTGGGTTCCTTTACTAAAACTGGTATGCTGCTGTCAGTATCTCAGTATGTGGCTATCAGCAATGACAATATGCAAGTGTCCTTACACATACTGCAAGTCACTGCCCAGCTGTACAGCAGCTGGACCTAACTAAGCCCAGGAAAGGTCACGGGTGATAGGATACCCAAAGTATTACTGGCTTGTTGTGTTTATCTTTGATGGCCAAAGAGTGCAAATGCTGAAAAGGAAAACAAACACTTCCTTTCACCTTGGATTTCTTAAATGATTTAACGTCTTTGTCTCTTATGAGAAGCAGTTCAAAACATGACGCTTCTGTAGACTGGTCACTGGAGGCCACAGTGCATGAAGCAGAGAGAGAAGCAGGCAGATTTCAGTGGTCTGCCTTCACAAGGACATTGAATTATCCCCAAAGACCTTTGATGACCTAGCAGTCTCAATGGCTTCTCAAATAGCATTCTACTAATAGGTACATGACTTCTAATTTGCAAAGCTAAAGGGCTGAGATTTAGCCAATTTACAGACTTAAACATACTAAAGGATTTATTCTGTTCTGAAGTTGTACAGCAACACAGTGGAGGAGCAGAAATTATCAGAGAAAAGAACTATCACATTGATTAATTTTTAGAATGAGCTGGTCAGGTAGACCTGATGGCACCACAAAGCAATGTTACATAAAGATGAAGAATTTATTTAAGAAAATTTCTATATTTACTACAATTTTATGTTTAGCATGCTGTAAGAAGAGAAAAGTAAAACCTCTCTGTGAAAGTACACCATATACTTTACCACACAAATTTAATTGTACAGACAAATAAAAGTCAGTTGTATCGAAAAATTAAAACCAAACATGTCCACAAAACTTGTTACCATTATAATATACTGTTAAGATATTTCTTACTATATTTTGTTTTCATCCTCTGCTAGCATAAGAGACTACATAAACAGATAGCTTTGCCACTTGAAATCTAACCCTCTTTAGATACAGTAGTTGGAGTATAAGCATGGTAAATAGGTACAGAAGTAAACAACTTGATAAATAATGAAAATATAGAGAGCTGAGGGAAGAAGTTAGGTTTACTTAGTTCTTGCTGTTACTTCAAGAATTCTGAAGCACAGGAAGCTCTTCCAGGGAACAGGAGAGGGTTTATTCCATCTAATCCACAGTCTTGTTGTTAGACTATAGACTGGGGTTACTTTGGGTCTGAACCTTCTCAAATTGATCTTCCAGAAGGCATAGGAACACAACTAGTCCTCGTGATTACAGCTGGGTCACTCACACCAGCTTCTCATCAGTGGGAAAATACTTCAGCTCTCCAGCTTTAAAAACAATATAAACCTAGATTTTAACAAGCAGGTGCTAAATAGGTTGTCACCAGCACTTCCTTAAATGCACAGATACAGCTGCTCTCTGGTAACAATTTTGTGCTTTTCACGAATCCTGTTCGTGTGTTCCATATTTACTAGTGGGGCTAGACACCATTTCTTTTTTAATATAGGATGTTTAACTTAATTGTAATGGGAAATTTAAGACTCGCCCATATTTGAAATTGTTCATATTTAAGAAATGCTCTCATAGGCATTAATACTAAGAACACCAAAGTGTTCTGTGTGTTAGGTAAGCATAGTTAGTATAGCTGATGCAAAGCACCATAGAGTTCTATGATGTTTTGGACCTCAAAAGGAGAAAATTCAAATAAATTTGTTATATTGATAGGTGACTATGTAATATACATGCATATAGAAAAAAAAGGATACGCATACATACATATCACACATACCTATTTGCACCCAGTTCTGTTCAATCTCTTCACTGATGATTTAGATGAGGGGATTGAGTCCACAATTAGCAAATATGCAGATGACACCAAGTTGGGGGGGAGTGTGGATCAGCTGGAAGGCAGGAGGGCTCTGCAGAGGGACCTGGACAGACTGGAGAGTTGGGCTGATTCCAATGGGATGAGGTTCAACACGGCCAAGTGCTGCGTCCTGCACTTTGGCCACAACAACCCCATGGGGAGCTCCAGCCTGGGCATACAGTGGCTGAGAGCAGCCAGGCAGAAAGGGACCTTGGAGTTTGGATTGACAGGAAGCTGAACATGAGCCAGCAGTGTGCCCAGGTGGCCAAGAAGGCCAATGGCATCCTGGCCTGTGTCAGTGTGGCCAGCAGGTCCAGGGAAGGGATTCTGCCCCTGTACTCAGTGCTGGTGAGGCCACACCTTGAGTCCTGTGTCCAGTTCTGGGCCCCTCAGTTCAGGAAGGAGATTGAGGTCCTGGAGCAGGTCTAGAGAAGAGCAAGGAGGCTGTGAAGGGATCCAGCACAAGTCCTGTGAGGAAGGGCTGAGGGAACCGGGGCTGTTCAGTCTGGAGAAGAGGAGGCTCAGGAGAGACCTCATCACTCTCTACAACTCCCTGAAAGGAGGGTGTAGCTGGGGAGGGGTTCGTTCTCTTCTCCCAAATAGCTACCAGTAAGACAAGAGGGCATGAACTGCCAGGGGAGGTTTAGGTTGGATATTAGAAAAAAATTCTTTACAGAGAGGGTGATCAGGCATTGGAATGGGCTGTCCAGGGAGGTGGTGGACTCTCCATCCCTGGAGTTTTTTAAGAAGAGACTGATGTGACACTCAGTGCCATGGTCTGGTAACCACAGTGGTAGTGGATTAAGGGTTGGACTTGATCTGAAGTTCCTTCCAATCCAGATGACCCTGTGATTCTGTGTGATATTCAAAAAAAGTTTAGGGATATCCAGGCTGCCTTAATTTGGTCCCAGTATATTCAAACAAATATATAAAAAAGGATTTAAAAACCAACCGAACCAAAACAAAAACATTTTTCACAGCATACTTTTTACATAGCCACTGAGTTTCTGTGCCAGTAGAAGCATTCCCTTCACTGTAGGCTGCAATGACACCAAACAATACTTATAAAAATATTCTCACTGAAATCAGGAAGGGCCAGAATGACAAACTACTAGGTAAGAGCTACTCACATAAACAGTCGTAGGAAACTCAGATGGACTAAGGAAGTTAACAATTTTGGCAAGTACCAATACAGTGACATTAGTTTAACAGCAGCTCTGCTCTTACTGTGCTTTTGCTTAATGCAGGATTGATGTGTTCTTTTGTCTTAAATCAGTATCACAAGAATATAAAAAACTAAAGACAGCTCTGAATCCTGACTCATAGAAAACAAATTAAGGTTTTCTTTCAGAATTCATGCAAAAAGAGCTCATAATTTTTAATTCCTCTAGCAAATTTTTTTCCTCTCTCATTATTCCATTTTAGTACTTTAAGCTACTGCCTGCAAAAGAAATTAGAAAATGTTTTCCACATAATACTTGAATACTTGAATTTAATCCAATGTACCCTTATTAGATATGAATTGTCACAGATTACTGTCTTTTAAATAATGTTTCAAAACTTCTTGTTATTTATATTTTAGTTTTCTGTATTCTGAGGTCCAGTTGCAAGTGTTTACCATAGAAAACTCGGTCAAGCTGGTGTTTGACCTTTGGCAGGAAGCTGCCCTCACTCTGGCTAGTCCCAACAAACTAGGCCCAAGACAATAAGCTGCTTTATAGCTATTAGCTGGGCCAATGTGTTTCTCCAGGAAGACCTCAAGCTGAAAAGCCAACACGCTTGACAACCACAGCCAAGGTACCAAGGGCCCAAGCACTAGACATTAGAAAACAAATGGAAAAGCACACATAGCTACATCTGGAATCCTAATGGGCCACCAATGGTTCCCAACTAAAGGAAGAATTACCAATGTTGTTTTATCATCCCTTGTGCTAACTTAGCTGTTTATGTACAGCAATAAATGATTTTTTAAAAACATATTTGGGTCATTATGTCATATACCACCAGCAAGTACGATTGTTTTATTGCGCTTGGAGTCAAAATACACTGCTATACCCAGATGTAAGGGAAGTTCAAAACCTCTAGTCCTCCTGTATTTATTCCTGTTGGACAACTGGATTAAGTTTTTAAAAGGAAAACTGAGAATTTTTATGGCCTGTACTCCCGTCTCACTAGTAAAATTTGCACTGCTATTTTCCTACAGAATTTTATCTTGCCAATGATAACACTAAATATTAACTTACTAAGCAACATTCCAACCAACAGGAAATGCCACACAGTTTATTGTCAAAACATTCCCATTCTTGTCTTCCAAAGCCAGGATATGTTATATTAAATAATTTTCATGTGCTTGAATTAAACACCAATCGAAACTCAATGCAAAACAATCATAATACTATGGATTGAAATGAAAATACATATATATTTATCAACAGAACTAAAGGAATACTCTGTAGGTATGGTCCTAAATTTACATGTGCAAAATCAAGCTTTTCCACAATCTACAGTCAGAATGTGTGTTTTTTTTCATTTAATGAAACATGAAACTCATATAAAGCTTCTTACACAGTATTTCTAAGCAGAGTACTACAGAATTTAACAAGCTAGATCCTTCAGAATTTGCTGCTTGAAATATCAACTCAGTCAACATGAACATCTAAAAGTATATGTATTTTGACATAATTATAATTTTTAAAAAATATTCAACATTTGTTAGCAACTGTTCTAAAATTAACCGTTTTCCAGTTTAAAAGCAACATTTCTCAACAAAATTATTCATGACTTTCCACTCAAAACATATTAAAGAAATTTGAAAACAAGTGCAATATATCAAGTCACAATTGAGCCGATTTTCAGTAAATGTAATCCTAAAAGATGTGTTCATTTCAATGGAGAGTGGATCGGTTGGTAATGAAAATGAATATATTATTTAAAGAAACCAGGTTTTTTTCTTTTTCTCATTTCATTCTCATTTCCTTTTAAAATTTCTTGCTCCCTCTCTCTCACTTCTGCTTTTTCTTTTCCACATTTTGAGGTGGGGAGGGTGTTAGAGCTACAGAGTCATGGGGACCAGCAGGTCTCAGTGCCATTTCTCATGGACGAAAAGGAAAATACTAAACAAATTCACCAGGAATCTACACTGATCTCTAATGTGGAGTTTTCCAAGATCTAATTTATTTTTTTCTGAGTATCATTTAACATCAATCTGTAGCTTCCTAGGAAGATTGTCAAGAGTGCATCCATTCATCCCACAGGTTATGCTATAGCAGTGCCAACAGTGGGTCAAGGGCAAGCCCATTGGGAAGACTGCTGAGATGCAAATGATCCAAGATAATCCAAAGCAACACTAAAAGAAGAAAGTTACTGTCATAAACATATGCAGAACCTAGACATGCAATGTTTATGGTGGTGATGCATCGAGTAAGATTCTCAACTACGTTTCAGTGAATCAAGATGGATGAATTTGTCAGCAACCTAGAGACTTTCTCCATTAAATTAGCTGGTAAATAGCTCAAAATATTTTAGGGATTCTTATATCAAACACCAGAGATTACTTCAAGAAATTATGACTTAGTGATGATTAAGAAAGCTCTTTGTAGAGAAGTTAATAGTAAAAGTAGATTATTTTCACAACAGTTTTCATCACATTGTTTTTCTTTAATTCTACACTCCTTAGTGTAACCCTTACTTGCTGCGGAAAAACAGATGTGAATTTGACACCCTGTACTTGTTGATGTGTTTCTAAAGCTGACAGCAGAGTGTAGAAAGTGAAATTTCCTTGCTTCTGCTTCCACATGGCAGGTTAAAAGCACAATGAAGTAAACAGCTGAAGTGTTTCCCCCGATTTCCAAGAACAGCAGAAATACTATGTTACAGCTAAAAGAAAAAAATACAACCCAGCAACTGATCTGAAGACATTATAAAGATGTTTCAGAGGTGTCTGTTCTACTTCCAAAATGTATGTTAAATAGGAAAAAAATACTTAAAAATTCAATTCTGGCACTACTGTAAAGCACCACATGTCTATATGATATAGTGCATTATTTTTACAATGTTTAACTTTGTGATGTTAGTATATATATATGTGTACACACATACATGTATATCTTTGTAATATATGCTAGCATCCAAAAGTTAAACATTATATAAAAAGTAGTCAGCAATTTAAAATAATTCAGAATACCTTTTCATTGCTGGCTTTCCAGATTTTTTTTTAATGAAAGAAGCAGAGCAATGTTTAGAGAACAGTTTCAGAGAAACAGAGAGCACATTAACAAATACTAAAAGATAAATACATGTTTTCTTACAGAATTAATTCCTTACATATGCCAAATACTCTCCCATGCTATCATTAGGAAAATGCAATCCTCAGCTAAAACAGATTTTAAAGATATTTAAATCCAAAGAGACCTCATACCGAAAGAGATGAAAAAATAAATTATATACTCATTTTGGTTTTCATCTGCATATTATTTTCTTCTCTTTCCTACCTTTCCTCTCTCCATCCTCACTTCCCCTTCTTTTTAAGGGAAGAGAATGAAATAACTGATTAATCTCGGTGTTAACCACATGCACCTGTGCAAGACCCTATCCATCTTAAGCATGGTTTGTTATATTGGAATAAGTTTTAAATAAGGAAGAAGGGTTTGTACAAGTGCCACAAACAGTAACTTTATAGAGGCCAATACTACAATATTGAAAAAAAAATATTAGATTTACAAAACTCATACTTATTATTCCTAACAATATTTATGTTTTCATAGACAGTAACTAATTCTAAAGGCATAATTTAAATATCTGCCTGAAAAACACTGCTAGCATTTATTAACAATCTCTGTTGAAATTCTATTGTGTATTTTGTAGCATTAAAGTAATTGCTACAGTTTCTCACTGTACTTTCACAAATCAATTAGAAAACATCAGTTTCTAATTTTATCGGTCTGGTATTTTTCACAATAACTACATCTTACTGTGGAAAAAATGTGTTTTCCCTCTAGTGACTATTTGGCAAATGCGTGGTGAGTATTTCTCCCATTAATTAAAGTGGTTCGTTTTTGTTTACTTCTCTTTATGTCCCAGTATCTCCAGCAATTTCCAAAAGAATGTACTCAGCTGGCAAGAGGCCTGTTTAGAAGCTTGATAGAGCAAAACAAGATATTTCACACATTTTGAGAGAGTCATAAAAATGGTGATCTCCTCAAAGTGTTTGTTTGAAGAGGTGGGGTGAACATTTTGGAGAAAAGAATTATTCAGAAGTACATTCCCAATTAGACAATAAAATATATTTTAAACATGTTGCATAAGTGCATTTCTGAAAGCAAAGAGATTCACAAATGCTTGTGAAATGCTACCAAGTGTGATTGTATTTTCACAGTAAGGGTGACTATCAAACCTTACATTGCACATCAGTTTTTATTGCTGAATAAGATACTGGAGCAAAGAAGACTATAAAGCACAGCCTGTTGCAGCATATTTTCTGGCCAATCCTTCATACGTCAGATGCTGGGCTGATATCCCAAACCATTCCACATCTTTACTGGTACTCTCGTTTCTTTATATTAGAAGCCCTGTACTTATTTGTTCTCATAAGCAGCACTAAACAAGCTGTTCATAAAGTCTGCTTTAAAATGCATTTCCAAATATCTAATTGTTTTGTGAAACCCCTTCTTTCATGTTCCCCTTAAGAAGAGCCATGTGCCATTAACAGGGACTAGATGGCCTGTGACTTTGGTAGAGAAAGTTTTTCAAAGGCCAACTAACATCTTGTTTCAGGGATACTTTTGAAGTAAATGGCTCGGTCATAATGCCTTTAGGCAATATTAATAATGGACACCATATAATTTCAACACAATGCAATCACAAGCCAGAGATTTCAGTAAAAGCATCTGCACTGTTACTGAAGAATTTTTTCAAGTTTCCAGCAGCCCAGCATTTTTCCTGCTGACATCAGAGGGCACCCAGGCTAACTTTGCACATGTGAACTGAAACTAACTGCCTGTCAATAGAATTTTATAAATAAAAAATGTCTAGGTGAGCATCTCAAATAGTGTATCTTACTGCAGCCGAAAAGTCAACAAATTTTGAAGGTTTGTAAAGCACTAAACTTTGCCATGGATGTACAGCTGATTCTTGTTCAGTTTTTTCACACAGGCCAGTGTATTTTTTGGAGTCAGGGAGTACTTCATTGGTTAGGAAAAAGACAGGAAATTTTTCTTTGGCAGGTTGATTTTTTTTTTTTTTTTTTTAAATTAGCAGATGTTTGAAGCTGCTCCAAGGTTTGGAATGTTGAATAAATCCCAGTGGAGATAGATTAGTGGCAGAAAGCAGGTGAGGCGGTCAAAGGTGGATGTAAATACAATTTATCAGATGACTCTGCAATTTGTCACATTGGTATCACCATCACACATGTGGCATATATAAAAGCTTCAGTAACTGAGAATGAACATCGTTCCTCTAGCCAGTGTAGTTAGAACAGAGCTTCAGAGCAGCCAGGGACACACTACAAATAAATTATAGAATAGAATCATAAAATGGCTTGGGCTGAAAGGGACTTTAAAGATCACCTAGTTTCAGCCCTCCTGCCATGGGCAGGGACACCTACCACTAGATCAGGTTGCTCAAGACCCCATCCAACCTGGCCTTGAACACTTCCAGGGAAGAGGGATCCACAACTTCTCTGGACAACCTAACCTGTTCTAGTGTCTTACCACTCTCATAGTAAATAAATTCCTCCTACTATTTGAATTAATCTCCCCTCTTCAAGTATTAAGCCATTGCTCCATGTCCTATCATTACATGCCCTTGTAAAAAGTCCTACTCCAGCTTCCTTGTCGGCCCCCTTCAGGTATTGGAAAGTCGCTATATGGTTGTAGTGGAACAAAGCAATCAGACGCCTCTGATTACGAAGAAGTGGGTGTGAGCCGGTATCAAATCCACCTGTGCCCAATTAGGGCAGGCCCCCTATTGAGCATGTGCAAAACCAGGGGGCCAATAAAAGGTGAAACTCTTTTCTAGCAGACTAGCTCACTCTCAAGCACTGTATTACCTTTATTGCGCCACTAGCGCTCATCACCTCCAAGGTGAGGCTTTCTGTGGAGTGTCGAACCCGGGGCTTTCGGCATTGCAGTACTGGGTCTTAACCAGCTGCGCCACGAGAGCCTCACCTTGGAGGTGATGAGCGCTAGTGGCGCAATAAAGGTAATACAGTGCTTGAGAGTGAGCTAGTCTGCTAGAAAAGAGTTTCACCTTTTATTGGCCCCCTGGTTTTGCACATGCTCAATAGGGGGCCTGCCCTAATTGGGCACAGGTGGATTTGATACCGGCTCACACCCACTTCTTCGTAATCAGAGGCGTCTGATTGCTTTGTTCCACTACATATGGTCACCTCAGAACCTCCTCTTCTCCAGGCTGAACAACCCCAAATTCCTCAGCCTGACTTGGTAGGAGAGGTCCTCCAGCCCCCTGATCATTTTTTGGCTCTCATCTGGACACATTCAAGGAGCTCTATGCTGGGGACTCCAGAACTGGACACAGGGCTCCAGGTGGGGTCTCACAAGAGCAGACAGGGAGAATCCCCTCCCTCGACTCGTTGTCTACGTTTCTTTAGATGAATCCCAGAACCCAGTTGGCTTTCTAGGTTACAAACATACATTGATGGCTCCTGTTAAGCTTCTGGCCCACCATCACACCCAAGTCCTTCTCAGGGCTGCCCTCAATCCTCTCTCCTCCCAACCGGTATTATTAATGCACTGGAATTGCCTTGACCCAGGTGCAGAACCTTGCACTTGGCTTTGTTGAACATCATGCAGTTTGCACAAGCCCACTTCTCCAGTCTGTCAAGGTCCCTCTGGATTAAAAAAAAAAAATTCTTACTTTTATTTCTGGCACATCCTCCTCCTCACACATACATCTCTTGCTTGTCCTGTTGTCCATTAAAACTTGTATGCCTTAAGACTTTCCACTTTCCATCATCCTAAAACAATGCTCTTCGAGAAGCCTGAGCAGTGCAAGCTAGAACTTGCACTGTCATTACAACAAACATAAACCCTTCCTATGACAGCAAAAATCCTTTTGCAAACTTATGGCAAGACAAGAACCATTGATATAATATGGGAAAGCTGAGAAAAAACCCAACACACCTCAAGTAAGGATGGAAAGCATTACATAAATAATTATATACAGTAAAGGATTAAGAAGTTATGTTCTAAACTGCAGTAATTCATCTTTTCACTGTTAACAGTCAAAGAAAGAGAATGCATAGTTATTGAATATTCTTAATGGATGTATCACATACAGAGGCTCAGGCTTTTGGTAATGGAAAAACACATCATAACATCTCGAATGCAGTTCAAATTTCTAACAGAGTCCTTTGCATTTCAAGAGTCATAGCAAAAATCTGTGTGGGAAGCTTTTCAGATATGTTCCTTCAAGGCAACAGTTAAAAGTAGTAAGGTAAATGAAGTGTAATGCCAGAACAGGCCAGAAGTACTTTCAGGGGAAGGAGTGAGAAGCAAGTCCTATTGCAGAAAAAGTTAATGCTTTGCAATATGAAATACAGTGGCCCAGTAGAGGATGGGGCACAGTGTGAAGAAACATGTATTGTGCCAAAAAGAAATTCCATGCTTGTGAAGACTGTTATGAATAATGTGTGATATCATTGCTTATTTCAGCTCATGTGTAAACATTAATATATGTGATACATACATGAAGGCAAAGATACCTGCTATAGCATACTAGCGAAAGGAAAATATTCTACTGTGCTCTGTTTCTGCAGCAGAACATATTATAGAAATTAGCCTGATTAATATTACCACTACAGTTTAATAAGACTACCACATAAATATTGCAACAATGCTCCTACCCTCAAAATATTTTAGCAATTTTGTTGAACTTTAGTGTAATAACTGTATATTTACATCTGTAAAGCCATTGATTACTTGGACCCACATTTCTCTGTGAAGATTAAAGGTGAGAAAAAGAACAGTTATACATTAGACTACATATTTTTCTCATTTAAGTGAATTCTGAGCTTTTCTGAAAACAAGAATAAATCATGCAATGAATTAATTCATGCAAGAAGAGACAAAGAATGCTAATAGAATTTATTCATTAAGAAACTACTAGAAAATTGCTTGTACAACTTTTCCAGTTTCAAAAAATAATTTTAAATACAGTGATGGGGATTTTTCCTAGTAGTACATGGTTTTCATAAATAGTTCGAACACTCTTCTCTTCCTCCCAGCCTTTTTTAGTCATTATGGCTGTAAACCCAAAATTTAGTTTCTGAGAAGGCCAAATTAAATTACCTTTTGATGGCTGAAATTTGGCATATGCAACACAAACCGTGCTTGATCTTGCACTATTTCCATTTTGCCAGCATCCACAGAATACAGTAATAAAAACCCCAAACTCAGGGCTTCTCATGCTAAATAGTCTACAGACATAAGAAGAAAAAACAAAACAAAACACAACAAAACAAACAAAGAAAAACCAAAAACCCAAAAGAGCTTACAGTTCTGGTAAATTAAAGCCACTTGCCATGGTTTGACCTACCTTGAATGTCAGACAAACTATCACAGAGGTCAAGGAGGGAATGGAAATAGAAACTATGGAACTATGACTAGGTTTGTAACAGAAGGCAGGTAATGCTTTGACTGAAAGGTCCAGCTGCTTGCAGGCTGATGAATATCTGGTTTCAGAAAAGTGCATAATTGAATTAACAAAAATTAAAATGCAGCCTTCGGACACAAAATTGTTATGGGATGTGGATTTCAGTTATACTGTGAGTTGTAAGAAAATCAATAGGACACTTACATGAATGGAAAGAAAACACAGTTGTTCCCCCTTTTTTGTGCACTGCCTTATTTCTGGTACAATATACACAGCATTGTGCATGAAGCAATACTGACAGCAAACAGCCAATAGCCACTCATCTGTGAGCTTTTTAATAGAATCAGGGCTGTATGATCTCCAAACTAATGTACGTCTGAGCTCTTTTAGGCCCACATAAAGGCTTAATTCAGAAAAGCCTCGTAGACTTGTGTCTCATCTCTAGGCCAAATGCTTTATACCCACTGTTGTGCTCACCAAAATTTTCTTCCATTGCTCTTTTAAGTCCTCAGTGTACGTACTTACGGCTTAATTTACCTGTTTCCTGGGGATTTGCTTACTAGGGTTAGTCCAATCCTTCCTCTTCCCTACCCCAAGTTACCCTGGGTAATTAAGAGCTAATTATATATCAAAACATGATCAGTTCTGGCAGCAAAAAGAGTTCACATAGTTGTACGTGGTTCTGGTAAGTAAGCTGTCTCAAATCTGCTATGACAATTTATGTTTGAGTAACCTGGACTAAATTTAAAAAAGACACAATATTACCCTACTTAAAAATTAGAGGAATTCAGAGGAGTAGGAGAGAAGTAGAGGAAAGTAGTTATTTGAACTGTGGATTCATGTAAGGAAGTTCCTCTGAATCAACAGAGGTGCCTATTTCTCAGGTAGTTGACCAGACTCACTTTGTAGTCAGGGAAACAATCACAACCCTAAGAAAGACTTAATAAAACAGGTCAAACTACAGGTATCCTAAACAGACTTAGACATAAGGACTCACAAGGACTACAGAAAGCCCAAAATGACTAGAACAGATGTAGCCATCTAAAATAACCTGAGAGTAATTTACTGGTGTTGATATGGTATTTGCAATGTATAGACATGCCCTTGGAAGACACTACCATGAAAAATGGATTCTTGATTTTCTGTCATTAAAAAGTGCAAATGAATCTAAATGCATGAAATTTTTGCTGAGACCAACCAAAACTCTTTCATTTTGATCAGTACTTTGAAATCTCAGATGCAAAAATCTTGTAAGAGATTAAAAACTACAATTTCTGACACTGTCATCTAATCAAGCAAGTAGATAGGAAGGTGAAGTCAATGTATTTCTCACCATGACCAGCTGCTAAAACTTGTATTTGTTGCAGTTTTTGTACCCTTCTGCTCATCTGGAAATATGCACTGGAAAAATTAAAAAAACCTTTCCTGTCAACCTCAGGACCTTAGTGCTATAAAAAGAGAATTCATGGAGCAGGAATGGATTTTAATACAGTGTGACAAATATCAAGAATGTTTAATTCCTTTGTCATTCTCAACAGCTACCCTCCTCAAGACTCACTGACTGAGGAATGACTATATTGCCATTTAGAACTGTTTTTCAAACTAAAGCTAGCAACTAATTGGATATAATTCTGAAAACCTGCAGTCTCAGTCTCCCTTTAATCCCCATGCTTTTTGGATACATATAATCCCAAAGACACATTTTCTACTTGGAAACCCTTCGATTCATCTAGCAAACACACCTTCCAAGGTGTGAACCTTCAGCAAGGTTCAGTTGTCACATTTTAATGAAACCACATAAAAGTTTTAACGTGCACCATCTTTAATGGATGCCTTTAGAATCACAAATATAGCTCAAGAAAAATTTATTTGCTTTTCATAGCCTCTGAACACTTATTGAAAATAAAGCATTTATTCATTTAAAACTACTTTTTACAACAATAAAAGAAAATCATATGCTGGAACTTGCAAAAGAGTAGAGTTTAATTTTTACATTCTGTAAACAGACAATATTTAATCTGTTTAAAATTAAACTCGGAAGATCAATCAGATAGGCTTTTGAAGGGCTCAGACACTGCAAGTAGTTTAGCATTGTTCTTGCAGGAGATACAGCCAGTTGTTTAACCACAGATATCATTTAGTCTATAACTTAAACAAGCATTGATAAAGTTTTTTATATATAAAAAGATGCTATCAAAAAAACAAACACAGTATTTTGTACTACTTCAAAGCTTATTTATAATGTGTTTAGAAATATTCAGTGGAAACAGGAAAATAATGTCTTGATTTTCTAAACTCTACAACATCTGCTTTTACTTACTTCCAGCATTGTAAATTTCTATGGATTTCAAATGGGTAACCTTTTTCTTTTGTCTCATCCCAAATTTGAAGGTGTTCACATTATTTTTTCTAGTCCACATATTTTTCAATTTTTCACTTATGAATATAGCCATATGAAAATATCTGTGGCCTTCTAACAGTGGTAAATGCTAGTTAAAATATTTTACATTTTAAATAAGCACATTAGAAGCCTTTTAGAAATTACTAATTCTCAGAAGACTAAAATTCCTACATTTTTATCATTGTCCACTGTACATATGTAACTAGCTCTTTTTAACCAGACATCATGCTGCTTATTCATACTACTGTCTTCAATCCGAGTATAAACTCCAGAAAACATTATTTTTAAAAACTGCAGTACTTTCACTGGCTTGGTTTGTGGAACTGGCTACAGCCTTCTATAACTAAAGGTTTTCTCCTTTTAAATTTTTTCCACCTAAGAAAGGATTACCCTTGCAACTCTAGACATTAAGATGGAACAAAACATTACAAGATGTAACCCTTTTAACAGTTTACCTTTGAAGATGCATTATTATATATAGCTTTAGTGATTCACCTCCTTTATGTAAAATGAAAGCTGTTGGTGGTATAGTGTCCTATCCGAAGCCTTCATTTACGTGATCATAATACTGTTTGATAAATACCCAGCAACACCATAAGTAACTTCCTCTACCTGCTTAGATTAGAGGTAGACAAGCTACTCCTGTTCATGGGTTACTATCCAGCCACACCTGGGCTAATAAGCTAGATGTCTACTATAGAATATTTATGTTACTGTGTACCTTGATCTCCTGATCACCCAGATCAGGCTGATCAGCTATTGCATGATCTGGCTCCCATCTGGCCTCATACTCAGGTTTCCCTCCCATCAATCAATAGCACCTGAGGGGACAGCAGGAATGAGAAAGGAGCTGGTAGAAAGCTGGGTCTCAGACCACTGTTGGTTGGAAATAGTGACTGCAGGGTGAGGCAGAAGGCTTAGTTTCTGCTCAAGTTTTGCTGCAACATGAGATGAGGTCAGAGTCAACCATGCCCAGCCCTCAGAGGTTGGAAATGCTTCCAGGTCTACCAGCTTAAACATCGTTTCTACGTGTCTGACAACCAAAGGCAATGAAGACAAAGATGCTTCTGCATTGTCCTTCAAAAAACAAAAGCATGTTTACTGCTGTGCTGTAAGCAGCTGCATAGCATTGATGCTTCTTTTTATCTTTCTAACTCCATAACGATAATTGCTTAATTTTAATTGTAACTTCCCTCTTAAAGCCATTGTTTTTATACCTATGTCTGGAACAGCCAACGAAACATGGGGTTTGCCATTGGCAGCATGGTACACACAGCGATGTAGACTTTGTAACACATTGGTTTACAGCTCAGTGGAGATGGGACTAGTCTTCTAGATCTGGCCATCTTAGCTGAATTCACGGATGTTGGCTGATTTTATATGAAAGTTAAATCAGCATCCCAAATTCTCCCTTTCAACCAGCTTTCAAAACTTGACTTGTGTACTGTATTTTCCTTTCATCTCAACCAAATCTATGAAAAAATTCAACCATGTTAAACTCACTTCTGGAAAAAAAACAAGCAAACAAACATGAAAGTTTCATTTTACATCTCCTTGATTAATTATTGATATGCAGTAGTAGATTTAGCAATAGCCATGAAAAGTTCTATGCATAATTTTCATATATATATGTACCAATTAGTAGGTTTTATATTTTCAGTGCACAGTTTACAAAGTTATCTGAACACCAAAATTTTAAAGGAAAATCCATGACATGGCATCACTGGCATAACTATTGGAGAGCTAAACTAACACAGAAATTTTAGAAATAAGTACTTCAGAGAGCTGTTCCCATATGGGTCCTCAGATACTGCTGACTTCAATGAGTGTCAGAGAAGTTTACAGTCCCAATTAAAGACAATACAGGCAAGAGAACTAAAAATTTAGTTTCTCAGAAATGCTTCATTGCTTTTGCTTAAGACCTCTGACAACACATGCTATAAGCTATACTCTGATGTTCTGGCCTACAGAGGTAGAAGCCTGTTTCTCTGCGCATCCTCTGTGTGTGATGCTCTAAGGTACCCTACTGCCCACCTACCTATGGACTTCAGTTCTCCATCCACAACTCATTAGCTTGAAATCTTTTAGGCACATACTATTAGACCAAAGAGAGAGGAGAGAGTGGATACTCAAGACTAATCTTAATGCTTGAGATGCTTCTCCAAAAGCAAGGAGGTATGGAATTTTTAGATCCAGAAGTTTCAGAATTTATAAATGTTATAACAGAATTCCCATTAAAACAAGAATGAGAAATCATTATCCTTGGAAGCACATTTGTGTGTCTCAATTATGAGGGTAAAAAGCCATATTCTTCCGTATTCATCCTCTTTGACCGAAGTCTATCTGTTTGAAGTTCTTGGAAGCTCCTATTTCCCCAGCAAGAGAAATAAATATCTACATTTTCATTGAGATAGAAGCCCTGTTCTGTTTATCTGGAACATAAGTACCTGTATTTCAAAGAGATTTTGCTCTCAGAGCATGGCACTGGCTGAATTTGCAGTTATGGGCCCTTCTTTGTCAGTCAGTTACATAGCAAATCATTAGTGTGAGGTATTTGTAGAAAACTAGCTGTGGAATCAGCTGCTTGATTTCAGCTGCACACAAGATGCCTGTTCAAGCCAGTGGGGGCAGAAAAAAATGGTTTGAGTAAGCAGTCACAATCTTGATAAGCTTGTCAATGTCTTCCCCCCCAGGAAACAGGTGACAGAAATCGTCTTCTCACTACCTCAAGTGCCAGGTTGAACTTGGAGACCCAAATTCAGTTCAACCCCTGTCATGCCAGAGAGGTTTTATCCACATGCAAGTAAAATCACGTCCTTTGATATCTTTTGAAGAGTATTAAAAACTCAGAAGCACCTTTTTTAAGCAGAGAAGAGTTATTTGACTGAAATGCCCACTTCAGGCATCTTAATTTTCTGTACCAATGGTGTTGTCAAAAGCAGCCCTGATTCTCCAGTGTTCTCACATTCAACTCCTGGCATACTAAGAAGCCACAACAGCAGTGACCTTTAAAAACTCCCCCCTCTGTGCTACTGTTAATCAGCCTTTTTGTTCTTCAAATAAGTTACAGGTGTGGCCTTATGCTGGTAGGAAGGAATGGATGTAACTTTTCAGGAGCATAAATTATCAAGTTCTGAGCTTCAGGAAGACTGATGGGGACAACTTAAATCTTGTGTTTGAACTTCTTTGTGGCAGGCAATGCCCTGGGGCATGGCACTTGTAGCTGCCACTAAAGACTGCTGGACCAACCTTAGAGGACCATTGCAAGAAGTCCAACTCCATTTTCATCCACCTGCCCATATACATTAGTTCATAAAGAGAAGAAATGGAAGCAAGGAGTTGAAAAAAAAATCCGGCATCCAGCAGAACACGTATATACACAGACGAAGGAGGAAAGCAATTGGGGGTCGAGAGGAAGATGTAGAGCACAGTTTCTCAGCTTTGAAATACTTCTAATTCCTTAAGGAATGAAGAGATCATACAAGAAACTTCTCAACCAGACAACAGGTGGGACATACCTTTTAGAAGCCCCATTGTGATGCACCTTGAGAAATACCTCAGGGTAGCAACAGACCATTTTTTTCACAGTATGGCTCTCCTGAAAGAACCTTTCTCTCTCATCTGTATCCAATGTTCCATTCTAACTGGCTACAAATGCTAAAATAGCCACAAAGCAGAACAGCAGCTGAACTAGCAAAAGAGGCCAGCAAGGCCAACTTGCAGTCCTCTGCATTTATTATAGACATTCCTACTAAGTCAAATAAGCTCTGTAAATTAACATGAACAAATAAAAATGTGTCCTCATCATCATTTGTTTGCTCACTACATGTAAGGAAGGACATGTCTCATCACTCCTGTCACCAGCTATTTTTGGGTGGTCAAGTTCAATGATGAGCCACTTGATAGTCTTTTGGGGGCAAATAAAACTCACTGGATAGTAGCAAGAACTTTTGATCTTGTTTTACTCAACTTATTTATTGGTAAAATAGAATCTCAGATTTTTACTTAAAACAAGCATGGAATTAGCAACTGATAATTAGTTTTACATGCTTGAATTTGGTGACTCTATAAATCTTGCTTCTCTTATACTGGCATCACAACCACCACAACATTATTAAATCAAACTCAAGTTTGTATTTGGAGCGTCTCTCAGGATTGAACTCAAAAGCTTAAAGCATGGGTAAACATTCTTCTGCCAAATCCATTGCTCTCCATTCCCTACCTCCCCTAGGCAAGGGTAAAAGATGGAGTCAATTTTTTAAATTAAACAAACAAAATATTTGGTCACTTAGTTTCAGTTTCTTCTGGCATTGATGTCTTGTGGGTACTATATCAAGCCATGAAAAATAAATAAAAGGGAGCTGAACATTTCAAATACTGTCAGTGAACTTTTTTCCAGTTCAGTGAGGTTAATAGGCCTTTTAATTTACAAATTCATAAGAATAGGTTAATATGTTATTTATATACTCATAAAAGTCTCACTACTAGAAATAGAAATTAGTTCCTCATGACAGAAAGAGTCAAGATTAGTTGTAATTAACAGAAAAGTCACACTCAAACAAACTTCAGACAGCAGCAGCTAATTACTGCAGCTCGAATGTACAAGCAAGAAAGTTGTGAGCTTGCAAACCCTTGAACAAATGATTAGACTACAGCATGTCAGTTGGTCCAGAGAATCAGTTCAAGCAAGTTAAAAACATGCACAAGTAATTTACAGGGCTGGGAATAAATCAATCATTTCATTTTGGGATCAACCCAAATAAATTTCAGATCTTTCACCATCTTTTTGCACTGAAGAGAGACCCATGTTGTGTTACTCTGTCAATTGTCTAGAGCAAACCTTTAGATCCAAAAAATATTTAAATAAAAGGTTCAATGTTATTTTTATTCTGCATTTACATTAACTATGCCTTATAAGAAATATGTTATGCAATGTAGCCATGCATCAACTGAGAACAAGAAAGCATTTTAGGAGTTTGGAAAAAAAATAGTCTGTTTTTTGTTGGTGGGGGGTTTTTGTTTGTTTTTTGCTGTTGTTTTGGTTTTTTTTTTTTACGGTGGCAAGCACAAGCTATGCAGTGCCTCATTTAAACATCGAGGGTGTAAACTGGAAAACTGAAAAAGAAGGAAGTTTTTTATGAAATTTCTTCCTAGTGATGTTAACCCAGAGGAGCAATTTAACCTACTGAAAATGCCAATTGTTTATTTATGCTAAGAGAAGCTTTCCTTAGTGCAGCAATGTATAGTTCTTCACACAGTGATTTGTAGAGAAAATGTTTTATTAAAAGAACCTTCAAAGTGAGCATGTGGAACTTCCATTCCTTTCTTATGCTTTTCTAAATGTCACATCAAAACATGGCCATGTGATTAAATACACTAGTAATCATAGTTTTATTACAACTGCCTTATAAATCATGTTATAGCTAATTAATCTAATTAACAGTCCTATGCCCCAGGTACATTACAGGAAAAGACCAAATGAACCCAGTCTTGAAGAAACGACTAATATGTCTCAGACACCAATCCTGGATTTATTGAATGTTCATTGAATATCAACATGCTGTGAAAATATTACTGTACCTGCTGCTTTTATGGAAGTGGGGTTTGTTTGCCTTTTTTTTTTTCCTCCCTTAAAAAAAAATAAATTAGAAACACAGAAGTTAATGCTCTAAACTAAAGATACTTTGCTATTGGCTTGGCATTTCAAAGATAATTAATAAAGCTGATTAGATGAACCTCATAAATTTTAAGAGTCACAGGTTGGAAGTTTAGTATTTTTCTGCTATGTACAATTTTAATCTGTTTAAATCAAAACACTAGTACACAAATAAAAGTAGATGAGTCCCTTAGAACTTGCACTGAAAAGTCTCATGTTTTTAGAAGGTAAATAAAGAGCATGTTGAAGCAGAGCAGAGTTTCTAATGAGCTAATGTAAAAAAACCTCATGCAAAAGAAATCCGCATCAAAGCTAGCAGGCAATACCCTGACAGTCATCCATCAAACCAAAAGTCCCCTTAATAAATGCCAATTATAGGGCAAATATGCACAAACGCGGATAGCATAAGCCATGGGATCATTTCCTTCCAAGAAAATTAGTGACCAACAAAACACCCATGCAGTGTAAACTGCCAGCCTGCCCTACAGCAACACTCACTCCTGACTGGAATACTAACTACAATGATCGCTTAACTCCTTTTTATTTTTATTTTATTTTGTACTTTTGTAGGGGTTCAGAACCACACAGAATTTTGTTTGGGGTTATACAAATTGTGAAAGAATTTGTATAGAAGTCTAACATAACTTTTTAAAAGCCATGACATGCCTATAATGTATACAGAGTTTCTGACTTCCGCCGTAAGCGAGCCTTTTTCCTAACTTAATCATACTCAAATTTCACCCCTTTTAAAGATCCTGATTCAAAAATGTTCACTCATTCTCTGCAGTCCACAAATTTATACCATCTCTTCCTGTGGTATTATATGTGCATAAATTAAAAAAGAATGGTCTTGTATAAGGGCTGAAAACAGAACATTCCAAGTCCCCATCCCCCAGTTCTAACTTCAATTTATCACGGAAAATGTTTGATACAAAATATATGTTCTTACAAAATTATTATTTTATGTATGCATAGGATGTTTTTAATTTGAGCAGAACTACATTTCCTGAACCTAAAAAAAAAGGGTAGTACAGCATGCTGAAGTCAAACCAATGATATTAAAACTTCACCACTTAGATTTGCCATACATCTGATTCATTTCCAGCCCTTATTGCCAACACCTTCTCCTTGTCACACCTGACCAATGTTTTTGTTCTCCTAACATCAGATTTTTTAGACTTATTTTATCTGATACACTGAAAAGTAGCACATTTTGTCATATGGAGTGTCAGTGGTCCATTCATTGTGGTAACAGTTCAGGTCTAAGATAAAATCATTATGCTAATAAGACAAAGCATCTTTGCAAGAAATACTTAATAGTAGTATAATGACAGAGTGAATTAATTTCTTAGATAGAAACATATTTGATATATATATGGCCTAGTTTAGTGCCTTACCTAGGCGACCTCTGAAGTGACATCTTCCATCACACAGGCCAGCCTGTGCTATATTCATTTATTTCCATCTTACCTAAAATTATGATGAATGGTCTGAGCTCCATTCAATTATTGAAAATGTGCAAAGAAACAGAAACAATGAAACTGGCAAAGTGCTGTGCATTCTTAGGAACAATTTAGGCTAATTAGCATCAACTTCTCCCCCATTCATCATACCCCTTTAGAAATATAAACAAACTGTCAGCTCTAACCTAACAAACAGATCACTGAGCTACTTAACACAAATTATTCTTACATGAAAAGCTCCTTCTCAGGCAATATTCTCCTCTAGGGCATCTGGGAAGCTGAGCTATTAAAATTGAAGACATATGTTTCAGTCAAACTTAACTCCCAGATTGTAGCAATGGCTGTTGTGACAGTTTTCCGTCAGCATGCTGCTGCTGGCAATGTGCTACATCTTTAAACAAAACGATGCAACAATAGACAGCAACGATGCATGCTCATTTAATACAATATCAATGCCACCCAATTAGCATCCTACACCTAGAAGCGGAGCTATTAAAATTATTAGGGAACCACTGGAAGAGAGCACTGCTGTCATTCCTGGGTTCTAGCTCAAACTTCTCTTGTCGGTGCCGCAAATAAAAGGATAGCTGTAAACTAAAGGAAACCAGAGAGGTTCACAGAGCTGAATTCTTCCTTAACGTTACAATCCCTGTGCTACTTTGAAAGCCAAAGTGATAATGAAGTACTTTCTTCTTCCCTTTCTCCAAAATGAAGAGGAAAGTAAATTTGTCCCCCACTCCATACCTCATTAACACATTTTTTTCTGCAAAAACTAAGACATTTTTCATCACTTCAGTAAAATAGTTTGCTTTCTGGTGAAAGGAAGAAATAAACACTGCCCTGGAGCTTCCTGTTTCACAGGTATTTGAAATTTTGTTCATACATAAGAATAAGTCTTTTCCAGTAATAATTGCAAAATTAGAGAATATCTGCCACCATTTTTTGGAAGTGTTGAGGAGCTCTTTCAAAACTGAACTGGGATTTTCTTCTGGATTTGTAAAAGAAAATTCTTTTTTATTGCCTTGAATCCCTTTCAACAGCAAAATACGTAACTGAAATTTTATGAATTATAAGAGGAAGACATCTCTTTCACTTCTGTGCTTTGCTGTTTCTTCCTGGTTCTAATTTTATCTAGCCAGAATCATTTGGAGTACAGGTTTTAGCTTGCCTTTCTTCTCCCTCCCCACTCCTGAGGAAGATAATGAAACCAGCAGCAGTAGCTTTGAGGACTGTTTGCACAAAAAGGTGTAATATGAGTTTCATGGTAAGGAGGAGGATGGAGGATCTTCCTTTAACTTCCTGACTTGGCCCTCAATGCTGGCTGCATACACTGCTTTTTCCCCTTGCAGACAGATCTTCCAAGGCCTGGAGGCATAAAGTAGGAATGGGAACCACAGCAATTAGGTATGATGCCCCCAAACACCTCCACAGTGATACACTTCCTCCCAGCAATGGTGATACACTTTCTGAAACAACAGAGCAAGATACTATTTCTTGCTTCCAAAGAAAAGGATCTTGCCCAAAGACAGCCACATCTGAAAGTGTCTTAGATGTCAGCACCGACCAGAAAGCCTGATCCTAGAAGTATTACTTGAACCAAGTAGTAAAATTTGAAAGCACCTAGACAAGGGCTCTTGCCTATCTTGTCTGAAACAATCTAACAGCTATGGGCTTGATTTACCCAGAGAACTGGTATTGTAGTTCATATTCATCAAGGGACAATGAAGAGGCCTTTTATAGTGAGAGGGCTAAAAACCTGTTTCAAACTTCATGAACATAAATTGATACTTCAAGTAGCAAATCGAGATTTTAAGCTAAATGGAAACACTGGATGTCTGAAGTAGAGAGATACAAGTAACAGCATAGAAACAATATTTAAACACAACTCAAAGGTTAGACCAGATAGATGATCCTTGAGGTCCCTTCCAACCTGGCATTCTATGATTCACCTCTGCAGATAAAACTGCTCAAAAGCTAGGTGCAGATATAAGCAGATACAGGATTAAAATTAATAAAAACAAAGTCTCATGAAAATCTTGGAAGGCTAAAGTGAAAGAAGCAATTAAAATCACAGAATCTCTGGTGGGAAAAGATGTTTCAGATCATCAAGTACAACCATAGTCTAACTGTACCAACCATTAACCTCACTCTACCAAGTCTAGTGCGTAAACCATGTTCCCAAGTACCACATCTATACATTCTTTAGATACCCCCAGGGATGGTGTTTCAACCACCTCTCTGAATAGCCTGTTCCAGTGTTTAATTACTCTTTCAGTGAAGGAGTTTTTCCTATCTAATATGAACACCACTTGGTGCAATTTGAGATCATTTCCTCTAATCCTGTTGCATTTAACTAGGGAGAAGATGCCAACACCCACCTTGCTGCAGCCTCCTTTCAGGCAGTTGTAGAGAGCAAGAAGCCTCAGCCTCCATTTTTTCAGGCTAAACAGCCCCAGTTCCCTCACATGCTCCTCATAAAGCTTGTGCTATAGACCCCTCACCAGCTTTGTTGTCCTTCTCTGGACTCACTCCAGCAACTCCATGTCTGTCTTGTAGTGAGAGACCCAAAACTAACACATTATTTGAGATGCAGTCTCACCAGTGCCAAATTCTGGGAGATAATCACTTCCTTAGTCCTGCTGGCCACAGTATTTCTGGCACCAGCCAGGATGCTGTTGGCCTTTTTGGCTACTTGGGCACACTTCTGGCTCATATTCAGACAGATGTTGACCAACACCCCCAGGCCCTTCCTTTGGGCAGCTTTCCAGCCACATCCCCAAATCTATAAGTTAAGTCTATACCTTCATCCACTAAGCAGGTCACCTTGTCCTAGAAGGTTCATCAAGCAGGTCCTGCCTTTCATGAACTCATGCTAACTGGGCCTCAACAATATCACCTTCATGTCCTGCAGGTGCTGCACAGTGGCACTCTAGGTGATCTGCTCCATAACCTTCCCTAGCACTGAGGTCAGACTGACAGGCCTGTAGTTCCCTGGATCCTCCTTCCCACCTTTCTTGTAGATGGGCCTCACATTTGCTAACCTCCAGTCAACTGGGAGCTCCCCAGTTACCCAGGACTGCTGGTAAATGACAGAAAAGGGCTTGTTGAGCACTTCTTCCAGCTCCCTCAAGCCCCTGAGGTGAATCCCATCCAGCCCCATAGACTTGTGAGTCTAAGTGTTGTAGCATATGGCCAATCATCTGCTCTTGGATTAAGAGGGCTTAAAACTGCTCCCGATCCCCATCTTCCAGCACAGGGGGATGGGTACCCAGAGAACAACTGGTCTTGCAACTAAAGACTGATGCAAAGAATATTAAGTACCTCAGCCTTCTCCTCATCCGTGATCACTCTGTTTCCATCTGCACCCAGTAAGGTTCTCCTTAGTCTTCTTTTTGTTAACTTATTTATAGAAGCATTTCTTGTTATCTTTGATAGCTGCAGCTGGATGCATTTCAAGCTGGACTTTGACCTTTCTGATTCTCTCCCTGCAAAGCCTCATGTCATCTTTGTAGTCATGCTGAGTGGCCTTCCCTTTTTTCCCTAAGGCCATAAGATGCTTTTTTCCCTGAACTGTAGCCAGAACTTTTTATTTAGCCAGGTGTTTCTTCTTCCTCACCTGTTTTGTCTTTTGCAGAGGGGAACAACCTGCTTCTGTGCCTTTAAGAGCCCCTCTAGAATAATGACCTGGGCTCCTCTGCCCGTCAGGACTGCCTTCCAAGAGGACCAGTCTCCAAAAGTCTGCCTGCCAGAATTCGAAACTGCAAGTTCTGCTGACCCTCCTCCAAGAAGAGAGAAGTCTATAATTTTATGTTGCTATGTCCAAGGCATCCACCAAACATCACATCCTCCACAAGCCCATCTCTGTTGACAAACAGCAGGTCCAGTAGGGTGCCTTTCCTAGTAGGCTTCCTCTGCAGCTGTGTCAGAAAGTTGTCCTCTACACTCTCTAGGAACCTCCTCCTGCCTTTAGAAGATAAAAAACCCCAAACAAGCAAAAACAAACAAACAAGCAAAACCAAAAACAAATAAACAAGCAAAAAACCCCAAGTCAAAAACAGCTAGGAGAAAAACCTAAAGGGTGACTCCACAGCAACCAATAAGCATCCAAGGCAAAAGTCAGCTCTGACAAGCTGCAAAGGATGGAGTATTGCTTCAGCAACTTCACTAATAACTAGATATTAAAAACCTTTTGGCTAAAGGAATAAGAAGGGTGTTAACAAGACAGAGGCTGGCTTAAGGCTGGTCTGGTCATCCTAACCTATTCATCAGCTACCCAACAAAAGAAGTACTTAATTCTTAACTGTTGATCAAGAGAGAGTAAATGTGATGAAAACTGACCTCTAAGTTACAGCACTGGAGTACAGTGGAAAAGAGAAACTTTATGATTGTGTCCAGCTCCTATGTCTTCCTGGTTTCGTTGCCATTATCCACTTAAAGAAAAAATGGATGACTGTGGTCTAGAAACAGGGGTATGAAATTAGATTCAAAGGGACAGAGCAGCCCTAAACACTTTTTGGGTATTAGAGCATAAACTGGAGGCACACCACAGACACACCAAGCGGAATGTCACCTGTAGAGCCAGCAGTTTTCCTGGTGTTACAAAAAAGGATTAAGGTGGAGGTTATTTTATACAGAACAGTCTCAAATTAGGTTTTTTATACATTACTGAAAAAAACACGAAGGATATGGTTATGCTATCTAAATACAAAGTTGAATTTTTCAGTTCACCATGGTTTTTTTCTTGATTCAGCCTCTAAAAAGCCATTTTCCATCTAAAAAGTATGTAGTATACTTGATCACACATATTTCACGTTCAGTTTTAAATTGTTCCAATGGTTACAAAACTGTCCTTATTTTCCAGAAGCTATATGCATGTGTATATGACTGCCTTAGAGCCAAAAAAATAACTCTTTAATCACATATCGGGAAATTAATTCCAAACTTTCAGACTTCCACTGAGCTATGCTAAAAGCTCAGAGAACTTTGCACACTGTATTTTTACCATATTGTTATTTAGACCAAGTATATAACATTCAAGGATTAGTTTAATTATTTACACTGGGTTGCTCTCATGTGGCTGTTATTTATTTTTTTCCTTACATTTTCAAGTGTTTTCCATTGGTTCAGAGATGTTTTCTTCCTGGTTGTAGTGGCTTTCTAAGGCATGGCATCAAGTAATAGAAGCAGACAGGAAATAAAGTCTTGTTGCTCTCCAGAGGATGATTAAGCAAGTCTGCACTAGTTCCCTAAAGTTCCCACAAACAGGCTTTTATGTAATAACATATGTTTTCAAAGACATTTTTCCTGAGCAATGAAGAGTTTTCATGGGAAAAAAATAAACTAACTTTATAATACACAGTGTGGAATATGAAATAACTATTAAAAAGAGTGCTGGGAATTAAGTAAATTATTAGATACTTGAAACACCATAGCAAAATTATTCTTGTTTACATGCCTTAATATGAATCTTGGTCATTAAATCTTTCTTATTCAAGACAAGCATATTCTATCTTCCTTACATCACCATCTGTAATACTCTGGGGCCAGCCCAGATGATGGCTTTAATGCAAACAGTTTAGATGAGTTTAGTAGACTGCTTCTGTGAAGGAAAGAGGATCTATCCTTTGCCTCCCAGTTATGACCAGAGCACAGTTGTTTATAAGTTGAATTTTTTTAAAAAGTCCTCCAACATTTCCTTTCCATCAGATATTCCAGGTAATTACCATCATTAATCGGTACAGCAGTGCATTGGTAGATGCCATTAAGTATATATACATATATATGTTTTTTTTTAATACACATACATCAGAAAATATTAAGATTTTCTGTCTCTCTTTAATAAAAAAAATCTAAATAATTTTATCACAAGTATTTTAACCTATCAAAGTGCTTATTTATATCCACATGAAGATAAAATTTGACTATACAGCTTTAGACCTGAGGATAAACTGCAGTACAAGAATTGTCTACCAGTAAATAAAAATTTTTGAACACGGACATCAAAAAATTAACAAACTACACAGCATATGTTAGTTTCTCAGGTTACTTTCATTTCACTTGTGACTTCACTGCCCATTTACAAAGATTCAATATTGCAAATGTAGAAAAGCCACATCAACCAAAAATGCAGAAGTTAACTATGCTCTCACAAACCAGAACCCCAAGCTGTGTTTCACCAAAATATCTTGTATGCTTGGAAAGTCTGCTAGCCTTAAGTCTGATTCCTATGAACCATTGTAGGCATCTTATGTTCACGTTACATGGACAAAAGTTTTGTCTATGTATTAAATAATTTCCCAGATGTGTAAAATCACACTCAGCTTTTATTCCTAAAATCTAATATTTCTATGTTTCATATGAAACAAACATCTATTCAGAAAAGGAATGGATGTCTCTAACTTTTTCAATTAGCCTCAGACATTGCTGCCATATACCAATTTCAATTTTTTTTAAACTGTAATTCCCAAGACATGGAAGAAGAATATAAACATGGGTTCTCCCTGATAACACGGACATTTTCTGCCTTGCTGTGTGTTCCTCACTGAGAATTTCACTGTGTCTCACAAAAGCACCAAAGTGAGAAATCATACTACAGTTAAAATCTAACAAAAACTTGCCATCTTTTCATACCCATACATTCTGTCTTTTCAGTATTCAAGTATCTGGAAATAAATATACTTTTTTTTTATTTACTCTTCCTGCTTAGCTGCTGCTGTCATATTGGTGCATGTCTATGCCTGCATGGTTAAGAGTGGGAATTCACTCTGTGGGGTTGCTCAGTCAGAAACTAAACTAGGAAGTGACATAACAGGACATTTTCCTGGTCAAACAGGATCCTTCTTTCCTTTCTGTTCTAGTGTGTTTTCTAATGAGCTGTTAAAGGACCCAGATGATAAGACTCTCACCACTTCCTTCTTTCACATCCTGTAGATCTCACTGCTTGAAAGGGATATCAAGAGTCACTCTTTCAAGAGTGGTGTTTCATTTTCTACTCCTCTTCCTAAACATAAATGTTATTTTCACTCCACAACTAATTATGATTCAGTACCCAACAACAGCCAAAACAGGTGTGGATGAGGATTATCACAGCAAGAGATATTAAAAGGTATTATAATGTATCTGTTTCAATCTACTTTAAATACTTGAGCAAAATAAAACCCTTTCACTCACAAATAGCAAAAGCTGAAGCCAACTTCTGTTATACCATACTGGTTTGAGTATGATTTTGATCTTAGTTCTGAGACTTACAGTGGAAGTCTTCAAGGAAGTTTCATAGAGAATTGGTGTGAACAAGCTACAATTGTGCTGATCTGATCTACTTCTAATCATAAGAAAAAAAATAGCTAAAGGCAAGAACTGCATCTCCAAAACATGTACAAAAAATGTGATTGCATTGTAACAGCTTTAATAAAATGAAAAAAAAAAATAATATCTTCCTTAGACCAGTCTATTGAAGAAAGGGAAGACAACTGCTACAGAGTTAAAAGAAAAGCTTCAAAGATACATAAATGCTGGAAGGCAAACAAATGTCAACTTGTGAGTCTGTAAGAGACTGCTTGCTTCACTCAATTGTGCACAAGTTTGCTTCGTTTATACACATCTTCCCCAAGTATGGCAACGACAAATAGATAATCCAGGTTATTTTCCCATCATGTCTTGAGTCTAGTCTAGTACAGCCCTTCATACATTACTCAGAACAAAAATTAATTAAAAAAACTGTAATTTTTCTGTCCCTCTTAAGCTTAACAAGGTGATTCAAGCTGAAAATCTGTGCCTTCCAGGTCGCGTGAGCCTCTTAAGACAACAGATGGAAGCACTGTAGTTAACAGAAGCATCAGGAAAATCCAAAAAGCTGCCAAAGCATTCTTGCTCTTTGGTCAGAAACTAGAGAGCTGCCAAAAACAGGGGTCAGGAACAGAGAACTGACAACTTGTGCAAATGCTTTCCAGGCTGAGAGAGTCATTATTTCCAGGGCTGTTGAGATCCCTAGTTGGGCCTACATAACTTGAAAAAACTTTTTTTTTTTTTAATAAGCCATGGGTGGGTAAGCAGGCTCTAGGACTTCTAGCAGGCTTCTGGACTCAAAAATCAATTATTTGCATTTTAAATACCAAAACCTGTCACTCAGTGAAAGCAAAGAAGATGTGCTCAGGCCAAAGCCTGCTTACAATTCCACTCCAGCTGACATATATTTTTTGAGCAAAGAAAATTCCTGTTCATGCATTAAAGAGCTATCTAAGGAACATGGAAGCAAACAGGAGTCCTCCTACCACGTTCTGTTAAGTGTTGTATCAAACCAAGCTCTCAGATTATTCAGTGACTGCTATTCCTAAAATTTCACTTGCAATATTAGCACAAATGAACTCCCCCAGCATGGTGCATCCATATGAAGAGTCAGGTTTCGGTCCAGAGTAAGTGTCTCATTTTTGCTTCTAAGCCTGTCAGCTGGCTATTAATAGATGTCTGCATGCATGTGGATACTCATTTAAGGGGTAATTTAGGAGTCCAGGTGGTGAATGTTGATTAAAATGTGGTTAATTTAATAATATTGTTGAAAAGGTAAGTTAACTAGGAACCTTAGGCACTTTTGACACTAAGAATCAGCCACAGAAAAACTGAAATTTGTGTTTTCAGTTTAGGTTGGTTGATCTATGAAGCAGTAGAGGGATTCTAGGCCAATGTACCTTCTTTCATCTCAGATCTCTCTTCCTCATTTAAATCCTGCCATACAAGCAGGGGACTTTAAGATCCAAAATTAGCCACTAAACAGATATGAGTTCTCTATTTCCACATGGTCCAACTAAGAAAATATTTTCCAAAGTCACTGAATGCAAAATTATAAACCACTGGGAGAAGAAAATAGTATTGAAAGAAGGGAAAAGTGCAGGGCCTCCAGTAAGCTACCTTCACTACTTCAATATTAAAGGTTCTAATACTATGAAGAACTGAAGCAGATTAAGGAGATTAAGATCAAGCAGACTAAGCAGACTAAAAACAATACTCCTGAAGGTTTAACTGTGAAATGGAAGTAATTATCACCCTGCAGGAATATCCCACAAACACTTAAAGTGTCCAAGAACTGTTGTGTCTTCAGTTCTGCTCTTTTGTGTGGTCTGTACATCCCAGTCATTACTTACAATATTTTCTTCTGGAATTGTCACCTTGTCTAATTTAGTAGACATTCATTCAATTCACAGTTCTTCTGGGTTACACTTTTGTCAGTGTCATTTTGAAAATAACCATCAGAAGAGAAGATGCGATACCTTTTACCTTATATTGCTTTACTGCCTATTTTAGTGATTGTACAGTTAGCAGCTTGTTTCAGGACACTCAACTGAAGAACAGGAAAAAGTGCCACTGAAATGGATGTTATACTTGACATGTTTTGAGGCTACTTTTTTCTTCGAGCTTTCCTCACCATTATCAGAGGAATGAGTATTTCTCCTGGTCTCAATATCTGCTCAAAGACCACACTCCTATGTCACTTTCAAGATTTGAAACTGCTGCTTTGAACATAAACCCTCAAGGATCTTCCTCTGCCTCATTTGTAAACTCAGGCTGCATCAGGTTGGATTCCTGAATGCTTGATTCACAGACAAGGTAAATCATATAGTCATAGAATCATAGAATGGCTAAGGCTGGAAAGGACCTTAAAGATTTCCTATTTCCAACCCCCCCTGCATGGGAGGGGACACCTCCTACTAGACCAGGTTGCAAAGGCCCATCCAACCTGGCCTTGATCTCTTCCAGGATCCACTTGACCAAAAGCTACATACTATGGCCCCATGGAGAAGGCTCTTGTGTGTGAGTCAGGAAGTCGGGATTACAGTCTCAGCTCTGAGGAAACAATTAACACTTAAATTGAAACCTTCTTCCACGCTCCACAGTGGTGCTTAGTCTAACAAACATACTGCCTTTCTTTGCTCTTAAATATTTGATGTGAAGGTGTTCAATACAGAAGGCTGGGAGCTCGAGCTGTTCCTCACAAGAACTTGAAGTGGTCACTGTACTATCCCAGTGCAGCAAATAATGCAAGCTTGGGTTTTCACAGGCAGAGGAGGAGCTGAAGCTCTTTCACCAGTCAAGTGATCTAACACTGGAGATCTGGAGCAAACAGAAACTATGGGAAACTAAGTTTCTCATCACAATTGTTTCTATAAAGTCTGATCCTATGAAGATGATGTAAACACATCAGCTGAATGGAGCCCTGCAGAGAAGATGGGAAGATGCCTACCTACAATGCTAACACTAATGTATCTTGGACATGATTAAGTCTACAAACCAAACGCTGATGCCAGGCAAATCTGATTGTTGAACACTGAGCTCTCATTCAAATTAGAAATGAAAGAAATTTTCAAAATCAAAACAAAAGGGGGCACCTACTCTAAAAAATGACTTAAATTGAATCTTAGAGGTCTGTAGCCCTTAGACTCTGCATGTATCATGAATGTTTACATCTAGTATTTCTGTCCATCTAGCATTTTTGTTTTGTTTGTAAATGTATTTACCTCTGTTATATCCAGACAGGTAAGTGTTAAAAGCAATGGGAAAACAATAGGAGATTAAAGTATGCAATGCAATAAGAATGTTTAGCATGCCCTGACACTCCAATTTCTCCCCCTCCCCCCTTCATCTAATTGTTTGCTTTTCCTCCTACATACAATAAAGAAGTGAACTACAATCAAAGTGTGATGACAAATGGTCCCAGAGTTTGCATTCTTTGGAATATACTGGCATTTGTAAACCAGAAAAAAGAAAGATAGATGTAATCAGCCACCCTCATACAAGAGAATGATCTGGAAGAATATGTTGGCAAAATCTTCAAACCACATTAAGAACTAATTTGAAAGTATGTTTGAAAGAAAGAAAGCAATGCATCTAATACCAGTTTATTTGTGTAACAACATCTAGAAACTGAACTTGCTAGACATATTTTGAAAGATGGAAACAATTAAAATACAATAGTGATCTAAACAGACACTGTCTTTTAAAAGAAAAGAACTTTAAGCAATCAAGGTTGCACATATCTACATTTTTTAGCTAATCCTCACCTTCCCTTGATCTGCTAATATTCAGTACTTATATTACAAGGGAACATTGCATCTGTGCTTACAGAAATTCACAAGACCTGTCCGTAAAAATATATTTGCCTATGGGAACAGCCATATATTCTCATGAGAAAAAACACATCAGCTGCAGTAATTGCTCTGCCTCTAACATTAAAAACTTTGACCCTTCTGCCCAGGCCACCCTATATCAGCAGTGTAACCACAAATAGTCCACTCATTTCACTAATAAATCAAAATGGACACAGTACACTGACATGTTACTTGCATCTCCCTCTTCATTAGTAGTATCTTGTATAGAAGGGCAAAGGACTTAATACAGGAGCAGGCTTAGCAAGGAGATAAATACTGAAATATTATTTCAAATAACAGGATCAAGGAATTCCAAAACTTAAGCATGAGCTGTTAAAAACACAGATATCTCTAGATGCTCACTTTTGACTTGCTGCAGCCTTACCAGGCCACTACTGACACATACCAGCTTCAGAAAATGTTGGCACATCTCTTCATAACATGATACTTCCTCTGCCTTTTTTGCATGCCTTGAGCAGCAAAATTGTTAGCATTTATAAGCATCATCATTAACATAATATTAGCACACAGTCAATGGAACAGTTCATGCCCACAAGCTACTGTTTCTAATCTCCTGAAAACAGACATCACTACAGAGGTTATGGTTGCTTTTAATCTGTAGGATATTACGTGTAGCAGAAACTTGGATGCAGAAAAGGATGATACAGAGATGGCAATTTCCCAGGTGATTTTCCATGTCTCTTATGGGTCATGGTTCCAATCATTACCTTTGGTGGGAAATTCCTTTAATTATATAAGCTATATAAATATTTTAAGAGGCCATGTTAATCAATACTTAAAAAAAAAAAAAAGTGTACCCACTGCAGTATCAATCTCTACTTTAGACACCCAAGGGGAAAATAAAATTAATATATCAGAACTTTCAAATCAGGTACAATATTTGCAGTTAATATACAAAAATTCGTATATTTGCACATATTGTATCTATATACTTGTATATATTATATATATTTGTACTAGAGTATATATTTTGTATGTGTATAATATATATATTTGTACTAGAGGACTTCAGTTTAGGAAGAAACAGTGCCAATTACCCCATGGAACAGCTTCATCATTCATTAAAAAAAACTAAACAATAAAACACTGAAGACAAAGAATAATAATCTACTTGATAATCTACCCTTAATACAGTGAGTAGGCAGATTTCAAATAGACACAAGCAGTGCCATCAAACTATGTTCTATAATGTTTATGTTTTAATACAGATACACTTTCTTCCATGTGGTCTGAAGCCATTTTTCAGGAAATTCTGGATTCAGAGGAAGTAAAGAGGTGAAACTGGACTTCAATAGACAACTGAGATTCAGGACTAGAAAATAAGAATGTCACCTTTTATATATCAGTCTAAAGAACAAGCTTCAGCCAGACCTGCAGTGGTAAATACAATCACAGCCACTAGAGAAACAATGAGATTGCATACACAGAACACAAATGTATTATACTTGGCTCCCCTTCCAACCCTATTTCTCATACTTCTGTGAGGGCTATTGAAATGGTAATACAAGCTTTACCACATATTTATTAAGGGTATGCTCTTAAAAATGCCACTCTGGATGTGTGTTTCAAGAGGAATGGAAAATTTAAAATGCATAAACCACTAATATAAAGACATATATAATATGATAGAATAATATGCTGTATATTTCCTAAAATATTTATATCTTCTCATGATCTATTAGATGCTCAAAATTACACGGTTGCCTCTGAATTCTACTAAGAGCTGTGAGAGTGACTAAAACATAGTTTATTAGCACAATATTAGCACATTCTTGTTCAGAGATAGAATAAAAGTGTAGAATCAGCCAGTCAACTGTCAAAGCATTACTGGAGAGAGAAAGAAAACTTAGAGAAAAACTAGAGTTAAAAGTATAAGCACCTCAGATTAACAAAGATATCTGTCACCAACAAGGCTGCATTAGTAAAACATTCAAGAAATATTTCCTTATATAGTTAACATCACAATATGAAAATAAGAGAGCCAAGAAACAAGTGGTCAGTGGAACTTAGAGCTTCAATCTTCAGTGCAGAAGTAGAGCTCTGTAATGTGGGTACCTGAGTGGGCATTGTGATCAGAGGTGCAAGATCCCCCAGGTCAGCACCAGGCTGCTTTCCAAACCCACAGGTGTTAGGAAGCACTGCTCTGCCTCCCCAAAGCACACATTTACACCATAGGTTTTCCAAACATAGAACTGGGGTTTTATTGAAGCCAGTGTATTTGTGCCCATTTATAAAATTTTCACAACGATTATGTAAACTTCTTCCAGATTATTAACAGCTCAAAAGCCAAATTTCTTCCATTTTAATTTAGGAGTAACACAAGCAGTCTTCTATGTGAATTTTTATTATTAAACATTTTTCAATCAAGTGTTACATAACAGAGCTTTTGAACTATTACCACACTTCCCTTCAACAGCTACAGATTGATCTTTAACTGTCTTTGACCTGACATATTTATCTTCTTATAGAAAAGACTGCACATAGCAAACCCCTCTGCACTGTTAGTCTTCTGTTTGTGCATAACTCAGCAACAACACGGCAGCCCGAGTATCCTAGTGGGCAACTTGCCTTTGTCTCCCAATAACCACAGCAGAGAAGCACAACACTGCCATCTCCATCTTATATGCTGAAGTACAAGTATCACACACAAAAAGATTGCAAAATACAGCAAACAAGAACATAGGCAAAAGCTTCTAAAAATTTTATGAGCAAATTAAGAAAAATACTGACAGAAGGAAAAATTGGGTTTAAGCAACCAGTGCAGTGTACCAGAAGTACGGCCAAATCAACAGCCTCCAAGCCTAGAGGAGATACAGCAAGAAAGCTGAAAATTCAAATTCATGTCACATTTCCAGACTTAGCCCCCTCCCTCATGTGACCAGCATCAGAAAGGCAGAAGACATACTTGAAAGTCTTTCTATGCCTTAGTTTATCTGTCAGATTAATATAAACTGTAATGTTGTTTCTACTGATGGACTTATGTGCTGGGAAGCAGACAAACAGAGATATAACTCATGTGGGTAAGTAATGTATTGTGGGCTTTCTGTTGTACTTTACTCAAATGTGAGTAAAGTTTTGGACAGAAAGTCCAAAATACATTCCCCGGACCCTAAACTCAATTTTGTTTTAGTACATTGGTATGTTTATCAGCATACGAATACTACAAAGAAGAGTTTATTCAGCTCTTTTATTTAAAAGCTGAGTGGAACCTTCCTTCCTTCTTAATCCTCACACAAAGCTGATCAAAGTCCTTTTTCCTGTTGTGGATTATTTGAATATGTATCTTCCTTTAGCAGTATTTGTTAAAGCTTCAGGTTACCTGAGAAGCAGGTACTACAAGGGAAAATATGGAAGGTGGCAATCAGCTTCATTAGCTACAACAGAGAAAGTAAATTAAATTAAATTACTGATGTCTGCTAAGCTTTGGGTGAAGCTCAGAAAAGGAAGTGTTCTTGGCACTCAGTGCAGCCTGATAAAACAGGTAAGCAATCCAAGGAACCAGCTGCTATCAGAACTATTAACTGCTCTTCCTCCACTGGCTGGGAACCCCTGCCAGCTCCCACAGTTCAGGAAAATAAACTGCCAGAAAAGTAACCCCACCAGAAGCAATTAGTTTTCTGTCATTTAAGCTCCTTGGATTGGTTCCCTTCAAGGTGAGCTTCACCTCTGAGTTCACTAACACAGTGAGAACGAGCATAGATAAATACCACCTCCCTTTTTCTTCATAGGTCAGTGGTGGACATCACAACAGAAGAATATATCATCAACTTTAATGCTCCCAGAATTTGTGCACATTTTAACCCAGACAGTGCCACAAAAGCCACTGAGATGACAGCAGCAAATAACATAAGAAAAGCACTCTCACAGACACTCTTTGGCTAAAGAGAGAAATGAGGCCTGCATGTGCTACTTTTTCCCTACCAATAACACAAGCTAATTGTAAGAACACGTACAAAAATTGAAAAAAATACAAAATATCAGACTGACAAGTATGCTTTCTGGAGTTTTAGTTCTGAAAATTGTTGGTAGACAAAAAGATATCACATGGGGCTAAGCCAAGCAAGGAACAGTTTAAACAGGAAACTTCAGGAAATGAGGAAATTCAACATACAGAAAGTATTGTAAATAGGGAATTTTCTTTAAGGAACAGCCTGTAAAGCTTGGAAGTTTATTGCATTAGGTATCAGAATGAACATAAGAACCACAGTAGATCTATTTCCTGGATAAAACAAAAAGGCCCAAAAGCTCAGGTCCTTAATTATTTGCCTAGCCTGTAAATAAAAAAAAAAAATTAAAAATTTTTTTAAAAAAAGTAGTGTTAATATTTACACTAGATACAAGAAGAGACTGTGGAGGAGATCGCTGATGACAAATGTTTTGCTGAACAGCAAGTTTGATTACATCAGGGTTCTGGCAATAATACGTGGGAAAACAAAGCACACAGTTGTAGACAGTGCATTCTGCCTTCCATTTAGGTCCTGGTTGGCACAGAACACGTTTTAGAAAAATATATTGGTCACCTGATGTTCTACGTACAAAGTATGCCCAGTTTTAGAAAAAGCTACAGCTACTGAGCAGAAGCAAAGGAAAACAAATGGAACTTCCATTGAATGAAAGCAGACCTGGAAGAGATGTCAGCAGCATCAGACCACTGCCAACCAACATCCTTCAATAGAAGAGGGAGAAACACAAATATGTGCTGAGCATGGACCAATGGAAGGAAACTTGTAGTCAATACAGCCCCAGAAAACAGAGTTCAACCTCCAACTTAAAGTAAATTAAAGATGATCATTATATATAGGATGCAAAAGGAAATATGAGAAATTGAAGCAATCATAGCTATGACTGCAAGAATAACTGAGATGCCCATAAATGATTCTGAGGCAAATACTGACAGTCCTCTTACATCACTGTTTCAAAGCCTGAACTAAGAAGTCAAGAGAAAAAAAAATGCTGTTAGACAAATGGAAATAGGCTCAGACAGAAGACGTTTAGGTTTTAGCTCACTTAGTACAATAAACTCAGGAGAGGTTTTTTAATGTTTGTGGATTCAATAAAATCCATTTTCTAGGAAGTTCTAAGAGAACACTATAGAACAGGAAATAACATACATCACAAACAGGGCAACCAAGAAAGGATTAATGGAAGAGGATGCCAGTGGTACATCAAAACAGCTCCTACTTTCATGCAGAAAGAAGTGGATAGAAAACCACTTTTTACAGTACTTAATTTTCCAAAAGAGATTTATGGTGCTCTTCTGCACACCCTACAGATATTACCACTAATCATAATACATCTTATAATACATGAGGACTACCTGACAAAAGGTAGCACATTTTAGAAGTACAAATTCAGAGCTGGTTAGATTTTTCAGCTATGAACTCTACAGTCTGTTGCAGAAATCTGTTTGTTTGTTTGTTTTCCCTCCATATAGACAAACTGAGAATGCAAACAGTAACAAAAATATAATAAATTTGCTATCAGAGATGCCATTTAAGCCATTTCCTACAGGACTGTGCTTTGTTAAATGAGCAAATTTTTCAACATTTTAAAACAATGTTCAGCTGCAGGTGGGGATATCAACCTGAATCTTGTGCAGGATTTCACAGACACTTAAGATAATAGTCTCCGATTTACAAATAACTTTTAAAAATAGCATTTTTAATAGAGTTAGAATCAGTAACAGGAAATATATACAATATCAGCAATTTTTGAAAACAGTTCACTCATACAAAATGTAGAGCAATGGTTTATTTCTCTGTCTAAATTTAATTTCCAAACCATAGAGTCAAAATAAAAATGAAGAAATCCACTCCTAATTCCAGTTGCACCACATAAAGTTCCAGTCATATTGATGTCTCACTGAAAAGGGGATTTATAGAACACTGACTCTGTCAAAGTTTTCCAATTCTTCACAGGTTTTGCAATTAAGGTTCTAGGTGCAATTGTAAAGATAAATTAAAATAGGAAACAAAGATTCAGACTGAACAGAAAAGACCAGTTGGGCAAATGTCAGCCCAACAAATGAAGTAATCTGCTCAGGTAACAAAGAGATTCCTGCATAAAGAAGAAAAAAATAGTTGAATGTTGCATGCATACGTGGTAACATATTATGTGAGAAGATACTGAGTATTTAAATAGAAAGCCATTATTCTTTCCATTCACTGAAGGGAGTATACATGGATAGAGAGAAAAAAGAAAAGGGTATCTATAGTGAAAGGCAAGATCATACAACAAAAGCATAAAAGTTGTTGCCTAAGTTGTTGCCTTGAATTTCAAGCATTCACGAAAGGGTTGCAAACAACCGATTAAAAGTGTTACATATCAAGTGATCAATAGACTTTCAACACCCTTAAAGAACATTTCTGAATGTAGAAAAACTTTGTGTGTATACAGGATCTAACCACAACACCTTAAGAACTGCATTATCAGCAAAATCTTGACATTCATTCTACAGTGCTCCTCGTCTCCATACCACCAATTTTGACAAGTGGTATTTTGAGTACATGTTGAAGGGCTATCTGTTCCAATTTTGTGATAACTTCTTGCTTCTCAAAAGTCTTCAGAAGATACTTGCGTTTACATAAACTTGAGTGTCAAATCATCAATAAGGAAAAGCAAGTTGATTTAACGCTCATTTTCAAAAACATTTTGCTTAGACTTTGTACAATCCTTCTATTTATTATTTAGCTCCTAAGCTCCCAAAACTATTTTAATTTCAGGTAAGTACAATGTTATAAAAATATCAAATATTGAAGTTCATTACAGGGTACATTATACATTATTCGCATTTTCCACATCTATACAGAAACCGAATTCCTATGCCTACAAATACAGGAGACCCATTTATATACCACTTCAACAAGTGGTATATACATTATATTTTTATGTGTTAACTACCAGATATCATCCTATTTTTATGCAAAACTGTTAGTAATTTTTGAAGACATTCTAAATTTAATAACTCAATTTATTTTCCAAACTTACAAGTTTCCAGATTCTTCCAGGTCTCGACTCAGGAAGAAAAGCTTAAAATCAGTTCTGGTTACCGAAAATGGCATCACATGTGTACCACACATTCATTAACTAGGTTTTCACTAGGTACATGCTATTCAAAACAGTTATGGCCCATGCCTCATATACCTCTGTCTATCAATATTCACCTGCTTAGCAACAAGCTCTAAAAGACAGAATGAAAGCTCCTTTTCTAGAAATAGCATGAGGTCTCTTCCCTTTACTCCCTTTGTGAAGTAGAGGTCTGACTTTTATGACAATGTTGACCCCATACACACACTTACATGAAAGAAGAGGCTCAAAATACCTTAAAGCAATTTTTTTTTTCCCAGAAGGTGGGCTACTCCAGTTCTAACCTGGCAGCCCTCAATGAGATTTGGGAAAAATGCTGCATCTGCTTCCTAAATTCAGGGTCTGCTCAGCACTAAAAAATCCTGTTTCCATTTCCACATTTTCTCAACCTTCCTAATTACAAATGGCTGAAAAAAATTAAAAATGCTGTCCCACAGAAATGTTCACATGAGATGTGCACAAAAGGTATTTTGCAGTCCAAGTGCCAAGCATCAGATTAATGTTTTGGTGCAACCTTTGCATTGGCCTGCAAAGACAAGTATTCTGCCAATTAAGTAGTATTTGATGGGAAAAAAAAAAAAAAAAAAAAAAAAGATAATGCCAAGAATGCCAAGAGTAGCTATACCTCAATTACTACAATACTTCAGTTACAATTACAAATGACAGAATTCCAGCAACTCAGTCACTTGTTTATCTAAATAAACACATTAAAATCCAGTGCTGTCCATATAAACTTCAAAAGATTGAAAAGACTTATTATTTTATCTGTTAATCAATACATTTTCAACATATTAACTTGATGAAATATTGAAGACTTTTTCCAAAATGTTGTTCATTGTCACATTGGAAACCATCACAGCCATCCACACTGTGATGTTAACTACAGCTTAAGAGAAAATATTATTTGCTGAAAACCATAAAGCAGTAAGAATTACTGCTACTGTTATGTCCTATAATGCAATCTTCAACTGATACTTCATTTTAAATTCTACTGCAGTCTTTAAAAAGTTTTGGGGGAAGGTACAAATGACATGGTAAATTTGCTTTTGAATTCAAGGAACTTTTCAAGAAGTCTGTTTCCCATTTAGCTCTTCAATGAGAAACAATATTTTCATTTGTAAACATACTATTTCATAGTCACACGTTTTGTGCTTTTGAGGGTCCCATGAGGTAAAATCTACTGATCTCTAATAATGTACTTTAAAAATAAAACTGTACCTTTTCAGCATAAATATTTCAATAGATTTTACACCCTCTCACAAACTAACATATAAGGAAAGATTTTAAGGAAAATTTAATCTAGTGTCTAAATATAACTTTACTTTAAGCATGAGGTCATCTAAACATCTGTCTCCAATATATCCCTAGGGATTTAAATCAAAAGTCTGCTAAACATGTACAACCATTTTGAAAATAAATAACAGAACAAATTTAGTCTTGATTATGATTATCATGCTTTTTTAAAAGGAAACATTTATTCTAATAAGAAAAGTCTGAACTAATTTAATCTTTATGGGCATTAGCTTAGAAGAGTTCCATGGTCTAAGTAAGACATTTCTTTCCATTTAGTCTAGCCTCTAACAATATTTACTGGTTTATATTTGTAGAAATCCAATATGCTTTCTTCCTCCCTTTTAGAAATGTCTAAACAATAGAGCTGTAATTCTTATATTAAGAAGAACAGTTTCAAAGAAAGGAGAAAATTTTTCTGACAAATCAGCAAACAAGAAAGTTGTGTTGTTGATAAACCAGAGGGACAGGATGTCATCCAGAAGGACCTGGACAAGCTGGAGAGGTGGGCCCAGGTGAATCTCATGAGGTTCAACAAGATCAATTACAGGGTCCTGCACCTGGGTCAGAACAATCCACATTATCAGTACAGGCTGCAGGAAAAGAACTTGGAGGTACTGGTGGGAGAAAGGCTGGAAATGAGCCAACAGTGCATGCTTGTAGCCCGTAAGGACAATCACATCCAGGGTTGCATCAAAAGAAGCATGGCCAGCAGATTGAGAAAGGTGATTCTGTCACTTTGCTCTAGTAAGACTTCATCTGGAGTCCTGCATTCAGCTCTGGAGCCCTCAACACAGGAAGGATATGGCCCTGGTGAAGGGGGTCCAGTGGAGGTCCAGGAAAATAATCAGTAGGCTGGAACACCTCTCCTAGAGACAGGCTGAGAGAGCTGGGGTTGTTTAGCCTGGAGAAAAGAAGGCTCCAGGAAGACCTGGGAGCAACCTTCCAGTATCTGCAGGGTGACTACAGGAAGGCTGGAGAGGGGCTGTTTGCAAAGGCTGTAGTGATAGGATGAGGGGATGTGGATGCAGATTCAGAGTCAATGTTAGGAAAAAGTTCCTTGCCATGAAGGTAGCAGAAAAATGGAACATGTTGCCCAGGAAGATAATTGAGGCCCTATCCCTGGAGATATTTAAGGTGAGGTTTGATGAGGCTCTGAGCAACCTGATCTAGTTGAGGGTGTCCCTGCTTAGTGCATGGGGGATGGACTAGACAACCTTTAGAGGTCCCTTCTAACCCAAATTATTCTATGATTGTATGATTCTTCTCAGAATACTGACAGTTCTCTTACATAAGCAGGCTTTTTGATGACCAGATGTTCCAAGTGTGAACTATTACATCAGTCTGGAGAAAACAGAGGCACTACCAAGATTATAATCACAAAAAACACCTTAGAAGGGTGGTGAACACAATATTTAGAATGTGCTGCTTGAATAATGCGAACATTCTTGTTCACACTATCGTACGATTCTGACAAAACTAGGGTGTATATACTCTATCAAGACCATAAGGCAGTGTTTTGGAAAAAAAATTCTTCAAACAGTCCATAAGCAGCCCTATGCTTTCTTTTCTACTAGTTGCAGCCAGGTTACACTAAGCATATGTGTGTGCACTGCCAGGTTACAGCTAAGGCAGAACTGGAAACCTGCCTGTAGAGAAGATGTTATAAGCAGCCTAGAAAAGGCTATTGTGTAATCCAACATTAAGCATCCATAACCTCATGGCTCAGAACCCAAATGCATCTAAAAATTATCAGAACCATCTTTAAAGATCACTTCCATCTTTAATGCCACAGCACTGAGGATAAGGTTTATTTTTTTGTTTAATTGAAGCTTGATTCAAACTTTCACATTTCAAAACTAAATCATGTAGCTCTACAAGCTGGAAGAGACAAATATCACTAAACCCAAAATAAAGAATTAGAACTGGTCTCTGTCTCTATGCTTATGGCAGTTAGAACCATAATATGGGGGTATTCTGCATTTTGTTTGGGTTTTGTTTCGTTTTGGATTTTTTAGGTTGATTTTTTGTTGTTGTTGCTGTTTGGTTTTTACCATGCTCTTCATGTTTTACCAAATTCATCGTGCTATCTGAGGTCAGATGGAAAAACCAAAGTTGAGCAACATTTACTATACTTTTAAAATACATACTAATTTTGAAAATCAAGCCTCTAGCTAAATATTAAGAAATAAATGTTTGCAGAAAAAACCATAAAACTTAACACTTTTCCAAAATTGAGAACTATCTCTAAGAGGAAGTGAAATAAATAGTGTAAAGAATTTTCTCAAACTGAGAGTACTACTAAGAGTCTCCTTTTACTTTTGACTGGTGCTGTTTGAGGACAAGAGCCACACATCAGCACACTTCACTATAATAAAAACAGCAAAAAGCTCAGGAAACTAGGATAACACCCTGAACTGGGAAATTATCCATAGACGAAAGACTGAAAGATGACCCATAAACTATGTTTCCTGCCAAAAATTGGCAGATTGAAAAGGATCCAGAAGAAAAACAAAAGCAGCTGTTAACGGTGCAGTTTGATGACTGCAAAGCAGATCTAAAAGCCAATTACTCCTGTGTTTCCTTTCCTGCTGTATGGCTCAGACTTCTCAAGATCCAGACTTTGAGATATAACCATATTTTCTCATCAGAAAGTAACCAGTATAGACAGTTAAAGCTTCAGAGTTTCAGATGCTAGTAAAATTATATCTAATTGTAGTAAGTCCCCAGGACAAGTCATGCTGCAGGAAAAAATGGCAGGTATTTGCTCTGAAACTATCCAACCTTAAACACAACTAAAGCAGTTGACCTGAACTACAGACTTTCAGTACAGAAACCACTGTTTTATTATGACTGCTGTTTAACTCCTTCTCACACAAATGGTAATTTGGCATGAGAGAGTGAAAGCTTCTGGTTATAAAAACAGTATTGATTTATTTTATCCATCAGCGGGATCAGAGATGGTTTCCACAGGCAGCAAATGCCAATTCATGTCCTCAGAGGAGGGAAAAGTATTAAATACATATTTTCAACTTCAGATGAAGTAGAACAGATAAAGGTCTTTATCATCAAGATGCAGATACTTGAAAATACTTAGAGGCATTCCTACAATGGAATTATTCTAAATTCTCTCAATTTATCACAACATTGATTTTCAAGGCTTCCAGGTTCTAGTCTCCACATCACTACCTGAAAAGGTAGGGATTTTTCTTATTGATCTTCAGTTCTTTTGGCACTTTTAATTCATACCATAATCACAATACTTGGGCCCATCTGAAGAGTATAGGTTAATAAACCAATTTTTCAGTAAGAATTTTAATGGACTCAGTCTTGTAACAGATGAGTCCTTCTAGTCTCAGGGGTTTCATTGCTAGCTAGAAAAAGAAAAGTAATAAGCTTAAAAAAATAATGTTAAGAAAGACATCTAAGATAACGTTACAAAAATGTCACTAAGTTACAATTAAGGAAAAATTCATAATAGCATCACTTAACAGGATAAAATCCCCAGTTTTTCTGCACAGAAATAGCCAGAATCAGTTTTCATTTTCCTTTTGAGAGCACTGCCACAGAAACACATCCATAGCTATCAAAAGGCATACTTTATTTCTATTCATTAGACTTTTATTCTTATTACATAATTATCATTTGTGTTATGAAAATTTAATGTGGATTTGAACATGAACATGGGTCATGGAGCACAACAGATGAACAATGAACACAGTAATGAAGAATTGTTCTTTGGCCCAATATATTCACTGCTCACAAAAGTTGTATCAAGTTCTCAGAACTGACTATAAACTCTATAGAGTACTGTGATTTCCAGTATTTGCTTTTACATGCATAATCATACTAGTCTACAATATTCCTTAAGTTGGAAATTGGACAAAATATTTAGAGTTTGTTCTGAAGAAGTAGCTAACTTTAAGCCTTTATGCTTTGCTGTAAGCCTCATTTTTACCAATAATTGAAAGATGTTAACATAGATTTAAAGCAGCCTGTAACACAGCAGTCTTCAGTTTATTTCTAGATGGGCATTCAGAGTTTGAATAGATTTCTGCAATATCACATGAAATCTGTTGTAAAACTAAAATAACCAAGACATAAATTCCTCACTTTGTGGAAATAAAAATCTATTCGCACATTGCTTCCAAAGGGCCAGAAGTTTTTCCCACGTTTCCTGATTTATATATAGTATCTTGGCCTTAGCATCATCTTTTGACTTTTGCCAGTGATATCACTGCTCACATTTTTTGTGCTTGATTCAAGGAAAGTCAAATTTGATGCCATTGGTTTTGCAGTACATATACAAACCCAGCATTTATTTATCATTTTTACGTTTATATATTTAAGCTTTAATTTCAGATGTCATAATCCAAAATGACATATGCTCCCCTGCAGCAGCTTCAGCGTACATTTTAGTCGCTTTCCACCCATACGCAATACCTCAATTAGTCTCTTTTTGTGTAGTGTTACACTGCCATCTTGTGGGTAGTAGAGCAAATCAGTATCTTTAACTTCGTTACTCCAGGTTTTGGAGTTTGGGCTGGGTCACTTTGTCAAGGTTTTATTTGGCTTCTTACACGAAAAACAATAGAAAATGTAAAATCTTTCTTAAAACCCTCAGGCTCGCCGTAGGTAAAAAAATCTTAAAGTGTCTTATTGCAAACAGTATTTTGTGCATAAGAATTTTTTTCTCCATTAGCCATTATGCCAGACTAAATAAAACTCAGCCAACTACTTGCTGTCTCTCCAGCGTTTCTCTTGGAGCAAAGACAGAATGAGACTGATATGTTTGCTGTGGGATGCTTAATTAACAGTGAGTATCAGATCAAGACAACACTGCTTTAATTTGAAATTTAAACCCTGGGTTCGATAAACAGTTTGTTACAAGCAGTTTCTGACTCTGCAAAAATTCTTCTTTTCAGGGTCCCAGTTTCCAGATAAAGTACTAAGCATACAACAGGTGTCATGACCTGGTGACAGCTATAAAGAGTCTTAGTTTGTTATATGTTTATATAAAAGTGACATACTAAGAATCACTTCTTCATATCTTTACCCCATATAAAAGGTGTTACATTAAAAAAGCACTTAGCTAAAAAACATTTAAGAGTTTCAGATAGTTGTACACTGAAATGACCTCCTCAAACAGCATCATTTCACCCTAAACACTACACACAGAGATTTTCATTTGTTTAATTTAAACTAAAACTATATTGCAAGGATATTGTTTCCTCAAATTACTAACCTTAAAAATTACAGGAATTAGCTAGCTGCCAGCTTTGCATATTCAGCACAGCATATGAAAGCCCATGAGAATTTCATTAGTTTCTGCTAAAACTAAACAAGTTTTTCTGAGGCAACCCCACAACACTTAATTAAGGAAGATGATATGAAGCAAATAGTCTGATCTGCCTTTCATATTCAAGGGTGAGTTTTAGCAGCTGGCAGGAAAGGGGAGGCCTGGAGACAGAAAAACATTACATACAGAAATGAAGTTTGAAAGGCTGTAGGAGGTGGGGAGATGTACATTCTTGTGGAATAAAATCCAGTTAAAATTTTATTTTTCAAATGCCCAAGAGACCAAAGGCAGCAATTCAACCATACTGGCTTCAAAGCTAGCATCTGTTTCCATCACCTTTCCCAGTGGTTGTTGCTTATTCCCAGAGACACACTCAAGCCACAGACTGGCCTGAATGCTCTGTTCCGTCTGCATTCTCTATAATGAGAAAAGCAATGTAGGTTGCATAGACTTTTTGAAGGTATTCCACATTATCTTTTCAGCATGTTTTTTAAAACACCCCATGGAGGGCGTGGTTGAACAGAAATAGAAATTTTTCCAAGTCTTCCTGCCTGTTCCTACATACTCCAGGTTCCTAGGAGCCTAGTGAAGGATATTCCAGATATCCAACATTTCAGCTTGCAAACACTTCACCTTCTTTTGGACTTCCCTTCATCCAGTTCTCCTGGCACCATACTCCCAACCAAGCAACTCCTTTCTGAAGGTGCAAGTCCAACACCACCCCACTTTAAGTTTCTCAGCCTAGCAGAGAAAATCGACTTCACCAGTATGAGCAAGCACATTTCCTTAGGGTACTTGTAGGATGTTTCCTTGACTGCTTCCCACTTTAACTTTTTATTATAAACAGTCTTCATTAACATCCAAAATACTAAACACAGGCAGTGAATAAGCACATACCATAGATAATATTTCAGCCTTAAGAGACTTCAGAAAAAGCAAGGTTTAAGCACTTTCAAATGTTATGGTTTCAAGTCAAGACAGTTAAAAAGTTTAGCTAAATACTGTACTAGATGAAATTACCTCTGAGCATTAAGTGATTATTTTAGTAACCTATGAATGCCAATTGCATGGCTTAAATGCAAGAAAGCAGTTAAGAAAGCATAAAACACTCATCCTATTTTAATTCCCAGGAAAAAAGTCAGAAAAATAATCAAAACAAATTAGTTAAACACCACAGGGTGCAAGGGGGAGGAATGGAAAGAGGAGATTTAGTCAATTCTCCTTCTGCATAAAGTGTTTCCTGTAAATCCATCAGAGTCCCTCTCCCACTCATACAAACCAAATCACAGAGTCTGCTGGCTAGCTTAACCTTGTGTTGTGTTGTTTGCCTACCTAATGCCTCTAGTGAGAGGAAGACCAAGCACTGGTTTTAATACTATATTTGCATCCAACAGTCTTATTCTGATAATTGGCTTGGCTGCTTATATCTAGTCCAAAGGAGTTGCTCCTATCCAGAATAATCAACTTTGTCTACTCCTGAAACAAAATGCCTCAAAAGAAAAGGTTGGGACTGTCAAAGGAGCTTAAGAGAATTAAACTCACAAATCCTATTAGATTTCAATGCAGTGAGAAACCCAACTCTTTCAAAAAAAAAAAAAAAAAACCAAACCAAAACCAACTTACAGGCAGAAATCCTGCTGTTCCATGACAATTTGAAGAATGGGTGAAAACACCAGATCCAGTTATTCTTACAAAGTAATAATTATTTTTTAAAAGCTCATTTTATTCTGATTTTCCCATACTCATTTTCAGAAGAAAAAGCCAGTGGTTCTTATTAATTTATTAAATGGAATTAGGAAAAGAAACACATTGAATTACTGCAGAAAGGTCTTTAAAGATAAAATTCAGATACGTATTACAGATATGAAAATCATGCCATCTTTGCATTTATCACCTCTGACTGTAGTGTAACGAGGCAACCAGGTGCCACTAATTGCCAGGGAGTGGGCAAGAGCTTGTGTCAAGCCCACCTGTGGCAAGCCCACCTGTGTCCAATTAGGGTGGGCCCCCAGTGCACATTAGCATGAGGCTCATTGCCCTCAGGGTGAGGCTCTAAGGAGTCTCGAACCTCGGGCCTCGGCATTGCAGAACTGTGGCTTAGCCAGCTGCGCCACTCAAGCATCACCCTGTAGGTGATGAGCGCTAGTGGTGCAATGAAGGTAATACAGTGCTCCAAGAGCGACTGACCTCTCTGCAGACGTGCTCAGGACAGAGCTGAGCCTGTGCTTCAGGACTCACCTTTTATTGGCCCCCTGGTCCTGCTCATGCGCAGTGGGGGCCCACCCTAATTGGGCACAGGTGGGCTTGACACAAGCTCATGCCACTCCCTGGCAATTAGTGGCACCTGGCTGCCTCGTTACACTACATCTGACATGAAATTTTAACCTCAAAATTAAAAATATTTATATGTCATTTATTTTCAAGTTTATGGAAGCAAGAGAGGTAAACATACAAACTAAATATGAATGAAATTATACTTATGTTACCAGTGGTTCTAATTGTGTCCATCTGCAGCCATTTTCTCTTAAGAACAAACCCACACCTTTTCTAAGAAGCAGCACTCAAAACCCCTAATGGTAACTATGTTCAGCCACTTCCCTCAGCCAAGGGGTGTCTGTGCAATTGTTCGTGATGGCTTTTGCACTTCATCATTCAAACTGAGTAAAGACTCTGTTAAAAGGATGTCTCGACAAATCGATCTGGGTACCACACAACAAACTTTGCAATATTCATTATTCTCTATAAGGAAAGAAATCTCCCTTAGCTTTTTATGCAACGCTATTTTATTTTTTGTGGTTTTTAGACAGGCAGACAAAATAGGGATTTTTTGATCCTTGTGAATTAGATAAAAAATTCTTCCTGTGACTTGAACTCTGTACTGACTGGACTTATCCAAGAGCCTTTTGAAGAATTTCTATAATCTGAGGAAATCAGTTAGAGATTGTTCTTTTCACAGTGATTCTTACTGGTTAGAGAGTAATTTTCTTTTTAATTACTTTTATAAATTCCACACATTCCTTAGTTTACTAATTAACCACTAGAGAAATGAAATATGCCTGTGATTCACTGTACTAGTAGGGACCAAATTTACTAATGAAGTGTCCTAATTACATTTCAGTCAAAGTCCTGTTCCACTATTGTCCCACACCCAGGCAAATATTTCCAATTATGCCATTAATCTCCGTTCAGGAATTTGAAAGATGGGAAACAACTGAATGCCAGCAGAACCAACATAAGACAAGACTAAAACTTCATTCATATTTAAGATTGAGTTCACCCTCAGGAGGCAGAACTCACAATTTAATAAGTCAAAACACAAGCCATGCAGAAACAGATGCACCTCTTGCCACAGACATGAAGTAGGAATGAGATCCTATCATGCTTGGGTTCTTACAGTTCAAGTATAGCAGAGACATTCAGGTTTATCTTTAACTTAGAAATGCCTCAGTCAGTCAATGGTCTGTTTAAATTTTTTCCTTTACAACACTGAATACTTTAATTTGTCCTTCTTTCAGCATGCCAGTATCTTTCATTTTATCAGTCCTGGAGACTAGGGGTCATGCTTGATTTCTCTCTTTCCCCTTCCCCTGTCCTTATTAAGTCCATAAACAAGTCCTGTCATCTTCCATAAAGCTTCAAGAATCCCTTTCTTCCTGTTCTGACAGCTTAGGCTTATCTCTAATAATTTTCCACTTGACCTGGCAGAATCACCTCTTAACAGATCCTTTTGCATCAGACATGCAGATGCTAAATAACCTCTCATTTTACTCATGCAGACAATGTTTCTGGTGCTTCAATTACACCTATTCAGCTGTGCAGTTCATTCCCTGACTACCTAGCTACTTTCCTGTCACTTGACAAAGACAAACCTACAGCTCCTTTCTTACAAACAGCTTCATACATTCCTTATGCTTAACTGTATGAGTTAGGATAATTAGAATTTCTTAAAAATCTGAACAACATTTCACCATAATCGTTTTTTTTTTTAGTTTCCTTCAAAATACAGGCTATGGTACAGGCAGCAAGGATACCTGGGGTGCCTGTGACATTCACATGAGTCCAATAAAAACAAAAAAGCATCTACAAGAGCCCTATGTCCTTCTGCAGAGGCAGCCAAAAGCAATATAGGTTGTCTAAAGTGATAATGGAAAACAAACCTCAGGCAACAAAATGCCTCACTAGTATGAAATGCTAAATACACTATCAACAACTCATGCCAACCATCCTTTTCTTCCTGCTTCCACTTGTTCCATGATAGACCCATACTTTCCTGAGACAATTAATATTTAGACTGAAGAGAGTTCAGAGCTACACTCTTAATCTTCTATCTTCTCTAAAAGTCATCAAGAAAAACACCATTGAGTTTGAGCATTTGTCAAGCAAGTTTAAGTTTGATGCATTTCCCTCTAATACATTAGAGCTCCCACTCTGAGCCAAATTGTACAAATCCCTCTGGTACAATTTTAGTATTGCTCAGACCTAGTGAACAGTCCTTACCGGTTTATTTCAAAACCAAGGACTAGAAATTTCTCTACAGATGGAACTAAGGAACCTGCCTGCCTGAAAGGAGACTAAACAAAAGGATGTAAGCAGGAAGTAAGGATGCACCCTAAAAAAGTCTCTAGTACAAATGAGTTGTCTCCTTGAACTGAGAATTCTCTCATTTTAACATTTATGCCTACCAGATCAGCAAGTAGTTTTCATGTTGTCTCTTCCTTACGCCATACATAAACATTCTCATTTTTCAGTTCCAGTCCACCTGTAAAACTCTGTCTTTATATTAGTGACAATTTCATTTGCAGTATGTTAGTGAAACTGTCTGTTCTTCTATGAACTAACAGAGACTGTAAAGAAAACAGGCTGCTGGCAGAGGATGGGAAGATACTGTATTAGATCAATCTGAGTCACTAAGGCACAGGCCCACTGCTCTGTGCAAAATAATCTGTAATTTTACAATACATCCAGTGGCAAAACACCTCAGTAAGCCTTCAGGTATGAAGGGCCTTCAACAGGCTAGATAAAGACTTTCATTTTTCTCATAAAGAAAGAAGGGGGTGGTACCAAGCAGAATATAAAAAAGCTTTAAGGTTTCCAAGGGTGTAGAAGAGCTACATAAACACTGTCATACAATACACTGGCAAGGCCTGGCCAGCAACCTCTCCATTTCTGCTGTGGCATCTCTCTGTGTCAAAGCAGAAGGCTGAAAACAAAGGACATGCAGAGTCACGAGCATGAAACTGAGGCACTCAAATGTGTGCTGGTGGCAGGAATGCATAAAACTGGATTTAGGGGCATCAGAGGAATTAGAGGGAGTGATGCACTGGCTCTCATGCAGCGTTACAGCTACACAGAACTCACCCTCAGGAGAATTCTATTTGTGCCAAAGCATTACGCAAGAAACAGAAGTTACTACCACATAGATTCCCTCTTTCAACTAAAACATAATATGGCAAACAGTATTTTGACCCCAAAGAAACACTAAACAACATTTTAAAATGCACTACATCTTTAGAAACGCTAACAAGATCTACATGTATCCAGCAAAAGAGCAGGACATCTTGTGAATACTCCTTACGTTGCAGGTTGGCATAAGTATTTCAAGTTGATTCCAATTTAGGGAAAACAAACTGAAGAAACAAACTAGAAACTCTTTCATTGCTAACCAGAGGTTTTGACATTTGTAGTTTGCAGTTCAAATAATGTGATGAATTTGTAACCTCGACATTCCTAAAAGTATTGAAAACCACAGCAATATATTTCCACTGCAGCCCTGCATCGGAGAGCACCACAACAAATGCGTTTGGGAAGGGGAACAATGTTTTCTGCCCGGCATCCAGGCGCTGCTAGCGGATTATGCAGGATCACTATAAACTCGTTTTCAAAGTTGTTGAGACCAGCTCAAGCGAGGAAAGACAGAGCTGCCCCGCACCGCAGCAGCTCACAGGGGAAAACGATGGCTGTTGCGGTTCAAGGGGCCCCGCCTCCCACCCTTATCGCCCGAGGGGCTGCAGGGTGTGTTTAACCCAGATACACCCCCGGGGGCCCGAGCACCGTTACAAAAGTTACCGCGGGGGCCCGGCCGCATCGTACCAGGCCCCGGGACTCCGGGTTTTGAGCAGCCTCAGGGGCCCGGCGGCACCGCCCGGCAGGGGAGGAGCCGCCGCCGAGCCGGGGCCGTTCCCCGCCGACGCTTTTGCGCCTGAGGAGAGCGGCGAGGGGGCGGCGGCGCAAGCCACCTTCTCGGCTTGGCGGAGCGCCGGCGGGGACGGGCAGACCCTCCCCGCCCAGGGGGAACGCGCTCACTTACCCGCAGAGCCCCCAGCGACGATTTGGTGAGCGGCCTCCTGCAGAAATCCCCCGGGTTTCTGAGCCATCCTCAGAACGCCGCGCCGGCAGCGAGAGGCAGCCGGGATAGACTCTGCGCTGGGCTGGTGGGGAAGAGCTGGGGGGGAGGCGGGAGCCGCGGTTATCTGCGGGCGGGGGGGTGGCTCGGGGGGGTGGGCCGCAGCAAGGCCGGGAGGGGCGGGGGTACGCGGGCCGGGCCCCCACGCTGGTGGGAGGCGTGTGACCGAGCAGTGGCCTTTAGTAGGTGGAGGGCAGAGTGCTTGGCTCGGACCTACTAGAGATCCCGGCGGGTAAGGGTTCTACTACCGATCCCGGAGGGGTAAGGGCTCTCTGATCTCTTCCATCTGGGAAACCTGTAGCTTCTCTTTCTCAGGCAGAGCTGTGATCGCCCTCCCTGGGGCGGGGAGGCAAGGCTTTGGCGGCCTGACATCTCCTCAGGCTTCTGCCGTTCACTCCCTCTTCGGGGCCAGAGTCGTGCTGCACACAGTTGCATCCAATCCTCTGCTCCCCATCGCTGCTGGGAGCCGGCTAACACTCACAGATCACTTCTAGGAAGGGCTAGTGCTGCGGTTCGGCTCACCACTTTCTGACTCGTATTGTTCCCTAAAACCTGTAGCCTTTGGTTCCTCCTCTTAAGTGTTCAGAGGACACGGGTGTTTTGTCACTCAGAGAGTGTCTATTGCATATGTTACAAAGACCTACTGGCCCATCTTAGTAGATGAAACAGTGCCAGCTGAGTGCTGGGACAGTCTCATTGCTGACAGTCCCCAACATCGTTTTTGCCAAGGCCAAACTGTGCTCTTCCAGAAAATGCCCAGGTACAATGTTGGGTCGTTCATTTCCAGAGATGGCACTGTTGAAGGGAAAGACAGGTCAGCCATATGGATGCAGAACACACAAGGATATCTCTTCTCAGGGCCAGAGGATGGGCATAGATCCTTTCTTTTTACTAGTACACACATAGTCTTTCTGACTTAGAGACACATTTGAAATAGCACTCTGGTTAATAAACTACAGCTTAAGCACTTAATCAACAACTGAATGCCTTAATGTTCCTATGGATTTTGAAGCTGCAAAAGTTGGAAGCAGATGTTGGAAGCACATTGTATGTGATATTTTACTTTCCCTGCTGTATCCCTGACCCTTTAGTCATACCCCTGGGTTACCAACATCTAGCTGTAAAGATTTTTTTCCTTGTCTCTACTTTTTCCTCTAACTCTGAATTGCACTGTGGTTCCTTATACCCTCAGTTTCCTCCTTTTGCATGTAGCCCACAGCCTCTAGCACTGCTCATTTTTCTTACCCCAAGGAAAAGCTTGTCCACTCTGAGCTCCACCTTTACTTCTTTTCTAACAATCAGGGGTACATACAAGCCCAGTTACATTCAGGGGAGAAAACAGAGCTGCAGTGGACATCAGGGACACATTTCTTAGAATTAAGAAGGTGGATTTAAAGAAATGGCTCTTGAATAAGGTGCTAGACTGTTTGTATAACCAATCACATGGATCATTTGAGATTTGTTTATTTATTTATTTTGCTTTCTTGTCAACAGCCCTACAGTGTTGACACAGACAAGGATATTTCTTTTGCATCAGAAATACTTCATGTTTTCTTCTAAGGGATTCCAAATACCATGTGTGATCTTGAGCATCTTGAAATAGAACTAGAAAGCTAGATTTGCTGGCACATCTCCAAAAGAGAAGGAAAAGAAAGGTAGTTTGTACATTTCTATTTTTTAACTTCCTGTGAAAAAAGATACACTGCTGTTGCCTTACAAGGGCATCAGGTTATGCTAAACTCAAAACATAGATAATTTGTAACTAGGTGCATTTATATATTCCTGCAGAACAGTTACTTAAATCAAATGTGGGCACCTACTTCTTTCTCTGTTCTTTAAGAAGCATACTAAGTCATACTTGATTCTTATGTCTGAACAATATAATTATACACTGTTTTCCATGTCTGAGATGGTATTTAACCACAGTCTGCTGTCTATATACATTTTAGTTTAGCAAGAGAGGTGCTTCCAGATATTAATTTAAAGCCTTTGAGCTAGTGAATTTAGGATAAAATCCAAGGCACAGTGAATCCTAGGCACAACAGAGGCATTGTGCTAGAATCAGAATTTTTTGACTTTACAAATATATTAGCATAGCAGAGCTGAAGAGAATACATGCTTGTTTTCCATACCCTCCAGTCCTGGAAAGGTACTCAGTACCAGGGTACAACACAACCATGCATTTGTAACCGAAATCTGCATTTGTTATAATAATACCCCATCTTTTCCTCAAGCAAATGGTAACAAGAAAAAGTCCATTATGAAGAAAGGCATATTTTGACTCCTATAAAAGTGAAGATGGAAATAGCTAGTCAATAGAAAAGAAAAAAAATAACATTCCAATAGACAGAATTCACATAATCAAAGAGATTAATTAATGAATGAGAAAAATATATTGAAGCAAAATACAAAATATATTTTAGATTTGGATTAAAATGCTGTAATTTATATCATGGAGGTGGAAAGCAGTGTAGTGAAAGATGATTTGTTTCAGATAGTGTTGTGAAAGAGTGAGTGATCAGATCACAGCTCTCCAGACTGGATAGAAATACAAAGCTCTCCCGTAGAATGAGGAAGGGAATCTGGAAATAAGCATAATAATGAAAACCTATTAGAAATAAGATTAATTTCTTAACTGTCTATCTTATTCGCTGTGAAAGGAACTTTTTTTCTATCAGCAAAAAGCCAATGATTTTTACGTGAGGTGAATTTTGACAAGTAAGGATCCTTCATCAGTCTACAAGAGGGGTTTGTGCATCAGGTTCTGAAGCTACAGTGTTTTTATCTCTCTTAACAGGCTTTTCTGGGAATAATTTGTCAAACCTTTCTAAATATTTTTTCCTGTTTTGAGAACAGATTGCAGTAGCAGTAGTGTTTGGAAGCCGAAATTTCATAGAAATGTCTTTGGAAAACTATTTTCACAAGATCACAATACTGTTCGATTATGTTACATTCTAAATATGTGTGAAAGTTTTGGGATAATTTAGTAACATAGTTGCTAACTGAATTGCGCGTTTCAAGGTGGAAAATAACTGTAGCCTTTGGTAGTTTACAATAAAGATTGAAGAGATACAATGTGTTTATTGCTACTGAAAAGTATGGGAATGTAAATTATATGAAGTGCTTAAAAGCTGCTGAAAGAATGAGCCTAGTTGCAAAAAAAGACATGATATTCAGCTATAAAATCCAGTTATATAACTCGTATGCATCAGCAAATAAACAATCACTTGGATTCTTTGACCTGTGTAAGAACAGAGTAGGGATTGGTATGAGAATACAGAATAACTCCCTTAAATTAATAAACTTTGAGTGTGCTGACCTTTAAGTAATTAAAATTTCAACTTCAATGTTTCATTAACATTTGCATTAGTTCCCTTGGTTTGGCTCCTTGAGACTTGCTGCTCAGTAAATACAGAAGAATCGTCAAATCCCCAGTGTTCTGTATGATCAAAAAGCAGATGCTGAAACATCACTAGGTTTTTGTTCCAGAGATATAGGTCTCCTGCACAAAGTTCCCTCTGATACAAATAGTAAATCGAGTATTAAAGGGAACATGCTGCAGCAGTTCAATAGTACAGAGAATTTGAACAGAGCGAGTAGAAACTAGTTTGTTGGATTTTTCTTCAGAAGATGTCACAGAAACAAAAAAGAAAACCAAAACCGTTTACATGGGAAAAAAAAAAAATACTGTTCAGAGCGCATAAAGAGATAGGCATAGAGTTATGCTCGCAGAAAAGAATGAGACCCACTCCTTAAAAAATAAACTCTGCTGTTGTCAGGAAACTTACATTTGTCTCATGGTACCCAACCCCCAAATCTTTCACCTCAACACAAATTCTCCTGCTGAAAGTCTCTTGTACAGGGGGCATCTGCCTTACACATCCAGCCCTTACTACTCCCTCACAAAGAGTGACCGTCCCACTGTGCTTGTTTGCTAAAGCACGTCCAGGCTTAATCGTGGAACTGGACTCTTCCCAGACCGGTGCGTGCGCACAGCTACTTTCTCCTCCTTAACAGCCCTGGTAGGGTTTCTCTCTTCATTGCGATTACCGTATCCCTCGGCAGGGAATGCCGCCCCTCGGCAGCGCTCCAGTGCTGACCCCCGAAAAAGGAAACAACTTGTACCTACGCGGGGGAGATGCGGGCAGAGCCGCCGCCGCTCACCTTTAGCCCTGCCAGGGGCCGCCAGCTCGGGCTCCCGCCTCCCGCCGGCCGTGCGCCTCCTCTCCCGCCGCAGGGGGGCGCTGCCACCCCCAGCCCGGGCCCCGCCCCCGGACCGCGTCCCCGCCGCTGCGCGCTCTCAGGGGCCGTGCGCACCCGCCTCGCCCCCCGCCCCGGCCGCAGGGACCGCCCGCTCGCGGGCTTTGTTGTGGAGGCGGCGGCGGTGGCGGCGGGGGAGGAGCGCGCAGGTAACGGGGTGGCGGGGCCCTGCCCTGCTCTCCGCGGCCGTGGCCCGGCGAGGCTGTGGCTTCCCCGCGGCGCTGGGGGTGGAACTTGCGCTGTCTTTCGCGGTGGGGCTGGGTGACGGCGGCGCCGCGACCTCCTGAGGCGGCGTTGGTTGGGGCCGCTCTGCCCTCGGCGCCTCCCCGCCAGCGAGCGGCCCTACCCGGCTTCCTCGCCTCTCCGCCTCTGCGGCCGGGCCGCTGGTGCCCGGCCTGCTCTGCCGCTGCCGGGCTCTTGCTCCGCTCACCGGCTGCGCGGGCCATGGCAGCCCCTCGGCTGGGACCGCTTGCAGCTGGAGAGCCGGGGAAGCAAGTTTCCCGTGCCGGGATGCGCGGGTCCGAGTTTCCAAGGGTGTCAGCAGGGAGGGGACGGACAGGCTGCCGCCTCCGGGAGAGGGGGCAGCGCTGGGAGGGAGATGGGAGAACCAGAGGCGAAACCTGCCCCAAACAATTTAGGGGGTCAGTGCCCGATCTTTGGTGTCCGGTGAGAATATGCTGTGAAGGGTACTCGGAATAGTGATATATTTTTAAAAAAGCAACAACACACACACACCAAAACCGCTACCAAAATAAAGTTTGCATTGGGTCCTTTTTTGTTGTTTTGTTTTTGTTGTTGTGTGTTTGTGTTGTGTTTTTTCTTTTGCACATTTATGACTGCTGTTAATCAAAAGTTGGACTGGATGATCTTGGAGGTCTCTTCCAACTTAAACATTCTGTGATTCTGTGACTTTCAAAAAATATCCCAATGAATTGTATACTTCAGCTTCCCGTTTAAGCAAGTTTCATAGTGGCTTGGTTTCTTGGTGGTGTTGTGAAGGTCTCTTTCATTTGAGAAAAAAAAGACTGTGGCTTTTCAGGTACAGCTTGGGGGTTTGAGATGGGTGAAGCTGAATACTGTAGGAGTTTGCTGACCCTGAGTTTGGGAATTCAAAGTGCCCTGAAGTGGCATAGTGTAGGTTTAATACTTCAGTGAGTTCTGACTTCTGTTAGAAGAGTCTTATGTTGCTCTTCTTTAGTCATGGAAGAAAAATAAACACAGAAATGTACTTCAGGCTCAACAGTCTAATTGCTACAAATTCTGGGGGTTGTAGAACCTGTGGGTTCTAGAGAAACAGTTATCTGATTGCCTTGTTCTGCTTGTCCTTGAGCATCTATTCTTGGCCAGTTTTGCTTCAGGAATATCCTACTTTGGTTCAGCCTGAAAACACTTACTTTGGATTATTTGCTTATTTGAAAATATGGTAATAAGTTTAAAATCTTGCCAGGCTTAGCAAGAATTAAGACTAAATCATAGCAGTTAAACATGCTGTGTTGTTTGGTAGTTCTGTTTCTATTTGTTTCACTATCAAGTATACAAAATGTAGCCATTCGTAACAAGATCCTTCAGCTGTACCAGTTGCATGAGAGAGACTGAGCTGTATACATCAGTGAGATACTGACATGATGGGCTATGAGCTCTTCTGCCTGTCACTGATACAGGGATCAGCACAGATTTCAGCCTCTTGAAAGCTATAAACTGTAACCATAAACAGTATAAAAAACTAAACTATAAGCTATAAACTTGCCTCTCCAGCTGAGGAGAAACTACTGCAGTTTTCATTGTAGTAGGAAAGTGAAGGGAGGGACTTAGAGATAAAATTATGTATAGGTTGCAAGACAGTAGGTCTCAAATTTTCTTGTTGCTGCACGTTTTCAAGGAAGGAGGTGGAGCTGTGAAGCTATGGTCGCTGTTGCATCCCATCACTGGGAGTTAACAGCATTATCAGGGAGATCAGGGCCCTAGGACCTGGTGACTTTGCCTGTGGAGAGGGCATACAGTAGGAGAATATTCATTTTTCCTCCTGGCCATTTCTTCAATAGTATCAGATGTTTTGTCTCTCAAATCAAACTAATAGATCTTGTCTCAAGAAGATTAAATACGGTCTTAGTTTTAGTAAATGATTCCTTATTGTAGGTGTTTGTACATACCCTATTTGTAGTAATATCAGGCTTTCATGTCTTTCCATGCTACTTCAAGTCCTTTAGAAATTGTTTGTAATGGGATCTACTCTGTTCAATAGTAGTGGATAGCAAATGAAATTTTAAAATCTGTTCCCCAGTTTTCACGTGATAATTAATTAAACTTTTTGCCTTTTTTGTTTCATTTACCTTTTAATTATTAGATTGCCCCTTTTGGAGATGGTATTTTTTCTTTTCATTCTGTTATATTCTCTCCTTGATTGTTAGACGTCATTCTAGGTGATGCTAAATTAGAAATTCATTATTATGGTGTTACCCTATTTTCTTGACCAGTAAGTAACAAAACAGTTGGGAGGCTTACTATTTCTTTTGCAGTGAAGCAAACCTAGTACATTGTACTACATGCAGAAATAGGAATATGGTACTGTTGCTTCATGTCTCAGATCTAGTTTTTTGCAGTTTGTGGAGTTTTTTTTACTTTTGAAGTAGCCTGATTGATTAAAAATGTAAGGACTTACTGGAATAGGTTAGGGAAGGAAGGAAAATATGGGTTTGGTAACTCTCTGTGGAAAGAATCATTAAATTATTCACTAGAATGGAAAGCAAGAAGGTACAAATGAGCTGAGGGTGAAAGTAGAGAGGTCCTGTCTTGACTGTTGATCACAGTTTTTTGTGAAATCAGTCACGTGAACCTGAGAGCTTTCTAAATGAATAATTTTCATCTTCCCTTTAAAATTTCTAGGCTGTCAAACATATGGCAGAGTAGATGCTGCATGTTAATTGCAGCATGCATTTAGTGAACAATTCTGTTTTTCATGGTGATTCTTGATGTAGTCTTTCATCTGTTAAGGCAAAATGGCAGCTTTTGTAGAGAAGTGGCCTTTGGCATAGTAAAGAATATGATATGATAGGATTTTTAAAATATATTACTTGAAATATTGCTGGGATTGATTTTGTGTTTTCATAGTACCAGTGAATCAAATTATTTATTTTTTAAAAGGTTCATACATATTAGTTACAGCTCTTTCAAATAAATGGAATTTCTTGAGCCTTCTTGTATGAAGTGTGAAACAGGAACTGCTTATATGTCCCAAGTACTTCATCAGAAACATCATCACTTAAATTGAATGCCAGTGGATAGCTATCATAATGCAATATGTGCTGTTTGTGGGTTTCTTGTGAATATTGCTGAACATCAAGTACACGTGAAAACAGCGTTTTGTATTTACTGTGCACCATTACACTTATCTGATCCTTGTAAAAGACATTATCAGATTTATTTAATGCTTTGAAGAGAAATTAAAGTTCAGTGGTTTAGTTAGTTAATTTTAAAAGCAGTTTTTATTTTGAAAACTAGAGTTGTGGCATCTTTGACCTGTGGTCAGCTTTGTGTTTGCCACCAGAATATGTATGCCTCTGTGGGTTCTGGAGTAGGGAAGGGGATGAAGGGCTGAGGAGGGTTCTTGAGCAACTCTACAGGCTGTGTGCTATTATTATAGCTGAAAGGTATTCTAGAAATTAATGTTGAAAAAGGCATATCACTCTGTTGGTGACTTTATGTGTAGATTAAATTATCATCAGTATCTTGCCCACAGTTTTAGCAGTGAATAAAATACATGAGATTGATTCATAAGTATCTTTTCCATATTAGAAAGAAGTCAAAACAGTATTTATGGTATCATTTTGCTCAGTATCACTTGCTAGAGTAGCCATTTAATGAACAGATCCAGCTTGCCTGTAAGTGAACAGCAAAACTTCCATCAGGCACAGCAATGTGGGATTATGCTGTGGGTTTGGAAGAAATAACTGGTAATGAGTTCAGTTCCTGGAGGGCATTAATTTTTGCACCATGAAATCCATAGTAAATTAAGCTAAGGAGATCCCCATAGCATGCTGGTAGAAAAATGTTATCCTTTCTGTCCTTTTATGTAAATCTGTTGAGGACAGAATTTGATCTTTAAGTTATACGTTCATTTTAATAGTAATATTCCAGGTAGCGATATACTAATTTAAATGTTCAGTGTGAAATAAATTAGAAAAATCTAATCTGCTTCAGTAATGTAGTATTAGGACAAAGAAGGATTAAAATGCTTGGTTGTTGATTAGCTCTTTGGAAGGAAGAGGTAGCAGTTCCCATCAGGATTCGTGGAGCGAGAGCAGGGTTGTGACTGAATTGAAACTGCTCTGAAAGTGGCATATGATGCTCTGCTGTGAGAGAACAATATGCAGTTGGAGAAGAAACAGACTGCGTTTTTAATGGTGTTTTTAAAATGCACAAACTATGCACAAATTTATGTTGACTTGCACTTGAGTTTATGAGTAAAAATGTCCACTTGTACAGAGAGTATTTAATGCTGAAGAATTTCCTCAGAGTTGTGTGTCTTGCACTTGGTGGGACCAGGACTAGAAATTGTCATTAGTTGCCATTTTAACAAACAGATGGTCTTAGCTTGGCTTGATGGAAGAGGATAAGACTTTCAGAGGCATAACAGTTGATATGTATAGAAATTAAAAGTATTAAAATATTTTGCATTTAAAAAATCTGTAAAAATCGTTGTATTGTGAAATTTTTTTTTAGATGTCCTTGTTTGTTTTCTTTGGGAATTAATCAGTTCTGCTTTAGCTTACTTTCATTACATTATTTCCAACTGTGTATATTTGAACCCCTCTCTTTGTTAAATCAGATGTATAAACAGGTGAAGAAGTGGAACCATTCTTAGTGCTTACATATTGTCTGATCTGATGGGAAATAAAATATCAGTTTGTACGATGTTTTTGTTGTTTTTTTATTTCTATGTATTATAGACCATTTTAGATGCTTAATTAGCTGATAAGCCTGGTTACCGATAAAAATGGTAACTCAGCTTGTAGCTGAGTGTTATTAGAGAACTGAGAATACTAACTGACCATTATCAGAAAATTATTCTTAGAAATTCCAGTAGCCACTTCAATGCTGTTGAAAGGAGTTATGCAGAAATCAGCGTGTTCTTTTTTAAGCATTCATTTCTCTCAATAATGATATGATATGTAGTAATTTATTTCTTTAAAAGAACTTCTTAAGTCCTTTTTGAGAGAGATAAGATGTTGAAATGTGAAGAATACATATATCTAATACAGTGTCTTGTCAGGATACAATTTATGATTCTTGTAGTTGCCTAAATTGTACCCACCCTTTACTAAAATTGTTGTAGATAAAATAAAGTTATTAGTATTAGAATAATAGTTAATGTAGTTATAAGTACTGTTTTTAGAAAGGAACAATTTAATTTCCTCAAGTCTAGTTCTTAATTTCAAATTTATTTGATTTACAGTTGGACTTGCTTTAAGATTCTGTTTCTCAGTGTGTTCTCCCGTGGTTTCTATTCAAGTAAATAAAATTGCAGGTTCAGTAGGATTTTTCAACATTAGGTGCTCAGTAGGTAAGAATGTATTAACTTGGTTATGTAAATTTTGAGATACACACATGAGAACCAAAGTAGTGGTTTTGATCATGGTTTTCTCTAGTGCCCATTGCATATGTACACAGATACAGGCAGGATTTTTACTTTTATAGCAGAATATTAGAATGTGGCTTTCCTTGCCTGAAGTTCAGAATGATCACTGTATGACCCTTTTGGTCGTTGGTACCTTCAGTATAATGCAAATGGCACTGTGAAACATCCACTCCAACTTTAAGATTTGTTGAATGCTTTGTAGTTCTTTTTGTAGAGCTACAAAATTTGTCCTGACTTTGAATTTATTACAAATATTACTAGATGAGTGACACAGGTAGTGTCAGACATTCAGTTGTTTAGTGTAATCAAAATAAGGCAATCAGATACTCATATATCAATTTGAATCTGTTTTCATCTATGCTAGTTCACTTTTTTCCACTTTTTTCCTTTTTTTTTTCTGCTGGCTATTAGGATACTAGGAGCTTCCTGGCAGGATAAACAGTTTAATGTAGAATAAAAGTTAGTCTTGAAGTAGTTAAATATCTCAGTACCCACATTCTATATCTGAAGAAAAACAAACAATATTTAATAAGTCTGTAGTCTTGGATCTGTTTGTAATGGTATTTATTTTCATTAGACCACAAGAATCTTGAAGTTAAGCTTTTCTCTTTGCACCTGCCTCTCTATGATGAAAAAGGATGTAGTTCCACACCTATATCCTTCTCAGGTGTAGCATGCATTGATGTTGTTGTTACATAAAGAGACATCAGCAACCCCATAGTTCTGCTCAGATATATTTTAAAAGGCATTTTGATATCAATTTGAATTTACCAAGTGAAAAGCCACCTTTAAAGTTGAAGTTTTGCTTCTCCTTCAACTTAAAAGTAAAAAAAAAAAATAACCTGTTCTTATGCTGTGGTGTTATGCAAGTTATTTTAGAATATTTTATCCATTAATCTCTTCAACTGTCATTTTAGGGGAACAAGGTAAATTAGGAAGACTGATCCCCAGAAGGAACTGCATGAATTCCCTGATGTCCTCGTTCATCAGTTCTCTTCCTCACTCTATTACTGCCTTCTTGCTGTGACCATCTGTTGGTTCTGTCCAGGTTTTTTGGGCTAAGCTGTTCTCATCTTTTCCTACATGTGGGCATAGTGTGAGGTATATGGGTGTTTCCCTGATTTCATTACCTTGCCCCCATTGCTTTTGTGTCTCTGACAGTAAGTATTAAGCCCACGTAGCTGCCTTCAACTTGGTGTTGAGTGTGGGACAGGGTGTTTAAAGAAAAGATAGGAGGAGGAATTGTGGAGCTCACTTTTTCTTACATTGTGTCCTGTCTTGCACACAGTCTTCAGTTATCTCCTGATCTTGCTGGGCATTCCTTGGAGAACAGAACTGGGGTAACTGGTCTTATTGGCTCTTGCCATTTAGATGTGCTTGCTGCTTGGGCAGGAGCACCTGATTCTCAACTGTTGCTCTGCAGCCACCACAGAAAACTTGTTCACAATGAGCTCAGGTAACTACCTGGGCTGCTGCACACAAGGGGTAGCACTGCAGCTGCTTTCTGTTCTGTCTTCTGCGGCCTGAGCTCAAGAGGCTTGGCTCATGGGCACAGAGGGTTCTAGGGAGAAAAGGGTACTGCTTTTTTGCTCTGCCAAACATGAGTTGGATGCAGACTGAGCTTAGTAAGGCAAGGCTCAATTTGAGACATGCTGAATATGAAGGCAGTAGTCAAATTAATCTCTGAAGCTGGACATACTATAGCTGCATGAGCTGCAGTTGCTATACTGGAGAAACGCCCTTGATAAAACTTAGGGCAGACTCCTCCTGAAGGCATCTCTAATGCCTTAAATTGTGTAGATTTGTATGCAATTAATTTTCAGTATTTTTTAAGAATTATCTGTGTTTGCTTATCTGCTTGCTTTAAGAAGGAACAGTAAGACTTCACATCTGGATTGGGAATGTATAGCCATATGTTGCTTCTTGTAGAAAAACAGTGGTCCTTTGGAACAGTTATTAGACAGATTACAGATACTAAAGAAAAATAAAATTTCATATATGTAAAACTGTTTCCATTTAGTATGAGTGCATGTGTCTGGTTGACTTCTTTCTTTTGAACTGGTAGTCTACCTGATTTCATTAGCAAATGGAGACGTGAAATAACTGTTTAGATTTTAATTTTTTTTCCACCAGCTCCTCCTGGGAGTGTGCAGGATCACAAACTGGTAGGTAGATGGAGCCCTGTGCCAGCAGCCAGCCTTGAACAGGCTGGTTAGTACCTGCAGCCTCTCTACCCAGAGAGCCAGGCAGGAAAGTCTTCATGAGCATGTATCTGTAACATGTTTTATTCATATGTAGTAAATGAACATGGATTTAAAATTAAATTCACAGTATTAGCTGTGCAAGTCAAGGCAATGACCATGCTGGGCTGCTTAGGGACAGTTTTGCGGTGCTCAAGGAGGGCAGGTGATTGGGTACAATGTCCTGATCTGTTCTAGAGCCCTGCAAGTACAAGAGTTTGTCTTGTATGCCATGCTTTCCCCCTTTTTAGTTAATTTCTGAGCCAACTGTTTGTCATTAAGTAGATCTTAAAAACAGGGCCTGTGGGAATCTCTTAAGACGCACTGCAAAAGAATTGCTTTTAAAATTTATTTTGGGGTTTAGTTTTGTATTTTTGTTTCTCACTAATGCTAATTGCTAATTCTTTTGAAACTACATTTTTTTGTATAGTGCAGTTCATGAATTCAAAACGAGCAGTAGCTAATCTTGCATATTCCCTGTTTTGCACAAAGCCTGTCCACACACTCAGCCCAGTGCTGTGTTGTTCAGCTCACTGCTAGGGTGGACTTGGGTTGCTGACACCTCTGCGGGCTGCCTGTAAAACTGTAGAGAATTTGCACATTTCCTGTAGAAAGAAGTTTGCCTGATGCAGTTTTGTATACAGACAACTAACTCTAGGGTGTGAACAGCTCCTAAATAACAAGGTGCTGGTTTTATTTCAAAGTGTGAGATACAGTTCTTAATTAAAAAGGCAGGAAGGAGGATAATGCTTTCGAAATAATAAGTAGTAGCAAGTTTATTCTCTTGTGAGGGTTTTGTTGTGTTTGTGCCAATAAATATATATGTGGAAAATCTGACTGATTAGGATTATTCTGGGATTGTAACAGGTACATAATTTGTATAACATGTACCCTGCATTTCTTATTTGAAATTATAGATGACTTAATGTTTACATTACAAAACAATAGGAAGGGTGTGAGTACCCAGTGTTCTTGCTCTAATATTTTTGTGCAGTAGCACTCCTGTACAGGACCTTGTATCCCAAAGAATAACAAAGCCATTCTCAAAGCCTGAAGATTTGGCTGATGATTATATGAATACTGAGCTAAATTGCAATCTGAAATAATCTTTGGAATTGTGTTTCTGCCTGCTGTTCATTATGCATGTTAAACCAGTATTCAGATTTTAGGAAATGGGGTTAAAAGTGAGATTCTGAAAGTTTTGTCAAAAATAAGTTATTGAGTTCTGCTGGAATGGTATAATTTGGTATGCCTAATTTGTTCTAATGATTAGTAGTTCTTTTTCTTATGATTACAAAAGTTAAAATACGGATTTTCTTGTTTGTGGCACAAAGCAAACTGTAGTTCAGTCATTCAAACCCAAGTTGGGAAGGGAGCACTAGGCAGTATTCCAACTTGTTCCTGTTTCACTTAGTTTAAAAAAAAAAAACAAAGATAAACAGCAATTATGAACATCCTTGTGCTTTGGAGGAGGAAACAAAAAACAGTCACGTTGTGGGGTGACCCCAGCCAGCAGCTCAGGAACCACACTAATCCTTGCTCACCACCGCCACCACCAGCTGGATGTGGCAGGGAACAGGAAGAGCCAAACTGAGAAAAATGAGGGTTCAAGTCAAAGTTTATTAAACAAAGGAAAATAGGAAAGAAAAGAAGAAAAAAGGAAGAAAGAAAAAAAGAAAAAAAAAGAAAAAAAAACCCCAAACCGCAAAAAAACCCAAATTATGCAAATAGTCACTTACCACCTCTTACTCACAAACATAATACCCAGCCAGTCTCTGAGGAACGGCTTCTTTGAAAGACAAACTGCACACCCCCTTCTTGCCTCACCCCAATTTCTGTTGCTAAGCATAACGCTATATGGAATGGAATATCCCTGTTGTCAACTCAGATCTTTCCCAACTTTTTGCCGACCCCCAGGCTACTCTCTGCAGTGACAGAATTCATGGGAAGCAAAATTCTTGATGCTGTGCAAGCTCTGTTAGCAACAGGCAAAACCAGTGACGTATTTTCAGCACTGTTTTAGCCAAAAATTCGAAATACAGTACCATGTGCACTGTTATGAAGAAAGTTTAACCCCATCCAAAACAGGCACAGTCCAACTAGTTTCAGTAGTGAAAATACTCTGCTGTACAATGTATGATGAAAAGTATTTTGTAAATTCATAGAAGGATGTATCAATGTTAGAAGCTTAGCTGGAAGGTAAATATAAATATTTGACTTGGGTGTTTATACGCTTTTTCTGGCTTTAAGAAACTGGTTACAAAGTTTTAGCTCATGTTCTTGTGAAAGGAGTTTTTCCTGAAAAAGCCCCCTCTTCTCTGAAGAAGTTTGATAGTAAAGCTTTGAATGAAGTACAGGGGAGAGCTGAAAAGACAATATCCAGAAAATGACATTCCACTGAATGTTTGCCCTTAGAGGCAAAAGAAGAGCTTAATAATCTTGTATAAAACATGAAATGTGTGGTAAAATAAACAAGATGGGTTTACTGGTCATTAAAAGGTGAGAAAAAAAATCAAAAACCTTTTTTTAGGCCATTACACAGAATCACAGAATCACAGAATCCTAGGGGTTGGAAGGGACCTCGAAAGATCATCTAGTCCAACCCCCCCTGCCAGAGCAGGGCCACCTAGAGTACATCACATAGGAACGTGTCCAGACGGGTTTTGAATGTCTCCAGTGAAGGAGACTCCACAACCTCCCTGGGCAGCCTGTTCCAGGGCTCTGTCACCCTTACAGTAAAAAAATTTTTTCGAATATTCAACTTGAACCTCCTATGCTCCAATTTACACCCATTACCCCTTGTCCTATCACTGGTCACTACTGAGAAGAGCCTAACTCCATCTCCCTGATGGCCATTAGTCAAGGCCATTAATCTTGGCCTTGAAATGTTTGTTGTTTTTTTTTTTTTTTATTTAAAAAACTCCCAGGCTTGCACCTGCCAGTGCATGGAGGACGTCATGAAAAGATGACTGATAACAAATGTTTTTCTGTGCCTGATGTATCGGCTGAATTTGGCAGTTGCCCTGAAGTGAGTGGAGACCACCTCTGTGTGTGTTCAGCATTCCTTATGTATCAGCACCTGGTTCTATTGAGAGTTTTTATGTAGTGCCTGAAGCATTTAGCAGGGAAGTACAACACATGCTGAATAGCAGAGGCTATAGTGATGTCTGATGTTTTGTCCCAGGGAAGACAGAAACGTAGTGCTAGAAATTGTGAATAGCTTTGAAAAGAATCAGAACTTCTGGGCTCTGGTTCTATTTCTCTGCATCTGAAACATCTCAGGTGCTAACTGAGGAGATTAATTTCTAATTCTGATATATGCAGAAGTAATAGGTTTTTCTCCTGACAGTACAGCATACCTCGAAGACCTATTGATAATTGCCTGTACTGTGCAATTTCATCACTGCTATAGATATTTTTATTCGTGGGTCACATTGGGTAAGGAAGGAGACTATGGGAACGGAGCCATTTAAAGAACTCTTGCAAAACACAACAAATCAGGCATTGGAATGGGCTGCCCACTGAAGTGGTGGATTCTCCATCCCTGGAGATATTTAAAAAGAGACTGGATGTGGCACTCAGTGCCATGGTCTAGCAACCGCAACAGTGGTTCAAGGATTGGACTCGATGATCTCTGAGGTCCCTTCCAACGCAGCCAATTCTATGATTCTATGATTCTGTAAAATCATTGAGTTGTGCAGAGACTTGTGATCTTTTGCATTGATCAGCTATAACACAACAACTGATTGAAAAAGATGCTTGGGTCTTGTGAGATCTGAGGGGTTTCTGACTGAAAATGAGTGTGAAGTGAGACACCTAGATCACTACAGTTCTACATGCATAACTATTTTGACTGAGGTCCTTGAACTATTTGTGGCTTAAATTTGCATCTTAGCAGCAGGACTGGGCAAAACTTTTACATTCTGAGTTTAAGACACATAAGCTCACTAGATCTAATGCAAAAGCATTTTTCAAAATGCTAATTCTCCATTCTGGCAGTACAATACATGTGGTATATACTTGCAGTCTAGCCCATGCCTAGAAACAGGTTTCCTGCTGGGCTAATTACTTTTAATTGTGGTACTCTTGTATAGCAGTAAGGGAAACTAGTAAGGCAAAGTGGTCTAATATTGACATTTTTGAGTTAAACAATATGGACTGCTTTGTTCTCAGAAGTGTATGCTATAAAATTTTAGTTGAGCACAAATCAACCAACAAGGAGGGAAGTTCACCCAATAGCTAATATACCTTACATGATGTGCATCTGTGATGCAGCATTTTCTGAAAGTTGAATGACTTTAGTAGGGGTTTGATTTTTATTCCCCTTTGAAAATGGATTATAGAAGCTGGGGATTTGTGCTGGCTTCCCTCTTCAGCCTAGTAAATGCAGTGTGGTTCAGGCTGATGTTACTGCTTTTTATCCACCAGTTTTGTCCATTCCTTAATACCTAATGCACAGATTCCAGGTGAAATGTTAAGAATTCCCTTCCTAGGATAAGGAACTGGTAAAGCACCTCAGTAATGCCTATATCAACTATTTACAGTCTGATGGAGGAAGGGTATTTCCGTTTTATCTTAGATCTTGACAGTTTTTGATGCTTGCTTTTGGAGCCTAAAGAAGAGAAGGCTCTGGGGAGGCTTTACAGCAGCCTTTGAGCTCTTGAAGGGGGGGGGGGTGTGCACAGGAAAGCTGGAGAGAGACTTCTAACAAAGGAGTGCAGTTAAGAGACAAGGGGTAACAGTTTCAAACTGAGAAAGGGTAGATTTAGATTAGCTACTGGGAAGAAATTATTTACTGTGAGGAATATTTAAAAACATGTTAGTGTTTTAAACTGTTTTCTAGGGTTTGGCCAGTTTAAAACTAGAGCTTGTTCTTTTTTAATGTATTTCCAACTATCTGTTGAATTACCATTCATTGTAGGACTTTTGTTGACCAGTTTTTCTTAAAAAAAAACATATGAGAATGCCTGTATCTATTTTTATATAAAATCTGCTCAAAATATGTAAAAGATACTACTCAGATGTTTTCCTGACTCAATTTAGAATGCATTTAATTGCTTTGATAACACATAATCAATTAGATGTTTCTATATATGAAACTATATGTATAGAAATCGATAAGCTGCTTTAATCACTTAGTGCTTATATCTTATAATTTTATAGTTAATTTGAGAAGTAAGAGTAATCGTTTTTATTGTATGCTTTTGTGAACTGGATGTAAATTAATCACAAAAGTACAGTGTCAGTGTGAATTAATTATGCAAGTAAGCCAAATGGCTATTTCATTATTTTATTGAAATGGCAAGAGTTCTAGATTTTTTTCTCTTAATAGATTAGCCAGAATTCATTGCAAAAAGTCTTAGTATGTTTAAGGTAATGGAAAAAAATGGCTTTCAGTACATCCTACAGAGATCCTGTTTAAAACAGATGACAGTCTGTCACGTTTGGTAGCACATCAGTCATCAGATTTATTCTAATTCTTGAAGCTGAACATTTCATTCAAGCCTGTAGATTGTCTTGTCAAGCTACCAAAAGCTTCATAGCTTTTCTTTCAAGCATGGAGTTGCACCAGGAGTTCACAAATAAATGCTAAGCTGCAAAAATATTGTTTATTTTCCTTAACCTTTTATTCAATTAACTACAGAGTTCCTTTGTGTTATTTTCTTAACATGCATTTATCACAAGGTATTGAGGGCCTACTTCCTAAACATGCCTCATCCTGACTACAGCCACTTCAGACCATAGGTCACTCATTTTGGGATGTGTGGTTTTTACTTGTAGCAGTTTAGACCACCATGGTTATGACATTTTTGTTCCAATCACAATGATCCAGTGAGCAACTTCATTTGCTGGAGATGTGAAGGAATCTGAGTGCTGGTGCACACACAGCACTGGTGTGGTCACTCTGGCTTTGTGCAGAGTGTCAGTGGTTGTGGACTTCTGCTTACCAAGTATGGAAAGTGGCAGACTATACAGATTTGCCATTCTTTTTATTTATTCATCAAAATACCTTTGGGATTTTTTCATACTTTTCTGTGTGTTTTTGTGTATAAGTAGCATAGCTGGACTGTGCTCCTTGCTTTTGTTGCATATCCACCACCTTAGAAGAAATTTTTCTTGTCTTTTTTGTTTGTTTGTTTCTTTTTCCTTCCTCTGTAATTTTGAACCTTTTGCTTTGCTTAAAGGAAAGTTTCTGCATAAACCATAGGACTTGTAAAAAAAGTATAATTGAGCCCATGCAGTAGTGAGAACAGCTTGAGACACAGCTGACTTCTTTGAAGTTGACATAGATATGTCTGAGCTAATAAAACACCAGGGATGGTTAGCTGAAGTGATGTTAATTAATTGCACTAAGAAAAGAAAGTAAACTAATAGGTCGGTGTATTTGTATCCTGTAAGCCCCAAAATTGTACAGTAAAGAAATTTTTATGAACCACTGGAAGGCTCATGTCCAGGATAGGCTAATCTCCTTATTAAACTACTAATGCTATAGCATTCAATAGAAAGTTATGATTGTCCTTTCATAGAAAAAAGGTTTCTTTGGTTATGTTTTTCAGCTATTAAAAAAAAAATACTAAGCGATGTGTTGATAATTTTCCAGAACCACAAACTTCTTAACTCCACTTTCTATTTTTAGTTTCTCACTGTAACTTCTGATTTCTTCTGATACATTTTTTTCCCTGTCATTTACATGCAGTGCTACCTTTTCTCTCCTAATCTACTGTTTTTCTTTGTTATAAAATCCTATAATTTCTTTATACTGTTTTTTGGTCTGCTAAATGGCACATACATTCTTTTAGCAGCTTATTTCTTGAACAGATATTCTGAAAGACACATTGTACTCATCTAAAAAGGAACTGGGGTTGAAGCCCTAGATAAAATTAAAGCCTGAGTATATAAAAAATAAGATTGTTAAAATGTCAAGATAATGAAAAGTCAGAAAATAAATTATACCTGTTATTAATTTTGAATTGTATTCAAACATAGAAATATGTAGTATAGACAAAAGCTGGTTACAGAGAGATAAAATTCAATTTTACACTAGGATAATTGTTTTATGTATTTTACATTTATTTATAAGATCAGATAAAGGCATGGAATTCTCAGTATAAATCACAGTATGGTCCTGATGAATGCCAAGGTCAGTAAATGGAAACCCCTTCACTTGCAAAACACATTACCACTGCTGAAAATACCACGTGAATAAAATGAAACTGATAAGCACCATTTTCCAAATATGTTTTCTTTATTTGCATTATACTTCTGTGTTGGATACTTTTCATTTTCAAAGGCATGTGTAGGTATTAATGCTCTCAGCATCCTCCTATATAGACAAATTAACATTTTTTTAATTTTTTTTTTTATAAGAACAAATTAATGCAAAACTTGATTGAGATCTGAGGGTGAAAATGGAACTGTCACTGCAGTGGCACTGAGAAATTAGATTGGTCCTGTTCAAATGGCCTTGTGTGTGCTGGAGATGTATTTAGTGAGATCCAAATGCTATGAAGGTGATGGAGACCATGATTTAAGAATAGATTTCTTTAATAAATTGCTTCCTATCAAGGCAACTATCTAAAAGGCTTTTTTAATCCAGGTTCAGATCTCTGGTATATCTTGAAGAGAAGGAAATTTAACTATTTTTCAGATTTTTCAGGACAATGAAATGGATCCTAGGTCTTCACAGAGAGTGTGTGCTCAGGTACCCAGCTACCCAACTGTGTCTCTAACTGAAGGAGACAACCTCTGAGTAACCAATTGCAAGAAAAGATTTGAAACATGAAGGTAGCTAACTGAAATGACTGCCACTTACCTTACCACAGTTATTTAATAAATAAGCTGTAACATTCAGTGACGGGTTTTTCCATATGTGGTATAATGGAGCTTTTGAGTCCTAGGGCAATAAGAAGCAGACATATTGCAGGCATCCACTTCACACCCAACATTACTAGACCTGACGGGTATTTAGTCCATCTGAACATTGTTCAGAAATGTCAGCTTCCCAAACCTGTCTTGGTCAGCTGCCCTTATTATACAGAAACAGTGAATTCCACATATGTTGCTTGTTACAGACTCCAGGCTTTCTGAGCTCCTGTCAAAGTGCCAGTGTCACTGAGGTCAGTCATTTGTCTCTGGTATCCAAATTAGATTATGTCAGAGAGTAGTAGGGATGAGTGGTCACTCAGCAGCCCTGGGGTGCTGATTTGGTATCACTGAATGGCTCTCCTGAGTAAGTGCTGGGATTACAAATGGTCTTTTGTTTCCTTCAGAAGCTGTAGTTTGTTTGTTTGTAAGCTTGTAACGTGTTCTGCTCAGCAAGGGAAGGGCCGCTGGGACAGAATCCGGGTGTGATCTTTGGTGTGTCAGATACACTTCATGGTAAAGGGTTATGCTCACCAAATGGTTTAACAATGGCATGATGATCTTGCATAGTGCTTGAGGCAGTAGCTCTCATGTGGTGGACTGGTCAGACACTCCTCTCATGTGAATGGGCTCTTTCCAAATGGCAAAGATCAATTATGCTGCAGATATGGAAATGTAGGATATACTCACCTTGTGATTTTGATGCCAGGGAATTTCGTTCAGGATGAGGCCATTTCTGATGGGATACAACTGTGAAAAGGCACTAATGGAGCCGGTCCTCTAGTTCATTAATGGTGTATGTAGAAAAGTACAAAAGAGTGGATCACCTGGGAAGGATTCCTTTTCATAAATGATTAGGGTGCAATAGATGTGAATGCAAGAGACTATTATTCTGGGATATACAGTAACAAGTTAATGATGTTTATGTTTGTTTTCTGCACTACAGGAGCATAAATGTAGGGTGATGTAATTATGCCTTAAAGCAAACTTCAGCTTCTTGCTTTATAGACTCAGAATTTGATGGTAGCAAGAATAAACACAGTTGTGGGGTGTAACACTATTTCTCACACTGTACTGAAGGTGACTGCTGTGCAGGTGTACAAGGTAACTCTAATTAAAACAGTTTCCCCTTGAAATGTAATTTTGTTCCTCCTCTTCACCATCCAGTGGTAGACTAATATTTGTCTCCAGAATGTTTTTCCAGGATCTGAAGTGGAATTACAGTATCTGAAGGTTACTAAATATTAGGCAAAAATTATAATTCTCTTCATAGTTTAAAGGTATCTTTTGTATTTCAAAAACCCTTCTGGATATAAAATTCTTCTAGCAAACATTCACTGTCTTGTACTTAAAGAGAAAACATACTAAAAATAGCATATGCTGCTATCATACTGAGGTTCCCCTCCAGTTGTATATGCTTTCATATGTTGTATATACCCAATAGATTGTTTACTACTTGCTGTAATATACACTTCCAAATTTATCTTAAAAGTTACAAAAGAAAAAAAACACAAAAAAAGCGCCAAAAAGCCAAAACCCGGATGCAGAGGGCCTATTTATTATTATGTACTACTCTTTTTCTTCCCAGTAATACATCCACTTAGTCCATTGGAGACATCAGAGAAATTAAGAATTGTCTGTACATCTACACATCCCACATGTGATACAAATGATGCACCTGTTTTAAAACTGTAATCCTGTGTAATACAATTCTGTGTAAAATGCCACTGTTTACTAATATAGGAATAACTGTAAATAAAAGCAAAACTTTGCTATAAAAATTAATTCAGACTAATGTTAGACCCCAGTTATAAAACAGTTCACAAAACTGTATCTCACTTGATAAAAAAAAAATGTGATTACTGCTGTAATGGGCTTGCTAGTTCTAGGGTCTCTGGACTTCTCAAATGTCTTGAGAAACAGGTTTTTAGGGAGGTGTTTATTAATAGATATCTGAGAGTAGGTGCATTTTTATAACCTATTCTGAAAGCCCTATGGAAAACTTAAGTTCTAAACTACTGTTTCCTTAGGTTTAACTTTTTTAGTGAGTGTCTTTGATAAAAATAATCTTATATCTCAGTGCAGTTTAGTGTGACAAGTAAATTAAACTCACTTAACTCTTTTCAGGCTGGAACAACTAATTGTTATAGGCTAAGTTAGAGCAAAACCAGCGACCTTCCAATCCTATCTTCTGTCCCAAACCATTTGCTCACTAGATGCACAATCCAGCTACAAAACTGAGTGCAGTAAAATACTTCTTCAGAAAAGAAGAAAATACAAGAGGGGTGTGACTTACTGGCATAGGTTTTTACAAATGGAAATGATTTATTATATGTGGCATTAAAGTCTTAAGGAAATTAAAAGAATATTGAAGACCACTTCGAAAGAAGTGCCAAAGTGGCATAACTTTGTCAGAAAAATTTGGCCTTTTTACATTGAAGTCTCAACATGTTAAAATCCGCCTTTGACAGGAAGGATTCATGAAAGCACAACCTTAAAACAAAGTTGCCTTCATTCATAATGTTTTTTAAGAAATGCTCTAGAAAACCTTCTCTTTTATTTGCTCCCAGTTCAACTGTGAAATATGAAGCTATTTAGGAGTTTTTCTAGTACTCTGATGAAAAACCAAAGCCATTCTCATGCACATACCTAACTGTCAGATGTTTCTTCATCATTAAAAGGGAAGTAAAATTCTGGAGTCTGCAAGTCCTGCAGCTTCACAGTGTCCGAAAATCTCTTCAGATTTGTTCTGAGTATTTGAACTGCTGGCCAGATTTCCTCTTTATTTTCATCTCATGTTCTATCTATATTTCTATAGCTATGAAGTCTTGATTTTAATTTTTTTTTTATTTTTTAGTAATGCCAAGGAATGCAACTTGTACTGCCGAGAATGTCTGACAAACAAGCCTCAAACTGTTCAGCACATTCATGTGCAAGAGAAAGCAGTTATCAAAATAAACCTGGGTTTCAAAAGCGCTAAGGAAGGATTTTTCCTCCTTCATCTACTAATTGGATTTAGAGCTCCTTTGCTCCACCCAGGAATAACTAGTGTGGGACAAGGTTCAGCTTCTCTCTCACCTCTCCACAGCCTCACATAATTTCTTCTTTTCACCTGTCGTGTGAAGTGCTTTGGCAATGAACGCTAAGGTTGCTTAATGAAACAAGGAATAATGAATGCAAAATATGAAGAGAATGCAAAATATGAAGAGGTTGCAAGAAAGAAAAGAACATTCATCTGTTTCCTTTAAAAAAAAAAAAAAATCAAGAGAATAGTATTGCTGAAACTCATAGATAATCCTAGGTCTTGAATTTTTGCAGCATTTTTTTCCCTGTCTGTGTGTGTGGAAAGAATCTGATTTTGTGCATCAGAACCCCTAATAAGAACTTCTTCTGACAGCCATGTAACTGTTCACTCACATGAACCTCTGTAGTTTATGTTCTCAGAGGAATTCTTTAAGGCTTCTTCAGTGTAAATTGCTTCTGTGTTTTTGGCTGAATAACATGCTTACTAAGGGTTTAAAATGACCTTCCTTCAAAACATACTAAAGAAAAGTTATTTTAAAAAGCAAATTTGTCCCGCTTACTTATTCCCTGTATTGTATATAATTGTAAATGATGACAAGGTGGAGGAATGAGAATGATCTATGTATTCAAATGCATATTTCAGTGAAAAGCTGGACTGTTTCATTGCTTGCACAGGAACACAAATGACAGAGCTTTTGTTATGGGCAATCTGACAGTCCTGCCTGTGCTTAAAGTTGTTCTGCACCTCTCTTTGGAAGACCTTTTTCCTTTGAGTTTTCCATTGTTTGTAACTTTAACCTTTTAGATGGGCCCCTCTCAGTCCCCATGCACAAGACTGGGTCTTGAGAGTCTGGCACATTTCTGACAGGCCTCTGCATGCTCAGTGCTTGTGATAATTCTTGGTTGGGCTCCATTATCCACACTGTTTTTAGCCTTTATACTTTATATAATTTTCTGTGCATTTCTGTCAGGAAAAATGGTGCTCTTTGAAGGTACTTTAAGAAATGTGAGCTGGCTGGATAAACTGAGTTTCTCTGCTTTAGTGTGGTTTGTTGTCTCCTTTTCTTTGCTAAGTCCCTGATCAATCTTCGTTCTTTCTACAAAGGCAGTAGAACAATTAAATTGGAATGCTTTTGGCAGGAGAAGTGTAATTTCTGCTTAACACTGCTGTTGCACCATTTCCTCTCTGTTGGCATTTTGCCTGCCTGCCACGTATGTCATCTTTGATTGTGCCTCACAACTGGTTTGGTTTTCGCTCCGTTCTCTACTGTCCTACCCTATAAAGGTGAAAGCAGCTCAGAATTTGGTGCATGGTAGGGATGCTAGTTCTGGTGGTTTGGTCTGTTGTAATCCTTAGAATAATGAAATAGGTAGGCAGGAAGTGAACGATATCATCCAGTTCACACCTCTGCTCAGAGTGGAGCCATCTCTGAAGTTGTATTAGGTTGCTTTATCCAGATGAGTTTTGCACGTCTCCACCAAATGAGATACTGTAACCTCTCTGAGCAACCAGACCTTCCTCACTGTGAAAAATCTCTTACCCATAACTCTGATTTTTCTGTCATAGAGAGGATTCCAAGAGAGGAATCTGTCTTCCCCCTGTTTGCTCACAAGGCAGCTAAAACCCAATAAAATTCCCCTTTAGCCTTCTCTCCTTAAAACTAACTCAACTCTTTCAAATTCCTCCTATGTCATGTGCTGCAGACCCCTAATCATTATGAATCTGCTGGACTTGCCTCAGGATATCCTTGAGAGGGTCAGACTGGATATCACACTTCAGATATGTTCTCACAAGTGCCAGATAGAGGGGATTAGTTGCTTCCCTTTGTCTGCTGGCTATCATCATGTCAACAGAACATAATTCACAGGTAGCCCTCACTGCCATGTACTAAAATAGTCTACTAAATATTCTTTTGGATCCAGATAAGAGAACAGCTAATTTAAAATGTGCATCTTTATTCTTATCCTTAAAGTCTATGGAAATCACAGCCTGGTTGCAATCTATTTAGAAACTGAGATCTAGCTCCTCACATGAAATGTAAGTTTTTACAGGAAAGCTGAAGGATGGATAAATAAATAAGCAAAGTATACCAAATATATAGTATATATCATATACTATGATATACCAAAGTATATCATAGTTTCATTATTAGAGTGAAAATAATGGAGATGTCACAAAAGAAAACTGCTTCACAGAATGCACATGAAGATGAGAAAAGCTGGAAAAAGAAGAGACAGTCTTTTACAAGATCCTCTGCAGTTTTCTTTACATTTCAAAGAGGTGGCAAACAGAGAGAGAACCAGAAGGTATGCATTGTCAAAGAGAAGATAAAACTAAGGGACAAGAAAAGAAATGGAGGACAAAGGGCATAATGATCATGAAATGATGAGAGGTTTTGATTATTGGAGAAGTAAGGAGAACTGCCACCTTGTGCTGCTGCCAAGGGGCAGATTTTTGCCCCCTAAGGAGATGGTTCACAGGTCCCTTAAGAGTCAGCACTAGAGGGCAGCCTTCCTTAGGAGGGGTGGGTGCTCTTCAAGAGGAAAACCTTAAAGGTGCAGGAACATGTCTGCTGAAACACAAACTGGTGGAGAAGACCAGCTTGTCTGAACAGAGAGGTTTGCTTGAAACTCAGGGAAAAAACCTCACCGTATGGCCTTTGGAAGAAGGGGCAGACAATTGAGGGGGTCTACAAAGATGTTGTTAGGCTGTACAGGGAGAAAATTAGAAGGGCTAAAGCCCAATTAGAACTTAATCTATCTACTGCCATAAAATACAATAAAATATGTTTCTGTGAATATCTTAGCAACCATAGGAGGTCTGGGGAGAACCACCATCCTTTAATGGATAGGGAAGAAGTATAGTGAGAAAAGATGAGGAAAAGGCTGAGATGCTTAAACCCCTTTGCCACAGTATTTAGTAGTAAGACTGGCTGTGCTCTGGGTGCCTGGCTTCTTGAGCTGGAAGACAGGGATGGGGAGCAGTTTGAAGTCCCTATAATCCCAGAGGAGATGGTTATTGACAATTTAGACACTTACAAGTTGACAGGGCCAGATGGAATCCACACAGGGTACTGAGGGAACTTAGAGAAATTCTCACCCAGCAACTTAGCTCCATTTTGTAACTGGGTAACTGGAAAGGTCCCAATTGACTGGAGGTTTGCAAGTGTGAGGCCCATCTACAAGAAGGGCCAGGAGGAGGACCCAGTGAACTACAGGTCTCTCAGTCAGACCTCAGTGCTGGGGAATGTTTTGGGACAATCATCTTGAGTGACATCACACAGCACATGCAGGATAAGGTGACCATTGGTTTATGAAAGGTAGGTCTTACTTGACTAAACTGATCTCCTTCTATGGAAAGGTGACCTGCTTTGCAGATGAGGGAAAGGCTGTGGATGTTGTCTTCCTAGACTTTTAGTAAAACCTTTGACACTGTTTCCTTCCGCATTCTCGTGGAGAAATTGGCTGCCCATTCTTGGACAGTTTGCTTGGACTGATGTACACTTTGCTGTGTAAAAAACCATCTGGATGGCCAGGCCTGAATAGTTGCAGTGAATGGAGCTGTATACACTTGGCAGCTTGTTACAAATGGAATTCCCCAGGGCTCAGTGGTGAGGCCAGTTCTTTAATATCTTATCAATGATCAATTATCTGGATGAGGAGACCAAGGGCACCCACAATCAGTTTGCAGATCACACCAAGTTGGGTGGAAGTGTTCATCTCCCTGAGCGTATGAAAGCTCTGCAGAGACAGGCTGGATCAGCAGGCTGAGGCAAATTTTCTCAGATTCAACAAGATCAAGTGCCAGGTCGTACACTTGGGTCACAACAACCCTGTGCAGGGTTGGGGAAGAGTGGCTGGAAAGCTGCCTGCTGGAAGAGGACCTGGGGTGCTTATTGACAGCTGGCTGAATATGAGCCACCAGTGTGAACAAGTGGCCAAGAAGGCCAACAGCGTCCTGACCAGCACCAGAAATAGTGTGGTCAGCAGGACTACGAAAGTGATTGTCCCCCAGTATGTGGCACTGGTGACGCTGCACCTTGAATATTCACCTCCTAAGTCAATAATTACAGGACCAGAGGAAAAAGTCTGGAGTTGTGGCTGGAGAAGTTTAGATTAGATATTAGTAAGAATTTCTTTACTGAAAGATCAGGCACTAGAACAGCCTGCCCAGGGAGGTGGTTGAGTCACCATCCCTGGAGGTATTTAAGAAACTTGTAGATGTGGCACTTCAGGGCATGCTCTAGTGGCCAGGATTGTAGGGTGGGTTTTTTGTGGGTGTTACTTGGTGGAGTCTGTGTGGTATTTATGTTTGCTTGGGGTTGTACTTTGGTGTGGGTTTTTTTGTTTGATTCTGTGAATACTGTGTTAGTTTTGGGCTCCTCAGTACAAGAAAGACATTGAGGCACTGGAGCGAGTCCAGAAAAGGGCAACAAAGCTGGTGAAAAGGTCTGGAACACAAGTCCTGTGAGGAATGGCTGAAAGAATGGGAGTTGGTTGGTTTGGAGAAAAGGAGGGGAGACCTTATTGCTCTCAACAGTTGCCTTTCAGGCAGTGGGTGTCAGTCTCTTTTCCCAAGCTTCAAGTGATAGAACAAGAGGAAGAGGACTTACATTGTGCCAGGAGAGATTTAGACTGGATATTTGGAAAAATTTCTTTACTTAAAGGGTTGTCAGGCACTGAAACAGGCTGCTTAGGGAAGTGGTAGAGTTACCATCCATGGAGGTATTTAAAAGATGTGTAGATTTGGTGCTTAGACACATGGTTTAATGTTGGATTTTGCAGTGCTTGAGGTTAATGGTTGGACTTGATCTTAAAGGTCTTTTCCAACCAAAGCAATTCTATTATACTGAAAATTGAGAGAGAACAGAGCAAGCTAATTATTGTTTAATAAATAAAATAGAAATTAAGATTATGATATTTATTTTTAATGGGGCAGAGAGCATAGCAGAGGGAGGTAGAGATACAGGGCTGCTTGTGCTCTGATTCACACACAGAACACTTCCTGGTACCTGTAAAGAGAAAACTGAGCCTTGAAGAACTCATAGCAGAAATTAGGTAGAAAAAATAGAGAGAAAAGTACATGTCCTTTGTCCAAATAAATTTAATTAGGGAATAGGTAAAATGTATTGTAAGTCAGATGACCTTCTCTCTTGCTTTTGTCAAAAGAATGATGTAGAGAATGAATTCTCTTTTACTTAGTGTGTGCCATTGTTAGAAGTGTCAGATACAAATTCTTTAGTGAGAATGCTGCTGCAGCAACAGAGTAAAGACACCTGAGCCCTGGTTCTTTGTGTTTTTTCTGATGTATGCAGGTTAGTTGGAACCAAGAGCAAATGTCTCGTTTCCTTTTGGGCCAAGAAATGGTAGGGAAGAAAAGCCAGGAATTATTACATGACTCTAGCCTCTGGGAAAATGTTTTTATCAAGCTTACAGATCATGAAGTAACATCAATAAACCAAAGTCTTAGGGTCTCCAGCAGTCCTGGAGTTTTGAATTTGAATTGCTACTCATGCTGCATTCCTCCACTTACGGGGTTAATCTGCTTGCCTATCTTTTATATTCTTTTAAAAAAGAAACAGAATATTTTGCATGAACTACTTGTATTTAAAAGCATATAAAAGTAGTAGAATGCAATAAAATATGTACCTCTGTAATCAACTATCAAATTATGCATGTAGCAAATTATTGAAGTATGTTTCATTTCATAGCTTTCAAGTATCTAAAAAATGGGTGTTACTCTACATTTGACACGTATTTGAAGTGGCTGTTTCAGTTATTCTTTGACTAGTATTTTTATAACTGCCCAAAATTAATTTTTACTTATTTTTTGTTGTCTTAGATTTCTGATTTGCCATAAATTTTCTTAAAATAGAAGGGAAATGTGACTCTTTTGTGGACTGTATCATTGCATCAAAACTTGGCATCTACCTGGGCTAACAAAACTGTCTGTTTGTTCCCTAGGGAGATGCTTCTAGAAGGTTTTTTAGGTAGTGTATTCTTCTGAATTAAGTTTTTTAGTTTAGCTTTCCCTGAGGCAAAACGTTTCAGGATATTTTAGGCGATCCTGATAATCTAATTAATCTTAGGAAAATAACACTAAAATTTGTTCTTTATTTTGCTGTCCCAAAGTACGTGGTGTTCCCTCCATAACGCCGTAACTCCATCCCTACGCTGCCAATGGCAAATGCCAACTGCATCATTCCAGGGGACAAAGACTGATTTGATGCCATTCCAGGGAGAAGTGGGAATGGGTTGGTTGTTCCACCAGAGGCAGGGCAGGTAGGGTAGCCCCCCTTATAGCAGTGTCTCCTGAGGACTTTTGGTGGAGCAGAAATGACTTGAGGCAGCACAAAAAAGTGTTAACTTCCTGTCAGAGCAGCTGAGGCCCTGATTCTGTAGTTGTCTTCAGAACCTGTCAAGGCAAGACCAAGGAATGGGGTGTGCAGTCATCAGGCCTCCATATGAAGAGTCCAAACAGCCTCCCACTTCCTGGGGAGCAGGAGTCAGGAACTGAACTCCAGCTTAGAAGGTGGACTTCCCATCTTGCTGCCCAGGGAGGGAAAGCATTGGCAGCTACAGCACGCTGTCACTAATCTAAACAACTTGGGCCAACATCACTGTTCAGATGGCTGAAATTTGGTCCTATTGTTGGGTGCCCCCTTTGTATAATAAATATTCTGTAGACACTCCAGAGGATTTTTCCCTCTGATAGTTGAAATGTTGCCCCAGCTGTAATAAAAGCTATTCAGAACTGTGCAAGTAAAGTGCCATACGATTCCTACCTTGCAGATGGTGTAATTTTTATATACTTCCTGGTTTTATTCGATTCCTATTAAGTGTGTTGATGAACCAGGACTGGAATACCATCCTTTTAAGTTAGCTGTTATTTTGTTTAGGTTTTCTTTTCTGCTATATTCCATTCATATTTCAAGGTACTGGAAGACAAAATATGTTAATGGCCATCTTTACAGAATATACCCCCTAACGAATGAGGAAGCAATCATTATAGTTACTACTATATCTAAAAAAAAAAAAAAAATGAAGGCAGTGCAGTGCCTTTTATCTGTCATGGGTTTAAATAATTGAAACATATATGCATGGAAAGAAGTGGACAGTTTAAAACTGTCTGCATGTGTCTTGTAGTATAATGTTAAGATCTGTTTGCTTCAGTTTGATATTCTTTAGAAAAAGGTTTGTTTTGTTGAAGTATAAACCAATTAAAAGTTAATGCTGGTTTTCACTGGGCACCCATGCTATAATGGAATATTAATTTGTTTTATGTGTATGCTTAGATAATTAGGCACCCACTAATTTCTTTCTCTTTGGAAAATACTTTAAATCAGCACTCCCTATCTGAAGACTTAAAATCATGCCATCTGTTATTTCAGGTAAGGATAAGGGCAGACATTATTAGTATTATTTTCTTATAGATTCTTAATCCTTTGTTCTGTAAAGTGTTGAGGTTTTCATTAGTTAAAATATGTTGCATGTTTACAGGAAGCCTGAAATCTCAATATGTGGTCCTATCAATTTTAATTATTTGAATTATTAGAACATCTAATTTTTGCTTAAGGGTACACAAATGTACTATTGAATCTGTTTTTTTAAGGTTTTTTGCAGTTTAATGTCTGAATCCAAATTCATAAAGAGTTGGAAAAATGAGATGTCTGAGCTATAGGATTCACAGGGATTTTATATGAAGCCTATTTAATCAGGATAACACTGTTATTAATATTCATAAAGTCAGCTGGAACACAAATGACAGACTATGAGGCCTAAAATTTTTTACTTGTGAATTTATTAAAAGCAGCTTAAAAAATTAATGGAATTTAAGTAAAGTTGACGAAAATGAAAATCTTATGTTAGCAAAAAAAAATCTTTATTAGAACTTTCTAAGACCATCTTGCATTGATATCTTTGACAGATTTCAGTGGTACTTAAAGAAGAAAGATGCATGAATGGTCATTTAAAAGGATTTAAACACATTGGCACATTAATTTTTACATGAATAATAAGTAGTTTCCAAAAGCAATTAACTTACAGTGTACAAGATTTGAATAGAAAAATAGGACTGTGACACCAAAGGGCAAAGCAAATGTGCTGTACATTTTAAACTTTTAATAATATGACTTCTTAAAATAATTTATTTCATTTCCACAGAAAGTGAAGCAACAGTGAAAGTATTCATGTACAGGCTGGGTTTATTTTAAAATACACCAAGATTTAGAACAGGGAAATATTTCAATACCAAAGTGCTATTGGTATAGAACAATTTCAGACTTTCACAGAGATCAGGTGCTTTTGAACTGAGCTTTCTTACAGTCAGTTTCTTCTGTGGAAAATAGTCATACACTGACCAGAGTATGTTTTTCTCTCATGCTGCTCTATGCAGCACTTGGAAGTATTTTGTATTTCTGTAGAGAGCAATATAGGTAGATCTGGGATTTCTTTAATTAGTAGGAAGATACTAGATAATTTATATTTGTATTTATAGGTGGTTTGCTACATTTACTGTGAATTTTATGTGGCTTTTGTATATTCAACAGACCAACAGATTAGGACAATTTCTTTTTTTTTTAATACTAGTCAAGTAGCAAGTAGTCTTAATACCAGTATAAATCGAATAGATAGTAAATAAGGAAACTAACTCTAGATCTCTAGATTTAAAATTAACTAGATTTTTGGTTATTGTTTCATTTTGGGTTTTTTCAGTTTTGTCTCTGTCTGCCAGCATGCATAATTTTAATCATCTCCCACTTTGATTTCTTTTGATTATTAGACATTGATTATTAACAGATTATCCTCAAATGAAAATAAAGTTTTTAAATAGTTCTATTTCATTTTTCTGATGATTCCCTCTGTCAAAACCTTCATGGCCACCTTCTGATTGTTGTTGATATGGCATAATTTAACACTGTTGAAAGAATGATGGTTCAGTAAGTTTTGGTTCTAAAAATAACTTATGCTTTAATTACCTTCTGTAAAGGTATATCTGGAATAATAATGTAAGTGTTGTGCATAAGCTGGATATCTGTTGGAGCATTTGTGTCCAGAACAACCAATGTATGTACTAGTGTATAGAATATATTGTTGCTGTGTTTGCTAATATTTTTATTTCTAATAATAGGGAAAGTATACTGCAAACCCTAGGGGGCCCCAAAAGGTCTTTCTGTTTTACTTTGGTTGCGAGGTTGCCTTAGTCTTATATCGACAATGTTTTTATTTTATGTGTATGTAAAGCAGAAAATTCCTGTTAACTGGTAGATCTTGTTTCACCTATGAAGACAAAGTCTCTAAAATGAGCCTCCTGACTTCTCTCAATTTCTTCCTATACCATTTTCTATTATGTCCAGGAGAGGGCAGCATTTTCCTACATCAGGTACATGAGGACACATGCCCTGCTTAGGCTGTCAATGTTTCTTGTAATTACTCCCAGTATATTTGTTGCTTGCTTATGAATTAACTTGCATTTATGGAACTAAATCATTCCAATCATTTAATTACACCTGAGGAGCTGAACTATAATTGCTTGCTTCCAACTAGGATCTGATATGGCTTGAGCAGTATTAATTTGGTGTTTACTTTTCTGAGTGCTAAAAGCATTAAAATGATTGTGCAATGGGATTACATTTTACTAATTGCTGGCATTCATTAGCTGGGTAAATGGCGAGGAAGAATGACTGTATATTGTGGAGGGATAAAATTATGGTTTTAAATAGTATATTACTAGGCACATTAAGGCCCTAAGACATGTTTTAAAATACTCCAGAGGTTATTAAATACCGTATTTTCTTCATGTCTTGCTATATGAGTATCTTATTAAAATACTGCAATTATTATGAACCTTTTTGTGCAATATGTAGGGAAATGGCTTCATTGCCAGAAACCTATTTCTTGATATTAATAACCTTCTATATTTTCAACTAATCCAAAAGTAAATGAGGAACTTAGGAAAAGATTGCCAACTCCAAATCAACACAGTTACACAGAATTGAAAAAGAAACATACAGCTTCATTTGAGGGATTCTTGTAAGGAACTCGGTGTTCTGCAATATGAGGTGAAGTTATTTTTTTGTTAAGACTTAGGCACATGAAACCATATGCCTTTTTTTTAATCATGCAAATTTATAGTTATCAACAAATATGAATTAAATGTGTATTTCTTGAATACTTAATGTAAATGTTAGTGTTGAATCTGAAGTGTCAGCATGCCTTTTATAATCTCAAAGAAAAAAATGAAAACATCTGCCTTTGCTGTTGTATAGGAAAACAATTTCTTCTGATTATTTATTAGTTAGAATCTGTGTCTTGGTATAATATGCTTGAATTTTAAAATGTGTACTCAATTTTATTTATTTTTTTAAAAAAACTCATTTATCACCACAATAACAAATCTCTGGGTATTTTCATGATTCAGCCGCTGCCTTTTCAAGGCCTGTGTTTTATCTTTTTGATAAATACAGAAAAAATATGGCAGACAAAAAATAGAAAATAAGCACAACTACATAGAGAAAAAAACCTATTCTTTCTACAATATAGTTTGAAAGAGGTACTTGAGTATATAACAAAATGTGTTATAAAATTACTATATTAGTAAGATTACAAATGTATTCAGATTTCCTTGAGAAATCATGGTTGAATTTTTAAATATCAGCATATATTTTAACATTTAAATCTTACCTGAGAAGTGTAACATTTTACTATATTTCTTATTTTTCAGTGTTGAGGGTTGTTTCTTGAAGATTTTTGTTAATATGAAATACTGTAGCTGTTTAATTAACTGTATAGTCTGAAAGCAATATGTATGCAAATATTGGGATGGATTATTTAGCTGTTTGGAAAAACCTGAAAATTCAGAGTTGGAATGGTCATGGGCCACTTTACCCATATTATATCCAGGAAGTTAAAGCAGGAGAACAAATGTTGTAAAGTAAAACACATAGCACCATCTGTAATAACTACTGAAGTAAGCAGTCTCATTGCCTCTAGCAGGACCACTCACTGTAATCTGGGCTGCTCTCAGCAGCTTGCACTTCCAAGACCAGACTCTAGAACCAGTAGGCAAGCAAGTAATTTTTTCAATGAAGGCAATAGGTGCAACAGAAAGCTGAACGAAAACATTAGAAAAATTAGATATGTGAAGAAAAATACTGAAAAAATTACTGAGAAATATAGTTTAGCACTGACTGTTAGAGTACACAGACTTTACTATTCTCTTATAAACATTTTTCAATCATTTGTCTTGTAAATTTTTCGTCAAATGAAGGCAAAGTATAGGTGTGTTGTAATATGTTGTTTCAAGTTTATTTATCTAGGGTTTGCTTTATTTTAGCTCTGAAATCTTCATGGAAAAGCTGGACTCAGTGCCAGATCAAACAAGTTCAGAAGAACAAATGGAGAACTGGTCAAAAGGTAAGGACTTTTAAGATATTAATAAGGAACCTCAGGTGTTGTACTAGTGCTAGGCAGTGACTGGAATGTATTTGTTCTTGCCGATATATGACTGGCTTTGGAAGAAAAGTTAAAAAAAAAAAAAACAATCCACAGCCACATACTGCCTCTTGAAAGTATTGGGGTAACAGGAGAGCAGCTACAGGAATGTAAATTACCAGCTTTATTTTTATATTCTGGATTATTGAAAATGTTTTGTATAACTTTTGAGAAATCTTATTTATATGCTTATTGAGTGCATTGCTATTTACTTTCCAACCTTTTTTCCTTAATGGATTAACAACAAATCTCAAGTTTGTCTTAAAGTAACTTTCTTGGCTATTCATGCCTGGCTAAAAGAATGATAAAGCCATCTACTGATATTAACAAGTTTCTCATTATTACCTGAACTGAATATAGAAAGTAAGGTAGGCCTGGAGGTAAAGAGGGCCTTGGTTAACTTGTAACTTCCGTGGTTCATGGAGTTTTCACCTCCATTGGGATGGAAGGATCTTTTTGTATTTGGATGACTGAATTTTTTCTCTCAGAAGAGAAAAAATCTTCTGTTTTTCATGGAAGGAACTTGAAAAAAAATAAACACTAATCTTGAGAGTATGATATGTGACTAACTGACTTAAGAGAACTGTTAGAAAGTGGCTAGTGACTAGATAATAATGTGTGCATTAAAGTAAAGAAAACACAAAGGAAGGAGACCTTCAGTATATCATAAAAAGTGTGGATTTTTTTCCTAGAAGTTAAAGGGAAAAAAAAATTTGTCAATATCAAAATTGCCTTCTATATCAGAGCTATTTTATGCATTTTCTTTTTTGAATTTAAACTGTGTATTCTGTTTCAAAAGATGTCAAGTTTCTCATTAAGAGTCTGTTTTTTAGAAGCAAGAATAGATAATATGTCTTGGGAATGGTGCATTTCTTGCATATGTAAAGGAACTTCTGTCTTTAACATTGCACAAAATGAACTCCTTCTAGACCCTTTTTAATTCATAAAATTTTGAGCTATTACTGAGTGAAGCTAAAAATGTTTTTGAATCATATGCTCTGAAAATAAAAATAGACATTGTGGCATAACATAATGGAAAATTATGTTCTGACAATTTATATTTTAAATATGTAATAGCTTTATGAGATTTAGAATTTTTAGACCTTTAGGGGTCAGCATACCCCAAGAATGGTTCAAAAGGTTAACTTTTACAAAGTAGGCAAGTGAATAACATAAACTGATTCTCTGTGAAATATTTTCTGTCTAATTGCAAGATATGGTGTTCTGCTGCTACTCGCAGATACTTGAAAAAACAGGTAGTTGCTGAGTTTTGTGTGTGTTATTTATGCATTAAGTTAATATTTTGTGCAGTTCAGAAAGCTATTTTTCCAAGCTAATACTTAAATATTTATTTATCCAATAGAGGTTTTTGTATAGACCAAATAAAATTGATACACTTTCTTTAGATCAATCATCAATAAGTCACATTTCTTTATGCTTTTATTCCTAGAGATGTTAAAAAAGGAATTATGGATAAATCTTATGTCATGAAACTGATTTGGATGAGGATTTTTTTTGTTGTTGTTAGAATTTTATTTGAGTATTAACATTTAAATTGCATTTTCTTATCTTAAATATAATAGGTAAGTTACAGCAACACAACGTTCAATATGTACCTTTGGTAGACATCCTGGTGCATCTTTGCACTGAAATACTAAATCATAGCAACTTCTAATCTTCTGTATAAATGTTGATATTGAAATTTGTACCATTTTGGTTTCCACTTGCTTTGTCATCTGTGTTGTCTTTCCTTTTTTGCAGCTAGTACTGTACGGTACCTAGCTGTTCCTTGCTTGTAATTTTTGAAAAAAACTGGTTTTGGAAACTGGTTTTGCTATAAAGATTTATCCCATTTTTTTTAACAACACACTAAGATGTTGGAGATTAAATTAATTATTAAAAAAATAGGGTGGTGAAGGACATATGCGATTAAATTCAGCTGGCTAGATGAAAATTCAGTAAAACAATGAGACTTTAAAATAAAACAGAAAAAAAGTTAGGTGTGGAAAAATTATAGGTTTATGGCAGATATGTGGGATAATATATAAGCTGTTAATAGATGTTAGAAAATAAAATACATGAAAGTAGTGTAGTGGGTAGTGTTTAAAAAGAGTATCTGAAGTGTTTGATAGTTAAGATTTTCTTTTTAACTTTCCATGTTGCTTGGAATTACATCTGTGTGAGTTGAAGCCATTTATCTGTCTCTCTGCTGGTATAATAGGAATAGTTAAAGAACAGTCTATGTACAAAGCTTATGATGTTGGGTTTGTGTCTAATTGCACTGTTTATCTCCACAGCACCTAGTTTTTAATAGCAGGACAGTGACTCTTTTTCATTTTGTTCTAAGAATACCTGAGAGAATGTATCAGGAGCATTGGCAGCAGGCCAGCAAAGACTGTAATTTCCAAATGAAAAGTGATCAGGATCCAAGCTGGAGAGCCTAGGATGGTAGCCCATTATGAAAATAAAATAATATTGGTAAACAGGAGTCTGTCTGTGTGTTGCAGTGGTGGGAGAAGCACATTGCACCTAGGTGGAATTGTTATTTTAGCGGGGTTTACATGCATGATGAAAACAGTGCTAACATTAATACTGTCAAAACACAAGAGGGAACTTGAAATTAGGTGTTCTTCATACTTGCATATACATTCAGGACTCAATATACTTGTTTTCCAAAAGAGTTAGTAGAATAGGACAGTAGTGAGTGTGCAGATATTGGAGTTAAATTTGTGTCTCATTTGACTCGTATCATGTCCTGCATTTGAATGGTTGCAGCTATACTTCTGTATTTTAGTCTTTCACTACTGAAATGTTTTACTTGTGTCATATTTCTGAGCATCCATGTTATTTAAGGACAGGGAAGAAATGAAGTGCAGTCTTAGAGTATCAAGTACTGCTTGGTCTGTTTTGACAACAAAATTTTAATTTTGCTGACTGCAGAATGAAAAGCACTGGATAGTTATTATTTCTAATTTCCAAAGACTAAGTAGTAGATCGATTATTTTTAATGGTGAAGTGGTTTGCTTCCTTAAAAGCAAATGTTATGTACTTGTTATATTTCTCAAGCATGGAAATAAATATTTATATATATTTCTAAACCACTACTTAAAGCACATATTGAAATATAAGTCAATGAACTGATTTCACCTGTAAGAATTTGATGTCAGCTGTTAGTTATGTTCCATATGGATACTTTCACTGTAACTTGTTATCCTTCAAAAGAATGTTTGTGTGGCTTGTAAAAATACTTTAAAATTGCATGTCTGGAAACCAGTTCAGAGGAGACTCTAGCTTTAAAGAGATATGATGTTGTAGATAGGAACAGTACTGCAGAATCAGCTTGTGCAGGGAAATTTGAAAAGTGTTTTATCTGGTGGTGAGCTATTTTCCAGTCTTGCTCTCTTCAGGAAAAGTAGACGAGGAAAACAGACATGCAAACTTAATGAACAAGTTGTGTATATATAACTGCTTGGAGACATGTGCATGTGATAAGCTTGTGCTTAAGCAGTTGTTTAATTGCCTTGTGGCTTTCTGCATCCATTGGTCTTGCATGAATGCATGGTGCTTACTGTTAAGGTCTGGCCATAACTTGTGCTGTTGAGGTCATGACATGTATATCACACAGTATATGCCAGTATATTGTTTACAGAAATATTTAGTCCTTTTCCTGTGTAGTTAATAATATTCAGGAAATAATAAATTATCTTGAAATATTTTTTGCATTTATTTACTCCCATTTATAAATTCCATTAGTTGTCAGCCATGGTAATTGAGGCAATGTGCAGTCATTTGCATAGACTAAGTAAAATTAATCACCTTTTTTTGCTAACTTCCTGGCAATGAAACTTCTATTCCTCTGAATGTGTTTATCTTATTAGGAAAAGTTTAGTTTGCATATCTGTAATTATTTTAGTGTACTTTTTGTGGGTTTGGTTTTGCAATGCTATTATAAGGACTTTTTGTCTGTAATTACTATGGTGTGAATTTAACACACACACACACACACACAGAGATGGAGGGCTAAAGATTTGAGAGTAATGTGGTGGTGTAACAATTTTTAATCTGATTCTCTAGCTGGGTCCAAAGGCAAATAATTGTAAAGGTGCTCCTTCCCCTTTTCCAGAATGCACCCGTTACAGCTTTAAACACTCCAAAGTAAATCTGAAGCCCTTCTTCCAAGGCTGCAGTAGAGGCAGAATAAACCATGCTTGTCATTTTGAAGTCTCTTTCTTCTTTTACATGCCTAAACAGGATACTGTGAGCCTATTCTTCCCCTCCTTCCCCCTTTAAGCAATAAGGAGTGCTGTTTACCCGGGAAAGAAAGGAGAGCTGGATATTACAGGGATGTGTATGCAAAAGAATCTACATGATATGCAGAGAGAGTCCTCTTCACACATGTGGCTCAAATGATTAGTGTCTTCCATGTGTGCTGTGCTTTCAGCGTTGAACTCAGTGTGCTGGCTGTTAAGAGACCCCCTTGCCAAGTGGCAAGGGTTCCTCTGGACAGTAGAGAAGGCAGAAGAGAGGTAGAGAGGATGGTCATGCATGATTCAGACATATGTAGAGCGGCTAGTAACTGTTGAGCAGCACTAAGTACTGAAAATGAGGAAAATTTCTTGTATGGAAAAACAGGGTATAGTTTGCTATGACTTGAAAGATAAAAAGGATAACAAAAAACCATCAAATACATACAAATTTACAGGTCTTCCCTGTAAATATAATCACTCTGTCATGTATATAAATGTTTAGGTCTCCTTTTGGCATCCCATTTCTTTCCTTGTATATTTTGAATGGTTAGATACAGTACATTTCTGGTGATGCCGCATGCAGAAAGACACTTCATCAGAAGGGCAATGATCTGGTATCTGACTGACTCAATGGAACATTGCAAATATTATTTTGTTAGACCCATTACAGTACGCTGAAAATGTGCAGTGCCTTATCTGCACCAAGTACTGCAAGTCCTAAAGTTGGGGAGAACGCACGACTTGAAGTTTCGCACTTTGAATCACTTGATGTGTTTAAAGTATGAGTGCAGCTAACTTCAGAATGTCTTGAAATGTGCTTCAGCGAGAGCAGCACTTATTACCACAGTAATTCTCATGTGGTACTTCAGAAGAAACTTTAAAAGACCTATCACAAGTGCAAGAGGAATTTACTTATTTTCTTCTTTAGAAAACTTCGTTGCTTTTATTTTAATAACAACTAGAATGAAGCTTCAGTTCAGAGAAAAGCCATAACAACAAATGTATTTTAAAAAGGTTCTTCAGGGAGTGCATTGGAGACTTCTCTGAGAGTTCACCTGCATCCATTAGTAGACCATTTACTCAGAGAAAAGTGTCCATGGCAGATGTTTTTTCCAAGGCTTTCTTACTTTACTTTTATGCTGACCACTTAAAATTACAAATTTTTTCGTCACTTCTAATCCTGTAGCTTTCTGGGATTTCGTTTAGAACTCTTAATTCATCGAAGTCTTAGTTGGTTGTTTGCAGTAGGGGAGGTTGAGTACATTTGAATAAGAGAATTTTCACTATAATTAATGAGCATCAGGAAACATGACCCTGCCTAGATAAAAGGGAGTTCTGGATCATTAAGATTTAGATAATGGAAGGGGTTATATGTGAAAGGCAATTGTCTGGTATGACAATAGCAAAAGAAAAATGGGATGGGAGGGTTTACTTTGTTTTTAGCTGGTTTAGAAAACATAAACACAGCATGCTTAGTAAAACCCTAGCATACAATGTTTGGAAATTATGTAATAACTCCATATAGGCTGTAATGATATCCTGAAACCCTGTATTTAAACTAACCTGAATTACAATGAGAGATAAACAGAATATTTACCCATCCCTTATGAGCTGCTGCTGATATGTAAATTTATTCTTCTACTTTGCACAAATATACTTTTGAGCTACTGCTTAAACACTTCAAGGTCCTTAGCCAAACAGTTTTAATGATGCCTCCAATATTATGAAAGTGTGACATTTGATGAATGCCTTGTATAGTTGTGATATCAGGGAAAGTGTAAACAAAAAACGCACATCAAGTCATCGTGCAACACCTAGATAATTTATAATTTTACTGTTTATATCCATCTTGACATTTTTTATCTGCCAAAGGCAGGTTTCATTTGGAATCTTAATCTGAGATTTATTTGGTGGATCTGGAAATCATAGCTAGAGTTCCCACAGGAAATGGTCCATCTACCAACAGATTAAATGGCAGTCCTGCAGTTGTTAAGGGAGCTCTGCATTTAACACACATGCATACTCATTCAGTCAGCACTGTGGAGAAAAATTAAAGTAGTAACCCAGGTTTAGGAACAATGTAGCTAAAAAGTCCCATATTTGCTGAATGACAAAGGGTTATATAGCAGCATTTCATTTTATTATTCGTGCTTGAATTTCTTGTTTGCTTTGTTGAGTCTGCTGACGAATACTAATAAATGCCTGCAACAATCCAGACGAGAGATGCCTGGCAACAAAGCTATGCGGTGGACCTCCCTGATCTTCTCCAGTTCACAACCTGACCTTTTGAAAAATTGGCTGGGCTAAGCTGCAGAATTTGGGTGTAATGGTTATTGTTAACTCCAGCTTTAGGATTTATTAATTTGTGTGATCAAGACTTACCTATACTTCAAAGTTTCAAAAGACCAAACACAATCATCCGTCCATTAGAACTAACATTGTGTTTCAGTGAATCCCACTTAGTATCTGCCTAGAGATTCTGCTGTTTTGATGCATTTGGAATATAAAAATGCTTTTTCAAGTGTTAGACCAAACCAGAGAAAATCTAGTGTCTTCTCAGAGACAGATATTTTAGAATAACAATATGTTAATGAATTGCAAACAGAGACTAAAATGTTAAAGGATGTGTCTTATATTTCCACATTAAAAAATGCATCATGATTAACTGTAGAGAATACCAAAATGATGATTTGCCATGTATTTTAAAGACTTAGAAATATTTTTCTATTTTCCATATTCACCATTTTGTACACAAATGCTGTTTAGATGCAAAATAGGAAGGCAAAAGACTTAGTGAGAGAGGCTGGTGAAGGAAATATCATTACTAAAATAATCGGAATCCTTGGAGAATTGGAAAAAAATGCCTTTGCCAGAATAACTCCAACTGTTCTTAATCTCCTTCTCAATTTATTTCTTTATGAAGGATGTTGCCAGGGTTCCACACAAGTACAGGTGAATAAAGAAGCATTCAGAGTAACACAGATGTCCCCCTGCTTAAATTGCTAACACAGAATGAATTCACTGTTCTCTTTAGATTCTGTTAAGGAATAAAAAAACCGAACCATTAAATTTCTAAGTTTTGTCTGTATTTTCGTAGACAAAGTATTCTCAAGTTGCTTTTTGTGCCTGTGTTATGTGACATGGGATATAGAGCAAACTAAGACATTAACAAAAAATATAAACTAGGTTATTTTTACTTCATTTGCAGATGACCTTCTCATTAAAGTTCCAATAAGAATACATTTCTCTTTGAACATGATTTTGGACAGTTAAATACTTAACTGTAACCACAGATTGAGCATTTTAGTTGTATCGTTCTGTTAACCTAACAGACTTCTAAAACAGTTTAAATTGCTCATAACTTTTTTTTGCTAGAATGAAAGATGTAAAAAAAAAAAAATTTATTTAATTTCCTCTGCCTCTTATTGAAACTGAAATTACAGAAACTTTGTATATACTGCACATCTGTACTTCTAACATAGAAAAACTGTAGTCTGTCATGTGAATGATAATTATCATCATAAAGTGTTATATTTATTCTAAATAAAAATACTGGGTTTTTTCTTGAAGTTCAGTTGAAATTAGTTGCTAAAGGCTCTCTTGGGCAGAAGGGATTTGAGGTTTCTGTGGAGGAGACAGGAGCAGAAAGGGCCACCACAGGCGCCAAGATAAAGCATGTATACAGTACCTTGCACTTCAGATTTACTTCTTCTTGCTCAATGACCTCAGTCCAGTCACTTCATTACTATGTGCCTCAGTCTTGATTTTAAAATGGCTATTGCACTGCTTATGCAGCCCTTATAAAATATCTCTGAGAGTTCCCAGAAAGCATTTCCAAGGCCTGTTTCTGTGTCTCTGTCATTTGTTTCTTAAAATTAGAGCAGATATCCTATCTCACCATAAGATCCAGGACCTTTCTGAGTAAGAGTTACTTAAAAGTAAGCTGATAGTCCCCATTCTTCTGAATTGACCCATGGCATCCTCAGCAGGGCCTTCAGTTATGTATTGTTGGGGCATTGAGCACACAATGCATCTACATGGTGATTTCCAGTTTGTTACTGCCAAGGGCTTGATTCATTATAAGCAGCATTTTGGATACACAGAGAACTGAGAAATAAAAGGAATTAGCTTTGTGTTACAAAACTACTCTGATCTCAGTCTTGTCATCAGATTCCTGTGACTGTCATTGTCTTGTTCTACAGAAGTGACTTAGTGAGTCTTAAGAGTCCTACTGAATGATCACCACCTTAGTCTGTCCAGTTTTCTTTAAATGTTAGAAAAAATATGTCATGAAGGAGTAATCATACACTGCTAGTTTCAGGTTATTGGTTCTAAATATACCACACACTGCACTATAAGGGCCTAAGTAATTGCTAAGATAAGTAAATGTAGTAAGTCCAAAGATCAGTAAAGCTGCACTTTTTCTTGGGTTTGTTGTTTTGTTTTTTGTTTTGTTTTTTGGTTTTTTTTTGTTTGTTTGTTTTTTGTGGGGTTTTTTTTGAGAAAATTTTTATTGACCTTGTACTTTTTGTCCCGCGCTTTTGTAATTGTTTACAAGAAAAAAGAATTACTGTCTTCTTGAAAATTAAGTAGATTATATTTTCTTGGGATTTACTCTGAAGACTTGTTTGCAGATTGTGAGAAAGATAAAACAGTGAGGAAAAAATAAAAAAATATTGAACACCCTCTGAGATATGCATGCAAATCCTGTATGTTACATCCGTGACAACTCAAATACTAATGCAAAAGGAAATAAGAGGCGTTTTGAAAATGCATAGAAACAAAGCCAACTCCTTTCTTTCCATGTATGCTAGGCAATAGGATCAAACTTCTTCCACCAGCCTCATTTTCGTTGTGTTTTTATACCTACAAAGTCCTTTAAGTTTGGTTTCCCACTCATTTTCAGGATTTATGCTTTTTAATCATTCAGTAAGGAGTCAGCTGTTGAGGAACCTGAGCCTTTCACAGTGATTCTGTTTGGTAAAAATTCCAGTAGTTATACAGCCCAGTGAATAAATGTTTATCTTTGACAAAAAGGCTGAGTCATGATTTTCAGCTCATGAAGGAATATTCAGCCTTAGTACTAATTTAATTTGCATAGCTTGAGATGATATTGATTATTTGGTTCAAGTTTTCCATTAGACTTAAACATTTTTTAATTTCTACTTGTTTATTCTATATGACTAAGAAGTCAAGTCCAGTGGCATTAGATGTTACAAACTGAAGACAATTCTATTATCCATTTTTCACATGAAGCTATTGAAATTGCTTTTAATGAAGTAACTGTCTTGTTATAACAGCTTTTTAGAACACTTTCAGATGGGCATGCATCGTCATACACACGTGCCAAAAAATTGTATTTTTGAAATTGTTTTAATATTAGTAACACACAAAAATCTAGGTAATTTGAAAGTCATTAATAAAGAATAGTGATTAGTAAAGTGAAAATTAAAAGAAGATTAAGTTCTCAAGTTAAACTTTTACATACTTGACAGTCACTGCAACAAGTTAAGGTAGATATGTGATTTGCAAGTAGGGGCAAGAGCAAGTATTTTTTAAATTGTAGTGTGTCTTTTTATTTCAGTAAAACCAGCTTAGTTTGGTATAGGACCAGGGCAACTCCTTTGCCTTGATAGTTTTGTTGAATACTTAATATTCACTTTCAGTGTTTGAAATTCAAAAGTTTTGGTATTATACAAACACACACAAAAAAAGCCACAGAAATTGAAACTGCATTGTTTAGGATGATAAGGGGAAAAAAACATTATTAAATTAGAGATTGTCACTCACTAAAATTTGGGGTTTTTAGTAACAGGTTGCAGTTAGTTCCTCAAATGTAGCACAAGGTTTTGTTGTGCTTTTTTTTTCCCAAATGTTTTTACTCTGACAGCGTGACATAAGAAGAGTAAGCTACTGAGTTTGCAGTTAGCTTTGCTCATGCTCCCAGAGTGCTTATGGTTCATTCTCTTCCTTCCTGGTTTTGCTTTTTCCTATTGAGCTTCTTACTGCTATCCCTCCAGGGGTTCATTCGTGTAGTCTTTTGCAGACAGATGAGAACTTGCTTTGTCTGTGCTACAGACGAGCTTAAAGCAAATACTAGGAAGCTATAGGTAAAAAGCAGTAAGTACTATTACATTCGAAGCTGGTTTGGAGCATCAAAGGCTTCCAATGTACCCGTATTCATCTGCAGGCAGATCTGCAGCCATCCATGTATTTTGCGGTGCCATGTGCTTATTCCACTGTTTTTTGTTTGTTTTCCTTTGTTATTATCCCACAGATATCCCTTGCAAACCTCTGAGCTGATCAGCATCATTTGTCTAGATGTGTGCTGAAAGACTACAAACAAGGGGAAGGAGGTGCCCACCCAGCTTCTGCTGGACAATGGGACTCCTGAATATGCTGGGTGGTATAACGAGGGAAGCTACTGCCTCCTTCGCCTTCCAGGTGAATTCGAACCTTCTGTGCACTTTTGTCTTCAACACTTCTTTCCGTATTATCAGTGTCAATACAGGATTCTCTAATGCTGTGCATTCCATTATCTCAGTGCCAATCTTTCTGGGAAGAATCTATGAGAAATAGTGGCTGCCTTCATAGCATGTTATGTTCGATGTTTTTACTTGACTTTTTAACCATTCCCAGCTTAACAACATTGAATTCTGTTTGGATTTTCTTATTTCAAGCCATGACAGCATTATCTTCCCCTTATGTCCCTCACAATCAATTCCCAGCTTTAATTCTAGTGTCTTTATATTCCCTCTTCCTAACATTTGCTTTTCTTTCCCTCAATGTGAACAAGCCATTCATTCTAGATAAATACATACAGAAGATCAGCTGTTCAGCTTCCCCCTATAGTGAAATATTAATCTCGGCTACTGAATTTGTGCTATTCTATATGGAAAATAAGTTGTTTAGTATACTCAAGAGCCAGATTCAGTGGTGGTGATACCACTTAATGAAAACTAAAGCTTTTTTTCTAAAGCTTGCAAGGTTGCTTTACCCTTTCTCTGATGTTCCTTGTGCAGCCTGATTATTACAAATGCTACTTACTCCCCAGTGTGTCTCTGCAGCATTGGTAATTAGCCCACAATACAATTTGCAGGAGGCTTGAGGAAAAGCACTGAAATGCATTGATTAATATTGCTACTTACAAGCTGCCATGTACCAAAGCTTAAATTACTTGGGGTGAGGTTCTTGGACTGTATGGAGAATGAAGTGGTTTTAAAAGCTAAAAAATTGCTATGGCCGTTGATTTGACTGCATTCAAAATATCTGCCCCAAAGCATTCTATTGATAGATTTAGGATGCTGACAAAAAAAAAAAAAAAAAAAAAAAAAAAAAAAAAAAGTGTTAGAACTTTATTAACCAAGTAAAATTGTAGTGAAATGAGGCAACCAGGTGCCACTAATTGTCAGGGAGTGGGCATGAGCTTGTGTTAAGCCCACCTGTGCCTGATTAGGGCGGGCCCCCACTGTGCATGAGCTCATCACCATTAGGGTGAGGCACTGAGTCTCGAATCCCATGGCCTCAGAATTGCTTGGGTTTGTCTGTATGATTACTGTGCTCTAACCAGCTGCACCACTCAAGCCTCACCCTAACGGTGATGAGCGCTAGTGGCGCAACCAAGTTAGTGCAGTGCTGAGACAAAGCGACTGATCTTCCTGCTGGCTTGCTCGGGAGTGAGCCGAGCCTGTGCTTCAAGACTCACCTTTTATTGCCCCCCTAATCCTGCTCATGCAGAGGGACTCGTGATAGAGGGGTTCATGAAGGACTGTCTCCAGTGAGAGAAACCCCATGTTGGAGCAGAGGAAGAACGGCAGGCGTCCTCCTCCTGAGGAGGAAGGAGCAGCAGAAACACCGTGTGGGAAACTGATCCTGAACCCCCCCTGCCCATCCCCTGTGCTGCTGAGGGGAGGCGGCAGGGAAACGATCGGAGCCTGAGAGGAAGGGAGGAGAGGAGGGTACTATATTAAGGTCTGAGCATGTTGTCTCTTTCTCTTTATAGATTAAATTAGGGTGGGTTTTTTCCTTTCCAAGTTGAACCTGTCTGGTTTTTTGCCTATTGCTGTAATTGGGGATTGAAAAACTCCCTGTGCTTGTTCGATTAATGGGCTTAAGGTGGATTTTCTCCTCCATGTAACATGGCGGGGATGGGGGGTGAGGGAGTGGAGGCCTGGTTGGTACCAGCTGGGCCTGACCTGTGACACCTAGGTTAGTTTTCAGGTAGTACTAAATGCAGAGGATTCCAGATTTTGTCTGTATCTTTTTGCTACTCTCAAGTTGCAGGAGGTTCTTAAGAGTATACAGAGTGGATTTTTTAATGCCTCTTTTTTTAGAAATTTCTTAATACCTGTCTCTTATTCTGAGAAGTAGCAAGGAAGATGAATCCAGTTTTGAAATGTGGCAGCACTTTAGAAGAAATCTTTGCTCAAAATCCTGCAGGGTTTCAAGCCACTGACCAACAGCATGTGTTTGCTGAGAGAATCAAGGTTCTTTAAATTCCTGCATTCGGTGTGAAGGAACACATTTCAATCACAGTACTGAAAATAATGTTAGGTTATACTTCCTAATGCATGTTTTATCAAATCATGCTCCCTACATGTTTATTACTGCGTAGAAACAAAGATTCTGAGATGATGGTGTTCCTCTAGTATGAAAATCAGTGGTTATAGTTTAGAGCCATGGTGAAAGTAGATTCAAGTGGATTTGTGCTGAAGTAGATAGGGAGAATATAGGTGAGCAGCATGTACGGGAACTTTTTCCTCAAGGTACTAATATAACATAACTTTGCATGGGAATTTGTTAAACTAACTCTAGCCAACCTAGAATTCAGCTCTCTGTGGCTTTGAGATGTTTCATGTGCCATTGGCTGTGTATTTCCATTTTCAAAGAAAGAGTAACTTATTGCAACAGATTTTAGATGTAGAGCTCAGTATTTTTTACTTCAAATCCGCTACTTGAATATGATTGCAACTCTATAAACACTTATTATTTGGAGGAAGAAGTAATAAATTGGATGAAATAATATATACTGTATAATTTATCCAAAATGTTTGGAAATGCTAACTTTATTAAATGAGAAAAAGCTCTGGTGTTTGTTCTCTACTAATCTAAATGAAAGAATGAATAATATATGCACTTTTTTCCATTTGCAGCTTTTTTAGGCTTCTCAATCCTCATTTTTAAATATAGTTTTATAATTAAAATGTACTTGTTCTTACTTTATGAAAGAACATTCATGGTATGTAGATCTTTCTTTCATTTAAATACCTTGATATCAGAAATATGTCCTAAAAATATCTAGTAGCCAAGCTTATGAGAACTATCACACTCAACATTTTAATGAGATAATTTTTCCCTTTGGCACAATTTGTGCTTTGCATTCTTCAAGTTCTTTAGTTGTATGAGCCTGTACCTTACACTCTCCAGCAGTGAATAATGGGGCCTTAAATTTGTTGTGGCCAAATACAGCTTGCTGATACTCCTTTTGTAGCAAAAGGAAAAAAATAGTCTCATTCAAAACCTGGAAATATCCGTCTACAGCAGAAATTCATCATGTGTCACTAGGGTAAAGACAGATATATAATTTCTGAGGGTCAGCATTATTTTAGGCAGTCATTTAAAGGGAAGAGAGACTAGGAAATGGTGATAATTTTTTCAGGTTTCCATGAGACAAATCTAATAAATAGGTTTATAACTCATACATCCCCGCTGTACTTTACATCACTCTCATTCCTTAGTGGGATGAGGAAGCTGTGAATCTGAAACTAGAGTACTTTCTCCTTTCTGCTACAGATAATATGCCATTTTCAAGTGAGAAATCTCATTTTTTTTTCTCTTTCCAACTAGAAACACTCATCCTGGAACAGAAAAAAGACTTCTGTGCTGAGTCTCATGATCAACAGAATTCTCAAAAAAAGCCAGAATTTTTCACCCTGTCAGAAGCTGAAGCGCTGAGATTTTCAGATATCCCAGTAACGGGTAAAAGAGAAGCAGCCTCAAGTTACTGTAATTCCTGTCCTGAAGAATCAAGGTAAATCCAAATATCATTGTATATAGTTTTTGTAGATTCCAATTATAGACAATATACAAACAGAATTTTTTTGAAAGAGGAAGATTTACTTTCCAACTGAAAATCAGTGAGTCAGTTTTTTACTTAGTCTCACCATATCTGCTCTGCTTTCCTTGTGGAATGCAGCATTTCACCACTGTGTTCACTAACACTGACAGAAAATATGATCATGACAATGGTTTATGTGACACAGTGTGGGTATTTCAATGATTTTCATCTCTCTAGAGAATTGCCACTGACACTGGCTATCAGACTGTTCTTCAACACTAAGATTAAACTCCCACAGCAGTCAGCATTTGAACCATCTCATCTGCAAATATATTGAATGTAGGATTCTAAACCTATAGGCAAAAACATTGTTGTGGCTGATACTATATAAACTGCACAAAATCTATCCTTCCACAATAGATTGCAATTAGGATATGAGACAGTATCTTGATATAGAACAACCCAGACAATGTTGAGTCAGTGTTGATTTGCATTGTAGATGATGGTCTAAGTGTACCATCAAGGTGACATGTCAAGTTTTCCTTCAGACATCAGAAGGAAAACATGGAGTAATTGAAAGATGATAATGAGGTATATTCAAACTCGTTCTTGGGAAGCGTCTCCTGAACACAGAAAGTGCACAAAAAACCCTTAAATTTTATAATGTAAACAGTATTCAACAGTATTCAGAGGCATTTATCACTTGCAGTCCACAACACTACTGAAATGAAATTTGCTATACAGAACAAAGATGAAATAGGCTTTGAATGATCTTGAGAGTGAAGACAAGCAGTTTAAGCACTTTTCCACTTCCTGTATAGTATAATACACTAAGTACTTTTTTGGTGTGTGCTCTTTGCTGTGTGTGTTTGATGTGCTTGAGGCTGCACCATAGTTTGCCTGCAGTCTACAGATATTAACTTCCTTCTTAAAGAACCATAAAGAAAATAAATCTAATAGAAACAGGTGAAGAATACTGAATACAGGCTGAATACAAAAAATTGTCTACTTAAGAGAATGACCCTTGGAGGAACAGATAGTTTTCCTTTTCTTTCTAGGATGTGAATTGCAAATAATGAAAGTAATGTATAATGTACAGCTTTTCTGGGGCTATTTCTTATAACTCCTTGTCTATGAAGCCTATAAACATTAAATACTTAAGGGAAGTGAATGTTAAAGATATTTGCTATTAAATACTCTTTAAATGGTTAACAAGTTTTGATAGTTTATTTCTGTGTATTTTGGTTGGGCGGGGAGGGAGGAACTTGTTTTGCATAATTTTTCTTATTTTTTTTTCCCACTTAAATACAGCACCTTAGAAATAAAGGCTAACAGGATATTCCCTGAATTTATATCCTCCTGGAAGAATGCTCCAGACTTAGGAGGAAAAATAGAAACTGCATTCCTTTTAAAAGAACTGGATACTCTGAGGGCCAAAAATAAAAAGGTATAATTGAGATATTCTAATCTCAATATTTGCTCTTTTATGGTTGTCTTATAAAACATAGGTTTTAAACTGTTCCTAATTTAGTTTTTTTACTTACTTTACTGCACCAGTCAATATCTTTGTTGCCATTTTGGATTCTTAGTATCTGCTTAACAACTGCTTCTCTGAAATTAAGAGTAGCTTTCATCCTACTCTTTTGACCTTTATAATCAGTGGCATAGGTTCTTGCATCATGGATGAAAACCAAGGAGAACTAAAACCAAGGCTGGATCACATTAGTATAATCTGGATCTTGTGCTTCTGTGCATGTGGTCCACATAATTAATGTACCCTTGTACCTCCTCTTTGTTGAGGGGGAGAAAATTCCATCCTACTTGCACACTGCTTTGCTTCTAGCTTTGGTAGCAGTTGCATGCACCTAAACAACAGAAAAATCTATTGGTCTTTCTATGAAGTGTCATTGAATATTCAATGACAAACTCAAATGTCGAAGATCTGTCCAAGAACAGATTTAGTGAATTCCAAATTAAAAGAAAGGCCTCAACATGTGAAAGAATAAGAGTTTTCAATCTAGCAATGCACATGAAAAATTACACATTTTGATCACAGTCTCTTCAGGCTGTGGTGTCAATACTCAAGGCAGGAAGCAGGAGATTTGTGCAGACATTATCTACATTATACTCCACACAGCTCTGAACTTGTTCAGTGAGAAAGACCAAAGGACTGCAGTGGGTGATATCTGGAGAATCCCAAATAAAAATAATTGTGCACACAATTCTGCTACTTGTCTCACAAGGGAAGATAGGGCAGATGATAATGAATAGATTATTAACAGTTTTCCATCAAATGAATACTTATAATTAGCCAAACTTCTGTTGTCTTGCTTGGTTCTTGTATTTTGAGAGTAAGAAACTTTTAAAATTTTGTTGTAGTTAAAAGAACTGGTTAACTGTTTCAGCTATTTATGTACTCACTGTCCATTTGTATAATTCAGCTTCAAGATAAGCTGTCTGAAAAGGACAAGGAGCTGAAGACAATAAAACTGGACTTAGAACTGCAAGAGAGAGCAACAGAAGCTAAGATTGCAGAAAAGATTGCAGGTACAGTAGGCAAGCATTTAACAGATGGCTGTATGGCTCCTGCAGTACCTGCGGTTGCTATATGACGTGGCCTGGTGAATGTTAGCTGTATTTGCTAAAGGAGGGAAGATTTGACTTTTTTTTTTTTTTTTTTTAATGTGTGGCTGTTTAGAGTTGCTTAGAAAATAGGTGGCTTTAACATCCTGGTACTGGTATTAGCAGGAGCTTTACCTGTATTCATACTGATTTGGGCATTAAATGCATTGTTAACACCATGTCAATCCAATCACAAAAAGGTTGTTTGTTTTGTTGGAAGGTCCTGAACAAACAAGGGGAAATAATGATTACCAGTGCCTCTACCTTTCAACCAGCAGTTCAAATACCACTTATTGTTTTATCTCGTTCAGAGCAATACTACCCCCTCTCCGTGTATGGAGGTAGTCGCACACTCACCTCAACTACAGACCTGCACTTTTCTTTAAAAATCTGATCTTCTGGTAGTTGATGAATATTTTTCTCATGAGGGTGTGTCTCCAGTGAATGAAGTTTATACGAATTTCCCAAACTAAAGTTTTTTAGTTTTATAGTTGAAAGTGAATGCATGCTTATATTTGTTGTTAATTGTTCTTTGGATAGACCTATGAGAATGGAAACAGTTTGGATTCTTTTATTTTGGAAAATTCTAAAGTAATAAAGCTGAGTATTTTTATTCTTGAAAAGTGACTGTGTATATTGTGTACCCAGTGGATGAAAAGTGCTCTGAGATTTTTCTCCACTGTGGACTGGGATTCAAAGAAATCAAGGGTAGTGCTTTTATAAACTCATCGTATCTTTTGTTCGTAAATAAAGTGTAAGCTAGGTAAAATTGTGCCCTCCTGGGCCACAAATACTGTATTAATAGTCCTAATACTTGTGTCCAAAATATTGGTGCTAAAAGGAGGAGTAGCTGTCTTCAGGAAAATGGAGCAGAAAATAAACTCTCTAGCTGGAAAAACAGATGGCTGACTTTCCACTTAATGTCATACTCCTAAGAATACAGTATTATAGGTGGAAGAGAGACTTCCTAGATTTTCTGTGGTGAAGGGAAAGACAAATGTAATCCATGTCATAGGAAACATAATTTTAATCCTATTTCATTTTACATAAAGTGCTAGCTTTATTTTCAGAAGAAAAAAATCTGCACTGCATACTTAGCAGCCAAAATTGTTTGTGTTAAATCCTATTTTGGGTTTGTTCCTGGATATTTGCAGTGTTTTATCTTTGGTGTATAATAGAGAAATATTCTCTTTGATATAGGTGTTCATTGCTCATTAAAACATGAAAGGAAATGTGTGTCAAAAGGCATATCAGAAACATGTTTAGTTTAATTTTTCTGGATATAGTTGAAATGTTTGTTATTAAATAGTGTTTTTCAGACTATACTAAACACTAAATAGTGTTTTTCAGACATTACTATTAAAAGTTTCTAATTATGTCCTAAGTATAATAGTCTCTTCAGAACATTATGGCATGACTATAGATATCAAGAATCAACATAGTTATTCCATTTTAAAAGGAGAAATAAACCAAATTTTGATGAGACCTACAATGTATAATAAGGATGACCTTTTAAAAAAATATCCTTATTTCCTCTTTTACAAGTTCAGGAAGTATAAAATCCTTTAAATGCTGCGAGTGAGGCCAAGAGGCTCCTTACTGCTTAAACTGTTTGCAAAAAGGAAGCATCATTAATATTTCATGGATTTTTTGCTTCCTGTCTTACAGTTCTGAGAATGTTACCTAGTTTGGATAAACATTTTCAAATCTGGAATGCTGTGAACCAAACTGAAGTTGAGAAGGTTTATGTCTTTGTCTCATAAAAGCCTTGGGAAGAGTTCTAATGGACAAGGAGAACCTCATAAAGAAGACTCAGAGTGTTTAAGGGAAAACTTTTCTCCCTTGAGTTTAAGTTATCAGAGTAAAGGAGAACACATGCTGCTGCGATTTCATGTTGCTGGTTAATGTTTAATTAGTGCAGTGTATGACACATGGTAGAGTGAAGCCTGTAAATATGGGTGTTAGCACTTATAGTATTATTTAGTACTGACATTATGATAATAAAATTACTACAAAATTATATTGGAAAATCATCAGAAAGGTTCACCATAAAAATGTTGTCCACTTTGAGGAATATTATGATTCTGCTTGAAAATACATCCCTCTAATTGATGGCTGTTACCTAAACAAGTATCATGGAAAGAATAGAAATGCTGAAGACAAAGGACATTTTTTAATGAAGCTACAATGGCCTTCAGGAACAAATAATCCAAAGCTTGTAATTTTATGATTTTAACTTTGTTCAGAGGTAGAAGTAAAGAGGGAAAGTATAAATTTCTGAAATGCTTCATAAAAGAATATGGAAAGAATAGAGTTAAGGGAGAAGATATAAATGATAGGAGAGATTTTTTAACATTGTGCACAGTAAATAACTTATTTTCAGAAGGTGTTTATTTTTAAATTTTGCTAGCCTGGAAAAAGAACATTAGAACTTCCCTTGTTCCCAGTCTCTGTGTCAGATAGCTATGGCCAAGGAAAATTAGGGAATTCAGAGTTTTGGTTGCAGCTTTTAAGCACTAGAGACTATTGTTTCTGGTGGTAAAACTTACCACAGGTTCCTGCTGTTTCTTTATTATTACGTTGGATTTCTTCTCATTACAAGCCAATGTCAGAAGGTACTATTAGTTTCACAACCCATTATGAAAGGAAGAACAGAGGAGGAGGCAATATGAAAATCAAGGAAAAAGCAAATCATCAAAGAACTGGGAGTGGGATAATGTAAGGAACAAGAGGAACACCACATGTGAACTGGTCACGAAGAATTTTGAAGTGTGGGTCTCCAGAACTTTCATATATTGAACAGAATGGAAATGGGTGCACTCTCAGGGGGTGGGGAAGGGAAAAGGATCACAGGTCTTTTGAGGGCAGAATAGAAAATGAGGATGATGGCATTGCAAAGAACTAAGTGTCTAACTTGTAAAATTCCTAAGGACTGTCAGGAAGAACAAATCTCACTTAGCACGGACACAGTACGTGGCTTCACTTTGTTCAACAGAAGAATTATACAGGGAGTATATAGGAAGTTTTAGAGGAAAGGGCTGGATGCATCTAAATGAGAATTGTCAAACATAGTGGCAGCCTCTCTAAACTGGAAAAAATATCAAAGTCCTGGTCTTCTCACAGTAACTCCCACCATTACTGCAACAAGATGTACCATAGTTGGCATTAAGCATGTCATTTTTGCTATCACAATGCTGTGTACTGGGACTAAGAATAATTTTGTAGGAAAATATAAAAAAATTACTACTTATTAAATCTTTCTGTAGCAAGGACTATTCTGTGGTCTTGGTTCTTGTTGGGTTTTTTGTTTATGTTTTCCAGTATCTATTAGTAAAGTTACCAAAATATAATTCTTCTTTAAATCATAGCCAGCTGATTGAGTTCTGCCCTGCTAGGCCTGTTCGGTGCCTGAAAACTATTGGCATTCTCCAGGTCCTCTCTGAAAGACCATGGTAATTATAGCAAACATCGTTTGGAAAAAGGGAAAAGCAGTACTTCTGGTACTGTTGTATATGTTGTACAACTTTCAGTCTCTTGGAAACTATAGCAGTATACCTACAGTGAGGTCCCTTTTTTCATGTCTGTTTTCACAAAAAAAATTGAGAGTTAGCACTTGTGATATTTTGGAATTCTTGAATGTGGTATGGAAATGGCCATGAACATTATTTCAAGTTTCCTAGGTCAACTTGAAAAATTATTACTGAATGCATATGCAATAGTTTTAATAGGAAGAGTGAAAAAAAATGTCCAAGTATCTATTAGCTTACTTAGTTTGAGTTAATATCCCATTAAGTAAGAGGAAATAAGTAATTTTGCCAGTAATAAACTTTGGGTGGCAATATCTTCCAGCACAGAAGAAAAGTATTTTCCATTTCTTCAAAGCTCACTTTAGAGTCCCTTTTTAGATGTTATTTTTCTGTCTTGCATGTCATCCATTAAAGATTAGCTGTGGAAGGTTGGAGCATGGAGAGATTATGAATGACAGAACAACCCCTGCAGAATAATAATCAGTTTTTGGTATTTAATGCTGTTTGACTTTTACAGACACATTTCTTATTAACCTTTGGTACAAACAGAAATCCAGGTTCCTGATATCTCATGGAGAAGATGAATTCAAGATCCTCTTCCAATTAAACTGAAATAAGGCCAATATTGGGCTTTAGCCAAAAGAACTCAGTAGTTCCTAACCCTCAGTGTTTATAAACCTAAATATAAATTGTATTTTACAGTTTAAGTAGGTGTCACAAATACTTCACTAACTCCGTTTTCTGTGCGTAGTTCATTTGTATGTAAAGTCTATATAGTTCTTAGGGTTTTTTTCCTGTGAATGTTTCATTATGCAAAGCTACTTCCTTAATAGTCTTTTGAGTATTTTCTAGTAAATAACAGCATTTTGGAGATAGCTGTTTGGATTTGAATCTTCATATGGGAAGGTAGGCAGTCTATCTAAAGGGAAGAAAAATACCCCAACTGGTGAGACTGGTGTTGTGACTGGGAACATCTTGGCTTAATTTTTAGCAGCTTAATTTGAAACATGTAATTTTTCAATGTAATTTTACCTTCAGATTGCCAAAAACTTGCAGGCAGCTCATTAAAGTAGGATGTACAATGAGCTGGCATAGGCTAACATGTCAATTTCTGAGCTGTTTGTGGGTGGAGTTTGTATGTAAAAATCTAGCCAGTATCTTCTGTGGTTTTTTACAATTAGTCTGCCCATTTTCTCCTCCCCACTACAGTACTAGAATAAAGGAATGGGTTTTATTCAGGAATAAAAGGTCTGCAATTAATCTGCTTCTTGAGATATTAGAAAAACTTTAACTTGTCAAATTCTGAATCAGAAATCTTAATGCAGTTATTTTCCCCATATAGTAAATATCCAGGCATCAGCAATTATTTGCTGAAAAAAAGTTTAACCACATTATGTTTTGAATTTTGAAGTCCACTTTGTTTTGTGTATTAGAAGCAGAGGCTTAAGCATTGTTCAGGGATTGGCTTTCACAAGAACTGCCTTGGGGTCTGTGTATAATACTCTCTCCTATTCTTTCCCACTTTATTTTTTTTTAATTGAATTGGGATCGGAGTACACAAAGAAAACCTTATGTGGAGCTGCCACTAAGCAACTTTAGCCTTTTATTAAGAAAACTCTGTTTATAGCATTGGAAATGTAGGGGCAAATGAATGATGTGCACTAAATACATATGACAAGCACAAAGCAATAAAGAAGTGACTGTGTTCTATCAGTGTTTGTTCAGATTGCTGTATCTGTAAAGTCACTTTAAGTGTAAATTACTTTTAGTCTATAATTCCTGGTGTAGACTGGTAAAAACTCACTAGTAGTTTTTCTGTGATCTTCTTATCACTATTTTGCTTTTATTTTTCAGTTTTAGGTTATAACTGAAAGTAAGCTTTCAAGAAAGAGCTAATAACTTAAGTTGTCTGTTTCGTAATGGAGCATTTCAGCACTGTTAAGTCAACAGTCAGCCCTGGAGCTCATGGTAGTTTGCCATTAACCTGAATGAGAACGGTGTAAAGGGCCTTAGGCTTTGAACATTTCTAGGGATTATCTGAATTTTGTAACATGTATGTGCAAAGACCAATTAATAACATATTTTAAAGGCTTTCATAGCAATGCAGTAAATATTGTTTGTTTGTTTGGCTATGACAAGATTAACTTTTTATTTAATAATTGTGAGCAAAACCATCAAATCCAATAGAAGGAAGCCTCAAGGGATTTTGATTTCTAACATGACTGGATAACAAATATATACGTTTGTACTTCTGTAAGAAGAACAAGCATATAGCCATATGGTTACATAAAATTTAATAATATTGGCCCATCTGAAAATGGCAAGGGTAGTTTCCAAGTCCTTCTGTGATTAGCCAGACAGAGACTCAGAAGAGGTGAACAGGAATGGGAGGACTGATGAAAATGAAAAGACAGGTAGTCATTGCACCTCTTTTCCCAGTGTACTTCCCTAATTCCTCACATTTATGTAGCTGCTACTTAGAAATCCAAAGTGGAAACACAACAAAAATCCCTAAAAAGCTTCAGTTAAGCCTCACTGTAGGATAAATTTCAGCTCACATTTTTTCCATGGAAGCAACTGAGCAGAATAAACAAAAAGCTCATTACAGGAATCTTTAATTCTAAGTATACCCTGGTCAAGTAATTTCTCTCATATTTCTGCTTTTCTTTCAGAATAATATATATCTCCAAAAGGTAGAAAACAGAAAATATTCTTTGTGTCTTTTTTCTTGTGAGTCAAATATTCACTACTATGTTAAAGCTGTATACCTGAATGAAATAGAAATTGAATCATGCATAAAAAAAAAAAATTGAGTTATTAATTAGTGTTATTATTTGATTCAATACTTGAATATTTAAGGTGCGCATAGCCTTTTTTGTAAAAACATTATCTTTTTTTTTCCCTGCAGTGGTGCAAAAAACAATTAAAATTACTTTTAATATACCACAATCAATGCCAAAAAAATCCCAAGTCCCTTATTATTAAGCAACCACCCATCTTGGATACTAAATCTTAAACTGCAAAACCCTGACCTTCTGCAACAATGCATTCTTTTTAAGATAAAAACTTTTCCACCAAATTTTTTCTTGGAAGTAAAAGATCACTTTAGGTAGTGCTTGTTAGAAAAACAGTTAGCAAAAAGTGAACTGTACTATTTCTTGGATCACTTTTTTTTTTTGCATAGTCCAAAGTCACAGGTAGTGGTTGGTTATATCTCTCAATGTCAGATACCTTGCAAAGTCCAAAATATTGTTATTATTTCTGTTAAACTGACTTATCTTCAGAGTCAGTTGTTACAGTGTTACAATATTTACCATAGCTTCTGAGATTACACTCTAGGTAGTAATCTTATCTTTTTCTTATAAGGTCTGGCCTTTATTCTGGATTTTACCTTTTTTAAGGAATAACATGAAGTGATTTCTGCTGCCATAGATGTTTTAAGTCCTAACAGTTTCTTCTTTCTTGCCTCTCCTATTGAGTTTTTTATTTACACAGATGACCTCTAGGAAATCAGCAAACAGACTTCTTTCCTGGGAACTCAGCTTCCCTCCCTTCCCCCCAAGTTCTGTTGTTTGGAAAATCATGAACCACTGTTTAAACTAGAATGATTTCCATCACACCTTCTCACTACTACTGCATTTTAAAAGTAGTTTTAAAAGTGTAGAAGATAGGTTTGCCAAAAGAATCAGGTTCAACTAAGAAAATATGTACACTACTTTGACTCAGTAAACTCATACTCTGTATGGTTCATCTTCTTCATATTTACTTTTGCCCATATTAGAAAACAATTAGCTTACTAAACAAATTTGAGTATTTGGGAAGAAAAAATCTACTTTGAGTCTCTCTCATTTAACTAAGAATTACATGATATTTGATAAGCTTGTTTAAAAATGGACATATCCAAATATTATTGTAAACACCCATTGATTTGTTTTACCTGCAATATAAGTATTTTACTTAGTTGGCTTACATAGTAGCTAATAATATTTGTTAATGTAATTTAACTGCTGTGAACCTTTACTGAACAAATATTGAAATTTATACAAGTCAAAGAAAGAGAATCTCTAATGACTTTTGTAAAAGCTTCCATTTAATAGTTAAGGAGAAAAGTTTATATGACATACCAGATGCAATTAACAGTAGATTTTACATTTAATAAAAAGAAAGAAGCATATGTATTTGCTTTATTCATTCCATCATAATTTGCATTAGAGCTGTGGGTGTTTAATGAGCAAATTCCAGCTAAAATGCTATATTGATTTTCTAAGTGAACTTTGTAATAGCTATCTACCTTTCAAAAGCTCACTGTTTACAATTGTTTTCTTCACTAAAAACTAAAAATGTTTTAGAATTGATGAGTTTAGCATAATGATTCTTTTAAAATAAAGAGCTCTTTTAGAGTATGCAGGGGTTTTAGTTACAAGGAGAAGGATGTTACTAAATTATTCCAAAGCAAATAAAGTTTATGCAACGAAATAGTAGCGTCATATTTGTAAATATTACAATGTTTGCAAGTATTGGAAAATAATCCCATCTTCTTAATTTAGCAATATAGGATTTAAATATTTTAACTATTGAATGTCTTTATAGGTACATGAATTAGTAGATTACTCAATTCATCTTAGCTTAATATTTGACTATTCATACTTCGGTTTTGCGTGTCATTTTCTTTCTTGAAACATGAGTTCTATAAGAATTTGTGTTTCTTTTTGGTCAGGCCTCAAGGTAAACAGGATAGAGTTGTTTGGTGCACCACTGGAAGGTCTCCAAGAAAAACCTCATGGTGTGACTAAGTAGCTGGATCACTTTTTTCATTGGATCAGGCATCAAGTCAGTGTGCCAGTATGGGGCTAGTATTTTGCAGAATATGCCATGTCTGGACTGGGACTCAGGAGCCTGATTTGGTAATCTCAATCATTCTCAATCATTCTCAATCATTCAAAGCACAGGGATGATAATCTAGGTATTCTTCTCTGTTTTTAATATGGAGGATTATTTTGTTACTTTCACTCATAGATTTATGACAATATGACTGGATAATTTATACTGCACATGCATTCCTAAATACAAGACAAACTGTTTTGGTTTGCTGCTACATTGCACTCCAAAGGTGTATGTGTTTGAGTGGTTTATTTGAAGAAATCATGTGGTCCTTATGATCCTAAATTTTTACTTGTGACTAAGCTCAGTCTGAATGGTGAACATTATTTTTAACAGCATTGTACTTTGGACTACCTGCAATTGTGTAAATGCTATAGTATTCTATACAGCATTAAAGAAAAGGAATTTCTAAAATATTAGGCAGAGTCGGAAATGTATAGGCATTGGATAACAGAAATGTCTAATCTAAATTCAGCACAAGCTTTGGCTGGAAATGGAATCAGGTGAGTTAGACTTCCACAGTCTATTAAAATGAGTTAGATGAGGACTTTTTTTTTAACTTAGTGGTTTCTTGTGGTCAGTGTGCTACATGGTATTGAAATGCCACGTAGCTAAGTTTCTTTTTTTTTTTTTTAAACTTCAATTACTATGCAGGCATCTTACATGATTTTTACACTCTTCCTATTCTGTTTTAATATGATTTGCAATATAATTTCTAAGAAATAGAAGCAAAAGCCAAACATTTCTAATTTATATGGAACTCTACTATACTTTATTTTTCATAAAATTGGTGGATCTGATGAGTGGAATATTTATTCCAATGCCTTAATTTAGTGGAAATATAAGAAAATAACAAGAAGGCATTGCCCAACTTAAGTCACTTTTCTACAGCCAATAGTTAAAAGACATTATTTTATGATGAACTTTTGGGTGGGAGAAATGGTCAGTGTACAAGGCAGTTAGCCTATAGGCTTCTTATCAGGGGTGGTAAGGTTTAAGTTTACGTAACTTTAAAAATATTTTTTCTGGATGTTTTCACACTGTTATAGTTACATTGATTTAAAGATAAGTACACAATAATCTAGTTTTAAAACCTGTGAGATATACAAATAAAGTTATTACTACCACTGGCTACAGTTGCTCAGAGAGGGAATTAGATATGCCAGAACTTGGTCCCTCAGTGTAGTTGTACACTCAAGATGCATTTTTACAGTCAAAAAATTGTGGTTTTCTGTCCTGAGATGGGGTTGTTACAGGGTCTGACTGAAGAAGGGATGCACTCAAAGAAGTTAGCTAATCTGGAAGCTATTTAACCCCAGAAGAATAAGAAATGCCAAATCTTCAGTTATTTTAGACAGCTTTCTATTCATTACAGCAATTGTTTTCATTAAGGAAACTGCGTAATGGATCCATTTGCAGCTTTATGGAAAGGGTTCTCTGTGCAATGTCTCTTGCATGTTGCTAGATAAGCTGACATAATTTACTGGAAAAACAATAGTGAACAAATATATTAAGGTACAGATAGGTAATAATTACCATACATAATTAAACTGCTCATGTATTGCAGATCCAGCTGGGACATAGAAGTTTTGTTGCAGTTTACCCAGGCAGTCAATGCTAAGGCAGTAGTTTCCCTGCCATCACAGATCTCAACAACCTAAGTAGAAGCCTGGTCAGCTCAAATGCAAGGCCCAGCTCATACAATTTGTTCTTTTTCTCGATGAGCCACCTACCTGTGCATGTATTGGACTGATCTTCTGCAAGTGCTTCAACCTCACTCAGCATCAGTCTCAGCATGAAGTTTTGCAGCAGCTTTACTTATGCCTTAGTGTTTCCATCCAATATCGAGTATGGCTTTCTTGTTGTAAACACGGGAAACTTCTTCAAGAAAAATTATATTATTCTTGTGAAACAAGTAAATATGACAATAGGAGATAATTCAATTGATATTTGGTTTTGTTTCGGGTTTTTTTTGTGTGTGTGAACATTCCAAGATTTGTGCTGCCAATACTGATTTTTTTATTATTTTTGGTTTGTTGGGACACCATTTGTTACATCTCTGGCCTCATGTCTACCCTTGCAGCTCCTCTGCAGATTTTTCTGACAAGACGGATTGGACTTACAGATGTAACATTTAGCCTTTCCCTGTATTCTTCTGACTAATCTGCTGCTATCGTACAGCCTTTTGCTAGACCTCTTCTTTACTCTTCAGCTAATAATAAATGCTCTTCTCCCAAGCTTGAGGACAAGAGGGTTACTTTCCTACCTTGAACATTTTCCTAATTAATCTCTCCAAACTGTCTTTCTGTTAATCTTCTCACTTGTCTTAATTCCCTGGTTATCTGACTTTCTTTTGAGATGTACAAAAAACCCACTTCTTTGTATTTTGGTTTGTCGGGAAGTTTTGGGTTTTTCTCAGTGATGATAAGGTGTATTTTGTGCTAGCAGTATAGCTGCTACAAAGATGTACTGATGCATTCCTATTTTTCCATTCTATGAAGAAACATGAAGTGGTTTATGTTATAACACGCTGTGAAGCTTTTGTACAATCATGTGCAAACCTGAAGTAAGAGTAAACTAATGTATAAAGGCAAAAAAGTTGATGTCAATTCACTTAAGAATGGAGGGATAAAAATGAAGAGGGACAAGGCTTTTCTTTAAGATCCTAATGATTTAAGCAGTGGTTTGGAGAGGAGCAGAGTTCTGAAGAGGGTAAGCAAGGCACCAGCAATGGCTTAGTGGAGAAAGTTCTTGAGAAAAAGTTGCCAAAATTTGAAGGATACTTTAGTACAGTGTTAGGAGACTGGCTTTCAGTCAGCTTGGCTGACTGAATGGGGAACATAGAGAATTCTGGAACCTACAGACTTCAGTTGAGATTTTTTGAGGTGCCTGAAACAATCAGAGAGGATATAGTCCCCTGTCTTGGAGTGGCAGCAGTCTTACTATGGCATCCTGAAAGTACCTAGATATTTTGACTGCAAGGATTTTATGATGACTGTGAGGAGAGATTTGCAGTATTGCAGTGGGAAATGATGAAATATGAATAAAGATTTTAGTGGAGGCAGGGTCGAGGTAAGGATTCTGGCAGTGTGCCAGAGATGGTGTTAGACATATTGACAGGGGAGAGGCAGGAAGGAAATGTAAGCTCAGGATGAGGAATGACTTGAAGGTGTTAGTGTGCTCCCAAGGATAGACAGTAAATCTTAGTTTATTGGCACCTAATGCTCCAAGGTCCACGTATGCTGTAAGAGATAATATAACAGTATATTACACAATAAAGTAAAGGCTTGGCAGAGAAGGAAAGGTGCCATCTGTGCCATTCTTGAGATACCAGAGACAGACTATGAAAATACTGTTATTTTTAATATTTAATATCAGCATGCCACCCTGATAGGAAGTAGTATCATAGTAGAAGTTGTTTTAATGGATCATTACTTTTAACTCTTGTGTCATAGAGAAAACTTGCTAGTGTCTCATATGATTCTTTATGAACTTGAAGAATTAATTTTCAATACAGAAATATTCAGAATGCAAAGCAAATCCCTTCCATGACCTGTTTGGTTATACAGGAGCGGATGTAAAAACACATCGCTTTATTTAATTTGTTGAAGTATTATTTTTAGCAATCAAAAGCAATTTAGTGTTCTGTCTGAAGCATTATACAGAGTAATTACTCTTATCCAGAGTAATCGGAGGTCAGTGGAGAAATGTTGATTTTAGGGGACACTGGCAGAGGCCCATGGAAGTGCAGCTAATAGTGTCTTTCCCTGTCATACTTGTTTGTTAAGCATACTGCTTCCTTTTGCAGCTCTGGTGGAGGAAGTTTATTCTGCTCAACGGGAACGTGACAAAGCTGTCATGGCAAGGCTCAGGTTAGCCAATGAAGAGAGAGATGAAGCATTTCTAAGAGTCCAGCGTTTAGAAGAGTCTCTCAAAGAGTAAGTATACACTTCCTGCTCTGTTCAAAAAGGTTGTTGTGTCAGTCTGTGACTGTCATAAACTGCTCAACACTACGGAAAACTTAGTCCAAGCTTCTCAACGATGAAATACAGGACTAGTACTAGTCTTAGCATGCTATTGGTTAATTTGTTAGCCATCCTATTAGAGTGAATTTTTCTCTGGAGACTGAGAGCCAGGTCAATAATTTTCACAGAAATTAAAAATATCATCAAAAGCTTTGGTATTGACTTATTCAGGGGTAAATAAGACAAATGTGACATTTTATAGGGATCTTTTGACATGGAGTACTAGCATATCAATCAGAAGTTGCAATGTATAGAAAATCAATCAAGCCTTTAAGCCCATTAGACATTTCCTTCAGCAAAATTTCTACTAATGATGTGGGTGACATAGTAAAAATATATGCTCTTTTTCTTATCTTTAGTGTAGGAGCAGTTTGTAAGGTAATAAGGGTATAATTAATACTTCTAAGAGTTTTATGTGTGCCATGTAAACACAACAGAAATAGGCAATCTCATGTTAAACAAAACTGTTTAATCAAGAGAAAGATCAGGAACAGTTTCATTTCTCACTTCAGGATGAAGGCAGCTTTGAAGCTACAACTTGCCTCTTCATGTGCTGCTTCTCCATCCAAGCTGTGATAAACTTGGGTACCCTCTGTGGTAGCCCCCCAAAAGGCTAGAGTGGCTGAGAAATTTCTCCTGTTTTTCAGCCAAGAAAAATAGAAAGCAAACAGTGAAGTTTTTGATGGTGGGAGAACAGAGCAGGTGCAGTTGTTAGTTAACTAAATGGCAGGCAATTATATTTTAAATAATTGATTCTACTATGAGCAGTCTTTCATCTTTATGGCAGAAAACAAGTTGTCTTCTTTTGGGTATTTTTGTAGTTAGGGCTAGAGGATGTTATTTGAATAACAAGTTGTTAGAATTTACATATTGAGTTTGTCACAGCCTTTAAGTATGTCTTAAAGCAAGATTAGGGGAATCAGTGCACAATTTGTTAGAATAAATGTCTTTACAGAGCCATTATGGGTTTATATGCATCTGGAATCTTGCTTTGAGCAGCAGTCTGAGGAATTTACAAATGTACTTTACAGTCCCATAAGAGGCATCATAACTGTGAGCCTTACTCCAGTCTTTTCAGTTTCTGCTGTCACTCATAAGTTTGTATGTTCCAAGAAAAGTTCATGTGGCCCATAACATCAAATGAAAATGTATATAAGCAACTTAGCCTAAACTCGAGATCTTTGGGACTCCAGTTCTGAAACTAATTAATTATTCTAGTCAACAGATGTAGTCAATGACTTGGATTTCTGGAAGAAGTCATAGGCTAAGTGTTTGAGAGATGTATTGCTGCTTTTTCTGCAGTGGAATCCATAGACACGTGTGACAGGTCACGACACTTGAATCCCGCAGAACACCATCATTTGTTTTCCCTTCTGCCCCTTCTGTCTGCTTCACTCATGTGCTGGACAACTAACAAAGTTGTAAGCAGGAGGATGGAAAACTTCATTTTTGAAGAACATATATACTGCCTTCCCCAAAAAAATGTGCTTGCATAAGGTACTGGATACAGTGGTAATAAGTTAAAAGGTACTTGCTCCAAAAAGTGATCAGTAACTGCCTCGGCTGATAGCTTGGAGCCAACCTGTTATAACTTTTTGCCATCATTTAGAAAATAGCAGTTGTTTTTTGCTGTCATCCACTTTTGGATGCTTTATGGAGAGGCCTGATACGTTGATGCCATTCACAGGCTCAGCATTGGCATAGGAGATTTCTCTTTGGAGAATACCAGGTGGAAGTTGCAGGGAGCTAATCAGCTGAGCTGTTGTTGTCCTCCTGTATATTTTCCAAGGGTGCTCATCAGGCTTCTGTGGTATTTGCTGTCATGACAGCCAACACTAGGACACAGGAATGGGGTCAAAACCGACTGAAATAAAAAGAATTTTCCTAGCCAAGCTGAAAGTGTAAGATCATAGTTCTAGTATTTTTCAGGGTCTCCCATGCTGCATTACAGAGACTGATTTGTTTGTAAGAGTCATACCCCAGTCTTTCACATACTGGGTGCTGCGTGACCTGTCACTGAGGGCATCCTGGAGAAGAAAAAAATTCTTAGGCATATCCAAAGCAGGATTGTGCCTGCTGTAGGGTCCAAAGATTTTGCTGAAGCTTTCTGAAAAATATTACTTGCTTTTATTTTCATTGATAGTTTTAGTGTCTGTCATCAGAGTAGTAAAAGAAAAATCCTATTTGACAAAAGCCACAAAGGCAGAGAGTCCAAAAGTTCCATTCAGTCACACTGTAAAGTTTGTTAATCATTCATGCAGCAAGTATTTAATGGTAATGAATTAGAGGGCATTAATTGCTGTATGTAATCCTGTGAATGGGAGAAAAACTCATTCTCTATGTTTAAGTAATCATCACATTCATCAGATGCCTTAATATCTGCCTCTTCTGTTACCCTTGCTACTCCTTCAGCCAAACCACAAGTTTACCATCAATTACTTATGCCATATCAGACAATGTAAGAAACTGCAAAGATGTCTTGCTCCATTCCACCAATTTATGTTCAATATTAACTCAGCCCACAGTGGCTGCATCCATTTGCACAACCTGATCAAAGTCAAGCTGACCACAGCTATTCCTTGATGCAGATCAGTCCTCCTTGACAGCACCTTTAAGATAATGTGATATTTCTTCAAAAAGAGCAATGCTGTGGAGGGGAAAACATTTCCCATTGTGATTATTAGTTCTGAGACTTTTGTGTTCATTTTTTTGTTGTTTTTTAAGTTCTTTGTTTTTTTTTAAATCTTTTTGAATCTTTGAAATCTTGGGGTATTACAGAACCAAGAAGTGCAGGGTTGCCTCCATCAGGTTCTTCTGGTCCACTGGTCTGCTTATTCTAAGCTTGCTGGATGCTTACTCATGCATCTTGCAAACAAGAAATGATTGAGTCTCAGAATCAAGACTGCCAGAACACTAGCCTGGCTCCAGAAGTTCAAAACTGGTTCTGGTGACTGAAATCAGTTTAATTGACGCTCTCCATTCTCAGAAGCCAGGTAAACCCCATGAGGAAATGACTGTTCTCAACCTCTTTATTCCAAGTAGTTTATTACTGTGGCTAAAGTGAATTTTTTCTGGAGTTCACCTCATCACTGTGCTAATCCTTTGGAAGGAGCAGATGATGGGATGAGCCATAAGGCACTTGTTTTATTTTCTTTAATTTTGAAGTTTCTTGTGGAATCTTGTAACTTTTCCAAATACCATTCTTAATATTTTCTTCCTGCTGCTGGCTGTTCAAAAGGTCAAGTGCTCTGTCTCAGATGTGGAGCACAGAGGTTTGGGGTTTTTTAAGGAACATTAGCTATTTCTGCCACACTCATCAAGTTTTTGAGCACAGGTCACTCTTTCCATCTGCTTTGGACTTACTCCAATCAGAGATCTTTACAAGAGGGCAATATTGAACAGCCTGCCAACCTTTATCAAATTCTTAAATGCTTTCTTTAAATTAGCAGCTGGAGCAATTCTGTTGTCATTGCTTAACTGTACAACCAAAAGTCTTCCAGTCCTGAAGCCCCTGGGGGTTATGTTAGCAGAATGTGTGTAGATAATGGGGGGAAGAGACATCCTTGGCTACTGCTGTTTAAAGTTGTGAGAGATCTAAGCAAGATCTAAGGGTCACTTACTGCCTGTTGCACAGCACAGGGAGAGGCAGCAGGGCCAAATACACAGCTCTGGATGCTTCTTTTTTGAAAGGCTTTTGAAAGCATCTTTCACCTAAAGAAGTGTATGTACAGCTTTAAACAGATCCCTTGTGGCAGAAGTATGCTGAAAGGCTTATGATAGAAGTTCTTTTTCTTTTTCCAACCCCCATTTCTCCGTAAGGTGTCTTGCTACCCAACTTGCGGCAGACTGTGTGATTTTTTTGATCCATGCTTCTCACAGAGTAGAAGTCCTCTGGAGAAGCCAGGTCAGTTCTGCCAATTTACTTTGACAAATACAATTCTTTTCATTGTGAATACAAACTAGATGAAATCCATTTTTAAGTCCCACATGAAGTAGCACATAGAACAGTGTAAAAACTTAAAGCAGGAACTCTCCAAGGAGCCAAATCAAGGAGCCAGTTCTGAGAATTTGGACTTATGATAAGTTTGTTATTTTGTGTTTTGTGTTACTTTATGAATACATGTCAAACCCAGCAAAGGTTAGCTTTTTCACTTTGTTTTGCTTACTTCTGGTGCTGACTGTATATGTTGGAGTAGATACTGCTCGTGAATTCCATATAAATATACCAGCTGTTGTACACTGCTAGTACATTCTGAATTATTTCGTTTTTATTTTAAGAATTAATTTCTGCCCTAGTCAACTTACTATGTCTTATATGCTGTTATCTGGAAAAACTAATGCTTTGATGTAAAAGGTGGTAGTGTGCTGTCAAGTACTTTATGATGTTTGCTAGCTAAAATCCCGGCTCCTGAGTAGTGCCTATCACAGCACTCTTGAAAAAAACTGTGTGTTGCTGTTGAGTAGATGTTTAATGGTACTATGTACATACTGTATATCAGTGACAGGCCTTATGTTTAGTAGAAGTCACCATGAAGTAATTAGCAATGGAGTGGTAATGTAACTTTAATATGCTCATTTTTCCAGAAAAGATTTCTCTTCCACTTTAAAATACATGTAACTGTTTTGAATAACTTATCCATATATATGTAGCTTACCTTAAGCAAAATAAAACGCATACTATCCCATTTCTTAGATTTTTGTGCTGTCACTCACTGCTTTTGCGCAGCCAGAGTTCAATGCTGTATGACTAAATTCCTTGTATCATCTTTATATTTGACAGGTCAATATATGCTCTGTTGATATAGGAAGGGAGGCAAGTGCAGGTGGAGTTTTTTCAGAATTAAATAAGGGGCCTTGCAGAGACTTAGCTTAACTTGCTATTTTATGGAAGATATAAAATCACAATATTTTCAAGGAAACTTCAGCTAGGGTTTTGTGCTCATTTTGGAAGAGAGAATTGGAAAAAGAATTACTTTTAAATGAAAAAACTCCTGTCCTGTTTCATTTGGGGTGCAGTAAAAACAACAAAAATACAACGTCAGGTAAAAGTTGTAAGCCCAGAAATAAATAAATTGTGAGCATCAGTCATTTCTATCGCTGGGGAACTTTCTTCATCTAAGCACATATGAACAATTGATCCTTGTAGTCATATATAGCAGTAAACATTAATAACTTAACAGTCTGAAGTCAGTGCTGAAGATACGGAGCATTATTGAAAGATGGAGTCGAGCAGGTGGCACTTTAATATGTTCAGTGTCATGGTTGACTCTAAAGACTAGTAGAATGAAATTACTTGAGGTTCTAAAGATTTAAAAAGCGAACTCATTTTGCTGCACTAAGGAAATGCTACTGATCAGGCTTTCTGTGTCCCTTTTTTCTAGGCTCGAAAATATTAACCCTGAAGAAAATGACATGGTAAGCCATTCTCTGAGGAGATTTCTTGATGTCAGTCTTATATCTTAGAGGCTTAAGTTCAATTGAGTGGGTTTCAAGAACTAAGATGTGGGAAAAAGAAGAATTGACACACTAATAATGTACATCTTTGCTGCAATATGAAAATTCAATAACTTCACTCAGTCAATTTACAATTCACATGTGCCTATTAATTAAAACCCTATATTAAATAAAATATATTAAAACTTCATGTCTGACTAACATATAATGCTGTTGGTAGACATTACAGGAATTACTGAACAGAATAAACAATGCAGACACAGGGATAGATATACTGAAGAATGGAGCTATAATTCTGAATCGAATACACAGGACCAAGGAACGTAAAAAGAAAATAATAGCTGAGGAAATGAATGCAGTAATAGAACAGCGGGATGCTGCTTTGTCTCAAGTAAGTGTCAAGCAAGTATATAATCACAAAATACCAAATACCTTTTTTTCTTTTTTTTTTCTTCTTTCTTTTTTTTTCTTCTTTCTTTTTGGGGATGGAAATTATTTTGTTTACTTTTCTCTGTTGAAAATCTCAAAGAGAGCCCTTCTAGTAAATAGCTGATTAATTATCATCTTTTTCTTCATGGTAGGAGTGCCCATTAAAATAGTATCACTGTGTTTAATGAGAAGTTATTTTTTTTTATCTTTTGCACCTGATCACTATCTGTCTCCTTTTTCAACATGGAATAGCTTTCACTGTATTGAGTTGTTAAAAAAAATATTAAGGGCTTAGTTTTGCAGTATGCTGTATTGGTATAATGCATAGGATGATAGTTAACTGGGACACGATATGGATGGCAGAAATACATTTCAAAGGAAGATAATGGAAACACATGCAACAGTGCAAGCAATTCCTCCCTTTGTTGCTTTACATTCAGGAGATGAAAATCAGCATGTGGTTCTTGACTCTCAAAGTCTTATACTTCTGCTACATGACTTGAAAGAACCTGAGATCCTCCTTCTACTTGGATTCCTTCCTAAAATTTCCTATTTTCACAGAACATTATTGTCTTCATTCTCCTCATCATGAAGGGAATCTTGTTTCTTCTCCTATCTCATGGAAGAGTTTTTCTGTTGTTTTTAGCTTCTTTTTTTTGTTTTCCCCACAGTTTTCCTTCCAGGATTTTAACCTAGATTTAGCTCACTAGGAACAGGCTGTAGGGAGGAGCAGTCCAAGGCGGTGATCTCCTGGGAAAAGAAAAGATTTTGCATAGAATGAAACTCCTTGCATATTCATCCCAGGCAAAAAAATTTGTCTGACTTTTCCAGTAATGAAAATTTAGATTTTCAAATGAGAGTTTTCAAAGTTAGCCCACATCTAAGTTCTATTAGATTTAAAGTCTACTTTGTGATCTAGGATGGTACTGATAATGTTGGTGGAATTTATGTTATATTGAGAAGACCTCTGATAAAAGAGTTCCTTAAACATACCTGTAGTTTTCACTTTTTTGCAGTTGTCATTTTTGTATTCTCTCCTACTTTAACCTTGACAACTCCATCTGCCTTGTAATTAAAATATTTTGTGTGTCTATCCAGTATGTATTGCAAGGGATGTTTAAAGATTTTAATGGTAGAACTTTGCTTTTTCAGTCTATTTTCTTTTGGGTTTATAATAATCATGAGCAGCAAACCTACTGGAAAACGTTGAACGGCCCTAGTTCTTTCTTCTTTGCACAGAGCATATATTTCATAAGAGAAAAGCTTTCAGCAAAAGAGAAGGATCTTTTGATATTTTTAGTCTTGTTCTGTCATTTTTTGCTTCTTTGTTGAAGTGGACTTTCTGGCATACTTGGACCATACTACTTTTATGAATTGCAGTAGAATTTCATTTTAATATACATTGTAATTAAATTGATTTTTAAGCTGCCTGTTTAAGGAGTAATCTTTTCCAAGTAGTCATCTTGGAAATTTGTAAAGATAATTATTTTATATAGTAATGGTGCAAGTGCCACAACTGGCAAAGCCATCTTTAGAGCTGTCAGCAAAAAGCACAGGTGATGTTAAGTAGATAGTACAGCTGAAAAAATTAAATTAGTAAAATAATAAATCCCCACCAAATGAGAATTTAAATATTTGGTGCTAAGTTACACCACTGTGGTACTGCTTGCAATTCATAATGCCATATTTTTAAATTAATTATTATTAATAGAACTTCTTAGATGTGTTCTCACATATGTGGTGGTTTTATGGCTGTAACTGTTGAATCTAGAAAATTGAAGCTACCATTTCAGCCTGTGTCTCTGGCTTGGTGGTTCCCTGGGAATTCATACCGTACTTGAGTTATTAGTAGTCTTTTGCTAACATTGCAATAGTGGTAGTTATTACAGTGCTAACAGTAAGAACAATAGGAGAGAGATTCCTACATTAGACCACAAAGGGATAGATATAATTCAGGGGATGTATATGCTTAGCATAACAAATGCAAATTATTGGAACTTAGATCTGAGGTCGCCTCAGATGTTCTTAATATCTGCAAGTTAAAATCTTTTTTTCTTTGGTGGGAGTGACATCAGATGGGGGCTGGGAATTGATCTGAACAAGATAAGTCAAAGCAGAAAGAAAGTAGACCATTCTCATGCTGTCTTATGCCCCTGTAAAAGGCATTTTTAAAGTTCAGAAGTCACTGGGCAATGGAAGCTAAATGCTTTATGACCCACTGTGTGAACACGGTGTTGCTCTTTTCCTGCTTGCTGTTGTGTGGTGCTGGAGGCAGCAGTGTCATCTGAGTGACCACCATAACCGGTTCTGTGTGACAGAACTAAGTGTGTGATTACAAGGGTTTGGACTGGCTGTGTAATGAAGCTGTGTCTGTTATCCTTCTTTGTGGTTTTCTGTACAATAGCCTGGCATTTCACAGTTTAGCACAGTAATATAAGTAGCAGAACTTTTTTGATTTTCCTTTTAGGATTTCTGTTTTTTCTCAGTAAGAAACAATAACACAAAAGCCTTCACAGCTGCAACACATTGCTGTGATCTCAGGTAAGGAATAGGTTATATTGCGAAAGCGTGGACATTCCATAAATTCTGCATTTGCTATAGCCAAGTAAAAGGAGATTTCTTTCAACTAGTCTTTTGAAATGCAGTTTTGCAATAATTTTTCTGGTAATTATACTATTAAGTTGCATTTAACTGGGCTGCCATTGCAGCATACTTGATAGTGGTTATCTAGATGTGATTCTTCTATTTGAATTTTACTTGAATAACGTTTTCATTCTTCAAAAAATGAATAGCACTGTCCATATTTTGGAAAGGTCATGAAAATGTGCTTTTGAGATTTCAAATGCGAATGTTACTTCTTACTAGGAAGCAGAGAGAGGCACTTCTATCACTGTATTGAGCTGTGCATGTTTATGTAATCTTAGATCATTCACTAGATTGCTGAGCAAATATGCAAACTACTTTTTGTATGTGTGAAAACAAATAAAATGGTATAAACTCAAATATTTGATACTACTTTTAGTATGTATTTTCAAGTGAATAAAAACCAAACAACTAAAGCGTGGCTAAACATTGACATCCATCTTCTCCTGTACCAACCCCCTTAAAAAAACAAACTCAACTGTTTGGTTGTATTTGCTAAGATATGTTTGTTAGGGAACAGATATTGTGTTATACTGGGGAGCTTGAGTCTGTTTTCTGACTGATCCTCTGAAAGGAAAATGGGGAAAGATCCTGACTGTCACGAGAAATAAAACATCATTTTCTTGTCCGTAATGTTCAGTTTTGTCTTAACCCATTCAAGGAAAAAACTTATTTGTCCAGTTGGTTTTACTACAGTTCTGCCTTTCTTCAAAAATCTTCCTTTCTTGAGTAATCCAGTCAGTGACAGACATTTAATAAAGATTACATATAGCATACTCACATAGTGTGATCCTCATAAAATGCTTTTAAGAATTGATTTCCAGCAGGAGGCAATAAAGTGCAATGTCTCAAACAACCACCTATTAGCCACATCACACCTTATGGACAGGAATGTTAATATGATTACAGGGTTGGCAGCTGAAGCGAGGACTTGAGGAAGTCATTACAATTACCTTCTGGTTTAGAGAATAAACTGGACCTTTTAATTGGTACAGCTTGAAGGAAGTGCTTTTTTAAAGCTAAATAAGATACAGCTTACAGTTCAGGAGATCATGTGTTTGATAACGTTTTCAGTCGTAACCCTCATCCTGTAAGTGTATTTTTAAGATTGACACCAGTCAGTTCTGTACAGAGTTTTAAATATTAAAGGTGTAGAATATGTTGCTAAGGAAAAACAGTAGTTTTATGGCTGGCAAAGTACCATCTGTAATACACTGATCTTGAAGCAATAACATAACTGGCAAGCAAACCTGGTTTTACAGCTTTGAATAGTTTGATCACATCCTGCTGTGCAGGAACATGCTTATGACTGTTCATGTAAAAAAACTGGCATACACCCAGTTGCTCATCTGAAGCAAGTTCAAGTACCTTTCTCCATTTTGAGGCACTGTCTTGGCAGCAGGCAGCAATTTATCGTTACTGGAAACAAAGATGAGAAGCACTATGCTTAACAGCACATCATTATCAGTTTCGACTAATGACTAATAACTGATAAACATCTTTACTAAAAACACACCAGCTTCTTGCTAACTTTTTTTTACATTCACTTCAGTTTCCCTCCGTTTACATAGAATAAGGTGTAGAGCCCTGTTATTTCTGGTTCACAAAGCATTAAGGCATTCCCAGCACATGAGTGAACAGCTCTTATTGAAGTAATAAATGCAAGAGCTGTATAAAGTGTAAAAACAACAAAAGCATATGTTAATGGAAAAAAAATTATATAAAGATCTTGGGTGCTTGGTAGGGGAATACCCAGATGACAGGTTACAATGCCTCTTATCTTAGAGTAGAGGTCATCAGTTTGCAATTCACACCACAGACTGGGATGTTGTTTTTAGTGATTTGAATTAGCAGTTCAGTTTTAAACTCTGTATTTTGGTATCCTTTGATGCTTCCTGGGTGAAGATACTGATTGAGTTCTTGGTTGACAGGAGCACATTTTACAGTGTCCTTCTAGCTGTTCTGTCAGGATGGTTCCCCTACTACCTTCTCCTTTTTGCCACTAATATTTGAGAAAAGGAAAAGAAAAGGTTGGAAGCTGTATTCATCCTGTTCTTTGCACTGTTTGTGAACCAGACAGCTTCTGTGGGGTACTAATGATTTTGGTCATGGGCTTATTTGAGGAAAGAAGTGAAGGTAAAGGGGGTGTTTATTATAATATGAGGATTCAAGGACCATGCTGGTTCATTCTTATGATTGGTTTCCTTTGGGCAGACAACAGAAAGTTCCTGTTGCCCTCATTTGCAGTGCTTTTCTATGCAAGGCAGAAGGGCGTGGAGAAATTACTTGCGAGCAGGATGGTTAAACAGAGAGAGATGAGCTATCTGCAAGATGCTCCCTTTGCCCTGCAAATTTAGTCTAAGTCCTGATAATAAGCAGTGGGAATGTGTAATAAAATCTAGAATAGATTTTAAGAATAATAATTTGAGATTAAAAGTTGCACTGTGATTGCAGGGAGAAAAGCAATAGGAGTTGAAGAAAACATTTTCAGTTTTATTGGTATTCACATCAGTGGCCTGAGGTAAACCTCACAGATGTCTCTTCTTTGGAGATCATGCTGACTAAAAGGGATTCTGAAGAAAGATCACAAAAAGCCAAGTTATACAAGCAGTTTTTGTGATTAGCAATATTAGTTTTCCATTTGATTGCTTTGAACTGGAAGAGTGCTTTATAGTGTCACATTTCATTTACTGTGTACCTAAATTAAGATAATCCTTTGAAAGTCTGACTAAATCCATGTTTTAGGAAGTTCATGTTGTACTGAACATGGTTAAATACATCTTTTCTTCACTGCTTCTCAGAATAAACCAAGAGATTCCCACTGATTACAGAATTTCAAAAGTGCCAAACAGGGCCAGTGACTGCTGTACTAGGGAGGCATGGAGTAAAACTATTTGGAATGTTGTGGTGAGAATATCAAGGATCTCACAAAAATGTAGGCTCTTGCCTACTTGGCTGCTTACTTCTTCTAAAAGCAAACCCAGCTTGAAAAATTAGAATGATTCTTTACTTTCTGAGACGATTAGGTATGCTCTACCTGTAACTCAGATATATTTGTACTAGCTGCAGCATTAATATTTTCCAGGGGGATACTCAGTTAAATATTTGGCTGCATTCAGATGAGTAAAGTATTTTTTTCTTCTCAAGTAGGAATTTTAGTCCACTGGAAACTAAAGTAGAGAGGAAATTAGCTAAAGAGAATCCTCTTGAAGTCTTGCATTGGTTTTTCTGATTTGCACAGAATGTTCCCCAAAAGAATATCACCTGTTTAATCTTCCATCATGGTGCTCTGTTTTCTTGGATCACTATGAAACTTCTCAACACATTAAAAAAAGCTGGGGTGAGAAGAGATGTTCAGACAGGATAGCAGATAAAGATTTGAGGGCATTATAAGTTTTAGTGTGCCATGTCAGCTGATCTCTTCCATTGATGTAACAATGGTTTCTCTGTAGGCAGGTAACTGTTAGTAGGGCACCAAACTCCCTTTTATTCTACTGGAGTCAAAATTTCAGTAGGAAAAGTGAATATTCTGCAGCTTATTCCATGGTCTGACTTCAGTGAGGCTTTCCTTGAATGAGGTCTTGTAGTTTTCGAGTTAATGCTTCTCACAGCTGGGAGTGCACGTCAGCTGGCAGGTCATCTGTGGGAAGGCAACAAGGATCCAAGGGAAATTACCCTAAGGAGCTCTTATACCAAACTTTTGTATTTAGTTCATGAATGCTAAGTATGAGTAAATATGTAAATGTTAATGCAGTGTTTCCTTGAAGAGAGGGATTATGCTTTGTCTTTTTGATCTTCTGAAGCAAATTTTTAATTGATACTACATTTCCTCTTTTTACTACCATAAGGTTTTGGCTGAATGACGCCCCGAGACACATCATTGTTTGCATTGTAAAATCACCTGTTGTTCCTCTGCAAACAGTGTGTTGTGCAGAATTCAGAAAATACATGTCTGCATATTATTTGAGGGCATGACCAAGCCTTGTGTCTTTAATTGTAAACATTAATGAATTTCCAGTCAAGCAGTCATCTTCTCTTCAGTACCTAGGAATTCCTCACCCCTTTGAAAATGACAGTAAATTTGCATACAAGCTTGTTTGATTAATTGCTATTTGATTCATCTATCGTGGTGCTAAGCTCCACACAGCTTAGACTTCCAAACCAATTTCTAGAATTAATTTAAATATTTAGTGTTAAAACGCTAGGATACAAGAGAAGAAAAATGTGTTATATGCTTATTGATCACCTGTTTCAGTAGCAATAACCCATAGAGAGAATTTTCATTATGATACAAGCATTGCGATACTCAAATTATATTCCTTCTGAAGAGAAGACTGAATCACTGCATCCAACAAACTCTATAGGTACCAGAACAGTACAGATGCTTAAAGTTTTTCGTTATAATTAGCACTTTGTGTTGAATTGGATTTCAAGTTCACTTACCTGTTAGATAAAATGTCTCTGATATTTCTAAAATTAAAAAAAACCAAACAAACGACCAACCCATCGTGTCTTTCCTATCAAAAGCTGTTTTCATAGGCAACTTTCTAAGAAACCTTTCTGAAAAAAATGCTTTGTTATTTTGGATGCCCAGATGAGTTTGTGTAAAAATTGCTTTTGTAGGTGACAAACAAGTTTCTTGTGTTTCATATTTTTATTGCATGTGGAGCCTGAAAAGATTAATATATATCTGTGTATGTATTTCCCTCCTCACTCTTACCCACTTGCCTCTTTTTGAATGTTAGCTGTTCCAACACTGTGGTTCATTATGTCTGAATTAGCAAGCAGTGTGAACAAATAGGAATATATCTGGCGTATGAAGTAGTTCTCAGCATCAGACATCCACATTAACGTGTTTTAAGGTGTGCATTGCTTTTTTTTTTCCTTTTGTTTTTTACTTTGCACTAGCTATATTCAACTCCTGTGAACTAAATACTCGTTTGTGTCAGAATGCACAAGGTGCATTCCTGGAGCGCATCTCTGGCTTTGCTTTAGTAAAAGAAAGGAATCCAGTTCATGTTCTCAGATAGCACTCCAGGGAGAAAAACAAAGTGTAAGAAGTAGAGACAGGTGAGAGAGATTGCAAATTGCACTCCCCAGTCAAAGTAACATGCACATTGTTTCTTCAGTGAAAATTTCTGAGTCACTGAGACCTTCACATAAAAGTTCAGAACTTCATTATTGATAACTATATAAAGAGAATTAAATAATTAATAAAAGAAACTATTTTTTAAAATAGTTATATTAAAGCTCTGCTGGTGTATTATGTGAAATGAGATTACTTCAAGGACCAGATCTATTTAAAAAATAGCTAAAGGGAAGTAAAAGCCAGTAGTGTTCCTGGAGAGAGTATTCCAATGCAATTATTTTCATTGTTTTTACTCTGAAAATTATTAGATTACTTTATGAACTTGGTTCCTTCAAGGAGAGACAGGTTTCAGAATAGTAGCATGGACTACAAATAAAAGCACACACCAATGTCAAGTTTGGATTTCACTGGGCAGTGGGCCTGCCTTCAAAGGACATCAGCCAAACTGTATTGCTGATCATGCCACTACCACATCATCAGTAGTTGACTTAAAATACTATGAAACATGAGGGTAAGGAGAATGAATAGAGCTGCTTTGGGGGTTTTATTACATTTTTTTCTCCAAGAGTCTCTAAAGTGAAATATTGACCTATCTTCGATCACTGCAGTACCCTCCAGAGTCATCCTTGTAATGGAATGTATGTACTAAGCAGTAACGAGAGGTAGTAAGCAAGGAAGTTTGGGTCAGGGAGTAACAGAGGATGTAAGGAAAGTTACTGTAATGATTATAAACTGATTAATCATTTTCAACAGTATGGCAGATGATTGTGACTGAAATGTAGGACTTAAACCTTTTTTTTTACTTCAGTTTCTGTCTAGCTTTTTAATTGTTTTTAAGTGAACATGTCACAATTAAAACAATAATTTTCCCTCTTACTCTGAATCGCTTATTACTTGATTAACACCTTTCTCTACTGTTACCAGAGTTTAGGTGAAACCCAAAAAGTAGAGAAGAATGGCTATGAACACATTACTTTTAGTTGTCTCTAGATAACTTCTCACTAACAGGTAATATTTCCTTCCAAGTCATGTTGTAATCATGATGAAGAATTTCATACCTCAGACAGAGGTTGCATTACGGATCCCAACAGTGTTAGGAAACAATAGATTTCATTTTTTTGTCTGAAAGAGCTGTGCTGGGTTGTGTTCAGGACTGGAGTGAACAACAGCCCTCTCTGTGAGTTTATCTCCAGTTTCTGCAGTTTTGAGAAAAAGTATTTTCTCAATCTACAAGCTTGTTTTTCAGCCTTATTGCTTGAGGTCCTGTTCAGAATCAAAATGTTAGGACTTTAACTGAATCCCAGTCTGCCAAACTATTCTTGAAAGTCTCACTGTGAAAATGAAAGCATCCAGTGCCAGCCTCCCAGAGAAACAGCAAAATCCTTGTTAATCCCTTGTGCTAAGTAGTCATATCAGCCTGCTTACTACTTTATGTCCAGCCAGCAGCTGTGTGTCTTGTTACATGTTCTCTTTATGTCATGTGTGTTGTTTTCTATGGTATCCAGACACTTCTCAGCAGTAGTCATGCATTTATCCGTTTTGTTTGTTTTGGCAGGCAGACCCATCACTTTGCTTTCAGAGGTTGTCATAACATTCTTCTATCTTTGTGTTTTTCTTAATTTTTTTTTTTTTGCTTAGGGTGTCTGTTCAAATGAGGGATAGAATCACCAAGAAACTTTGAATTGGATGAGGGCAATGTTGGTTCCTGCACATGTCAAAAGCAGCTGCTTTTAGGTTTAAGCATTTCTGCTTTTCAGTAGCTATCTGAAGGCTTATAGGAGATTGTTAATACAAAGCTGCATGGTCAATCACCTTGAGAGGTATGCATGGATTGGGGTGGCTAGTCACACAGAGCCTGTAAAACACTTCAGGGAAGCTTAAAAATTTTGTTTAAAAGTTAATTTTTTGTTAAAATGTTATTACAGAGGCAATCACTTGATGTTCAAGCACTACTTAATATTTGAAAAATCATATTTGTGTACCAAAATCATACAGACATTTCTCTGTGATGCTGAAGCTGAGCAATAGATTATTTCTAAATGTGGGAGGATGTTTCAGTTTTTCAGAACTTTTGTTTACTTGCTTAAAAATGTCTTTTTGGGGTGTCTGTCTTCTATGTAAGATTCATTTTAATCTTGTGCAAAGCTGATTAGTTTCTTAATTTTTTAATATTTTGGTTCCATCTTTCAATGCATGTAAGAGAATTTGAATATATGTCTGAAATGCAAATTTTATATATTTCCTCTTACCTTGATCATTGTATTCGTGAGAAAGAAGCTGATTTCACTGTAGCATTTGAAGACGCATAGTTACTCCATTTTCACTTATTCCCAAACTGTGAAATCACAGATACTAGTGTTGCTTTCAAATATCTCTAGTGTCAAAGTTTCCTAAAAAAGGATGTTACTTCCACAGAGAAAGAGAGAATATTACTGATTCAGGTCACTTATTCAGAAAGTGTTCCTTATCCCTGACATATCTGCAGAGCTTTGTGCTTTCACTGCCATAGTTAGCTGTTGTAGTTTGTTGTGATCTCTGGTTTACAGTAACTTTTATTAGACATTCAGAGCAGTTTTGGGAGAACACATTGTGCAACAAAAAAATGAAAAACTGCCACCTAAGCAACTGATAGCTCAATTAAGAATATAGTATTTATCAGGACAAACAGATCTCATGAACTACGAGTAACACTTGCAGTACCATTATTTCAGTATCTGAATGAGATTAAAGAACTGTGGCATCTGTACAGTGATCCATGATACTGTTCTTTCAATTAATGGGATGATATTTGAAAACAGACCAGAACTATCTTGTAATTTTGTGAAGTAAATGCCAACGTAGCGTTTAGTCAGTAGTCTTGTTTGCATATGATTTTAAGAAAATCCATTGAAAAACAGTTCATTAGAATGACAGATTTTTTACCAAATTTTGTTTTCTTGTCAACTCTTACTGGTTACATTCAATTAAACAAGGTTACTCTTTCTACAAACGTTACCTCTGTCAGCAGCCCAGTGCCTTTCGTGTATCTGAGAATCAGATTGCTAATTTCTAGATCTTGTTGGAGGATCAGGCTGTGAATGTGTCTTTTTAAAATTTCTCCTTTCAGACCTTCACTACCTATTCCATTCTACTACATCTATTTTTAAAGTTTTTAACACTGCAGATTATTAACTGGGGATGGGGAAAGGCTTTAGACAAAAGCAATTATCAGCTATCTGTCATGGTGTGTTGTGTCAGATGTTTGACAAGCTGTCTCCTGGCAATGGGCCATCTGGTTGTAATGGAACTGACTGCTCTTCTGAGGAGCCAGCAAACCATGTGGTCACGGGAAGCAATAGCTCCATATCATTTGGTCAGTTCGGTAAAGGAAATGTTTTGGGTGTAGTAATCACAATTCTGACATGGTCTTCTTTGTTGATTAAGCTTCTCAAACTCTCTGTACTACAATTTCTCATCCCATAAAACAATCAAAGTCTATTTACTAACTTCATTTAAGCACTGGGAAAAGTGATTAGTCACTGTTTTTTAAGAGTTATTACATCACCAAATGCTTGTATAATTAAAGAAGAATGGACCTCAGAGAGGCCAAGGTGACAATTGAGAATTGGAGTATGTGTACATTTTGTCATGCAGTAGAAAGGAGGAAAGATGCTGCATTTGAAGGAGCAAGAGACTAAAGAAACTGGAGTGGGAAGACTTGTGTTCCTCCTTTCAAAAAAGATGAAGGAGAAATACAACAAAAAAAGCAAAATAGCTATTAAAAGAATAAAGTTCATGGCTTTCTGAAGTTTGTGCTCCTTTTATTAAGAGTACATAATAGTGTATAGTCCTTTTATAATCTCCCTCAGAGATATTCAGGAATTGTCTAGACACTGTCCTGGGAGACTGGCTTAAGGTAATCCTGCTTGAGCAGGATGATTGGGAAAGATAATCTCCCCAGGTGCCTTCCAACATCAGCCATTCTGTGACTCTGTGATTATATGTCCATATAGGAAATCATATGTACAGAATTGAAAATTCTTCAAGAATAAAATGTGACTTTTTTGAGCCCATGAGACGAAGAGGTGGCTGGCTACTGAGGAATCTGTCCCTATCTAATTGAAGACAAAATATCGGTGGTATGTTAGGTTGACTGAAGTAGTTGAATCTATAATATTGCAGCTCTGTGTGCTAACAAATAAGGCAGTAGTTAGCACTGGAGTTTAAAATGACCAAAGCTACCTTGCAAAATACTGTGTAAATTAGTACATGCAAGTACTAATACTAAAGTATTAAAGTACTAAAGTACTAAAACAGATACTAATATCATAGCAAAATAAAATCAGAACAGTATTTTAATATTCAGCTGCTCTCACTGGCTTCTTTGTGACCTTTCTTGCAGTATTGCTTACTACTCAACCAGGGTAGAAATTATTTTAGGTAGACAGTAGGGTACTTCAGTCCTGCTTCTCATGTAAGTAGTATACTAATACATGCTCTGCTTTAATGGCAGATTCATTCCAAGATCTCTTTGGTATTGTTTAACTTTATTCTTTAAGTATTTTTAAAGATGTTGAGGTTATTTACCCTAAATTATTTTCTATACCGAAGTTTTTACTTTCAAATAGCATCTCTTTAATCTGTATGCTGGAATTGCTACCATGGATTGAGAGTAACACTGATCTTAGTGTAAGTATTACAGTATTTACAGACCTTTATTCAGGGATTTAGAAATTAACTAATAAAGATTTAAATTTTTAATAGTTTTGTTATTGCTTTTAAAAGAGAATTTTGATTGTAACGATCTTTACATCTTATGGTAAAATTTAATTAGTATTTCCATTTACTGAATTATTTGGGAATATTGGTAATTTGCCTTTGGAAATAACACACTGACACATGAACTAAATGAAGTTCATTGCAATGTGCCAGTTTGTAGTGTTTCCACATCTCTGCAATGGAGCGTGTGTGTGAGCAAGGGTACTGACATTGCCTGCTTCTCATCAGCTTACTTGCTTAGTTTATATATTATTTATTAGATTTATAGGCCTGAAATTAAAAAATTGAATTAATAATGTGACTTCCATGTAAAACAGGAGTCACTTAGGAAAAAAACACTCTAGCTTAGTTGAATGTGCTTTTACTTAATTTCAGACCCAGTACAACCTCATGAATAGATGTTTTACTCCAGGTTACTGGGTTTATATTCTGATAAGAAATTACTATAATGAATGGATCAGAGGTGAGGTAAGATTGGTAACTTATATGCAATGGACACAGGCAGCTGTGCAGGTGACCCGGTTACATGGCTTCAGCAGCTCCTCTTAAGTTTCCTCCTCCAGATCAGGGGTCTGTCAGCAGCCCCCCACTAGCAGAGCTGAAATAGTGCAGTGGCACAGCAAGCTCAGGAACCCTGCTCAAATGACCTGTGAATCACACACAGCTCAAGAACATCACGTTTTCCTTTCTCTTCTCCTTTTTATAATGAGTGTCATTGATTAGGAAAGTCTGTGTGTGCTGAGCTCTTTGAGAAGTAGATCAAGGCTGTCTTGATCCTTGAAATGTCATCACTGAAAGACAGTATAAAAATATATAGAGTTGGGGGGATGAGTACCACAGGGCTACTCAGTGCTGTTGAATAGCTGCACATGTAAGAATTATTAGCATGAAGCGTGGAAACAGTTAAAATTTATTGTCTGAATGTCATTAATATCTTCCTCTTTCAATTGTTCAAATGAAGTGAAAGCTGATTTTGCTGCATTTTGAAGTGTTCAGAAATAGACAGGGAAAGGGACGGTAGGATTAAACCAAATCATGTATACAGCCTATTTTCTGCCCTAATGTCAAAGGTTCCAACTGGCTAACAGCTACAAGGAAAACAAAAAAACATTTCATTTGCATTTTGATGCATTTCTTCTTATTGCTCCTGATAGACCAAGACACCATTGCACTGCTATAAAAATAAAGGTGTTTACATTAAAGTGTTTCTCTTACTAATAGAATATAATTTTCCAAGGATTCATGTTTCTGAAGCCTAAGCTCTACAAAAGCACTTCTCTTTCCTGAAATCCCAGTAGTTCTAAGCTGCTGGGCATTGTATAAATAATCATTTAAACACATTTGTCTATGGTTTGCCAGAACTTTGAAGCAAAGTATTTTCTTTCAGAGATTAGAAAGACTTAATTCAAAATTGTAATCTAATGGAAAAATCCTTCTAGTGATTATGTAGAAACTAATTCTTTATTTCTTTAAAATTATTATTTTAGGGGAAAAAAAAAAAAGGATAACATGTATTTATATAAATATAAGTGCTTCCAAACATCTGCAGTTCAAAGTACATAATTCACAGTGACACCAAAGGTTGGTTTGTGTTTTGACTGGATGACATTGGTATTATTTTTGTCTGCAAAGGAAAGAGTTGTGCAGCATCCAAGTGGCGCAAGATGTTTGCCTCTCCAGAAATCATGATGAATTTGGGACAAGGGGCAGACTGTTCAAAAATAAAAAAAAAAAAAAAAGGAGAGGGGGGGAGAAGAGCTGCTCAACTAAGAACACTTGCATTTCATTTGACATCTTTGAACAGAGTTACTCTGAAGTTCAGATCATTATAAACTAAGTAAGAGAAAGTGAACAAGATAATAAACTAAGAGAAGAATCAGCTGAATTGTTTTTACTTGCTTCACCTGGTTGTTTATTGTATTCAGGTTTCTGTAGATGATGACTTTCAAACTGACAGGTGAAAAAGTAGCCATGTTTCTTTATCTATTTCAGGTTGTCTAGAATGTTTTCTGTCATGTTTTTCATAGTGTCTAGAATAATTATCTGTACTCCAGTTGTTTGTTGCAGTGAGTATGTTTTAACTAATTTTGAAATGTATCTGCAGTTCATCACTTCCAAAAGTAGTATGCTTTGTAGCAGTAGGATCTTGGTATCACATAAGCTCATCTTTTAATGGTATTTGTGCACTTTCCATCAAGACAGTGTCATTTACTTTGATGATGAGAATTTTGCTTGAAATGCATAAAGAAAAATGTGCATGTTGGAAAATAGTTCATCTGCCTTTCAAATAGACACCAACTTTCCCATAATTTGGAGTACATAAGCATTTCCCCTATTTAATAAGTAGGAAAGAGGTTATTTTTCTTTCTCACTGCTTCAGTAATTAAGATCCCAGTTCAGCAAGGACTTCAGTGCATAAAAGTCCACAGACTGGGGTAGAATTCTAACTGTTTAAAGTGAAGGCTGTGATATGCAATCATATATATAATTGTGAATCAGCTGACCCATGGTATGTGACTACACACTCACTTTGAATTGTGATCTGACTTGAACAAAAATATTTTACCTTAAATTTAATAATGGAATGAAGCTCTGTGAGACTGTGTGTTCAAGATCTGTATTTCAACTACAGTGACTGTATCAGAATGACTCAATGGGATCAGATCAGACCAAAGCTCAACTTACCACATCACCCTGACCCCACTCAGCCAATAGTCTAGGCTTCAGGAAGAGTACCAGAAGAGGGCAAGCACACTGCAGTGCCTCCATCTACATACAGCCCTTCTTTTCAGCAGTCTCATCAGTGCTGATTCTTAAGATTATAAGCATTGCAGGTTTTCACAAGGATTCTACATGAACAAATATATTTTCATGTAATACTGTCTCTTGTGTGTTCCAATTGGATGAGACAGTCAAATGTAATTCAGAATTCAGGAGAGAAATTTGTGCAGTATTTGGCCTCAGCTTAGTCCCAGTACATTTGTTGCATTAGACTTTGCCCCTCATATCTGTATTAGCAGAGACAAATCAATTCCTTCTTTTTCCTAGCATATAAATGGCATAATGAGTTGAATCCTTTTTTTTTTTTTCCTAGCATATTGCCATAAGTTCAGGAGGTTTTAGTTTGGATTTCTTTTAATGTGAAATTATGGAAATCATTGTATGCTCATAAAACCTAATACAGCTGTAAAAGGATTAAATAGCCACCAAGACTGCATTTGTTGTAAGGAAGTGTTTATTGTTTTCTGTTATATTCAGGTTTAGATGTTGCTTTCTCAGCCAAGGGGTGTATATTTTCTCTGGTTGTAACAAATAAGGTGCCTGACAGTACCATCTTGTTCAGTGAGATGAGAGCAACGGACCCTGGTGTAGCCAAACATTTATTTCTCTTTGAAAGCACATGAGCAATCTGATCGACCTGAGTAGCTCAGAGCTAAATAGACTTCTGCATGAGATCTCTGGGGATGGGTGTTGTCTTCATATAAACAAACTGGATGGAGACCAGAGGACTGGGGGAAGGGGAATGCTCTACTCACTATTAATCCTTTACTGTATTCCATCTTTGTCCCTTGTAATGTTATTTCTCAGTGGCTTGCAGATTTTTCTTCACTCTTTTATAGCACTCATACCTTCTACTTCCATAACACCTCACTGAAGAATCATATTAAGTAACAATCAAAGAATAATTCATCCATCTGTGGAGACATGGCAGGCACCATAACATCATGTTAACGTTATAGGTACAAGTTGAAGAAAATGCTGAAAAACTGACAGCATGTTAAAGATGATCTGTTTATACAAGTGCTAAAGTTGTGTTTGATATGGTAATGCAGCCTCATTTTCCAGTGAAGGATAAACACTATTAAGTGGTTATGGCATTGATTTTTCTATTTTCTGAAATAATTAATTGTAAACCATCTTTTCTTCTTTTGTGGACCTGGAAGTAGGACCACCTTTTAACAGTTTATTTCTGGGCAAGTCTCAGGGACTTTACTCACTGATATTATCCTGATCCACTTCTTGACCTCTCCATCAGTGTCCTCTTAAGCAGGTGCTCCATTTTGCAGTCTGTCTGGATTTTCCCTGTGATGTTCTCAACCCTTCCACCTGTATAGTCACTGAAAGGGATCAGCACTTGCTGCAGGTTGTACTAGTGCCTCTCACAAACATCTTTATTCTGTTGAATCAGGTTAGCTGATGGTCACTGAAAAAGGCTCACCAGTAGTCTAGCAGTTTAAATTACAAGATAGAAGAGAAGGAGAGGTATGCTTGCTTTCTATCCTTTCTTTCCTCTCTGAAACTCCTCTTAGCTTTTTTGTATACTAACTGCTTTGCTTTTCATTTTGTGTCTTAGCTGATTGTGATGTTATGTGCTTGGTACAGGAGTATTTGTTTGGAAAGACTGAGTGCACTTAGGACACAGCCAGGCTGAGCTGTGGAAATAGATGTTAAAGCAAAGATTGAGTGCCTGTGGCTGGGAATGGATGATATTGAGGGAAAACTGCACAGTTGGGTGCTGAGAGTTGCTCAAGGAACACTAGGAGTAACCTTAAAGAGGCTCACAATCTGACAACTATGTTATCACCTGTATAAGTCTAGCTGAGGTAGGAGACTTTTTGAGCGAAATACAGTTGGAGAGGACAGCAAACATGAGGGTTTGAAAGAAACAAGAAAACCTTTTTCTGATTGTTTGGGTTGTTGGGGTTTTTTTGTATCTTCAGTATTGCTTTTGTGACTACAGAACTCTGAATGCACTCATTACATACAGTGAAGCTAATTCTTGGTGAATTGTTTATGTGGAACTTTTTTGTTTATGTGGAACTGTAAAAATTAAAGTTTACCCTTTGCAAGTCTTTAATGCCCTTTACTTAGCAAACTCTTTAGCATTCTGATCGAATCATATGCTCTTTGACATCCATCTACACTGCTCTTATAGTACTCAAAGTATCTGAGGTAAGGAGCAGTTTTCTCAGTTAATAGCCTGTCTTTCATAAAGTGTTAAATTCATGGGAACTTCCATTTAGGTGCACAATTACAGCTCAGATCAGATGTTTAGGTAGCCTGTGTTACACAAAATGTTTTCTCTGTTTTAAGAGGTTTCTGTTTACTGGTTTCCAATGTATGAATTTTCACAAGTTTGGGATTGGACATCCTTATTTAAAATCTGTTAAATGAAACACTTCCTGTAGCTTTAAGCTTTCTTAATAGGATACATCCAACATTTCCTTTTGCTAGTACTGAATTGGACGATGTCTTCTCTTCACTGTGCTCCAAAAAGTATGTTTATGTATGTTTTTAGAAGGAAATCCAGTTTCTGACTTGCAGCTGTTGGCATTTTAGAGCCCTGGAGTGAACCAATAAAAACACATGTTCTTTTAAAGTACATCTATTTTTACTGGACCTTGCTAAGAACCAATGACACAGAATTCAAAAAATGTTGGCTCAAGTGAGTAGAAGGGCTACATTGTTTTAAATTCTATTTTTTAAAGACTTTTCTTTACAACAGGATTACACAGAAATGTCCTGTGCTTTTGTTCTTGTGAAAAATAATTGCCTTTAGAGTACTGTTTTAATATTTTAAAGCTAGGTCAGCTATCAAACTATTTCAGAGTATAAAATTTTAGAGAGATGTATACAATGTTGCCATTTAAGAGCATTATTATAATACTTTCACAAACAGGATAATTAAAGATTTTACTTCCTATGTATCTAGGAATTGATTGATAATTCAGAACATCTGTTGATCCATTGTATCCAGCATATTTAGGCATTTGTGTGCAAAGATTAAATTAGATCACCGTTCCTTTCTATACAACTGTCAACATGGATTCCAGCAGTATACTGCCTGAATACAGCTGTTGGGGTTTTTGTCAGATATTGATATCCTTAACAGAAATTAAATTAAAGATTAACTTAAAAATACTACTGAGATTGATGTGAATGTACTCATATGAAGCATGGCTTGAAAGGGAGGACCATCCATTTTATATTACTCATGCTGCATCTTTATTGTCCATGCTCTATATGCTTCATGATACTTGAGTCCCACTGCTGCTATTTATTTCACTGTCCTCTCTTCACTGGACTTGACAGTGGATGAAGGCTGCACCCATCCCCTTATGTGTGCAACCTGCCCTGTACAAAATGTTTTTCTGTATGGTAGGTTTTACTTTTGGAGCATTGTCATGTCTCTTTTGGAATCAAGAGAATAGCATTTATATAAATTCATGTTTAAAAGGCAGATTGAAATTTTGATCTTTCTAATAATATTTACTGTAAAAACCCTGTGCTGTTGTCAAACTGACAATTCCAGAGCAATGTTTTTAAGAACATTGGCAAAGCAGAAAAGTGAGCCGTCTGCCCATCTTAGAGGATGCAATGTATGCCAGAAGTAGTAGATTGATTTTACTTTTTTAAATGGAGTTTAGATCACATTTGCTAGAGAAAAAAAATTGCTTCAAGAGAAAAAACCTCCCAAATCTGTGTTTAGTTCTTGCATAGTTTTATTAGCACCTTCATGTCTGCAGACACATGATTTTCATACTGGAGATGGAAAAAGAATTGCAGCTGTGGTTCTGTGATTTGTGATGTTGTGTGTATAGGAGACAAACATAGGTATTAAATGTCTCAAATCTGTGAAATATTTGCAACCAACATTTTTTTCTGTTTTCCTATTTTATGGGAAAGTATCTTATTGTCTTTTTCTTGCAATAAAAATCAGACTGCATTAAGAAACTTTACAACAGACACTAAGAGAATGCAGTAGGCCAGACAGATTTGATGCCTTTAAAATAAGTAATCCAATTAGAAATAAACCCAGATTTCTGTCAGAAATAATAAAATGCAACAAGAGATGTGTGAATTGAAATTTTTAATAGTACTATTGCATACCTTCAATTATTTAAAACTTATTAAATACAGGGCTGAATCGTTTTGTTTTATATCCTATGTTGGATTCCTGATGCTCAGTATGGTGTTCAGGACTTATTTGCTGCTTAAGTGTAGGTACTGGTATGTCTTTAAAATATCTGTCTTCAGATCTTTTTGTACTCCTTGTTTTACTTGGACCTCAGTTATAGTATTTGCAGTCCTATAGCTCTCTGTGTTTCCAGGTCTTTCATTTGAGACAGCAGCGCTTACATGGGTAGTATATCACTCCTTTCTTAATAATATTCTCAAAAAGTATTTAAAATAATTTTTGTCATTTAATTATCTGTCGTTCTAATGGAGTCTTATCAGCTTTTGATTTTGGTGGTGATATATTGTTTTAAAATTTTCCTGCTAATATTGTTGTTTTCTCTGGTTCTAACAGTTGTTCTCCTGTGTTTTCCTGATGCTTCATCTTTTTGGCTTTCCTTTTTTTTTTTTCTGTAAAGCATTTTTTTTCATATGACCATGCCTTGTCTGCTGACAACCAATTACTCTTTCAGATCAGGGTAACTGGGCAAGACCTGTTACAGATACCATAAAAAAACAATGAAACATAATTTAACTCACATGCTGCAGACCTTTAATCTTAAAAAAATATGTTTGGCTGACAGCAGAAGTATACATGTGTATGCACACAGTAGCAAATGTTAAATTTTTCATTCTTTGTCATTAAGTTAAATATTTAAACAAAACAATCTTACAGCTACTTTCAAGATGTGATGTGTGTTGGGGAAATTAGAGTAATCCTTAGTGTGAAAAATACAAGTAAAAAAAAAATACATATGTATTTCCCAATAAAAGGCTGAGTCCTGGATTTGAGAGGAGGGTCTGTCATTTGCTTGCTGTTCTTCCTTTATGTCCATTTACTCAATACACAAAAGCTGAAACCTAGGCTTATGTTGACATACTCAAAGCAGAAATGCAACTCAACATTTTTAAGATTTTTATTTATATCATTCTTCAAAATGTCATTATCTGGTACTAAACTTAGTTTTTTATGGCATACAATTGGACCAGGAAGAAACTGAATAATCATAGAATGATGTACCTTTTAAAAATGTAGTTCTGGCACTGGTCTGGGATTGCAACTTGCTTTTGTCTGATGCTTTCACTATTGCAGAAATGGTGATGGGCTTATTTACGTTAATTCATTTGACTTGTTGAAAAAAATATGCCCACACTCCTCTACTTAATGGGATTCTTTCCTCGTTGCAGTGCAAACGGCTGGAGCAGGAGCTTCATCATCTGAAAGAGCAGAACCAGACTTCAGCAAACAACACGAGACATCTGACTGCTGAAAACAATCAAGAACGTGCTCTGAAGGTAAATCTCCATTTCTTCTTGCAGGCAAATTAAGGTTGTAAGCCCCTGGTGCCAGCTTTCTGGGCTGCATATATCAGTTGTGTACATTTCAGCAGAAGTGAGCTATGGTGTTTGCCAACAACCCCTTCTTTAAACACAGATACAGCACCCTTCTGTTACGGTTTTATTTTATTTTGTGTATGAAAACAAGAAAAAAAATAACATCCACCAAATTATTGGTGTGGTAATTAATGCTAAATTCTTGCAGTCCGTCCTTACAATATTATATTTTATAACATGAAGAAAACTGCAACTATTTGCCTCAGGGTACCTTTGCAAAACTAATATTTTAAAGCATGGCTGTTTGATCTGCTCCCAGCAGTGTGTGCTATATTAATAACATTGTTGACCTATACTACTAGTGACCACGTAGTTGATACTACTGTTTGCAAAAGGGTAGCTAGTTGAAATTGGGAGGAGGAATAATAAGTCCTGTCAATAAGAATAAAAATGAGCAGAGAGACGGGAGAGGGTCAGAGAAAGGACAGTGTAAAGTGACAGTTATTGCTGCTTTGAGAAAGGGAAATTGTAACATCAGAGGAACTGATAGCTACATAATCAGCAATGCAGTCTCACCGCTAGACAGAATAAGAGACTGTGCCAGGTAAGATGTGCAAGCATTGTGCACACCTATTCAACCCCTGTATTCCTAAAAATCTCCTATATGGGTAGTGGAGAGACAATGTACATACAGAAGTTACCCTGGTACTCTGTTGGAATTTAAAAACTGTCTTTGACTTAGGCAGTAAAATTCAAATGTAACTCATACATAGGCAGATTTTCCTTTGCCTTCTTTTCCATTTTTTTTTCATATATTCAGGAAACATAACTGTTCATGCAACAACTTGACAGATGCAAAGCATAGGAATTAAGGTAAATCCTTCTGTAGTTTGACATTTCTCAGTTAAAAAAAAAATAGAATGAATAAACAGAGAGAGGCTGTGTGCCATACAAAGGCTGTATGTTCCATGGATTTATAATTGCCATCAGAATCTGCGGTGATTACAAAATCAAGTGTGCAGTACTGGAGACAATCCCTCCTCAAATTACTAGAAATGGAGGCCCTAAATATTCCGGGCTGTTTCTGTCCACAACAATAGTAGTGTTTTGAATCTGTTATCATTAAAAGCTAGTGCTTGCTGAACATGCTGCTAACTGAATGTAGCATTGTTTTTCAATAATTACATACTGACTTGTTTTTTCTGTGTCACTGAAGATATTATGCACAGAGTTAGAAAACATAAATAGTTTATTGAAAGTACACTTTTTATATTTAATATTACCTGACATAGTGCTTACAGAATAATTATATTTTCAGTTCAAGAAGTGGCTTAATGGTCCAGAGTGTTACTAGGATTTCATTCTAAGCCTGATATTGCTATCCCAGCACCTAATCTTTAAAGAATTTAATTTCTGACTGTCACACACTTTTTGTGACTTTTCAGAGTTAGAGGTTAATTGGTCATAGTATTTTACAGATGAGGCTGGGGATGAAGAAAGGAATGCTTTTTAATTTTTTATAAAGTTCAACTTTTAAAATATTGTACCTGTGTGGAGATACTTTTTAAAAGACTGATGGATCAGGTTGAATTCTTGACCTTGGAAATTTTAAAATGCTCCTGTGAAAAAAACGGTGATAATATTTTAGTTTTAATATACAGAATATTGACACTCATCCTGACATAAGCACTCATGTAAATGAAAAGCTCATCACCCCTTTTTAGCATAGCTACAGCCTAGAAAATATAGACTGTCTGGTAAGAATGAAACTTGTGTCAGTGACAAAATGGCTTTGACCAGCTGGCTGTTGGTCCATCAGGGAGCTTTGATGCTGATGGCAGAAGGAGTGCCCTGGCCAGCCAGGGCCAGAGCCCTCTGACGGGTAGCAGCACGGTGGGGTCTTGGCACACCCCTCCCCTGTGAAACCTGCTTGTCTTTAGCTGCCACCTCCTGCTCAGTAGCTGTCATTAGTGCTGCACACAGGGAGCATCTACAGACCCATGAATCCCTTCCTGTCTCCTCTCCGCTGCAGATTGCCCTCTGATCATCTGACCATTTTCAGAGAAATAGAGCAGGCCATTTGTCTCTGTGGTGCACAGTTTAATATCAACACAAGTATTTTTATTTTCACCATATTCCAGAGAACTATATTTACTTTAACTAGCTCAACATGCAAACTGGGAACTGAGCAATGTACTATTTATTCAGATGCAAACACCTGTCCTGCAGAAGGAGTCCAGGTATTCCTTCTGTGTCTAGTAAGTTTCTGTTAAGAAAGTTTGTTTTTTGAAACCTTTATTTTCCCCGACTCTTAAAAACTTAATTAATATTGTCTGATTTATTTTGACAAAAGATGTATCCTGGTGATAGATGGCAGATGAGGAATTTGATCTGCTACAGATTTTCTTCATTAAGTAACAGAAGCATAAACATCAGATGCTGTACAGGGTGCATGCAATCTTTACTGCATAAAAATACAGTAATCAGGATTAATTAGATTAAGGATGGAATAAAAGTTTGTGATGAAAGATGAGATTATTACCTCTATGGGGTCCTGAAATACACTAACCAACAGAACCCAACAGGTATTGTTTTATTCTTACTCTTAAAGTAATCTCACAATAGAGCTACTCAGAAGGAAAAAAAGTCTAACACCAGTCCTCAATAAATCTATTTTATTGCTCTGATGGTATGTTCTAATAGATAAACTGGAAGCATCCAGCTTTGGGTTTAATTCTATTAGCTCACAGGGCTACTGCCACCTCTGTAAGGCAGGAGCAGCCCATAGATTCCTGAGCGAGGCAAAGCAGCAGAGACAGATTGTAATTATGGGAGAGGTAAGGTATCAGTAAAGTGGCCAGATCCAGGATCTGGATGTCACAAAGGTGATGTAAACACTCTGGCATGCTTTTGTTTTTACACTTTCAGATGCTATGTCACACCTGAGGATCGAGTGAAAAGTAAAACGTATGACACCCAAGGCATGCTCTATAGATCTATACTGTGCCATTTAATTACTGTGCAGGATAACACCTGCATGTCTTTGCTAAGATAGCTCTTCTTGATTAATCCCTGTCATATGTATTAGGAGTATGTGTTTTAAAATTTCCATATGAAATGTGTTTATTTCATAGAACATTCCTTACAGTGTTTTTGGCCATTCTATTTCACGATGCCGAACCGGTACTCCTAATATTTGTAATATTCTTATTAGCAATAAGGTATTGCATTAATTGAACAAAAATAGCATTTTCAAACCTACCCTCCAGGCAATGCCCAGATCTGCACAGAGGTCATTCAGAGAAGCATGTGGGCCCCTATTTCCATAGTTAAAGTAAAATAATCCTCTTCTTTGTGAAACCATTTTTAAAAAATCTCTAATAATATTTCAGATTGAATTATAGCTAAATCTTTTTGGGATAATTGCTTCCTAAGGGCCTATACATTTGCGCTCTTAGTACATTTTCATAAAATAAGATCTGCTGAGTGCTTTGCAGTTCTAATGTGTCAGGGTCTATACATAAGATTATTCATTTGTGCTTGGCCTACATAATTAACATTTGGTCTCTGCTGATTCTGGTAAATGTATTCCCACAACACACTGAAGTAGCTGATTCAATTAAACACAGAAAAGTTGAAGAATTGTGATTTTTCCATTATTATTCAAATATTATTGTAGATATTTCATCATCAGTTTTGTATTCTGTAGTTCTGAAACACAGACCTTAAAGTAATGCATATTTCTAAAGAAAAATGAAGATTTTGCAAGTGTGAATGCCATTTATTCAGTTGAAGAAAAATAGGAAGTCTTGTGGAACAGATAACTAAATGTAAAAATTCATGGAAGAAGTTAAACTGGATGTGAATGAAGCATAGTGAGAGGCTACTTTTTTTCACAGACCTGATCTATTTTGTAATTTTTAATTAGATGGTACATTCTTCCTAATACATGAATTATTCTTTGAAGCCCAGAGAGGCATATTATTTTTACTTCCAAGCCAAACTAAAAATGGAGAAGAGGGCAGATTCATGATGAAAAACAAATCAGGTGCCCTTTAGTGAATAAATGCATTTACCCTATCCAAGTGTAATGCCATTAGAACTTGTAAAGGTTATTAATCTCCTTCAGAACTCTTGATATGTTAATGTTTGTTATAATTGTCTTGTTCTGTTTCTTCTTTCTGACTAATCAGTCTTTTTAGTTGTGATTTCCTGTGGAATTCATCCTACATGCTTCCATAGTTTTATTAAGAATATAAGAAATTCAGAGGCAAGAAAGTGACCTTATCTTTCTGAAAGGATCTGTCAAAAATTGTCTACAGTAGTGGCATAAAACATTTGTAGCTGGTGTCACCTGCTTTCTGCTTACACATAAGAACTGTGTCAAGGGCAGAGCAAGAAATCCACCTGGCATAGCACTTTCGTAGTTGCTCTACTGATGATAAATGTGAAAAAGCCACTTTAGAACACTTAATTTAGGTACTCCATGTGACCTGTCTTAAATTATATTAAGCTCTGTTTTGATTCTTAGAGTAAAAACTGTTTTTCTATATCTGCTTAACAATGCCATGAACAAAGACAAAGCCAGCTTCAACATATTATCCATGAAAAGCACAATACTAGAAGAATCTGATTTCAAACAGCCTAAAAATATAAGAAAAACTTTATGTTAAAGTTCTAAATGTTTGCTAATATTGAAAAGCTTGGGTTATTCATGCTATTTAGGCATATAATTGATTAGAGAGTAAAATTATTCTTTCAAAAGTGTCCCTTTTCTACAAAACCTAAATAACTCTAACAGTGATTTTCTGTTTAGAGCTTCAAAACTGAAGTTTCAGATGAAAGTTTCAATGAAGCAGCTCTGCAATATCCATATACTGGACAATTCACCTATTTCTCTCACATTTTATTATGAATTCCTCTGTCTACTATGCTTTGTTCCCTCGGAATCTAACAGAACAATAACCTATGAAAACTCACCTTGAGAACTTGCTCTGTACGGCAAGTAGAGTTAACCCTAAAGCAACCATGGTTTTCATTTTGGATGTCACATGCTGCTATCTATGAGGGACTGCTATCACATTTGCAAATGAATTCACAGGGATGTTTGAGGAATGGGATGCCATCTTCATACTGAAAGTAGAAGAAGAGGAGAAATAGATTGCAGATTTGCTGTTCAGTGTGCCCTTGCATTTACTTTTGTTCTATATCTGTTTTTATGAAACTACAGGAACATTTCAGGAGCAATGGGAATAGTTAACAGGCTTCTTGGAGGTTATCCCCAGCAAATAATATGTTGTTACAACTAATCATGAAAGGTTCTTCAAGCTTTTCTTTCTTACACAAGGATAAAACACTAGAGGATTTATCAAAGCTGCAGTCTCAAACTTTGTGCAAGAGCTGCTTCAGTACATTTTCTTCTCCTTACAAGGGTGCTGCTTGTGCTTTCAGAAGAGTTATCCAAAGCTGTGTGTCCTCTTGTTTAAATGTGTGAGAGACAAATTTTCTTCCCTGTCAGTAAAACTTGTTATGAAGCACATGAGATCACTGTTAATATTCAAACTGCAGTTTGAATGCTTGAATTGCTTTTAAGTGCATCGTGGAGGTGGAAATAAAAGACCAAGTAAAACTTGGAACTTGCTTTTGGCAATCTGGATGTGGATAAGAATGCACAGACATTTTTCTTCAGTTGCTGCTTCCTAGACACTTTATCAGACAGAGTAAATAGAGTTACAATCTTAATTTCATTGAACAGAGTCTTTGCTTGTTCTGCACCCAAAAACAGTTAATCACAAGGTCTTAAAGGGAGTCACTAAGGTTAGAGCCAAATCTGTTCAGCTTTTATCCATGCCAGAAACATGATTTGTCACTTTATGGCTGATGTTATTAAATTTTACTGTATACCTCAGAGGATATCTGTGTAAACTGGTGCATTGTGCCATAAATGAACAGTAAAAAGAGGTTCTGTACAATTCCTGCAGAAATAATTCTGTCCATGTTCCACTTCAATATTAATTTTCTGCATTTCTTTCTGCTTAAGTTGTAGTGTCTCCAAAAGCTAGCAGCAATTGCTGCAGATTTCTGACAACCTGCCCTGTTATCTTTATGTATGGAGATGGAGAAAACTTGTATAATCCTATAGTGGGCAACATTCTCCATCTGCCCCAAGGGAAAAAACGTGAGCACTTGTTGAGTACTCTTTAAAGTAACTAGCTAAAGTTTCCTTGGAATCAATTGTTCCTCCAAGCCAGGTGTCACAACTTGGTCCTCTGGTCAGTTCAGCTCTGGAGAGCCTTAGCCAGGGATTTCCCCTTCATCTGCTGTCATATATTCAGGAGTGTAACAGTTTGCTTATGTATCTGTCCCAAAGGTATTATGTGACTAATTTAACATGTAGATTTGATTATGAGTCAGAAAGCTAAGTTCAGAAATTCCATTCACTGCTATCATGCTCAGTGGCCAGTTTTGTTAATTGATTTTTACAGCCATCCAGGCTACTAGACTTTGTTTAATAGTTATGCAGATTTTGACAGAATAATTCTTCATGAGTGAAAACTATATTCTCATCTATTAATTAACATTTTAGCACTGATAAACTTTATATTAATTGATAAAAAATATCTAAACTTCTACAGGGAGTTAAATAATTGCTTAAATGTGCCACAAGCAAATAGTACAATGTTTTACCCAATGGTGAACATGGGAAATAAACTATGAGATGAGGCACTTGTCCTTCACTGAGAGAGAAGTTGTCCAGGGTCCCTTTACAAACACAGGCTTCCAGAGCCTGATAAATCTGATTTATAGGAAACACCTGAGAATTGTAGAGGGTATACATGTACCCTTATATGTTTGGTAACATTAATACCTGCATGATTTTCAGTGGTCAGCTTGTGATGTCATTAACTGGCTGTGGAATAGGCAGCAGTAAAATCTGTCAGCTTTCATATGCTTCACTACAAATTCGTTGGAGGCCTGTTTCTTTTTTTTATCTCTCTTGGCACCAGATAACTATTGACAGTCTTAAACTTCAGCAGCCTATTTGTATATACTGTAAACATCCCGTTGTCACTGGGGATGAAGTGGTCATTCAAGCCTTTTTTCTGAGTCTTATATTTTGATTCCCATTTCATAGGTAGAAATTGTCTTCCCATGAGGTCAATGTTACTACTTATGATTAACAAAAGTATTATTTTTGATAAATGCAGCAGGTACTTGGAATGCTTTTGTTTGGTTTCATATTTTTTGAGATCTGGATTATCATTCTTAAAGTTGCCTACACTGCTTCCACATCCTCACTTTTAGTATGTGAAAAATCATTTCTTTCATGGTAATAGGCTTCTGTGAGTATGAACTTCCTGTTGACCAGATTCTCTCATCCATGTTTTTCCTTTAACAGTTCTGTAATTGTGCATCTGCACATATTTTATTAATTTAACATTTTACAAATACAATTTCACACATCTTTTTTTTCTTCTGACTGTAGTGAAATGAGGCAACCAGGTGCCACTAATTGCCAGGGAGTGGGCGTGAGCTTGTGTCAAGCCCACCTGTGCCTGATTAGGGCAGGCCCCCACTGCGCATGAGCAGGATTAGGGGGCCAATAAAAGCACAGGCTCAGCTCAGCCCTGAGCATGCCTGCAGAGAGGTCAGTTGCTTCTCTCAGCACTGCACTACCTTCATTGCGCCACTAGCGCTCATCGCCCTTAGGGTGATGCTTGAGTGGCCTTTTATTGGCCCCTCTGGTCCTGCTCATGCACAGTGGGGGCCTGCCCTAATCAGGCACAGGTGGGCTTGACACAAGCTCACGCCCACTCCCTGGCAATTAGTGGCACCTGGTTGCCTCATTTCACTACATCTGACAGTATTGATTCTACTTTCTATGGTTGATTCCTTTGATAGCCATGTGGATTATTTCCTGGAAGTTCCTTCCTTGCTCAATGATTTTACTATTTGGCCTTTCAGTTTCAAGGATGCCTTATTTCAATTGTAAATGTTCCTTCATTTTCAGGGTTTCATCTAAACTCTGATAAAGGACCTCAAAACTGGAAAAGTTGATGGAGGTGGTGCAAATCTCAGATATATGTATTCTAGAAACACATATCCTGAAATAGACAAACATTCTGAAGTTGTAGAAGATGGAACAAACTATGCAGGCATCCTGTGGTTAGATAGGAAACTGCTACCTACTCATTCTCAACTTATCTTCGTAGATGTGATACCAACACATGCCTTGACCTAGTGATAAAAAATTGATGCATTCCAAAATATACTGAAATTCATCACTATCTTGTAAATTAGAATTACAGAATATGATGCATAACCAAAGCATGCTTTAGAAACAGAATCATGTTAGAAAAGCTACTTCTAGAGAAAGAGGAATTCATAAAAACAAAAATTCTGCTTACCTGTAATGATAAACATTGTTGCCATCTCCAGTAGTATAGTTTATCACCCCAGTCATGGGTTCATTTTTGCTTCCTCCTGTCCAATAGCATGTCAATAATAGTGCTACAATGAGCCTTTGTAACATTTGAGAAGGTGTCGTATTGCTGTCTTTCAGACAGCTGTAAACATTTCTTTCCCAACAGAATGGATGTTCATTTTAGGATTACATGGATCAGGAATAAAGGACATGTCCTAATCTAATTCTGAAACAATAATGAAGCCTAATGTATCTGACTTACTGTAACTAGGGTTCCCTCCTTCCTTGCCACTTTCTGATACTATTAAATATATTTCCAAAATTAGTTAAGAGATGCTAAATCTGAAGCCATTTTGTAAATGAAATAGTAACTGTTTTCTGCAATATTTAAGAAGCCCTTAGATTTAGTTTCTATTAATAATATCATCACTAATCTTCAATGATATATTTTTTAAAATATCTATTGTTATTGTATCATAATGAAACAAAGGAAATACCAAAAACATTTAGCCGAGTTTAGTTTTTTCTTTCTCAGTGTATTAAATGATGCTGGAGACAAGATGTTAGATTAACAAAGGAAGAGGAGGAGTGACATTATTTGTTATTTTTTTATTTCATAAATCTTCATTCTTTCTCCATATGAAATCTGTTATTCATACATGCCAGTGACTGCATGGTAAATCTTCATTTTCAATAATTTTTTAAGTGTCTTATTGTACACCCTTCAGTTTTTGTGCTGCACAAAAAAACAATCCTTATTTGTTTGGGCAGCAACTCTAAACAAAATCTAGAGTCTGAGTGCATGATGAAATGTCAGTTTTCTGTCCTACAGTAAAATATATAAAAGGTAGTAACTTAAGCACTTGTACAAAAGGCAAGCTGCAGGGTCGTTAAGTAGCAAAGGTCTTGCTCTGACCCATCCATGACCTCCTTATCAGAAACACCTCTCAGAACTGATGGAATCTACTTTAGATGTTGGATAGAGGACACCAGAGATAGGATAAAGGATCAATGTAAATATTTCAGAATCTTAGGTATTTGCGAAAAGGAATCTTTGGTCTTTGTATGTTTAAATTTATCCAAATTTCTATGCAGAACTGGAGAACCCTTTCCTAGCATTTTGCGTGCAACTGATCATTTGAAACATGGTTCAGAGTAGAAGGGAGATGGATGGTAACGGAAGTCACTGAAACATTAGGTCTGAGTATGGCTGTAAGGCTTTGGAGTAGCCTTGATTCAGAACTCTCAAGATGCTACATGTTTGCTTTTATTTATCTCTTTATTATAATCTGAAAGTCTCTACTCTTCTGTTCCCAGGTGAGAAGCTTTAGGTTTTAGGATGAAATTAAGTCAAAAGGGCCCATGTCCAGCAAGCGCAACTTAGCCATCATATACTCACAGGAGTCAGGACTCATTTTGCCTTTCCTTTTTAATTCCCATCTATTTATTTGCTCTGGTGCAGAGGTGCATTTTTGATGTTAGGACACTTGTGCTTCTAGGGCACTGAGAGGCTTTTGAAAATCCCTTCCTTTTCCCCTTAAGTAGGAGCAAAATCCTGATTTGACTTCCACATGTGTGGCCACGCAGAGGTGTGAGGGAAAAGTGGACTCTGCTGTTCACATATTGAGGTTGCTAGGGAAGAGATGTACTCATTCTACGCTGTAGATGTATTTTTCTGTCCTAGCAGTATACAGGTTATTAGGAGAATGCTTGAAGAGCAGAAGGAAAGGACTTGGATTTATTTGGTTTTTTTCATTTTTCTCCCATGAAAGTAAGCTTTATGAAATAAAATATTCCTCACCTGTCATGTAGTATACCTCCACAGCTTTTCTCCCAAGTTTATGGATTGGCAGCTAAACTTTAGGTGTCAAGTAGTAAACTTGATAATTCACTCATTCTGAGTTTCCAGACTTTAACATAAAAAATGTGTGCAGACAGTGATGTTGCACCTATTCAGAATGTATATAAGTACTGTCTTGACTGATTAACACAACCACAGATAGAATTTTGGTTTATGAAATATGTAGCCTTGTGGGCTTTTTATTATTTGAAGACTTAGAAGTATAAAGTAAGCTTCACATCAGCAGGAGTATATCAGTGCATGAGGATTTCAACTCAACCTATTAGGTTTGTCTTCATATTTAGAAAAATTATATGTGTAGCTGTGTCATGTAACTGAATCAAAATTGCTTGTTACCCTTGCACAAAAAATTATTCACTGAAAACACGCAAATAAGGTCTGGTTTCTCCTGTAAAATACGTTTGCAATTAAACTTCAATTTCTTATGCTCCAAAATTCAGTCAGCTGTGTTGTTACTTCCAAATTTTAGACTTCCTTAGTGGCAAGGTAGATATATCTTACAAAGAAAAACAATTAAAAGATTAAATTAGAAAAGAGCTCTCTGAAGTAACTGAAGTAACAAATGCTATTCTGTAATAGTAAATAAGTGTGTATGACATCACCTAACCATAGTATTAATGTGTGTTGGTGGCTGTGTTAAGCTGCTAAGCAGCCAAATTTGCAATTTAAAATAAACTCAAAGACCCAAATGTCATTTTGCAGTTAGTTTTAATATATAAAGAAGCCTTCTGGGACTTCATTTTCTGAAATGTGTTGGTTGATAATGGATTTTCCATCTCCAGAATTTATTCTCCAGAGGAGAACAGACATCATCTTTCACAGTTTTACTAGACATATTCAGATTCCATACAGTGTCATAAATCTACCATTTCCTCGTGGATCACAGTCAAGATGATTATTTCAATGCTTTTATGTTTATTAAAGAAATACCTGCTATGCTTGAGGAGTTATTAAAATGGTGGTGGTGTGACTTGTGCATAGAGTTCTTTCTTTACAAATATATTGGCCACACATTTTGAAAAACTGAGAGACTTTTTTTAAAAAAAAAAATCAGTACCATTTAAACTGTGTTTTATATCAGAAGCATCATTTGTACCTGGCTTTCAAACACTGAAGCTAATCTTGTAGTTTAGGCCTGATCCTCTGCAAGTATGTAGCAAGGACTACTGGAGAACATTCCTACTGACATTTATAGCTACTGTTATAGAATCTAAATTTGAGAATAAATGAACCCTTTCTTCTTTTGATCTTGAAGTTTGTGAGTTCCACATGCACTCTAATTTTGATGGGACTAGGACCCAAATCTGTGAAACCCTCAGGTGTTATACACACATTGAGGTTGTTATGACAATATTCAGAGATAAAAGGAATTGTGTTCAAATTTGTTTTCATAAACTAGGTATCTTGGATGGTACACAGAGGTCTGGTAAGAATACATCGATGTTTTGCTGGCTCTTTGAGAAGAGCTCAAGCCAGAAGACATTTTAACAGGAAAAAATGTCCACGTTCAAATAATCTATCATCCTTTCTCAGTAAATGATATCCTGTCCCTTCAAAACCTTTCTACCCAAAATCCCAAGAGCACCTCTACTTTAACCATGCTTCTTACTGAGTTCTTGGGAAAAAAATCGCCCTGAAAGGATGACACTGTTTAGCATAGGTTTCTAGTTTAAAAATGGAGCTGTGTCTGCCTCACTATTTAATAGCTGAGTAAATGGTTTGAATACACTACTTGGTGACAACCAGATGCGTTTTGAAGAGACAGAGATTTCAAACTTTCCTTGCATATTGTCTAGAGGACTTAGTATACTAAATGTTATCATTTTTTAATATTGCATTAGGCTTTTAAACGTTTAAGAATAGCACATAAAATTAATTCTTTTAATTGGTTATCTGCTCCTGTTTCTTACAGTTGAGCTGTAATTGTCATAGATACCAGAGGAGTGAGTGGCAGAGTGACTGGGCAGAGAGCATCTGAAACTTTGGAAATGTTGCTGATGGCTCCTTCCATTTGGAATTACTATACAACAGTAACAACAAAAATGCTCATTTTCCAAACTAGATAAAATAAAATCTGTTTATCTAGCCTATTAAATCTGGGTGCCAACTTTCAAGCAGATGCAGTTTTAAGCTCTGTAGAGGCTAAATCCCAAAACATTTGGTCTATACACAAAAAAACTGACCTCAAATAGAGCATTGCTGCTGGACATAGTAATGGTGTATATATGCTGCATTCACGCAAAATAGGGAGATGATTGCTTTTTTGTATATTGCTTCAGGTTTTTTTCTTATGTTAGAGTATTAAAACAGATATTAAATTTTATCATTAATGCTGTGCATGGTCTCTCTTCAAATCCCCTTAATTACAGATTGACTCCAAGGATTACACAGCATGGATTTTAATTTTAACTGAAACAAAAAGAAAAGCTGCTTAAAAATTATTCACACTGGGTGACTTGTTGGACCACAAAACAATTTTTAACATCCTTTGACAAGCATTGTCAAATGTAAAATATTGGAACAGAGCTAAGTGCACCTTCAATCTCCAATTGTATCATGTCTGCTTCCCAAATAAAATGTTTTATTAACTTTTTCTCACAAAGGAATGTCTGCTTCTCCTATTTTTTGTTTTTCCAGTTATTCTTTAAGTGAAAAAGACTCACAGTCTTGCTGAGATGTGTTTATGTTTGAAGAAAGTGACATCAGACTTCATATTTCCACTCTTCGGTAATTTGAGAAAAATTACCAAGCAGAGTTGATGTTGTAGCAGCAACAGCGTATTTTGCACCCTTGTGTTGTTTCTCTTCTGACCCCTGTCTTTAGGACCTAAGAGCACCACTCTGAAAACTTCATTCCAGCCTGAAACTTAGAATAGCAGGTCTGAATCCAGAAAAAACATTTTCACAAATAAGGGCCTAATCCAGTAAGCCTCACACAGGAAGCTGTTTCTGTAAGCACCTATTATTCATCTGAGTTAAACTTTAGGGATCAGTTTTTAGACGATTTCTTATGGTGGTTTTTTACCCATTTCCTAAAAGATAAAAATCAGCTTCCCAGTTTGTTTCATTAAGTGAAATTAATTTTTCACATTTAAAGTTTATTAGTATTTTTTACAGTTGTACTGTCTATCTGGTTCTTTCAGACACCTAAGAAAGAAAAGCTGCTCTCCAGAGCTGCATAAAATCATAAATGCCTGAGCTGAGTGTCCCCAATTTCTCTTTGTTAGGTGCAGCTGAAGGCATCCCTTATCTCTTAAAATGTGGTGCAAATTTCTTGCTTCAAAAATCATCTCCCTTTGTGACTGAGTAATAACTCATACAATGCAAAAGGCAGGAGGAATGAGAAATCAGGTTTTTGACCAGGAGGTCACTATAGTGTTGAGGGATAAATCTGTCATTGCTGTTTGGTGGTAGTTAGTGGTTTGAAAAGTTTCTCTAACTCAGTTTGTTAGCTTAAAACATACTTTCTGAAATTTCTCAGATCTGCAGGTAAATTCTTGCATTTGGAAGTTTTATTTCAACAAGCTTTTCTCTCCCTTTTTTTCCAGCTGTATCCTAATTGTTGCTATCAGAACTTTTAATGATTTTCTCCTTTAGCTTTTTTTTTAATAGATCACATTAAACTCTATTGCTTTATATTACAGACAAGTGTAAACCCTTCCTTTTTTAACAGAAAAGTGTTTCTAATGAAAACCAATCTACAGGCTAATTTATACACAATATTGTTCAGTCTACTTTTTTCAATTTGTGTAATAGTTTCTACAGTGTACGATTTTCAGATAATATGTACTTATTGCGGGGGCCAGAAATAGCAACAAATGAAGTGAAATAGTGAATGCTCTTGCTCTTTATGGCTTTTGTTGCCATCTTAATAAGTGTGTACTTATGTGTGTGTGATTTCTTATAAGTATTTGTTAGGTAATACACAGCAGCATGAGTGATGCTGGCTGCTGGCAGAAGTTTGATGCTTTATGTTCATAAGAGTTATGTTCATAACCTCTTAGCTAGGTTCTGTAAAGTTTTAAATATATTATGGGTAAGGCATTTAATATAAAAGTATACAAAATAATTCACATTTTTTTCCAAAAACAAGATAAAAGGGCCTAAAGGAAGTAGCAATGATTTTTAACATAAAGTTCAATTTTGCCAAGTCGTCTCTTGAGGCCTGATTTGTGAGATTGTGAACAATTTTCAGTGCCTGATGAAGTTAATGGGGGATGAGGAGCCTCAGAGCTGTTCAGACAGATCCTTTGATAAATAACACTGTCTCTTTACCACACCGGACAAGATCTGGAAAAAAGAAAAATCCAGCTTGTGTCCTAACATAAATAAATGTATGCATGAGCGCTGTCTATCTTATGAAGTCGTTTGTGTTTGTTTAAGTTGGAGCACAGGACACACAGAAAGTCTGGTGTCTGGTTTTTGAAACCAGGGTGTGTAAGCGTCTGTGTCAAAAAGAAAATCATTCTGGAATCTGAAGGCTGAGGCTGAAAAGAAAAATCATCCTTTACAATAAGTAAGACCTGATTTTGACTTATTTTATCTCTTCAGCAATGTTGGTTTTGCTGTTGGTGTAGATGTGAGGGTTTTGCTGCTTTTAATAGAAAATCTCAGGATTTTTTGCTAGATCTAGATTTTGATCTTTAGCTTATGAACCAGTTCTGCGTCTTGGGTCAGGGAGTGTTGCTGGGGCTGTTAGTTTCAGTCCAAGCATAACCATCTCTGTTTAGTTTACCAGTTTTTCAGAACTGAATAGTAACTGTCAGTAACTGTTTCATTTCTGTTCATATATTAAGTTTTTTCCCCCCACTCATCAACTGTGTAAGTGAAGAATGACTACCTGATTTCTGGGGATTTGTTTTGCTTTTGCTTCCTTTACTTTTTCTCTAGCTAGTTAGTACTTCATGGCTGTTAAACAGGATTTGCTTTTTCCTGGAACAGCTAATGTACAAGTGAGTACTTTTTCAGTTTTTCATATATTCTTGCACAATAATAATAATAAAAAAACAAAAAAACCCAAAAAACAAAACACAGCAAGGTTTTTTCTTTTGGTTTGAGGGATTTGTGGCTTTGTTGTTGTTGTTGTGTTTTTTTAGTCTGTCCTCTTATCCACTGGATTAAATCTCTTGTTTAGTTATTGCAAAATTCCCTCGCTGTCTTTTAAGTTGAACCTCAACCATGAAAACAAGGAGTCTGAATTACATTTGAGGAAGGAAATGTTCAACTTGAAACAGGGTACTTGCAGGTAAAGCAGTGGACACTGAAAACAAAATAATTAGAAATAGAATGACTCTTTATTTTATGTGACCGATTTGCAGTTGGCTACATCTGAAAAGGAATGAAAAAATGATCTCTTTGCTTGCGATTTGCCAAACAATGCTATAAGCTCCAAGTTATTTTGAGGTGGTGAAAGGTGAAACATTTGGCATGTTCTTTTTGGGCAATGCTTTAAAAAAAGGAGAGGGCGGGAAAGAGGCGTTGCCACATCAGAGTTAAGGGTGTTTGTGGTTGTCCATGACAGCGGCTCCAGTTTTAAAACACCTGTGTTTACTTTCCAGCTTTTCTCAATCGGCCTGAAAGTAGCCTAAGAATGGCACAGACAGACCTGCAGTATGGCTGTGTTGCCCTTGCAACACACACACACAAAAAAAAAAAGGAAAAAAAGACAGAGATAAATCTCTTGTTATGCAGCTAATCATTAACAGCATTTTTGTGCTTAGCTGAAAACATTCTGAACTTTTCTAGTTTTTATAGTCTATCAGATAGCACTGTAGTTTTTTCCCTAATCCATTAAGCTAAATTTTCATCTTTGCCATTCTATTTCCTAGGAAAAAAAAAAAAAAGAAAAAGAATTCATCAACTTAGTGTTGGTTTGTGAGGTTTTTTAGTGTTAAATAATACTAAAAAAAATTGTGTTTGTATTTTAGTGATATTTCATCCCTATACTTGGAAATACATGTACCAATACTCCAATTAAAGATAAAATAATTAAAAAAAAAACCACACCCTCAAAAAAAACAGCCCTCTCTCTGCCACCCTCTCTGAAAAAAAGAAACTTACAACTCTTTTCTGAGTAAAGTTTCACTTCATAAAATCCTAGTATTTTATGTATATTGGGGTTTTTTTGTGCTATCTTGCAATATGTCACATAAATACCTTGCCCTGCAGTGGGTTATATAGCTAAGTTAGGTGTTTAAATAGACGTATTCTGAAAGTTGATTAATGGAGATTGAATGGTTAAAAAACAATAAAAGATGGGTAAAAAACAGTAAGACAAGCAGAGATATCACATTTTTTCTGTGCTTACTTAGGAATTTTTAAATTGTTTGTGGGACAGTATTAAAGATATTCATCTGATGGGAAGCATATCTTTTACTATTGCTCCAAATTTATTTATTATTACATCTAAAATTTGTTCATGTCCTATATGTTTTTGACTTTTAAAGAAAACCTCAGCTGCTTTCTCTAGTTTTTTTTAATTCATGTAACATCTCTTCCACCTTCTACTCCAGATGACATGCCTGACATTCCTGTTTATAAAAATATGTCTGCTTCATAATTATGTTTGTTTTTCTTTGTGGATCACTCAGTATAGGTCAGGTTTTGTTTTCTGGAAGTAGGAAAGAAAAGCAAAAGAAAATATAGGACTGAAACAGGAGTACAGGTGATTTCTCCCTTATATTGATTTATTTTTTTAATTGTAAGCTTAATAGACAGTGTTCATCCCAGTGTACAGGGATGAACACCATTAAACCCCTTAACTAAGACAGAAGCCTAACTGGAGCACTGTTACTTTATACTGTTGGTCTAATGTGACAAATTGATGGACTAAACTGGGAACATGCCAATCCACTTCAGATCAGGAACCTCTTATAAACTTAGAAATTGTACCAAAATGATCTTCTTTTGTGGTACACAGCAAAACAACCACCATTCCTGGGCTTTTGCTACTGGTAGAAAAAGCAGTATGGGTGGATGCTCTAACAAAGCTGCTTTCTGCAGCACACACAGAATGTTCTCCACTGGCTGAGAGAGTCAGATAATAGGAGAGGTTTGTTAAAATCCCCCTTTTTCAGTGATTTAACTAGAAAATCTGGAGAATGTTTTATCTGAATCAGTTTTGAACACGAAGAAAAGCTTGTGAGCCTGATCCTCACCGGAGGATCAGCACAGGGGTATCACTGAAATCTAGACAGTGAGTACTCTTTCACATCAGTAAAGGATCTAAGCCAGGAACTCAGCTAGGAAATGTGAGGCACATGAGCTCTAAACTTCACAGAATTTATTCCAGGGGGCTGTAAATGTTATTAAATTATATGTTTATAAAATAGGAAAGTTGTAATATTTATTAAATTATGAGGTGTAGATGTGTTTTAAAAGCAAGATGGATAACATCTGTATATGACAGGAAAAGAAGCAGCTCTGTGAATATAACTTTTTCTGAAGGCAACCTGAAATCTTGATAAGGTAATAGGGTCCCAATATTCAAAATACGTTAAAGTTACTCCCTGCTCCCTCTAAAAGCTGGTGATCAAATAAGAGCAAGATTAAAGATAGCTGTTCCTTAGCATTCAAAACTTGAGTGACCTTAAAAATTGAATTTCCTCTGTGAAATATATTTGTTCCATTTGTGCCTGTGACCATCTACTAAGTCACTCTAGCTGTTCACTCAGGAATTTTTAGCATTAAAATATCTGTGAAATACTACTGAGTCTACCATATTATCTCACCTGTTCAAGATGCAGTCAGAGGGGAGCCAAGCAGTTTGCATGGTTTTTTTTCTAAAATATGTCAATATCTGAGATTTGCAAAATAATTCTGATTTGTAAATATCATGCAGTGGATTTTGTTTCTCCATTCAGTACCTTATTTGCAAAAGTTGCATTCTTAATCATTTGTTACATGAGCTACTACTTCTCATCCTTTCAGGGAAGTTGCTACTTTCAAAGCCTTTACGGCAATTAAATTAAGTACTGATGTACTTAATTTATTAAAGTTATCAGTCTTCCACTCACTGTAAAAATTCAAAAATCCATCTACCTTTTTCACTTTTCAGTCAGAGACGCTCAACAAAAATGAAAAGAGGTAGAGAGATTCACATATATTCTGCATTTATAGCCATGTTTGCAGCAATTGTATGTACAGTCCATGGGAAACAATTGTTAAAAAGTGTCCTGGTTTGCAAATACAAGGCTCATCTCTTTGAAGATCTTTTGTTGTTCTGTTCTTTTCCTGTGTACCAATGTGACTGGAAGCCCTCTGTGGTCTTTAGATCACAGTCTCCTCTGAATGGAAATGATTTCTTAAGAGAACACTGCATAAGGATATACTTAAATTTCAATATGAAAAAAAAGAAAAAAGACAAAGGATTTTGTATGAAATTTAGATACTAGCAACCAGATTTTTTAGCCTAGTTTCCCTAAGAAAGTAAGGAATATATTATACAGTCATTGTTTTCACCTTCTGATTTTTAGCTACTTTCAACCAAATCTGACAGAAAAGTAATGGCTAGATTCCAGTTTCTCTCTTCTATTCAGTTGCCAATTTCCACAAAACTCCTTATCTCTCACTCAGGGAAAAGAGGACAACTTCATCAGTAGCCATTACTGCTTAGCAGGAGACAGCTGTGACTTCAGGATGTCACTGATGTCCAAATGATGGGTCAAAAAAGTTAAGCATAGTGAACTGGAGGTATTTTAGTAGAAAGGTATAAAGAATATAGGTAGTATCCATTAATTTTATGAGGACAGTGGAAGAAATATCAGCTTGCTATTACAAGGAAAGGTGGTAGGAGGAAAGTGTAAGTGAGCATTAGTCAAAATCAGAATCAGATGAGGCTTCATAAGTATTGCTGATACAGAACTTTATTTTTGTGCCACTTTTTAAAAAGATCCCCTCGCCCAAGGAATTGCAGACATTTTAATTTCAACATAAACTTTTCTATTTTTTCCTTCTGTATATGTCAAAATACTGCATCTAGTAGCAGAACTGCAAATTTTAAACCTATCAAGAATAGCACAGCCATCATGAAGAGCTTCAATCATTTCTCTCTGTTGCTCCTTTTATGCTACATTTAAAGTGATGACATTAAGCCTTGAATGGGTTTTAACTTATCAAATTAAAGTCTACACCTTTCATTAGTTTTTAATAGCATGAACACCAAATGAACTCTGGCACTCCTGGGGGGAGTAGTGAAGATTAAAAGAGATAGAACTTGAATTAAGTTGATGTTGAAAAGATACTGGCACCAAAACCACCGCCGATACATTCATCACTTTAGTGGTCAAAGACTAATTCAGTGATGCTTCTGGATAGGGAAAAAATTTAAAAAAAATATTTTTTTTATGCTTAGCAAAGTCAAAGTGAGTCTTATTTTCAGATACTTAGTATAGTTTCACTTATTTATCTTTAGAAGTATAATCCATTCAGTGTTTCAATGTTAAAACCTTTTTAGTTACATGCTGTTTACTTCAAAACAAAAAGGTTCAAAAAACTAAATATAAAGAAATCACAGAAATTTTGTCACATAAACCAAAATAGGGTGTAAAAAAATATTTATCTCTGTTTTTCTCCTCATTATATTCTGCTCCTGCCATCTTTTAACGTCTCTGAAAAGTACATTAACCTTTGACTTCTTCTCTTCCATTATTCAAGTTATTACTTCTCCTCACATCTTATACCATAACTTCAACATCACGCAGCTTTCTTCTAAAAATGTTCTTTTTAAAATGTTCTTTCTTCTCAAAAATGTTTTCTTTTGTCTTCCCTCACTGTTATCCCTAACTTATCCTTCCTTTTTCAGCCTGGATGTTTGTTTCTTTGTCATCTGTCTCAGCCACTTCATTGGGCCAACAAGAGCCTGAACATCCCCAAAGACCTTTGTCCCATGCTAAGAGCTGTACCTAAGATACTGATATTTTCGTGTATGTTGGCTTTAGTTGTTCTGTGAAGCAGAAAGATTACTTCAGGTCCCCACTAATCAAGCGGAAAATGGATGACATGAGCAAGATGTGAAAAGCTCATTGGTAGCCCCTGGAGAAGTATTGCATTCAAAGTTGACAAATTGCAGGGGATTTAAGGAGCACATGATAGGGCAAGCAAATGGTCTTGCTTTCAGCAGTTACTCATCAGAACATTTGTCTTTTCAGAAAGACAGGTTGTTTAGACAATAATTATGAGTATTGTATATGTGCAGCTTTGAACAGTGTTATTTTCTACACGTGCAAAAAAGCTCCTCTGAAGTAGCCAGTTAATCAAGAGTTAACCTCAGTTTTGGTATTTCTGAACCAAGCATCTTCATTTCCATGAAACAGTATGTTAACACTTTTCATTACAGGATCATGTGTGCTTTATTTCACAGCACTCCTGCTCTGCACAGTATCCAGAGCACAGCCAATCAATATATTTTTTTATCTTCTTTGTTCATTATGTGTGCCAATCCCTTGTTTACTGGATACTGTTCAAACCTTTCCCTGAAAACAGAATTTTGAGTAACCATCACAGGGATTTTCTGTAGTGTTCAATGCTATAAGAACCAAAGGTTTAGTAAACAATGGTTTAACATATTCTTGCAGGAGTGTTGTCTTCGTGATTCATGGGGAAACCAAGGCATGAAGAAATTAAGGTCAAAAGTACCCACAAGTTTTTCATTCCTATTTGAGATGCACAAGACTTCACCTTTTAGAATATTTATCATTCATAAATTCCTAACATTTAAGGCCACACCCCAAACGTATTTTTGTGTAATTTATTTGGTCTTCTGAATATCACCAGTTGTCCCTGTATTGAGCCCAGAAATTTATGTTTTTTTAAACCTGCTTTCCAGAAAGATAAAAAAAAAATTTCAAGAGGTGGGGAGACCACCCTTTTCTTCTGACAGTGTGTTCCAATGATTCAAGTTGCCCTTACTCTACTAGATTTAAAATTCTTTCATATCCTGCATTTTCTGTTCACTTATCTAGGGGCAATGAGGATCAGTAGCATCACAAAGCTATCACATTCCCAGTACTTGATTTACCTTGTTCAGAATCAAAACATATATCTCTGTAGCTCTTTACTGAGTAGGGCTGTCCTCAGGGTTTTTTTATAATCTGAACAGAATAAACTCTTTCAGTACATGCCTTTTTCCCTAGTGTTTGCATTACTGGTATGGCTCTTTTCCTCTTCTCTGGGCTTTCAATATCCTTTTCTTTTAGGGTGTGAACACAGATGTATCTGCTTATTTGTATCCTTGTTTCTCAGTGTCATACATAAAGTAAAATCACCTTAAAATGTTTCATGGATGTACTTACTATTTTACTTTTCCAAACATTATCCTGCACCTTGTATTTGCATCCCAGATACTTTTCAGAGTCAGTGTTTTTTAGAATACAGTTACCCTTTCCATAAGTGTAGCCCCTGTCATTGTTCTTAAACTGAGAATTTTGCATTTGGTTATATTAAAATACACTTGATTTGGATACACCTAGCTACCAAAGGGCCCAGAACATTGTTTGGTCATCATTATTTACTTACTGTCTTTGTTCTTCATCAACATTACCAGCCATGTCTATCTTGCTCTGGGTCATTGAAGGATATGTTGAGTAAAAGTATGCCTTGTACTGATACCTGTGCAACCTTCCTAGTATTATGGTATTAACATAGTGACAACTACACTGTCAGCCCATTCTGTACCCACTTCAGAAGTTTTCTCTTGCTGGGGCTTTTATTTTATTAAGTTCTTTTGTCTCACAAGTCAAATCCTAAAAAATACAACCTTATCTAATGGAAGGTATCCCTGCCCATGCAGGGAAATTAGAACTTTGCTTAGGTCCCTTTAAGGTCCCTTACAACCCAAGCCATTCTAGGATGCTATGAAATCTCTGCAGAACAACCATTTCTAAACTCATCAAGAAGGAAATCAGATTTGTTTGGCAAAACCTATTTTACACAAAAACATGTTGACTGGGAATTATTATATTCTTTATTTAAAGTATATTAATGGAATCCAGTACTTTCACTTATTTGGCCCAGTTTTAATTCCACCCATTGTTTGTTTTTTAAATATTGACACCTTATTAGTGCTCTTCCAATCTTGGGGAATATCCTAATATTTTAAGATGGATTAACAAAGATCTCTAACAACCCTATGACACCTAAAGTGAAAATTCTCTGAATCTGTAAATGTAAAACTTATTCATCATTGATTTCTAATAAACTGAAAAGTGCTTATTAATTCTACATAAACTGTAACTATAGCATCCTGATGTTTTTTCAAAGACCAACCTATTGGAGCTTTTTGCATTACAACTTATGGTACAGGTATTCCAAACTGGGCTTATACATCCTCTGTTTCTCACATAATGAGAAATCTGTATTATCTGTAGTCCTGCCGATGTTGTCTTTTCCCTTGATGCCTTTGGCTACTCATCCATTTGCATCACTTCAGACCTTCTATCTTTTAGGGTGTATTTGTAATTTTTCAGTCTGCATTTTTGAGACTTTTATTGTGTGTTTGCTGTATTTACTTTCTTCATGAAGAAAAAGTTCTACTTTCACTTGGTTATGGGGTGAGATATTCTCTATAGCCACCCTTAAAGGACTCTGCTCTTTTCTATCATATTCTTCTATCCCTTTTTCTCCCAGTTTTGAAGTATTTTAATACTTTTTCAAGTGTTTCTGTGCATGTAAAGATTCTGGTTGTTTTTTCCCGTGTGGAATTCACTTGGTTTACTATCACTTATCTCTAACTCTTTATCAGTCTCCACTACAATTACTACCTCTTGTGTTGTAGTGAGATTGTTTACCTTATGCTCATGAATAATATATGGTTTCTGAAAGTGTATAGTCCTAGTTTATAATTGTCCATACAAGACTCCCAGAATATGTGTTCTAAGATGAAGTCCCCCTTAGCATCATTATTTTCCTTTCCAACTATTACAGATATGTGCTGAAGAAAAACTTTTCTTGTTCTCTGGGTAATTTGCTGACCAGCAAGCCTTTCTCAAGTTATTTTAGCTAACATATTGACCTCCACATACAAGAGCTGTGGTCTTGTGTTACTGATCACTCTAAATTGAATAATGGCATGAGGGTTTTTTTAAGGCATCCTATTCCATTACTGCTTTTCTTATCCTTTGTGTTAATCTCAGATTTTAACATGCCAGTTGTCCACCAAGTTTTAATAATGCTGGTTATATAAAATTTATTCCCACCAATTAGAATTTCCACTTGTTGCTTACCCACATTCCTAGGATCAGTACATAAACAATTCAAAGGATTCTTTTCATTATATTCTTTGCCACATTAGTGCAACTTACTCGTTAGGTGCTGAATTTGAGCATGTACCTCATTTGCCTTCCAAATAACCTCCCCTTGTGTTGCTGATTTAATATCCTGGCTGCTCCAGCTAGTTTCCAACTGAGAAGATTAGCCTCCTACTTGTGTGGTGTAGGCTGTCCTGTTCATACAGTCCCTTCTTTCACTGATGTGCTGTTTCATGGATCAAAATCTGCTTTTCAGCCATGGATGACAAGCAGAAAATGCTGGAAATAAACTTTCTCATGTGTGATAACTGGGGATAGACACTTATTTTTTAATTTTCCTCTTAATTGTTTTCAATGCAGTTGAAGTCTTCAGTAATTTAATCAAAGGTCTAATGAACTGGAGGCATTATTTAGCATTTATGTTCTGTCTCCCATTGACTTCAGTTGCAGCTGTGAGTGCACGGTACTTCTGCAGATTAGACATGAGGAATTTATCTTGCCTAGTCAGAAAATGAGTAACATGCTATGAATCCCTCTGAAAGCTTTCAGTTAATTCATGCTGAGGTGTCTTGACTGAGGGATGGATAGATAGATTCCACAACTGCTGAGCAACATTCATCTCCATTAAATATGAAGTATAGTTGTTCTTATCATGGTCCCATTCCAAAAGCTGCAACAAAAGAAACAAGAATAAACAGGTTACAGGCTCTTTCACTGGGCAGGAATGATTCATGATCAGGTATAGGCCCACCCTGTGCAACAATTAGAAAGAAAGTTGGGAAAAAAATGCTCATGCAGTTAGAAGTAGCACCATGATGCATGATCATCTTCCTTCTGACATTTCCTAATATCTCTGTACTTGACTTCATGACCTTATTAATGTTCTGCCAAGGAAGGGGTTAACTCACCCAGCTTTAGCTGCCGTTTGTCAGAGTTCCATTTATAGTCAATACAAAGGGTAGAACATATCACCACAAGGCAGTTCTTCTGCCCTAAAGATTAGTGCAGAAAATATGTGACGTGTTCTTTGTAAGTGCCTGGTTCAGTTAAACTTTAGGTGGCTGAAGGTAGGGGAGATAAGTGGCATCATTTCTCTGTGGCTGTTTTTTGCGTGTGTAATCATACACAAGGTCTTTGTAGAAAGGTACACTCACAGATGAGGTTAGGTGTGGGTGGCCCTACACACCCAGATACAGTGTTATTATGTAGCTGCACATAATACTGTTTCTCCTCTACTTATAATACTTCAAAATAAATCTTGAAGCAAGCCTCTGGTGTGTTAAAGTTGTATTTCTGGACTGAGTTACTGAATTTGGACCAAGTCTTAATTCACTTTGTTAGTCACTGACAACAGTTTAGTAGCGCTGTCTCCCAGCTCATCTCTATAAAAAAGAGTTATTTGCATAGGAATGATACAGAAGTGACTGGCTGGTGAAGACTGACTTCCCACTTGGAATGATCTGAGAACTTCTCAAGATGCAGTGTGTTTAGTGAGCTTCTGTCAAAAATTTGATAATGCATTGAACCATGAGAGATAATCTGACTTTTGTCCTGCACATCTTATACTGAAACAGAGTAAAGATGTGTTCCCTAGAAATCCAGGGATATGTTTATATTTCTTCTTAATCAGTTGCTAATGATATCTACTTTTTAAAGATACATATTTAGGAGGTTAGGCTAACCTTGAGACAGATTTGCTAGCATTTTCATTCCCTTTCTTGTATGTAAAAATTTTAAGTGTAAAGCTGCTACTCATCTTTTCAACAAAATGTTCTTCAAAAAATCAAATTCCTAAACTTTGTGTTGGCATAGGATGTTTTACTAGTCAATATTCTTGATTTAATCTTTTTTCCTAGTGATATTACTTATTTTCTTTCAGTGGAATAATTGCAAAATCTGTACATTACAATTACTGTAGGAAAGATTGGGAATGGTTAGTTTAAATTATTTTATTTTCTACACACTTTTGGAAAATTGCACAGTTGTTTCAGTGCAATAATAATGAAATAGCAAGCTACTTCTATTATCAAATATACTTTAAATTTGTCAGTCAGTATTTACTTCCTGTATTTTACTGAGCTGTGAGGTTTATTGTGGATACCAGCAGTTTGTTTCAGTGTTTGTAGCAACAATTATTTCAACCTAAATGCTAAATTACAATAATGATGATGATGATATTTGTAGCTACTAGGAAGCAATAATTCCTGACCATAATTCTGCAAAATATAATATAAGGAGGGTTACAAAAAAATCTTTAAAAATAATATATTTGTAAAATAAATATTTTTTTTAAGAGAGCAGGGCAAGCAAAGGGGCTAGCTTGTAACTCTGTCAAAAGAGTGGTTACCTAGAGCTGAAAAAACATTGCTAATTATGGACTAATCTAGCTGTTTATCTGGGAGAGATAGAAATTTTTTATATATATATAAAAGGTCTTATGCTCAGAGAAACTAGCAATTCAGCAGCAGTTGATGTAAAAAGTAACACTTCTTGTGGAAGATTATATGTCACCAAGGTGCTGAATAAAGTTTTCAGATTTTTTCAGAATACCGCAGTGTAATAAATTAAAAAGAAATCTAAGTTTTGTAATAAGTTGTGTTTTAAATTTGCATCCCAACATGAAGCCTCAGCAGACAGTCTGAGTATTAAATAGTGCTTCTTTGACTGTAGAAGTATCAATAATTAATCTTAGTAGGAAATAAGTTCATTAATTCTTGCCAGCAATGACAACTTGAGAGTGACTAGACCAGAAAGAAGCCCCTTGCCTCTAATGAACTTACTGTGATAACTTGCATTTACTTCAGTGGGAGCAGTGTTGGGGCCATGTGTAATTAAGTCCAGTGTACTGTAAATATTCTTATGACATAACTTTGACAGTTGCAGTTCATCTTGAATTATTTACATTTCCTAAGTTATCACTTTGCTAGAAGGCTTTATGTGTTATTTCGAAAAACCATGGTCTACTGATGACATCTCCATTCAGGTGCTGTTAATGTATCCCAAGGAGCGGGTATGAACTAGTACTTTCTCTCCCTTCAAGAGGTGCAGCACAGCTCTTTTTCCACCTTTGAGGAAAGGTATCTTCACAAATCATGAACTGGGACTGGCTGCCAGCTTCACTGAAAAAGAGTGTAATTTGGAACCGAACTTGCAAATTCCTTAATTTTGTGGGTACACTCTTAGAGTTCTTGATTTAGGTGTATGATTTACTCATCTCAGGAACTCTGGTACTTGAATTCTATTTAAGGACTATCTTTTGTAGAAAACAGTTACATTTTACCAACAGCTGGAATTCTGGGCAAGGCACAAAGCAGTATTGGTATACATGAAACAGTGACAAGTTGTAGTTTTAAATCTAAAAAGTGAAACTCAGTCAGATTATGAAATACAGAAAAAACATGGTTTAAGGAAATAAATCTTTCTTTCTTAATATTTCATGTTAATTTGAATGCTCCAAAGTTTTTCTGCTGCTTTGACCTCTAGCAGTAATAGCAATGGATATTAAGCTAGCAGTCCATTTCACCTGAGGCTGTTGATAATTTAGTCATCTGAAACAGCTTCTTCTAAGCAGTGTCTCTAGGATGTAGTTCCTCCCTCCAAGGGGAGTGGACTTTTGTTATATTATGTAAATCAAGAAGCACATTCGTTACCACCACATTGCTAATTCCTGCCTTAACCTGCAGAACCAGGAATTGCACAGCGCTTTTCCTGCATGCAGCAAACATGAAAAGCCCCTGCTCCTGCTTTTCCTTTTAGTTTATTGGGGGAGTTGAATAAAAGTAGATTCAAATCAGCAGGGGTTTTGTTTGTCAAATTTTGCAAATCAGGCTGCAGAAAGTTGAATTTTACAAGCCCCGTTCAGCAGTCCATGATAACAAATTCATTTCAGTTTTCACTGTAACATTCATACCGACTCTTTCAATCTTAATTTTGATTGATTACTCACCAACAGAAGTTTATACTGAAATCTTTCCTTTGTCCTCTTTATCCCTTGCTCACCTTTTCATTCTTTCCCTGTCAATTATTAACACTGTGACGTTACTTGTTGCTGCAGTAACTTTGTTTCAATGCAGCTGTTGCCAGGTGAATTTTCTTGAGGCTTGGTTGTCACATTTACAAAGATTTTATTAGATAGCAGAAAAGTTCTGTTTCAGGCAGCAGTCTTCAACTTTATGTTCTCAGGGAACTATCCTGGGCTGTCTCGAGAACTTTGGTTAGAAAACAAAATACAAAGGGAAATGTACTGTGTCTTGGTTCCAGTGTATGGTAGGGTTTGCTGGCAAGGTAGATACCAAGACAGTGAAATATGTTGGATTAAATTCACTGGGTCAGATTTCCTGGGGCCCTGGTGCAGTTGTGGTTCATGAGGGGCTCAGCAAACAGAATGTGTCTGATTCATGTGTTAATTCAGATCTTATTAGGTTGGGTTTTCGACTGGGAAGTGTTGCTGTAATTAGATGGTGAGTCCAGCCAAGCTGCGTGTTTCCAGACTGTGACTGTTGCAAGACAGGAGACCAAAGTCCAGGTGCTTTCAGCTCTCTAACAGCATGCCAGTGGCCAGCCAGTACACACCCTGAGGTGCTTTTCTGCTTTTAGAGTAGGGGCTGGGGGTTAAATCTGCAGATACGGTTCCAGTTGTGACCAATTCACAAGCTTGAACCGGTCAGCCCAAACGCAGAGTTTAGGCAGCGGAGGCCCTTGCTGCATACGTGCAGTTTAAAAGTTTCCTAGAGTATGTCTTGGCCAAGGTGAAACAACCATCACTGTCATTTTCTTCTTTAAGTCTTCAAGTTCCTGCTTGCTTTGTGGTAGTTTCTGCAATGGAAAGCTGTGCAGAACACCGTATGAAAAGTTTCCAGATTTCTATTCTGAATTTAGTTAATATCTTCCCACATAGGATACAAACCTTTCCTCTGATCATTTCCTAAGGCAGAGGTTCCCTGTACTGTCCATTGCTCAAATTAATTCCTCTTTGGCACAGTCTAAATGTTAACTTTCCATTGATAGACCAAAGCAGAGTGAGACCAAAACTGAACTTCCTTTCCTCCTCTGCCCATGTCCCCTCCCCCCAGCTCATTCATGGATGACAAACAAAAGGCAAAGAGCCAGGTTTTGACTTCCAGGGGAAAACCCAGTGTAACAGCCTGAAAACACTGGAAGGGTAGAGAGAAGCAGCAGGAGAAATATGGAAAGAATGAAAATCAACTGAAAAGCTGTTGTTTAAAACCATTCCTTCTCTTTTCCTTTTCCCATCCTTTTTTAGAATTCTTTCAAAAAGCAGAAAACAGAAAAATGAGGCTCAAATTTCCTGTTTCTTTTATAGCATGTTGTGGATTCCTTGGTAATAGATGTGAGGATGTGCTTACAAGGATCCATCTCAATTTTCTTGTGATAATTACATGGTTTTTTACTTTTGAATCTGAAGTGGAAACACAGAAGTACATAGTTTTCCTTTTTTCCAGAATGAAAAATAATATATCCTGCAGCATACCTTTCTTAAAACTTACCTGTCATGGAAATATGATACATTTCTGCCCATCCCTGTTGCTGAAACTTTTTGGCTTATTGATTTCTTTACATGTTCCTGAAAATGTTGGTAGCTTCTGTTAATTGTCCCAGTGTGTATTGATGAGCCCAAAACTGATTGTCAAGCTTCCCTACTTAAGGCTCAGAGAACAAGCTGCTTATGATGACCCAACAGAGACATAGGGGAGGTCTGTGAAAGGGAGAGTATTCAACCAGCCTTAATCCTTGTTTTCAGTAAGGCAGTGTCTTTAAGTGCAGACTAATTAGTGAATAGACATAGTTGTAGATTCTTGTAGACATGTCTTTTGTTGGCTTGAGATGAACTGAGAAGCTAATAGAAATGGTTTAAAATCTCTGCTTTGCTTTCCTTTAATGCATTTCAATAGGGTATGGAGATGAGAAAATATAAATCAAAGCAGAAGCAAAAGTAAATACAAGTCAACTGAATGCCTATATTGATATATTCCATTTAGATATTAGCAGTTATTCTTGTGTCTCCCATTTGTGGAAGTCTGGCCTCATGCTTCTAAAAGATCTATCCATTTAATAACCTTTGACATGTATCAATACTAGAAAAGCATGGATTTTTTTTTTCCCTATTACACTAATGTATCATGCAAGCATTAATTTGCATTTAAATAGTATGTTAAAGTCATCAATCACAAAGTGACTGATCAAGGTAAACATAGTTCTCCCATTTTAGCACTAGAGAAACTGAATTCCAAGAGGTGAAGTGAATTTCCTTGAGAACTGATGGCATGCCTGAAACTAGAACCTTATTCTCCAGGGGGATTGCTCTCCTTTTAATCATTTCTTAATCATATCTTACTACATACTATATGATAAAATTTCTCAACAGGTAGGAATAGCCATCTGTACATTCCAAAAAGTCATTTATGGTAAAATTGAATGCAATGGAAGGCAAAGGGGAAACTAAGTTAATGATGAATGACGTCTAGTCATAGTCACCTGAAAGAGAAAGCATTCCTTAAAGATGAGCAAGACATCTGAAATATAATAAGAGGATTATAAAAAAAAATGTGGGGGGTTTTTTTTCTGGTTGTTTCTGGTTCCCAATAATTTGCATGCTGCTAGACCTTGAAACAATGCAGATAGGAAGCAGATATAGCAACTTACTCTTCTTCTATTAATTTTGTAAAATGAATGATAAATTCCAGTAATATTCAATAACAGCACCTTGGTTATTGGAGCTCATAACCTTTTTGCTGCCTTTATCACCTGTATTATTGATAGGAGATAATTACTGCAAAGCAGCTGGCTGTTGGTTTTAGAGAGCATCAATTGTTCTCCTGTCCCAGCTGTTGGCTAATAAGGACAGTCAACACATCTGTTTCAACAGCTGGTAATTAACAAAAGCCTAATTGCTGCAACTCTTTTAACAACAAATCTATGAAAGAGTAGGGATGTGGAGGAATATTATTTACTCTGTGCTCTGCACTTTCTGTAACCAGTTTCTTTTTTCTTTTTCTTTTTCTACTTTGAACACCACTGCCTTTGTGTGAAACATTGAATGGCAGGAGAACACAATATGGTAATCCAGAGCTTAAGTTTTTCAGATCTTTGTTAGTGTTTCTTATTGCAACATTTCTTTGCTAAGTTGCAAGATAAAATGGATCAAAAGCATTTTGTGGAGTTTCCTACAACAGCTACAATCCACAGCAATACGCCTACGCAGTAGGGCTGCCAATCCAGCAACCTCCAAAAGAAAGTAATGGGTTTCCCTGTTTGTGCATGAGTTAAAGAGCCCTACACCCCTTCCCAAAAAGAGTGTCATCATTCTGAAAGTGGTGGTTGTTTGAAAAAATTTGTTCCTCATTACAGATCATTCAAAACCTGTTATGCAGATGGTGTTTATTCCTTCCTCTGGTGACAACTGCAGACATTGGTTTAAAAGTTTAAAAGAAAATTCCATGTGGCACCTTGCACCCCACAAGTAGCTCACTGTTTTAGCATTACAGAATTGGAGAGGCTTCTGCACAATGCTTGTCCAAGTATCTACATTTATAGTATCAGTCAGAAAACACAAAGTCAAAGACATTTCTCTTAACTAAACTTATGTTGTGCATTATCCTTGTGTATAGCACACATACAATGGAATAGTCAGCACTAAATAGAGAGAGTGCATGTATACAGACAGAGAAATGTTAATCCCATTGAAGTCAACAGTGAACTTCTGTTGGCTTCAATGGGTCAGGATTTCCCCTGCAAAACTCAAATTTTCCTAAAAGCTGTACACAAATTTGGCATTCATTATGCTGTCCATGAAAAGAAAGTGTTCAAGTGTTAATGGAACTATTGCCTGAAGTATTATGCAAGTCAGGCATGTATTGCAGATTGTGTGAATGACTGAGTCAATAAAAATTTCTAAGAAATAGCATTTAAAGTGGTATTTTAAAGCAGTAAACATGATGAAAAAGTATGATTCTTTGCTAAAAGTTAGTCAAGATCACTTGATTAAACTTGTCTCACCAACATTTCAGTTGGCAAGTATTTCTGTACAATGAGTTCTTAATTGTCTGCTGGGTATGTTGAAAGGTATATAAGAAATTCTACCCAAGTGCTTGCCATTGACAGAGTACAGATTGCATAATTAAAAATATTCTGGCAAGACAAGTTTAGTTCAACAGGTGTTCAAGTGAAGAAATGTATAATAGATGCAGTGAAAAGGTATAAGACACGTTTTGAACTAATAAAAACAAAAGCACTGGCTAAAATTCTAACTGTAAGATAGTAAGGTAGAAAAGTGTTTACTGTCTGGGTTTATCAGAACAGTGATTTTTGGACACAACCATCTTTGGTGATTGAAATGATTTCTTTTGTCATGCACAAACAAGAGCAAAGAAGGAAACCTTCTGTGTTCAATTATACTGTGGGATGTTGCTGGAGAATTTTATAGTTGACAAAAATTCTTTTCAATGTTTTACGTTGTTTCACTTTGCAAGCTGCAGTTATCAACTATGCAGCAACTACCTCTTTTCCCAATAGAAATGTAGTTGAGTCTGAGTGTGTTGCCACAGAAATTTAGACATGTTCTTCAGCTATGCACCAAAACGTATGTAGGGAGTAAAAAGAATGCTGTTCACCAAGGCAGAGATGTAGTAGAATCTAAGATTCAGAGAGCTAGTCTGGTCAAAATCAGCACCAGCTATCCAGTCTCAGAGTGACTGATCCCTCTTAAACCTCTAGGATTGCACAGATTGAGAGTGAAATTGTCCCACTCACCTCAGTTACACAAGTGGCTCAAGGTAGTAAAGGCTGAAACCAACCTTAGGACCAGGCATGAAGCTTTGTCTCCTTCCCAAAAGTGCTAGGCACAACAGTAATCTAGCTGGAGTAAGAGCCCAAATTGTCTTGCTGTGTTGTCTGATGAGAACTTCAGACATCAAAGGAGAAGGAGTCCTAACAGGCCTGCCAGATGCAAGGTTGGTTTGAGAATATATTGGTAGTCGTAGTCTAGACACGGTAATGTGGGGAATATACTCAATAATTCTTTCTTCTTCCTAATTTTCCTGCTAACAGATACATTTATTCAATAAGTATTTATTCTTAAATATAACAGTTGATGTTGAACTCAGCATTTTGATTCTGAGGTTTTTTGTGTACAAAAATATCAGATCAATTTTGTGTATACCTGCTAATTCATTTTCCATGAGGACAAACCCACTAAATATTAATTCAAGTTCTTCCCTTCTTTTATTTCCAAATGGTGGAAGAGCTATGGACAGAAGCAGTCCCACTGAACTCATGGAGACAAATAATTTTTATAATCCTGTACAGACTTAGAGCTTTTATGAAAAATCTGTAGTTTAATTCTGATAGTGGGATTAGATGCAGCTGCCTTCTGCAAAAGTGCTGTCTGTCAAGAGGTAACAGTCATTCTGTCTCATGAAAGGTTGTAATTTGCAGTGTGTTATCACTTAGCAGTAGTTATAAGCTTTGGAGCGTAAATTGCCAACTCCTTTTTTTGCTCAAGTTACCACCTCTCATGGTTTTTTCTGCCCCTTTTATGCAGCATGAATGACTTCAATGTACATATTTGCTCTCAGGAAAGAGACCTGTGAGATGTTCCAGTGTCTCAGCTGCACTAAGTATCTCAATTGGACTGGTGTCATGCTGAAATCAGGGGTAAAGAACTGTAGTAAGTGAATGTGTCATAACAGAGAAGCCAAAGTGTAACCAATTCCAGACAGCAATGGAAGGGCATGGTCAATGGCTGGTCAAAGGTCAAAACCAAGGACTTCACTAGAAGGAGGAGTCCACAATAGAGGTTGGAGAGTGAAGTAAGGTTAGAAAGATGTACCCAAGCAAGAGTTATTCCTGCATCCATAGAATGGAGCTGAGGGTGACAACTGTTGAGCTTGTCAGAAGTGCCTCACTAGCCTAATGGGAGATGCAAATTGTCATTTAAACTCATATATAAGTCAGATTTATCAGTACTGGTCAATTTATTTATTATTTATTGAGCCCTTGTTAGTTGACAAGACCAGTTATCCGTATAGGATCAGGGCACAGGGTGGCACAGTAACATGCAGTCATTTGTGCTTTTTGTTAGAAAGCACCTTGGCATGGTTTTAACCCTCTCTCTTGGACAACGCCTTTGAATACTATATTCCTATTTCCCTTTGACTATCTGGTTAGCAGCTCTTTCTTTTAGGGGTCAATGGAAGGGAGCTTTTGGCATGATAACTCAAGGCCAGAGTAGATCCCAAGGCCAGTAGATCTCAAGGCCAGAGCATGGTTTCTGACTGGTTCTTTTTAGCAACGAAGAGGCTGCTGCTGTGGTCACTTTGGGGTATATTAGCAGAGCCTGAAAATGGACCAGACAGAGCCCTGAAAGCACACACAGTTTCTGGCTGCAGCACAGATAAAACATGTCTGGCTGTAACACATACTTTCTTCTGTTCATCTGCCAAGTTCAGTTCCACCTTGAACTGGATAGGACACTTTTTGGGCTGAGGGGAATGTCACTTTTATTGAATAGGGTCTTTGTTACAGCAAAGCTTCTGAGACAACATTACAAGAGTACCTTTTGGTCCTATGCTGATGACTTACTGTTTGTGGCAGATACTGAGTAGATATTCTAAGTGGCCAAAGTAATTTGTGTGGACAGTGTGTTTACTGTGGGTACTGATATTTGAAGCTTTCCCAGAGTAATCTGCCAGTAGGTCTCAGACACCACCTGGAAGGCTTCTCCAGCTCACTCCAGCCTACATGGTCATTTCCTTCTTGATTTCCCATAAGGAGATTCCCACTAAAGTTTGTTATAGTGTAATAGTCTTCATGGTGTGTGTGAACCAAGTCAGATCTATCAGAGTTGAGGGAAACATGACCATTTTTTAAAGTAGATCAGAGAGGGTTTTCTTCATTTTAAGCTTGTATTCGATAACCTGGTCTACTTTAGAAGGAATGTGTGTCTTCTAGTCAAGTTACTTACGCAGATCTGAAGGGGGACATAATAAGCCTTCCTCAGATAAACCATATGCACCATGCCCAAAACAATGTGCTTTATTTTCCTATTAAATAAGGCTGTATTGCTGTCACAGTTTAATGCTGGGCAATTAAACGAATGGCAGATGTTTTGTATTAGCCCCTGTCCCTTCCCAGAATGGGAAGGGAAAGCAGATAAGGAAGGATTACAGGTTGGAAACTGAACTACACAGCTTTTAAAAAACAGGAATTATGAAAGTGAAAATAATGAATAGTGATGACTTTTCATTATTTATTTGAAATTGAATTTTTACAACTTATTTTAAGATCAGAAACAGTGTGTGATGTCACCAAGGCCAAACCTGAGTAACAGAACATAGAAAAATGTGCCCTTTCCATATGCCCACAGCTGTAAGCAATCTTTAATCTGAGAAGTAAAAGAATTAACTTACTTCTTTTCATGTAGATTCTAAAGACACGGCTACTAAGCAAAATAATTGTTTTGAATGACTTTTTGCTTCTCTGTTAAAGTCTTGTTGGTTCTTTTCTTTTGAATTTCTTTTCACTGTGCATCATGGTATAGTAGTGAGGCAAGTATCTACCTGTCTGTATATGGAGATGTAACTGCTTGCTATTTTAAAGCACCTTCAGCTTGTGTTCTTAATAAAATCCTTCCTACTAAAAGGTCAGCATCTTTGCACAAGACGCTATTTATTTGCAAGACCCAGTCCAGCTATGAATGTGTATTTCGGAGCTGTCGTCCTTGAAAGTTTTCAGGAGTCTTTTTATGGTCACTAGGGTTATATCTTACCTGAAATGAGCTTTGTAGCATCCTTAGGTAGTTATCCATATGCCCATAGTAGGGATCTCTGGGGTTTTTTAGCTGTATACTCAAATGGAAACCATAAATGAAATATTGACCCTGGGATGTCAATTGCAGTTTTGGGTCAGCCTCACAGAGGCAGAAATTCAAATCAATCTTCCTCACTGGGTGAATCATTATTTACAAAAAAAATGGTTCCATGTATTAGTCTCACATATTCATTACATGCCTTGGAGATTGTCCTTAGAATAGCTATTTTGTCCTGCCATTTCAATATACCATATATTGCTTGGAAGAAGTATAGGATATTACAAAATAATACTGTAGATGATGCAGAAACTTTTTATCAACCTTATATCTAAGTTTAGATGAGAAAATTCTTAATTCTCACTGAAAATTCATACAGATACTTTCTTGCAAAATATGATAATAGGCTGAATCTGGCTGTAATATGTGCTCATTTGGGCACTTCACTGGGTGACTTCCTTGTCAAGTACTGCTGGTACAGTGCATTTCCCAGTGTGATATGACTGTGCGGTGCAAGAATGAAGTATTCACATCTTAGATGATACTGCTTTCAGATAATTAGTAGATATTGTTTGCTACTGTAGTAATGAAAAGAACCAAATATGTACCTAGTCCAGGCAAAAATGCTATTGATACCCTTCATTTTCTTTGACAGAGCTGTAAAAAGCTATTTGGTGATTTATTTTTATTTCCTGATTACATTATCTGCATAATATTTGTTGTGGCCTGTTGCTGGCATCCCAGTTACCAGAGGACCTCTCAGAAATGAATGACCATACAAGCAATATTCATATTCATCATGTATTCCTGCTGGGAAATTTGTTGTTTTGATGTAGACAGGAATCTGGACTTCAGATAGCAATCATTTTTTGCAAATCTTTTGAAAAGTTCCTTAAAATATTAAACTAGGGATAGCATGAAGACTGAGTTTTGGAAGGTGGCATTAGGTAGACTTGTAGCTCAACACTTACTGAAAATGACAATTTCAATTTTGGAATAAAAGAAAGATTATAGGTTAAGCATTTTTCATTCCAGTAAGGTAAAACTGTAGGCATTCTTTGTAAAGTGAAAAAGATGCTGAAAAGCCAGTGTTGGTGCTTCAGCATCATATATGTGAAAACCATGATTTCAGGTCCCTGATCCAAGTTGGGCACCTGCAACATTTTGATGGCAGGGCTATGGAGTTAGTCTCCTTTTCCACAATGCATCTTCTTTTTGGAATTGCTTTTCTCATACTTAGAAATTTATTAAAAAAATATTTGTGCCAATTGCAAAGAGAGGACATGGACCTATAGAAGTCACCAGAAGCATGAGTAATTCATATGGCTTTAGAGCAAGGAAGTATGCTCACTGGTGGGAGGCTGCCATGTCCAGGGGGAATTAACAAAAGAATAGTACTCAACCTTAGGTTTCTGCATCCAAAATAAATCACCTAACCACATGGCTGGGGAGGAGTAATCACTTCTGTCAGAAATTTTGCCTGAAATTCCTCAGAAATATTTCCATCTAAACCAATGCATCTTCAGAGGGCCTTATTGTTACAGTGAAACAATGCTTTTTATTAAAAAAAAAAAAAAGTTTAATTGATATTTATTCTGAATGACAGTAATATTAGATTGTAGAGTAAAATCTTGTTATAGTTAATTATTTAAACCTGATGCAAACTCATAAAGGTCATGTTTGCTGCTGAGATCCCATTCATTTGTGCCCAGAGGGAACGTCAGCCTGGGTGTGGCTGTGGCCATGTGTTGAGGAAAGCTGTAGCTTAAAGGCTCTTTAAAGAGTTCCCACCACTGCCACCACTGTTAAATTCAAATTCAAACACACAATTCTCAGCTGGTTCTTCAGGGTAGTTTTCTACCTCTACTGATCCTCCACAGCAGCAGGGCATATCAGGGATTTATGTTAATTATGTATTTCCTGGTGTGTCTATAGTATATAATATCAATTATAGCACTGTTCTAATTTTCACATTTCATATTTATAATTGTCAAGGTCAGGTGATACTTAAATGCAAGTTGAAACATTTAATCTCATTTTCTAGGTCAGGGTGTCCTCTGTTTGTATTGTAATGAAACAGTTTGACACATTAACGCTGTGATTTAAAAAATGAGGAGATCACTTAGTGTGCTAGAACACTAGGCAGTTTCAGTCCCCTCCTGTTACCTGGAGTCTTTTTATTCACCCTGAAAACCTCTGATCCCCTAATTAATAAGACAAGTGCTTATATTCTCTTAAAGATCAAAGCTCTACCTACTTCTCTTGCTGGTGGAACAGTTTGATCTGTTGACACTTTGATACAGAAAATAAGATGAGCTGTTGTAATCTGCACTAAGTAGCAGCTGCTAATGTAAAGATAACAGAATGGTTAGAATTTGGGTGTAATAATGTGTCACAACAAGACTTGCTCCATCATGCTCTACATACTTCTTCTATTGACGTGGTGAATAAAATGTAAAAGCAGTAAAAATAGCATAAGATAAGAAGTGTTAAAATAGAAATATTTCTACAGTGGTTTTAAAATTTTTCCAGATTTTTTTTGTCCCCATTTTTTCTCCAAATGGAGACCAATGGAGCAGAAAGGTCACCTACTACAATCTTTTCCCATTATAAAGCTCTACCAAGTGTAAATGATTGAGTCCATATATTACAGAAATTACCTTTGAGGCTCTTCAGACTTCTTATCCATCCTTCTTTAAATGCACAGGAATATCCTGGATCAGTAGAAGGAAAGCTGTTAGTAGCAATCATTACTTAGTTAAGGAATTACCTGCGTGTTAACAGATATCTCAGTCAAGATAGGGGAAAATGCTTTGGGTTGGAATGTTGTCAGTTTTAATTAGCTGAATTATAATCTCAATGAGAATCGAATAAGAATATCCCATCCACAAGAAGGGTGATTATTAAGCAATAAAGTTATGTCTTAGAAAACAAGAGATACAGATACAAATGAAAATTGCTAAAGGTTAAGCTAAATTGGCCCTTGGAAAGGAAATTAAACAATAGTGTAAGGACTGAAATGAGAACAAGGAAAAAGGAAGCATGCCTCATCTCTGATGTAGATATCAAGGATAATCAGGATTAGGTCCAGATATGTGTGGTTTTGGTTTTGTTGTTTTTTTTTTTCCTTCAACATTGGGCAATAATTATGTCAATTATTAAAACGGGGGTTAAGAAAAGTGAATGTATGGAAATGGAGTATGCCACAGCTGTTCAATAGGTTATTTTGCTCAGTGGATAGATCCTATCTGGTTCCCAAAATTGTAGAAATTATATTAGAGTTCTTTAATAAATCCTGTAAAGCTGTCTATGGTGTAGTATGACAGGGAATTCATAAGGGCAGCATCTATATTTAGAAAGGAAAAAAATGTAATTCTGACCAGTGTAAACCAGTTAGTCTTTATTACATTTGAATACAGTGTATTCAGTGTATTACAGTGGAGAATCTGTACGTTGTTATTTTAGAAGCAGGCACAGGCTGAATGTGGGAAATGCAATTTGCTGTTAACTGGATTCACCTAGAATCTTCCAGGATGGGCACGTGGAGTTCATGTCTGTCTGCAAATGTCATGTACCCATGAAGGTGTTGAGGAATTAGGCAAAAGACAATAAGGAACTGGTTAGCAGGAAAGATAACAGCAAACACCTTTGAAAGAAGAAACGTTAAGGTCCAAGGATTTCACTAGTGGAATTTCTCTCTAATTTCTCACCAATTGGTTCTGAACCAGTTTTCTTTAATGCTGTCGTTCAGAACCTTTGGCATGAAGAGCAAGTGTCCCAACAAAACTGCTTGATAACACGTGGTTGTAAAGTATTATTAATACAAAGGGGAGATATTATTAATACAAAGTAAGTTCAAGCTGTCTTGCAGAAAGATTGGAAAGGCCTCAAGTACTGGAAAAATAAAAGCAGTGGGGTGGAATTTAATGTTACCAAGTCTAAAGTATCATCATTTCAGGATGAATAAGGATTTCCACTGATAGGTGGGTAATGCCAGTGGGCAGGAGAATAGGTAGATACCAGAGGGTGACTGTGAGCAAATGGATGCATGAGTGGTATCTGGTAAGGTGTTTCTGGTGGGGTTAGGATGCAGTGCCAGCAGTGTACTGATGAGAGATTGGTTTGAATGGAGCAGGAAAGTGAAGAGCCTGCTTATGGATAGGTAACAGAAAAGGTTGGTTGTTCAGCCTACGTAAGGAAGGAAAAATAAATGTTCTCTATAAATACATATAGGTGGGAAAATCTACAAATAAAATTTTGAGAAAGCTCTCTACAAATGCATGAGAGAAGGTATCAGTACAGAGATAAAGCTACAAAGCTTTATTCCTCCTGTTTTCCTTTCTGTTGGGTGTTGAAATGCATTACAAAAGCCAACTCTCACCCACAGGGAACCTGACAACATAGGATGCTGTGTGTTCTTACCTCTTCAGATTTAAATTAGAGTTGAGGGTGGTCATGTTTGCCCTAGAGTAACTAGGAAAATATAAATAGTTTTATATTCTGTTTTCCTTTGCTTAAGTTTTCTATTCTAAATCAAATACGAAAGCATAGGAACTTGTGGGCAGAAACTTCTTTACCCAACTTCCAAAAAAGTTTAATCTTTCTGTGAAGAGTTTTAATTTCCTCAGCTTGACACTTTCCAAAGGAATAATATTGTGTTTAAAAGTTCTCAAGCAGCTATTGTTTTTACTAGAGGTGAGCTCATGTAGGATTTTTGCCATGTGCTCTATGGATGGATTTCAATATACTTTGTAGGCATCTTCCAAGTGTTTTATGGTAGTGCAGGCACCATTGTTTTAGTTAGCAGTTTAACTTTGTGATGGGTTCTGTTTTGCTTTCCTCCTTCTAGTGAAGGGAGACATCTCTTTGGGGAGCATATTTGAGTCATTTATTTGGGTTTACCACTCCTCAGGTCTATGAGTGACGGGTTGTTTTTTTGCATTGCTGCATGCTGTGCACAAAACCTCTTGTATTTATATTTTTGTTGGTCTCATGCTGCTCCCTAATATCAACCCCACTACTTGCTACTGAGATTAGCAAATGTCTGCTTTTCTTCCCTTCAGTTTTAGTAGCTTTTATGTTTTTTAAAAATCCAAAGTACCCGATTCTGCTGTTATTTTTACTGGTGCAGAGCCAGTCAAATCAGTGCAGTTTTCTCTGCTGAAAAACTGAGACAAATAAAAGTCTTCAGACTCTAGTGCCTTCTGACTTTTGTCCTGAAAAGCCAAGTGGAACATGAGGTGTATTTTTTATGATAGTTCTCCAAAGAGAGAAGCCGTTAGTCTCTCCGTGAGTAGGTGTGTCAGCTGCAAACATTTCCTTCCAGTCTAGCATTTCAATCACACTTCACAGTACACTGAAAATTGGCAAGGATGTTAATTACTGGCCTCTAGAACAAACCACCTACTTTGATTCAAGTGTGTTTTCCAAATTTTAAGAATGCTGAACAGTATAATTACAGAAAATAGCTTGGTTTGGCTAACATCCTTGTGTTCTGTGAGTTCTGCTTGCAAAGCAGCAAGCAGCACCAGACAAGAGGCTCACCTGCAGAGGATTTTAACCTCTTGCTGACAGGAGATAGGGCTTGCCAGCATGCAGTGCATTGTTTTCAGTATCAGAAGCTCTAAACCACTGTCCCTCAGATGTTAAACATTAACAATTTCTGCTATTAAAGCTGAACAAAACCCTCTATATAGGAAGAAAGTTTGGGTTTATTCTCCAGGGAACTTCCTGCTAGACTTTTATGAATGTCTGTTACAAGAGCATTTCCAGCCCTGGGTCCTGTACCTGGGCAATGCAAAACCCAGCGTGTAACCTGACACACGGAGCAGAGCAGTGCAGAGACTGCTGCATAGCTCTGCTTGTGCAATGTGAGGTTCAACTGAATTTGCCAGGGGTCAGCCATGTATCCAGGACATGATTAATTAACCAGCAGAATAAATTGCCCACTGATGTTTGGGAGTTGACAGTAAACAGTAAAACACCTGCCCTGAAGATTTACAGCCTTAGCAGAAAAATAGGAAACAGGAGCAAGTGGAAGCCCTGTTTTAGGAGAGAGATTTTGAGGTATACAGACAGGGTTGTTCATCATTATACAGTGAGTTTGGCAGAGCTAGAGGCTGAACTCCATGCATTTCCCTTTATGTGTTTGTAGCTTGTGTAACAGGTCTTTAATTTACAAAAAAAAATTCCTGCAAAGTTATTCTGAAGAGTTGGCGAAATCCACAGTCAGCATTTCTCACACACATGCCTCTTGGTTTGGGTCTCTACAATATGTACAATTAATAACCGTGAATTAAAAACATTGGAAAGGAGCCCAGTGTTCAGGCTCTTGTGTCAAGGAATTGCTGTGCAAGCCCAGTCTTATTTGTTGTTACAACAATTAATCATCTGCTGATTTTAAGATAATTTATATAGTACCTAGGCCCTCAAGGGAGTCCTATTGAACCTGGACATTTTAAAATTAATGGCGATTAAGCTATAGACCCATATTAAATATACCTGAGCACTTATTTCTCCTACCTCCTCTTTAACCATAGGGCTGTGTCAGGGCTGGCTACCTTCCTGACCCTACAAGCCACATGATGCAGTTTCCATAATGGCTGTGAGTCACAAGCCCTTCACAGTGCTATGTGAATAAACAATGGGAGGGGGAACATCCGGGAGGGTTCACAGGTGGGAGATGACAGCAGTTGCTCAAGGATTCCTTCACTCCACTATAAACCAGATCCTGGGTGAGAATACACCCGGATCCCACAGTGAGCCAGCTCATCGCCTGTTGCTGCTCTGGGTGCGGTTTCCCAGCAGCTCTCCTGCTGGTCACATCAGCCAGTGGCTCCCAGCATAGGAGCCAGGTCTAAAAGCCAGAGAGCCATGTGCAGACCAAGTCCTGCACGTCAGGAGTTTGTGGCTTAGCGCCTTGCTTCTCCCTCTATATGCCAGTCAGCAGTTTTGTACTGTAAGAACATTATAACAATATGGAATATACTTGTTGATAAACACCTGGCTGAGCTGAAGAGGTCTAACCTTAGCTGTTGAAAAAGTTTACTGTACATGTGAAGGAAATCATTCAAAACATCATTCTGCTGGGAAAAAAATAGAAATTATTGCAGTGCTAGAACAAGAAAAGATTTGTATTAAGAATTAAATCAGCAGTGTTATAAAATGGTATAACTTTAAATATGCAATTGTAATGAAGCATGGCTGAAATGAACACAAAAGGGGTTGTCACGATTTCAAAGCAATATGGGTATTCTGAATAAATTATCATTTGTTTATCGTTTCACAGGAAGAAATGGTAGGCTTGCAACAAGAAAAAGAAGCCGCTCTTCAACGGTGCAAAAAATTAGAAAAAGAAATCCAGACATTGCGTGTTTATTACAGGTAAAATAATAATACTATAAAGCAGTGACTCATAGGGGAAATTTTCTGTATGGTGTCTGACTGGGAGTGAGGAAATGGCCTTATCAAATAGGTATTTGTTGGAAATGTGAATACATCCATGAATCAAGGCCTACATTTCTGCTTTGCTGCTCACCAACCATCTCTTTGAAATAGAAGTCCTGTTCTTGTAGCCTAAATTTTCTATTGCTTTCCTCTAAGGGGAAAGTTGATGGCAGTTTATTCTCTTGAAAATGAAAAAAACTGTATTAGAGCTCTGTGCTCACTTTAAAACACAAGGACAGAAGAACCAGTTAACATAAGTGCTTGTTTCTTCTCTGGCTGCTGACATGTACCTAACTTAATCAATATAGATTTTAAAATAATAAAATTTGTAATTCCAACAGGCTGTTTTGTTTTTCAACCCCAGTGTAATATGTATGTTTTAATTCCTTATGTTCTATAGAAATACATAGAATGAGAGAAATAACCGTTCTGTCATTAATTTAGGCAGGCTGTACTGAACATTTGCATGGATCAGTGGGTTTTAGTCCCTAAGGAAAAGCTCTGTGTGGTCCAGTGAAGGAGTTAGGTTGTTTTATGGAGTGATGCTGGGTTACAACTCTCATTTTGTCCTGACCTCCTCTGTGAGAGGGGATACAGATCTGCCAGCAGGTTAAAGGCAGGAGAATTGGCATCAACACAGCAGAAAATTGTGAATCTGAAGGCTGAATGTCTGTCATGAGGGATGTGGGCTACAGAGGTAAATAATAAACGTAGTGTGAATATTATGTTCATTGGAAATAAAGAGGACTAGTTAGTTACAGCTAAAAAGCATTTGCAGTAGCAGAACTGTGTATGTTTTCAGTGTTTCAGCATTTATAAGTGAAAAGTTCTTGGATTTCTAGAGGTTTTTTGAGTTTCCACTTCCCATTAAGTTTATTAAAACCTTGGAGGGAAATTTCAAAAACAACTTTTGTTCCTAAATCTCACAGGCATTTATTTAAAGCCTGTTAATAGTGAATAGAAACCCCAAGCAATTTGTGATTATTGCTTTTAAAGAATTTGGTCAGCATTTAGTGTATGCACAAATTATGGTATGACTTACCAAGCTAGAAAGAATTTATTATAATTCCCTAATTAGTGTACTTAAATAAGTTTTGTTGAATAATTTTTAAAAACTGAAATGCAATCTTTGTATTGATATTTCAGAATTTAGGAGTTTGCTTATGTTTATGTCTGCACATTGCAGATTTTTCAGTGACTTTTAAGTTTTTGACATAGCATATCAAGTACAAGTGTAGTAGGCAGTAGCTGCAGCTTACTCATGTAAATACTTTGAGTCTCAAAAATGTTAACAATAATGACTTGCAGGAATCACAATTAGAATTATCATGTTCTTAACTCATGGCCCTTAATTTGAACAGGCAACATTTCACTGTAAATTTTATTATAACATTTGCAAGATTTAGCTGTAAGGTGTGGAAAAGCTCACCAGAATATTCCCTGGGGCAAGAGCTATTGTATCACTACTGAGTTATACTGTTTACACACTAATTCAGAACATCAAAAGTGAAAGATCTCATCTCCTACCTCACTGTCCTTAAAGGATGAGGTTTTTTTTTCTAATGAGTTCTGAAATGGACCCACAGAGTCACAGATTGATTGAGACTGGCAAGGACCTCTTGAGGTCATCTTGTCCAACCCCTCTACTCAATAGGGGTCACCTCAAATACTTGCCCAGGACCTTGTCCAGACAGGTTTTGAATATCTCCGTGTGGAGACTCCACAACCTCTGTCTAGAAACACTGCCTGAGCACAGGTGGCTGGGAAAGCCAAAGGCTGCCTGGTGCTGAACCCAGTGAGGGATGTAAAAGGCAACAAGAAGGATTCCTATAAGTGCAAAATTAGCGTCATTGGAGATCTCAGGCTTCTCTTTGCCATGGTTAGAAATTAATGTCACCATTATGAGATTAATGACATTATGAAGTTATCATTATGAAGTTCTTAACATCGTGGTTACAATTTCCCTTGCGTGACATGGACACCTGCAGCCTGTAGTGTGGCATCCAGTAGTGTGGCAGTACTTTGAACATATGACACATGAGACAGATGAAGAAAAGAATATATGTCGCATGTGCTTTGGGGACTGTATCAGACCAAGGATGAGATGGCCACAATAATGAGACATGACAAAGCAGAGTGCACATTTCCCAGGCCATCTTGAAGAATGAAAATTTATACTCTTTTTGTATGCGGAAGCTAGGTGAGGACTTGTGTAGATGTCTACTGGGTGTCTTTATTTCCTTCTACCACTGTGTTAATCTAGAGTGATTTTCAGACAGTATGTTTTGAACAGAGGTGAGAGTTTGATGCTTTGATTCAAGTTAATTGGCTAGGAGAATCTGCTGTTCAAGACCATGTTTCCCTGGAGTTATTTTTCTTTTGCACTATAGAGCTCCCCAGTGAGCAAAATTCAGGTTTCCACACATGCTTCAGTCCTCATCTGAGCTGTAGAACTCCAGTGAGACACATTATTAGGCAGGGTGCACATTTCCTTCACCTACTGTTCTCTCATCCCTTTGCCAGCTTCTCTCACCTTCTGTTGTCTTTTCAGTGCCAGCATAAGAATGACTTGGGAATTTTAGCTCCATGTGATGCTTTCTCCTCCTTCTACACTTAGGTCTTCCTTGGCCTTAAATAAAGTAGAGGGCTACCGCTATGGTCAGGAAGTTGCAGAATTTGCACTCTAAAGAGAGACTGAGAGTACTGCTCTTGTTCATCATGGAGAGAAAAAATGTCTTTGATTACTTCCGGGAGACCAAACAGTATCCTGACAGTGTCTGCAAGGAGGTTATCAAGGACAGGTTCTTCACAGTGCTGCATGGCAAGAGAGTGAGAGACAACAGATGAATTGAAACAAGAGAGTTTCACACTGGTTATCAGGGAAACATTTTTCACATCCATCACTGAAATAGGTCGCCCAGAATTGTTTTCCTGTCTCCATGCTTGGAGATTTCCACTGCTTGACTGATAAAGGCATGAGTAATGTGGGCTGCTCTCATAGTTGAAATCACTTTGCAGGGGACGGTGGCTGGACTGCAGACGTGCAACCTGGTTTGTTCTGCAGTTCTGGTAGATGCTGCTATTTGAAGCCTTTTGGGTTTTTATTCCCACTGTGAAAGAAGTCTGTGTTGTAAACTGTACTTCTTTGAAAATTAAGTGGAAGTGAATCCTAGCTAAAACTGGAGTTTTGTGGAAGATTTGAAAGTTACAAACCAAAATGAAAATGAACTTTATTTTTTTATTATTAAATTAATTTTATTTATTAGGGAATAAATGATGGAATTGATTTCCATCTGAATTTTGAGTTTCTGAAAAGCAAGAACATCCAAGAACTACTTCACCCTTTAAAAGGAAAGAGAAGTGAAAACAGGGAGAAAAAAAGGACGAAGCCACTAGTTGAGACACAGAAGGAACAGGAAGTTGGCGCTGAATAAATGGCAGGTTCTCTGCTTCTTATTGGTTTTCTTGTGTTGTTTGTGTGTCATGTCTCAAAAGGAAAATTGCATTTTTTGGATAGCAGCAAAACACCTATCAGAAACTAAAATTTGCCTAACAGTTAGGAACAGTATAGTTTCTGGCTTACTAATGTAATTGTTTCAACACAGTACTCTTTAAGCTAGGGATTAATGCAAATCATAAGTCCTCAGTGACCAAAGAAGACTTTATCTGGATAATCAGCTTTGAAGGATGTGGGATTCTTAATTCCACCACCTCTTTCTCACATAGCTCTCACATAGCTCAAACATTATCACAAGTTCTATATTTGCATATTTCTCAGTTATGTGCTCTGTCAATTTTATGATGCTTCCTTCTATTTCATAGAATCCTAGAATAATTTTTGTTCGAAGAGACCTCTTAAGGTCAGTAAGTCCAATTCCCTAGACTGGGGCAGTGGGGAGTTTGGGTAATGCTTCAGAATTTATCCTACATGTTAAAATGCTTACATATATGTATTATACTGTATACTGCTTATTTGTCACATATTAGCTGTGAAATATTTCTCCATATAGAAAAGTACTTAATATTTTCCCAATTATTTTAATTTTTGAGTCTACAGTACTTCACTGAAAAGCTCTCTCAACAGAAATTTTCACACACAAATAATTTGAACACATTTTAAGTAGTACAGCAAAAAGTACATCTCTAATACATCAACCACACTGCAAAGAAAAATAGAACAGCAAAATAAAAATACAAGACTATCCTTACTTAAAAGTATGGTTTTGATGCAGGGGTGTTCAGTTCAATAAAATTATTGCTTATGCTACAGATGTGTAAGACAGGTACATCTGCATTAATTCACACACCTTTGGATGAAGTTGGTGAGGATAAGAATTGGTATGTCCAGGCTCTGAGGTCAAATTTAGGCATTCGTATAGTAAGTGTGAGGAGTTATTTCAATGACAATTTAAGAGGCTCCTCTGTGATTTCATCAGCTATCTATTTGTCAGGTCTGATGTTCATGGGGAAGGAGAGACAGTGAAAACTTCTTGCAAAAAATCTTTATTTGAAGGTTCTTGCAATTTGCTGTTGAGATGGGTGAGATACAGAAATAGCTGCAGGCTGCAAGTCACAATGGGGAGAGACAGCTCTGCAGATTTTCTAATGAGCAGACAATGTTACAATTAAATGTAATTTAGAATTATTTATTATTTTCCTGAAGTTAAGATAAAGATCTGAAAGAAAGATTGTAGTAGCATGGAGAGATGGAGTTTAAATAGCAAATTCATGTCACAGTCCCAGGAGTTGAATGTTGCTGACATATATAAGTTAAAGCCAGCGTGGGAGAAAAAGATAGCTTATTTTACAGTTATGTGTCTGTTGTCAATGAAATAGAAGAGCAACTTCAGTAGGACCCCTTGTACTATCATCTGAAATAAGTATTTTTAAAAAAAACAACTTTTGAATTAATATGGCTGGCTTCTCTCTCAACTCGGCAGACACTTTTCTTGCTCCCTAACTGGTTTTATCACTCTTAAGTTATAAACGGTTGAAGAAGTTTACAAAATTGAAATCTGAAAGTTTCAATGCTCTTGTAACTTCCAATAAATTGGAATTTGTGCTTAAGTGACACAAGCAAACTGTCTGTCTAGCAGCTGTTTTTATGGAGGTCTATATATTTCTCCCACAGTCTATTGTAATATGGCATAAATTTCAAATTTTAAAGTATGAAATTGATAGATGTTAAAGAGAAAAGAATCAAGACTTTTTTTTTTTTATCATTTCCTCAAATGAAAGACCTGAAAGCATATGCACAAATGCAATTTTATTTTTAATGACAGAACTAAATCACTTTATAGCAGAAGAAATAGATTAAGGATGCTGCTTTGAAAGGCATTATTTGCAGTCCTGGGAAAAAATGCTGTTTTCTATTCAAGCGCTGGATGTAGTGGTGCATGTTTAAATTACTTCCATTCTATTGTTTCATGGTTGATATTATGGAATATAATACTCAAATGGTACCATTTCAACCATACTCTATAGGCACTGTGCATGGGTATATGATGGCATAATTATTGCTGTTAGATTGTTCCTCTTATTCCAGTTTTAAGGGCTGTTAGAAACTGTAAATTATTTTTACATGACAGGTCAATATTCATCCTTTTCTTATATTCTATGCATTTCACAGCCACTGAAATAGAAAGTCAGAAGGAAACTGCCAAAATGTCTCCTCTTTTCTGACTGACACCCATTCAAATATTCCTGCCATCTTTCAGACTTTTTCAGGTATTTCTCCACTGCAGACATCTTTCAGGGGAATATGATGTGGAGCAGAAGACTGGGTTTCTCTAAAATCCAGCTTCACAGTGCAACTGAACTTGGACCCATTTATGATGGGATTAGTAATGCTGCAACCACTAAAGTAGTAGCAGGATAACTTGAGACTTGTCTCTGCAGTTTACCTCACAGAACTGGTCTTTTCACAGCTGTTTTTTTATCTCACTTTTTCAGTTATGGCTGTTGTCTTATTTTCCTTCTCTTTGCATCCTATCTGCTCACTGCTGTTCTGGCAGTTGCTGACATGGGTTGAGTGGTAGTTGCTGTCATGGTTTAAGGCTCAGACCAGGACAGTTGCTTTAGACATAACATGATATAATTGCAGTCATTAAGAAGAATGACCAGATAATGATATCACTGTAAATCTGCTGTTCTTTCTGCATAATCCTTTCAGGGAGATCAGGCAGAAGGCAGTAGTTGTGGTTTAAGAATCCTCTGTCCTTTCAGCAGTGACTTCTATTTTATCCAAGAGTTTCAGACACCTGACATCAAACATAAATCTTGATCTAATTAAATTTCCCGCTTCCAAGGAGAAGAGAGATTCTTTTTTATATCAAAGAGAAGATGTTCTTGCATCTATTATACAGTGGGAGACAGCATGATGTATCATCTTGTGAAGGAACCTAACCCACTGCAATTCAATACAGCCCAACATGTTGGAAACAATGGCTCTGTAAGGGAACACAAAGGGTTTTGTTTGTCTTTCATTATTCTAAGAAAACCTCAGGTACTACCCAAAATATATTTCATAGTTTATTCTCTCTATATCAAGTCCCACTGATATCTGTGGGAGATTTGTATGTGCAAGGAATGAAGATTTTGCCCTTATTTGTGGTTTGTTGTCTGTTTTTTTAAATGGGAATACTTCCTGCTTGCTTATTGAACTGAGTGTTTAAACTAGCTAAAAAAGTTTACATTTTTATTTTCTTTTAAATCAGATGAGTTAAAGCCAGTCTCTGATCAGCCAATGGAGATTTCAGCAAATTTTAGTGAACTCATGAGGGCCAAGAGACCAAGAGTCTGGTAATTTCGACCCAGTATTTAGAAACTGCAGGTTCAAGCTTCTCCTCTGTTATCGTGCCGCTTTCCAGTGGGGTGCTGCAGCCCTGGAAGAGGTGGTATTTTAGGTTGGTGTGTCTTTCTCTGTGTGTCCTGTGAGCATTTTCCCACTGGTAAGCCCCTCTGTCTTTTTTCTCTTTGTCTCCATATTGCTTGTGCAATCACAGCTCTTAGTGTTACAGGAGGTAAAAGCTTAGGGCTTGGGGGCTGTTTCATGAACTGGATCAGACAGCTGACAGTGGGGAAAAAGATCAGTAAGCTGCTCTGCTTTGGCAAAGCAGCTCCATAAAGTTTTACTGGTGCTGCTGAGACAGCTGTATTTCACAGTGTCTTGGTGTAGGTGGGTGGTGGAGGCAGAGCCCTGGTTTGTTATCCTAGTTATCCTTATGTGTTTCACACTTTATTGGATTTATTATCCACTTTCACCTTCCCCATTCCCAAACTTCTCATTCTTTATAGTGAAATTGTTTATTGTCTCTCCTTCTGCATTTGTTCTACTTTCTAGCAGTAGTAAAGTCAGAGACTGGCTTTATAGATCAGTGGATAGGAAACTTTCTTGGAAGTGTGGCAGACCATGTTCACATCCATCCTCCAATTACATTTGCAGAGAAAAGGGATGGTAAAGGGAGGCTTCAGTATATACCACAGACTTGGTGTTTACAGTGCCTGTGAAGCAATGAAAAGGCAAAGCAGTATCTGAAATGGGGGGGTGCTTATTTTTGCCTCCCAATTGAATATCTTAGCCATCAGAGTGCTCTCTGAGATCCCTCTGTCTCTCATTTATTTAGAGAAACACTCAAAAAGTAGTTCTGAATGTTTCTGGTTTTGCCCTGACATGATTTTGAAAATTTTCCAGTCTGACTGGGAAAAAAAATTGTGGCATGGAAAAACAATTTCTTATTCAGCTTTAGTGATTTATGAAAACTTTGAGGGAGAGGAAGCATGAACTGTCACAGATCCCAGCCACTCGATGGAATAATAAGCCACCCCACACCATCCCTACAACCAGCACGGAGGTGAATGTATTACACTGAAATTGCCTTGTGCTGCTGTTGACTCAGGCATAGATTGGTCTGACCTACATTTTATGAAATCTTTGTGCCTAATGTTTCCAGGGGCTGGCTTTTGGCCTTTGAAGGTGCTTTGCCAGTAGGAAACACTAAGCAGCAGGTCTGAAGAGAAACGTGGGCAGCATGAATATGGACCGAAGAGCCTAGCACACCCTGTGATGCAGCTTTAATTTTTACCATGTACTGTGCTAATTCTGCTACTGCTTCTGCATGTGTTCTGTTGGCACACTTTCTCAAATTTTTAAAATTAGCTCAGGACCAACCAGTCACTTGTTCCAAGCACATTAAAACTAGAAGCACTCCACAACTCCTTATACTGTATTTCATCAAGCTTGAGCAAACTTCCTCCCTACCTATTTGCTGTGGTGGGGTAACTCAAACTGAAACACCACTTACCTTGTCAGTTTTGCTATAATGGACCATTTCAGATGAGTTTCTGTTCATATGGATAGGGATTTGCTTGATGGAAAGCAATCTGGCCATCAGATGCTGATAAAGTCTCACAATTCTGTATGTACCTCCCTGCTCACTTTATTTTAGCCCTCCTTCACCTGAATGTTTCTTTCCCCTTCCCTTTAACCTCCATGGTTTTCTGTTACAACCACCTTGATTTCTTGGTGAGCTGAAAAGTCTGGGAAGTGCAGTTCTGTTCTGTGCTTTTTTGGAATTAGTACATAGCTCAGAGTTTCTAGGAACTGTTTTTCATATTTGTTAAAACCTAATAAAAATGAGTTACTGGAAGGAAAGTATAAAGTCTCTGGAAGAACTACCTATGAACAACGGACTGACTGCTACTGATAAATTGGAGTAGATTATTAATATAAAATATTCTACTCTGTAAAAATACTATACGAATTCAGACATTGAGATCAGTAGAGTTAATTTAAGGATACTCGAAACACATGGAAGATCTATAAGAAGCAGGATTATGAAATCTGTTAGAAAAGGGTATGTTACCAGCAGCTACATATTCTGCTTCTGATGTTCCATAACACCTTTAGAGATCAGTGACTATGAAAATACAGGTACTCTTACTTCAGAATGAGGGAAGGAAAAAATATACAGAGTAAGAAGCAGCCACCAACAGAACAAGTTAAAAAAATACAGGAAAACTGTATGTGTAGTAAGAGCTGTTTGAAAGGCAAATTTTCCCATGAGAAGTGCAAAAGAAAATCTAAAACTGCAAAAAAAAAAAGAATTTGGCTTGTCCTATAAATATTGTATGAAAGGGAATTTCTTTTGTTATGAATATGATATTTAGAAAGAAAATAATAACATTGTCAGGAGGACTTTAAATGCCATTTCTTTTTGTTGATTTTTCGTAGGACATGTTTTTATCTTTAAATGTCAATTTAATAATTTTTAAAAGTTCATTTTGATTTATTACAGTTTGGTTCTCTTCAGCTGAAGAACTGAAGTAAAACAGCATTTCAAGTCAACATGTCTAAATGAAAGGAAAATTGTCACTTAGAAATTTGCTACAGGAAGCTAGCATATTTTTATGTTGGAATTTACATATCCGAATGAGAAAAAAAAATCTGGTGAGAAGACTTTCCACATGAGCAATTTTCAGCCAGTGCTAGACATAACATTGCTTTTCTTACTTTGAGCTTAGTGGAGTCAATGGAAAACTTCTATTAGAAAGTAGCTAGGAATTCAGGTGGGAGGAGAAGTCCTCTGCCTCTTGCAGAACACAAGATAGAAAAATACCCACCTGTTGTGTTAGCAAAGAGAAGCTGAGAATAAGGTATTTTTTATTCAGTCGCTTTTTTAAGTTAAAGCTTTTATTAAACTACTACAGGCATGTCATGCTGATGCCTTTTATTGGAAAATTTTCCATTTTTACGTGCCATCCACAAGCTGCTTTTCTAATGAATGTGAAAGAGGTCTTTCATTTTGGAAGTTGAAGGGTTTTACCATTGTGTCCAGCGTTACATAATGATGTGCAATGCATCTGCTATGGGTAATTCTTCCAGCATAGGTGTGAAGGCTGTCATTTTTAGAGAGGCTAGGGAAAGATTTGGAAGCTTCAGCCAGTTTTCCAGTGAAAACAAGGGCTTGCTGGGAAATGCACAGTTCTGAGCCTCTCAAATATTTGAGCAAAATCTAACATGTTAGTAATAGTTTGTTTTTATAAGCAACAGTTCATATTGTCATGATAAGAAGAACTAGCACCAAGCAACCTGAGGTTTTTTTCCTAACACCAGTAAGAATGCATGTAAGCAGCAGCTGCTGTCTCACCAGCCGAGAAGCTTTTCTGGCTGCGAGTTTGGAAGGAAAAGCCACAGAAGGAGATGGAGGGAGTGAATCATCAGTGGTATATTTTCATTGACTGCAAAGCAAATTTAAGGAAGCTCTTCCCCTATTTATACCTCTTCATTTTTTGTGTTTGTCGTTTTTTCTCGTAATCTGTGCAGTATCAGTGATACAGATGAGAGCATGGCCACCCACAAAAGTTTTCATGAGCACCATAGAGTGCTGTGTTTCTTTCTTTCAACTTCACACTGCTAGCTGGCCACGCCTATTATGAAGGCTGCTGAATTGAAAAATACCCTATTGCAGTGTGTGATAGCAAAGCTTTCTTCTGGAATCTGGTGACCAGTGTCTTGAATGAATAAAAGGGCCAAGAATCAGATTTGAGAAGGAAGAGAAACCTGCAAATCCTGTAATCTCAGGGTTGAACGCAATGTGATGGCTGGTGATTGAAGCAAATGAAGTCATGGTTTGCGACACAGAATCCATTATTTTTCTCTCCTGCCATCAAAAGAGCTATTTTTATGCATTTTTTGCCACCATTTTAAGGCCACTGCCTTCATTTTTGAGAGAAATTTCTTGACTGTTATAATTTAAATATTCCTTTTTCATGCTTGACATTGCTGATACTTCCAAGCTTTCAGGATTGGTAGCATGTCTCTGTACCATTCAAGTGGACACTAGGATGAAAAAGCTGATCACCACAAAATAAGCATTGAGATGACCAAATTGTTTTAAGAGTAGGAAATAATTATGGCAATTGTGTAAAAATGGTTTATAAATGTTCACATTATCAACATTGTAAGGGGTCTCTCTCTTTTCAATGTAAATTTGTATTCATTGCTGGCCAAACTAGACTCATATGTACAAACAGCATCAGTCCAACACGCAATAGTCCAGGCTTTAAACACAGTAGATTATTTGGGATTTGTTTGCTTGTCTTATGCATCTTTTTATTACAAACAAAGTAGAAAAGCAGTGGGGAAAACAAGAGTCCCCATTTCTCTTTCGTACTGTTTATTTATTACGTATTTATTTTGTTAGTGTTTCTGGTGCTCGAAGAAGGGGGAAAAAAACCCAACCTTTTGTTTCTTTTGTCTACTCTTTTAAAATAACATAGCAAGTAAGAAGTGTTGGGTAGATACAAAGTGAAGTCACAGTTGGATATTATTGTTACGAGATAGGTAATGACAATGGTATCTTTTTAGTGTATCTGTTATCTGTGGTGTCATTAAATCTAATGATGTGCTAAATAGTAAAAGCAGCCTTATCACATCCCAAGGCCTTGAATTGTCTCAAAGTTGCCCTGCCAGTAAGTTTCCTTTGGCTTTTGAAAAGGGTTTGGAGGCAGAAGAAGCCGCAGTTCAGAGTGCATTTATGCGATCAAAGCTCTTTAGACAGATGGCTGCTAGCACTCCAAAATGATTAAAATATGTTCCAAGCAACATCAGTCTGTGGGCTTGGGGACCCAACCTTTCATTAGTCAATAAAGGGTCTTGAGTTCTTGAAAATGAAATCTTTAAAAGCTAATAAGGCTGCTGGTTTGCTCTGAGCTGTTTCTTTGGATTTTCAGTTGTGTATTGGACCTGGGCCAGTATCTGTCCAATAATATGAGGCTTAAAAAAAATAATAAATCTGGTTGCAAGAGGCTTCCCAGGAGATCTGCTTGTTAAACAGTTTGCCCAAAATTTTCAGTTTTGGATGCATAGGTTTAGGCACCTAAGTTTGCATTAAGGGAGCTGGGTGGGGATCTGCAAGTACCCCTTCAGAAAATGCTTGCTGTAGCATAGTTTAACTGCAGGCACCAAAGCTAAACAGGTGAAGAGGTTCACCAAATTAAACTGTTCTATTTTATTTTTCAATCTTCATGGGTTGAATACTTTTGGGGTACCATAACCAAGATCATTGAAGGAGTTTTCCAGAGTTTCTAGAAATCAGTAATATTACTTAGAGCATTCCTAAGTGTTGTCAGTACTTGCCAGATCTGAATGTGCCATACTACAGCACAGTCGGGTTAATTCTATTCTCTCTTTTATTTTTTTTTCTCTGACTGAGGAAAAATTGCTCTCACAGTTTGTAAACTTCTAAACTCAAAGTGTTCTTACTCTGTAGATTCTTTCCGTAAAAGTCTCAGAATCTGAATATAGGTAAATTCTCTCAAATATGTCTCAAGATTAAGCTTACAGCTATTGAGTGTATTTTAAAACACGTCAGAGTTTTGACATACACCAACAAACAACATACACAATAAAGCAAGTCATGTTCCCATTAACTCAGCATAATCCCATTAGCCAAATACTTCAGCCCATCTTCCTTCACCTTGGGAACAGGTCACAAATTCCTTTTGTCAGGACTTAATGGGAATGGCAACTGAAGCTCTTCACCCCCACACACCATAACTACTTGGAGAATGTCATACTCCGTTTCTCTTTCCCATAGCCTCCTTCCAAATGCTTGCCTGTCCCTCAGCTTGAACAGAGAGTGAATTTTACTTGTCATGATCATGGGCAAGATGTTATTGTCTTTTGATAAATGCGTATCAGATTCTGGATTCTGATTATTTTGGCAAGCTGATTTTTGTTTTTATTTTGCTGTAAAATATCTGGTTTGTGTTTCCTAAAGCTTTTTCTCCACCTTCTAAACAATCCTATCATCCACTCTGCTTTTACAAATTAATTCTGAAGACATAGGTTTTTAACCCTTGTTCTTCAGATTTCTGTGAAATAATTTTTTCCTCAGAAAAAAATAGGAATTCATTTTGCTCCGAATAGACAAAGCAAGACAAATGTCTACACTAAAAGCTCAGGATGTAGTAAACATGCCTGTTTCTCTTAGCATCTCCATTTTTGGACTTCCTTATGAACAGATAAATTTACCATAGACTTAAAAGTACTCCTATTGGCTTAAGTGTGCTCTGAAGTGGTCCTGTTACTTTATCTCTATTTCTGCTTCCTAAAATTAAAAGAGTTGACCTAATAATCTCATTGAGTCAAAACCTTAGGGTAAGGAGGTGCAGAAGGCCTTCATCAAAGTGCTATGATTTTCAAGCTCAATAGGTCATTAAGAACTAGCACTTCTGTTAAGCTAGTGAGCATCCTACATAACCTGTGTCACTTCTTTTTTTTTATCATTTTTCTGAGCTCTGTAGAAGTTCAATTTCCAGCAATACCATGTGACAAGAAAGTCCTGCTGAATGCTCCATGCATGTACTGAGGTCTGAGGTTTCCAGAGAAATAAGCAGGACCTCAAGAGTGACATGAATCTGGAGAAGTGGATTTTTACATGCTGCTGAGGTGCCTGGGGGGCTTCTACTTTGAATATTCTGATTGGTCATTGTTTTTATCTGGAGCTGCAAGTCCCTGAAATTTGTAAACACTCAGTCCTCAAGGTCTCCATCTGGGGACTGGAAATGAGGGCCTCTTTTGGAATGTTTTTTCTTTGCCTTTTGATTCCCCTAGCTGTAAAACACTGAATAGTGCTACTCATGCATTTTTTGGAAAACGCATTGATTTAAGTTTTGGTTATTAGATTCTGCTAAATGTTAAGTGAGGTAAACCTAAATTTATCACAGTAGCTATTGTATTGCAGCAGTCCTTCTGAAATGTGAGTACAGAACTGCCTTTTCCAGACAAACCATACACTGTGAGTGCCCCATTAATACATTTAATGTTTAATGACCAACTGTTTCTCCAGCTTCCTCTAAATTACTGTAAAGTTACTATTCTAAGGAGAGAAAGTAGCTTTTTATTCTGGAGAAGACTGTTTCATTCATTGCTTTGAGTGAGAACTTAATCTCAAACAGTTCATAATATTTCCTCTGCTAAAAGGCAGCAAAAATTTGGAACCCTTTGAAATAAGGATGAAGCTGCAAGAGAGAAAAAAGTATCTGATTTCCATATAAATGAGTCCAGTTGTATTAGTTTAGGTTTGGGGTTAGGGTTTTTTTTGTTGTTGTCAAATCGATGAATGCATATATAAGTTTGTTGTAGAAATGCTGCAGAGTCCCTTCTTTCTGTTTGTAACAGTGCAGTCCTTTATGACTTGGGGCAGGGGGACGCGAGGGAGAGGAGTAGAAAAATAATTTTGTGAAGGATGTGTTGAGCCTGCCAAAGTTGATGGAAGTGAATTTGGATAGCCATTTAGTGTGGGACAGCTGGATGGGAACAGAGAAGAATGTAAAATAAGTAGATCGATACAGATTTATGCTTGCCAGAACAAAATAGGTAAATTGTTTGTGAGTTTAAAGACCCTGAGCTCGCAGACTTAAGTAAAGGCATTCCTTTAACAAAATCCAAGAACGTGTTGGTATAATGATACTTCTTTTGAACATTATGCTGGAGAAAGGTTACAAGAATGTCAAACACTTAAAAATGGTTTTTACTCAACTAATGCTTCCATAATGGACGTTAATACTGTTGACATTACTCACGGATTGAATGCAAGCAATTTGGACAATAGATAGTATCAGGTGCTAATAGATCAAACATAATTACTCTTGATGAAATAATTTTACACAGTTTAGCAAGATTGTTTCAATTATTCACAGTAGAACAAAACATTGAGTAAAAGTGAAAATGCTAATCTTTCTCCTCTAGGGGCATTATATGCATTTCTGAGTCATATTTTTTCTTCATAGCAACCTTTCCTCTATAACAGCTTCCAGTGCAAGTTATTACAATTCTTTTTGCATAAGACAGGTCATGTGAAGTTCAGCTGTAGGTGGGGCCACTATGGTAGATTGGGGGACAGTCTTAATAGATCCGTTTCATTAATTAAGTCATGCATTTTTTTATTAACAAAACCTGTATGTCAGGTTTAGCTAGCTGGGAACCATTCTTATGGTTGTTATCTTTGTCAGAAGGAATATTGTGAAAATAAGGAATTACTGTACATGCTTTAACTCCTGATTAAACAGAGGAACGGCATCCGCTCACCCACTGTCCATGAAAAAATAACTTAGGGGCATATCATTGGCTTAATTCATAGGTTCTGATCTTTACCTGATCAACAGGTAAAAACTCTGTACCCCGCATGCAAAATTCACCCTGGAGGATTTGTATCATTTCTGTCCCATGGTCACTGAGATAAGCAAAGTTAAGGCCAAAATTTCAAACATCTAGATTACTTATTGGTTCTTTTTCCTCTAGAGGGAACTTTTTCTTCTTGCCTCTCTTCTTGGATGTATGAAGCAATATTTTCATGTATGCTCTCTCTTCTCTTGTTCCATTTGCAGAGATCAGGAGGAAGCGGTAAGATTCCAGGAAGTGTTTAGTTGTACTAGGTACCCAGTGTGAGCACCTACTGATGGCCACAGCCTTTAGCTTCTTTATACAAATAAATCCAAAGCATTCGTAACTAGTTTCAATCCTGGTCTGCAATGGGAAAGGCACTCGTGACTTCCACTGCCATTAAAGATTCAAGTGGGAGGAGCTTTCACAAAACAGGAAGGAAAAGTGGTTTAGATTTGTTCCTCACCCAGTGGAGTGGGAATAAGAATGAGTAACAAGGTCCATATTGCCTGATTTCCCTTATTACCTTTTGTTTCTGAGCTAGATGGGACCTTACTGTTATCCAGTCTTGTCTAACATGAGTGACATTGTATTATACTTCTACAGTTGTGACAGTAGAATAAGGACTATCATGGTGTAGGAATTTAGCTCTCCCTCTTATGGCATTTTACTGCTCCTATCAGAGGAGAGTATAACCAGTTTAATGTGTATAAGCAGTGTAGGCAGTGTTCATACTAATAACTATCTTATCTTGTTCAAAAACTAAAAAATGGATTGAACAGTGTTAAATTCAATGTTGGATAGATTTCACAAGAGCTTTCATACTCATTCAATTTCCTTGTCCGGTCCTGAGAAAATAATTCATTCTTTGGTTCAGTGCAACCAATACATTTCCTGCTATGGTATTTCAGTCTTACCTCCTGGTTATGGAGAACTCGTATGCTGGTTAAAAAAAAGCTGCAGTTTTTCTTGTAAACTCTGGCTTCATGAAGCTAAAAATGTCATTTTCCTCTTCACTCAGGCTAAATTAAAGTGCACAATAATATTGTTCTTTTACAGATTTGATTTCAGTAGCCCCGTGGTCAAAATTCATGAATGTAAAAGAGAGAGGTGAGGGAAGGTGAATTAAAAACTTCAGGATAGAGAAATCAATTTGGCATTGTTTTTCAGCCACTTTACAACCCCGTGCTTTGGAGCTCTCTCTTCACTGTTTTTTCTCCAGCAGCCTCCAGTCTAATCTATTGCTTTCAAGAGGTATGCAAGTTGTGTGATTTGGCTTCCAGACAGTGGACTGTATCCAGCTGATGGCCCCTTTTGCCTAGGAGGAAGCCAAGAACATCTTCTCAAGTAACAAGGATCTTGGGCTCACAGCAGCTCAACAAAGCATGGGAGTCTGCTATCACTGTATGTACCCATGGTGGCAATGGTGGCTGAACCTGCAATGAAAAAACTGTTGTGTTTTTTCCATAAATGTCCAAACCTGGATGTATCTGCTGAGGTTAACCAGGCCAGTCTGCATTGCTGACACACATACTCTTAATTAGCATTTTATATCTTCCCGTGAATAATAATTTGGATTTAGATCTGAACCAAGACCAGGGCCACAGTTTTCCAGATGTGGTACATGTAGGTATTAAGAAATAATCCTGGGCCTTCAGAGGTTAGAACTGAAGGGATCCAAAAGCAACGGAAAGGCTCTTGACTCCCAGTTTCAGCATGGCAGGCTGAGGTTTGCATGTTGTGACTTGCTCAGTACCACACAGAAGACGTGAAATAGAAGAGGGAAATAGAATAGGGAATTCAAGACAAAGTTCTGATCCCCAGTCCACTAAATCATTCCCCCAGCATGTGTCCTTGTTTCACATTCAGGAGAATGGCCCAGACAAGTCTGCCCGGTTGCTTCAGTAAGCATTGGTACAATAGGGAAGCAGACTTCCCCTATATTAAATTTCCCAGGCGTTCCCTTTATCATTTAAGCCATCATTTTAACTGCTGTGTTTCATAGTGCTTAACTGTCCAAGGAGCTGTATGATTTATATGAGTAAGGGTTTGGCAGCAGCAGCTGGTAAGACATGACTTACGGAGTCATTATACATTGCCCTTGTGTCATTTACATGGCTTTCAGGAGGCAACTTGCTAAGTGTGTATCTGCACAGCAATCCCCAAACCAACTGTATTTTTGTAATGCAAAGCCACAGTAGTTTGAAAGTAGACATTACGGGCACATGTACCAGTCTGGAGGAAAGTTTTCAGACTGCAGTACCTCCAGTCTTCCCAGTGACTCACCTGCCATTTCAGATGGCACGTGTTGGTATGCATGGTACCAGGAAAGCAGGGAAACCATGTGCTAGGCACATTCACCTAGAGTTCATCAGTGTATCTCACTTCTTGGCACACTGGTGACCACAACTGGGAATATGCTAGAGTACAGGACACTTTGTTTGCCTTTGGTCAGAATTGCTTAATATTTTTCAGTAACACCTTTCAGCAAAAACAGACAAAACTATTCAAATATTCCTTTATTTTCCTACAGCAGGGGGGCATTATCCTCAAATCTGAAAAAATTATATATTTTAGCTTTTTTTTTTTTTTTAAGTAATTTGAAGATTTTTAACCAGCTGAACTATTTGCAAGAAAGGAATGACAAAAGGGCAGAGACCTGTGAATGCCCTTCCAAGGTCAGTCATGCTGAGGCTTTCTAGCTTTAGGGCTACTCAGCTCATCCGTGAGATCATCCCTCTCTCAAATTCCATATGTATTTGGTTATTCCATCTTTGAAACGTTTCCATTCTTTGTATTTCTTTTAATTGCTGTCTTCTGGAGAGACTCTTCCATCTACTCAGCTGGATGTCCCTGGCCATGCTGGAAGGCAGGGCTGGTTTCCAGCCCTGGGTCCAAGACAGCTTTGTCTCTTGCTTTTCTGGTTCAGTGGGGAAGTTAAGCCAAGTGATCACAATAGCAGATCAGGACAGCCATAAAATTCATGATCATGTCTGATTTATAAAGATAACATTGTATTAAGTAGAAGATATTTTCTGAAGTTATTAGTAACAGGTTTTCTTCAGCCAGTCATTCCTGAATGGTGCCATGCACATTTCTGCTTGATTGATTTATATGTCTTTATGATTTTCATTAACACTGTTTTCTTCAGAGCCAATTATTGGTGATTAGAAAACTCGAGACTGTTCAGTTTACCTATACCAACGTTTGGGAATTATTCCCATGATCTTTATTTTTTAAATTATTGAATGGCACCAAGAGTTCCAAAGAGGCCATTTAAATGTTGGGGAAAAAAATAATACTTATACTTCTGGGAAAACATTTATGGTGATTCACGTTTTGGAAGTGAAAACACTATCAATGTTTTATTCCCAGATTATTTTCCAAGAAAAAGCTTGGATTCACTGCTGAATCAGTTTCTTCAATATACTTAGGCTCATACTGAAGCTGGATCATGCAGAGAAGGCTGGAATACTGTGCTGGGGGAGGTAGTCAGGAGACTCTTCCATCCTCTGTCCTGTGACATTAGCACACAGGCAGGGAATAAGCCGCCTGAGTCTCTAGGGAGACACTGGGATCCTACGTGGCTGTAGCAGAGGGGTGCACACAGTAGATGTTAAAGAATCAGGATTAGAATCTCTTGGACAAACTGCTTTGCACAGAAAAAAACTAGAAAATGGAAAAAAAACTTAATAAAACTGATTAGCTGAGAATATAACCACTTGAAGATGGGAATATTAATTGTGTGGGAATACAAAGCCTCTGATTCTTAGCAGAACTGTTTCAGTTGTTTGGGTTTTTTTCCTGGATGAAAAGAGCCTAAAAATTATATACCATCTCACATGAGTGAGAGCTAAGAATTTTCAGAAACTGAAGCCTTGCAAGAAAAATCTCAAACAAGCACTTGTATAACAGGTTTTTGAGCAAGTCTGAGGCAGTATTTACTACTGCAGTATAAAGGGCTGGGTTCCTTGATGTATATTTCTAGTTGGCATTTTATCAAGGAAATAAACTCTGATTTTTCTTTATTTCATGACATGTGGGTTGAAACTAAATTTTCTCCACCCAAAGCCTTGATTTAAAAGCACTAGATCATTAAATTGCTTTTGCATAAGACCAAAATTGTAACTGAACAAATTATGCAGAGAGAAGTAAGATAAGTTTCTTTCAAGAGTTCTTTAACATATCAGATTGATAAGAGTCAAAACACCTTTACTGCCATTAAATATTTACCAAGACTTGGCTTTTGGAAGAGGGGCAGTTCAGTGCAGAGTGTTTGGCTCCATGCAATGCTATTGATTAGCTATCAGAAGGACATAGTTAATGAGTAACTGGAGGTATTACAGCGCTCCACATTCTTCTCAAGTCTTTTCTCTGAAGATGACCTAAAATAAAGTCAGTTACAACTGGCATTCACCCTGCGACAGATTGCACAAGCTCACCTACGGTATGAACAAAAGGTTCACAAGAATCAGTTGACCAGGGCTTAAGCAATCCTTTCTAGTAGTTGTTGTCATCACTGCTGGACTTTAGAACTGCACATGTTTACATTTAATTAGAAAGAACACACAGTTTACATCGCACAGTAGCTATCAGTATCGAATCAGAATTGATTTCCGCTCTCCTTCTCAAATGACTGTTTCCTTCAGACTAATTAAAAAAGGCACATAACAAAATGACTCATATATATTTTAAAGCAAAGTAAACACTATTCCCTGGAGACTAAAATAAAAGTCAACAGCACAGAGTCATTACATTGAGCTTGTTTTCAGGTGATGCTGGTGCCTGCATTATGATATATATGAGTAATGTCAGATTTATTTTCTATAATATATATATGAATATATATGAAGTACTGCTTTGCACTGAGTGGATGCTTCACTGACTTTCAGTTTTCACAGTGAGGATTCTTATTTGTTTCATCTGAATTGTAGCAATTTCTCAAATATGAGACATGATTCACCAGTATTAGTACTTTTGCAGGAGGGTTTTGTTCATTTAATAAAATTGTCTGCATGCAGGTCACTCATATAGGATGGAAGTCAGAAGCCATTAATCTTACCAGTTAGAAGCTGCAAAGGCAACTAAAGGCACACACCAGATTAGCCTTAACTCCATGCATAATTTGCAACAAAGAAATCTCTATTAGATCTTGTTGGTTATGCACGCAAATCTAAATTCAAAACTACAGTAACAGGAGACATCATTTAAGGGTTCCAACAGAAATGCCTGACTCTTGAATGTGCACGTTCTTTGTCTTCAGAGAAGATTTCCGTGGTTGGCATTTTGGAGAGTAAAGGTCTAAGCCTGAAATTTACTGTGTACTGTCAGGTCTGTGGGAGCTGAAGGGGTTGCAGTCTGGACCAGGTTGCAGAGCTGTAGGAGCTGATCCTTAAAAGCCTGCTCAGAAGTCCTGATGTTCATTTGTGCCATAATACCTTTGTTCCCATGTAAGAGACAGTGTTCATATTGAAGCTCTTGGCAAAGGTCATCAAAAAAAAGGAAATAAGTAATGCTGCACCTATTTTCTACCTGGTTTAGTTGGTGTTCCAGTGTCTCTGTTATTTTAGTGCACAGCCAGAACTACTGCTTTCTTAATTCAGTTTGGCTTTGAGGAAAAGGGTCCACTGTTCTTAAAAGTGATGTCAAAAACATACTCAAAGTATAAAAAATAAACTGCTATGACCTTTAGGACAAGATCCTCCATCTCTTTTCCACCAAGTTTGTGTTTCTGCAAATCCCTGACGTAGGCAATTTCCCTGCTGGCCCGAAGCCAGAGTCGCTGGCTCTGCACCACCCACGTACACACCCCTTCAGTGATCCGTGTCAACCAGGTGGCCTCCAGCAGCCAGCAGAGAGACACCGGGGCTGCCAGTCCAGCCCAGGGACTGGGAAGGTGAAAATGCCTCTTGTCTTCGAGCTAGCTGTGCCCTTCCTCTCTGCCTGTCATGGAGCTGAGCCAGAATCTACTCTGCCCCAGCCATGATGGTCCCAATTCCCAGGGAAAGTGACCAGGGCTTTGTGAGACAGCGTAAAATGTAGAGTTGCTGGCACCATCTTAAACATCCAGTATATTCAACTACTGAGGTCACCCTTGATTACTTGATACCAGTGCTATCTTCGATTAATAGATAAGGGTCCCTCTGTATTTGCTGTGTTACCTAAACAATCTATTACTGTAGGGAATAACTACAGTATTACAAATACTAAGTTAAAGTTATTTTGTTAACTAAAGCTACTGGCAAATATTTAAGAATGGCCAAAGCACTCAAATTGGCAATAAAGAACAGATACAAGATAGCAAAATTCTTTCTTGTAATTTCTAGTATGATAAGGTAAACAATGTACAAAATAAAAATATGTTCTAAATATCTGATTCATTTTAGTTACTTAGAAGTAATCCTTAAGGCCTGAATAGTTGTATTCTGTGAATGTGTAGGCTAGAATATGCTAATACATCCGCTTCCCTGTCAAAACGTGACAGGAACATTTTACGATAAGCTTGGTTCTAGGAATAACATTTAGTCTAGTTAAACCATGAAGAGTATTCACAGTTGTTGCTGTTGTACTAGAAAGACAGTTCCCTAATTCCTGGAAGAAACTTGAGAGTCTGTAAAGCTGTGTCTTGCAATTAACAGAGGTATATTGTGGAACCGTGAAGATGTGTAATTAATGTTAACATGTATCAGGTAATACTCAGGATTAAAGCATAAAATCTGTGAACTCAGATGCACTATATCTGAGTCGATGGATGTGTGAAAAAAGCTAATGTTAAGGTATCATCTTCCAGACTCTAATTAATCAATTAGAGATAACAGAGACCTCAGCTCTAGGTGCACCATGTCATCAGGAAATTCAGGTGCATTTCTTTGCTACAAGGTATTAACTATGGGTCTGTGGATCTGACTGCAGAGAATGATACCACAGCTGCCAAAATCTTAAAAATGCTTCCTACTACTTATCAGTATCGATATGTTTTGCTCTTTTTCAACCAAACATTATTATTCCAAAAACTGTTTTTGTGAGCATCCCGGACCATTTGATGGTGTGATGAATGTGAGGAATGAGTGGTTTTGCTGGATGCCATGTGCTTTTTGCAATCACTTGGGTCTGTCTCAGCAGTTTGCCCAGTGACTGCATGAAGCCCACTGGAGATACTTTATTACTGAGCAACTTTGTAAATGAAGGAGTTGTAATGGAGGTATGGATTCCAACTATTCCTTGTTTCAAGCATGTCTCAGCAGTCCTTCAACTTAAAGAAAGGTTTAGGTGCTTAATTCATGTGCCCCATATCCTTACTACCTCCTCCAAGCTAGTCACAAGAGAACAGTGTGGTTACTGCAGTTGTCCTGTAGACAGAAATGAGGCCCAAAAGAAAATGTTTCTTGCTTGGCATCATCAGAAGATAGTCTGGGTTATGTTTTGTCCTCAATTCGGACTTGTTGCATCTAACTTAGGTCTTTCAACAGTGATGGGTCTCTTTTCAGTAGTGAAGTTCAGAGCACATTGCAAAAGTAGTACTGTGGTTGCTCTTTTTAAAAAATTAGGAGACTGAGGCCCAAGGAGGAAAAAATGCATTTGCTAGAGGCCTTTAATTTGTATCTGTTGAAGAACAGAAGTTCTAAGATGAATGATAGCCAGCTCAAGCTTTCACTGTAGATAATAAACCTGTGCTTGTTTAGTGTCAAGGTTCAACTAGTGTCAAGGCTGTTTGGACCCTTGTAGAGGTTGCAGGTTTCTCTCAGTTGTTTCAGGAGAGAAGGCTGAAACTCAGCCTGCTGCTCACTGGGGATCCATATTCACATGTAACTGAGCATGGATGGTACAGAAATGCACTAATCTGTCAACCTGTTATCCTGTCAAATCCTGAGTTTACAGCACTAGTCAGCACAGAGAAGAAAACCAGTGGTGGGCTATGTTCAACAAGCATGCATAATTTGGGTTTGGTGAGAGAATATAAAATAAAGAGGACACCCGACTTGTCCAAGGCCAAGAATATGTGGGTATGCCACACACAAGGCTGTGTCACTCTTGATGGACTGTGACAGTGAACATGCTCTGCATTACACACAATGTTCACTACTGTTACAACATGGTGTGGCCTCTGTGCCACAGAGTCTAACACAGGTTCTGCCTTTGTTTAAATCAGAGAGATGTTTGGAGGGTTGTACTGAAGAGAAAACACAGTCCTCTTAACTGGGGGTAATTGGAGAGGAAGGGAAGGCTGGTAAAATATTTGTCTATGGTAGTCCATTGCCATCTAGTTAGCAGTCTACCAGCTGTCAGGCTCCTGACTCACATGTAATGCAAACTTGACCATTTTATATCCTCTGTTTTATAGGAAAATGTCAAAGTCCTTCTAGATCTTATGGGCTTTTTTCTTTTTAAAACATCTTGTTGCAGTGTTTCCTAGGAGCACCTTTGAGGCAGTATTTTCAAGGTATCAGTGCTGCCTGGCCCTTGAGTGCACTCAGTGTTATGAAGGGATCCTCTTAAAAAACATACCAAGTGTAGGCTGAGATCTGAGAGGTCTCCAGAACTTGAGTGTCAGAAACATTTGTGGTGAAAACCAAGGGCAGACCTGCATGCCTTTGGGAACATCAGATATGTTCATCCCTTGGGTGAGAGAGGAGGGAAGGGACGGATAGGGAATGTTTGGGGTTTGTTGGGTTTTTGGGTTTTTTTCCTTCCTTTAGGTGAAAGGTTTCTCTATGTTGTTCAGTAATTGCTTCAGGTGGAAAATAATTTCCCACCTTGCAGCAAAAGTATGCCTGGCAAGGAGAGAAGTGTTATAAGAGTAGCACTTTACAGAGTTGGTTTTCAGCCAAAGTCAAGTCCCTCTGGGACCAGTTGCAACTGGTGAAATTTTTTTAGCAGGCTTGAAGCTTCTCTGACTTTGGGGGCTGAGGAAGCCTCTTGCTGTCTGCAGGAGCTGCCTGAGTGGCATCACTGCATATCACTTTTGCTTCTGCCTGGACACAGTTTAGCTGGGCCCTTGTAGCTCTCAGACCCGAGCTGGAGTGAGGAAGGGGCCATGCTGCCATAGTAAAGCAAAAGGTTTACTGTAAAGAGCATCTGAATAACTTAAATCAAGGAACTGTTTGAATACTTCTCTGACCTATTCTTTATGCCTAGACTCCTATTTATTTTGATTTATGGCATAAATATTCTTTGAAGAAATAATATTAGGGATGTTAATGAATGATTTTCAGAATAAGAATGTATCAAAAGGGACTACAGAAAAGTATTTGAGCAAAGAACATATTGTTGGAAATCTGACATGCTTTTGAATAATAACTGTTTAAAAAAACCTGTCAAGCACAGTGCCTTTCTCTGGAAGAATCACACTGGCTACAAAATTTATACGTCAGAATCTATTGATCACTCAGATGCAATCATTATGAGTTAAAACATGACTGTGTTGCATATTCTATTGTTCATGGAAAGTCTTTGAGACGGAGCTCAGTTGTAGCCATACAGGGCAAATATTTTAAAGTCTAAATAAATTAGTATATTTTTAAGATTTCTGGGGAAAAAAACCCTCTTAGCTGGTATGAACAAGTTAGAATATTTAGACTACCCTCTTTTTGTTTTTTTTCCAGCAGGGACCCAAAGATTCACTGAGCAGTTTAGCTTCTCATCTGCCTTTTTTTTCTTTTAATCTTGCACCATGTGTTTAAGAAACAGGCAGCAGCAATATTTTCATAAACTGCTTTCAGCACTATTTACATACCTTTGTATTTTTCCATAGTGATCAATGCTTGACCATAGTGAAACTTCATTCAGTAAATTTTATGTGCAACTGTTGAAGTAATTTTATTTTTAATGAGTCTGCTCTAGGAGGTTTAATGTTGCTTTATAAATATTTATATTTTCAATATGTCTTCTTAATTGAAAAGGTTCTTCACATTATTTTCAGACAACTGCAAGTAGTAGGCGTAATGACATAGCAACACTTTGACCTTTTAGCTTCTGGATTTCTATTAGTTCATCCACATTTTGCTTTTTCATGTATATTATATTATATTTTAGTTTGTATATGGTTTTCATCTGTGGGCTGTCAGAATGAGGAGTGTTTTCTAAACAAACACCTTAATAAACTGGAAAGGAAGAAAATATGCTATTAGCATATTAGCAGCTGTCATGCAGACAGTGTCTTCAGTATTGTAATAAATGTGCACTGCTACTAAAAATCCACACTGAAATAATGATCAATATTTGCAGGGTCATTAGTCAAAGAAATGGTTTTAAGTCATATTCATTGATACAGCAATAGCTTCTGATATTTCATTAATTTCTTTTTAAATTACTTTAATTATTCATTCAAAACTACTGCTTATTATGATATCCTGTTGCCATTACCTTTGTTATAAGTGTCTTCCATTAACTTCTTCTACTACCCATGTCATTTTCCACCGGCGTAAAATTCACCAATGAATTATGGCTATGAAGAGATGGGAAGCTAATTCCATGGAGAGCTTGCTGGTCCAGGCTCCTCCCCTGCTATTAATGTGGTTCCTACCATTGCACCTTAATTCAAACAGCTGCCTGCCTGCTGATTTCTTGGGAAATGATTCCACAGTCAACAGGCTTCATTGAGAATTTTTTGCCTGACGCACCATCTTCTTCTTTATTCTTTTTCCAATTTCTTCTCATTATTTATAGGTAACCTGTCCATCTAATACCCTTCTTTTTGTTTATTTTCCATAGCTATTTTTAGCTGATCCAGGTTTATCTACTTCTCTTAGCTTCACAAATGTATAGCCTTAGGATCCTATTCAGTTTCAGTTTTTATTTCTGATCTCCCTTGGGTTTGTCCGGAACTTTCTGCCACACAAGTACAAAGCAAATAGTACTGTATTCTGTATTGTACAATGAAAAAGTGTTATTTTTGTGCTCTGTGCTTTAGTACTTCTATGAATACACCTCCAAATCATGTCTAAAATTTCATGAATTGAATATACATCCATTGCACTTCAGTGGAAAATATATGGTAAACATGTCTGCTTTTTGTCTGAGTGAAACCAAAACAGTGGGTCAAGAAAGGACCTTGCAAGAAATTATGGTGGAGGACACTATAAATATGGATATGTCCCATGATAAAACCTTGTTGCTGGCAGTTTACTTATCTCTTTCTACTATAGAAAGGTTATTTAAGTCATAGTGCATTCTACTGCAAGAATTTTTTTAAGTTTCCTCTCACAAAAGTATTCACCAAGGACCTATAGAATTGGTCAATGTATGCAAATATTTCATATTTCTAAGTAATCCAACTCATTTAATGGTTTTGATTTTTGCATTGTAGCATTTCTGTTCCTTTGGCTATATTTAAAAATCTGCAATATTGCAAATAAAACCTCTGTAGTGGGTGAGTCTTCTTGCTAGAAGAGAGTCCTGTGTGGCATGAGTTGATGTCAGTAACTTACACTAATTGATTCAACATCATGTAAATCACACTAACAACTATTTGTTGCAATTAAGAAGTGATCAGGCAGATGCTGCAGCTGAAAAATATTACCTTATAAGTTTTTGTTGACATTTTTTTTTGAGATATTTAATTTTCAGTAGTTGATACATACTTCTAAAATAGCCTTGTGGGAACAGTATGTTCTTTTTGTTCTCTGATGCTTTTGAAACAAAATTTCTTTGGGTAAAAGTTCATGTGGATGCATGTATGATAAGATTAAAATATTAATTAAACTGAGTGGTATTTTTGCAGCTCAGCCCTAGACTGAAACTTAATAAAATGTGTGGTTTTGTTTTTCCAGCTTATATAAATCTTTGTCTGAAGGAAGGAGTCTGAAGGACCAGCTTAACTGTACTTTTGCTGCTCCTGAAGGTGGACTGGGAGGCAGGGAGGATGTTGTGACCCTTACCTATTGCCAGATAGAAGATCTGGCAGCTCAGCTGCAGCAAGCTCGCTCAGAGCAGAAGGACACAGAGCTGAAGCTCCAGAAAGCTCTGGAGACTTCACGGGAGGCCAATGAAAAAGTTCAGAAGTAAGTCACTTGCCTTCTTTAAAGAAAAATTGCAGTTGAAAACCAAATGAAATGTTGTTTCTTCTGGTGTTTTGTCTATGACTGAAAATGTAGAGGTACTCAGAAAATATCTTCTAAAAGAATTCCTTCTTTGTTAGACATTCAGCCCATTACCTATTCAGCATGAAGCCCATAATTGTAACAGTTTTATAGTATTATGCAAGTCAGCGTGCCTGTCCTTACTGCTATGGAAACTGCTTTCTACATGTGTAAGGTACATAGGAAGTGCTCCCATCCCCTGTGGATGGTTTGCACTGTCTTTTTGCCCACATCAGTCCCATGGCAAAAGGGTATTTGCCTTTATAATTCCATGGTAGAATTTTAAGGTTTTTGGGTTTTGTCTGCTACAAATCTGGCAAGTTCCGTGACACAGTAAATGTTCAGAGGTGGCTTTAAAATCTCACTGAAATGAACAGGAAATCTCTGAATTGGTGAATAGGGACTGTATTCTCTTTCCCATCATAAGATCCCCAGTTAAAAGGTTACTGGACTCCAAAACCTGAAGTTGATCTCTGCTGAAGTCCTTATTGTGTCATGATTGTTATTACTACCACATAAACCTTCAAAGATCTGATTTCTGATGTTTGCAGCATATTTCTGGAATAGCTAGAATTTGGCTTACTTAGTTTACTAATTGCAAGGACATAACAAGAATTCTTCCCATTCAAAAAAAAATACACACTGAATTATATTTTTTTAATTACCTATATTTATATATTTTTATTTTATATGTAACTGCATGAAATAAAGGGGGTTTATATATATGTGTAAATGAAAATACATGTTTTCAGTTATCCCTATAAAATCTCCAGTGACTGTTAGGAAATTTTTCAAATCTCCATTTAGAACACAGAGATATATTTGAAATTTCAGGAGGTGCATGCTTGAGGAAAGTAAAGCTAAAAAATAATTCAACATATTGAAGAGAACATTGGATAAATCTTTATGTACATGGTTTAAAGTTGTTATTTCATTTAATTTATGAACACTTACCACTGATATTTAAGTGCAGGTTGCTTTTTTCTTTTGTTTTGTTTCAGTGAACCACTCATTTAATCCCATGTAGCCAGGGTGGTTAGAGTAGAAGCACAGTCATGAACTAAAGTGGTATGATGCACTGCTATAGTGAAAAGAATTTACACAATTTCACATGCTCAACTACTTGGGAAAATTTTAGTCAGGTTAGTTTTCATTATTGCTAAGATCAGACCACTGAGCCTATAGCAAAATTAAACAGTTGGGTGAAGTCTTTTGATGACAATAGCATGCCCTTTTTACCAAGAAACTGTGGAAATGCTCTATGCGTCTTCCCAGCACCCGGAGTCATCCACCCCCATCTTATAATTCAACCTGCAAACAGATTAAGCAGCTGAGTTTGTGGAAAGTGTGTTTACTTTGAGCTAAGAACCCTTGTGTGACACTATAGAGATTCCTCTGACACCTCTGGGAGAGCTACACAGACAGTTCGTACTCATCAGCAGGGAAACCGGGCTGAGAATTCCCAATTTCTTTGTAACCTCAACCGCTTCATACAAATCGCTGTTTGGCAATTAGGCAGCAACTCATTTGTTAGCTTAGCTTTTTATTTCAAAGATGTAGGATGTTCTACATTTCAAAAAGGAACTCACAATTTATAAACCTGTCAATGGAAATGCTTCTGGTATTGCAGTAGTATTAATTATTAACACTGTCTTAAGAGGATGCTTACTGTAATTTAAATTGTGAGTCTGCAATTCATAGCCTAAGTAGGGTTCTAAAATATCTGTTTTCTTGGCTTCTTTTAAATGCCTAAATAAAATTGGATTCTGATGTATAAGGAAAGTATTTTTATCAGCTGCATAAAGCTGTTTCTCAGAATTATTCAGTAAGTATAAACATATAGTAACAATTAAAAATCAGAAGAGGAAAATTATGAGCTTCATTAAAAAAAAACATAATTACAATAATTAAAATTATTTTGAAAAAGGATGTACTTTGTTTCTTCACACCACATAATTTACTAGTGTTCACTATGCCTTTGCTAATCTGTTCTCTGGCAACACTACGGGATTTTTTTAGTATGCCTAAAAACTTTAAGGTTTGCATTTGGCACCATATGCAGCGCTTGCAGTAGAGCTGCAATTTCTCCCCAGCGCTGCCATCCTGTCAGCTGTGTCTGTACCTACCTGCAATTGTTACTTTCTAAACAGGCAATTCAAATAAGAATAGTGCTCCTGTCTTTTCCATCAGGCCACAAAGGATCTAAAAAATTTCTGGATCCTATCCCATACGAAACAGCAGCTGTGAACCAGAAGGGGAGTATATTGGAATCTGTTTACAGTGAACTTGGATACAGTTAATTTCTGTTTATACTGAGGTAGGGTGAGATGACACATCGGCTCCCTGCACCGAGACACAAATTGTGACAGTGTGCTCTTGTCTGTGACGGTGAATAGTCATCCCAGCAGAGGTGGTGGCAAGAAAGAACATGTGAATGCTCAGAGTGACCACACAGATCCAGCAGCATTTGTTTGAATCTAATTTTATTTTGAAATGTTAACAAGGTACATATTAGACTTTTAAGAAAGCACTACTTTAGTTAATGAAGCACATACAAATTTTAACTTCCTGGTGTGTGTAAATAAATACATGTATAATACATGTATAATATATGTATACATGTATAATACACGGTACGTATTTATTAAATAGGAAATTATGACAATCAGTGCAATGCTGTTTTAACTTCTGCTCTGTCAAATGGCTATGACTATAATATTCTATATTTAATTAACGTTCTTAATTCCTGGATAAAAACAAAGCTTAAAGACAGCGGCACAGAATTCAGCAAGAGTATTGGCTCAGGGCCACAGGCCCCCTGCAAATTTGTCCTGCCAGAGAAGCCAGGAGCCAGCTGGTGCATCCCCAGCAGGGAAATGGGGATGACCTGGAGAAGGTAGCTGGAAAAGCCTGTGAATTAATTAATGCCTCTGCCAGCAGAGGAAGCAAGACATTTTAAAACTTCCTGCTGGAACCTCTGGGACTGAGGAGTGGCTACTGATGTCAGTGAGATCAGAGGAGGTTATAATGTAATAGAAAATCAATATTAGCCAATTATCAGTAAAGGCTGAGGCCACTTTTGATGTGTGACTTTTTCCAGGTTATGTTCTAATTTTCTGCAACACCTTTGCAGCTAGAGTGAATTTTAATGCAATTTGTCTATTGAGGACTTGTATTTTTTCTCAAAATTAGTGATTTTAGCTCAGAAAAGCAAAGCTCTCTGTATGTGAGCATTTACACTTGTGTGCACACACACATATAGCTGTGTAAGGTAGCAGCAAAGGGTGTGCATGCAGAATTTCTACATAATCCTCCAAAAGTAAACACAAATCCACAAAGTAATGGTGCAGTGCTAAAATATAAACGTATGAAAATAAACATAAGTGGTGGAAAATATACCTTTTCTTTACTTTTTCAAGGTAGTTCTTAGTGTGAAAAAAGCAAACATATAAGTGATATAAAGCAGAAATTCTTACTTCATGTGTCCTTAACTGCTTATTAAAGACACCTTTTTTGATTTGAGTTTTTTTCTTTTGAGGAGGAAGACAGGGGAGTTACAGATTGGATAAAATACTTCAGAGGATTTAATACAATCCTCTCTATCTTTTTAAGAAATAGATAGTTTTATCATAGGAAATTGCTATATCTCATAAAATAAATACTTTTTGGTATGCAAATCTTTTGGCCACCTAACTGGCATTGTTAATGGAGACACCCTTTTTTAAAGTTGTCCTGGATTTCGCTCCAGCATTTCTGAACACTCACTGCTTTTGTAGTTGCTCACTTAGTTTTGTTCCTTAGTTAATGCTGGTAAATAAGTTGATTGATGACAAAACAAAAACAATCGGTCCTTACCAGAGTTTGACACAGCTGAGAAGAGTGCAAAAAAGTGGAAGAAAAAAGAAGCAAGTATTTATTAAGTGGTTAGAGTCCCCTTCTTCTGCAAGTAAAACTAATCTGCCTCCAGAGTATGGCAGCTGTGTGCATTTCACATCGACATCCAAGACGTTCTCCAGTGCTGGCTGGAGGGTCTAATCTTTCCCAGAATGATCCAAGCAGTGCAGTTCAAGAACAAGAATGAATATTTGAATAATCACACCACAATGTGAGGTGACCCTCCGACAGGGGACTGACCAGATACACATATGGATTTTGGGAGGACGCTCTGATGCTCTTTTTTAACACAGCTGTGGGAAGAATGTGGCTAAGACCCAGTAGTCTTTCTGGAGTATAGCTGGCAAAGGAAACCATGAGGAGAAGAGAATTTAACACATGGGTGTAAGAGAGTCCGTTTCATTGATGCGATCTGAGGGGAATGTCTAATGACTGGAAGAATCAAACTTGGCAATGAAAACACAAAGCTCTTTTCATCAATTCAAACGCAGACTCTAAAGCTGCAGATGGTTACCTCCAGCCTTGCCTATTCAGTGTGGGGTTGTATAAAATGGCACTTTGGTGAATACTAATAGATCAAAACAAAGATTTAATAACATAAAGATGTGGTGTTCATTTTTAAATAAGGATACAGGTCAGTGTCTCAGAAAAGACTGAAATAAGTATCTTTATGTATGGGTCTAAAGTCTCTGGAGATTTTTAACTGCAAACAAGATATCTTTAGTGTGCAGATTGTATTCAATACGGCACAGCTATAGAAGGGAGCAGGCTAAAAGCAAGATTTCTGAATTATTGTACTAATTGAGCCTCTTTGCAGCATGCAAATGCTGTTAACTTGTTATCTCCCTTTTAAAATCATACCTACATATATTTGGTTGGAGCATATATTGTAGCTTGTATGCTTTCAGTTGCTCCTTGTAGATAAGAATGGAGCTAGTTAATTAGAAATTGCAGGCAGAAGCACTGCACAAAAGAAACAAGTTTTACATTCACCAGGACTTAAAGCTATTTGTTTTGGGGGAACTGCTGAATGTCAGATAACTTGACTGGCTGTATTTGAAATTCTAGAGATCCATTTATTTTATTTTCATATTTTGAAGCCGAAAATATAATTTAATGTCTTACTTTATTAAGAAATTACATTTAGATGTTCGGTCTTCCCTATTAAAACTAGATTGCTTCTTTCTTTTTACTTAAGAAACTGACTTCTGGTGAATCTCAGATCAGAATTTTAACTGCAGGAAACTAGGAATACAGCTTCATAGATATTAATAGTTTTACTGATTTCTGTCAGTAAATAACTTGGCATATGTCAAAAGTTATTTTGCTCTTAATGAAAACCACCGTGCTGGTTGCTGCTGTGAGCTCTGCTGGGACTGAATAGTTGGTAATCTTTTAATATCATATAGGGAATCATTTAATTGGTGCTGGCATTTCAAAATGTAAAGTTCTGGTGACTTGTTGACGACTGTAGATTTAGAGCTAGTTTCTTAGTTACAGCAAATTGGCTTAATTCTGTCTCTGAGCTGCATTCATTTGTCTCAGTTAAAGATAGGACCTGTGGTGTACTGAGAAACAGATGCTAGTGAGTACTTTAAAAAGACAAACAAGTGAGGACAAAGTGCTAAGAATCTTACTTGTTGTAGGAAGTTAACAGTTATGGAAGTTTGTATGGAAGGAAATGGGAAGCTAAGGAAGACAGCCCTTTAGCAGTTTAAGGTACTAATGAAGATTTGCAATAGTTCTGGACTTTCAAGACTGGATCAAAAGTTATTAAAGAGGTTCAACACGGAAAGAACTGCTTGATGAAGACCAATACATTGGCTGCCTCATGCAATGATTAAAAGCAGATTATAAACTCTATGGGGCCCATAAGAGAGATACATAGTCTCCACAGGCAGACTTTTATGGTGTTTAGGAAACCCACACCAGCCAGATGGAAGATTCCCAGGCACGCAAAAGTACCACACACCCCAAAGAATTCTGCAGTGCAGCAGAGCTGATGCAAAGTTTCTTTGGCATGCAAGACATGAATAGGAACATGAAAAGTCTAAAACAGAAAATATAGTGACAATCACATCATAGCATATGTGAAAATATTACCATTAACTAGGGTAGCAATAGCAGGGAATGTAAATTTATTTGATCTAGGGGCATTAAGCTTGGAGGTAGCCTGCTTTAGGAATTTTGTGAGGAATTAAAATTAATTGTAATGTGTAAAGAAAGTCATGTGTGATCTCACTGAAAGCAGTACATAGTAGGGTCAGAATTTATTTAAATGCTTGGAATTCTGTGCTAATGCCACTGACTCCTCTCAGAAAAATTCCCCTCAGACTGCACTAATATTCCTGGTGTAATGATTAATTTAAAAGTCTTGTAGAGATACCTGTTTGTTGTAATAAAAGAATTCAGTGCAGGCTCAGAGAAATTCAACATGCAGAGTGAAATCAGTTTTCTGGGTTTGGAAGAAATAAAATATTGAACTAGTATTCAAATTTAGGTTGAGCTGAACAAAATTAGCCACTGGTGGCATATTCTCTGGACTGTTGTAGGTATACTGCATTTCTGTATCACTAGGCAGATCTTGTCTCCCTTGGTAAGACTAACTTATTATTCATGCTGTACAAAAGGAAATATATCCCTTTTGCAAAGCTGTAATGAAATGTATTTTCCACACTGGATTATATTATCTTTACTGGATGACACTTCATTTTCCAATTTTTGAATTGCGTACTCCATGTAACAGTTCAGGTGGGATTTGCAGGCTGTAGTGGAGGGAGTGCCTGATAATTTAGCACCACTATGACTGATTACTTCCCACCCCAAAGAGAACCTAGGTTAGCATAAGCAGCAAATGTCTGATTGAAAAAAAAGCAAAACAATTCACATTTTGTCTTTGCTGCCTGGATTCCTTGGAGACCCAAATGGGAAAGCACGTGCTGAACCAGAATGATGCCCACTGTTTGCACCCAGATCTGTGCAGAACAGCATGACCTCAGATGTTTTCTTTCGAAAGCTTCCCTGGCAACTGTGACCCCCTGCCCCAGTCTAAGTGGTTGTTTGGGATCAGAGGTACTCCTCTGAGGTGTGACATAATGGAGCTGTTTTCTCCTCCATCTGAGGAGATCCTCATTCAGATCTCCTGTATCTTAGGGAGATGTTTTAGCCATGCATATTGAGTCTGGATGCTCTCTATTTCTTGCCTTAAAGTAGTACCACATAGCAGAAAATAATGCAGGTTTTTCAGACCAGAGAGCATTGGAATAGCCTGCTTGCTTCTGAAAAGTGAGACCTGGTTCTGAAATCCTAGGACTTTTTCTCAGTTTTATCCAATGCCCATAGAACAGAAATGCAAAGCCAGTATCAGAATGCCCATCTCCCATTTTACAGGTGAGCACACTCGGTCACCACCCACAGAATCACACTTTCAGGTCTAATAATTCTTCTGTATTAGCTTCAGAAAAAGGAGTAGAGAAGACTCTTTGGCTGTGAAGTGTACAGCTCTCCTGAGAAGTGGGAGATGGGGGTTAAAACCAAGTTTTTCTTAGCTTGGCTCTAGCTGACAGTCCATATATTTTTTTTATACTTGGTCTAAAAAGGAGGAGTGGTAGTACTGTTGTTATTTTTTTTAATCCTAAAAGAAACAAGTGGCCATTGGTTAGTTTTAGAGAAGGGCAGCTTGAGGACTCCTGGGCAGCTTGGAACAAGACGCTTAAACTGAGGGCCTGAGATTTTTAAAAAGAAAAAAATAAGAACCAAAACACCCTATTTGCCCAGTTTAACAGCACCCTCTCCTTAAACTGGTTGTTGTGAATCCCATCCCAAGGTGCTGCCATGCTCTCTGTGCAAGGAGGAGGAGAAACACACAGAGCATACACAGAGCTGCAGATCCCATTTTCAATGCCAGAGTCCTGAAAGACAGATATGGTGATGTTCAGAATTACTGCAGATACAACCCTTGGTAGTACTGGTGATTCATAACATATTTTGGCATCTTGTTTTCATTTGTAGACATCCCTCAATAGAGCAGTTTGTGGTATCAGTACCACAAGTCTCATACAGTTGTAATGTGTGATATTGCCAGAGCAGATTATGGGATATCATTCTCATTAATATTTTGGGTGTCATCTGATGGTTTATGATCGATGCCAGAATTAGGTTCAGTGACGTACTAAAACAGGATAAAGACAAAATATTCTAGCCAAGGGGAAAGACAGATGGGCCATTCCTGCATTCCTTGCACACCCAGGATATCTGTCCATTGACTACAGGGAATTTCGTGTGGATGAAGAATTCAAAACTGAGCATGCAGTCTAAATCAAGTATTTATTTTCTTTGTGTAGCTGTGGTTTACATTTACTTAACCTCTGTAAATTGTGGCTTGTGGTGCAGATATTGTTTTCTTAAAGTATGGATAGTTACAATATAAACACAAATATTTATTATCATTTGAATATTTACTGTCTCAGCCTTTCATGAAAATATAAGCAGTGCTGAAACTTCATTCTCTCAAACACTAAAAATGTATTCTATGAAAGTCAAATGTTTTCAGAGTCAACATAATAACAGCATCCCAGTTTTTGACCTGTGTGTTCATTTACAGTTTGCTTATAGCTGCTTCACAGAGATGGAAGTTTGTAGATTACAACATGGTTTTATTGATTTATCAGTAGCAAAATACACTAAGTATACTCAGTAAACTGGATCAGCTAGCTCTTAGGCTTGTATTGTATAATATCAGCTTGTTGTGGAATACTTCAGAACAAAATCAGAATGTTGGCATAGTTAACATCAGTGGTGTAAACCAGACTTGGAAAGACTAATATTTAGTAAGGCAAATAACACAAACAAATTAGATTTTGAAGTTGTTTGCCCAATAGGAAGAAGCATGCTGATACAGTATTTGTAAGCCTATAGTTAACCATTCTATGACAAATTATTAAATAACTTTGAAAAGCAGGTTGAGTGCTCCTTGAAGAACAGCAAAACTTTTCTCAGACTTGCTTTTTTTTCCCAAGATGATAAAATGAGTGTCACAGCAAATAATCATTTGCTTTAATATTTTATATCCAAATAAAATAAATCCATGGAATTTACATTGCCGTTACTAAATAGTATTTGGTTTGTTTGCAAGAGTCATTTATTTGTGGCTTGGCTGAAGGAATCAAAATAAATTTGCGGTTCTTTCTGTTAATACTCACACTGTTTCGTAACATATGCAAAAGATTGAACACTGTCAATGTATGTGCAGAAGCTCAACAAGAAACTCCAGACTTTCTAAAGCTTCTGAATTATGTATCTTTTAGAGAATTGCTAGAACAGTTCTTTACAGCAACAAACAGAAATAACTCACTAGGCCTGCGAAGTATTTAATTTTAAGCAAAATTGAAATAATTTAAATTTTTCCACTGCTTACAATTAAGTATAAATTTACTGAAACAACTGTTTCAGTAAACATGAAACTGAAACAAGTTCATGTTTCTAATCTAATACTGAGTCATTAATTAACAGCCAGATTTTTCTGTAAGGCCTTTAAATTTTTTTAGCAATATTTTTCAGAAAGGGCTCTTCAATTCTATTTATAGGTATGAGCCTTAACCCCATCATTGCCACTAGTTTATTGGCAAGTTGCTCAGCTCTCCCTTTCCACATTTTTGCTATATGTCATGTAGGTATAAGTATATAGATCTAAACACCAAGTTGTTGGAAGGCATTGTATTTTAGGACTAAATTTTATCATTTCAGCTTCAGATTATGGAATTTTATGCCCACAGAAAGTACCAAAATTCAGCCTTTTAGGCAGAAGACATTGCAGGTAATGGAGAGGTGCATAATGACATTACTATATTTGGCGCTTTATTCTGTACCTCATAATACATCCATCTCTATCACCTCAATCTTTTATTTGATAATTTAAATTATTTGAAGTTTTTAATAGACTAAGATCTACATCTGATAAAAGGGATATCCTCAGTGGTAAACTCAGCATAAAAGAGGTTTCACAGATCTCCAGTTCTAAACACTGAGAAAATATTTTATTTTATGCTTTTGAAGAATTTCATCAATCTAGATGTAAAGCCAAATTTTTATGCTTTCATCAGCAGAAATTTAAAGGCTTTCCTCCTACAATCAGTCCCATTCATGCCACCACCAGGCAGAAGTACCACCAAGGCCTGAGTCTGCAAGCTCACTAGTTCAGAAGATGCACTACTTCTCCCCTGTGTTAGCCTTGCTTTAGAATTCACTCACCTCCCAGGAGAAAAAAATCAGTCCCAGTTGGATGGCAGGAACATGGAGAAAAATAGGCCCATAAGGCCAGTGAAAAAAAATCTCCTGGGAATTGTCGTGCTAGAATGGTGCAGAAGACAATTGGAGACAGTCTGTCTGCCAGCTACTGGAGAGAGGTTACTGAAGCTTAGAAGTGGAAAGGCTTTTTTCACCTGAATGACCTCAAATCACTGATAACTTAGTAAAAAGCCTATGAAGTATTTTAAGGAGCACTACGCATGTGTAGAAGACACTTCGGTCTGTGATGCTAAGTCTTTACTGGTATTTTAAAAGCCCATTTTTTGTGTGTAAATGAGCAATTAGGTATCTTTTCTGGTTTTATCCCTGCATTAGAGACCCCTTGGCAAGCATCACCATAATAGACAAGTTTCATGCTGATAACATCTAAATAATATATTGCAAACATTAAGAGGAGCAGACAGTGCTTCACCCACTTTTTTTGTTTAGTTTTTTTGTTAGTCCACTACCGAGGGAAGATTGCTTTTATTTTTTTAACTAGAAATACTTTGTGAAAATGTGACTAAGTGTGAGCCATCCTGAAACCAGGAGAAGTCTGTGGGTGCCACTGGATCACACCGTAAGGGTGGGGAGTTTGCCTACCAGCCTGAACACTTTACAAAGGACTTTTCACAAGTGGGAGAGTAATTAAATGCTTTCCTCTTACACACAAACCCATTTCCATTGTCTCTTGGTCTCTCAGTGATATCACAGAAGCCATTCCAGCTCTGGTGCTGCTCCATCATTTATGCAGGAAGACAAATCTATTACAAAATCAACAATTGTTGATATGACAAATTAACAATTATTTTGAATGTAAAGTGGAAGGATTTGATGATGGTTTATAGGAAGGAATTTTCTCTCCACAAACTCCAGGTTACTCTTGGTCACGAGTTTGGGAGCTGTCTAGAGCACAAAGTTGGAAATGCTGTCACTGTATGGAGTAGGCTTCAATGTCAAGATTTCCCCTTAAAAAAGAGACCAGCTGTGACCCTAAATGAGTAGAAACAGTTAACTGTCAGTGCTAAAAATAATTCAGGTTTACAAGAGAAGCTGTATAAAAGGTTTCTCTGGCACAAATAGAAACAGTAAACTGCATAAAATTTGCAAATAAACTGTTAGACTAAAGCTTAAATATTGTGATTAAATAATCTGGCTGGTATCATTTGACTGTCACATGCCAATGTATACTCTGTATCAATTACTGTTAATTTTTACCTCTTTAATATCACTCTCAAGCTCAGATATGAATGGTCCATTCAATCTCTGCTTGGTCTAAATGATAAACATGCTGTAGATATCAATTTACTGAAACACGGGCAAGGCTATAGATTAGTGGTTTCAGGTTTTCAGGTTTTCATTATTTTTCTTTCTCATAAGCTCATTTATTTTAGGCAACAAGTATATGCTGTCCTGAGAAAGCATTTGAAAGCCAAGGAGCAATACCTTTCACAAGGTGGCATTAAATGCAGCATAGATGCAAAGTCCTGATTCAGTATTATCCTGTACTGTGTAGCAATCTACATCCATGCAAAGCGGGGTGAAATGCTGTCAAAACAGACCAACTGTGTTTACCACTCACTTTTCCTGCTGGTAGTGATGGCACAAGGTGAATAGTAATGGTGAGCTAGCTCATAATCTTCCAAACAGAAGGTAGAGAGCAAACAATTTGACAAGATTAGTTATTGTGGACCACAGATAAAGGCTTAATATTTTAGCCAAGGCCTGTGTAAGCTGGGTTTATTTTGAAATATGTCTGCTGTCAGGAGCCCAACTGGCTGTATTTACTTCTAAGTTTAATCATATACAGAATTACTCTTTTGGGTTGAGAAGACGCTGAAAGGGATTTAATAGGAATGCTTGTTTTGTGACAGTGCTTTTCAGAGGCAGAATGGCTTGGCCTGCCAAATTTAAGGCCTGGAAGTTTAATGGAACATACTTTTTGGAGTGACATTACAAACAGTGTTGGGCAGGCAGGAATTGGCAGCAGTACCTACAGAGCGATTAGATTCAACACTGTGGTCTACCACAGTTTAGAGCTCGCTGATGCTGCTAAATCAGTTTCTAAGACTTGTGTTTAAGACCAGAAAGGACCATTAATACCAGTCAGTCCAGCCACCTGCCTAACACAGGGCACCAAATTTTACTCTTGTAATTCCTGCATCAGGTTCAAAACCACTGCTGAAGTCCAGCATGTGGTTTAGAAAGAAGCCCAGGCTCTGATCCAAAAGGTGCAGAGGGCACTTTGTTAAGCAGAGAGAAGGCAGCCCAGTGCATCTGAACCACATGTAGTCTTTACCACTATGGTGATTCATGAAAGGCTTGTTACAGAGTGGTGTATGACCATTAAATGCAAATGGTAATGTTTTTGGTGAGTCAGTCAAAAATTATTATTGTTCAGTATATTGCTTTGAGGTGGTAAATATAATACCTGAACTGAAGAAGAATTAAAGATGCAATAAATCACCCAGAAGTAAGAAAGTGATGCCTCTGTAGCATGATAGATAGGCCACTCGCCACTCACTGACATTCCAAGATTTGATGCAGTCAATATTTAACCATTTTATTCTGTTGAAGTAGTCTCAATATTTGAAACTGAGAACAAGCCACCCCAGCACCCAGTGTTAGTGCAGTGCTGCTCCCTTCAAAGGGAAGCAGCTGGAGCCATTTCCCCATAGAGGTGAAAGGAAAGGCAATTAGGTGAGGTTTTTTTGGATGGCCACTCACTGAGCAGTCAGTTATTCATTGAGCTGTACTGCTAAACTACTCCTAATGCTTTTTTTCTGATGCATTTTATTTATCTAATATATTTCAGATGCTTGGTTTCTAAAGGGAATCCATGTTAGCAAAACACATTCCACAAGAAGCCAGGACTCATGCAAGTTAGGCCATCTTCATAGCCTGAGCCTAATCTTATCTACTGGAAAGATAACCAAGGGTTATAGTTTAGGTTTATAAGCCTTTATATAGTATTTCAAAATCTAGAAGGGTTTTGTTTTTAAAGCTTAACTCCTCCATCTGCAGGTAGAAGCTATTGTCTTTGTCCAGTCTGTATATTGCTTTGCAGATTAGGAGATAGGCTACTTGAAGGATGCCCTTTTCTTTTGGTTGGGAATCCATTTGGACTATTTCTGGGGCATGATGCCCTGGAAGATCCCTCAGTGATGATATAACTGACTCATTCAGAACTTGTGGATAGAGGCCACTGCTGTCCTTTGGGGTGAGTTCCTTGTGTGGAAGGATGTACTGATCATGAAGCAGTGTGGAAGGATGTACTGATCTATGTGGATTTACACAGATGCAGAGTTTTTACTTATCCCGAGGTATGGATTAGAGACAGACTTCTTCAGCAGAATGTCAAAGAGGAGAACAAGCCAAAAATGTGCATAAGAGCACTAGAGACCAGTACATAACAGTTTTGCAACCATACATCTAGATTCTGGACTCCCAGAGCAAACTTCTCTGTCAGTCAGGATATTAAGTCTGCTTTATGGAGACTTATTCTAAAAATAAAACAATTTATATTCAAGACTGAATCAAGCTCTTGAAGGCTTTGCTAAAAAACAAAGCAGACTGTCAGATAGGTGAGGAACTACCTGAGAACACTCCATTTAATAGCATACACTCCATGCAGGCATTTTGTCAGATGTATTCATAGGTAATAAAAGAACACAGTCTTAAATAACTGGCAGAGGAGTTGAGAATTCATCTTGGGGAAGACACACCTAGCAACGTGCTTGTTTAGGTAGCATTGGTCTGAAGATGAGGACCTTCTCAAAGCTTAGCAACACTTTTAAAACACTTTTAAAAGTACATGTTCAAACCGGTACTAACACAGCAAATCTCTCAGGGGAATCTTACTATTTCTGTATTGAAACATAGATTCACCTGATTCATTCCAAATTTGTATTGAGGAAGAATTAAGCTACATCAGTTCAAGACTCTTCACAATGATGATCTTTTGCTACCTTCATAATAATGATGGACCATATGCCCCTTCCCTGATTTATGGTTTGTTTTGGTTTTGTGTTTTTTCCATTTTGTGGGAGCACTGAGATGAGCGTCTAGGAAGCAGGTAGCGTAAATAAAAAATACTTCTATCTCTCATCTTTGTGCTTTTCATGGATGAAGATTCTATCTATTCCGAAAAACAGAGGACTTCTTGGCTTTGGTTATGCTTAAGTCAGTATAAGTAGAACTAAACCTCTCCATCTGAATGTATAGTTTGTTCCTGTATTTTATATACCATTTTGTATTCTTTTGCATGCACACACACAATAATTGCATAGAGAATGCTCAAATGGCATTTGCTAAGGCAATTCATTTGGTAAAGGACAGGTTTTCTAGAATTACTTGAGTACAAAGAAATAGCAAAGGTTATCTACTGGGACTTTCCACACTCTCTTAGCAAGACGTTGAAATCTGTGAAATTGAGGAGGGAGTCCGTAAGAGGTTTTGCTGAACATTTCTAAATGCATCTGTCTGTCCTTGCATTTGGACCCTCATCACTGCAGATGAGTTGCCCACCATATCATTCTTCTATCTGACCTAAACCACCAATGGAAATACTTTCTTGCTGAAGGACTTACTTGGTTGCTTCATGAAATGCAAAGTCAATTAATATCTTACTTAAATCTCAGTGTCATATTGTGCATTTAATTTATACTATGAGGACTGTTCCATCCACAAGCAAAAAGACATGTCCTCTGCTAAATCAGTGTCTTAGTACAGAGTCAAATGTAGTAGTGCTTTCAGTTAAGTATAATAGGAGATTATACTGGCAGATACATCATGATAGCCCAACGTATTAAAAGTTGCTTTCTTCCAGTCAGTGTCTCCCATATTTTGAATGGTGTCTGCAAATGCTGAGACTTTTAGGGTAGTTCCCAGCAGCTACTATTTGTCTGCTGAGATATTTAAGTTAACTTTGATCTTGAGGTATAAGACTATTCCTTCAGTTCACCACAGATCAAAGTACTCAGCCTGTAAACGGAGCGGCCTGCAACATCCCACCAGGCTGGGTACAGAGCCTTATGGACATGGGGTAAGTCTGCCACCCTCACCCTTTGCAGGTAGTGCCTTATTGACACAAACAGCCTTGTTATCTGCCTTTTATTACTCAGAAAGAAAAATGGTGCTTAGTGTGAGTTGGGATAGCAGAGTTGGGCCCTTGGTGAACAAAGAGTTCAGGATTATCTTTCCGAAAGCCCCCCGAGGCCTGTATCAAGAGTTATTAACCACTGATTCAGCCTATAGCTTTATTTTGTAGGCTTAAGTGGGATTTCAGTGGTATATTGGGTCTTGTGTCTGTGTAGGGGTGAATTTTGCCCTCTGTTATTTTATCTTATAAATAGCCGTTACAGTTTCTCTTTTACATTATTGTTTAAATCTCTTTCAAAGGTTGGTTTCTTAATCCCCTGCTGCTTTTTTTTTTCTTTCTTCTAATAAAGAATAAATAAATTTGCAAATCCACACATGACTGAAACAAAAGGTAAATAAGCCCTGCACTGTTTGTGTTTGGTGCGGGATACCTCATTTTGATGATTTCAGTCATCATTCATTTGAAAAGCAGAAGCTATGATTGTTAAGCCTCATTATTTTCAATGAAGCCTGACAGTTTCAAGGTTAAACAGAAGACAGCTACTTTCATCCCAGTGGTATTTCTCTTCAAACATGGGCAGCTCTTCACTAACTTGTCTGCTTTGGTGTGCAGTGTCATTGCTTGGTCACAGAGTGGTGCACATCTAAGCCCAATTGCAGTGCAATGTGTAATCAGTGACCTCCAACCTATGTCTCCCCAAATGAAACCTCAATTATTCTAGTCAGTTTTTCCCTACTTGTATAAGCTACACAGTATTTTTTAACTGATTGGTGAGTTAAATAAGCCACAGTGTCACATTTTACTATTTTTCTGCTGTCTCCCAGAAAAAAATTTACAGCCCAAACCTTCTGTTTGTCCAGACAGCTTGAAATGTTTCTCCTGTGCTTTATGTCTCTGAAACACAGTAGAAAGGATGCTAGTGTGAGAAAGAGACCTCCAGTGGTTATCTAAGTTGCTGAAGAAACTGCAGTGCCTCTAAACATACGTGCTATTAAAAATGAGGACTGATTGATCTACTACTGCTTTCTGAAATTGCACACAGACTAACAACTGATTTAATAGGGAAATTTGTCAATAAAAGAGGCTGAGGAAACTGTGACCTATCAGTAACTCAGTTAAAACCATTAGAACCCAGAAAACATTGATTATCCACTGGGAGAAAACTTTCAGGAGTAAATAATATGAAAGTCTTGACTTTATACTTGCATGGACTAACTGCACTGAGCTATGACTGTCTGGGTGTTGCCTTCTTTAAGACAAGTGCAGTGGATGTATGTTACAAAACCAGGCAAAGTGCACTAGTTGGATCAAAAAGAAAAGTGATACATGGAAAACTGAAGGGAGAGGAGGTGCTAAGCAGTGGTTTTTCACCCATGCTTTCACTCCTTTAGAGTCCCTGTGGAACAGCTAGAACCAGCTAAACTATCCACATACATTTCCTGGTGTCTGAGTAGGTGACTTAGGGTGGTGAATTCTTAATCTCGTTTCAGGAATTAAGTCACCTGGTGAGTACAATGAAAGGTGTAGCTTCATAGTGCTTGGTGGTTCCTGGAAAACAAGAGTGTTTCAATACGTACCATGTTCATTAGTCATGACTTGTGGCAATAAACCCAAGATGTGTTAACTAGTTTTCCTGCACTGCACTTACTAATGCATCCATGCGATAAAATGAATTTTGCAGTTTTGATAAAGCTGTGTTATTTTAATTTCCTATCTGCATTCCTCATGTCTCATATTAAAGGAAAAAAAACAAAAAACAAAAAACAAAGAAACCTATCTTTTCAGATAAGAAAAAATTATCAAGTTTGCAACAGTGAATGCAGCTATTGGAACTTGCAACTTTCCTTATCCATTATGGAATTTGAGTATAAAATATGCTGGACACAGCTCTAAAGGTGTTCTACTGCACACAGTATCTGCTTTTATATAGTTGGTTTATTTGTGGGAGAGCTTTCATTGAAAGACTCCACAAAATACCAATAAATTGAAGAAATAGCTTCACTGCATGATTACTGGAGTGGTGAACATAAATGTGTAAATTATAAACACTGAACAAATTCAGCTCTTTGCATTTGCCTATAGAGTTTAACAAAAGGAAAAAAACCCACAAAAAAAAAAAAAAACACCAAACACAAAAAACACAAAAAAAAAACCCAAAAAACAAAAACAAAACAAAACAAACAAAAAACCCCAAAACAGACAGTGATGTGCTGGACATACTTTTAACCTGTGCCTTAAAACTGAATTAAATGACTCTCTGTCCTACTTATTGGAGTGTTCATCTTTCTGTGGCGTTGTCAACATAATAATGGATACAGGCCACCTTCAAAATATCATCATCCACATTCTCAGACTGTTGCCTTGTTGAGCACTTTTTAGAAGTTTTTGACATTAAAAATTGGCATAAATTTAAAAAGTGGAGAGTATCTGTTAGAGGCAAGGTATTTTTTAAGGGGAAACAACAGGTAAGTGTTATATTTGAGCCATGGACCACTCATATTTTACAAAGTACAGGAATTGAATGTCCTGCTGACAAATGTGTATGTGCCACAGGACTGCAGTCCTGGGGTTTGTGTTAATGCCTTATGGGGACCTTAGCTGCTACATAAACTACAAAAGGAAAGGGAGTTGATACATACCACTGACTGCAGATGGGTTGGGCTGTAGGTTAAAAAGTTTTTCGTAAGTTGTCTGCATTTTCCCTTAATGTCTGTCTTTTACAGTAGTGCTTTGTTTCCGAGCGTGACCACCACCAGGACAGCTTGGTTCAGTGCAAACACTGTCTCTTTCAGCCAGAACATTCCTAACGTTAGCTTCCTTTTTTTTTTTTTTTCTCTCCTCTCCGTCTTCCCTGCCCCCTCTCAGGTTGGAAAGGCTCGTGGACGTCCTGAGGAAGAAGGTTGGAGCAGGGACCATTAGGACCGTGATCTGATTGAAAGCTGTAGTCTAAGGAAGCATTCACATCTGGTGACCAGGCTGCTTCATTCAGCACTGTGTAAACACTAAAGCCTTAACTTAGCAAACAGTTGTTAGAAGTGGGACACTCCAGCGACATTCCAAGCTGAGATAAAATCAAATCATAAATGTTTAACTACTTTGCTGCTGAGTTCTGTGATTTGTTGAAATGTTTCACTGCAAACATGTATTTGTTTTTAAGCAGATGCATTGTGGCACCACGTACTGTGAAAAATGATGTAGATGCTTATTTTAACAGTCTGTCCTCTCTGTGTTACTAGACGATAGTCTGTTACAAGGCACAGCTTGATCATTTGCAGCTACTTCAGGCTTCAGGTGCAAAATCCTGCAAAGCAGGAAAATTGCAGATAGCGACTGTGGCTACATCTAAGGGAAGGATACATAGATAGGTCCATACACTATTGAATAGCTACAGTATAGTACAGTTAGGTTTCCCTTGAGGTACAGCTTCCCAAATTGCAATTTGAAAGCCTTGTGACATTGTACCATATCTCAGACAGTGGGGAAGGTTTTATGTGTTGGTTTTAGTCATTCCTCTATCCTTTCCTATGAGAGAAACCTCTCATATATTCAGAAATCACCTTACAGCATTAAAATTGGGCTTTTCAATGTAAGGTGCATCCCTGATCTCTTTTCTATAAGATTCTTTGCCTGCTTCTTTTAGACTTCTGATTGCTATGCAGTACAAGAGTACCATCTAGGCTGGGTTTAAGGCCAGACTTTCAGCCCCATGCTTTGTGTACTCCTGAAGTGCCCTGGGACTGAACTCAAAGGCTAAGAGGTAGATTTTCTCAAGGAGGAGAGGAATTGAAGAATGAGAAGGAAACTTTGGGGTACACAGACATTATAGACCTTGGTGATACAGGACAGCTGAACCTGAAGTTGTTTTTGTGACCTGAACATCTTCATGTATTTGGTACAACTTTGTCACATAACCAAAGAGCACCAAAAAACTCAGATAAACACTTGTATTAACCAGATCAAGAAGGCAGCTGTAATCTCTAAGCAGCCCAAATTCAGTAATGAGTCTCAGAAGCATAGTGGACTTTAAGCTACTCCCAAGAGTAGCCAGCTCAAGCAGGATGGGTGTAGCTCTTAAGGCTCCAACTTGCCTACTCTGATTTGTATTTCATGTTGTTATGCTGTCTTCCCTCTTAATGTTTGCTTGTGCAGATGTCATGATAGGGTAGGCTAGTTGAAAAAAATGAAATTTTAATTTTGGATAGGGGGAGACATTTTTATGCCTATTTTTCCTTTCAGGCCAGGAGATCAGTAGCATTCCTCCAGGCCAAATTTACTCAACTCACTTCTAGAAACTTCTGAAGTGCTCCTTTTTAACCTTTGGTCAAACCCAAGATAGCCAGTGAGTCTGGAGTCTCTCCCCCACACTTATTCAGTGAAAGGAAAGTTTAATTCTTTGGAACTGGAACACTGTCACCCACAGCTTCCAGCACTTTAACCTTCTCCCATGTGATGCTGTCTGGCACTTGGGTTACTCAACTGCTCTTTTTCCTACTGTTCTCATTGAGCTTTAGTGCCCTGAGTGAAAGACAAGATCTCCTGAGCTGTTAGTGCTTTTCAGACATTTCTGTTTTAAGACCATACTGTGTTAGACCAAAGGTCCAACTAGCCCAGGGTCTGCCTTTGGCAATAACCAACAGAAAATGCCTGGGCAATGGTGTAAAGTCAGGCCAGCACTATTGTCCCTCCTCCCCAATGATGTCCCAGGAATTTCTTATTTAGACACTTTCTGAGCCAGAAATGCTGTCTTTGTATTTAGCAGCATTTTTTCATTACCTGTTTTTAAATCCATTTACACTTTTAGTATCTGCTTGTTCTAGTCATGAAGCCTTATGCAGTTAATGATGCACTGAATGAAGAAATATTTGCTTATATTTGTTATGAATCAGCTCTATTCTTTTGCAATCAGCTCTATCTTTTGCTACATGTTGTAAGAGAAACAGTGAGCAACCATTCTCAGTTCATATTTTTTCCCCATCTCTTGTGATTTTATATTTTTGACATCCTTCTCCTCCGTCTCTTTTCTAGAGAGAGCCCCTATTCTCTTGTAAAGAAACTGTCTTGTGTTTTTATTTGGCCTTCTCATGCTAATCTATTTCTTTTCCTGGTCTGCAGTGTTTTTACTGAGATAGAACCAGATTTGTGCCTGGTATTCAAGGTATGGAGAAATTATTACTTTAACAGTTGTCATGATGATGTGGTCTGTTTTATTCTCTATGCTATTTGTATTAATATTTAGCATTGGATTTGCTTTATATTATTTCTTGGAATTAGTATTGCTGTAGTAATAACAACAATTCTAGATCTCATTGCTCAGTTATAATATCCAGCCCGGAGTTCATCATAAGGCATTTGAAGACAGAACAATTTTCTGAGTACATAACTTTGCATTTATGGGTACTGAATGTCACCTGCCCTTTCAGAATGCATTCTCCGGTGACCCTGAGTTCTTATTCCATCTCTTCTCACAGCTCATTTTTACTGCTCACAGTAACACAGTATCATCAGCATCTTCATGCTGAATATCTCCAAATTAACCTCTTTTTCAAGGTGGTTTCTTAGTTAAATTGAATGACATGGGCTTCTGGAGCAAAGATCTCTGTAGGAGAATAAGGTAACTTTCCTTCACTATGAAAATTAGAAACTTATTCTTACACATTGTTTTAATCTTACTTTTAATTACTTATTTTTCCATGTAAAGATACTCCCTCTTCCTCTTTCACCACTTTGATGAGGAATCTTGTTTGCTGCTTTGGAAATGCAAGTTTACTGAATCAGGGCTTGTTTTCCATGCATGAATGTGCTAAATTCCACTTCTCCCCAGGAGCAGAAAGAAGTCCTCACTTTGCCCCAACTCTTTGCAGATCATCTTACGAGTGCAGGCTCCATGCAGCAAGACTGACTTACATCCTCCTGTATCAGTTGCCTTTGTCTAGGAAAGCAGGACTGGCCAGGCAAAAGCAGTCTAGCAGGATTAATGTCAGATACAAATGATTGTGGGTAATACTCAACTCAGTAAAATTAGGTGATAATTTTGCATTGTAATTTTCCTTTTTACACATGGTACCCAAGTGAAAAAATATTTCCTGAATGTCTTATATCTTGTACCAAGTAGTCTGAATTTCAGTGAGATTTTTAGTTGAGTTTTATCATCCTGTAGATAAATGACTTAGAATCATAATTAAATTAGGAGTGATTTCTTAAATTCAGCTAGAAATATTTGTCTTCTTTGAAAAGAACCTTGGGAAATTTACTGTGCTGAGAGGTGAAGATTTAGAAAAGGTTGGGTTCTCGCTCTTCCTTGCTAACAACCTGGTGTGTGGTCTTTGGCAAATCCCTTAGTGACAGTCATAAAAGGTATGCAGCCCCTGAAGAGGTGCTTAGGCTCCTCGGGGGAGTTTGCAAAAGCATCTCTGTGTCTAACATCAAAACACTTTCACTTCTTCACCAGCTGAAGTGAACAGCACAAATCACACAGGTCCAGTAATGCAAGCCCAAACCTTTAGTGCCCTTGAGTGAAATTCTGGCCCCGTTGAACCCAGACTGTTTTGCCTTTCAGTGTAATTCTGGTCTCGCGTGTAGAAATAGGTGATAATGATAGCAAGGGTTAATTATTTTTTATCAATTTCTTTGTTCATTGAGAACTGATTGATGTCCACGGAAAGCTCTGAAGGTGGAAAGAAGCCTGCCCTATGTAGAAGACAAATGCAATTTTTACTTCTGTTGTAATTTATGAGAAAAGGATGAGATTGCCTCTGATTATGTACCAGGAACAGCAACTCATTTGCCTCCTGATGGTACAGCAGTTCATGATGAAAGGTGGCTCACCATAGGTAATGCTTATGGTGGCAGTAATAATTACTGGTGACATTAGTGTCCCTGCTGTCTTGAGGTTCACTGAGATACTCAGAAACGTCCTTCCCCTCTGAGATTTTGTGTGTTTCTTTTGGTGATCCTGCTGCATATTATGCATTGTGAGCCATTTCTGGTATATGCCAGGGTAAAATATGTAAATAGCATCATGTTGGCTCGGGATAAGAGCATTATTAATGCTTTTCAGCACTAATTATATTCATAGTAAGCCTTCCCTAAGCCCTCGCTAATTAACAATATTGTGACAAATCAACTTTAACAGAAAAAAACTGTGGACCTTTAGTCATTTAGTACTGTTTTTCATTCAGCCCACAGCTCAAACTTGGTAACACAGCTTTCTGTACTAGTGTTGGGAAAACTGCTGATATTTGAAAAGTTCAGAGCCAGCTCAGTCTTCTTAGTGGAATCCTGTAGATGAAGTTGGTTTGATTCCTCTTTAAATGTAATCACAAGAAAGTAAGATTCATTGGTTAATCATTAATACAGCGAATATTAAAATTGTTTTCATAAATAAGCCATCATATTGATATAATTCAGTAATGGCAATATGTTGTCATGGGCTCATTTGTTTACTCCAAATCACAGGATGTTTTATAAGGTACCTTAATATTCAAATTAAATGGCTTTCTAAATATTCTTGCCAAGTGATCAAGACTTGTAACATCCCTAATCCACGTGCACAAATGAACTTGCTATCTAAATGTCAGTATTTCTCTGTATCTTTATTTTCTTCATTTACAATAATTCCAGATTAAGCCTGTTAGGTTTGGTTTTTCTCTTTTTAATTTGTACCCCAAAAGATTTTCCTCCCATGCAAGAATAAACTGTGAGGCACACGAAATGACTGACCAGCAGTTTCTCTGATACTGCTTTTGCTATGATGACAGCATTACACCTACTGACTCTTATCGCCGTACCATTTCACATCAGGTCTGCAGACCTGGACTTTCTCTGTTTGTTTTTCTCATGCACTGGTAAATAAAATGTATTCACAAGTCCAAAAAACCAAAGTGGTATTCTCATATTAGGTTGATTATAAGTCAGCTGTTGAGCTTCAGTGGTCTAAACATTTCATTCTTCAGTTTTGTTGGGAGCACACGTGTTCTGGGAGGCTTTTAAACAAATACTTGAAATGGTTGAAAGATTTACATTGCCAGTGCCTAGCTAAATATGTAGTCTTAAGAAAAGACATGGTTTATTTTGGCACCATTTGAAAAACTCAAATATTTTAAACATTTGTTAAGTTTGAGCTTGCACATTTGAACTAAAAGTTTGCATTCCAAAATTGCATCTCGGGTTACCTGTCTCTCTCTCTTTTGTATTTTATAATCCCTGTATTAAAATAGTCTTTGCAAAAGAAGTTGGGGTTTGGGGTTTTGGTTTGGGGGGGGTGTTGTTTGGTTTTGATTGTTGTTTCTTTTTTTTGTTAATTGTAAAACATTTCCATTAATTTTATCAACTTTAAGGTAACATTTACCTGGTAACTCTATTCAGCTAAACATCAGAACTACAACACTGCAAGTATCTTCAGAATTTAGGGCTTCATGTTGCTAGCCAAGATTTGGTTGTAACAGAAATTAAATGCAGGAATAATGACCAAATCCTGTAATGCTTTACTGTTTGCCATACTATGCACTGTGATAGGTAAGTACCAGCCCTTACGGTGACTGCAGGGCCAGGCACTAAAGCAAGCATGTTGAAAAGCTGTACTGAACTGATAAAATAGAATAGCTCAAATAGGAAAAGCTGTCTTTCAGCTGGTGCTGTTTTTCTTTTCCTTCTCTTGGCAGAAGAGGAGGCAGGGCCAATGTTTAATCTCATTTTTTATATTTAAAAAAATCCCTTTTTTTTTTCTCTCATAAGTTTTGACCTGAAACTTGTACTGAAAGTTAAAAATTTGAGAATCCGTAAATTGAAACCACTGTATTTTGTTCAAAGCTTGCAGGAACCCCTGTTCAACAAGTCCTGGAACACACAGTTACAATCAGGCATGTACTTTGGTGAATTGCCCAGCCAGCTGCCAGCTCCAAAGGGTCGCACTCCTTCTGAGAAGATGTCACCAGGAGGAGTTTGGCACCTTTCCTCCATCATTACTTTGGACCAAAGGTCCAAACAGTATCAAATTCACAGAAGTTCATCATTATCTGAGTATTATAGAAGCAGATCCATTGTCATATGGGGAAGCAGCAATATATCTGGTAGAAATGGTCACAGCTGTTTCCCAGTGGCTTTACTAAGCAGGGGTTTGATAAACCCTGCAAAATACATTGCATGAATTTGCTGTGTTTAATACCCACACATGAATGTAAACACTGTATTTCACATAAAATTGAAAACTGTGATGGTGTCCCAAATAATTCAAAGGATGGAAACAATGGTATGTTTTTTTCATGAATTAACTATTAGCAGAACTAATTCCAGAACCAAATTTATAAAAGCAAAAAAAGAAAATCAAAATATTAAGATGCAAATATCAAAAACTACTTGGACACTACTCTGTTTCATTGCCTGAAGCCTCAGGACTTTGTTCACTTATTGATTCCACTGATCCCATGCCACTATTTCATAAGTTTTGTGATCAAAGAGGTAAAACTGCTTTCCGAAATCAGTCTATGAGAAATGAGGTTACTGGTGTCTAAACTGACCTAGATATCACCATAGAAGCTGCAAATTTGAGTAGAAGCAAGATTCCTAGTATCTGTATGTAGTGAAATGAGGCAATCAGGGGTTGCTAATTACGAGGTGGGAGGCATGAGCTTGTATTAAGCCCACCTGTGCCCAATTAGTGCTGACCCCAGCTGTGAATGAGCAGGATTGGGCGACCAATAAGAGGTGAGGCTTTGCACTCACAACCTCGGCATTGCTGGGCTCTGTACTGCTGTATAACCTGATTGTGCCACTGGATGGAGCCCCCCCTCATTGGGCACAGGTGGGCTCAACACAAGCTCACGTCTCCCACTTTGTAATTAGCAACACCTGATTGCCTCATTTCACTAAATCTGTAAGTAAAAATCAGTTTTTTAAAAAGTTAAATTATTTCTTCACTTAGATATTTAGCTTATTTAGAGAACATACTCAACTCAGATGCAGCCTTCTGTGAAAGTATAGTAGACTAGAAAAAAAAATAGTAGGAAATCTCCATCTACACATGCCCATAGCACTAATATCACCCCATTTGGTGCTTCAACATGCTATGTAAATTTATCACCTTTATTTCTTCCACTTTCTATATGGAAAATTTTCTTTCTCACCTCTCCCATTCTACCAGTGCATGGAGAACATAAATAGTACAGATAATGGGCACTAAACATTACTGGTAGCCTTAAGCAAGAAAGGAAGACACATGAACTGGTAAAGATGAGGAATGCGATCAGCTATGGCATTTGTTAAATTGTTTTAAAATGACAGAGGCAGAAAATTAAATGCTTCAAGCTGTGACTGGGTATGGTAGACCAATTCTACCACTTAACAGTATTCTCACTGGTGGGGATGCTGCCTTCAACCACAGCCCAAAAATGTAGATCTCCATGTCCACACCATTGGATATGGAGCTGTGGGGCTCCAAAACACCCTATCAAACACAGAGTTATGAGTTCTCAGTGTGTGATCCAGTCAACAAACTGAGAAAGATGTGGGTAAGTCATAGCTTTTTACTGGACTCTTCTTCCCATGAGACAAAGAAGGCACAAATCAAGACTTCTGGACTGTGCTGTTGCTTCTAAAGCAGTAAAACAAAGAAAATGCAAGTTAGAAATTAAATTTTTAACAGACTAGCAGAAAGGAATTGGGTGAAATACAGAAACTCATGAGTGTGGAAGATTTTCCTGCTTGAGACTTAGAAAAGGAGGGAAAGTTGTTATAGTGAGTGACATAAATGTTTTGCTTACACACAGAAGTCTTGAAAGCTTCATGGAAGTCAAAGCAAGATACAGCTGCTGTAATATTTGAAAGCAGTTGTCTAAGGTCAAAGTTGGTGTGTGAGCTTAAGCTTGGGAAATGTATTGAAATGTGGTTTTGTTCAGTTTGGGGGTTTTTGTGGTTGTTGGTGGTTTTTTGGTTTGATTTGGTTTGTTTTTTTTCCAAATTCTTATTTCATAGGGCAAGCTGCCTTGGTTCTGAATTTCAAATTAAACAACATTTGTAATTAACATTTACCTGGTTTGGTTGCTGTGTAATCAATATGATTATTGGGCCACAGGTTGAGCAACAGAAAGTTGTCCTATCACTAAGGTCTTCTTCTTACATATATGACACAAAAAGTGATATCAACATTGTAAACATTTAATTATATTTAATAGGCTCTGATCCCTTTACCAATTTTCATCGCTAAACCTCAGCACATATTTACAAGAAAAATTAGTAACAATAGTACTTTTTCCCTGAGCTGGTAAAAGAAATGCCTAAGTGAGCATTTTACTGTATGCTGTTGTTTTTTCAACTCTGGGCCTGACAAGAATTGACTAAATTAGCCTGAGGATTTTCCAGGTGGATCTTACCACCCCTATTGGAGCAGGCAGCACTCTGAGATGTCAAAGCACTATTCTGGCTCAAGTGTACTCATGAAATGCCACCTCTAGACATCCACAGCTCTCCATCACATTTTTAACTGTTCCTCTCTCTCATTTAGAAAATCATGGCTGCTTCTGTCCAAGTGAGCAGAGAATGAGCAGGGCTTGGTTAACACAGCTGATATCTGGCTTACTGGCTGAGAGGGGATGCAGCCTTTTCACTGCACCAGACTGGTGACCACTGGGAACATATGGAAAGTCTGATCATTGCTAATTTACAGCTCTTGGGGATTCAGGCTGAATCTCCATTATTAGTCCAAGATAATGAGTTGCCACTGTATGAAAGTAAGGGCCATGGCTATAGGAAAGTTGTCATTCATTGGATTAAACTTGAGTGTGCCTTTATTACCTCAGTAGTTGTATTAAGGCAAGCTATAAAATCATATCAGCAACAATTTTTAATGTACAAAAGGGAGAAAAATATTAGCCCTGTTAGTCTGCTTTATAGACAGCTTGGCTACTGGGACATGGAAAATCTTCTGGAGCTGGGTACAGCTTCCTGGGAGAGTCAACAAAACTGAATTTTATCATCCTAACTTTGGGGTTTTTTCCTTTTGCCAGTAAGAGCAATAGTAAGCTTCACAGAAGGCACAGGGTCTCCCTTGGAGGCAGAGGGGAACCTGTAGAGTTACAGTTCATCCAAAGATGTAGGGGTTTTACTGTAAAAGTGAGTGGATCTATCAGAAATCTGCCATAGGTAATGGGGCTCAGAAAGATGAGTGTTAAAAAGGACTTTCAGTTCAGCAATTCAGTTCAATGCAATTCAGCAGCAGCATGATGTAAGCAATCATGCCTTCTGATGGCTAAATGACCCATGTTCCCACTTCCCTGGGGGTACAGGATTCCTCACCTGTGCACATACAGGCACTGCTGAGGTAGAAATGCTCACTTGGCCCTTCAAACCGTGTGACCACTTGGGCCCAGACATCTTCTATATTGGGGCAAGTTATTCCTGAGATCAACAGGTCACCATTAAAGACAGCCAAAAAAAATATTGGTCAGACCAGCTGTGCTCAGGAGGAGTGGTGCTGCATGTGCTGTGCCAAGCAAGGAAGTAGAAAGGGTGGGAGGAATGGTGGAGGGCAAACATGCTTTGTACCTCCTTGTAGGGTCTTGAGACATCATCTGGCTATGGGGTCCCAGCAGACAGGGAACCACTGGCCTCTGTGTCCACAGAGGACTGGAAGGAAGTTTTTAGTAACATTACCACCCTTCACAGCAACAAACATCTGTCTGCCTGAAGTCATCTGTTTTATTCAGACAATCAAATCTCAGCCTAAACCATTTACAGAATCCAGTTGTTTGAGTACATTCAGTGTTTCTGCACATCCTTTGCTAGAGTAACACATCCCAGGTGCATGAACCAGGGCTGTGCCCAAATTATGGCAGCAGCTCTGCCTGACTGGTTTACCAGTCCAGGTAGTGCAGGAGAAGCAGATCCTAAAGCAAAAATCTGGAATGGAGCCCCCTGTGGCGGACTTCTGTGTACTTGGGCCCAGCCCTGTGCTGGTGCTTGGGCCGGGCTGCCTGGCAGTGTGTGACAGCATCTTATCTCTCAGTGTCATTTCTGTGGTATCCTTGGCTCATGGAGACTGCCTGGGGATGTGACCCAAAGCACGGAGAGCACAGAGAGCAGAGCCAGCTGGAAGGGTGGCTTTTGAAGTGCACCCCTAACCCAAATCAAAACAGAAATGCAGATGCATCCTGAGGGAAATCTGAGTCAGGAATTTGCTCTTTGGGGATGTCTGTTTTGCACAGAGCAGAGCTCAATCTGCTGGGCCATGATTCCCCAGTTCTGATCCAAAGGCGATGGATATGGGACTAACTGCACCCTTTTATAGTACTTTCAGACTAGGTTTCCTCACCTGCTGAGAGTCTGAAGTGCAGGAGAAGCAAGGACAAAAATATGGAAACTCACCCTGTGCTTTTTTAAGCAAAGGCTTTGACTAAGTGCTGTGCTGTTGGTGTGCAGGGACATCTGTGGAGAGTGACAGAGGCTGCTCTGACCTGCACAGTTCTGGCTTCAAACATCTGAATAAAGCAATGACAGCCCGTGCATGAAGGCCAAAAAGCTTCACAGTATTGCTCTTCTTTGACCACATAGTGAGGAAACTCAGCTCCACTGCTTTTCAGGCAGATAAATACCCTACTTCCTCCACATTTTGCTTGTCTGGTCATGATAACTTTATTTCCCCGGAGCTCTAAAAGCCACTAGAGTAAGACTCTTATAAATCTGAGCTGCCTGTGCCTCAAGAAAATACGCTTTCATCAGTGTGTCTTTTTGTGGAATCCCAAAGGACTGTTCTCAACAGACCTATATAGCAAATCCACAACTGTCTGTTGTAACTCTCCCCCTGATTTTCAGTAATGACATTAGCCTTGGAGCCTTCCATTAAAATCTGGTCTGCAAATGACTAAGGTTGCATGTTACAAGCTGTTTCACCCAGATCTGCACCCTCTCACAGTCTCATTTTCTGTCGAGCTGACTATTTGTTATCGTGTGACCTGCCACCTACTATCTCATTAAAAATCATATTAATTTTTTTTCAGTGCTATTGACATTTTATCTTCCTGGGGCTTTTCTGAAACCACCTGCTGCAGGTGTCTAACTAGGTGCTTTGACTATTGCTTTCCACTAGTACTAAAGTGAGCTGAGGTCTGTCAGGCTGAACAACATATTACCCTCTTGACCCAGGATGTGTAGAAGATATACCACCACCTGCCATAGGCATGTCCTGTTCCCTCCTTCAACCCCACCCCCTGCTTGCAAAACCTGTAAATTATGTCTTCAGTTCCTTTTCAGTTACTCCTTTACCTAAGTGATTCATATACAGCACGTGTATCTAGCTAGCTACCAAGTTGATTTATGGTGATTATAATATGTGCATATAATAAAGTTAGATCCAAAGAAAAGTACTTCCTTGGCTTGAAAAGCTTTTGTGCATTGTAAAGGCAAGAAAGTCTATGGAATGGTTCAACATACAAAAACCACATGGCAGGCTCCTCCTCTCTGATTTACTGTTGCTTTTCTGGTGTGCTCACCATAGGAAAGCTGGGTACCAACCCAAACTGCATTAATTCCAGCACCCCTTGGTCTGTTATACTTAAAGCAGGTCCTAGGCCTTCAGGTGGAACTACAGACATGTAGGGAATCACAGCCTTATCACAGATTATGGACACCATAGAAAATCTACCACTTTGATTCAACTTGTTTTCTAGTCTGTCTGTCTTTCAACTTCAAGCCAAAAGTTCTCTTTTTTTTTCTGAGAACTTAAAGGGCAATTTACTACCCAAAAATCCTTCCCCATTTTGATAACTGAACAGATTTCATTCATATTCTCTTGGATAAACTGAATAGGATGATTTTCTGATAACACATCAGGTATTGCTCAGACAACAAGGCATTTCAAGCTCTTGAGTATGTAGTTGCTTGACCTGGACACAGTGCTCTCTTTCTGCTCTCAGACATGGTCTATCTGGAGCTGACCTCTCTCTGCCTTTAATACATACTTTCCTTATTCCAAGGACCATGCTTATTCTCTTAGGCACATCATCACCCCAGAACCTCATGCTGAGTGCCTGTCCTAGAGTCAGAGTAGGTGTATTTGTGGTCCACTCCTCCCTAAAACTTTCTGGATGTGGAAGAGAGCAGACAGAGAATAATCTGAGGCAGAAAACAATGGTGAAGGAATAAGATGAAAGAAGGATGATAGAGTTAGGAAGCTCATGCCAGCATACTCAGCTTCATTAATGCTGGTGCCTATTCTCTGTACTTTTGTTGCTGGACCATTAATCTTGTCCAGTATGGAAAGAAATATATCCCATATACGGCATATGGCATAACCATCTGAAAGTCAAAACTGCTGAAGCCAGGTAGATATCTATAAGGCTGCTGGAAAAAAAAAAAAAAAAAAAAAAAAAAAAAGCAACAACAAAAAAACACCAAATTGATTGTGTAGTTAATCTTGTTGGCTTAGTTGTGTTCCATGGTGATTTTAATTACACTGTAATTTGAGCTAAGTCAAAGGATGGTAAGAATAGTGGCTGGGTAGAGGTTAGTGGAATGTGAATGGAAAGAAGTGATCCTGGGGACAGATCTGACAGGCAGGAATATTGCTGCACTGCCAGGGAGGGGGTGAGGCTGTTTTTGGCATGAGCGTGACAGGGAGAGGTGCCAGGAGGCTGGCAGGGCTGGCAGTGAGGCGTGACAGCTGCTGAGCAGGAGGAGTGATGCTGCACTGACCACGAAAGGGGGGTGAGAAACACTGCATTGATGCTTCTCCAGAGGGAGAACGCGAAGTCAAAAGCAGGACTTAAAGATGTAAGGAAGGATATCATGAGAGCTGCAGAGCTGAATGCCAGCACTGGGCATCTGCCCTCCCTGGCAAACACTTCACAAAATCTGTGAGGCTGCACCTTGAATGCACTTGAGGCTTGCCCTGTGCTGCAGCCATGTCTGTCCCTCATGGCTGGAGGGATATCCAGCTGGAAACAGCTTTCAGGTTGTCCTGGTTTGGGCAGGGGTTTTTTAAGCAGTGATACAGGTCCATCAGTGGAGGATGCATTTAATCATCAGCTGTGCTATTGATGTACCCTAAATTACTCCTGTTTGATTAAGCAATTCTATCAGAGTTGTGTACTTTGCAACACTAGAAAGGAATGTTATTTAGGTGGACTGGCATTGAGTGGCTGTAATTTTTGACAAAAGCATTCCTAGGAATGTTAACTCTTTTATTGAAATACACCTAGCACATCTACCTTGGACTATAAGGTCATATAAGACACATGAAGCAACCACATCTTGAGTCCATGGTGCAACCTTCTTGGAGTACTTACTGACATTTAATATTAATATTTAAATATTAATATTTTAATATTAAAAGCACTCATCTTGCTAATGGGGTAAAATATTTTGTTTTGGTGGAGAAAAAGAGACAAATCTCAGAAAAGAGAATTAAGGTTTGCATTTCTGTAATATGCATTTTTATAGGGCAAAAAATCTTACTGCTGAGGGGAGAAATTTTTGTTTGTGCTGGCATTAATTTATTTTTATGTCTCACATCTCAAAAGACAGTCATAGGCATGACAAATGGCCCTGAGGATGGCTGAGCTGACTACACCCCTCTAGTTAGAGAGTAGTGTGTAGCCAGAGGTTCTGTGGACTCTTTTGAAAGCCAAGAACTCACCTGTAGCAAATTTGTATCTCCTGGGATCAACACCACAGACTTCCCCTTTGATTTTCAAGAGCTCTTGTCATACCAAAGAAAAGACAGCATTAAATGTGTGCCACCTTTGTTCCTGCACTTTGGGGAGCTCTTATCACAGGAGCAACTGCAGTTCAGCTTTCAGATTTTGGAAGGACACAAAACCTATTACACTTCCTTGCAGTGCATCAGAACATTGACTCTAAAGCAGAAAACTAATGATGGACAGGCTGCAAAACAAATGCCATGAAGTTTGCTTTGTGAAGAAGTTGATCCAACTTTTAAAATTATTATTATATTTATTTTCTTTTTCTTCCCAGCAAAAGCATGGCTCAGAATAGCTAGATGGAAACCTTGTTGCATTTTTCAGATACAGCACCTAGTTTTGTAAATTTAATAGCAAAAACACATATTCTATTTCCCTCTGTTATACAGTCACATAGATGAGATTTTAATTTATTCTTTTTTTCCAGGAGTAAAGGTATGGATTTCCAAGCTAAATTAAGTAAGATCTGTGCCAGTTCTGTAAAAATTACTCGAACTCTACATTAATATTATCTCATCTTCCACTCCTATGTATCAGCAATTATTCTGTATAAGGTCTGTGGCTTGTATGTGGTCTTGCTTTTGTTATAGCCATTTCTTGACAGGATCAATCCTGCTCCTGCCAGGTGCTGAAACTGCTGAACTAACTTTGGCTGAATAAAAGCCCTGGGTGCGACACCAGCAGCTCTTAGCTCCCCTCTGTGGAATGCTACATTTGTATTAACATGTATCTTTCTTTGTGATTTTTTTTTTTTTTTAACTCAAAATGATGCCCTTTAAAATCTCTTCCTGGAGAGAGAGAGAGAGAGGCTGAGAGAGAGAGAGGAAAAAAATACACTCCCCTTGGAATTTAACCTTAATTTGAACCAAGATCTGTGAAAGAAAAGCACTTTCGTGCATTGTTCACCAACTCCACCCAGCCAGCCCCTTATCTAACCTGAGTCTCTATTGCCTATAGCTTTGTAACTTTTGCAGCAGTACATTCCACATGCTCTTACATGCTTTAAAGCCAACTTGGAGACACTGTGACATTATAATACCAAGAAACACCTAATGATTCCATCTTGCAACTCCTTAGAGTGGACAGTGTGGCAGCAGGGACTGTCCTTCCAAAGGCTTATAAAGGGTCTGCTGTGTTCTGCAAATAAACAGCCGTGGCTACTCCTGACCACTGGCAAAGGTCACAGCCGCTCCTGAAACCCCTGAGCCAGCCTCTCCCTATACGCCAAACCAGGAGATACCGAAACATTAGTAACTCTTCTTCTAACCTGATTCCTTGGGTTCCTTATGCCTTTAGAGGGAAGGAGTCAGCCCTTGATTTGCATGACATCAGCTTGGGGTCAAAATTCAGTCTTAAACACACACATAGAAAAGCGAGCTTCCTTGTTTGCTGTTGAGAGGCGGACTTCCAGTGTATGTCTCCTATCGTGTTCATGGGGGAACAGCCAGCAGATTGCTTTCCTATAACTTTTCACTTCCTAGAAAAGGCAGGCAGCTGCTCCAGGTGTGGTCCACCTTCATGCTGTCTCCCGTTGCCTATCAGCCATCTGCTCCCTGAAGTCATCTCTGTTTCCCAGCATCCCTCAATTTCTCCTGACTTGTCACCCCTTGGTCCACTTTCCCTCGCTTACTGTCTGCTTTATATCCTTTCCTTCCACATCCTCAATCTCTCTTCCAAGTCCTCAATGCTTGTTATCACCATCCCCACTTTCCTCATGCTCCAAAGTCACAGGCCCCTTTCCTGGTTCTCCAGGGTACTGGGTGAGCTTGGCTTCCTCAAGCCTGTTGCCCTTTTTACTAAGTGCTGTCTCCCTTCACCTGCAGGCAGATGTGGCAGGCACCTGGTAGAGGCAAATGAGTGGTGCCACCACTGCCAGCAAAGTGTCTATCATCTGGGGAGCAAAACTCTTAAAACTGAAGGTAGGAAGCAGTCATTCAGAATGACTGCTCAAGATAAAGACCAAATATCACGCTTCTCGGAAGGAAAGAGTGGGTACTATTATATGCACCAGTGGCTTGCCATGTATCCTCCCCTTTTTTAACAATCTCGAGCTGCTTTTCTCTTACAAATATGTTTTGCAAAATACCATTTGCTTTTGCTCTAGATAGCCTAGTAATAAAACCCTTCAAGGAAATACAGCATATAGCACTGTTCTTACACTCCTGGAGTGTTTGAAGGACCCCCTTGGAATAAGCGTGCACCAGGAGATGAGAGAGAGGAAGCAGGAAAAAACAAAAAAAGAAATATCAAGGAGACACGGTCAAGCATGAATCATTTTGGTCTTTCAGTTGAACCCAAAGCAAGATCAGATTTCACATCCACCCTCGATGAGGCTGGCATTTTCACACACACACTGCAAACCCGTTGGCATGGAAGTGGTTTCATGGTGAGGGGCCGCTGGCATATAAGTAAGCCTAACTTGGATGAGGTGGTATAGAGAAGGTTTCTCATTAGAGAAACTAATGATCAGCGGAAGTCGTGCTTAAAAACAAAATAACCTTGCAGGCAGGTAGGCAGTTTTTGGTAGAGATCCGCCCGCCGGGGAGCTGCGGCCCAGGTGCCTCAGCGGCGGCTGGCAGCACAAGCGACCTCACCGCGGAGTCTGGGCACCTGCAGCCCCGCGGAGCGCCGCGGAAGGAGTGCGGGGGCCGGTGTAAGGGCTCCGGGGAGCCTAAGCCCCAGCTGGCTGCGGGCCTCGGCGGCAGCAGGAAGAGGAGGACGGGGAGGAAATTCCCCGGAGTGAGGGAGCGCTCCGGCCGCTGCCCGCCCCGCGGGGACTACCTGGCCTGCCTCTGCCTGCAGGGATGGGCCGGGGCTGACTCAGCAACCGGGCCTGTGGGGGAAAGGGGTACTGAGACGTTGTTTTAAGTTGGTGAGGGGGGGGATTCAACACAGCCACAGGCTGACACATGTGCCAGATCCCTCTCTCGCTCCCCAGCGCTTTGCAGCGGGGGGCAGGAGGGCGGCCCCGCCACCTCCCCCCGCTGCACAAGGGGTGGCTCCCGGCCCGCCCGCTCTCCGTCCCCACCGTCCCCGGCTGCAGCCTCCCTGCCTCCACTGCTCCGGCACCGGTAATCCCCCCCGCTGCCGGTAGCAGCCCACACCCCATTAACCGCTCTGAAACCGGCGAGACGGGGAGGGCGCCGGGGGAACCAGCCTGCTGCCTTTTGCCTGTTGCAACTGCAAATGGGTGGCCCGACCTTTAATTCCTCCTGTGATCATTCTGAGAATCCCCCGTGTTTAGTAAATAGAGCAGTAATTTTGTAATTAAACCAGTTGGGATAAACTTTTTTTTCTTTTTTTTTTTTTTCCACGTAGATCTTTAATTTCCCAGTGATCCTGCTCCTTTCATACTGGCCCAGGCGTGTTGCATGTGCCAAACCGCAAAGCCTATAGAGCACAGGTCCTTGCAGATGAGGAGATCTCCAGCCTGTGTCTTCGGTAAATTAAAGAGCTCTATATCTTCCTGTGTCAGTATATTATTGATTATTTTCATAGGCGTTTAGCTGTGTTTTGCAGCTCAGTATTGAAAGTTTTTATTGATACTTTCAGAGCAAAATTAAGAATTTTTTTTCTGTTTTGTTTTGTTGAGGTTTTTTTTGGTTGGTTGGTTTGGGGTTTTTAAAGTATAATGACAGCTGGTGTTTTTTCTGTTTTTTCCCCTCCTCTACTTTTTCCTTATTAAAATTACTGGCATAGCAACTGGACTGTTGTATTTCACAACCCCATTGACATGTGCTGTGCGTTTGCTGCAGTCTGGAGGATATGACTGTAAAGAATTAATTGATCCAAAACATATATATTGATCTTTAGGTCTTAGATTTCTCTGTCACAAGCAATCTACCTGGCTAACTACAGTGGCCTTTCTTCTGAAATTACAAATTTAAAACCAAACTACCCCTTTCCATTAAGTTATTTTCTGATTAATACATACAGTAGCCTTTATTCTATTCCAGTCTTTCTAGAATGGAAAAATATGTACAAATATATATATATATATATATACACATATATATAAAAAAGTGGAACACATTGGAATACATTTATGTCTTAAAAACATACTAAAGTCTTCCCTTTACCCATGATTCAAAGCTACTGTCAAATCTGCCAGAAGAGTAGACTGAGGTTTTGATTTCTCACATGAATATATATTTGCCAAAAAGTTCTACTGTGTAAAGACCCCTGTTATGAGACAATAAGTGGAAAATACTGTATCCAATCTGTATTTATAGTGAAAGAAACAATTTTTCATGGCACCAAGATGAGACTGGAAATGCATGCAGTTTTTACAGGTTTTAAAAATCCAAACTCCACTAAAAGATACCAAGTGGCTTTTGTAGTTCCACCATGCAACATTCTGTGCATCTCTTACAGATACTTAGAACTTTTATTATTTAATTAGGTCTTATTTACTTACTACATTCCAGTAACATGTGGATTGTAACACTCAGTGAAAGGGTGAAGCAATGGTCCCTGTTTTAAAGAGCTGATAACCAAAGGCGGGAAGTACCTCAAAAGTGACTTCTGCCACTATGGTATTTCCAGCCTTTATCTGGCTTGAGCACAGCAGAGGCTCACGCAGTTGTCTTCCAGCAGGTCTGCGTTGAGCAGCTCCCCTTCTTGTGGGTGGGAGACTAAATCCCAATGAGAAAGAAACTGACCAGCAGGCTGGGCTCTCCCAGGTTCCTAGAAGTGGCAGAAGGAAACCCACCGGCTACTTTACACCGCTGACAGTGGAAGAGTAGAAGCTGCCTGAAGCCCAGAGTTGTACTAGACATGTTTCAGCATCCTTAACACCTCTTTGCCTTGCTTAGTGGTGTTAGGATTGTGATCTCAGGTGGCTTCATTCTTAAAGGAGGAGTCAAGAAAAGATGGTGTTAAAGGGAGAAGGAGATATTAAGAGATTGCTTTAATTCAGCAGGACATTGATTTGTATCTCTTGTCTGGCTCACTTTTCCATCTTGGTTCTCAAGTGCATTTGACCTAGTGGCTTGCACTTATACAGGCATGCAAACGTTTTTTACTGCATCAACTTGTATGTCCCCACTTTGTAACAAGTTTTTTAGGAGATCAAGGTCTGAGCAAGTCATTCTTCCCACCTTCACTGTTCTCAAAGAGCCCCAGTAGCCAAGAAAAGAGAGGGGCAAAGTCAGGGGGTATGAGGGTGAAGGAGTTTGCCTTAGGCTGCCCCCAGCTTCCCCCAGGTGATTCCCTCCTCCTTGATGGTAACAGTGGGGACCCAAAGGACACCCCCTCCCTCCAAGCCCCCTCAGTTGAGGCTGCCTGTCACAGGCAATGGTCTGGCTCATTTTGGGACAGATTGAAACTGATGGGTCAGGGCTTGAGGTCTGTTTGTTGCTGGTTTTTTTTCCAATGGTTGGAATGTTCCAAGGGGCTACACCCCCACCTGTTGTGTGTTTAGGTTGTCCCCTCTGCTGAAACTCAAAAACAGAGGGAGTGTCCCCCACCCCTTGCCACCTGCCACCCCACAGATGAGGAGGGCAAGGGTCAAGCCACTGCAGTGCTGTGCCAGCACTCATCCACTGGAAGGGAAAAAGAGGTCTCCAACCTAAACCTGGTTGTTTTTTACAATTTCTACCAGAATTTGGTATATGCCAATGATTCCAGGAGAAAAAAAATAAACCATCAGTCCAAATGTAAGTGGTACTTTTAAACTAAATTGCCTTTGTACCAGTTTCAATGGAAATACAGAATGCTAAAAATTAAATCCACAGAGCTTCCCTCAACTTCTGCCTGTTAAATCATTATATTAAAAAAAAAATAATCCTGTTTAATTTGGACAATCTCTGATGTTTATTTGTACTTCATACTTCATATCATCACATGCAACTTTTGGCCCCTGGAAGGGATGAAGGGTGGGAAATACTGGGCAGATTTAAACCAGAAAGAAATGCAGGCTAACTAATGTCTGACTGGTCCAGCAAGCTGGAGATGGTGCTGTGCCCTGCTTTTTGCTAGAAAGAAATCCGGCATGAAAGCAGGATCTTTGTTGCCTAGGAATTAAGTTGTTGCTGCTGCTTATTCCTTACCTGAACTCCTAATCCTCTGTTTGTGCTATGGCACAAAACAAATTATTTCTCATAGACCAAAGGGCTCCCTCGTAACAATTAAAGTCTATTGTGTACAAGTCTAAATGGCACATTGATCGTTAAGGTAATCTGACTTGTAAAAAGTAATTCTTGGAACATGAAGTATGTGGTCATTTTAATGTATACTTTGGAGAAATCATTATGCATACGGAGGTAAACTCCAAACAGTAAAATACATAAGTTAGACAGTTAATATGTATGCTTGGTCTAAATGAACCACAGCAGAAACACCACTAGGTTTGCTTTTGCAGCAGATGTGAGTATTTTGCTACAGCTTTCCTTTGGAACAACCCCTTTATTTTATATTTTTTAAAATTGCTTAAACAAATAAGCAGCCCCCCTCCTTTTAAATAAAAATAAACCACTAAGGCACTTTACAAAGTAGGAAATATCCTGAAATCCTTGAACCTCGGACTCTGCTGAGATCAGTGCACTCCCAGTCCACAGTCTTAAAAAAAAGAAAAAAGAAAAAAGTACCCCCTGCCCAGGGACTGTTTAAAAGGAGGAGTGTGGATCCACAAAAAAACAGCCCTGTCAAGGTCAGCTTTGTCTTGTGAGAGGGAAGGCAACAGGGTCAGAAGTAATGCACATTAAGAAACCCCCACAGGGACCAGAAGAGATGGTCCCGTTCTCCTCCTGTCTCCCTCTATGTCCCTTGTTGGGGCAAATCTCCCACCGAAGGCGATGAGATTATTTGTTCACAGAGTGAAGTCCTCAGCTGGCCAGTTGAGAGGTCCCGGCTCCCAATTTAGGGTGGGAGCACTCCCTCTCCCTGGAGTGCAATATGGTTCTTGGAAAGAGGGGTGCCCCCTGTCCGTCCCTTCATTGCTTCTCCCCTGATCCCCCCGGAGCAACCAGGAGGTCCCTGGGTGACCGATAAGCCTTGCTCGGCCCTTCCGTGTAACAGTTTTGAAGACATCATTTGCAAGGTGTGGCGAACACCGGCGATGTAACCCTTGTGTTCCAAGCCTTTCCTGGAGCACAGTGAGCACATCTCCGGCACTCCTGTCTGCTCCTCCTTGGTCTTCCACGCCGGCATAAACTCCTTCGACCCCCTAAGGTGGGACACTGGGAAATTCAGGAAGTCAAAGGCTTTCTGCGGCGGGATGGATGCGTGTGTGTCGGTGCGCAGAGACAGAGGTTTGCATCTCCGCCGCTCTTTGCGCCTGCGAACGTGCGTGTGACACGCACCCGCGCATCACCCGCACTGGGCCCCGTAACAGTCCGGCACACGTACAACGCCTTTAACCGCTCCTCGCTGTATTTTGCTTGGCTTTGAAAATTAGCCTGTTTGGATAACACCCGATAGAAAACATTTACGCTGGAAGCCAAACAGGCAAATATTTTAATCTCTCATATTAACACAGCGGTTTTCCAATCGGTTGGGTTTTTTTGTGCTTGATTATTTATTTATTTATGTGTGTGTTATTCATTCATTCGCTCCGTTCGTTCATTCATTCATTCGCTCCGTCATTCATTCATTCCTCCATCTCTTGTCTTTCACCGAAGGGTCGGAACCCGCTGTGCCCTGGGCTCTGCCTCCTGCCACCGGTGCCCTTTGGTGAGGCTTGTTTGCACACCCCTTGCCCTGAACAGTGTGGGTGTGTGATGGTGCTAAGAGATCCCACCCCGATCCCTGCGAGGACAGGCTTCTGGGTGTTCTTGTGGTCCTTGGAGGTGGCGGGCTAACGGGGGGTAAGGCGGGGGAGATGGTTGGCTTATCTCTGCTTGCTGCGGTTCCCCATCGCTGCTTTCTCCGCCAATTCCGAGTGAGCAGGAGAGGATCGCAGGTGCAGGGGCCGCTCTCCCAAAGCAGGGAGTTCTCCTCGCCTGCGTCCCGGCTGGCACGGGGATGGGCGGCGTGGTGCGCAGAGGCAGGTAGTGGTGCGGCGGGGTCCGTCGGCCCCGGGCCGTCCGGAGAGAATCTCCAACCCAAACGGTGCCGACTCGGCCGGAGGAGGGAGGAATGCATAGTCAGACCACCAACGCGCCTTGAGCCATACAATGCGCCACTTAATACACTTCTGTAATTTAAACTGCTGGGGACCCCCTCCTTCCAAGCCGATTTTCGATATAGGTGTTTTCTCATTCTTCCCCCCCCCTCCCCTTTTCCTTTGAAATGCCCCCACCCCCCTCACCCTCCTGCTCCCTTTCTTCTGAGCCCCGCTCTCTAATTCTAGATGAGTATTACTTTGCTCTTTTCGTTGGCCAAGCACAATTGTGTTATTGGAGATAATGAATTCAATCCCCATCAAAGAGTATTAGGAGCGCCTTGGCCCTGTAGTGCCTTTTTTCAAACCGGGAATGAAAGGCAGAGAGAAAATTCTCTGGGTAGCCTCCGCTATGGCAGCTTTTGAAGTGAAGGGAGGCGAGCATTGTTGTTCACATTTTTGTCCATACGGCTGAAGAAAGACCGGCGGCTTTTGATGAGAAGATGAGAACCGCCTCGTAAATTGAGCAACAAGTTAGATGGTGAGGTCTTACCGCTGCCTACTGCCTGTGGATAACATATGTCCCGCATTAATAGGGGCTCAAGGAAACAATTGTCCGGGGGGTGGGGTGGGGGAAAGCTCTGCTCTGCACCGGCTAGCGGCTCTTTTTTTCTCCCGTCCTCTGGACACCGATGCTCCGCTGGGGGTGTTTTTAAGGGAGACCCAAGGAGATGTGCCATGGCTCTTGGGTTGCTCGGGTGTCCACGGGGCCTGGAGCAGCCGTGAGCGGAGACGCGGGAGCGACGGAAAAAGGATCTGCGAGCAGGGAAGCGTGGATGTGTGGAGTCCCCTCGCTAAAACTTTTAGATGATTCTGCCAGGGCTCCTGGTGGCTGAAGCGTGATGTTAGGTCTCCTGACATGTATTTGAAGGAGAGGGCATTCCCCCTTTCTAAACATGAGTCTTTCTGTTACTGGGTTGGTGGGGTTTTTTGTGGTTTGTTTTTTGTTTTTGTTTTGGTTTTGGGTTTTTTGGTGGTTTTTTTTCCCCACTAAATGTCAAGTTGGGGCTTTGTTTTGTTACTTTTTTTACTCTTTCCATTTCACATAACTTAATTACATACCTGAAGTTTGTAAAATACTTCCTTAGATGAAGCAACCAGGCAAGGAAAAAAGGAAGAGGGAAAACGTCTGTTGGGCACGTCAGATAACCTTAGAACTAGAAAACTTGTTGCATGCATTTGAATAAGTTCAGACATGCTCTTATTCCATCTCCTACCCTGCAGTTCAAAGATTCCCCGCCCCTGGGGCTTTATTATGCTAAAGAGGTCATTACTGAGAGTCACTATGGAGAGATGCCGGTTTGCAGAATGAGGCCCACCTCCTAGTTACCAACATGTTTACATTTTCCGCCAGTGATAACCGGAGGAAATGTGTGTTAGCAACCCGCCGTGCAGGCTCGGAGAAGAGAAGGAATAAAAGGGGAAATATAGTTCAGCTTCTGCGCAGTAGATTGCAAACGTAGATGATTCATTAGGGAGCACTTACAGGTACCAGGCGCACAGGCGGTGTTTGCCGGATAAATTGTTGCTGCGAGAGGGCCATGTCTTGCTCCTGAGGCAGGCGGCTCTGTGCCTTGGTGCCCGGACTGGCTGGGGGCGAGGTGAGAGACCTCTGCACCCCCTAGCCCCGCTAGGGCTGCGTGGGCTGGAATGGCGGGGGTCTCATTCTCAGCTGCGTGAGGCAGCTCCTGGAGCCCTCCCGAAGCGGCTGTCAGCCCTGGGGGGCACAGGGCACCTCCGTCTGACTACTCTTGGCCAGAGGGTGCCCCGTCCTTGAAGGGGGTGCCCCAGCCCCAGCAATGGGGGATGTTTTTTCCCCGAACGACGGCGGACTCGGCACCCTTTCACTGCCAAGAACTTTGTGACGGGGCCCGATTTCGGAAATAGAAATGCGGTCACCCGAAACATGTCCACCGGGGTCCCTCGCTCCACTGCCCTTTCCTACGGAGGCTCGGTGAAGGCGAAGGACCGGGGTCGTGAACCCAGACTGGGCTGGGTCACAGGTGGGCAACTCCGCCCTCTGATGAAGGCTCGGGACACCGGGGCCTGTCAGGAGACAAGGGCGAGCCGGGAGGGGCAGCGGCACCACACCCCTATCTGGCCGGGGCCCACGTCGCCTTCGCGCCGCTTCAGAGCTTCCCCCGCCTCCAGGGGGTACCGCTCAGGGCAGCTGGGGCACGGCAGTGCTCGGGTTCTGCCTCATGGCTGAAATAACAAGACTACTACTACTACTAATATAATAATAATAATAACAATGCATCATCATCATCATCATTATTATTATTATTATTATTATTATTATTGTTGTTGTTGTTGTTGTTGTTGTTATTCTGCCGGTAGCTCCCCCTAGAAATAACGAGCAGGTGTATGAACATTTCATAGTTAGATTACCATCAATAAAACAGTTTGGGAAAGTAACGACAGAAAACATCGAGTAGATTCCCTTAAAATACGGGCAAAACCCGCCCGAGCAGTGCTCCAGCAGCAGAGGCGCCATTCCGCGAAATGGTCTTTACAGTGAATTCAACTATATATAGGAGGCTTGGGGTAGGGAAAAGAGAAGAGATTGCAATTTTCCCCCACTTTTACAGACAAATGGATTCTGCCATTAAGGTACATATGTTTTAAATCCTAATGACTGGAGACACAGGTGAGCGTTGGCAGTTTGATCCGTCCAAAGTTCAAAGATCTGAAATCTCAATGAGTTTCTGTTTGAAATGAAGGAGAGAAACACAAACACCATGGCACGACGTGGGCCAGGGAGTTGCACCGTTTGGGAGTGAAATGCGACATTATTTACACTAATCTATCCTTAACTACTACTTTGTCACAATGGCCAGAATAATTAGTAGAAAATAATCAGAGAGAACAAAGGCAGGTTTTCTTCTTATCTCCTCCTGTTTTCCCCTCTTCCCTCCATTATTTTCTCCCGATGAAAAAGACCTTTCGACACTGCAAATCGCAGAAAATGTAGTCTTTTTATTTATTTTTTAAAAAGTTATTACTCTGCTTGGGTGTACATTAAGAGAAAAAACAAACAAGAACAACAAAACCCAGATCCATTTGCAGCAACGCCCTTGACATTTAAAGAATCAAACTAATTTCATTTTTATTTTAGCTGTTAGCCATTTTCCTAGATTTCCTAACACAATATTGCAGCGTGGATGTTTTGTGACGACTTACAAGTACACTTTCTTACCCCGGTCACACTCTGTGCACTACTGTGGTGTGATTTTCGCCTGGTCATTGCGCATTGTGTATATTTTCACTTCTCTCCCCTGGAAACAAATACCTATTAATTATATATATGTTAATATACACATCTATATGCCTCCCGAGAGGCATATATCCCATGTCTATCCCATGTTTATATTAAGATAATTTGCTTCTTCATGAATTAAAATGATCACAAAAACGAATACGAAAATGGTATATTTATTGAGTGTATTTTTTAAAAATATATTTTCAGAAGTAATAAATGGTACATTATTGTCTCAATCAAGCGTTTTATCTGCAGTATCGCTGTAAAAATGAAACCGAATTACTTGCTCTCATATTGTTACAGGGAGGAAATTGATTTATTTCTGGTGTTAACGGACCAGTACCCGGTCAAGTACTTAATGTCTACTCAACATTTAAAAGAAAATAATAATAATAATAATAAAAATTAAAGCTATGCCAACGACTGAAGTGGTTTATCGTGCTGTTCCTTTGTGGTTTACTTATATTTTATTGACACAACTAAGTTTCAGAGGGAAAAAAATGACCGGGAAATGTTCTTTCTCATCTTTCAGTACCGAGCACTTTAATTCCTTTCAATAAATGTACACCCTCCGATCGCTTGCCGACGTAGATATCAGTCTTGTCCATTTGCACTGAGAAAACTACACGAGATACTTGTAATTGTATTTCTTCTCCCCCACCTTCCCCGCGCCCTGATTTGGGCGGCTGAAGTTGTTTTGATTTCTTCGACTTTAAGGAGGGAAAGTGCTCTTCACAGGTGCCCCGAGGAGGTGCCACGGGAGAAGGTTCCATCCTTCCCCACTTGCAGGGCGTCGCAGTGCTGTCGATCCCCGTTGCAGAGGAGGATCCCGCTGTGCCACCGCAGGATCCGCCGCGGTTCCTCGCCCCCGGCTGCGGAGACCGTCCCTGCCCATCCCCGCGGAGTCGCGGCCCCAGCTCCGCTGCAGCTGCAGCACCTCGACGGTTCCAGCCCCGTCAGCGCGTCCTGCAAAGGCTCCCTACACCTCCCCCCAATCCCCAATACCCCCCCGCCCAGGGCCGGGGCCCTTCTCACCGCCCAAACTCAGCGTAAATCTTTACAGAGATCCCCCGCCGCCCTGAATTACTCCCCGCTTGTGTTTAATGACGCTAAATGAGCCGTTTTCTCTCCCTCGCACGTGGCCGGTCGGAGATAATTGCCGTGAAGGAAAAAGCGAAGTTTTTAAATTGAAGTGACTGCCGGAGCCTGCAGCCTGGCGGGTCCCCGGCTTTGCCTTTGTCCCCCGGAGCAGGACTCTACACCACCTACGATACGGTTAAAAACCCCGCACCCGCTAGCTCCTTCCCTGCCAGCACAAAGGGATCTGTACATATTGAGGTGCGGGAGGGTGCAACCTCTTCTTTTAGTTTACTTTGCACTGTAGCTGGGGTTATCTTGAACACAGCATTAAAGCAGCAGCAGGGTAGCTAGGAACGGGACAGAAAACAAGGGACTCTCCTCCCCTCTCTATCTTCTAAGTCCAGATCACAGAAATCTGCACTCGTTGCGGCGGAGACACGCATTTTTAACACGAACCGCATCCCTGTTAGGCCACCGCATCCACCATTTGCCTTCCAGAAGAAAGAGAAGAAATATAATCTTGATGGCGAGTGGTGAAGGGGCATGGGCTGTATCCGTGACAGGCTCCGCTCCTTATCTATGAGAGGTTTGGAGCTGCGTAGGTCCGCTTAAACACTTTTATTACCCACACCCCGAATATTTCCATTACACACGGTGTGTGCTCCTCAGCTGATATGTGAAACCTGCAGCCTTATCGCTGTTGGTCGTTTGATTTAATGCCTGGGGCTTGTTCACAGAAAATATCAGTATCTCCACTCTGCAGTGGCATATTCTCTCTAGACCAGTCTGTGGGAGATAAGTGAAGTCCCGCTGAAAAAGAGCTTCATCCTGTTTCTATTCGCACGGAGTTCCTTCTGTCAGAAGAAGAGGAACCCATCTGCCCGTACTTGGTGCCCAGCAACCCGCATCTGCCCCTGGCTGCAGGGGATCTCCTAGTGTTTGCCAGTTCAGGACACAGAGAGGGCGAAGGGGGCGTACATCCAGATCACGGGGTACCTGGCCAAACACGGCATCCCGGGCACAAGACCCCTCTCCCTCCCGCTCTTGGACCCACAGTAAATCTCCGCTCTCCCGAGCGCAGCCCCGGAGCGCGGAGCCGGAGCCGTCTCCGTCTTTCCGAGAGCGCCGTGCTCCCACCTCTGCCCCTCGCTGCCGGGCTGCCAGCGGCCGCTCCTGCGAAGTCCGCGGCAGAGGAGTACTGTCCAATACTTTTTCTCCGGTTTTTCGCTGGTAGTAGTGCTAGAGGAATTTGGTGACGTTTCTGGGACGCTGGGCTTTTCTTTTCTAAATCGGCACTTAAATTTAGTTTGTCACTGCTGTCCCTAACTCGTCAGGGGGCAATTATGTGATAATTATGAGAATTACACAGGTCTTTTATCTGGCGGCCGTGCTCGAAAGCGTCCAAGCATAACGATATCTGTTCACGTTTAACACACACACATAATACCCCCCCAAGCTCCCCGCCCCTCGACGATGCCACTTGCTGGCGACCAGCGCTGGTGCTGTTATTACCGGGGTCGATCCGAGCCACAGCTACAGAGCGGGAGGTGGCCTGGGAGCTTGGCCCGGCCTTTCCAGTGTCCCGGGGAGAGGTGGGGCAGTGCTAGTGATGCTCCCCTCCGGTGTAGCCCAATCCGGCCGCAGGAAGCAGGGTCTGGCTGCCGCCGCCCCGGCCGCAAAACACCCAGGATGTTATACCGCCTCGGGTGGCTTTTTCCTTCTCTCGCTCTCAAACTACCACAGCACTGTGAATTTAAAAAAAAAAAAAACCCAAAACCAAACAAAACCAAAACCAAAAACCCCAAACTACTACATCTATACCCGCACATCACACACCGGTAGCATGGCAGCGCCCAGCAAACACCCTACGGGCTCGTCCCCTTCCTTCCCGCAGCAACGACACTTCCCCCGAGCCCTCCGCACAAGCTTGGCCGTACAAATCTTTCCGCTTTACACACATGCTTTAAGCGCTACGTTTGCTTTCGTGGCACATAGCTCCGTCCTCTGTAACTCGCCCCAGAAATTTTAAAAGAAAATAGCAGAAATCTTTCATTGTTAACATTTGATTTATTTAAAGTCCTTAACTGCAAATGATCAAAACCATACTTCACGCATTAAATTCTCAGTTATCGTTTTAAATCAAAATATTTTTCCATTACAATCACATTTATAAAATTAACAAAATTTCTTAAATTCACGTGTAATTTTTTTTACTGTCATTTAAAGCAATTTCCAGCTGTAAAGAAAGAAAAAAAAATATAAACCATGCAATAAATTAAGAACATTGAGACAGCGAACAGGAATAATAATAAAACCCGTCTGGCTATGCTAACACCGTGTAAAACTGTGGAAAGTGCATTAACACTGGATGAAACAAGCTGACGATGGCGATAATTAAACGGCCACACACACACACACAAGAAAAAAAATGGATGTGGAATTTATTAAACAAATTGGAAAAGGGGAGGGAGAAAGAGCTCTCCTCTTTTCCTTGTGTCGGTGTAATAGTCAACGCTTCCTGGGGCAGGGGGAAAACAACCTTGTTATAGATAGACAGTTCTATCTGGTACGCAATGAAGAGACACTTAAATTAAATAAGCATGTCATCCACGTGTTGATGAGAGTTCCTGATGAACGAGAATCTTCAGTAACAGATGGGAAAGAAAAAAATATCCAACTGGCTGTGACCTCTTGTAACTTTATATTACATCCCAAGACAAGTAACACTTGGAAGAGAAGAAGGGTCGAATCCTGCACTCCAAAGCTCCAGTTGGTCCCTCCAGGAGTGCAGGATCTGTCCCTCAGCATCTGGGTGTATGCGGGTTGTACGAGCCGAAGGTTTATTTTGCAAGTATCAAAAGGATGATCCGAGAAAGTAAATAGTCCTCTTGTTGCTTAGAGATTCTCTTAGTGTTTTGCTACTTCACAGCAGTATTGTCCTTCAAAGCCTTTTTAATTAAAAAAAAGCCTTAAACGTCTACTCTCTTCTTCATCTCCGTATTGTTAAAGTATTGCCACATACCTGTAAACTCACATGAGATTATAGAGCACGGAAGGGGGGGAAGGGTGGGGGGCGGAAAGCACGAACAAGTACTTTACAAGCTCAACATTTTTTTCTTCTTTTTAGTAACACCCTGCAAAGCTTGTTGGGGTTCTCCGGGGAGCGGGGCTGGGCAGCGGGGGTGCGGGGGGGTATGTACAAGCAGGACGTGGCTGGCTTTGCAGGAGGTCGTGGTGGATCATAACAACACACAACGGGTTGCGAGACAATTAAAAAGTAACAGTCCTCTGCACACAGCGTGCGGCAACACCTCGGTTTGTCGCAGGAGAGAGAAATAGGGTAGGGAAGCCAGGAAATGGGAAGAGGGTGAAAGGGAAGAAGGGGTCAGCCCTGGCAGCGGGGGGTGCAGAGCTAGGAGGTGTTTAGCACGGGTCTGGAATACACACCTTGGTAGTAGGAGGGTTCCAGGGCCGAAGGCTCGATGCTGCTCCGTCCCGCCATGGAGGCGCTGCCCAGAGGCAGCCCACCGGGGATGCTGGCCCCGTAGGAGGAATATTGCAGCGCCTGCTCGTAGGCTTTGAAGTCCAGCTTGTGCTGCTGCTCCGAGGAGGACATGAGGTTGTTGATGGAAAAGGGGTGGTTGAAGGAGTAGTGGGGATCTCCCTTGAGGTGGAGCTGGGGTTCGTGGGCTAAGGAGTGAGGGGGGTGCGGGACGGAGGCCAAGGTGGGGACGGAGCTGATGGTGGAAGAGGCAGTCGAGGCCGAGGTCTTAAGCTCCGTGCTCGATCCTGTGTGGTCCATAGACTGGGGGCTGGCGGACGGGTTGGAGCTGGAGAGGGAAGTGGCGGTGTCCAACTGCACGGATTTATTGTGGCCTCTGTGCAGGGGGGAGTTGGAGCTGGAACTGGAGGCCCCGGCCTGATCTTTCCTGCCCTCCTGAGAGGTTTTGCTGTTCGCCGGCTTCTCGCACTTAAAGCGCTTTTGCCGGCGGAGGTAGCAGCCGTTTTCAAACATGTTTCCGGAGTCGGGATGCAGGGTCCAGTAGGAGCCCTTGCCGGGCTTGTCGGGAGAGCGGGCCACCTTGACGAAGCAGTCGTTGAAAGAGAGTGAGTGGCGGATACTGTTCTGCCAGCGCTGCTGGTTCTGCCTGTAGTAGGGGAAAAGGTCCATTATCCACTGGTAGATCTCGCTCAGCGTCAGCATCTTGCTGGGCGCCTGCTGGATGGCCATGGTGATGAGGGAGATGTAGGAGTAGGGTGGCTTGGCGTGGGGGTAGCTCCGCTTGAAGGTCTTGGCGTCACGCGTCCTACCGAGGTTGGACTGGGTGTAGGCCATGGGGCTCATGCAGGGGTTCATGCCGCCGTAGGGACTCAGCCCGTTCATGGGGGCCGGCTGGCCCGACATGGCGTTGATGCCGCCGGGGCTCAACGCCGTGCCCATGGCGGCCACTCCGGCCGGCATCCCGTTCACCGGCCCCGCCGAGCCCGCCGGCATGCCGGCCACGGCGCCGGGGCTCAGCCCGGCACCCAGCCCCGTGTTGGCATAGGACATGTTGAAGGAGCTGGAGGTCATGTTGCCGCTCGTCGTCATGGTGTTCATGGTCATGTAGGTGTTCATGGAGCCCAGCCCCGAGTTCATGTTGCTCACGGGCACCGAGGAATAGACCTAGAGCAGGGAGACGGAGAGAGGGTGTTAGAGGACATGGAGGAAGGGAAAAAGACCCCGGCGGGACCGGATCGCCTGTCCTGTCCAGCGAGCCGTGCAAGCGTGCTGCCGCCGGACGTCGTCCGCTTCCCTGGCACACTGGAACTCGCTTTCCAAACGCCGCACGGAAAGGCCGCCGGTGCCATGAAAAAGTTTAATTCAGTTTTATATGTGTTTAAAGATAGACACAGAGTGGGTCCTCTCGGTCGCATTTTACCGACGTGCCTCGGCTTGAGCGGTTGTGCCAGGACCCCAGGGGCGCCCGGACCGACGGCCTTCACGGAGCAGCACCGCAGAGCTGGGCTGCGGCTCTGTCTTCCCCGGGAGGAGGTTTCCTCCGGGAGTATTTCTGCCATTTTGCTGGTTTTGTGTAGCTAGCTAAGTGCTTTAACTCTTCAGATCATTGAAATTTACTGACATGCACTGTCCAAACTGAGGAGAAATTCAACTGCCTGCGGTTTCTTAGAATAGTCTCGCGCACGTCTCCCACCTTGCACTGATTTAAATTTCTGTTCTTTCACAAGATGCGGTAATATTTTTTCCCAAAATAAAAAAACCCAAACAGCTAGCGTCCGTGCGTTTTATCTATGGAAAGCTTCCCCGTTGTCTGTATTTTTTATCGTTAGTCTCTGAACTAAAGAGAAAAAAGCAAACCAAAATAAACAAAGAAACAAACAAAAAAACTTCTTCAAAGTACGAGTAGGCTGAACTTTCCCTGCCTAAGATTTTCTACAATTGCCCGACGTGCAAAAATTTTAGCACCCTACCACATAACACAACTCTTAAAAAAGGCACAGCCAGAGAACATGAAATTGTGCTTTCCCTTACGGCACCTAAATTCAGAGGAGAGAGAAAGACGGTCCCAGTTTACCTCGAAAAAGGCAATACAGCAAAGATATGTAGGTAGTGGTTAAAATTATGAAATTAATCCCTGCTCACTAGAAATTCCACTACCATATAAATGAGCTTTTAATTTAGGGGATAACATTAATTATTTGAGATGGGAGAAGGTGGATGGGTTTTCCACCTTGCAACCATTCACTAATTCAAATAACGTGGGATGAGAAAAGACAGAAGCTAAAAAAAAAATCTCAAAAAACAAAACAAACAAACAAAAAACAACCAACCAAACAAAACCCATTAAAAACTCCAAACAAAAACAATAGTGAAGGTCGCTTAACTTTATGTTTGTGGGTAATGAGTACGGGGAGGATAAATGAGTCTGGAAACGGCACATAATTAGGATGACCCTTATTTGCCCTTTCCTGTTAAATATGATGCCAGCAGGGTGACACGTATCTGCCTCTGCCCGCATGTGTGCCAGCTCCGAGGTGGCGGGACGAGGCGTGGGGACTGTGGAGCTGTGTGTCCGGGTGTGCTGATGCAATGCCCGGGTGCGCACACCTAGGTGCCTGCCTCGCTATCACACTTCCTTGAAACTACTCTTTCCCGGGCGGGAATCACAGGGCGTGCTGGCGGTGCTGCTCCTGGAGCCTCTGGCTCCAGGCTTCTGCCTCTGCAGAGCAGCAGCGGCACAGTGCGAACCTCGGGCCCGCAGGGCCGAGGCGCCACGCCGGGGACGGCTCCAGGCGCTTCCGTGGCCCTATCCTCTGCCTGAGTTGTTGGAGCTTCTTGTGTCGCTCTCTCCCCCCTGCTTTGCACCACGTTTTCAATCAGGCGCGGGGGAGGGGTGAGCGGAAGAGCCTACCGGGATGCCGCGGGACGGACCGGGCCGGGCCACGGAGCCGGTGCCGGTGAGGGGCCGGTGCGGCGGAGCTGGTGAGGGCCCCCTCCCGGCCCAGCTCCCCGGGCTGCTACCGGCAGCGCCTCCCGCCGGCCCGCGGCAGCAGCGCACGCCGCAGCAGCCCCTCTAGCAAAGTACGAACAAACGGCTATTTTCCCCTACTCCGTTCTTTTCACCCGGATTTATCAGGTGAGGCCCCCGGCGACGGCGAGCAGAGAGTCCGTCGGACCCGCAGAGGAGCCTGGAGACGGCGCTGCCCCCGTCCTGGGACACGCTAGGGACTGTCTCCTTCGCCCCCTTCCATCTGCCGGGAAGGAGCCAGGGGCCAGCAGCGCGGCGAGTCCTGTGCCCCGAGCCAAGAGTTTACGGGGAGCTTTTGTGTGCGCCGCAAACGGAGATTACGCCTTTTAGATGAGGTTAAGGGCTGCCCCCGGCTCCCCGCCACCCCTCGGCGAGCTCGCAGCCTCCCCAGATTTCCCTCTAAACCCCCCTGGGCTCTCGGAAACCGTGTTTTCCTCGGGGAAGTCTGGTCGGCTTTCAGCGCCGAAGGGAGGGGGGGGGCACGTTTGCTCTGGCAGACCTGGAGCGCAAACCGATTCCTTCGATTGCTGCCCCCCACCAGACTCCCAGCTCCCCCCTCTCCCACCCTTTTACCCTCCCCTCCCCCTTGCAGAGGGGCACCAGCGTAGCCAGACCCTGGGATTTACTCACCTCCTGAGTGTCGGCGTAGTAGCTGTTCCAGTCGCTGGTCTCATGCCCTTCCATTTTCACAGTCCCTAACATTATGGAGCCAACCTGCCCGGTGTAACCATTCAGCCCTCTTGTAAGCGAGCGACGGGCAGCAGGAAAAAAGCCCGAAAGCCCGACCTAGCAGGAAGCCAGCTCTTGGGAGGGGCGGGGGGTGCTGAATTCTCCTCTATAACCAGCCAAAAAGGAGGCAGGGAGCGGTGTGGGGCGAGACAGTTGAGAAAGTGAGGAAGTGCCGGCTGGGATGTGAGTGGAGTTGAGCTGATGTGGATCTTACGTCGCAGAGTACCCACCTCCTCCTCCTCCTCTCCCCATTTGTCCGCCGCACAAAGGCGTTCGCACCTACAAAGCCGGAGATGCACCTGCAAACAAGGCAGTTCCCCTAGCCTGCAACTCCCCCCGGGGCGGCACTTTATTTGCAAAGGCGGCGTAATTGGTTTAAGCTTGTGAGGCAAGGAGAGACGACGGGTGGGGGGAGAGCAGGAAAGAGGGGGGGTGACGGACACCTCCTTTCAGATGGACGGGACAAATGCTAGGAAGGATCGGTGGAAATTAAATGAGGTAGATAAGGGAAGGGCAGCCCCCTCTGTTTGAAGAGAATGCAAAAGACCATCCAGCCTTAAACCCCTGAGATTAGGGGCAATATTTACTGAAGTCCAGTAGATGCTCCTTTAACTTGGTGGCCGGGACGTGCTCCAAAGTCCCTAGTCCTGCGGTCCCCCCGCTCCCCCCACTCCCGCCTCTCGCTTCAAAGCTGGTGTCCTTGCAGGTACCACCGCGGAGCCCCCGGCTCCCGGCGCCCTCGGGGCGGCGGACAGGGTTCAGCGCTCCGGGCTAAGAGCAGGAGGGCTCGACTTCGTGCTTTCCAGAGCCCTCCAACCTCCTCATGGGCTGAACCTAGCCCTTCGAACGGGGCTGCTTTCCTATGTAGATGGTCATGATGATATTTCTTCTCTGGTGCCTTACATTTAGAAACCATGTGAGTCACGGCGCTGAGACATAACACTACAGCCACCCAGTAAAGGCGGCCAGAGGGTTGAATGCGGATCCACCGATATTAACCTCCACTTGGCAAACATCAGGTGAGTCACTGGAACCATTTTATATCTTTACTGTGGAAAGCCTCCAGCCCAGAAGGCTCCGCTGGAAGCTTTCCCTGGTGCTAGGCACCCAGGACTAGCAATAATAAGTAGCAGGCATCTTCATACCAACTTCTTGCCCATTAACCCTATTCTCGCACGAACAGGGGAGGAGGAGGCCAGTAAAAGTTAAAGGGGGGCAACACAGAAAAAAAATTCTGACATAAGACAACATTCTTTATTATTATGAAGGGAATCTCTCAATCTCTGTAGACGGATCGAGCATTTGCTCCTTCCGCTCCTATCCTGTCTGGTTCTTCAAGCTTACGTTAAAACCATATACTTTTCTTGGGTTTCTCATGTCTATCCTTTATGTTCCTGTTCAGTTCCTATTCAGTTACTAGAACTTTTATCACCCCATATTAAAAAAATCACAAACAAACAAACCACCAAAGAAACAAACAAAAAAAAACAACCCACAAAACCAAACGAAAACCAAATCGAAACAAAATGCCACCACCAAACAAACAAATAAAACATCACAAATTCAAATTACTTTCCGGATAATGAGAATTTGAAGAGGAAATAAAGTTTCTTGGGATTTTGAAAAAGCTTGCGTATCATACAACACAAACTTAAAATGCAAATCGGGGGCTGAGTTTCTGCCTGGCATGTTTATCGTTCAGGAGGATCACAATTGTTTTCCTCAGTGATTTGTCCGCCAGTGGTCTGCGAAAACGTCACCCTCACAAACACGATTTAAAAATTTCTTATACAGAGACCCAGGATTCAAATGACAAGATATAGCATATCTCTGCCTCGACAAATATGTTGTAACTTGTCCTCCAAGTGCGTTTTCTGTTATCCCGTTCTTTGTTTTTTCCCTAGTCGTCCTTCTTTCTTTAAATCTGGTAACAGAATTAAGTCAAATCCTCGAAACAAACAGAACTCTGGAATCAGCAGATGAGAACAAGAAAACGTCTCTTGAAGGAAATAGATAAAAGCACTGGATTAAACCTCTGATTTCTCAAACGGTCAAACTACACCCATGGAAATTTGAACAAAACTCAGTGGAAAACTCTAAGAAATACTACAATTGCGGTCTTCATATATGCACCCTGCTTCTATCATTAATGGAAGTGGTCTGTAAGTCTGAAAAAAGACCCCCTTCTGTGGTGGCTTGTTTAATTCAGCACTTGAGGTCTGTGGGGTTCCTTGCCGCTGCATGCGACGAGACTGGGACCGCTGTAGCTGTCCCAGCGACTCTGCTGGCTGCAACCTCCCCTCCGGCTGACCTCGGGGCGGTGCTGCCCTACTTCCCAGAGCCCAGCTCTGCGGGGGCAACACCCGCAGGGACGTCGGGCAGCCCACGTAAGGGGTCATTCCGTACCTGGAAAAAAAAAAGAGCAGGCACGAAGCCGGCCACGCTTATCGGATGCTGCTACGAACCGCGGAGGCGTTTCTCCGGGCGGAGCAGACGTGGCGTCCGGCAAAGCCACTGTCCACGGTGGCCGCCCCCTCCAGGATGCCCAGGGCCGGGCCGGGTCGGGCCGGGCGGCCATGCCGGGGGTTGTGCAAAGCCGCAGCGCCTCCTGTTGTCCGGCCCCTGCTTTGGGCTCGGTTCCCTCTGTTCCAAGGCTGTTCCTAAAGGTGAGAGCACAGACGGGTTCCTATCTGTAATTCCAGAGAACGTTTCGGCTGCTGGAAATTCCCTTCAGCCTGAGCTACTGGAGTTTGCAGCCCTAGTGAAGAAAAGTCTTCCTAGCGTGAAGAGGAGGGCAGCGGCAGCTCTATCCGTTGCGACAGAAAAAGGAGGTTATTGAGGCAGTTGCCCTTGTTCCGCGATTGAGCCTCTGCGAAGCACTATATGGGATGCTTCCAGAGTCCAGCGTGATTTGTCTGTACCCTTTGCAGCAGGCTCAACGGGAAGGGAAGGATTCTCCTAGGACAGAGGACGTGTGATGGCAGGCAGGAGCTCCCCACGAGTTTAGCCACTTACTCGTTTTCTAGACTCCGGGATGGTAACTCAGGCCCAATTTACACAGAACCTCTCCCCAGCTCTCCTTAGAGTAGCTCCAGTTTCTGATAGAGCTGTATACTTTATTTTGAAAATTATTTTCAGCAAAAGCTGTTTGTGCAATTTGGAGAAAACCAGGCTGAGGTGAGCTGTATTTTCCCCGTCTACATGGGAGCGGTCTCAGTTCCTTTATCCACCTGTACGTGCTGCCGAGGAGGGAAACTCATTAACTGCCCTAAAACTGTGTGTGGTTCATCTGTGTATGGAGCCAGAGGAGGACGTCCACAGGAGCCCGTGCTACCAGCGCTGGCAGTGAGAGCTGGCCCCCTCAAAGACCGCTCAGCAAGTGACCGCTTTTGAGGAAGGGCATCACTGAGGGGTACCGGCTGTTAAGCCAGGCCGAGGGGCATCGCCCGTGGGAAGAGTCCACAGGCAGCAGCGGGGCGCGGCCTCGGCCTCTGCTCCGGCCACGGTCCTGCCCGGCGCCCCTTGCCCGCCGCTGCTCGGGAGCGCCGCCCGCAGGCACCGTCCCAGGCAGGGGGCGGGTGGCCAATGGGGTCGGAGGGACTTTATAACCGTGGAGCGCTGCTTTAGTCTGTTCCAGCGTACGCACCACCTTTCCCCTGGCAGAGGCAGCGTCTGCCGGCCATCCTTTCGGTTTCATTTACAATATTTTATTTAGTTTTACTCAAATGTCATCGTCTCCTGTCCGGGAGTCTCTCGATAGTTCTTGTGCGGAGTAGACGTTTAGCTCGGAAAAGAGCTGTGAGGTTATCTCCACATCAAGACGCTTTCCCTGCTCCTCACTGCACAGTCTTCTTTTCCCCGTATCTGTCTCCTGCGGAGGGTCGCTGATATCCGGCTCTCCAGTCCGACCCAACCTTGTGCAGCGGATGTACTCAAATGCCGTGGGACACCCCAGCCTCTTCCATCCTCTCCCTGTCCTTGCCCATCCATCTCTCCCAGCGGTGGGAAATCCCTCTTCCTATCTGTTTCTAACCCGAAATCCTCCCCTATCCAAGGGAGCAAACAGTAGACGGGTGGGAACGTGCCGCCAACCAGAGCCGAGTCCTTTGGACGGGGTGGGAGCCTGAGCAGCCCCGGGGCGCTCCCAGAACAGGGATCAGTGACTGCGGAGAGCTCCTCTCGATCCGGAGCGACCCCGTCGAGACGACGGCAGAGTCGGGGGACTTGTTCTACCCGCCTCATACAGGCAGAGCACCCCTGTCTCTCTTTCTGCAGCTGAGCCCCCAAAGAGAAGAGCCCGTGGGGTCCCCTGGACCCACTCGGGGTCCTGCTGCCCGGAGGACACCCTGGCGAGGCGGTCGCTACCGCGACCCCGGTCCCCGCAGTTCCTCAGCCAGTTCGATGCGTTAAGCTGGCGTTTACCTTTTCCTTTCTTAAGAGCAGCGCCTGGGCAGGTGAGGGCACTGCATGGGGTCAGAGCTTGCTTCGGAGCCTTTGATGCGTGACCTTTTCTTATGTCCGACCAAGCGACACCCTTCCCCCGACCGACCCGAGGTAGGAGGGGGCATCCCCTTTTCTTTCTGCACCTCCTCCTCCTCCTCAGGACTTCGTGGTCTGGATCCTCCTGACCGGACTAGACGTGCCCTTCCGCTTCCCCGTCCTTGTCAAGGAGGGAAGGGGGGTCGCACGACTCACCACCCTGCCCTGCCTCCTCACCGCCTGCTTTTGGGCCCCGGGTCGTTCGCACCTTCAGCCACCCGCAGCCTGGCGCATGGACTCCGGAGCGGCCCGACCGCGGGCAGTGCCTCCCAGCTGCTGGTTGGAGCGAGGCGGAGGGTGACCCTCCCGGAGACACAGTCTGCCGCACCCTCGGGCACCGGGAGCGCTCCCGGGAGTGCCGGGACTGCCGGGGTCTCACAGGTCACACTCAGGGTGTGCCTTTCATCGGAGCTATACAAGGCGCCGGAGACATTGGGTGGCTCGTTGCAGCCACCCAACGTTCCGTTACCGGATTTTATTTATTTAGTTTTAATTTTAGTTTGTTTTTTTTTTTTTTAATTGTAGTGCAATTCATTATATTTCATTTTTCTAGGCATCATTCAGCGTACATGCAGTGACTTGAGCAACATCACTGACATAAAAATTAATACCTCTCCCTCAAAAATACTCATGTGTCGGACTAGTTAAGGAGGACGAGGAATGAAATGAAAAATTTAAGTTAATATCCAATGGTGGCAGTGCTGCCAGTAAGGAAGCCTCTTTTTTTTTTCTTTACTTTTACTTTAGTGTAGGAAAATAATTCTTAACTAGGTAAATCATGGTCTATTGGATATTATCACTCTATTTTGCTAATGCAGTTAGACGTGTGGATTCTGCTTTCAGAACTCTGTAGTGGATTGCCCAAGTGTGTTTTACTAACTTCATGTAAAAAAAAAATGCACTCGATGTTTCTCATTTGATTCAAGAGCAGCCACATAGGTATCTGTTTCAATTAATGGGTGTTTTATGCTATGATTAACTGAAATACAAAAAGGAAATGGCTCTGCTACTTGTTTTGTTTTGTACTGGACAGGAAATAGAGAGCTGATGGACCTCTTGTAATAGCTGTGTCAACATAACCCTCCAGTTCTTCTGCAAAGTGCTCTTCCTTCTCAGAAAGTGGATTTGGTTTGCTAACTTGTACTTTTTTGCTGCATAGCACCATATTTTTAAGCTCTGCTCTTCTTTAATGGCAAAGAATTACTCATTCTGTTGTCTCTGTCTCTACAGCAGTTTTACAGAAAAGCATGGAAGAGACCAGCATCCATTAGAAATAGCTTTTTTGGCTGGTTTCACTTCTGAAGAATCAAATGTACAAAATCAAGAATGGCTAATTTAAACTCCTCCCCAGGGAGCAGTTTCACAGTTTTACCCATCTTGCAGTTCCTAGAGCATAAATTAATTCAGGCTGCATTAACTGCACATTTTCTTGAGCTGTATGAACAAGAAGAGCCAGACACTGTGGGATGTGTGGCAGAATGAACACAAGTATTCAGCCAGGGGATATACAGTAACCCATGTTTAGTAGAAATGATGTTTGCCCTGGAAAAGGATGCCCAGAGGCCCTATGTAACACAACCCCTAGTTTCACAGTGAAATGTGAGAATGTGAGGATCAACTGGTAAAACTCTGAAATTGTCAGCAAGACCTATAAAATAGCATAGTCAACTAGTGTCAGTGGGGAAGTAAAGAAAGGTCTGGATTCAGTAACATTTTAAGACTCCTTAGGAGCAGCAGTTGTTCAGTATTTTGGAGAGTGGTTGTTATTTCCAGCAGCCAGCCTAAGCACCTGCTGCTGCTTGAAGCATTTCAAGGGTGAATCTCCCTTTTGAGCAGATTTAAGGGAATGGCATCAAGAAGTCACTTAGCTCACTGTGTGCTTTCCCTTCCACTGTAGTGTGGGCTCGGTTCTCTGTGTAGCTACTGGTGAGACAAAGAAGAACCACATATAATTAATTTCCCCATCACGCCTCCCCAGCCAACAAGTATTTCTGCAGTGCATGTAGTTTCATGTTTACTTCTTTTCAGTCAGAGATGTAAGGTGGGATGACTGGGAGGGAATCCAACATCTGACTTTTCCTTCAGTCCCTCTAAAAGACAGAGATGCTTTCTTCCACCCCAACAATCTAATAGCTCATCAAGTGGCTTTCCTATCACCCACCGCACAAATAATCTTCCCCTTTTGGCATCAGTATCTAGAAATATTCCCGTCACCATTCATCTTGTGCCAGAAATCCTTTAAGTCTTTTTACCATTAGTCTTAGAGGTGGCTGGAACTTCAGCCCCTGCAGATATCTCTCCTTAGACTGTGCAGGACATTTCCTTTTGATGAAGCAACTGATCAGTTGTGAAGATTTTTCTTGTATTTAAATAGGATTTCTAAGTCCTCCAACACCGAGTCTTCATCTGTGTAGCCTATGAGATATACATACATACATGTATATATCTACATGTACATAGCCACAGTCAAGCTGTTGTCCTAAGAGAATTGAAGAGTGTGGAAGAAAACAGAAGAGTGGACTGGAATAACCAGCTGGAAAATCTGCTGTTTTAACTGGAAGACAATGGTGAGCAGAGGTAATATGAAGAAATTTTAAAACTAAAGCAAGTAAAGGGGTGAGCCCAGAAAAGACTTTGGCAGGTGTTTAGCTGCAATTTCTCTATTTATTGGTTACAGCCTTATTCAAAGTCAGGAGTGTCTCTGACCTTGTGCCTATAGTGAAGAGGCTACGCATGATGGGCTTCAAGAAGTAACTCCTGCTATTCTCTTGTGCTATATTACAAAATGGTACATATCTAGAAATATTACAGTAATGTCATACTAAAAAATGAACTTGGGATTCATGATCACTCAAAAGACCAAGTAATTTTCTCATTGTATTGATATTCTCATTATAAATATTTTCAATGAGGAGAAAAAGCAAAGCCTAAAATCACAGGGGGAAGAAAAATTTTAACTATTTCTGCTGGTGTAGTACTTACAAATACAGATATCTCACAATCATGATGGAGATTAGTAGAGCTGGGTGTGAATATTTGTTATGGATCAAAGATAGGATATAGTGACTAGAAGAATGACAATACTTTCAACACTCACAAAGGGATTGGAGGTGTTATTTATAATACTAATTCTACAAAACCTTCCTAGGGCTGCTTACTGCACAAGGGATTCAGTATGGATTGATCACAGGAAAAAAAAAACCAAAACCACAGAATCACAGAAAGTTATGGGTTGGAAGGGACCCCGAAAGATTGAGTCCAACCCCCTGCCAGAGCAGGGTCACCTGCAGGAACTCCACAACCTTCCTGGGCAGCCTGTTCCAGTGCTCTGTCATCTTCACATTAAAAAGAATTTCCTCGTCATCATCCTATGCTCATCCAATGCTCAAGCTTGGATCTGTTGCCTCTTGTCCTATCATTTGGAATAATTGAGAAGAGCCTGGCACCATCCTCATGGCTCTCCCTTTACTTATTTATAAACACTGATGAGGTCACCCCTCACTCTCCTCTTCTCCAAGATGAAGAGACTCAGCTCCCTCAGCCTTTCCTCATAAGGGAGATGTTCCACTCCTTTAATCATCTTGGAGGCTCTGCTCTGGACTCTTTCAAGCAGTTCCCTCTCCTTCTTGTACTGAGGGGCCCAGAACTGGACACAATATTCCAGATGTGGCCTCACTAGGGCAGAATAGAGAGGGAAGAGAACCTCTCTCAATCTGCTAGTCACCCCCTTCTAATGCACCCCAGGATGCCATTTGCCTTCTTGGCCACAGGGGCACATTGCTGGCTCATGCTCATCCTCCTGTCCACTAGCACCCCCAGGTCTCTTTCCCCTGCTCTCCACAGACTCAGACCCCAACCTGTACAGGTACTTGGGGTTGTTCCTACCTAGATGTAAGACTTTACATTTGCCCTTGTTGTAATTCATTAAATTTCTCCCTGCACAACTCTCCAGCCTGTCTAGGTCTCTGAATGGCAGCACAGCCTTCTGGAGTGTCAGCCAGTCCTCCCAGCTTTGTGTCATCAGCAAACTTGCTGAGAAGACACTCTGTCCCATCATCAAGGCCATTGATAAAGATGTTGAACAGGACTGGACCCAGCACTGATCCCTAGGGGACTCCACTACTCACAGGTCTCCAGATGGACTCTATACCACTGATCACCCCTCTTTGGGTTCTATTGTGTAGCCAGTTCTTAATCCACTTTGCTGCAGATTCTTCTATCCCACATTTCCTGAGCTTGCTCATGAGGATGTTATGAGAGACTATGTCAAAAGCCTTGCTAAGATCAAAGTAGACTGTATCCACTGGTGTCCCAGCATCTAGCTATTCAGTCATCATAGAATGCTATCAGATCAGTCGAGCATGATTTCCCCTTGGTAAATCCATGCTGACTACTCCTAATAACCTTCTTCTCCATATGTTCAGAGATGACCTCCAGAATGATCCACTCCATCATTTTTCCAGGGATGGAGGTGAGGCTGACTGGTCTGTAGTTGCCTGGATCTTCCTTCTTGCCCTTTTTTAAGACTGGACTGCCACTGGCTTTCCTCTAGTCCTCAGACACCCCTCCTGTTAGCCATGATCTTTTGAAAATGATGGAGAGTGGTAGGGTGATAACATCAGCCAACTCTCTCAACACTCTTGGGTGCATCCCATCAAGGCCCATGGACTTGTGTACATTCAATTTGCATAACTGATCTCTAACCCAGTCTTCATTGCCCTGTGGTGAGTCTTCTCTCCTCCAGGCTTTTTCTCTTATGTCCAGGGTCTGGAGTTCACAAGGGCTGGGTCTAGGAGTAAAGACTGAAGCAAAGTCATTCAGCAACTCTGCCTTCTCTGTATCCTCTGTTATCAGGGTTCCTGCCCCATTCAGCAGTGGCCCCACATTTTCCCTATTCTTCCTTTTACTACTGATATATTTGAAGAAGCTATTCTTGTTTCCTCTGCTAGTTTGACTTTCTTGGTGCCTTCCTACATGCTCTGACAACATCCCAAGTTGTTGGGATAGTTCTCCCAAGTGACCAGTCCCTTCTTCCATGAGCTGTGAAGTTCTTTCTTCCATAAGCATTTCTTTAGAAGTTCCTTGTTGATCCACACAGGTCTCTTATTACTTCTGCTTGATTTTTTACTCAAGAGAATGCACCTATCTTGGGCTTGAAGGAAGTGATATTTAAAACTGACCTTATTTCCTTCAGTTCAGCTGCATCAAACCTGTGTAACTAACAAAAAAGCTTTTCAGCACTGACACTCCAATTTAAGAGATTTTTTTCCCTCAACTTGTTTACTCCACTCTTCTGCTACAGATTACCACCCCAATATGGTAACTTTCAGAGAAGTTTGTGTGCTACATTCCCAGTGGCCATGCTTCACAGTTATCATATAATTGATTTTCTGTGTATATTTACAGTTATTTTAAATAAATACATGGCAGAAATATTTAAACAGAGATGCTGGTGCCCTGAAAGAGAAAACAGTAGACTGTAGCCTAAGGATACATACATCTGATCTGATTTCTATTTACTAGCAGTCAGGAGCACACACTGTTACAAATCTTCCATTGGTTCTACTAGGGGACTTTGAAAAGTCATTCAGATTCTCTTTGTTCTAGCTCCTGGTCTCTAAAATGAGGTAATGCTACTTTGGTATCCTGGTGAAACTGTATTTGCAAATATTCTGTTAACCTTGCTAGGACTATTGGTGACTAGAGTACAGTCAGAAAGAGTTGTGGTGCTCTCCAGTGTTCACCCTCAACTAGATGATCAGGAATCAGGACAGCACTGTACATATCAAATATGTACACCCTAGTATGGGCTCTTCAGCAAAGCCAGAAAGAGGTCCTTGGAAGGCTCAACATCAATCACTTAAATGAAAAGAGAAGGAAGATCATAACTACTTTGCACTATGTGCATCTCAGTCTCATTCCGGCATCAACTTGGATCACAGTAATATGTACTGGGGGTGAGACTTCCTGCAAGATATGGACTCAGTCAGTTTAGGAGAAAAGAAACTGCATTTCAGTTCAAATTCTTCAGCTAACTGCACAATTTTTTAATGGTCACTTTTATTTTGAAAAAGGAAAACCCTTTTTTGCAACATTTATAGATTAAGAACAGAGATGGTACATCTTATGTGATATTAGAAAGATTAGTTGTTTGGTGAAACCTAATTAAGAAAAATAATAATAATGTGTACCACAGGACTAAATTTGCACAAGGTTTTCCAAAGTTAGATCCACTTGCTAAGTATTCATGTGCTTTCTAAGTATTCATATTCATTATACTAGATTCGTCTAGTGATGAAATTTTGGCATTTGCAAACTATGGAGAAAGGGTGTAACCTGCTTAACTAAATATGTCATGTCAATTAAAGAAAAAAAAATGCTTCCAGGCTGCAAGAATCACTGATTGTTGAGTAAGAGGCACATGCTAATAATAGCTGTATATTATTTTAATGTGTATCAGACACAGGAATCTCTGCAGCTGTCATTTCCAGAGCTCAAGATGAAGATCTAGAGGATATATTGGCAACACTTGCTAATGGAATGACTGCTAAGCAATCCATGTGGTTTGGTAGAAGAAATATATGGTGCTGCAAGCAGACCTGGCAGATAACAGATACAGTAAGGTAACACAGCATGCTCATTTTCCATTTTACTGCAACTATTAATCTAGAGAGGAAGCACATGTTTAATGATTTTTACTTCTTCCTCAAATTTTTTTTGATGCAAATACTTCTTGCCATTCAGCAGCTTCTTACTAGAACTTCCTGATGCAAATATCTGTTCTCATGCAAGGCTTGTTCTTCCACATCCCACTGTGACTCCTGCGGAGAGGAACTGTTCTAGGTAAACAAAATTGCCGAGGCTTTTCTTATTATTTAACTACTTTGAAATAGATCTGCTCTCTAGGCTTACAACTATGTTAAACTGGTAATAGGATGCATCTTCAATGAGGCAATCGAACACTTGCATTTCTATTCTGAGCTGCTTCTAATGGCCTGGGCAGCTATTGGGAATTTTCAACACAGATCAGCTACTTCGTATTCTACCTTCTGGTCCTCCAGCTACTCTGGGATTCCTGCTAGAGAGAGGGAGAAGCAAATTAGTCACCAAATAGATAGGCTTCCTGGGGTGTATTACAGGGCTTTAATCAGTTCTCTTGCTGTCACATGAAGAAATCCCCCTGTTAATTTGGACTGGCTAATGAATTTTTCATCTTCAACAAGTTTTTAGGTGCATTAGCAAACTAAAAGTTGCCCATCTAGCCTAGTGTAAGATGCATTGGTTTCAAGAAGTACACTGGCTAGGCCTTTGAACTCCAGGAATACAATTAGGGAAAAAAAGGCTACAAAGCTGTAGCTGAAAGCTACAAAGAAAGGAAAGGATAATAGAAGACATTTGCCTGTTAGATCAGTGGAGCCTTTCAATCAGTTGAGCGATGCATCTGAATCCAATATATGCAGTTAGTCCCCACAGTTACTTGTTATCACACAGGTATTTGGGGACCCAAACTGAACAGAAAGAAAAAAAACCAAAACCAAATTTAATTTTTATCCACCATAAGAGACTTAAGTGGATTACAAACACAATCTTGTAAACTGTTGCAGCCCAGACCATCACAGAAATCCCAGTGCTTTGCATTTAGATTATATGTGGGAAACTTCCTTTTTTGCCCCCCTAGTCCTATAAGCTACTTTGCTTTGCCTGTGTTTTTGACAGCCAGCCTTCTTGGGAACCTCATCAATATGACCCTGTACGTGTGTACCATAGTTATAAACATCTTGATACGTTCACTTTGGCTTTTTGCATTTTCTTTTCATCTATATGTTTCTTTTAAAAAAGATTATTTCCTGAAGTTTGATGATTTTTAGCATGTTCTCATCCCTATATTTGTTGGACATTGAAACGGTCATATATTTTCTTGGTCCAGTTACACTTAATACTTCATGTGTGAAAGGAACTACTGTTAAAATTTAACTTTCATCAGGCAGCCATCAAATATATTTGCTATCTCTGTTGTCTGAAGGGCAGGCTAGTAAAACTGTACCACACCGAGTAAGGGTTCCTCTCAGAGAGCTCATTTCAGACTTTTTGCTCTTGCTAATACTGCACAGTTGGGCAGCTCGTGGAATCTGAGATGGATTCTATTCTGTTGCCGGCAATCCCTACTATTGTAAATTAAGAACCTTTATTGATGATGCTAGACAAGTCACAGGCAGCTGAGTTGGGCTTTCACTTCCAAGCTGACTCTTTGACAATTAGGAAAACTAGTTGGAAAGAAAAAACGCATCTGTAGTTGTATGCAGGAAGCGGCTGCATCGCAGGGTAGGCAGATTCCCAGCAATGCCATTCTTAGGTTTGGATTTTCAGGACATTTTACAGAGCCCGTGGCTGGCAGCGGGACCGGGGTTGTCCTACACCGGGAAAAACCAGGCTGGCACGGTACTGCTAGCCCCGCCTGGACGGCGGCCTTCAGAAACCCCTGGCTGAGCCCCAACCTTTCTAACGACGTCTCCACACGACGCCGAACCGTGCGGACCTCCAGTTCCGAACCGGCCCAAGGCATAGAAGCTCCCCCCGGTTTCCCGCACGCCGCGGCTCCCTCAGGGAGTGAAGGGCGGGGAGGTCACTGGGACCGCCCCGCAAGGCCCTCCCCGCCGGCAGGGGGCGCTGGCGAGGAGTGGCAGCCGGCCATGCCCCCTCTCTCCCTCAGCAGGAGCCCCGTTGCGTGGTTACGGAGCGCGTGCTTCCCCCTCCGGCCTGCTGGCGGCGCCGCGGCGGCTGCCGGGGCTGCGGGTCCGGATCCTCCTGCGCACCGGGGGGGTACGAGCAGCCTCCCCGCGCCGGACCGGCGTCGGTACGCGGCTGGGGCGCTGCCCTGGGCCCTACCGCTGCCGGCGGCTCGGCTGTGTGCTATTGGGTGCTTCTCTGAGGGGAGGGAGGCGTTTTGCCTGCCCGAGGGGGTGAAGCGAGGGGCCCCGGGTCACTGGTTTCTGTAGGTCGGAAGCTTTTTGCCGTTACTTGGAGAAAGCATTGAGCTTTACCCCCTTTTTTTTTTTTTTTTTTTTTGGCTCTCTAGGAGTTTCTGTACAACTCTCAGTTTGGTAGAGATGGTAGAGAGTTTTGGTAGAAATGGTGCAGTTCTCAGGTAAAATGCTGACAGGCATTCGGGGTGCTTAATTACACACGTTGAGAGCAGTCTTGTCATCAGTTGGGGCACTTTGCACAATGAGGCAGTCTTTGCAAGACTGGGATCTGTGTCGGTATATAAAATCCAAAATCTCCTTTCTGTTTGAATTTACTGGATCCATGCAGTAGGAGAAAATTGCTAGAAAACACGAGCAGTTTGGACTGAGTTGTGTGGAAGAGCTGACTGTGATTAAGGAACATGAAACTATGTGCAGGGAATCTCAGTGGGATAGTCGGAAGATCAAATAAGCAATAGTTGCTGCTCCTAGACACGTGAGCAGTTAGCCCTAATTGGAAGATTTAGCACCAGATCAATTGCATCAGTTAAGAACATTATCCTCTCCAGAGGTCAAAGAATCCACATAAGCCTGTCATGAATATAAATAAAAATATTCCTAATTAATTCGTTGGGTGTTCTGAAGTTCACAGAAAGTAAGGGTATCTTCTGCAGTAAGGGCCATGAAAAAACAAACTCCTGATCTCGAGGTGATGGCTCTAAGAAATAAATCTGTAGAAAAAGACAGTGATGACAAGAATCGGAGAAGTTGCTCTGAAAAAGTTAGCAGAGGAAATACAACTTGTAGCCAACAAAGTACAGTTGTAAAACTACCAGTAATAGCACCATTTGCAGGTACCACTAAAAAAATTGTAATGGCAAAGCGCCCAGCGCCGCCCCAGAAGCCAAGATACAGTAAGTCTGGTTTCCATGTTAGTAGCTCCTCTACCTTAGTAGAAAAGACAAAACCTGTTAGTAAAGTACAGGAGGGAGTGCATATGTTACAGATGTATCAACAGCATTTAAAAGGAGATAGAACTGATGAACCAGGCACTGTGATAAAAGATAGTGATGAATTAAGGTCTACAGATTCTGATACAAGTAAAAGCATTTCAAGAAAGGGAAAAATAACTGGGGAAAGTTGTAAGAAGAGGAGCAGAATTATTTCAAAAGCAAAGCAACAAGATTTAGATGTTGAATTGGGAGGAGTGCTGAGAAAAGGAAGCAAGGAGCCAAGTGTGAGGTCTGCTCAAGAACAGTTGGAAGAGGCAAGATATGTGACTAGACCAGACACTTTAAAAATATATGAGAAGAACTTCCAGCAGAGCAAACCTGAAGAGCCTACTTCCACACCGGCACCGCCTGTGAAAGTGGTTGCAAGGTCTACTGATGAAGTAATTGCTTCCCCACAGTCTACTTCTCCATCCCCCTCAGACCAGACGATCAAAGAACTCCTGGAGAGTGTTCTTGGCCAGAACTACAACATAAAAATGGAAGTAGGTGAACCAGAACAAGAGCAATATTTTTTTCTTGGGTAAATATTACTTTTATAAGAGTTGTATATTTTTTTTTCCAGTTCCTACAATGTGTTACAACACAGAAGCCAGACAAAACAAATGGATAAAGACACTAGTGTGTCATAGAATATTCTTTACTCTTTATTCTACTGGTTTTTTTGATGTCCTTAAAAAAAAAAAAAAAAAAGAGACAATATCAAAATATATTAAAACATAAGCTCTCTTGGACAGTTATTTATTTTTACTATGCTGCTTATGCATTTTTTTTTTTACTCTCCCTTTTTTAAGATGATATATTTCAGTGTGAGAGATTATGAGAAAGTGCATTAAATATATTTAGGGCATTGTTGGAAGTATTGCTTCTTTTAGATATTGTTTAGCTTGTGAAGTCTCCATAAGAAAAAAAATCATTATTGTCACAGTTAGGCAGATTGTGTAAGAAGCTGTAGGAGAGTCCCTTCAATTAATTAAAGCAAGACATACTAGTAATAAAAGGCATCAGGTGGAGGCTACAGAAGACTTGCCTGGATCTTCACCAGAGGATTGCTGATTGTTAACTAGACTAGTAGCTTACTAATTAGGTCAGATGGCATTTTGTCCTCTCTTAGCAAGACTGATAGGTTTGTTCTAGTTCGATGAGGATGAAACTTCTGTTCATAAGTTGTCATGAACATCAATATCACACTTGGTGTTCATGCTAGCACTTGTTATTGCTGCCATGGAATGAACAGACTCATGGAAGGTGGATTGCTTCTTCTCAGCAAGGACTGCTTCTGCAATAAAGATTGAAATACTGATGAAAAGCATATGAACCTTTTCTTTTTTAAGAGATGATGAAGAACATTTTTTCTTACAGCTATCTAAATGCTACCTATTATTACCACGGAGTATCTCTTGTAGAACATAAGTAGTATGTTTCATTCAATTCCAGAGATTGATTAAATACAAAAATTAGGAGAAAAAGAATCCTGAAGTGAGTTAATTTAAATATGTAAGTCTGGGAGCAGCAGTAGTCTGAAACCACATTTCCAGGATATTTATGCTCTCTTGTTTGCTATTCTGAGAGCTTTTTGTTGGTAGAGGCATTCACAGTGTCTTCCACTCTATTTTCTGGTATATTTCAGTTGAGTTGAAATAAGACTTTCCTTAGTGTGGCAGTATTGAGGTGATCCTTTGTCATTGTTTGACTCATATTTTATGAATATAGTAATTTGGAACTGTTCTCTTTATCTGGTAGAAATTTGTCAGTTGGTTACAAAAATACTTGAGGCAGATGGGAAGAGGATTAGAGAAGAGGACCTGGAAAACTGTTCCTTGCTCAACTTATCAGAAATAATTAATAGTGATTGGTAACATGCTGAGTTATGTGGTTTTTCTTACTCATTTATATGAATGACTTATGTCCTAGGTAGTATTTTCAAAGTTTTGCTTCTAGCAAGTCCTGATATTCTAAACTTGAAGAGGACTGATTTTCTCTTGTTTGTAGTGGGTGCTGCTGGGCTCTGAACTTTGAAAATCTGCCCTCTGGAGTACTGTGATGTTTAATTCTTTATTTCTAAAACTTACATTAATCAGGTTCAAAGTAAAGTGAAAATTTAAACTTGCTGATGACTTACTGGTCCATTTGTTTGTTGTTTAATGTTTTTTAGATAGGGACATATGAACATTGATGAGGATGAAAGAGAAACTTGATAATTACTTTTTTTTCTCTTTAAATCAAAGACATTTGCAGCAAGTGTCTTTTAAACTTAAGTGACCTTATAAATAGGGTGAGCAATTCTTTATTATTATTATGGTTTATTTATTTTGCACTGAGCTTCAAGGCTTGCCTTCTTTAATGAAGGAAGAAATGCATTCTTTTAAATGAAATAGCAATACCTAAGAAACGACCATAAACACTAGAATGAAAACAAGCTCTCAGATTTAAATATATTTTTCATTTCTTAAAAAAACCAAAAATTCTATTCACTTTATCTTATTCTTGATCTTGCATTTCTGACTGGTTAGCATTGATAGCTTATGATATTACTCTGGGGTCTGAGTCCTGGTTTCCCTTCCACATTTGCATTATCTGGGGAATGAAATGGCAACACAATGGGACTTCAGTACTTAGCTCTGTTTCCTCAGAGTTAAGAATAACGATTCCTACCACATTTTCTGTTAAAAATTACAGTTTTTATTATAAGAATAATGTAATTTCCGATTCCTGGGCTAATTTTGTTGCTTTGGGGTTTGTTCCTTTAAGTATAATGTGTTAAGTTATATGTTGGATTTAGTATCCATAGGAGGATGTTTATATAAATTTCAGAAATGCATTTTCTTGGTATTCAGCTCGATGTTCAACTTTCATGGTGCTGAAGCTGCAGCTCATCTTCAGTTATTGTTTCCAGCAGATCAGTTCTTTGTTACATAAGATGAGCATGTGGAGGTGATAACTAAATAAAAAACATTTTTTTCTTGAAAAATAAGGTCAAATTTGAATACTTACAATAAACAAGGACTATATAGTGCACCATTCTAGCAGCAAGAGAATTATAAATTGTACTTTAATTAAAAAAGAATAAATATCTATCTTTTTTCAGCTAATCTCAGTAGTGAATCTTGAGATCTTCTTTGCAATGCATTAACACTCTTTCAAAAGTGTTTAATGGAAACTAATTATTGTTAAAATTCAAAATTTCCTTTATAAGCAAACGCAAACAAGTACTTGCTCATCCCTTTATAGTCTCATTATTTTTTGCTCTGTATGTTCTTTAAAATTTCAACTGACATAAAAACTATGCAACAGATGATATGTTGCTTTCAGATAAATGTGTTTTTAAGAGGCTCATTTGAAATTTATATTTTTTTCTCTTTAGGTGGCATAAGATGTATTCTATGTGTGAAATGAACTGGAGGCTTGAATGCATTTCACTCAGTTCTTTTTTAGTAGGAGAAATGTAACTCTTCCTATTGGTTTTATTATTTTCTGCTTATAGCTGGCTCATGGAAAGTTCTTCACATGGTTTTGTCATGGCCATTAAGATGTAGCTCAGTCAAGGCCATGATGTTTTTTATTATGAACTTGCTATTACACGATTAGTCCAGGAAGCATTAATTATTGACTATGCCCAGTAAGGTTGATCATGTCAGAGAGAAGACCAGGGCACTTCTTGTCAGTTCCTGAAAGGAACCACTTAGTCCCAGGGTGGGCATTACCATTCCTGGATACATTAGATTTTTTTTTTCTGGAGAAGTTACTTAATTTTTAAATTTTTTATTGTTTGTTTGTTTGTTTGTTTTGTTTTAAACAAAGATTTTATTTTCATAATGTTGCAAGAAGCTTCCTAGGGAGACATGTTGGGTACATGGTATACATGTGGGGACTTCTGAGGTCTGTTAATTTCTTCAAAGTTAACAGTGCCAGTAATTAAAAAACAGTCTAGTTGTGCAGTTTCTTACATTTTATCAATAATCTCTTTCCAGTTTCTTATGATCATTAGGCCTACATCACTTATACCTGTCTTAAAAAGGATGGTCCTTGCCTGTATAATTTTTACACTGTAGTCTAACAAAATGGGGAGACTAATCCTCATTAGGACAGTAAGTTGCTGTTAAGAGAACAAACTGGTTTTAATCAGATAGATTGTAATCTCCCAGAGTTTCAAGCTTTGCCAAAGGGGTATAGAGTGATAAGCTTTGTTTGTGCATAAAGGATTTGTATAAATTCATTATGTTAAAAGGCTGTTTAAAAATATTTGTATGTTCACATATCTAGATTAACTTTGTTTTGCCATCTATCAGAGTCTTTTCTGTGCTGGTGATAGAGACTTTTCTTGTCAAACAGAGGAAAGTAACTTACTTTAATGGCATGTAAATATCAAAAGAGGAATTAAAAAAAATTCCAAAAGAAAATATTTAAGTCAAACAAATTAGAGGTACTTAAGAAAAAAAAACCCACACCCAATACCACTACCACCAGAATTTTAATTTAATGTACATCAGGCATCACAGTTAATCTTGTCAGCTACACAGGATACTAGGCATACGAAAATGACTGAAAATGTTAAAATGGTTTCTAATGAATTATTGTGGTACTTGTGTACCTAAATAGTTTTCTACACCTGTAGGAGAAAGGCTCTGACGAAGAAAGCTGTTTTTTAAAGGCACAGTAGAAGTTTCTTATCCTAAGGTTAAAATTTTAGTGCCGGAAACAGCTTCCTAAAGAATGGACAGAACAGATTCCCACAGGAATTAAGAGTTGCCAGACTTCTCAACACCTTTGTTTCCTAAAAGTAGATCACACATCTTTGGCCTTGTTTCTGTTAATGCAAACACACAGCCTCTAGTACATATGTACACAGTACACATCATTTTATTAAAATAACACAATAGCATTGTGCCTGTGATTCTCCCATGGGGAGTAGACAAAAGAGAAAACACCACACCCAGCAAAGGAAAGCAATCATACAACATGTACAGGTGTCTAAGATGAAATTAAAATAATATTTGCTCATATAATTCTGATGCTTTCTGACAGAACAGGAAAATTAATATGTAAAGTTGTAATTTACATATTACATCATAGTTTAGGAACCTAACTTGATCCAGTCTGGATGAATGAAAGGCTTTGTGAAAATTTCACTTTGATTCCATGAATTGGATAATAAATTGCATGGGGAAAAAATTACAGCTAGCTAAGATGGACTGTAATAATTGTCTGCAGCAATTACCATGTTTGTAAATAAGATTGTGTTGCAAAGAAGAGGAAGGTTATTTGGTGAATCTTGGGAAGATAATGCTAAGTCTCTTCCTTTTTCATCTGAGTTGTTACTACATTCCATTAGTTCCTTACCCTTGTGGTGATGAAAAAATATACAACAGGATTTTTTTTTCTTTAGATGTCTTTTCTGTCAGAGGGAGATACCTTGCTAAGGCTTTGGTTAAAAGCAAAACACCAATGTGTGCAATATTCTGCAAGGCCATTTTTGAGGTGATATGCAAATCTTTCACTTTTTTTTGGTCTGCAGACTCTTTTTTCCTTTTCCGTTTCTAATATGAAAAAACCCCAATGTTACAGCTCAGGATATGTATCTTACATTGTAAGAATAAATGTAGTACTATGCAAAAAAAAATTTAAAAATCATATTTTTAGATTGCTTAGTGGACAATAGATTCAGTGGGATAAAAACTCTGATGTACGGAATATTCTTACATGACAAGAGGAAATGGACACTTCTCAGTGCCAGCAAAGGACTTTTTTCATGAAGTGTCAGCCTGTTCCTAACACATATTCAGCTGATAGATTTAATGGTAGCTTTAATGCATTCTCGCATCCACTTGTGGCTCTGAAATATTTTCCTCAGAACTATTGAACGTTACTGTAGCATTTTTAAAGAACTGTATTATAAAATTAAATGCAGTTTAGATTATATACTTCAGTCTGTTACTGTTATCTTTAAACCTTATTTCCTCAAACCAGCAAATGGCACAAAGGGTGAAGTGTGTCTGTGTGTGGAGCTACCTGCAGGTATGCTACCCAGGTCCTCAGAAAGTACACTGTCCTTAAGACTACTTAGGGTGTGTATCTGCATTTTTATGGATATACTGTAACAAAAAGGGGAATGTTGAACCATTCATTTGATGAGAAAGAAGAGTATGTTCAGGAATGGAGAACAACTTTAAATTTTGTAGCAGATTTTCTGCTAGTGGAGCAATTTTAATTTTCTTCTGTGGAGAAAATGATCAGTTGAAAATCTGCACTCTCTACTAGAAGCAGATCCATAGAGGAGTTATTTTTTAGTAAAAGGTTAAGCACGTGCAAAAGATGAGAGTTAAATCATCGTTTTCTGAATGTACTTGTTGCTTTAAAACTACTTTGTGTGATGAAGACTCAAACTATAATTTATGCATACATATTGTTTTGCTGTTGTTTTGTTTTGTAAGGTAGTGTGATTTTTTAAAAAAAATTCTTATTTGACATTAGTTTTTTTCTCTTGGTTATACAGCAGGCACCAATTGAACATCAGGAAATAAAAACTGAATCTCAAGCCCTGCCAAGTTTTCACCAAACAAGCATGGTAACATTCTGCATTATCTAGGAATGCTAAAATATAATAAGTTAATAGTGTGTCTGTTTGCTTGCAGAGTTGTTAAGATAGGTAGTTCATATTTTAAACTGATAAAACTGAGAAGGAAATTAAGTAGTCCTTGAAAACATTTTGGTACTTCATAAATTATAAGTATACCTTTATTTTTCTCTCTTCTGTGTCTATTGTTCATTCCTTTTCTTGTGGGCTTTGATTCTCCAAGTGCTGGAAATAAGGAATTTCACTTTTCTCAAGTAACATGCTGATTATTATAAGACATTAATTTGTATTAATACACATTAGTGCTCATCATTCTATGTCTCTCATTCAGACTGTTTCTAAATTTAAATATTTAAACTTATATATGGTTGAGGGTGCAGAAAATTAATCTTGGCCTAAAGATGAGCAGTTACCATATAACAAGCAGGTGAACCGGGTAAGTAGCTTAGTACTATTGTGAGATAGTAGTATAGTTTTCTGATTCTTAAGATTTTGATGCTTTAGAATATACAGAGATCTGAAAGGTTTTCTTACCACCTATCCTTTAAAAGATGATTTTCTATAAAACAGGTCTCCATACTGGTCTTGCAGCTTAAGGTTAGAGGAAAAACAAATTAGGTTCATTTGGTCAGATGTTGGGTTAGGCTTTTCTTTATGAGATTGGAAAGAAGATTACAAATGCAACATCATATAAATAGAATCCTAATCTACATTTAATAAAAAAATGCTTTCCTGGAAAATGGCACAATGTTCAATATATTTTTCATTCTGTGATATTTTACACATGACAAAAAATGTCATTTGAATATAAAACTTCTGAATGTACAGCTCAAATTTTTAAGTTTATAGGTTTAACACATTAGGTTTATAGAGTAAGTACCACAGAGGAAAAAATGTGTTGCTAAGACCAAATAATGTCTTTTCCCATATGTTCTCAGTTTCTAGTGTTCTAGTATATCAAATGTATAACAAGATACTAAAATAAAAGCTTAACCTGGTTCTTCTGCATCTTAGATGTGAATTATTACTTTTCCTAAGGTTATTATATATGCTTATTATAAAATAAAATAACACTATGTTCACAGTGGTATAATGTGGACAACCAAGAATGGGATGTTCCCACTAGGCAGTGTTATGTTCAGAGATACCAGAGAGTGTTGGGCTAAACTTAAATAAATCAGATGAATAGAAGGTTGGATAAGCTACATGGGAAGACAGAGGTGTTGAAAAGGAGATAAAAGGGACCAAAATCAAAAGAGGACGAGACATTTGCAGGATGCTATTTGATGGCCCAGTATTTGTGAATATGTTGTTTCAAGGTCCAGTCTCCATAAGGCAGAGGTCTAGTCAGAATGAGAAAACGTCTGAATGTCTAAGGGGCTTGCTTCAGCTGTTTTTTCAGCTCCTTCCACTGACCATCATTTAGCTCTGCTTGTGTCTCTTCTAGCTGCATGGAGAAAGGGGTAGAGAGTGGTAAGCATCTACTTACAGTTCCAGAGCAGTAGCAACCAACTTTCTGCATCAACTTTAGGATATCCAAGATACCCACAGCTTAACCTGAAGAGCTAAGGTATAGGGCAGCTCTGGGAGGGAGTCACAAGGAGACAACAAAAGCTCCTCATCAGTTCTGGCACTTCATTCTGCACTGGGCTAAAGGATACATGAAGCAGAGCCCTGAAAGGTCTGGTGATGCTGGCCTGAACAGTTCCAGTTGACAGGCATTCTTCTACATCTAAGGATTTGTTTCCTAGCAACTTTCATGGTAGCAAAATTATTTCTATTAGATGGATTAGAGTTCTCCTGTGGAAGAAAATGGATTAAAATAAAATTATATTGAATAAGATGAAATGAAAAATCCTGCTAAATTAGCACAAATACTGTATTTTGAAATTTCCCTTACAGTATTTGCCTGTGTATAGGTCAGAAATGTTTGCAGTTCTTCAGGAACTCAAATCTCATGTGGCATGTGTACTTGGCTATAAAGTTTTATACAATTAATAATGATCTTTTGGTTACTAAGTACAGTAAATGATGTGTAAATAGTACACAATACAGTGTAACTGCTGGTAGTTTTAATAATATTCAATGATATAGAAAGATAATTTATGATTTCTAAATTGTGTATTATTTACAACAGAACAGTTTCCCATTTATTTATCAGTACTGGGGTACTATGATGAATTTTTTTAAACATTGTTATTTTGGGCAGCATGCCACTTCTGTAATGTACTGATGGTATCTTTGCAGCAACACCCATCAGTGTGTGTTCACTGATTGTACACCAAGTAGGTTGCAACTTAACCTGAAAAGCTACATAATTTAAATGTATTATTTAATTTGAAAGTGCATGTTTTCAGTTTTATACACAGGGAAAGCAATGGAGACAAAAATTTAGAAACATAAATGGTTTTCAGAACCTGTGCGTTTTGGCTAAATGCTCTATCAGAACTATTTCTACGCAGAGTAAATGCAACGTACTGTATATTAGTATTTCTGAAGAACACTACTCGTTGCCATGGTTTTGTGACTTTTTTTAAAAATTATTTTGTTTTGCTTAGTGGGCTGCAGAACCCATGTAATTTCAAGATAAATTGATTGCAGATGAACTTGCAAATTTGGACATACGCAAAGCAGTGACATGAAATAATGCTGAGAGTTGCTTTTGTTATTGTAATTTTGTTACATCTGTAACTGAATCACATATTTTTAATTATTTTTTTAATAAGTGGTATGCTAATTCACTGGTATTTATACAAAGAAAATGAATTAAAAATGAAATTATATATATTTAAAGTGACTAAGAGAAAGTATGTTGGCTCATGTTCTCTGATTTTAGGCTTAAATGAACTTCCCTCTACTTAGTATAGTCTAAATAATTCATTAGCAAGACTGTGATGAAGTCCTCCATGATCTATTTAAAAAAAAAATAAATCACAGAACTTTGACTTATGATTTAAAAATAGTAGCTGCTGTAATTTCAGGTTTGGAGGTATTCACTAGCCATATTGGTGTTTAAGATATTGAGAAATAAATTATCTTTGTTTATTTGGATATCACTTACATGCATTATTATTTCAAATCATTTGAGTATCTGGGCATTCCAAAAGCTGGTAATGGCAATGCATCCAATCAGGTTACTTTTTGTCTTTAAACTGGACAAGAGATCATGACAGAAACATTTACCTGACATTTAAAAGCAACAAATAATTGTCATGCTTGACTAATTTGAATGATACATTTTCATGTAGACTTATTGTTTGCAAACTTTTCTGTATTCCTTATTTTTTCAGCCTCTTTTCTCTATGTAAAATTTTGACTCACTTCCAGTTTCTCTGGTAAACATTGAGTATCTGACTTCGATCCTTCATATTTTTTCATGTATGTGCTGATACAAACAGTGCTGTTGATTTAAAAAATAAACAGCAAATATATGAAATAATTTTAGCCTTTTCAGAATGCAGTGGGTCATTTAGGTACCTTCTGCAGTTCTCAGGATCTTTTACTGGTGAGTAATATACTTGTTTATGAACTATACACTTCAATATTCTTTGCATGTGGTGATTTCTTTTAGGAAATTAAATACTGCTGAAGTTACCTGTTGACAACAACATTCTGCCCAGTTATATTCTGGGATAAACAAAGGATATGAGTGGACAAAGAAGAGTAAAATCCTATGCTTTGGCAATTCATTTAACCAGATATTTGACTGATAATATTTATTAGAAAGACATTTATTCACAACAGGTGTGTTCCTTGGGTCCCTATAAACTAAGCTATCCAGCCTTACAGACATAATTGTCATGGTGTATCAGGAAGAGCTGGGCAAAAAAGTGGACTTCATTTTTGTATTGAGACAAAAAATTTTTAAAGATGATGCACTTTCAATTTTGTTTTCCCCCCTGTGGTTTTGGTATCTGTCTGCATCATTCTAGTGGTTGTACTGCATTTTCCTGACTGTGCTTTGCTATGTTATGTATGCAATCTGTTAAGGAGATTTCCTTTTTATTGATGGCACTGCTAGTCTGTTTTAGGAAGATTTTTAACAGTTTGCAGGAAATTTTGGGATGGTTGAGGTTTTATGGAGGAAAAAGCGGAACAAGTGCAGAGATTTTGAGGCACAATTTTATGAAATGGGTGCAGACACTTTGGCAGCAATAATGACTTCAGTAGTTCCTTTTTTTTGCTGTTTTTTATTTTCCTGGATTACAGTTGCCTACCTCAGACAAAATTTCTGTAGAAGGGACACTCTACAAAGGGAATCAGAGATCCAGATTAATTTCTGCCTTTCTTCAACACTTAGTTTTTACTATTTTTTCCAAAATGGATCAGTTATCTGATCTATTTTGCAGTGTGAATCAACAGGTTTTGGCACAACTAAGCAGATGGTGCTCTGATAAACAGGAATGAGCAGTTGTGGGTGGAAACAGCAGGAGTTTTTACATCTATATTCCTGTTGAGTTTCCTGTCTTTAATAAATATAACATTGAAGAAAGTTTTCTAAAACAGTCATCCTTTGCACCATGTATATCTGTTTGAATTTGCATAAGAATATAATACAATTTTAGGTATGCTCCTGGTCTTCTAAGTTGAGTATTTCCAAATAATAATATTATTTTGATATTGGTTTTATTATTCTCTATGTAATCTATTGAAATACACATCTTACGTACTGCTCAGAAATGCAGGTTAGGGATGCAAATTTTAGGGATAAAGTTTAGGGGTAAAATTTTATCACATATCTACTTACAATCAATACAATGTGGACATTGCTGTGATCTATGTAGTGTAGTCAGCAGGTGCAACGTACTCTATTTTCTTTGAATTATGTTTTCTGATGGTCAAAGTTTGTGTGGTGTTGCTCCTTGTTCTACTCCAGGGTGGGTGTGAAAATATCCCTACAACTAACCAGTTTGTAACCCTGTGTTCAACTTCTGTTTATGAACTTTTAAGGATCCATCCTCCGATGTGCTACAGGTGGAAGGAAAAGCAATACAAAAAATTAAAGCAGATGAAGTTCAGAAAGAGCAACAAGAGGAACATGACTTGCAACAATCTTTGGCTTGTCAGGCTTCAAATCCCAAGTAATTAAAAAATCTTATTTAATTATTATAAGAAAAAACCTGAAAATACATTTTTCTTATTGCAAGTCTCCTTCAAATAGTTCTGATTTATGTTTTTGAAAATCCAGAGGGCCTGTTCAGTCCTGCTGTATGCAGATGAAACTTGTCTTCAGCAGAAACTGAAGTTGCTTATGTGGGGGTTGAATTTGTCCATACGATTCCAGGCATAATCTAATCAAAATAATTAAAAACAAACAATGGAAAATACCACAAATTTAATATAAGCAATGCCAGCTGTAAGTCATCATCTTTAAATAGAGAAGATGTATTAAAAATTCATTAAGTTGAATTTGTATTACAGTCAGAGCTTGTCTGAAATTCAGGATATTTTCCATGGAGAGCTGTAATTTAAGGACAGCTGCTTATTTCTTTGCTCTGTTCATAGGCTGTATCTGTCATTCTGTGGTAGGAGTGCAGATGACAAATGTCAGACCAGGTCCTGTCCATCCCATTTCAAGTGAGACTCTTCAGTTTTATGGTCTTCACTTCTAATAAGATCTTTCTGGATACCTTTGTTTAGATGTAACATAGGTTGCTTCACTTCTCTATTGAGGTTAAAAAAAAAGGTGGAGGGGGGAAGAGAAAAGCAGCTTTAATTATTAGCTTTTGTTGTTCTTAGGGTCCTGAAAGGTCTATTGGATATAGAAGAAAGCCTTTTTTATGGCAGGCCTAAAGTTTGTAAATGGATAATACTTTCAATTAAGTAGCTGAGAATAGTCATGGGAAAAGAATGCTTAAGTTTATGAAACAGTCAAATTGGCATTTAAGTGACCCTTTGCATGCCATTGCTTATCTGCATTGCTTAAAGATCATTTGGTTAGCTAGATTATATATTAAAACAAATAGTGTCAACAGACAATGAGTGTTTTACCTTCAATAAATACTTACTGTCAGATTATCAATGGTGCAGAAACTGCATGATTTTCTAAAATACCTGTATTTAGTGCATTAAGTGAAGGTAATGTAGGCCACACACATAGTATTGTTTTTTCATGTCCCCTTTCCTCAAAGAGTGATAAATAGGCTGTTTTAGGAGAGTGTGTGCTGTAAAAACATTCACCTTTACCTGCAGCATGCTCCAAATATTTTAGTTTGCAATGATAAAACATTCAGTTAGTTAATTCACTGAAATGATAAACTTCTATACAAAAGCAGTAACTATAATGCAATTAAAATAACATGGAAATTGGTTTTCATCTATTTAAATTAAATTAAAAACAGAGAGAAAAAGTTAGTAGAGAATTTGAGAAATATTTTGCTTGCCTTCCTGTACAGAAACCATCACAAATTTTGTAAGTTCAAACTTAAAAATTTTGCCATTAATTATTTGTTTAAATTGTGTACTAATTGCATTGCAGAAGTAATGAACTGTATTAGAGCATCCTGAGATAAAAATACTATAAACATAAAGATAATATACTATCGAATAAAAAAAGGAGTGTGAAATATTTCTTTCTAATTTTAAATTAATGTGATGTACTTACTGAAAGACTGATCTCTGATTTCACACTCCAAGGGAGTTAATTATTTCCACTTATGCTGTAAATGTATTCAGTTCTTTTAAAAAACATTATCCTTTACGATAAATGGGGTTTAAGGGCTGTAAGAATGCCTTAAATCCTAATCAGCCATGTGTATTGTGTGATTGAGTTGCTTTTCAAACTCAGTATTTCATTTTTGTGGTTAACTTTTACATTTTATTTCATAACATTGACCCTGTTCTCATTCAGGCAAAAATGATTTCAGTAGAGACTTGGGAATTTAAGACCTGGTGAAACTGTCTTGTTGCAGCATAAAGTAGCTGGGCTCCTTTCTGTTCATTGTATGACTTGACAAAAAGTATTTTCAGCAGTTTAATAAAAGTAAAGAGACTTAATGATACTCTTTCATGTTGGGTTGTCATATGCCTATAAGCATAGGGACTCAAAATATGTTAATATAATGGAATTCAATCTGGTGTGTATTTGAAGTGATATTTTCTTGATTGTGAGTCAAATTTCTGTTATATTACAGTGGTTTTCATGGATTTTTTTTTTCTTCATATTTGATTTTTATCTTTTACATTTTTGCTTTCATTGTTTTTCAGAAAACATGAAAATATAAAATATAATTTAAAAAACTGAATATACATTGCACGATAATCTTGCTAATTTTCCCTCTATAATATATATATTTATAACATAAGGCATGGTTGTCAGTAAAACAAAACCCAAAGTTGTCTGAACCATCATTGTCTCAGGAGAACCTCAGAAGAATATTTAAAACCTGAAACTATTCAGTGTAATTTCAAACTGGAATTTTAGCCATTTTCATTTGGGATTTTGTCTTCGAATATGAAGGCACTTACAAACTTTAGTTAAAAGCAGCATTTATTTGGGGAGCCATTTATTTCTGATTTTTTTGCATCTCAGACATTTTCCATGTACTGTTCTTCACAGTTTAACTGTCTGCACATTTAGATATTTATTAACTTTGTAGAGTTCGTACAGTAGACAGAGACTGCTTTTTAGAATTTGATCCATGGCCTGTGGAAGTCAATAGACTTTCATCACCTTCAGAACAATTTAGATTGGAGGGTTAAATGGTAGAATTTTTAGTTATTAACTTTTCAAAGACAGTCAGAGACCGGTGTTTCCTCTAAAATCAACAGATGAATTGGAAAGCTACGAAGAAATTCAAGTGATAACATATCATAAAACTAATTCAGAGTTTTAAGGGTATTTACAAGGGAATCTGTCAACGGAGGGAATTTGCAGATTAATGTATATATAACATTAACATAACATTAATCTGAGTACCCAATTTGAACTGTAAATCTGCATTACTTAAGTATTCAGTGCAGAAAATGAAAGCTCTTCTTGAGTTGAAGGAATCAAATTGTGACTACAGCACTCATTTTTTATTTTAAGATTATTGTGAGCCTTTTAGCTTTTACCTGCTTCTCTTTTCTAAATAATATTATCTCTACTTTTAGTAGAAATTACCAGCCACCTTATGCCTAGTATTTATGTTAGAAATTTTTACCCTATTGTCTGATGTATGTCCTAATGTAGTACTACCTAAACTGCATACTTTACAATATAGAGAATGGATACTAAGGTTCCTAATTTGCTTATTTTCCATTCTAGAGATCAACGTTATCCAGGCATTCATCATCTGTGTACTGCTTTTCCCCCTTTTATATTGCCTCCTTATTTACAACTGGTTTCTAGAGTTTCTCATACTGTAGACAGAAGAGGTCACAATATCTTATTTACGACAGAGGACATGGACAATAAGGAGGAAGAGCCAATGTGTTCCAAATATATTTATTTGAAAGAGCAAGCTGAAAGGTATGAACTTGCTTATTTTCTAAGGTTACTATAATTTAACTAATTTTGTAAGTTGAAGGATTATACATCAAGAAATAAATGTCATGGTGTCTCAGTATCTTGTAGTTTCAAAGAAGTGGCAAAGAAATTAATTTGAAAAAAATGCCTTATGTTGAAGATGTTTTTTAAAATAACTAGAACAAGGGTAATACAAAGCTTGCATCTTACTTATAATTTAAAATATATAGGTTTTCTTAAAAATTGTATTTTATAGATAAATTTTGTTTATAAATATATGGATTTATGAGTTATGTATATGAATATCTGTATATTCATACATAAATATATGATTTTTAAAACTTCATTCTGCTCACATGAGGGGTGCATTGAAATAAAAAGAAATACTGAGCAAATAGTGTAGGCTTTCTGTGAATGTAAAATTCTGCAATAGTAAAAGGTTTAAAGTGCACACCCACTGGCCCCTTATCACAGAGACAATCTTACTTCAATCCTGATTCTACAAGCACTTAGGAACAAGCATAACTTTAAGTAATTGAGTATAGTTCTGTTAAGCTTGATGCATGCACAAAAGTAAGCACGTACAGAACCAGGACCTAGGATAAGCTTGTAGACAAAAGTATTCATTGCAAATCTGAAAAGTATCCACATGTTAACTGCAGGATCCTGCATCTTTAGTGACTGAAGAGCTGAAGTAGAACAGAAGGCATAATAGTATTTTTTAGTTTGACACACCATGGAAAAACAGGCCTGCCAAAAATTTTGTTTTCTAAGAAGTAGAAATGTAGTAGAAATGTAAACGGATTTTGGAATAAGTCAGTTCAATTTTATCATGTTGTCATATTAAAAATTTTTATATTTCATGGAAATTCCTAAGTCTTCGTTTGATTTATTGGGTTTTTTTTTACTTATATTGCACTAAAATTACATGCATACGTGTGAATATGAAGGATATTTTATTTTCATTGCTTATTACTTCAGTTACACTTTTACTGTTTTTGTGCTTTTCTAGTTTATATAGTAATGTCAAATAAATCCAAACCAACAAAAAACCAAACAGAATTGTAGCCTTAACACTCCCAAGATTTTCTTGATTTTTGTTTTTGTAATGGCATTTTGCTTCTTATAGTTTCACTGTATCACCTGGTCCAGAAATATAAAATTAGTTCTTACAAGGTCTGTAGTGATCTAAAAAATGGTAGGGTGGTAAAGGCTAGGTCAGTTTTACAGGGCAATTTGTGTAGCTTGTTAACTTGTGCTGACTTGGAAAACATGCTTTTAGTGCAGCCAAATGCAAGGTCATAAGGATAAGAATAGGGAATTAGGGTCATCCTTTGTAGGAGGAGAGATTGTATCCTGAAAAGCAGTAACTCTGAAAGGAGCTTTACAGTCTTGAAAGATAAGTAACAGGAGATGACTGTGTAATACTTTCTGAACTCCAAATTAACCATGTTTACCTTAAAATAGAGGAGGTGAGACATAAGCAATAATATAGAAAAAAAAAAGTTTTGGGATTAGAAATATTATACAGATCTTTAATGTTCCAAGTAAGTGCTCTAACAATTGAGACAGTCAAGTCACCACTTGTTCTCTCTCTTGTCTGCATGACTTTTGCATTCTTTTCTGCTCAATAGCAGAACTTCCTGGATGCAGAATGGTCAAATAATGCAACGGTGAGTGGTGTTTGAATCCTCAAATAAATGGCAAATTCTAATTTCCTGGCTCTGCTTCAGTAATGAATTATCATGAAGAGGTGAAACTCACCACTCTAATTTTTATCTTGCCTTACCAAAAAAAAAAAAAAAAAAAAAAAAAGAAAAGAAAAAAAAAAATCATGCTGCCCTTCACTGAAAGAATGGATGCATCCACCCATAGAAGAGGGCTCCATGTTCTGGTTTTGAAATGTAGGGGAATTTCTGCCTGCAGCTCCTGAAACATCTAAGTTCCAGAGGGGGCAACAGATTTCCTGTTGGATAAGTCTCTGATTCTTCTTCCATATTAAGGTTTATAGGAATGTTATGGACTTAATGCATTTAACAGAGTGTTCCAAATATCATTCTAGGGGAGAAAGCATAAGAGTCAATTCCTGTATGTGATCGCTTTTTCTCGAATATCATTTCTGTATTAAGACATTTTGAAATATCATTAAATGAAATACAGAGCTGGTTTGAATATGTTGCCTGCAAGGTATAGTACCTGATGCAAGAGGATTTGCTAAACAAAAGCATAACATAACTGACTCAGTAGTTAAGGTTTCAGTATGAACAAATTGACAGTAACTTTAAGATTTCAATGTATAGCAATGAAAGAATCAGCTTTTGAAATTATGCCTTACTTACATCCTTTAAATAAAAAGGATTTCTTTCTGAGATGTATCCTGAGCTTCACCCAGAAAATTGTGCTCTTGATGCAGGAATACTGATATTTTATTATCTGTATTATTTAGCATCTGAGGTTAGCTAATCATGATGCTTCCCTCTGACATTAAAATAAGAATCCATTAAGTGCTTTAGGAAAGTTTTCAGTCATTGAATTTTTTTTATGGATTCAAGATTACCCCATCAAGGGTAGCATTATTTCAAAGTGCAGGATTAGACTTTGATGTTTCCCCTTGTTTTTTGTGAGCTCCTGCTTTGGTCAGGGGTTTGGGTAGCATATGAATATTGCTCATATCCAAAAATTCAGTTTTTGCTTTTGATTCAGCAATGTTTCTGTTGGACAGATGCAGATGGAGAATACAAGGACTCAATGAGAATAAGGATGCCACCTGACACTGTAAACAGGGATTTTAGCTTCTTAGTCACCCAGTCACTGACTGGTTTGCAGATCATTGTGGAAGAGGATTTAAGGAAATTATGAGACAATAAATTAGTAGGTGTAGTGAGCTTTACTCAGATTTGAGAGGTAGCATGAGAATGGGCAAAAAGGAAAAGAAAAACCAAAACCAAACTTACAAAGTCAGGAAGAGTCAGAAGTCACAGAAGCAGAAGTTGTTACCACATTACTTATCTTTACTAATGACAAAAAAGGAAAGGCTGTGGAGGCTCTGAAAGCAGAGGAGCATCCTGTATTTGAGTGAGCTTCTCTTTTTCTATTACTTAAAAAAATGTGATAATACTCAAAGCAAGCAAATATGATCTTTGCAGAAGTGCATTTCGAATGCACATGAACACAACAAGGTGATGCTTCTCTACATTAAAGAAATGGAAACTGCAGCAAGTGAGATGTGAAACTAGAAATCAGATTTGAGCTTATTAAAAAGATTAGAAAAATACTTTAATTTTAGAATATTGTGAGTGATACCTGTCTTCTGAGTCTGTGTGGATGTTGAGATGCAAGTCATAGTGATGAAGAAACAAAGTAGTGGGGAGGGCATGAAGATTGAAAAGAGGAAGGCTTATAAGATTATTATCTCTATCTATTATATTAGCCTTGCTGAGCTAGCACTGGCATCTGATATTTTTGTTGGTGGAGAATATAGTGATGAATCATGATCTGTTCTACCCTAACCTGTACATGGCCTTTGTCTATAACTTTACTAGACATGGAGTATGCAAATAAGGTAGGAGGGTAGAGGACAGAACCCTTTGAAATACCCAGAAAGTTAAAGGAGTTAGATGGGAATGGAACTGGGAGAGATGAAGTGTAGAGGCTGTGGACAGGATTTTAAGAGAATGGCTTGGTTTTCAAGAAATATCCAGTAGGTTTAGGAAACGAGTCTGGGCTTTATGAATCAGTAAAAATTTTGAGGAAGAAATGTTTACATTGAGAGCTACATTACCTGGAGATGAAGAGAATTTCAGTTTAAAAAGAAGCCAACTAATACCAAAATCTCTTGCTGAATTGACTTAATCCTTGAAATCTAGAAAACTAAATTCTTTGGAGCACTGCCATCTAGTGGGACCATGTACAATCATATTCTGGTTTTAATTTTTAAAACTAGTTGCCTTATGTGAGCCTTGAAGGTCAAAGGTATCATTGTTGTGACTAATTTAGGTCCATTTAAGTTGTTCACATTTCATTATTGATGAGTTTCCTGCATTTAGCTAATTTCACAAACTCAAATGACCTGTGTGGATAAGCATCATATCTGCGTCCTGGATAGTAAAATTCAAATGACTTTGTCAGCTCTTTAAATAACAATACATCTATTTTAGGGTGGTTTTTTTGGTACTAATTCTGAGTTCTTCTGTGAAAGAATTTTTGTTTGACTGTAACAAAGTCCAAATAAGCCTACACTGATAGGATTTTATGGTATATCAGTTCAAGAAAGCAATAATTTTCTTGCTTTAAAGACTCATCTTCACTATAAAAAATATTCACAGGCTTAAAAATATACGTAATTTTTCACTCCCATCTACAAAAATGTCTTGTGAAGTGGGGTATATCAATTTATCAAGGTGTAAACTTCCCAAGGTCAGATACAACTCTCCTGGGATTGACTGAAGTTTATCTCATCAGATAGCAAAGGTGCCTTGCTTTTACCCTCCAGTTTAATCTTTGCATACTCTGCAGATACCAGTTACCTGAGAGTTTAAAAGATACTTTTTTAGCCATGATGGCAAGTTGAAAATTATATATATTCATATGAAGGTTATATCTAGAGAGTCTGATTTTACAGTTTATTACCAGTAGATGGAAACAGAATATTATTAGCTCATTATTATTATCGCTTGGAGCTTTCTTCCATGTTGTTTCTCTCTTCCAGAAATGAAAACTCTGAATATTGTTTCACATGAACACACAGCTGATTCCTTGGCATAAACTACTTGAATTGAAAAGTATTTATAACAAATTTGTTCTCACAAAATTGTCCTAAAAGAGGGACAACTCTTTTAATGTTGTTAACTTGAAACACTTTGAACTGCCATATGCTAAGGAATATTTTGGTCGTTTTATACAATTTTGTATCTTGTATAACTTCACTTGACGTTCTTTGTGTAGGCATCCACCTTGAAGAGTCAGAACCACCAAATGCTTAAATGTGACGAGAAACTAGAAAGGCCAAACATTTGTCAAAAGTTAGGTTTTCAGCTCTTGGTTTTTTTCTCTTCAAGAAAAAGCTTCCACTTGAAAGAAGGAACATTCCAGAAAGAGTCCAAGAACTACTCCCAGACCTATAATCTTTCTCTTTGTGTAAGAACTATAACTTGTGGTCTAGTCCTACATTTTAAAGATTCCTTTTAGCATCCAAATGTTCTTCAGAAGGCATTTGGTTTGCTAAATCAGTGGCTATTTCTCAGTTTTGTTGAGACTCCTCTGTTCACATGTTATTCTAAAAATTTAAATAGGCCTTAAAATGGAAATACACTGCCTCTGAGAGTGAAATTGCAAGTAACAGAATTTACACACTTTAGTTCTCTGAGTGCACACCAGATCTTTGTTATTAATTTAGTTTGCAGGAAAACTACCCCAAACCTGACTAACACCAGTAGATGTCAGTGTTGGCATATGCCAGTGTGCCAACGTGTTGAGAAAAAGTCACGTTCAGTGTAATGTGCATTTTAATTTACATACATAAATGGTTACTTGAATATATGAAATTGAGTGATTTTTTGGAAAATTTTTTTCTTTGTTTGTATATATACATATTTCAACATTTATCATATTCAGTGCTTGTAATTGCTAGAAAACTAAAAACTATATGAGTGACAATTTATGTAATTATTTACTACAGAACTAGTTGCAAGAATAGAAAAAAAAAAAAGCTTCTACTCCTTATTAGATAAAAATATAAATTTACATATAAATCCTTTAAAATATCTGTTGAAGTGGTAAATAGTAATTGCAGTCACTACTAATCTCTGAAATAGTTTTACCATCCACATAGAAGTAAAAGATTTTTTAAATCTGAATTTTCCTTTAGAGTTGCCAGGAACAAAGGAAATAGAACAGTTATTTCAGTATTATATATGTATAAATTCATATGCATATATGAGCATTCTTTTGACTTACTGTGTCATATAAAAATGTTCACTGTGTTTGGAAACAGAAACTATAGATAGAAAATTTGGATCTATAATTATTTGAAATGGAAACATTCTAAAGAGAAATACTCTTTTTGTAAGATAATTGTAGATTTATTTTTAAAAAGGACAATAAAAAATTAATTAGAATCCAATCCCCAAGTAATCATAAAATATGCTACTGAAAGCCAGCCAGACATTCCTGCTGAAATCAGCTCTCCATGTCATTTAAGTACATGTGACTGTAAGCACAGCACTTGGGCGGTGTATTTGCCATGCATGAAGTTGCACATATAATGCATTTCATACTAATTTAGAGCTTTGTGTTATATTTTTCCTATGACTTCCGTAAGATGCACAATGGGCCTGATCACTACAAAAATAAAAAATTTAGCACCAGGTTTCCATTGTGTATTAATTTCAGTCTTTAATTTACAAAAAACCACCTTTAAATGATTTCTATTTCTCTTTAAATTTTATTGCTTTTCTTTGTAATTAACAGCAAAGCGATTCTGTGATGTTAATATCTGACATAATCAGAGTAATTTATTCATCTCATGTTGCTGCAGAATTTGTTATGAAGGCATTCCCATTTCAGAGCAACTCCAGAATAATCAGACAGATGGGATTCAGTTTCTTCCACCTCATATATCAAGAAGTCCTGCTGAATGCCAGAAAGCAGCTGAATATTGTGTTAAAAAGCCACAACTGCAACTGTTAGGAGAGAAAGTAAGAAATAATTTTAATAAATGTGTTCTGTACATGCACAGTGTGACAAATGGAGACTTCTCCCAAGTAGCCACCAGTAAGACAAGAGGGCATGGACTTAAACTCTGTCAGGGGAGGTTTAGGTTGGATATTAGGAAAAAATTCTTTTCAGAGATGGTGATCAGGCATTGGAATGGGCTGTCCAGGGAGGTGGTGGATTCTCTGTCCCTGGAGCTTTTTAAGAAGAGACTGATGTGGCACTCAGTGCCATGGTCTGGTAAGCACAATGGCAGTGGATTAAGGGTTGGACTTGATGATTTCAGAGTTCCTTTCCAACCTGGATAATTCTGTGATTCTGAAATTCAGGGGTGAGGGTGGAAAAAGGTGTTTATTTATTGTGTCATGCAACAAAAGGACAGAAAACTTTGGAAACAGTGTTCTGTTCTTTTCAAATGTTTAACAATATGCAATATAAAAATATATATATGGAGTTTCTCATCGGTGGGACATATTGTACAGCAAACGTGTCAATTCTTAATTTTTTCTCTAATAGTAATAAAATATGCTAAGTATAATAAAGTAATAAAGTATGCTAATAAATAGTAATAAAGTATGTTAAGAGTATAAAATAAAGTAATAAAAGTAATAAAGTTACTAAGTAACTTTAAATAATAAAATATGCTAATATACTAATTAATAACAAACAAAACCACTAGAAGAGCAAACCAAGAAGAGCCCTATACCTGTCAGGACTTCATTGTATTTGATGGTTTTTTTACAAAATCATGTTTAGCAGAAAATGGCATTTGATCACCAAATAGTTCGGATTGAGTACAGATGTTTATAAACTGGGTTTGTGTTAGTTGGTAACTGAATTGTATTGGTTTTGAAGGTTTCCATGTATCCAGAAGCTTTAAAAATGTTTTTCGCTCCAGCCCCACCAAAATTCTCTGCTCCGATTTCTTCTTTAAAAGAAATATTATTTCCTACATATGAGGTAAGTATTTTAATCATATTTTTAGTGTTCCCATCTTTTGCAGAAATCTAGGTCTTTTTTACCGTTATATTTATTAAATGGAGTAGCTCTATTTCATGCTGCTATCTTATTAACACTTATGTGTATTGTAAGCATAGTATATAAGTCAATGAACAGTTTTTTATAGCAACTATTGAAGAGTATTGTTTAATTTTTACAACAATATAGTTTCTGGTACTAACTATTCTTAATTAGAACTTAATTTTACATTATCTTACTTAATATCTTTATGTTGAAAGCTACTTCTGCTTAGTTTTTCTTCTGCCATGTTATGCTGGCAATGATTTCTATTAAAATGAAATAAAGTATTTCTTACATTAAGCAAAATAAGTTTTAGAAGATGGCATTTTTTGAGTTTTGAAATGTTTTGAGTGTAAAATCTCTACTGTGATTGCACTATTGCAAGATTTGATTCATTCATGTAGAAGGGCATGCCTATATTATGCCTGTATTTGTAGTACTCAGCAAATTCATGATGCAAAAGTCCCAGAGAAATTATCTTTTCATGATGAGTGCACACTCCTGTGCAAGAGATAAAGCACAATTATGCATGGATGAATTGGTAGAAGGAATAAACCTAATATAGTCCCCACCTCCTAGCCTTACTGTGACAAATGGAGAGCTGTGCACTTGGTGCTATATGGCCTACTGCGACCTGATATAAGCTAAACTTTGGAGAACCAGATAGCAGTAAGCAGTTTCCTCAGGTCTCTGTCCTTTTTTCACCATGTAATTCTTTATTACATTAAAGAATGTGCTGCATCAGAAGCCTAGGATAAATGGCTTCTGAGTTGCTGGTCTTGGTCATCTTAAATCCTTTAAATATGTTATTTGCTTTATTTATTTATCTGCTATGTTTTCTATAACTGAATAATAGTATTGCACATATTCAAACATGCAAATATATTAATATTTCAGAGCAATGCTTTTGAAGGTGTTCTATTTGAAGACTTTTTCACTGATCATGAAGAGTTAGAAGATGAAGAAGATGATAGTTTCTATGATTATGGACTGGTGAGTAATATGGTAAAATTGCTTAAACGTAATACTTAAGATTACAAATCAATTCATAGTTTGAAGATCTAGTCATAAGTTAAAATATTTCTATATAGTTGACTTTTAGAAATAATTCTGATAGTTTTAATTTTTAGTAGGTAGAAAACGCCAACTCCAACTTTTTGAAACTTGAAACTTCTTAGAAGGAGCCATTGCGTATCTTAAAAATGCTTCTTAATTTGCATTATTATAGCACTAAATGGTGATTTAGTGGCCTGTGATATATATATAAAAGGTTTTGAGTAATATGACATGTCTCAGTTGAGCAGCTTATTGGATATTCCACTGTATTCAGAAATTTAAGAAACTGCATAGGAAGCAGAATAGGGGAAAAGAGATATTTCCAACTGTGTGAATTTTTGATCCACAATTTCTCAAAATTTTGTATTAAAGAATAAGTCAGCAATTCTCTGCAAGTGAAAGCTTAAAGTGTGGCTTTTAAGCTGCAGTGTAGGTCTTTCCAGTTACAGAATCCTGATAATCTCAAACACAGTTGGTCTTGTGGAGGCAATGTAGGAGATGAGAGCCTTAGGCTGCACAGAGAACCTGAAGTACCTAATGCCAATGTTCAGTTCTAGGTGTTTACATACCATCAGCTATTTCAACAGATATATTTGGAACAGATCCAAGAGGTGGAAATGAGTAATGACCCAAATTCTATGGGAACTAAGGTGAAAATACTTCTTTACCAGAAAATTCGAGGTACAGCTGAGTGTTCTGGTAGCTAAACCACAGCTGAAACCTTGGAACTGGTCAGTGATCTTGCTGAGACCTCAGTTGGAGCTGACAAAAACTAATGTGCTGGTTTGAACATTTCTTGGAGGAGCTGGCTAGAAATAATGAGGAGAATCTTATTTAGTATGTCAAAAGGGAAGAATTCTGCTAACAGCTTTGCACATCTATATCCTCTGTCAGCAGTTAAGATGGTTATTTTATGTTTGACTAAAAACTATTTCAAATTTTGTGTCATGTTTGTGTTCAGACACAAATAGTTTAGGGCTGTACATGTATTGATAAACTGATCTGGAATTATCCAGCAGATACGAAGAGTGCTGGAAGTCCTTTGCATGTTGACTGGGCAGTTAGATATAATAATTGAAACTAATAGTCTGCAGTTACTAAAATGCTATATTTTATTCCATATTTAATTGTTAACCTATTTGAAACATCTCTTTTACTTAAAAAGAAAATTGTAACAAGTAGGTGTGTTAACAACAACAATTAAAAGCAGATGAAGCACATACAGATTCTCAGAAGAAAGTAATATTCTCATTGGAAAATACAGTTTTAGTGATGTTATGTGGCCATTTTTTTTGTCTGGGCTTCCCAAGATAGGAATATGTGTGTGTCACTAATGTACTTTTGTGTGGATTGGATATGGTGCTTAAAAAATGTGGTCAGTTTAAAACATGTTAAGTGGAAAGACAGCTCCATTTATGCAGTAATTCATTATGTAATTGACAGTGAGACATATTCAAAGCATGTTCTGAGACTGGAACATCTGCAGCACTTACAGGGAGCATCTCCACTGACTACTTGCTCTTAAGCATTGATGTATTGTAAGCGTATTGAACGTGTCTCATGTTTTAGGACATCTGGTAGCGGAACAGACTTAAGACATCCAAAAATCCAGACAAATGCAGACCTTACTTCACTCTGGCAAAGGTGGAGTTGCTTTTTACTGCTGAAAAATAAGGATTTCTTTGGCCAATAGCTCTGTTGTTGGCAGTCTCTGCTTTTAAAAGTAGAGTGTATCTGAAAGCTCTATTCATATTAGGCTCAGACTTATTCTGATTAATTTTGATTTTTGTTTTATCTATAGGCAAAAAGTTTACTAAGAACAAGATGCCAATCCTTGCCTGATTTTTGTGAGAGGCAGAGCTCAGAGGTATTATTTTATGTTTACTCATATTTATTCCTGAATGGTTGTTTTGTGTAAGAAATTCTTTCAGTGAACTGAATTCATCTTACCACTTTCCTATTAGATGCAAAAGTGACAATCCCAAAAGTCTTTTTCAAGCAGACTGGTTAAGTTAAAGAGAGCATAGCTCTGAAATAAGAACCCCAGTTAACTTTACAGGCCTTTGGATAGAGTTAAGTGTGAACAGTCCTTGCTTTAGCTAACCTGAAATGAGTGGATTAAGACATCCAAGTGAGGAGCTTGTGGTATCAGGTCCTTGCATTTCAGATGTGTTGGTGTTGTCAAAGTTCCAATCTGTCAAGTCCTATGCACTTTTATGGCTATTGAAGTTATGTTGGCTGTTACCCAAAACACAGGAATTATCAATAAACTGCAAATTTTACATTTGCACAATAAACTCTGCAAATTTTACATTTGTGCAAAGGTGATCTTGATTATGCAAGTAATATTTTATTAAAAGAAGAATTTGAGAACTAAGCGTTTATCTGAACTTCTCTGTAGCCCATAAAGACCTTCTTAAAATGTTCTGACTATGTTATTTTTAAGATGGACATGAAGCATGGCAGCTTGTATGCAACAGTTAACATAATTTAAACACCAGATCTGCAGTTTGAATTACTCATTGACTTTTTTTTTTAAATATTGGTTTCATGTTCAAATAAAAGTAGTTTGGTTGAATTCAGCTAGCAATCCTTTAGCAAAACTGCATAGCTCATTAAAAAATTTGTCAAGTTGTTCAAAATTTATGAAATTTGCATTAAAACTATTTGATTTGGTGATAAATGACAGCTAATAATTGATATGTCTAAGTAAGAGCTTTACATTGAGTTTCATTTTTTTAATAAATCAGTATGAAGCTTAGACTTTTATAAAAAAGTGTAACTTTACTAACGAAGATAACACTTGTGACTGGGATTTTTTACAATGTTTTCAAAACTTTAAAAGTTGTAAAGCATTACAAAAATAATCAAGGGCATTTAGTTACTTAAACTGAGTGCTTTAAATTATAATTAAAATAAACTAAAGGCTGATGTGATATCTTTATAATCAATACGTAAATTAAATAATTCTTAGCAGGTGACTGTAACCAGCATTGCCAAAGTGCTTCTTAAGTCTTTTAAATCTGTTGAAAATTATTCAGTTCCTCAATTATTTTAAAATTTATTTTATTGGTTATTAACAAGTGTTTCCCTCTGAAAATTTCAGGCAGTGTACATTAAATGACATTTTGATTTCTTTGACAAAATTGTTATATGCCCAGTATTATCATGAAAGTTAGTGAACTGGAATTAACAAAAAGACTCAGAAGCAATGAATTTGTTACTGTAAATAGTACTTGCTTAATAATTAATAACAAACATCAGAGGAAAACTGTTATTCTTTTGGTTTTGATTTTGTCAGGCAATTCAGGGAGGGTGGTACAAAGCATGAGGGTGCATAATTCAGGTATTAACTGTGTTTCCATGTAATACAATTGTACTTTGAAACATTATACACAGTCCTCCTGTCTTTTCTTCTGAATTGATTAATGTATCTGAATTAAACTTTTTCTGAATGCCACCATCAAAAACATACATTTTTTATTTTAATATTTGACTTTTCTACAAGGTCTGGGGGTATTTAATTCAAATTTCTGTAGTACTTTTTAGAGAAGATTGATTTTAATTGTTTATTGAGCTTCAAATAATTTCAGATCTCTTTACTTTAACAAAGATGGGCAGATATTTTTTCCCCATTAATTACTATATATTTTTAATAGTTTAGTCCCCAGGTTGCTATTTCTGTTCTTTACAATTATAAAATAAAATCAATTCCATCAAAGCTAAAGAAATGTGATATATAAATCTTACTTCAAATGAACACCTAAATAAACTAAGTTTCTTTCTTTTAACAGGCGGTATCGATTAAAAGATCGGCCTCAGCTCTGGAATTGACTACTTTCAAACATAAAACTAAATTAAATATTTCAGCTGATTTCAAGACCAGTATGAAAGAGTTGCAGGTGATGAAGCAACGGATGGCTGAGGCAGAGATCAGGAAGAGCTCCCCTACCAAGCATCTATTGAATCAGATCTGTGATGATCCTCAGTCAATGCAGACAGACATACCAGTAGAAAAAATGCCCACTTTGATGGGACAAGAGGATAATGAGAATGACATTGTTCTCGTGGAGCAAACTCAAAAGCCTGGGATTAAATGCACTGTTTTCCAAAGAAGAAAGACAACAAAGAAATCAAAGAAAAGAATAAACCCTAGAAAATTAGAAGCAGTGATGAAGACATTAAGTCAACCTCCAAAGATTCTTAAAAGGTTTTCTTTAATTAATGTGTATTGCCTTTTTAAAGAATGTTTCTGAATTTGTAATTGTATTATCTTATTACAGGTTTTATTTTTTTCAATATTAAGTGTTGATCTGAAATTAGGTAATAAAAGTTTAGTTATTTAGGAATAACATATATTGTTTAATGCAAAAAAGGTACATAATGCTCAGATATCTTTTGGACATTAAATATGCACTGCCACTTCAAATGGAAATCTAATTGCTTCATGCAACAACAGAGTAAGTTTTATCTAAGCATAAACACATGATTGAATGTTCAAACTTCTTTCCTCTGAAAGACAAGGGGGAAATTCCAAGTACTTAGGAAACTAAAATGCTAGGCTTGACTAACCATGAACTTCATAGATTGCATCAAACCATTATCTTGCCTTTTACCTTCTGTCCTCATTCATCAATCTAAGTATTGTTCTAGTGAATGTTTATTATATATATACTTCAAATATCGGGTACATTAGAAAATATTTAATATTAAAAAAAAAAAAAAAAAGATAAGAAATAAATGTTCTAGCAGGTTTTTTGGTATTTCTTAAATACTGACTTATTTCTTAAATACTAACTCTTAAATGTGACCTACAAAATGCCCTGGTAAATTCAATTACTTTTTTTCACTTCTGAGTCATGTTCCTGTTGCTTTTATTCTCATGGCCTGTTACTGATATCATTGGGATCTATCACTGTTAGATTCATCTATCTAGCATTTATCATCATTTAACCAGGATGGTAATTGCTTGGAAATATTGTCCTTTCTTAGTTTCAGCATTGTTGTAAATATGTTAGAAGCTTTTGTAGGAAATAAGCCTGCAACTCTAAGTGCTGAATGCCCTGAGAACATAAATAATTTGGAACAATTCTGTATACTTGTGGCTTTCATAATGTTTTTTGATAAATGTCTGATAAGTTAAAAAATTATCACTAGCAAGAGAGCTAACATTTGGGTTTTGAATAATTGTTGGGTAGGAGGTTGCAATTTGATATTATTAATGTATCTGTGAACCGTTCATTAATTTTAATGTATTTTTCCTCAGGTCTGTGTCTCTGGGAAGACTTCCTATTCATGATAAATTCAGTATCAAGGTATCTTCAGCAATCAAACAATACCAAAGCCCCAGCATCCCTTGTTTGCTAGATTTTGCCAGGTTTGCAAAAGTGAGGGGTGGAATTCCAAAAGGAACTTCTGCTCGTGTGTGGGTCAGTGGAATATGGAACTGCTGGCTTGAAGAAACTTTACCTTATAAATCTGCTTCTGAGGATAAGGATGCTGAATTACTAACAGGAACTGAGACGGTGCAAGAACCAAATCTACAAATAGAATTGCTTGACTCTATACAGCCTGTTCTTCCTGAAGATGCAAGAGTTAGTATTGAAGATTTAGAAAAAGAAGTAAGACAACTGACTGAGCTAATAGAGGAGCATCCTTCAGCTTTTCACTACTGCAGGCGTGGAGCAATACAAAGAAAGTTAGGCAAGTTAAAGTCAGCTATGGATGACTTGGAAAAAGTAAGTTTAATGCCATGTTTTACTTCCATCAAGTTTCTGTCCAAGACCCTGCACAGCTAGAAAGACAAAGCAGAAAAAAAAACCCATTACTGTAAAAAACAGAATTCAAAAGGAAGTTTCTGAAGTCTATGATTTAAACACTGGTGCTGTAAAAGCTTTCAAAGGCTTTATTTAAGCAATTGCATAGCTCTGTATGGTTCTGTTGTACTTTTGGTATGGTATTTTTATTGTCATTAAACATTTATACAGGTAGGAATAACCATGCTGAAACCCCAAAGTACTTGATTCTATGTATAAAGTCATACAGCAAAATATGTCCTCCTTTCCTTAGCCTTGTCTCTTAACACAGCATCTGGAGTTTGGAGAAGCTTTGGGGTTCATGATCCTCGTACTGGAGATCTTGATAATGCAAAATTGAACCAGATCTCCTGTGCTGAAGAGCAGAATACCATAGATCTGCCAGTGTCCCTGAAAACAGTTTTAACAATAGGAACCTTTAAGTAATGTAAATAGAATTTCTTTTGATAAAATGCAAAGCTCAGGTGGTTATAATATATGAAAATGTTTAGAGGAACAAAACAAAGAAGTACACTACAGCTTTGCTTCGTGTTGGTTTCTGCATTCCTTTCAGCTAATAGTCTCAAGCCACTGTAAACTTTAAGGAGACTCTCAGTGTGTCCTACACTGAGATACACCCTCCAGATTTGGCTCTGCTTCTACAGTTTGTCTTCCCCAAATACCTACTGAATTAGGGAGAGGTTTCCTTATATAATACCATTTTTGATGCTTCTCTTGGGGATAAATCTATATTTTTTTTAATGTGTCATGGGTACCTATTTTATACATCTTCAGTCTGTACATACTGCCTTCCAAACTTTGTTAAGTATCTCATCAGAAATTGATCATACTCATAGAAACTCAATGATTAGCTCATGTTTTTCTTTTTTTTTTCACTCCAGACTTCAGTAACAGACTGTGAAGGATCTAAAAGCTAAAATTTCCACACTCTGCAAAGTGGTTGATTTATCAATGGGTTGATACCAGTTGTCAAAATTGCTTTTAATTGGTACTGCATATTTTAGTGAAAACATAATTTTTACTTTTCTCTTTAAGATATATGAACATCATATCATAGTTTATATAAAACAAAATTTGAGAATTACTGTGACAGCAGAACAGTCTTAGATTTGTATCCACCTCCATATTTATTTCCACATGACTGATAGGTATGTGTTACACATGTAATGAATACATGTAAAATACCTTGTTTGATTCATAATATCTGTCAAGTGATTTTTGTAAAGGGAATGTTAAGCACTTCCTATAGGAATCATAACAATATGATTTTGAAAGCTGACTACTTTTTTGCAAGGACATGTTAATATTTCTCACTTTCAAATAGAAGAGCAATGAAGAAGATTGTTTCTCAGTAGCTTCCCTGGGGTTCTTCAAGAATTAATCCCGACTTCTAGAAAGGGTTCAGATAACTATTTTAAAGAAATAATAAAGAATGGTAATATCCCAGCTGATTAATATTTTGTGTTCCATATTCTAGTAGCCTGGACTCTGATTCTGCGTATGCGTAAGTACACGATGCTTTTAAATAAGTGACATTAGCCTAATTTTTCATATTTTTAGGTTAAAGTTTGTCAATCTAGGAATTTTCTTTAAAAAATATATAATCATCACAGTGCAAAAACTTTCTTATTTCCTGTGTACTATTGTTAGCACATTTAAGAAGTTCCTTCTGCAGTATAAACAAATTATTTACTTATTTTGCTTATAGGCTATAAGCTTAGAACCACAACTACTTAATGCTTACTGGCATAGACATTTGATTTACCTATTTCAAGAGAGAATTTCTGATGCTCTAGATGACCTGAATTTTATAGTTAAATGGAGCAAAAACAAAGTAGGTAAGTATCTATTGAAGTGTAACTAAACAATAACACATAGTAACAGTAATAGCAGTAATAAACAGAAACAAACAGTAACAGGAGCAGACAGAGCAGGGCTGATAAAAGACCTGTGCTGGGGACACTGTGCTATTGTGCTTCAGTCAGCCCTATTCTGACATACCCTTAAAATTGGGAAAGGGGAGCTTAAAAGGGAAGGGTACTACTTGGTTGACAGAAGAGGCACTGGAGTTCAGGGAAAGGGATCCGTTCCCCTGTGCCTGGTTGTGCTGCTCTGCCTCCAATACTGTGTCCAGTTTTGGAACACCTGGTATGAGAGAGACCAACTGGAGAGCATCCATGGGAAATCCATTAGTGTGGTCAGAGGTCTGGAGTGTAAGTTGTGTAAGAAAAGGCTCAGGGAGCCAATTTGTCTGGAGAAGGTAAAGCTAAGAGGGAAATATGTTCTGAGCTACAAAATGGGTAGAAACAGAGAAGACAGGGTCAGGATAAAGACTTTGGCTGGATGGTTGCACTCAGCAGTGTAGAGTAGTGGTCAGTGGCTTGATGTCCAGTGAAGACCACCGGCGACTGGAGTTCATCAAGGGTCGATGCTGGGGCCAGTGATGTTTTGTTGAAGACATGGACAGTAGAATTGAGTGCACGTTCCGCAAGTTTCCTGATAACTCCAAGCTGTGTGGTGTGGTTAACGTTCTGGTTGGAAGGGATGCCATCCCGAGGAACCTTGACAGGTTTGAGAGGTTGGCTGATGCAAACCTCATGAAGTTCAACAAGGCCAAGTGCAAGGGCTTGCCCATGGGTCAGGGCAATGCCAAATAGAAATGCAGGCTGGGTGGAGAATGGTTTGAGAGCAGCCCTAAGGAGAAGGACTTGGGAGTGTTGGTTGATGAGAAGCTCAGCACGAGGTAGCGATATGCTCTTGCAGCCCAGAAAGCCCATTGTATCCTGGGCTGTGTCAAAAGAAGTGTAGCCAACAAGTCAAGGGAAGTGATTCTGCCTCTCTACTCTGCTCTCATGAGACCCCACCTGGAGTACTGATTGCAGTTCTGGAATTCCTGACACAAGGTTGTGGAACTCTTGGAGCGAGTCCAGAGGACGCTGTGAAGATGATCAGAGGTCTGGGGCAGCTTTCCTATGGTGACAGACTGAGACAGTTGGTGTTGTTCACCCTGGAGAAGAGAGGCATTATAGCAACTTTCCAGTACCTGAAGGGGGGCCTAAAGGAAAGGTGGACTTTATACAAGGGCATGTAGGGATAGGAGAAGAGGTAATGGCTTGAAGCTGGAAGAGGGTAGATTTAGATAAGGCATCTTTCTTAGTGTAAGAGGAGTGAGACACTAGAAAGGGTTGCCCAGGGAAGTTGTGGCTTCCTCACCCCTGGAAATGTTCAAGGTCAGGCTGGATGGGGCTTTGAGTAACCTTGTCAAGTGGGAGGTATCCCTACCCTTTCAGGGGGGCTGGAACTAGGTGATTTTGAAGGTCCCTTCCAACCCGAACTATTCTATGATTCTATATGACTCTGCCGAGAGATGCACAGCAACACAGGAGGCAATGGTCACAAGCTGTGACAAAGGAAATTTCAATTGGCCATGGACTTGGAAGACACTGCCCCCTCACCCTGTGCCATCTCCCCTCCCCCCTGACTTCTTCCTCTACCCCAATTTTTCTTATTGCTGAGCATGATGTTATATGACATGGAATATCCCTTTTACATCCTTAAGCCAGCTGTCCTAGCTGTGTCCCCTCCCAGCTACTTGCTCAACCCCAGAATTGTGGGGGGAAGCCTTGACAGTGTGCAAACATTGTTAAGCAAGAGCTGAAACATTGTTTAATCAACACTGTTTTAGGCATAAACCTGAATAACAGCATCATATGGGCTGTTATAAAGAAAGTTAACTCCATCCTGACCAGACCCAGTTCCATGGGATAGATATTGTGAGGACCGATTTGAACAAAATCTCTTTATTTTTGTTTGTGATCAGCAGATCTACACTAAATGGCTTGATGGGCAATTTCTGCAGAGCTCTACAGTGAGCGAAGATTTTTAGTACCTGTGACTCTGGCAGGAGCTCTCAGTTTAGAGCTGTGTGGGCTCCACACAACTATGTCTCAAAAATGTTGAGTTCTTTTGCTTGGATTAATGCAGGACTTCCTGACCCTTTGTACCATTTACTGTCCTATTTCTACTGCTTGTGCTAATTATCCTGTAAGAAGGAGATGACTTACTGTTTTAGACTACTAAATAGTGGCTTTTCTGTATTGGGTGATTGTTTCAGATACTTACCTGTCGTTGGCTGAAATTTACAGAAAACAGGGTAAAAATAGATTGGCAATCATCAATTATAGCTCTGCAATACAATGCAGCCCTACTGATGATGACATTTATTTTAAGAGAGCCGAGTTGTATTTTGAGGAAAATGAATTGTTATTGGCCATGAAGGATTATACCAAGGTAAGTTCACCTTTTTGTATTGTTACAATGATATAGTAACTTTTGTAGCTTTAATAAAAGTAAACTGTATTTCAATATATCTGCTAAGTAGCTTGAAGAACAGATAACCTTTCAAATAAATCACATTTGAAAAAAATTAGTGCCATGGAAATAAGTGATTTCTGTTACTTCTGCCAGCTAATTAAATAAATTTTTGAATGTCTACAATTTTTCAGCCTCTAATAAGCTTGCTTTACTACTTTTAAAGTGTCACTTTAGAGTTAATGGAAATTAATATAGACATTAAAGAAGTAGGGAATACAAAATAAAATCTGAGAATAAAATATTTTTTTGATGCTTCCTTAAGACTTTTTAATCATTTGAAATAATAAGAATGTAGAATAACATAATGTAATTTATTTTGCACTGTAGTGTTTTCACTATAACCCAAAAAGAACAGATGCGCTTATGAAACATGGAATACATTTATTTAACTATTCAGCTCTGACTACAGCTATTCAGGAATTTACAGCTGTGATCAAGGAAGACCCCAACAATGCTCAGGCGAGGTAGAATATGTAGTTTGACAAAAGTATTCAGATTTTAAGTATTATTAAAATAATATTAATATGTAAAAGACTTAATATGCATTAAACAATAATAAAGCAATTGCTTTTCCAAAGAGGTGTCTAATGGAAGACTTTTAGGCCTTGATATCCATAGGGAATTTTTGTATTGCTTTAATGACTTTGGTTTAGTTTCTAGACCTTAATTCAGCTAAGCACAGAACCCTGTGCTCAGATCTCACTGGAGTAATGCAAATATTGAGTTAGTTGGACTAAAGCATGTGCCTATGTGCTTTGCTCTAAAAAACTGGGCGTAAATAGATGCTCAAAATTAATAATGTCCTTAAGGATTACATAGTTCTATGCCTAATTTTCATTGGTTGCCTTGACATTTCTAGTTTTAACATTTTGCAGAATTAGTAATTTCTATGAGAAATTCAGATTATGAATGAGAAGCATATTTATACTTCTCATAGTTATAACTGTGATTTTGAGATATGACTTTCAGAAACTGAAAAATGTTTGCACTATTCCTCTACTAGAAAATGTAACTTCTTTTTAATGTAATTCCTGCAAAGACTTACATTCTTTTTACACTCTTTTCTGGATTCATGAAAATAGATGTAAAATAATACTATATGGAATTTAATTTATACAAGTGATCTGCCTATATGGTATAGATTACAGGGCTTCATTTCTTCAGACATGCTTTATTAAATTCAAAAATAAAAGCAAATGTTTATTCTATTTTTCAACATTTTTTCCTGAATAATTACTTCCAGGTTGCATGACAAAAACAGTGAAAGAACTCTTGATATTGAGCTGACTCAACCTGTTATTATTATAAATAGTAGCCTTTGACTTTATTCTGCAGGTATAGTTTTCTAAGAGAAATTATGTTTAAAAAGAAACTTTCTTTCTGCTTAGGCTGTATCGAGGAAGAGCGTATGCAAAGCAGCAGCAGTACAGGAATGCAATACAAGATTTAGCAGCAGCAATTCATCTGGATCCTTCTTGTTGGTTAGCATTCTACTATAGAGGCTGCATACTACGACAGGTTGATCCAAAAAGAGCTGTGCAGGACTTCAGTGTTTCTGGTATTGCTTTTTTCTCTTAATGATGGGTATGTTTTTCTTAAGAGAAGTGACCATTCTTCAGTAATTACTATACTGAAACATAACACGTATTTCATATTACAAATATTGAAGCGTGTGATTATTGTTCAGAATTTGGTAAAAACGTGCTCATTTTCATTTCTATTAAGTAGGATACTTTATAATAAGACTAATAAAACTAGAGAAAAAATAAGTTGCATGGAGTAACTGAAATATATGTGAATGTCTGAACTGTTGATGTTTATTCTCTCTCCCACAGTACTCATCAATGACACTTGGGAAAATTTCCGTTCTTTTCTTCATCGTGGGATTGTTTACTCAGAACAGTGTCAATGGTCACTTGCAATCTGTGACTTTCAAAGTGTTCTAGCTTTGGACAGGTGATCAGACTTCAGAATTTTAGTCAATTTTGTTTGTATTCTGATTACCTGGGGACACAAAAATACTAGGAAAGGAAAGTAGAATCAGAACTGTTATTCAGCAAACAGGAAATAAATCACACAAAACCATAATGTAGGCTTTTTAAGATCTTTTGCCTCATTTTCTGCAGTCTGAGTATAATAAGATTAATTATTACTGTATTTAAGAACTAAATTTTTTTTTACCTTACATGGCAACAAGACAGAGAAATTTTCCAGGCTTGGTAGACAAAGATAAAAGTGAAGTCCAAATTAAAATTGACTACTCATACGATAATAATTTAATTTATTTTTTACGGGGGGGGAAATCTATCCACAGTGCTGGCAAATAGTCAAACTACTTTTTTTTTGCCCAAAAGAAAACACTACAGTGTTCTCTTTAGCAGAAGGCAGTAAGGTATGTCCCTGAAATAAAATTAAAAAAGCTATATGTGGTCCTTGAAAGTGGGTGACTGAAGCTATCACCAGAGCTGAGGCTCCTCTGAACTGCATTTCCTGCTGCCACTTCAGAAAATACCTCAGAAGCAGGAATCTGTGACACTTCTGCCATGCAAGAGGTCTCACAATACACAGCGAGACTCCCATACCAGTTAGCTGAGTTAATTACCTTGCTCTAAAGGTACTCAGCTCTTTTTCAGCCTTGGGCAGTCACATCCTGAGCAAAGGCTTCTGTTCCAACCTGTACCACGCTTACAGACCCCTCAGCTCTTCCTTTGTCTGTGTTTTGCTATAGGAAGTTCTTGGGCTTTGCCAAGAAACAGCCTGTAAGAGTGGGCTGTACAAGGCTTTGCAGATCTTGGAAATACAGGTCTTCCTGGCAGCTACCAGTTGAAATGACAGGGAATAAGGGAGCAGGCCGTATGGAAAACATGTAACCTTTGTCATACCTTGAAAACTACCATGTTTTTAGTGTTGAATAATTCAGTATTTCTTGGTGTATTCAGTATATACAGAATTATGAGCCAGTTCTGCTTCTAGTCCAATTTCTACAGCAGAGACCTTTTATCATTTCTTCCCAATTCACTTTTGGAGTGCTGTTTTTGGTGACCAGAGAGTCTCTAGCATGCAGCCAAACATCATAAGCTACTGAAGTGCTTTTTAATGAGCTATCACCTATACTAGCAATTCAATTCTTTAGCTCAGTGTGTTTGCAAAATAGACGTGGTAAATCTCATAAAAGTAGACAAAAATTGTATAAGTTATGGTTACTACAATGACATATTTCATGTTTTTAGCTCTGTCTTCTTTGCTTACCTAACCATTGGTTTGATACTGCTGTTGCATCTTGATCAGTACTACGAAGCTATTCGACAATTCAGTAATGCCATTCAAACTGATCCTCTCAATGTTCGAGCCTACGTGTGCAGAGCACAAGCCTATCATAAGGTAATGCATTCTTTTTGCTTTTGTTTGCCACTTAGTATAGTTGTTGTAAGTATTTAGATACTTAGGCCTTGGTGTTGTACAGGTATTAGACCCTGCTTAGGGCTATATGTTTCAACTAGTCCTTGTCACCATAATAAAATGACATACATTGCAGTTCTAACTATTGTTGGCATGTTAGGCAATGACACAATTACACAATCACACAGAATCACACAAAATATTTCAAATGTCATTTTATCTTTCCTGCATTGGTGTACATCTAATCTGAGCTTTAATATTTGTTTCAAATATATTAAATTTTTAAAATATATATATTTTTAAAGATAAAAAATATTTTGAAATATAGTATTTTCTAAACAGATTTTTCTTGATTTTTTCAGGAAACTCAAGTTTTCTTCCCCACAAATCAGACTGAAAACATTTTCAATATTTTAGTTTACTGTGAAACAGAGTGTATTCTCCTGCACAGGGTTTGACAATAATTTTTAGCAGGAGCTGCTTTTTTGAAATCCTCTCAGGTGTAAAAGGAGTGAAGTATGCAGTGTGATCTAATTTCTGTAGATTTCATTGGCAGAATTTAAGCAACTGTTGTGTCTGGTTTTTTTCAATAATTTGTTTTCAAACTGTTGAGAAATCACTTACATGGTTAATTTTCTTCTACAAATAAAGAAAAGGGCTTTTAACTCTGAGTCCACCTAATTGGATTGATGATGGTCTATTTTTCAACACTGTCTTTTAGAACTTCTGCCTAATAGTTTATCTTTGAGGTCATCCACCAAAGCTCAGGTTCCTTTTGTAGATTTTCATTGTTTTGGGGCGGATTATTTTTGTGGTTTGTTTATGAGGTTTTTTTCTAAATTTCAATGTAAAGGAGTTAAAGGAGCTCAGTACATGCGTCTCCTCAGTGCTGTTCTTTAATGAGAATTCCATTTAGCAGCTAATTCAGATGGATGACTCAGTCCTTGGGATCTTCACTGTAATGATCTCCTTTCTCCTCAACATCTGAAGCTCAGTGAATGGGACCACATGCACACTGAAAAACAAGTGGAAATTTATTACAGCAATGAAGATTTGTCAGGACATATGTGCATGTGGATCTCGTGACCTGATCTTTGCAGTAGCATCATAGAATAGTTTGGGTTGGAAGGGACCTTAAAGATTATCTTGTTCCAAGTCTCCTGTCATGGGCAGGGACACCTTCACATTACCCAATGCCCCATCCAACTTGGCCCCGAACACTTCCAGGGATGAGGCATCCACAGTCTCCCTAAGCAACCTGTTCCAGTGTTTCATCAGCCTCACAGTGAAGAATTATTTTTGTTTCCAGAAGTAAAGAAACTGTCAGGAGTTTGGATCTGCCATGTGGGAGAGTATGGAAATATATAGGATAAAAGTTTCAGACCTTTGTTAAAAATATGTTGAGCTCCTTTACAGAGAGATAATGTGCCTTGTGAGTTGTTACCATGTCTGCAGGACATTACATGCTGCAGAGCTACATTTACAGACATAGTACTTGTGTCTCCAAATTGTATTCATTTTAGCAATTAAATAGTTGTTTTTTCTTTATAAATTTCAGATTCATGATTTATCAAATGCTGTGAAGGATATAAATCGAGCCATTCATCTTTACCCAAATAAATCAAAACTTTGCTTGTTAAGGTACGAAAGTGAATAGTTGAGAACTGCACAGATATCTCATTTTCAAAAAAAAAAAACCCCAGCAATTTGAAATGCTGTGGGTAGACACCCTTGTGTTCTTTGAAACCTGCTCTGAATGAATTTTTTAAAATGTAGTATTTTCATGCCATTTTCAAACCCTGGAGAACTTTATTTGTATAGTGTCACCCAACTATTGTAATTATTACCTTGGAGGGAAAAAACATTGTTTCAGGGAAAAGAAGTAAATGGGTGCCATGACAATAAAGCAAGTCTGAACTTTAAAAAAAATTAACAGTTTTAAATGTTTTTCCCCAAATGGATGGGTGCTGCACTGATTTGTCTGCAGAATCTGTATAATGCAAGGGATATGAAGGACTGAGTCTAGATCAGTTTAGATTTGAACTATTCTCCCATATCTTCATCCCAGTGAAAAGTAGTGAATGTTACCAAGGCTAAAAAAATAAATTACTAGATAAAGCTGTTTCCTCTCCTGAGAAGCTGTAAGAATTAAGGAGGAAATACTAGGACAATATCCCTCAGGTCTATTAAGAGAATTAAGTATTATGTTCCAGTCAATACTACTATATTTTCCCAGTTTAAGAGGCTTTTCTCAGCTTGTCTCTCAAGAGTGTGGTTCGGCTAGCATGACCTCTTATACTGATGCCAGTATCTGAAGAGGCAAAAAAATTTCCTTGAAAAGAGAATGTACTATCACCTTATCAGTGTGTGGTGGATTTATAAACATCATTATTGAGATTATTGTTAAAGTTCTTGAGATTGTAAGGATCTCTGTAATCCAGAGACAAATGTATTTGTGTAACTCCTAAGATTTGTAGAGAGGTAAGTGTGTAATTTATTGGCACTGTTATGTGAGAGAAAGAAATAAAAAAATTGTCAGATACTTCTGATGAAAAAAAACCCAAACTTTGGATTTTTTAATGGGAAAGCATGATTTTTCCTTTTTTTATGCTAATGAAGACATATTACAGTAGTCTTTGCACTTCAAAAGGAATTCCTGGAAGTAGGTTTATTAATTACATCCAATTAATATTTAATTACAGGGGACAGTATTTAATGGAGTTGAAGAAATATGAGCTGGCAAGTTTATGTATTCACCAACTTGCAGAAATGGATGAAGGTAGCATCAATTTGCCATCAGTTTTCCTAGAAAGTTGTGAAGCATGGCAACAGTCTGTAAGCAAGGAATTGTTAAAAAAAATTAAGTTCAAACATGCAAACAGGCTAATTACCACAAATCAGCTAAAATGCAGAAACTTATTATCTAGAGTATTTTTTTGTGTGTCTGAAGCTTTTAAAGGTAATAATGGTGTACCTTATTGCCTGTACTATCACCTCTGAAGTTTCTTTGAATTCTTGTTGAGTTTTATTTCTACCTTTCATTATTGTTAATTTCTACTTTGAAGGCATATTGAGTAAGGATTCTTACAGTGCAGTCTTTCCAAACAATATATCAGTTAGAGCTGAACCTTCCCGATGCATTTGAACAGTAAAAAATGATGTAGTATAGTAGTTCCTTGATACATACTGGGCAGAAGAAACACAGGCCTGAAGCTCCTAGTGAATCCTTATGAATAACCACACTGTATGAGATTAATTTCCTTTCTCTGTTAGTGACCAAGAGTGGATACACAGGGCACAAAAATATAAAACCAGAGCTGATATGTGGTGATGGTTCCGCAGAGCAAAGCGGAAGGTAAATATTTGCAGATGTTTAGCAGTCAGCCTACACTCACTGATAAATAACTGTTCAGCTTCAGATTTTTGTAGAAATTCAGTTTACATGTGTATTTTTGTGGATGTTAAAACCAGCTTTGATATTCCTAATATTTTAATCGCATTTTAAGGTTTGTATAACATTTAAGGGTATTTTATATTGAAAACTGATAGATTGAAGTAAAAGAGATTATTGTTTTTCGTGGTGGTTTCTTTCCAGACTCTTTTCTGTCTCAGCCCGCTCAGCAAGCACACATTCAGTCATTTTGTCAAAAACAAGATAAGGCCATCGACTGCTTACTGGAAGCTATTGCAGCAAAGCCTGACCCTTCAATGTTTGTTATTTTAGGAAAAATACAAATGAAAGACAAGAAAATTAAGGTGAGAACAGTTTACATTCCACATATGCCAAGCAAGACAATGCTTGGCTTTTTTTTTCTGTATTCTTTTAATACTCAATGAAATGTGTTACTATATAAATAAATTATCAGAATACATTGTTGCTTAAATTATAAGAAGACCTGTATAAGAATTCTCAAGAGCAACATACTGGTAGTTTTGCATAAATCAGGCAATTTTAGTTTTCAGACATTTAAGATCATAAATTAAGAGATGCAGATATATACATTAAGGTCCTTGAATTGTTAGAATTGTGCTTCTGCGGAAACACTCAGAGATCAAGAGTGTGTCTAACTCCAGTAACATCAAGGAACACTTGATTAGTAATTTTTACTGAAAAGTTCCAAAGACTAATTTAAAAAAAAAAATGAAAAATAATTAGAAATGTCTAACAAATCCTGCAGATTTTCAATTAAGTGCTTTTCAACTAATAATACTCTCTGTATTTAAGGATGCTGTGAGAAGTTTTAAAAAAGCTATGAAGCTCCTGATGACTTCAGCAAAAAATATGCCTAAAACATTTGAGGCTGCAGAAATGTATTATCTCACAGGCCTGTGCTATATGGAGCAAAAAAATCTATTACGGGTTGGTATTAATTGTATAGAATATCTTAGCCTTTGACTCCAGTGCAGTAACTATGGTAACTGAGTGAATTATTTCAATATTTTAAGCAGCCTTCACTGCCTTTAGCAATTTCCTTTTGAATTCATGATGTATATTAGCTGGTCTTGCAAGTTTTTGAGTCCTATTCCTGTGCTAATGTTACAATTTTTTAATGTATGTCATTTATTGCCATTCTGATGGAATAAAAAAACAGCATTGCTTTCTTTTCTGTTTATCAGTGTATTCACTCATCTTACAGAATCAACACTCATGTAGGAATATGGGTGATTTAGTGAATTGGAAATTTAGTACATTTGGCAAAATTGGAAAAGGGAATTCAGTCTCACTAGTTAAAGCTCTCCCTAGTGTGAGTCCATGCAAGTGTTTTCTATGTTGATATTTTAGAAATTATATTTCAGTTGTTTTACTAAAAGACTCATGACAGAAACTAGAAACATTTCAAATATCAGAATTTCCATGGGAAGAGAAGATTTTCTTGCCTCGTCTGCTTCTGTGGTGGGTTGACTCTGGGTGGGTACCAGGTGCCCTCTAAAACTCTCTCTCCATTCCTCAGCTGGAGAGAGAAAATATAATGAAAAGCATGTGGGCTGAGATAAGGACAGGGAGATCACTCAGCAATTACTATCAAGGGCAAAACTACTTGACTTGGGGAAAGTTCATTTATTGTCAATCAAATCGGAGTATTGTAATGAGAAAATAAAAACAAATATTAAAATTCCCTCCCTCTCCCCATTTCCTTCTTCCTAGGCTTAATCTTACTCCTGAATTATCTGCCTGCTTCCCTGCAAACTCTGCCTTCTACCTGCAAAATTTTGCAGTCTCACTGGAGGAACAAGATTATTAAATGAATGAGGTTATGAATCCTTGAGGTTATGATTGCATTAGTTAGGCTGTTAAACATTACAAAATTTTAAGTAGCAGTAAATGGATGAAAGTGATAAACAATGCAGGTACATGGTGAGTTCCAACTGCAAAGATAGGTCATACCTAGCTGCACAGAAAATCAATTAGTTAGTTTATGGTTTCATAATCAGACCATGTTTAACCCAAATGATATGTCATCCTTTTAGGCCAGTGATGCTTTTAGTATGGCTATCAGACTACATTCAAATTACCCTGATGCTTTTTATCAGCGAGGGCTGTGTAGAATGCATCTCAGAAAAGCCAACTGCATCCAAGATTTCAATCGAGCACTTGCCCTTTGTCCGTCACATTTCCAGGTAATATAAAGACTCCTGATAATTTGCATCTGTGAGGCATTTTTTGATAGGTTCAAAGGCTAACCAACTTTGCATTTATGAATATATTTCCTTGTGTTTTTCCAGCAAACACATGGTAAGAGTTAAATAAAAGAAATTAAAAGCTTTGTAAGACATACATTTTTATAAAACTTGTAATTTCTGTCTCTTATTTAACCCTTGCTTTATAATGCTAAATAAAGCTCATTTTTTACCATGTTATCATTCTTTCACCTTCTCTACAGGCATATATGAGTCGTGCTGCTTACTATGGGAGTAAAGGTAGATACTCTAAGGCAATTCTGAATTGCAATGAGGCAATCAAAATTCTTCCTGACAGTGTGCAAGCTTATTTTTACCGAGGAACTTTAAAGTATCAAAATAAGGTGAGACTGTCTTTATTGATGTACTTTTGCATTCTCCCTTAAAACTGAAAGTATCTTATTTGACACTAGTTGAAATAATGGTAAAAGTGTTGCTGTTTAAAACCAGGAACTCCACTTTTCATTCCTTACTGAAGCTACTCTCTGGTGGTTCTGTATAACTGAAAATGATTGATTGGTTGGAGAAGCTATTGAGCATCTTCTATTCAGTTATTTTCCTCCTCCACAATAGATTCTTACCCAGTGACAGACAGAAGTGTCAAAGCTGTACAAATATATGTTCTATGTTAGGTTAGGATATAAATTTTAAGCTAGAAAAATTAAGGATTGTTTATGTATTGCAGTATTTGTATGTGATGTAAGGAAACACCAACAATGTTTGTTTGCCCAGTCTTGGCACAAATGGAGCTTCCGAAGAAGTGCTCCCTCTGCAGTCAAGACTGCAGTACGTTGTCCACAGAAGACATAGTGAAATGGCTGGATACCTTTCAGTACTGATGAAGAACCAAAGTGTAAAACTATGAAATAAAATTTTCCAATAGGCTATTGTTTGAGGAAGAGTATGTAGTTCCATGAAGTCTGAAATACAATTTATACAGTGTATTTTTCATTTGCAGACATTTAAAGCTGCAATTGAAGATCTTTCAAAAACTATCAACCTCAACAAGACCTGCATTTTTGCATATTATAACAGAGCTACCTGTTACCAGGAAATAAAGGACTTCAAAAAGGTATAGCATTAACTTTTTGTCAACATTACATGAGCACTAAGTTCTTTGTATTAGGTAGTAAACTGCTGTTGACAATTAGTCAGAATTTTTGACCTCTTGCAGTATCTTCCTGAATAATTGTGCCCTTCAGAAAACTTTTTTTTAAAAAAATGTTTTTTTAATCCTTACTGTCATTATTATATCATTTTATATCCCTTTGAAAATATAAGAATTATATCCAGAAGACTACATTGAAACAGAGATTTGGACCACATCCAACCCTCATTCACAGCTGTGTTTATATTTCTGTTAACTTGTCTGTGACCTGTCTCAAAGTATTTTTGCTTTCTATCTGTGTTATAAAGCAAAGGCACAGCAGGGCACACAAAGATACCATCCATCTTCAGATTCTAAGCATCATCATGGTGAATTGTCCTTTAGATAAAGCCTACTTTCTTGGATTTCTCAAGTCAAATCGACTTTGGGCAAAGGCCATTTGTACTTAGAGGTTAAATGGCCAAGAATGACACAGATGGGGAAAGAAATAGGTGATTACAGTAACTGAAGGTAAAAGTTTAAGATGTGAAAGAGAAAGTTCCTTTATAAATGCGTTGTTCTTTGCTATCCATCTCCAAAAAGTCACTTAAAGTACAAGGGAAGTTGCAGAAAATATGTAGTATATAATTGACAGAAGTTTATTAGATCTAACAAGAACTGGATTGTTTTCTGTAAGCTGTTTTTAATATCAGTTTTATTTTAGAAGTGTCAAAGAATAGGACTACTCTTAAATGGCTAGTATGTGGAGTATTGCAAAAACTTTTTTTTTTTTGTCATATTAGCTCTAAACTCTCTAGTTATTCTTAAGTGTACTGTATGTTCATTCTTAAGGTGAAAAAAAGTCAGGCTAGTACTTTGTCAGATCAAGAATTGGTGAAATACTGTTCAGATTTGACAAATTGAAGAACTGAGTCTTTAGTCTATATAGTCATGTCACAATTTGCTCTTTTACAAAATTACTTAATTCAACTTGTGCTTAGATTTTTCAGTTTATTGTATTTGAAGATATTTTTAAAAGTACCTTACTTTGGCATTTATTAATGACTAATTAATGTCGCATAATTTTGTGTGTTTTTTGTTTGCTTTTTAAAGAGAATTTGGACATAAAATTCGGAAGTAAGAAGTATGGAAGCTTTATTTTTAGCTCTGAAATTTATGTAATGACAAAATAAGTTTTAATTATGTCCATTTAATATATTTGCTTTATCTTAGCTTCTGTAGTCTGGGAGTTGGTAGCTATGTCATTATTAAATTCTGTTAAATTCAATCTAGAAGCAGTGAAACACTGGAGTAGCCACACTGAAGTCTGTGTGTATGCACATGATTTGTAGAAATTTGAAAGCACATCTTTTAAATTTTGAAGTATCATTGTGTCTCTTGGAATAAACTGTGGTTTAAAATAAATTTTATGTTTTTCTAGGCTTTGAAAGATTATGGAATTCTTCTTCTGCTTGAGCTGAGTAAGGAAATATCTTTTAAAGTGTTAATTAATCGTGGACTGGTCTACGTGGCACTTGAAGATTATGCTAATGCATGTGAGGTACAAAATCTTTGTTTGAGTAAAGGAAACATAGAGTTTTCTTTTAAATATAAGCCTTTGCTGATATAAAGATGAGCCTGACAATTTTTATTTTCTCCTGAACCAGTTTATGTACAGTTCTCATTTGCTCAATACCCAATACCAGTCTGCCAGTGAAGATACAAATGCATGCAGTTTTACTCGTTTTGCAGCTTTATGCTGCCAGAGTTAAACATGAGAGTTGCACAAAATTTAATAAACAGGAACCTGATTTTTTTCTTCTTCTTAATTTTGAAGTAATTTCTGCTGGGTCCAAAGCAGTATTAATTAATTGCAGAAGACTAAACAAATAGACGTTCTAATTCAGTGGGTTTGTTCCTCTGCATGTTTGTGCCTATGTGTGTGTAAATTACCTTTTTTGTTGAAAGATCAGAAAGGGTAGGACCTCAAGATAATGTTCTTAAATGTAAGAAAATAGTACGTGTTTCTGGTACTGACTCACAGTGCAAATGACTCTTACTCCATGGGACTCCCATAGCAATATTGTGTTGAAACTTAACAGTGTTAAACATTGCTCTTTCACATACATGGGGTTTTATTTTCTATTTAAAATAATTTTAAAGTTTTCTAAAATTTTAGCTTTTCTTGGCTTGAAAGCAGGAGTATTTATTTTCAGTATAATGACTCATTAAGTAAATCACTCCTACTACTGATTGCTTTCCCATGCAGAAGCCTAAAGAGCTTCCTTACATCATAATTGAAATGAATGCATTTGAATTTAAAAGTACCTGTACAGTTTTTACAATTGTATCACATATATCAAAACCACAAACACTTTGAAAAATGTTCTGTTGAAAAGGCCAAAGTCAAAATCCCCATGTCTTTCAATGGAACATTGTGTGTAAAGTCTTCCAATGAAAATATGAGTTAGGTTTTCTACACTTGTAAAAGTAAAAGCAGAATATAACTAGATAATTTTATTAATATGGATATGAATTATGGAAGAATTGTACTGAAATTGCATAGAGCAAAATATATTTTCAACATATATGTCTTTAATAGTATAGCAGCTGAAGTACAGTATTATTATTAAAAAAAAAAAAAAAAGAAAAAAAGAAAAAAAAGAGTAAGTTTCTGGAAGGTTTCATTTCTGGAAGTGTTTCTTCCAGCTTTGTAGAAAATACTATGACATAACTTTGTAGCACTTATTCTGTCAAAGTCTGGGACGAGGAATATGAAAACATTAAACACATCTCCATCTGTCAAATGCCTTGGTCAGAAGTCAGTCTCTTGTTTCATATGGAAGTATAAAATTGTTTAGGGAAAACCACAGTTGTAGGTGAAGTGAAACAATAGAAATTTGCATGGTTTAATGTCTGTTCTTTTCAGGATTTTAAAGAAGCAATGTTGCTTAGTCCAGATGATAGCCAAATCTTTCAAGCTATTGGAGTCTGCTGCTATAAGTAAGATATGCAGTTTTGTTTGACACAGAGTAGAGAAAAGGAATAATTCCTGAGCTTTATATTCCTGTGTACCTTTTCATAGAGAATACACTGAGAACTGGGGGAGGGAAAAATGGTAAAGAAGAATATCAAAAAAGAAAATTAATTATTTTTCAAGATTAAAAGCTGCTATTAAAATCTCCTGGAATAAAAAAACTATGGTTCATGACTATGATAGGAGGAAATACCAAGGTGATAAAACAGACCCAAGAGAAAGACTGAAAAACAAAGAATTATGAGATAAACAGAGATACTATTCCACACCCTCAGATGGAAAATGAAGTAGCTATAAGGTTGTGTTGGTTTGTTCCGCATTACTTAGCATTAGTTAAATTTCTGTTTTAATACTCCCTTTGTCCTTTAAATAAAAGCAAAAGTCTCAATGGTCATACTTGCTTGAATTTTTTCTTTTGAATTTCTGAACTGTAGTTTCATCAAGATGAGATTTATATGGAAAGACTAACTTAAATCTGCTAATAACTTGATGAATGCTGAATCCTGCTTCTAAGAACTGAGCATATGATCTTTGTGCCCATTTCAGCTGCCAAAAGGAGTCACTAGTAACTATGTAATAGCAAGCTGTATACTCCCTTAAAATGCATTTGCAGTCTCTAACCACATGGCTGCCTATCAAGACCACTGGAATCGGACTCCCATTTTTTTTCCAACAAGTGTACTATTAAAATCCATTTGATTTACAACCACTGAGGTTATTTGTTAGCTGAATGTATTTAAGCTTTCCTCTCAGTAGACAAGTCACGCTGTGCTTCAGGTATGCAGGCAGTTTATATTCAGACATCTTTCAATATCATCTTGGTAAAATGATTTTGTATTTTGATATGTTAAGGTTTTTGATTTTTGCATAAAGCTTCTAACATTCATAGACAGTTCAGGTATGTTAAACGTGTTTGCTCATGGCTTTTGAACAGCATGAATGACTCAGTCTCTCTGCTGAGTACAGCTGTTGAAAAGGTGAAAATGTGGTCAGCAGAAGTTAGTGAGAGTTTTCCTGTTTACTTCTCATGTCAAGATATTCAAACGAGGTCTGCAAGGCTAAAGAAAAGTCAAAAAAAAATGTCCCACTCAGTCAGAACTGAAATACTTTTGATGGGCACTATGTATTTGCTGCTCAGCTCCTAAACTGAGACATTTTTTAATATAGAATTTTTGAACAGAAAATATTGCCATCTCTATTTTTAGACTTCATGAATTTGAAGAAGCTGTAAGATCATTTGACAAGGTTCTCAAACTAGATCCTCTTTCTGTGGATGCCTATGTTGCACGAGGAAAGTTGTACATGGAAAGTGGCCATGAAGCTGGTTGTAAACAAGCACAGAAAGATTTCTCAAGAACAATTCACCTGAATCCATTGTGTATAGAAGCCAGAATTTGCTTAGGATACAACTTGGAGGTAACATACAATAATTCATTGCTAATGCTAATTTGAATTAAACAAAATTACATCAGTCTTGTATGCATACTATTACATGCATGAGCTAATTTTAATGAACATAAACTATTCCAGGTACTTAAGACAAGCCTTAAGCATCTTAATTATTTTTAAGTAAATGGATAGACCATTATTTTCTTTTCCCATTTGTGCTCAGTGTTCTTGGAGTTCTGCTCTTGAATAATGGCATATCAAGGAACTCATTTGATTTGTATGTATAAATAAACTAACATGAAGAATTGGCATGTTTTGCGTGGATGAGTTGTTTACTGAAGTAAAAAGCAGCCAAAGTACTGACAGATCTGTGTAACTCAAAATCTTGTGTGTCCTAACTGTCCAGTTTACAGTTAGCAAATCTGCTAAAATCTCTTGATAAAAGCTTTATGGGGTCTGAAAACTGCCTAACTAAATAGAAAATGAAATTCTATCAAAGGGATAGAAGGGTGTAACTTGACCATTTTTGTTTGTATCTAATATCTGTCATTTGGTTACTGTGCTTTACTATATCCAGTTGCTGAGATGTCTTGAACTTTCACAAATCTTGATTATTTGTTACCTGGAAAAATGAGGGACTAATGTTAGTAGCCTGTGTCAAGTGGTCTTGCATAGGTGTCATGCCAGTTTCTTTTTATAGCTTTGCCAATACACCTGAATTCTAACTAATGCTTCCACAGTGTTTTGGAAAGTACTGTGCAAGAGTAATGTACTTTTTAGTACATTAGAGTAAGAAGCACTGTGCCTGCAGTAATTACGTTGCTGAATAAGTAGGAATTAGGAATCTTTGGGGCAGGAGGCAAGCCATAAAGTTCATATAGTAGCAAATGCTTAATTTAACACCTAAATCTCATTAGATGCCTTCTATTTAGCCCGGTTATACTTTCTGGGATTCAAACGTAGACACATGGAAAAGTATTTTGATGTGGAGAATGATATTATTAGCTTTCCACGTTTGCTTAATTTATCCATATATTAGATAAAATTTTGCCTGTAGTCCCAAGTGGCTTGCTTGCCCAGAATTAAGCACTTTCTTGACTGTGCTAAGTCCTTTATGAGGTACAGTATGCCAGACTTCCATTTGACCATGAATGGGAGGTACTTTTGCTAAGCAACCTAGTGGTTTAGTTCTATTGCTCTCTGAAGGACAATATATATATATAAATCCTCAGATCACAAGCTCATCTGGAGTTTTAATCTGCCAAGGGATGGGATGAGCAGCAAGAAAGGCTTCTACAAGTATATCAGTAGCAAATGGAAAAGCTGGGCAAATATGGGTCTGCTGCTGAATGTAACTGGGGATCTGGTGCCAAAGCACATGCAGAAGGCAGAGGTACTCAATGCTCTCTTCACCCTAGTCCTTACTAGTCTTCTTCACTAGTAAGATTGGCTTTCAGGAATTCCAGGAGCAGTGGGAAAGTCCAGAGCAAGGAAGACTTTGATGGAGAAGGACCAGGCTAAAGAACATTAAACAAAATGGACATACACAAGGCTATGGGACCTAATGGAATATATCCATGGGTGTGGAGGAGCTAGTCAACATCATTGCAAGGCCACTCTTAATTATCTTTGAAAGGTCATGGCAATTGGTAGAGGTTCCTAAAGATGGAAGAAAGTAAATGTCATTCTTCAAAAATGGCAAGAAGGAGGATCTGGACATTTACGGACAGATCAGCTTTACTTCCCTGGAGGAATGGTGGAGCAAATAATTCTGTAAACTATTTTTAATCACTTGAATTATTACAAGGTTATTGGAAGCACTCAGCATGAATTTATGAAGGAGAAATTATGCATAACCAATCTGGTAGCCTTCTATGATGAAATTATTAGTTTGGTGGATAAGAGGGATGCAGTGAATGTTGTATATCTTGACTTTAGTAAAGCTTTCAGTAACCTTTCATAAGGTTTTCATAGAAATTCTGGTGAAGTATCACAGAATCACAGAATACTTTGAGTTGGAAGGGACCTTAAATTTCATCTAGTTCCAACCTCCCTGCTGCAGGCATCATTTCCTGATGTTGAGGTTTGATTCTTGGCTATAGTCACTAGGCAAATCTTTTGTTGAAACAGTAATCAATGAATCAGACAGTTATCTAGCCCGAGCATGTGAATCTAGCCCAAAGCAAGCAAATTTTGAAACCAGACTCAACTGTCAGGCTTGGAGGGTCATTATTAGTACTATAAAGTCCAGATAGAGGCCAGTCACTGACCCCAGGGGACAGTAATGGGCCCAGTACTGTTTAACATCTTCATTAATGAACTGGATGATGGGAACAGAGTGCATTTTCAGGAAGTTTGCAAATCATAAAAAATTGGGAGGAATGATTGATACACCAAATGGTTGTGTTGCCATTGAGAGTAAAAAGAAAGTAGATCCTGGCTTTTTATGATGCCCAGTGGGAGGACAGGAAATAATGGGTACAGGAAATTCCATTTAAACATAAGATTTCTTTTCCCCTTTTTTGCACTGTGGTAATGAACACTGGAACAGACTGTGCACAGTGATTATGCATCCTTGGAGATGTCCAAAATCTTGACTGTACATAGCCCTGGGCAACTTGATCTAACTGACCCTGCCTTGAGCAGAGGGGTTGGCCTAGGTAGTCTCCAGTGACCCCTTCCAAACTCAGCCATTCTGATTGAGTAATACAGAAGAGGAAATACTTGCAGCTAAAACCATTGTGACAGATATATTACATAGTTAAAAAATAGTATTGCATAATTAACAAGATATTTTAGTTATTTTTTAATGTAATTTAGTTAACTGCATTTGTAAATATAAGCATGGTTCCATTCTCTGATGTAATTTTTTTAAAGTGAGGCCATCAGTATGTTTGACATTTCTTAGATTTCTTATTGTAGTTACATTGCAATTAATTTTAGGCTGTTGGAAAACTTCAGAAAGCTTGGAGCCAGTTTACAGTTGCCATTTGCATTGACCCAAAATGCAGTGCTGCATATGATGGACGAGCTTCTGTCTGTCTTCAAATGGGTGAAGCTTTTGCTGCATTTCAAGATACAAATGCTGCATTAAAGGTGAATGTTAAAGTGATTTTGCTAAAATCAGCCTATTGCTATGAAGCCAACCATTACTGTACATGCATAGTTGCCAATTCAGATTAGAAGGTGCAATTCAGTTTTTCTTTGAAGTAAATACATATTTGAAAAACAGAGTAAATTACTGTAGAAGTGGGCATTTCCCCTGAGTCAGAATGCATCATCTGTTTTCTTTCAGCTCACTACCACTGCTCTGCGGCTAACAAATCGGGGTGTTATCAATCAGGTAATGGGATATCCATCCTGTGCCATGAAGGACTATCAACAAGCAATTTCTGTTGACCCCAACTATGCATTAGCCTATTTAAATGCAGCAAATCTGTACTTCTGTAATCGGCAGTTTTCGCAAGTAAGTCTACTGTCTGTCTCTATACTGTCTTCAGGTTTTTTTCCTTGAATAAGTACTGTTGGTGTAAAAGCTACCTTTATATGAAGCTTTCTTACATGGAATTTCATAGTTCTTTACCAGAATATTAAATAATTTGCAATAATTAATAAATAATAATTGCATTACTACTATATATTTTATCATTGACATGAATGAATTGAGAATCATGATAGCAAGGATATACTACACAACAATTTGTAAATAAATGAGATACCAAAATCCTACCAGTGATCCAGCAACTGCCCTCCAGCCTATACCCCATACATTTAATAACTTGTCCAGATTCGCTATAGCATCATGGCAAGAAGAATTAAAAGAATCTCATGCTAATGTACTTCAATCAAGAAGTCAAATCTTCCTCCTGCTACCACCGCAACTTATAGAGTTTTGCATCAGCTCATTTCTGCTTAAATTCAGTGCATATCTTCAAATGAAGAAGAGCTGGGTACTGAGATGCCTCTTGTAAATTTGAGATCTGTTTGAAGGCAAGGACCATTGAATTTTTCTCTGTGTGAGGAGGCCCTGGCAATGATTTTTTCCAATAACGCTTCCTGGACTTAGGCTTAGGCTTTTATTGGATTGGATTTCTGCGGCTCGGCAAGGCTTGTGTGAGCATGAAATCTCTTTTCTTATGCATCAAGTATAATTCTTCTGTGACTGGACTTGCATACACAGTTCTTCCTCTTTAATGTGTTTCTGTGACTCCTTACCCTGTCTCACAGAGGTTGTCTGATTATGAAGAAAGAAGTTAAAGAATACATGTTGCATTAAAAACTGTTGTCTGTTAATTCAAATTGACCTCCCTCTGTAGCTTATTTCTTCTGTTGTGTAATTACAGTTCAGCCTAAACAGCTTTTCTTTTTTCAAAAGTCTGGGTGGCATGTGAACTATTTGTGGATAAACATGCTGGTACTGTGTCTCTTTTCTAGGCACAAAGAACATTAAACAGAATGAGATAAGCTTTAAGAATGTTAATGGCTTAGAGAAGCAAACTGGAGTTTACAAGTTGTACATAAGCCGTTTTCTCAAATTAAACGTATACTTTGTCTTCTATTCATGTGTTTTGTAGGCTCATTGCTATTATTCCAAGGTATTACAACTTGACCCAAGAAATGAATCTGCTATTATGAATCGTGCCATTACAAATACTTTACTAAACAATATTGAAGAAGCAAAAGAAGACTTTGAGAAGGCAATTTGTCTTTGCCCATTCTCTGCAGAAGTGTATTTTAACAGGGCCAACTTCTATAATGGATTAAAGCAATATAAACTAGCTGAGAAAGACATTTCAACAGGTAATCTTTATTTACCCATTAATGATTATGTTTGGTATCCTACTAATGAATATGATAACAAATTACTTGGCTGTATTAAATAATTCAGAATTATGTCAGTGTTTTTGCTAGCATATTTTCCACTCAATTTGATCATATATTATGATGTGATTAAAAATGGGTTCCCAAAACTGGGAGACTTCTAATAATGCAAATTAGAATAGAAACTGTTTCATACAATGTTTGCCATGAGCAGCAGAATAGAACCCCATTCTAAATGAAATTGTGGCAAGTAGTAATGTGAAAGTGTTATAGTTAACAAGACTGAAAATGTTCTGTGTATTTGTGTGTGCGTTATGATATCTAGGTGCCTAGAAAACAGCATTCAGGTTGCTTGTTTTATATATAAACACAAAATTTAATCAACATGCTCTTTGTAGAAGAAGATTTGAAACGTTGTTTGGCTTCTATAAGCTTTTCAGTTGGGAATAGACATGGTTCATAGAGCTGAAACCAACTTTTATCCAGATCTTTATGAAAAACAAATCTTTCATTTTGTTTCAAAACAGGTTGGCTCTATTACTTGTTATTTCCGTCCTTCCTGCTATCATGAGATTCAGCAACTCTGAATACTTGTTCCAGTAAATAAAGCAATGTTTTGTTTGTATTAATTTTATAATAATGTGAACGTTTTCTACCTAGACTTTAGTAAAGCATTTTGCATAGTTTCCCACAGCATCCTTCTGGGGAGACTGGCTGCTCATGGCTTGGATGCTTCTATGCTTTGTTGAGTAAAAACTGTCTGGATGCCCGGCTCAAAGAGTTGTGATGAATGGGGTTAAATCCAGTTGGCAGCTGGTCACAAGTGGAGTTCCTCAGGACTCTGTTTAATATCTTTATGAGTGATCTGGAGGAAGGGATTGAGTGCACCCCCAGTAAATTTGCAGGAGATGCTAAGTTTCAATTTCTCTTGTGAAAGGAGAAGAATTTGAGCACTGGAAAAAGATTTTCGACTCTGCTTCTCTTTATGTTAATATGATAATGTTAAAAAAAGAACCTAACATTCTGTTTCTTATTTTTGCAGCATTGTCAATTCAGCCTAACAATGCCTTGATGTATAAATTTAGAGCTGATATTCGTGGTAAATTGGGTTTCAATAAAGAGGCTGTAGAAGACTACAGACAAGCAATCAGCATTCAAGATCAAACTCATTCAATGTGAAAAGATACCAGTTCTCATGCCAGTTGGTTTCTGTTTACAGATTTCTCAGACAGATGGCTTCAATTAGAAGAAGCTCAACATGCAAGAAAAAAAAAGAAAAAATATCTTAATTTTTTAATAGTCTACACACGTTTTGTTCTCTTAAGTAATATAATCACCTTGATGGTACAAAACTACCAAAGTAATTTAAGAATTCAATTTTTGCAAGTTAGATTGTTATTAATTTGTTAGTTTCAAGAGATAACTGATTGTTTTGTGTGCATAATCAAGGGCATAGAAAAGGAATTTATAGGCAAAAAATGTCAACCGTATTGGTTATAGAAGGATAAAAGAGGCTATATTCCTTCCTTCCCCCAAATATAAATGCTTTCGATGATGCTGATTATATGTCAACTGGACCATCTGAGAAGTAATCCTAAAATGGATACCAAATGCTTGTGACTGCTAACTAGGTCTCATTTCCTGATCTTCCTTCTACACTTCTTCACAAGATTTCCTCTTCTCCTTCAGTCACATGGTAGGGGAAAGCCATTATGCAAGGACCAACTGATGCAGTGTATGAGAACTACTCCAAGAACTGAAATTTCAGGAAATGATTGAATTTGTGAGTAAAAAGTTGAGCTTGCTTCTGCTTAAATGTATTGCACTGTGCCAGCCTGAAGATACAGATAAAAATGTGTAAATAATAGGTCATAAGATTTTGTTCTGATTTGGAAGAAAGGGCTTAACAACTGGCTTTCACCTAAACATGGAGAATGAAATGTGAATCTACATGACCAAAATTTTAAAATTGTCAGGCCTTACCCATGTATTAAATTAAGAACTCACGTTTGACATAGTATGGTGAAGACAGCAAAAGGAAGAAAAACAGATGTTTTTGTCTCAGAAAAGATAAAAAGAAGGAACCTGAAGGTCTTATTCAGCATGTAAACAGTTCTGTGGTTTGAGACAGCGGAAAGATTTCTTAAGGTACAAATGGGAAGCCAGTGCATAATCCCAGTGGTATAGGAATTGTATGTTTAATTTCAATTTGGTTTAGATGTAAAGTGCCATCAATTTTCCTCTTGAAAAAAGACACAAAGAAAAGGAAAAAAAGTTAGAAGCAACTTCACAAAAAAGACCTAACAGCTGCTGATGTGTCTGTAGCTATCTAATGTTCTCTGTGTGGAATAATCTCTAGATAGTAGAGAATAATCCAGAATAGAACCAAAATTGAATAATCTACTTTATATAAAAGTATAAATTAAAGTATAAATTAGTAAAGTATAAATTAGTATAATCTAAAGGTTTATACTGGTCCATTTACTTTATAACTGACCTTTTTGGTACTCCTGGAGTTAAGTGATTTTTAAATTTATGAGCTTTCAGATGAAAGTAAAAAAAAATAATTATTTCTTTGTCTCAAAGAACTGCAGTTTATTTTCTCTGAGTACATAATGCATTGCTATCCACTATTTCTATAAAAAATATGTTCTTGCACACCTATGTATTATATACTTAGCCAATGTGATAGACAGTGACTGGAATTTTAGCTTTGTTTTGTTTAAATAGTTTCATTTGTAATAATAACATTAAATTGTAAAAATTACTATGCTTGTCACCTTATATTTGGGCTAAAAAGCAAGTGTGGTGGAAAGGAATTACAGAATATCACAGCTAAAAGCTGGCAACACAGTAAAGCATTTGACTCCATCCCCACTCTCCTTGACTATCCCCTTATCTTCTTTAATATCTACCTTAATGAGATTGCACTTGCAAGATCTGTTATAATAAGGTTGACTGGAATAGATGCATTATCGTTAATGTATAGAAGTTAGAAATTTAAAAAAAATCTGTACTTTGTTTTTAATTATTCATTATTAGTGTCTATGATGTTTAAAAATGAACTTTTAGAGATATAAACAATAAATTAAAATCTTTCCAAACCTTGTATAATATTGCACATTAATATTTCTGTCTAGTATTATATATTACAGTATTACTTACTAGAAATCTGTTTGGAATGACAGTTTTTTCCTAAAATTAAATTAAAATATATATGACCACAGGATGATCAAAGAGCAATTTTGCTTTTCTGTTCTCCAGTAATTTGAAATCTGAATTTCTAGTAATAGATTTTAAAAGTATTCATTTTCACATCTCTTATAACTATAATTTAAAAATTCTGGTAGAATTTCTTTGTGACCATTACAGAATTCAAGAAGGAGAATAATTGTCTTAAGTCTGATTAGCACCATTGTAGCTACAAGTTTCTGTAAAGAGTTTCACTCTTTGTGAAGTTTTGCTTTTGTGTCTTTAATGTTTATTGTTGTCTTACTAAAGATAAGTTTCAAAGAATCATAGAATCATTTAGGTTGGAAAAGACCTTTGAGATCACTGAGTCCAACCATTAACCTAACACTGCCAAATCTACTGCACCACTAAATCATATCTCTAAGCACCACATCTACAGGTCTTTTGAATATCTCTGGGGGTGGTGTCTCAAATAATTCAGCCTGCTCCAATCCTTGATAACCCTTTCTGTGAATAATTTTTTCCTAATATCCAACCTAAACCTCCCCTGGCATAACTTGAGGCAATTTCCTTTCATCGTATTGTTTGTGAAGTTCAAGGTGATTGAATAAATATTTACTGCATTTGCCTTCTTGCTCTTTTTTCTTACTTATTTACTGTATTTATTTTTGTGGTTTCATCAGCGTATCAAGCTTATACCAAAGTATAAGTGTACATGTGTCTGTATTTTAATGCATGATTATCATCGTTGTTGATGCAAACTGGACAATTATTTTCTTAGTTTCCTGTACACACACAAAGTCAAAGTTTGCTTGCAAGATGGTGTTGACAGCATTTTTGTTCCTTTTCTCCTTCTCCACATGCCTTTTGCAGTGCTCTTTTTTATTATCTGAAGAATTGCTTATTGATGACATTGCTAAATTATGCATGATTCTTTGGCCTTTTCCTTTCTTTGACCTCCTTATGAATTACCCACTGATGGGTTGTGCAGTAGTGGTACCCTCATCATGTATAGTGCATCATCAAACTTAGATCAGAGTGAAAAGAGGTCACACCTTTCCCTTGGATGCCTTTCTTGCAATATTCACTCTACATTTTCTTTAGTTTAACCCTTCTTGCACATCAAACAAATAGAGACTTAAAAGATTTTTATATTCTCACTTAAAAACTGAAACCAAACGCAATCAGTTATGACTCCCTATTGATGGAGTGACTTGATTTAAATAATGCAGGCTATTGTAATCTCCCTTCTGCTTATAATGTTTTTATTCTGGATGGTGTAAATCTGTTTTTTTAATCCTTAAAAACTGAATGCTTATAAATTGGCTGCATGGAGTTGGATTTTTAAAGGTTTTCATCTGTTATACAATGCTTAGGAAATGGGTGCTGTCCCATGGTATTTCCATTTTCATCATTTAGCATCATTCTCATTCACAATTTCGGGGCCACAGGAGAATTTTTAAAAGAAAATATGCAGTAGAGGTGCACTTTATTTGCACAATAAAACACAGAATGTGAATTTTAAGTTGAATTATTAAAACTTGCTGCTTTCTTTGAAAAATTATCGACTCCTTTTCTTTTTCAAATGCTTCTGTCTCACCTAATAGAAATTTTTTATTTTCTAAAGATTTTTAAAATTAGGTGGAATTATTTTGTAAAATAGTGCTTCTTTCATGTCTTTGGTTTTTTTCAATAGATTATAATAGAGTCATTAGTGACTATTTGTGGCATCCTGAATTTTGCCCAACCCAGGGTGGGACAGGTGTTAAACCCTGAGATTACTTCCATTGCTAATAGATCCAGTAAATTTTCATACTGGTGATTATCAAAGTGGTTTTGTTTCACAAACATGTTTGAGAGAAGCTCCTGCCTTTTGCTATATGATGGTGTTAGTTCTTTCTGGAGTTGAAATCTGATCATGTGAACTTAATTTTTTTCTGAATTTGTTTCCTTTCATTCTCTTTTTCTACAAAAATCTGTTTGATAGACTGTAGTTAAACAAACCAACAGCTGCTATGTTACCTCAGTTGATTTCAGACTTTTCTGTTCTCTTTAAAATACTGATAATACATGCATTGCTGGGAAACAAGTAATACTATTTGATAAATAAAGAATGCAGTAGATAAGTTGGGAGGGACTCATAAAAGAAGGACCAAAGCAAACACTTCATGTTGAAGCGCAATAAGGGAATAGAAAGTTAAGGGTAATCTTTCTTAAAATAGTAAGTTACATCAGTATATCAATCAACTGAATGTTAAAGCATTTTCTCTCAATATTTTATAATCAAGACTTTTGGATGGGATATACCACCAAAATAATGATGAAGCACACCTTTCATTTACCTCAACTGAAAAGCAAAGGTAGGTGGCACTTTCTGAAACAAAGTGGGAAACTTTGTTTGGGGAAGTTGGTTTGGGTTTTGTAGTTATTTTTCAGTAAACCTTTGTCTACAGGTTTTGATTAGGCCGTACTTTTATCAAACTAAATCTAATTTATTTACAACTCAAGTTGGAAAATAATTTGTATGGCAGTAGTATATCTCCAGTTAGGTTATCTAGTTTGAGAAAGAACATGACAATCAGTGGCAGTGAGATGGGTAGCCCAAGAGAGAAAAGTAAGTGGCTCAAATTTTGCAATTAGTTATTTAACAATTATAAATGAAAAATATCATTGAATTTCCTATGTCTTCAAGATCCCCATCTCTGTAAAATAAGTAGATAAATCTACTTCAAAATAGTCTTTTCAGATCATTGCTGAAAAATACTGAGGTTTACCCTAGAGGCAGCATGAACAAGGTGTATGTAGTTGTTTGTAGCTTACGGAGGAGGACATGAATAAAGACAAAATGGCATTAAGGTGACAAAATGAAAACTTTGACGACAGTAAATAAACCAGAGCAAAAGGAAATGAAAAAGTTTTGCTCTCCAATTAACTTTTGTCAGCCCCTCTTCTGAGTTTCAGATAGTTTGGGTGTATGGGTAGAGTTGCTTTTTATTTAGAGGAAGGGCTTTGGCACAGAATACCTGACAAAAAATTCAGGTCCTTCCTAATGGGCCACACATGCCAGAATTGTGTTCAATTCAGGAAATAAATTGTCTAGTGCTGAGGCTCTATGGCCAATAAATTGACAAGATTGCTGTACAAGATTGCCTCAGCAATGAAAATGAAAAATGTGTGAAAGTGACCCAAACTGCACTTTCATGGTAGAAAACAAATATTGCAAGGAAGATGTAACTTTAGAATAAAACTTATGAGTTTTAAAGATAATTTGGGAAAGGTCTTTGTCAAAATGTAATGCATGGAAGTGCTCTATCATTATACCTGAACTTGTAGACTTTTCTGTTTACTTTTGTTGGGCTGAAAGGATGCAATAAGTTATAGCACATTGCTGGCTTTGTTCAAGTAAGAGAACTTTGGCATCTATATTGCACATAGAATCATCTTGTGGCTGCTGCTGTGGGATTATCACTAGACAGAAATTTTAAAGCAGAGCAGTCAGGTCTTCATTTTGAGTGATTAGGGAGATGAATCAAATCTTAGTTTCAGTCTTATTTCTATCTCAATATTCTTTCCAAAAGAAACATGTCTCCGAAGTGTGTTTTGTTTGGGACGCTAGGTCAAATGTCAGCAGAGTTGTCATTTTCAGCAAATCAAAACAAATGCAATACACCTCAGTAGAAGGGAATCAGAAATGTGTTAATAATGTTCTTTTAACTCCAATTATAAATGCATCATTTTTTCATATTATTTATGCATTATCTACACCTGTACTGCATTTTATAACACTGGGCCAAAACCAAGTTCCAGTCAGATCTTGAAACTACTTGAACTTTGGATGAGCACACTGTGAGAAGTAGGATGCAGGACTGGCATGAAATGCTTGCACAGTGCTATATAGACATTGCTGAGCAAGGGCTGCTCATGACTGGATACAGAGGGTTTTTCTTAGTGTGGGACACTTGTCATCTTTTTTGTAACACTGTCTGGATAGCATTGCCACAAGGACAGGTGAAACACCAGGTGGTCTTGGCTGGTATGGTGAGTCATGGGATGCCTGGACCATCTACTATGCTTAAGGTAAGAGCATTCCTGTGTAGCAGGAATATTATTTCAAGTTACCTGTTGTAATCTGTCCCATCCAAACCCAAGCCTCAAGCCAGTGTTGGGGCATGGGCTTATGTGGGCGCAAATTAGGTCTGGATTTGAGCTGTCAGTGAACCAAACCTTGAAAAACAATTATATAGCCCGAGATACTTCGTGGGATATAAGGAAAAACAAAACGAAAACCAAAACCGGAATAAATGTGCTTTCAAAATGTGTTCTGAAAAAGACAACATTAATAAATGTGGTGTTTTGAGTAACATTCAAAAGTCGACTCTTGCACTGTGAATTTGAATAAAACCACCAGAAGATGGCAGTCTGGAATCTTGAATGGAGCAGCTCAGCCACCCAGTGACAAACCAGCCGCAAGCTCTGCTGTTGTGAGGAGGTATTAGGGTGTTCTGGTGTTTTGCAATCCCTCTTGTTTAATCGCCAGCATTGTTCTCTCAGTTCCTTTTCGATAGGCTATATAATGTTCTTTTATAATAAGGAAGATAATGAGGATTATGATAAATCTTAAGTTCTTATGTAACATAGAACTGTGATATTATAATGTAAACATATATACATAAATACATGCTATATTAGAAATAATAAACAGCACAAACCCTGAATAAAACTCCTTTGTTTTCATTTCTTGATTTTTTTTTCACATCTGGTTTTGAGGTGCTGTTCTACAAAATGAGACATTCAGAAAAGAAAGGCAAATTGTGGAAGCTTTTAACTGCTCCCAGCAGTTATATTTTACAGAATGTTTCTTTTCATTTGGTCTACTGACTCAGTAAATTCTTTTTGTTGCAAAGGAAAAAGGCTTATCATTGCTTTCTGCTGGGAATCAAACAGAAAAGCTATAAAGTGGTCACATCTCTCTTCATGAGACATTCCTAGTCTCTATCGAGTTTTATGCCATTCTCAAAATGGACACAAAGCTTTGTTTTGTGGCAAGTGGAAAAGGTAACCTGCTCTCTGAGGAAAAAAAACACAACAGCATCCCAAGCTTAGAAGAGCAAGCAGAGGTGGTGACCTTCTGGAACAACTCTAATATTAAAGGAAAGCAAACATCAGGCATTTTCAGAGCTGCAAGGCTGGTTTCTCTGCTGGGTGAGTCTTAATTCAGCTTCAGTCTTCAGTCTTCTATTTTTTTGTGACTAAGTGCACATTTACATACAATGGTCATTAAGGTTTGTGCTGTAAGGAGGGATGACTTCCCCAGGCCCTTTGGGAATGGGGGTGATACTTGGGGTCCATCACTTCCTCCCTGCTTGCCTTGAGTGTGTGCTCTGCCACTGCACAGGCTCTGCCCTGGGTGCTGGGGGGCTGATGTGCCAGGTGGTCTGTGCCACATCTGCTGCCAGAGGATTTCCCTGGGGGCTGCCTGCAGCTTCTCCCTGGCTACCCAAAGCTGCACCTGAAGCCTCTATCCTTGAAACTCCTATCCTGGTCACTCGATAGGTATCACCTTCTTCCCCTGCATTCCCAGACCAGTCTCCCCACCCTGGTGCTGCTGAGCAACCCTATTTCTGCTGTGCAGAGGCTCCAGCCTTCCCAGTCTGGTCTTCCCAAATGCAACACCCAGCCCAGGGGGCACTCACGTGTTTACTTTCCTGAGCACTCCTCTGGCTTTCCGCTGTGACCACCCTAGCATGGCATCAGCCTAGCTCCAGGAGGCATAGCTAGCCACCTCAGCACGACTGGTCCCAACCCTCCTCCAGGGTCCCAGTCTAGTGCCCAAGGAGCCTCAACACCCCCAGAGCTGCACCTCTCCTGGCCTTTGTGCTTCATACTCAGGATGAGGTCTGAAATAAGAACTACTGCAGCTCAAACAGCCTGCAATTCAGCACTGCCTGTGGAAGCATGGCCTCAACTCTTATCAGGTTTTGCTTCCGCAGATTTTATGCCTGTGTGCTGGTCCTTATCTTACTGCCTTGGTGAGAACCTGGGCTTTTCTGTGTTCCAATATCCAATCAAGGGCCTGTACCAGCGAGGTGCAGCTGGGCAGAAAATCCTGCTCCTCTTTGATTATATCAGCCATGTAGTGAAGTGGGCACTGTGGAATGTGATAAGGGTTTTTTAGGTGTTTGGGCTTCTGGGAAGTGAGCCTGAGCCCTGAGAATAGAAACATCTTCTGAGCCCGTTTGTGTGAGGGGCATGTAGTGAAATGAGGCAACCAGGTGCCACTAATTACCAGGTAGTGGGCATGAGCTTGTGTTAAGCCCACTCGTGCCTGATTAAGGTGGGCCCCCACTGCGCATGAGCAGGATTAGGGGGCCAATAAAAGGTGAGGCCTGAGACACAGACTCAGCTCACTCCTGAGCATGCCTGCAGAGAGATTGGCTTCTTCTCTCAGCACCACACTACCTTTGTTGTGCCACTAGAGCTCATCACCATCAGGGTGAGGCTCTGAGTCTCAAACCCCCGGCCTCAGCATTGCTCAGATTTGTCTGTATAACTGCGTGCTAACCAGCTGTGCTACTCAAGCCTCACCTTTTATTGTCCCCCTAATCCTGCTCATGTGCAGTTAGGGCCTGCCCTAATCAGGCACAGGTGGGCTTAACACAAGCTCATGCCACTCCCTGGCACTTAGTGGCACCTGGCTGCCTCATTTCACTACAGGGGCATACTGGGAGAATAGAGGTGGTAAGAGGGGCATGTGCTCAGTGCATTTGAGAAGCCTCATTCAGAGCCATGGGTGACCTCCTGCAGACTTCGGCCTTACTCATTGCTTCCATCTCTTCCTCCAGCTGTGAGTACCCGCAGAAAACTATGAAAGTTCTTCAGGAGGAATACACTAACAGCATCATCCCCGTGGATCTGGTGGAGGATGGCACTTCCTATTCCACCATGCTGTGCCCCTTCTGCAAACACGCCTGTTTCCACTGCACCTGCATTTAGGTAGGAGTCCCTTCACTCTCCCACCTCTCAGGGATCTGCTATGCCCTGCAGCAGCATCCTGCTCAAACTGTTAGAATCTCTTCTGCAGGGAAAATCTCTCTGAGTGAGGCTGAGCCTTTTTGCCTGTCCATAATGCAAGGATACATTTCTTCCTAAAATTACGCACATGGGGAGACTCGGTCATGATACGTAGGTTCCTTTTTTCCTCCTGCAACACCTGAAGGGCCAGGTGCATCCTGGTGCAAGCAGCCATAGTGATGGCCTGATCAGAAGGGGAATATTACTGAATGAGAGAAATGGATGCATTCCCTATCCCTGTCTCAAGTCACGGATCCTTTTGGAATGATCTTCTTCCATCCTAACTGGAAAAAACACGAATACAGTAAGTAATACAACCTTTAAAAGTTCTATTTGAGGAGTATATGACTTCTTTTTAAATCCACATACAAAAAAGAAGATAGGTTTAGCATGGCTCATTTGGTTGCATTTTCTCAGCTTTTGTAACAGATTTTTTTTCCTCATAAAGGTTGATGAGAAGTTATTCTAAGGTCATCTTTATATATTCATTGCCCTTACTAAATGAATTGCTAGTTGTGAGATAAATTGTAATTTCTTTGCAAAATGAAACTCTGTATACATTCTTTCATGACCTCAACAGTTTACTTATTTTATGGAATTATGGAAGCAAATATGTAATATTAACCACAGCTGTAGGAGGAGGTGTCCTAATCTTCATATCCTGCGTAGCCTGCATAGCCAGTTTCCATTAGGACAGAGTTGAAAAGTACTTAAAATCCATAAATGTTATCTTATTTGTGCTTTTAAAGCTTTTTGCTTGTCCCTAGCTTACATGCTGATGACTCTGACAAGTTTGATGTCCATGCAGTTATCAATTATAAACTTTGTAATTTGAAGATCATTCATACACTAGTCCTTAAATAAGCAGTTATCACAGAAGACTGAAAATTATTCAACTAGAGGTTTTTCAGATAATGTTTTAATTCTACTTAGAGCTATTCAGAAACTATGAGGAAAGACAAGCTGCATCTTTGGAGTCTATCTCCAGATACAAATGTGTTAAGGTAGTCTCAACAAGGAGCTAATTAGTTCAAGAACCATTAGCCTTGTCTTCTAATGGTGGCATTATCTAATATTCCATCCTTTTCCCTGGTTGCTTTCATGAGCTTAAAGGGAAAGAGTACATTTTATTTTCAAGAAATATTTTAAACTTGCTGACTTGCCAAATCTTGTTAAGTAGGTATTACAGTGTTTATTTCTGTATCAAGGGTCACTGCATACAGTCTGTCAAATTTTAAAATGTAAATGTGAAACTCCTGACATGTATATTTTAAATAGGACAGGTATATAAGATATGGGCAGGTGGTAGGGGATTGTTTTTGTGGAGATATGAATCCAAGCAATGGAAATATTACTGTGCTGTATTTAGGCAGTCAACATTTTTAGCTGTTGCTCTCTATTTAAGGATGCTTGCTACTACTAGTTGCTGTGCTATTCATGGCTTTTAAGACCTAAGTTACACCTTACATCTGGGATTTGGGAGCATGACTGTCTGCAATGTTGGGCCATACCCATGGAGATTCATTCATGAGCAAACTAGAGTTAGACACTATTTCAGCGCTTGAAAACCTGAGGTCTTCGTACTTCTCTTAGGTTTCAGATTGTATTCTGGGAGAAAATCTGTCTGTTCCTGGCCCATGTGCAGAAGTCTTCTTAACCCATCAGCTTGCTGATGAAAAGTGCTTTTAGCAGGGCATCCTCCAAGAGGCAGCTCAGAGATTCTCCCCCAGATAGAAGGGAGGCACAGAGCCAACACAAGAGTTGCTCCAGCTGCTGGCGATCATATTGCTCATATTTTGAGAAAGGCAAGTGAATACAAATGGAAAACCACAAGTAGCTTCTTGTCTTGAAGAGGTGATAATGAATCTCTGGTGAGATTGTGCAGGCTTCATGCAGAAATGCTGGGTTACAACCACTGATGCAGATGTTAATAGGTGTTCTGATCCAACTGCCTAAAACAAGATTGGAAACCCTGAATGGTGGAGCTGTGCAGACCAGCAGAATGAAAAGGAAATGTGAACAGCATGGTTGATTTATGTACTAATATATATAAAGGTCAGTGAGGGAAATTGGGCTTTTCCAGATGAAGGTGACTATTTCATCCTGAGACTTGGCCATAATATATAAATGCACAACCTCATTCTGTTCCCTCTGCCTTTTTTTTTTTTTTTTTTTTTTTCCCGTGCTTCAAATTCTCTGGTATTTGTAATGTTATAGCAAAGTACAGAGTAACATACCCTTGCTGCACATAAAAGTATTTTGGTGGTCTGAAATATTGCAGAAATTAAAGCTAGACTTAGATGGATGAAGAGAGATGGCTATTTTAGAAATGCTGGCAGCATTTTCTGTCTGCTGCCAGGAACTGGGATGACATGTAGAGCAGCCAGCTTAATCCAGCCAGGGGGTTCATGGCAACTGCCTAGCTCTGGTTATTAGTTCCTCCTTTAAGTTTTGGAAAACAACAACAGATGGATTACTTGTTTAGAACAAGCAAGGCAGCCAGAAGTATAGCAGAGCCAACTGTGCTTATATCCCAGTCCTTCCCCAATGATCCATTATTCCAGCTACTGATGTGACCCTGTGTTTTCACAAAAGAATGACAAAACAGTCCAGCAAGACTGGTGAAAACCTCGTACTTGCTGTTCTGGGGGAAAAAATGTTAGGATTCCCAAAACAATTTTACTTTAAACAAAATATAGTTAAAAAATTAAATTGAGTTTAAAATAACAATTTTCTGAACATTCTCCAAGAAAGAAGGTAACAAGGATAGTTCAAATGTGATAGCAAAATTAGATTTAAATTAATTTCTCCTAAGTATCTGACAGGATTAGAATGCTAATTCTCATTTTCAATAGCAATGTATACACTTATGTAGCTTAAAATATTCCATTGGGGATTGCCTGTGTACTGAGATGTCTATATAAATCTAAAAATCTGGGATGTAACCGATTGCTAATTCAACTTTTATTTAAAGACACTATGACTAACATTGCTCAGAATTTTTCAAACTGATGATTTTTCTAGCAAGAACATTGTTTTAGTTAAAACCAGAACTTCTGTGGGAGCTTACCCATGTCAGTGACTTCTCGCTTAGACGAAAGATAGCAAAATAAAGCAAATAATTTGCATTTTGTTTGGATCTTTACAGAAGAAGATGCTCTGACTTTGCTTTGAACTTCTCTGTTTTGAGAAGTTGTCTTACTTTAGTCAAAAAGCTAAAAGGACTTTAAATGAGATCATAACTTTTTAATAAGTTTACTGGACTCTACCTTCTCATGGTTGTTTAAATTTCCTGCTTGCTTTCTGTAGAACGCTTTCCATTTAATTTTTTTCTCTGTAAAAACAAAAAGTCTGGTTCACTTCTCAGTCCATGTGGGGATACTCTCTTGAAAATTGTACTTTTTCTTGTGCCATATTGCCAGTAAGTGATGAATTCATTATTGGTATTCTGAATGTGGGTTTTGTGTGCTTGTAGTTATACCTAGAACCTATTACTAATTTGTAGATGAACATTTATATTTTCCTGTGAGTACTTGGGTTTGCTTGCATCAGAACACAGCTGTGGTCAAAGAGAAAAATTCAAGCCAAACGCTGTCTGAAGTTCATTGCACTGCTGTGACAGCACTTCAGTGGACTCAGAAATAGAGCTGAGAGGGACCAAGTGGAAGAAATGGAGGCTTTGGAAACCACCACCTGAGGGGTGGCATGCATGACTTTTGACATCCCAGCTGATGTCAGTGACCCAGCCAGAGCCTTCCCACACTGTGCACTCCCCACACTCTAGGTTGTAAGAACAGGGTGCAGAATTTTTCATGCAGTCCCTGAGATCAGATCTGTTTCTGCCTCATGCAAAGGGATCTGAGTGTACTGTGGAAGCAACAAAGATGTGTTTGCAATGCAGTGTGCCTAAACCTAGCTCCACTCTCCTACACTGCTTCATTTCCAAGGCAACGTGCTGCTTAAAAATGATACCATCCCTCCTCACCCCATGAGCTGCATTGAAAGCTTTCATTGCCTGGAGAAGTAGATGGTGGAAGCACTTCCTCTGCTGCTGCAGGCAGAGATAGTAATTTCTGGTACAGGCTACTGAGTCACCCAGTTTAGGGGTGGCATCCCAACACCCCTTTTCAAACAGAGGTGAGGAGATATGTCAGTGAGGGCAGAGATGGTTTAACGCAGCTTGGCTGGGTCTGGCTGGAGCTGTCTGGCTGTGCTATGAAATCGGAAACAACAAAAATGAGAGCCTGAGCTACATCAGCTGATGCAATAAGGGTGCTTTGGCTGTTCTGACAGAAAGCACTCCTTGATTATTTTGCTTATTTGAAATTCATGCTTATTGTTCTGGGAAATTTAAACCACTCTAAATTAGATGGATGATGTTAAGTAGTCTTTTAATCAAATAGCAGTTTTGTAAATGGCATTATGTAAAATGAGAGGTCATGTTTTAACCTTTCCCTTAGAATGAAATAAGGCATTATCATTTTTATGTGCAGCTCTATGTATATTATGCATTCTGTATAATGATTGTCAAGGGTGAGTTTTTCAGAGCCATTTAGGAGGTATTAATTTTGATGAGTGAGTAGCTCTTGCCCTAGATAGCTGTTTAAATTTTTCAGGTTCCTTTTAGATGCTATAGACTTTGTGAGGGACAGAATCAACGATGCTTTGGTGATCAATGGTGATTTTTAGTCCTTTAGTAAACTGGATCCAGATACTGATGTTGGAGTTGAAATCAGAGTTATTTAACTTTTTCTCTGCCATTCCTTCTAATCTTCACTTTTCATTTGACTCTAGATCTACATTATTACTATTTCTGTGTGGCCTGACTGTTCATGACTACTAGCATGAAGTTTCATGTCAAAAGTACTTCTGCAGCAATTTTTAGAAAAGTTTTTATTTACCAAATGTTATTTTTTTTCAAATAACTAAGAACATCTGTGGATAACTTTCAAAAATCTCACAGAAGAAGCAATACCAGATAATAAGTTTATTTTAGGCTGCTCTTTACAAAATAATGCATCAAATAACATAACATGACAATTGTCCTTCAGATTTTAAAATAGTTATATAAATCAAATCATCATCGTGTCTCTTTTCTGAAGTTTCTGAAAATCTTTTCAGACAACCACTTCACTAAGAACTGTTTATTTCAATCCTTACATGCTAGGAAAGAAGCCCAAAAAGAATGCTTTCAGATTTTCCATACCCATTCTTAATCCTGCCTATTGGTACATACCCCTTACTGTTGATCCTGTGAGCAGATTTCACAAAGATTAAGAAAGGTATTTCTCCAACAATACCTAATTAACTTTTTCAAAAGCATACAACTAACTTTTGTTCTTGCCAGTTCCACTAACATAGGGGGGAATTTCAGTATAAAGACAGAGGTACCACTCCTAGGTTGGAAGTTTCTTTGAAGTGTAAATGTGTCTGGATGACAAAACCTTAGCACAGAAATACTGAATTTGCCAAGGTGTTTATCTATTTTTGTTCTTCCTTTCCCAGGACTTTCAGGTATTTTGGATTCCCTATGCTCATGCCTTGAGATGTAACAAAAATTCCTCCATTAGCTAATTTTGTTTTTCATTAAGCTTGTTGCATTTACTGGCAACTTCTTAAACAATAGCGAGGACTTGGAGAAATTGTCCTGTGTGCTAATTGGGTGGGAACTGGAGGCTTTTTCAATTAATACTTCTGACACAAGCAGTGTTTGGGGCATTACTGATTTAGAAGAGTCTCAGGCTCTTACATACAGTCTTTCAGTGAGAGAACAAATAGAACCTTAGGGAAGTGCACTTGCATGCAAATTCAATAAATGTTTTATTTATGTACTGTACAAAATTTAGTTTTGTCTTCAGAGCCTGAATGTGGTAGTATTCCAGATCTTCCAAGTTTTAAGATGTTTGAAGTAGACATAGCTTAACAGACCTTCTCCAAAATGGGTGTTTTCTCCCTTTAAAAATTCACTAAGATATTATGGCATATTTTGTAGTTAAGTTGCTCTACAGTTGGTCATTTGTTGATTGTAATTCTGAGACGAAGTTTGCATTGTAACTAGAGAGGGTTAAATATCAAAATGATTTATCAAAACTCTGCTAACATAGTTTTTTTCTGTCCCTCTTTTCAGTCCAATAAACAAAGCAGTGATTGGAATCACATTGCTATGTGCAAATTAAAGTATGTCAGTGACCTGGAGAATCGCTCTGCCTGGATAGGCAATGATAAAACAAGGGAGAGAAAGTCTGCCTGTATACTCTGCCTTGTTCCTCTCCCCATCCAGAGGTCTGGTAGATTAAGCTCTGGGTCTCAGTGTCATTTTCTTTCCCTCTGTAAATACAGATTTGTGAAGTCTTGTGCAGTCCATATGAAATACATATGACATGCTGCTTATCCCTTTTGCTACAATTCGAGTTTTCTCTGCTGGTCCAGAGCATCTCCATGCAGTGCTCCCAGTGCCAGATGCACCTGGCTGGCAGCTGACTTCTCATAGAGCTCCTCCAGAAACCTCCTGCTCCAGGGAAAGCCTGGAATTATAAGAAGTTAAAGGAATAATAATCATAAGAAGTTAAAGGAATAATATCAGAATAAATATTTAAAACAGGCTTTAAAAGCTGCTTTACTGGAGGCTGCATAAGTGCTTGTGAAAATGTGTGAGCTACTTTTCTCTTAAAGTGTAAACTTTTGTTTCATGGATTTATCTTATCCGTATACTTATGGAAGAGCATACAGGAAACCTGTTGCAGCTACTGCCTGGCTTTATAAGTTGCTTTGATGCAAAAAAGATACAAAAAGGACTGGATTAAAATGCTTCTTAATAGTGTATGTTGTGGGAATAATTACTTCTTTGTTTCTATAAGGAATTGCTCACTAGGTGTCCTCACAGGATCAAACTCATTGAATCATTGTCATAATCAAGCTTGGAAATGGTTATATTTGCCCAGTCCTGAAAGATTATGAGTTATAAAAGGAGATTAATGATGTGTATCTATCTCTGAATCAACTGGGAGATTAAGATGGGTAGATAGTCATGGCCAACTTTATATAAATTTTTACACTTCAAGTTTAAAACTGTTACAGTTTTTGTTGGCCTTCTACAGAATTCATACAGGATACTGTGCTAAGATAAATAGTAAGTTAATATGTAAGTAAAGGTTAGTGTAATCATCCTCTGACAAGAGAGAAACAAGTGTGGAGTGATTAGCAATACAGAAACAAGGACTTGATTGAGAATTTGACAGCCTTGATGTTGCACAAAAATACTTCCAGCAATCACATAGAATTTGAGAATGATGGCAGTCTCAAATGAAATCTGCTGTTTCTTCAGGAAAATGTTTTAAATTCCTGAGAGGAAAATGTAACAGATTTATTTGATATTAAAAGAATAATTGTTTCTGTGTATCTGTGTCTCCTGATAATTGATAACTTGCTATCAGTATAACTAAACTCCACAAGCCTGTCTTTTACTTGATTTTATGCCATTGGTTATCTTCTTGGGAGGGTAGTAACTGTCTTTTTTTAAGCTTGTTTGTTTACATAGACTTTTTTTATTATTACAGCACTAAAACTGACAATGACATCAATTAACCTCCTATATTATATAGGGCATAGGTGTTGAATTAAAAAATATAAGCAGTCATGGGCATGAGCTGATGGTTTGGAAAGATTTTTTTTTCTCCTTCATGTTGCAACTATCTAAAGACTAATTTGTTCCTTGATACAGATTCATTCTAAATAGGCTGTTTTTCCCTGCTCAGGACCTAGGAAAAGGGTTGCCATGGAGCTGCTAGACTGGCTGAGTTCTCTACAAATTAACACATTTTTCCCCCCGATTTATTTGAATTTCCAGAACGAGGACCTGAACTGTAATTTGAATGACCACTTTTTATTTGAGATCATCTGCCCATAAGTGCTGTAGGAGTAATGCAGTAGAATTATCTTTACTCATATTCTCAGTTATTTAAACTGATCAATTTGTTTTGACAGTTATTCCCTAGAAGTGTCATTAGTAAAATGTAAAACACAAACATCTATTAATGAAATAGAAGTTTGACATAGTGGAGCAGCAAATCAATTGGGCCCTTAGTAGGTGTAACTAGACCAAGGATTGTTTTGGCTGGGAGAGAAGAGGGGGAAAAAAAAAAAAAGAGAGAGAGAGAAATTCATAGAAAACACGAATAAGCAGGTGTTTTGAAAGTCAGTAAAGAAATCCATCTCAGACTACTGCGAAACTAATACTTTAATGGGAGATAACGTGTCAGATAAACTTAGCATATGAAGTGATTTGAGGTAATTTTGTTTGTGTGTAACCAGAAATGAACAGCAAGTGTTCAAAATGATTTGCATTCTCACATGGACTTGCTGATCTCTCCTGAAACATCAGTTCCACTCTGGTTCAGAGGTGATAACTCACATACTCATAGCTGCTACATGTTTCCTGATATACCATTCTTTATCTGGACTTTGTAATGAGCACCTCAGAAATTTCTCCATAAGCTTTGCATCATATTCATTAGTCATCTTTGCACAGTGCTGCTCTCAGCTTCCCACTTTGACCCAATTTTCTCCACTTACCATCTTCCTTGTCTCTTGGACCAGACTTATGGCTGATGCCCTTCACCTTAGTGAGATTTGTCCTTCCACTGTGGCTGTGCTGTGACTTGTAAATGTCCTGGGCCATTCAAAGATATGTAGAAGATCTAGGAATCAGGTTGCCATTCACCTGCATATTCATTATTAAATACAATCATTTGCCTTTTCCTTTAAGGGTTAATTCACAGACACGCCTCATGTAAAAACACATGGCAAGTTAAAGCAATCGTGTAAAGTCTTGTACAGTAATGGAAATGGCAAATGGAAGTACATAGTTCTTGGAATATGTACCCACTGAAAACAGGATGCAGATTGAAATAGCAGTACCTGAAAGACAGTTATGCTAAGGGAAAACTAGAATTTCTAGTGCCTTATAGTTTAATGGTGATTTTGAGTAAAATGGAAAAGCAGTGGCAAATCTGAGGTGTAAATGCTGAAACCTTATGCTAACATAGTCAGTAACACCTGTGTTGCTCAGCAATGAAGAGGGTTTTTTAGATGAAACCTGTGGAACTGTAACAATAAAAGATCAAAGGTCAAGAAGAGCAGATTTCTATAGAAAAAAAAATATTTTATAAAGTCTATTGTACGTAACCTGATTATGGAGGTCTCTATCGAATATGTTCTATATTCATACAACATATTTTATCTTAGGAAGGCTGATCTACCTAGGATCTTACAGTAGTCAAGTGGAAGAGATGTGCTTTTGCAGAGCCCAGCCCAATCAGATTCATGTGCTGACTACTGGTTTCAGGATTTTTTTCTTCATTTACCAGACGAGAAGTCTATCTTCCTCAGCATGTGTGATGATCTCTTTGTGTGATGACAAGCAACCTGGTGCATATGAACATAAATTAATGGAGGAGAAAACAATTAGTAAAAATAACCACAAAAAACTCCAACCAACTGACCAAAAAAACCCAACCACAACAACAATCCTCAAAAGAAATTGTGGCAAACTGTTAAGGAACAGTAATATGTCAGTAACAGCTACTTGAAGATGAGGCACTCTTAAAAAGTAACTGATTTCCAACTTTCTTGAACTGCTTCAAACTTTATGGTGGGTAAGTGCTTCCAGCCTGAACTACAGGGCAAGGAGCCACTGACAATAGGAGAGACTTACCTGATACAAGGTTGTTGGATATTTTGTAACACTCACCTATAAGTTTAAGCTTACTTGGCTCCATGCAGTGAGCATTTACTATGTAAGAGACAAAATAAAGCTGGTTTTATAATAAAAGGCATTGGCAGAGGTTCAAATTCCCTTCTGCCCTTATATCCCCATGTTTTCCAAAATTTGGAAAGGAATGCTGAGAATTTGTCTGAAAGGAATGAATGTGGCAAACATTTCAGTTCCTTGACTCTTAAGTATCTTTAGGAAGAGGGGAAACTGTTCTCTGTGAACTCCTGTGTCAGTGTGTAGGATCTCTAAATTATCCTGGGAACAGGGACAGCAGAATCCTGGTCTAGAGAAAAGCCACGATGTTATCTTTGTGTCCTGCTAGAACTGCAGTGTTTTCACTGCAGAAATTGAAGAAAAAGGAAGCTGTAGACACAGAGCAGCAGTTTTTGCTGTGTGACTGTCAGAGAAATAAACATGGGAGCTGTAGTGTTCTGAAAAAGAAATCAGAGTTCACAGTGGAGAAGCTGGAAACAGCTCAGAAAGGAGACTTCAAGTATGTGCAGGCTGAAGAAGGGGTGTTTAGGAGGCCAAGCATAAAGTTACAGATTTTAAAAGAGGGAATAATAAATGTTTTCAAAGTGTGTGTGTATTGCAGTGTTAGTAAATATAGGTGAAAAAAAGAAGCTGAGTAGTTACTGGAGCAAATTTGAATTGAGTGTGTGTTAGCAGTGTACTGTAGACGAGGAAGAAGGAAAGACAAATTCTGTTATACATTCTCTATAACTCAATGACTCTAAAAAAGCAAGCATTGGGATCTTCCACTGGTGTGCTGTTCTACTCATGTCAGCATTCTTGGAGTTTTTTAAAAACCCTTTTGTATCTTCATGGCAGTAGAAGCCTAAACATTCAGGCTCCTCTTCACAAACTAGTAACTTTGGTATCTTCTGCTCTGAATTGTACCCAAACGTTGTTTCCTGCAGGTGCATCATCTCTGTTATCTGTTTCAGTGACAACAAGATCTGGTAACTGCCTTTTCAAAACAGAATCTAATCCAGTAATTTATCTTCTGTAGATGGTAGTATTTTGTGGGTAATTGCTTGAGGATCATAGAAACTTCTCCACGGGATTTCTTTCCATGGTATTTTGATTTTTAAAATGTTTTTGTTAGTGTCTTCTGACCAAGCTGATTAGGTCAGCTCTCCTTAACTGCTATTCTGCTTGGAAAGCCACAGGAGAGGCTGAACATGCAAGGACAGCTTAGTTCCCCCATTCATGTTTGTGACTGCTGACACTACAAGAGGCTGGTACAGTCTCTACTGTAATTTGGGATTGTCTCCAGGGTTTTCCTAAATCATAGATGGCAGCACAACTATTATAGTGTCATTTCACAAATGCAAATTGCCAGAATGGAACATCTGTGTGATTTCCAACATCTATGTGAGAAATACTGGTAGACAGAGGCAGAAGGAGCCAATTCCCTGACTATGAATACAAAGCATATGAAAAAAGTGTTATGACTAAACCTTTCTTCCAGCAATCTTCCATATTATCTAGTCATCATTCTAAATGTGTCTAATAGATATTTAAAAATGTCATTCAATTAGCTCTATTTTCCTCACCTCCATGTACCTGAGTTGGGGCAGGGAGTACACTACAAAATTTTGTCTTGAAACCCAGAAAATGTATGAGGGTTGGACCCTTCATCTACCTTATACGTTATGCATGATTAGGCATTTGTAACCCCTCAAACTCTCTCAAAATTAATTTCGTGCATAAAAAAATTCTTCAGGTAATGGAATGCTTAAGGACTTTAGAGAGCAGAAGCAGTTGTAACGAACCCACCTATGATGGGATAATGCAACTGTTCAGAACGGGCTGTTCCCTGTTTATGTGGAATATGTTTATTGCAGCCCTTCTTTCCTTTACTCTGTCTGTGAAGCAGACCTGGACTATCCCTTTATCTTCTTCTATTCAGATGTCATTGCCTTAGGTAATACATTGATTTTGTCAAGCTTATTTGTTTTCACCATACTGAGCTCCACCCCTCCTTCACCTGTTTAGACCAAGACTGCAGCTGCCAGTAATTCTTTTGGGACAGTGTCCAATGTTGTGTGTGCAGACAAGTGGTCAGCATGGAGAAACAGGCACAACAAATAAAATGACAGCAAATAACACCGACATAGAGATGAGTACAGCTGAATCTGTCAGTAAGGTGTTATTTTTCATATAGACTTTTTGTTTCCAAAAACATAACCAGACATTAAAGAAACAACACCCAGTTGTAGCATTTCATGATTTTGCATCTTCTCTCCATTTGCTTCTGCTGAAGAGGACCTTTCAGTTTGTGACCTCTACTGTACTCAGCAAGGTAGTTTAAACTTCAGGCATCAGCAGTAAGTTGAACTGACAGCTGAAAACCTGAAGTAGCTCGTAGCTCTTTAGGTAAGAAATGGCACGAGGAATTGGTCTGAGGTTTATTTGTAAAACTGCTACAGTGCTTCCGCTTCTCTTTTATGATGCTGTAGAAGTCCACAGCCATGAAAACCATGAAACCTGGACAGTCTTTGCTGGCTGGACTTGATGATCTTAGAGGTCTTTTCCAACCTTGTTGATTCTATGACTCTATACACTGTCTGATCATGCACTGACATGACTAAGGGACCTCCTGAATAACCCAAGTAAGACCACAAAATACACCATAGACAACAGTGATGCAAGAAAATGAGATTGTTTGTACGTTACCTCAACTATGCCTTTTTCGGCTGGGCATGCACCAGTATGCTAGTGTTGGGGTGTGGTCTGAGGGCATAAGTACACAGCCTGCAGACCATTTGGGTTTTTTTTCTACTTTGAAATGCACTTAGCAGAAGATATGGTATTGCAAATAATTTAAATTGCTGCTCTAACGGCCACATTAATGTTGTGTCAAATGGAATGATCGTTTCTCAGGGGCTCAGTGTGAAGCTTGCCAAAACACTCTTGTTTTGGTACATTTCATTTTAAGGATTTCATCTGTTTGTCATCATTGCTATCATTATTAATACATCAGTTTCTCAGTGTCCTGGGTTGATACGGTGCCATTTTTTGGTGGCAGGGAAGGGGTCCCCTCCCCCAAGGATGGCACATGTAAGACACTTGAATGAAGTCACTCCCTGCTTCAACATGTCCTGCCAGTTGGCCATCAGTGAACAGAAAATTGCACCTCTGCAGTTAACGTATTCAGGAAGGGGAGTTAAGAGCAGGGCAGAGGAGAAGTAGGAAGTGAGAGTTCCCAAAGTAGTCTGTGGCTCTGTTGGCCACCTGCAGTGGAGCACTTTGCTTCTGAGGAACTGTGCCTTGTGGGAGGGACTCCTGTTGGAGGAGTGAGTTTGTGAAGGACTTTCCCTTGTGAGAGGGACCCCATGTTGGAGAAGGGAAAGACTGTGAGGAATCCTTCTCCCTGAGGTGGAAGGAACAACGTATGATATCTGTACTCTAAACTCCATTCCCTGTTCCCCTGTACTGCTGTGGGGAGAAGGTAGAGATATCAAGAGCAAAGTAATTTGCACTCAGGAAAAAGGGAGAAGTGGAGAAAAGATATTTAAGCTCTGGTTTGTGTTTTCTCTTTGCCCTGTTTTGATATGATTAGTGATAAATAAATAGATTTTTTCCCCAAGTTGAGTCTGATTTGCCCATGAGCATAATTGGTGAGTAAAAACCTCATATCCCTTGTTGTAACACAAGAGGTTCTGGGTGGATTCCTCCTCACCACCCTGTAATGTAGGGGAGGAGTGAGCAGCCATTGTGGCCCTTTGCTATCAGACAGGCTCAAACCATGACACTTGATCAACACAACAGATCTTTCAGCGTCTACTCTGTGATGTTCAGTGTGAAATCTGAGACATTAAGATCTAAAGTCCCTTCCCAAGTGAAAGTACTTGAACTGCAGATTTCTAAATTTGCATTTGAGGTTTCAAAATGTCAGACATGCAGAAGCACTAACACACCCACAAAGCTGTGAAAGTTAATTTACAAATATGGGCATCCACATTTGAAAATGTTGGTTTATTTAACTTATCCAAAGTTATTCAGGACATCTGCAGCTGAGCTGAAAAGTGACCTTGAATCTCTCTCCTCCCTTTCTTGTAGTTTATTTATGGCAGCTGTGCCTCCCTGCATTGATGTTTAGTAAGTAGTTATTTCACAGAATCACAGAATCAGAATCCTAGGGGTTGGAAGGGACCTCGAAAGATCATCTAGTCCAACCCCCCCTGCCAGAGCAGGGCCACCTAGAGTACATCACATAGGAACGTGTCCAGACGGGGTTTTGAATGTCTCCAGTGAAGGAGACTCCACGACCCCCCTGGGCAGCCTGTTCCAGGGCTCTGTCACCCTTACAGTAAAAAAATTTTTTCGAATATTCAACTTGAACCTCCTATGCTCCAATTTACACCCATTACCCCTTGTCCTATCACTGGTCACTACTGAGAAGAGCCTAACTCCATCTCCCTGACACTCACCCCTTACATATTTGAAAACATTGATGAGGTCACCCCTCAGTCTCCTTTTCTCCAAACTAAAGAGACCCAGCTCCCTCAGCCTTTCCTCATAAGGGAGATGTTCCACTCCTTTAATCATCTTAGTAGCTCTGCGCTGGACTCTTTCAAGCACTTCCTTGTCCTTCTTGAACTGAGGGGCCCAGAACTGGACACAATACTCCAGGTGCGGCCTCACCAATGCAGAATAGAGGGGGAGGAGAACCTCTCTTGACCTACTAACCACACCCTTTCTAATGCACCCCAGGATGCCATTGGCCTTCTTGGCCACAAGGGCACATTGCTGGCTCATGGTCATCTTCTTGTCAACCAGGACCCCCAGGTCTCTTTCACCTACACTGCTCTCCAGCAGGTCAGCCCCCAACCTATACTGGGACATCTTGTTGTTCTTCCCCAAATGCAAGACCCTACACTTCCCCTTGTTGAATTTCATCATGTTTCTCCCTGCCCAACTCTCCAGCCTGTCTAAGTCTCTCTGAATGGCAGCACAGCCCTCTGGTGTGTCAGCCACTCCTCCCAGCTTAGTGTCATCAGCAAACTTGCTGAGGGTACATTCTATACCCTCATCCAAGTCGTTGATGAAGATATTAAACAACACCGGTCCCAGCACCGACCCCTGAGGGACTCCACTAGTCACACACCTCCAACCAGATTCTGCCCCATTGACTACAACTCTCTGACTCCTTCCTTTCAACCAGTTCCTGATCCACCTCACTACCTGATCACCAAACCCATAATTGATCAACTTATCTACAAGGATGCTGTGAGAGACGGTGTCAAATGCTTTACTGAAATCAAGATAAACCACATCTACTGCTCTTCCATCATCTATCCACCTAGTAATTTCCTCATAGAAGGCTATGAGGTTAGTCAAACATGATTTACCCTTGATAAAACCATGCTGACTGCTCTTGATGACTCCCATGTCCTTGATATGCCTGGAGATAGTGACAAGAACAAGTTGTTCCATCACCTTTCCAGGGATGGAGGTGAGGCTGACCGGTCTATAGTTACCCGGGTCCTCCTTCTTGCCCTTTTTGTAGACTGGAGTGACATTTGCTATTCTCCAGTCCTCAGGCACCTCTCCTGTTACCCATGACTTACTGAAGATGATGGAGAGTGGCCTAGCAATGACCTCCGCCAGCTCCCTCAGCACCCTTGGATGCATTCCATCTGGACCCATCGACTTATGGATGTCCAGATTACTCAGCTGATCCCTAACCCAATCCTCATCTACTATGTCTAACTCCTCATCTATCTCGACTACTTCTGGGGCTAAATGAATCTGGGGCTCATGCGGAAACCCCGCAGGAGTAAAGACAGAGGCAAAGAAGGCATTCAGCACCTCTGCCTTCTTTATATCCTCTGTCACCAGGGCTCCCAGCTCATTCCTTAGTGGGCCAATATTGCCTCTAATGTTAGTTTTGTTAGCTATGTATTTGAAAAAGCCCTTTCTATTATCCTTAACCTGACTTGCAAGGTTAAGTTCCAAGGAGGCCTTAGCTTTCCTAATTGCCTCCCTACATCCTCTGACGACAGTCCTGTATTCCTCCCAAGTGACCAGCCCCCCCTTCCATGATCTGTAGATTTTCCTTTTCCACTTAAGTTTTCCCAGCAGTTCCTTTTTTAACCATGCTGGTCTCCTAGCTCCCTTACTAGATTTCCTAACCATAGGGACGCTCTGATCCTGTGCTTGCAAATAGTGGTTCTTGAATATTGACCAGCTATCTTGAGCCCCTTTATCTTCTAACACCCTGTCCCATGGGATTTCTCTTAACAGTTGATTGAGGAGGCCAAAGTTTGCCCTGTGGAAGTCCAGGGTTCTGATCCTACTGGGTACTCTGTTCCTTCCACACAGGATCCTGAATTCTACCATCTCATGATCACTGCAGCCAAGGCTGCCATTGACCACCACTGCTTCAACAAGGCCCTCCTTATTGGTTAGTACAAGATCCAACAGCGCTCCTCTTCTAGTCGGTTTGTCCACCATTTGCATTAAGAAGTTATCATCAATGCACTGGAGGAACCTCCTAGACTGTGAAAGGCTGGCTGTGTGAGTCAACCAGCAGATATCGGGGTAGTTAAAATCCCCCATGAGGACTAGGGACTGAAGTTGTGAGGCTGCTTTCAGCTGCCTGTAGAAGGCCTCATCAACCTCCTCGCCTTGATCAGGAGGTCTGTAGTAGACCCTCACAACTGTATCACCCACACCAGCCTGCCCCTTAATTCTTACCCACAGACTTTCAACTTGCCCCTCATCAGCCCCTGCACAAAACTCAACACATTCTAGTTGCTCTCTCACATAAAGAGCAACTCCACCACCTCGCTTCCCCGCCCTATCTTTCCGAAAAAGCACATAGTCATCCATGGCCACATTCCAGTCATGTGACCTATTCCACCATGTCTCTGTTATCGCTACCAGATCATAACCCTTAGCCCGTACATTTCAGATACATATCATTGCACTCCATCTGTATTTTGTTAATTAGTCACCGTTTTTGCTCTGCAATGTAAACGCACAGCCTAAATGTGTCTGTCATGTCACTGTAGTCCTGATGTTTAGGATACATTTTGGGCCACATGCTGGGAATGAGTTTCTCTGCACATCACAAATGGAGGTAAACTGGGGAGCCAAAGATGAGAAAGGGCATAGCAGTTCCAGTGTTTAGAACCTGAAAAGACAGCTTTGAATTATTCATTTATTTTTCCCCGTGTGTGAAGTACATTCCAGTGCTGTGGATTAAATTCACAGGCAGTTCATTACATCGTCCAAATTACTAATAAAGATAGTAAGCTGAGTTTAATGATGAATCATCCAATTTCATCCAAGTGGGCAAACCAGACCAGGGTTTTAAATGAGAACATCTCTGGAATGAGGTACTAGTGTACTGTGAAAGTTCCTGGGTGTGTACAAATACTAATAATTTAGGACTCATTTAACTAGAGTTTTGTAGAGGATTTTAGAGTATAATTTTTATTCTTTTAAATTTTTTTTTATTTTCAGGATTTTCAAAATTATAATTTTCAAAAGTATGAGCAATGTTGTGGGGTGTTTTTTGTTTGCCTACAAGAAAGGTATTTTTTGAAATTAGATGACTAGAGCTGGAGTATTAATAAGTATTTTGAAATAGTGACCACAATAAAAATTATTTTTTATATGTACAATATATAAAAAGATATATATTTTATAATTTTTTCTTTTTAAAGAAACAAATTTAATTTCAGAACACTCAGAGCAATATGCTGCAATATTTCTGTTCAAATGCTTAAACAATGTAGTTTTGGAAGATGTAATGACAAAATGTGATGATGAAATCTGAAATGGACACTTAGCAAATTATCGATATTATTGTTACTCTCTTTAAATGAGTGAACTGCTTTTTCTCTCTTGTTCTCTCTTAGTCTATTACAGTTTTAGAGTACTTTTGTTTCCTTTAGTCCTGCAGTGTTTCATAAAATGGTACCCCTAATTTCTCATCCTGCCTGCGAATCTTTGAGAAATGGAAAAAAACCTCTCTGATACCCCTCTGTACAGGAACTTTATGCTTTGCTACAGGCTGAGTATATTGCCAGACCTCACTGGACCTGTCTGAATGTGGCCTGGTTTCCTAATGAGACTAAAGAACTTGTGGGTTTTTTTTCATGTTGAGGCATAGCTACATGATGTGTTGCTAAATAATGTTTTCTAATTGATTATGTGGTAGAAAGTAAGAAAGTGCTTTCTTTTCTTTTTTTTCTACCTTTATTTCCTAAAAGAAGTTGTCTTTTTTGTTTGTCTTCTTATGGATAAACTATTGCTTATTCACTGTAAAATACATCTGTCATCATATGCTCTGCAAGGCTTTCTGGAGCTCTGTGACATTTTCTGAAACACATCATCTCTGAGGAAGCATGGATGCTGTGACAGCATCCATGCTTTGATCTAAAGGTCAGTGTCAGTATTTTGGTACAAGGACCATTTGTGTAGTATTTGGAAAACTTTGATCACAAGACTTCACCTACCTTTCTTTTAAGGAGAATTGCTAGTTTTTTCCACAGAATATTTGATTTTATGCAAGAGGCATGGTCCAAAACCTCCATCCATTTGTGATGACATTAATGATTTTAAGTGGTTTTTTCTTATTTCCAAGCACTACAATTTCACTAAAAATCAAAAAAAAAAAAAAAAAAAAAAATCCTCTGCAAACTCAGGTTGCTTGAAAAGAACGAAAGGACCTAACTTTAGGCATGTAGTATATTGTTATTTCCCAGTGTAGCTAATATTGCAAGACTCAGATTGAGGTGCTGCCTCTTCTTGTTTCAGCAGAGATGCACCACACTTTGATTTCTTTGTATCAGTATAATTCTTGTCATTGGACTAAGGAGTAGTCTTAGAGGAAACATTTCTGTACACCTGAAGTGTGCTTCTGGGTAATATGCATGGTCTTTTATTTTTCCAGTTGAATGAATCGTGTTTGAAACATAGTAAAGTTTTGTTCAATTGTTTATTATGGAGTGGATGTTTTACTGGAGATTTTTTTTCTTCCAGGAAGAGCTTTAGGTTAGGCATTTCCTTTCTATGTTACAGTCAATAGAAATGTGTGCTGTTTGATTTCTTTTGGTTTCATATTTGCTGCTGGCTTTGAAAATGAATCACTGGATTATTTCAGTTACAAGTACCCTAATTTGGAGTGTGCATGGACGACAAGTGATGAATAGAGGAAACGTGAAGAGGGTTGATTTAGGTTAGATAGTAGGAAGGAATTCTTCACCATGAAGATGGAGAGACACTGAAACATGCTGTCCAGGGAAGCTGTGGGTGTCCCATCCTTGGAAGGGTTCAGGGCTGGGTTGTATGGGGCTTTGAGCTACTTGGTGTTGTGGGAGGTCTCTCTGCCAATCCAGGGGGTTAGAAGTAGATGATCTATGAGTTTTCTTCCAACCCAAACCGTTCTATGAATCTATAATTCTAAAGTCAGTGCTGAGGAGCTCTAAGCACGCAAGAGAAGTGCCAAGATGGTAATAACTTCGTCTTGGGCTAACTGTACATTTTAAGAAATCAACAGCAACTTAGTTGTTGACTTAGAAGTGGAATTGACTCATATTTTGAAGGATTCAAGCTTTCTGTCAGCAACATTTCCTAAATAGCTTAGTTTTTGTTTGTTTGGGGTCAAACACTAGTGTTATATCCATAAGAAAATACACACAAACAGGAAGCAGATGAGGACAAGAAAGAAAAAGTCTGTTATTTGGGAAGATCTATCATGTGGCAAGGACAGGACCTAATTTCTGATATTTACTAGTTTTCTGTGACTTGTGAAGCATCTATGTAAATTTTATTTATAAATAAAGGGAAAATAAATTTTAATGGAAAGCTGTTGATTAATCCTTTGAGTTTTTCCATGCAGGCCCCAAAAGTATTGGACTCTAGCTGGCAAATGATAAACACTTATTGCTTAAAATTCTATTTAGGAATTAGCTTTGTGCTGTACTTTGTCTAGCTCTACTTATTGACTGTCTGGGCAATGTACTTTACAACTTCTGTAGGTCAATGAATCACAGCATGGTATTGAAAATCACTTGGTTCTTTCCATCTCTCATGTCCTAATCATTTTGTGCTGTGTGGCGGGTAAGAAGCTTCTGAGAGGATTAAATAGTTTCTGTGTTGCTGTTGTACTGTGTCACCCTTGGGTTTTGATGCCTTCGTCTAGAGAAGATAAGGGAATATAGAGCATGGCATCCCTGTGTGTTTTGCACACATCCCAGGTGGGGGAGAGGAGGAGAATATGATGATGAAGGCAGTGTTTTAGCTGTTTCACCACAGACTTTTCTGCTAGTCTTGAGAAGAAATAGAGGGAAATTTTTTAGTTGTTAAGGTATGTGAAAGACGTGCAAAAAAATTCCAGGTATACAGATCTGCCAAATTTAAGAAAGTTATGGAAAATGGATATGTGTACGTATATATGGAAATATATCTACACATATGCATAAAAGACATGCATATATAACAGAATTATGTATGCTTATGTATTAATATTTTATATTTATACATTAGTTCCAATAAGGATCAATGATAAAGAGGATTAGCTCATATACTTAACTTTTTGTAAAAATCTGATTACAACAAAATTTTCTTAGGTTCTGAAAATTTTTGGAAGGAAGGAAACTCTATGGGTCAAGACATTAGGAAAAGACAGTGACATAAAGATCTTTTAATCTGCAGGATTGGGAAATTAAGATGTGCGAGCACAAAAAAGCAGTGTATTTTGACACAAGCATTTCTATCCCTCTTCAGGAAAGCTTTAATCCTGTGCTTAAGTCCAAGTCCATGGGAATCTGTCTGATAATGATGATGCAGTTTCTTTTTATATTATAGCAAATAATAAATGCAGTGAAATTCATCCATGTGCTATGGCAAGCCATGCGAAGAGTCATCTCTTCAGATCTCTAGGGGAACCAATTGCTAGAATAGGAATTTTGTCTTGATGTACTCAGTGGTAATTTTTGCTTCTTCTTTGCCTCCTTTTAAAATAGAAAAATTGAAAGTGACACATCAGTCAATTAAAAAAAACACCCTGACATCTATCCAAGAAAAGAATTTATCTCTCTCACCCAGGATTATTTTACATTCATTCAACCAGACAAGGTCAACCTAAGTGTGTGACTTGTGTTTTAAACCCTCTTATATATTTAATTTTATAATTTTACTTCTTAAAATTCTACAATTAATTTTGTTAATTTTGTTAATTAACTGTTACAATTAATTTTGTTAAAAGTGAACACTTTTAATGCTGTTTTTTGAAGTAAGACAGTTTCACAGAGACACACAATGCATCTCCATGATTTACACAGGTCATCTTTTTCCTATGATACTGTCCTTGCCCATTCCTTAGTGAGCTTCTGTCGTGCACTGGCAGATGGGTTGAGAAAATAATTTCATACAATTACAGCCCTTAATCTGAATATCCCAGTGGGGCAAAATTTCAAAAATTAACCTTCCATTTCTTCATTGATGATGTGTCACTGATGTCTTGGAGATCATATTCTATATCTATTGGGATCTACAGATAGTGATATAAAGCATGCAAAATACAGTGGGAATCCTCTCTGTTGACTTGTACTGAATCACACAGGATAGTAACTTGAACACTGTTCTGTAAATCAATGCTTTTTGATGCAATCAAATGGTGGAACTTTTCCTTCTCTGACTAAAGCTTGAAAGAGAAATCTACTTAAGAAAGAGAAATATCTGACCAGCATATTCCTGCCACTAGAATATTCTAGTCAGCTTACTCACCAGCATATTGCTGTATTTTCCACAAGAAAATACAGATTATGGAAAATTCTGCACGTTAAAATGATTTTTATACTAATGCTGATTGCCTTATTATCCTATAATCTTCCTTAAATAATTTGATTTTACACTTGGCTGATTTGCCTTGGCAAATTAAGTAAATGTGCTAAGAATCAAGATGGGTAATAAACTGTTCTCCACATACGAAATAAAAATTGACTGATGTTCTGAGGTAAATTGTAATTATAGCACTCGCTTGTAAAGATGTGTTCTGAATTTGGAGAATTTGGAAAAGATTCAGAAGACAGGCTAGAGGACTTGAAAATATAGATGGCAACACACCACAGGCTACTTTCTAGAATTTTGTGCAGATTATGCTTGTGTAGAAGGGCTTCCTTTTAAATTTGTACAGAATTTAAATTTGTACTTGAATTGTACAGACTGCAAAAAGGCAAAGCAAAAGAATTAAGAAGAAAACAACAGACAACCAAGAGGGTATGACTTTTTGGAAGTTTTTGGAAAGCCAAGTTATTGCTTATCTCAGTTATTCACCCATGCATTTCTTGGAGGGCTATAGTTATAAAAGCTCCATCGATATGTCTGTTAGAATGTTAATTTTTTTTTTCTTTTTTAATTATTTATTTATTTTTAAGACCAATTTGCTTTTAAACAAGGTTTGCAGCCTTCAGAATAGCCTGACATAAACATAAGGTCACGTCTTGCATGTTCAGTGCAGTCCATCAGAGGAAATGCCACATATCACTGTCTACCTACAGCAATCATTTAATCAAAAGCACAATAATCCATCAACTCTGCATAGGCAAGGATCATAAACCAATTAAGATTATTACTAGTGATATGAATATTTTTTATGTCCCCATGTTGGATTTATGGGATGAAGGTGAAATAATGAAAAGCTGCTGAATAGGGTTTCAGGCTATGGGACAGGAATGGGAGTAAACCAACAGTGCCTATTCTGTCCATCAGTGGTCGTGTGCCCTTCACAGAATCACAGCCTCAGTTGTGGTTTTTTGTGGACATTTTTCCATTTCATGTGTTGGGGCTTTTTGTTGTAGGTTTTTTATTTCATTTTTATTTTCTGAGGAGGAAGAAGCACATGAGACTCAGACAATAGAAGACCTTTGAGACTTTCAGAAGGCGTTTATGCCAACAGTTTCAGTCACTTTCAGGCAGCAGTGAGGTGTCGCAGTACAGTTTCCCCTGCTGTTGTCAGGCAGGAATTTTACACTTCTGCTGTGGTCACATTTTGACTAAACCTGTGACTGAAATGAATGAAACAGCCCTAAGACAAGGAGCTTCTGGACTGAAATATACAGGTTACTGCTCCTGGTACCTGCCAAGTGAACCATGTGCCAGGAAATCTGAGCACTGTAATGGAGATACAACAAAACAAAGCAGCTCAGGACAGAGGTAGCAGCCTGAAGGGAGGGGCACCATCTTCTGTGCTCTCTATTTTGGGTGGCAGGGAAATTTCCTTGATTCCTTTGCATGTCCACAACCTAAACAAATTTGAAATAGTATCATTCCTCAAATATAGTTGGACTTACAGGGCTTGGTTATATCCAAGAGAAGGGGGGGGGGAATTGATCATTAGGTACAGAAATGTAGCAGCTTATGTTTTCTTTCTGATATATTTGATATCCTTGCAATGAAGACTTCAATGTGAACTCCAATTTAGGCAATATTTTTCAAATCCTCCAAGGTTCTGAAATCTAGGATTAAGTGTATGTTATTTTCACAAATTCATGGGTATATATTTTAAAACAGTCTGTAGTAGACATATACCTGAATTTTTGTTGTATAACAATACATTTGTCAGCACATTTCAATATAATTGCAACAATAGGAGGTGTTATGAACATCTGGGAGAGTTATGAAATGATTATAGTTTAATTTCCTAAAGGGATGAAAACTGCCTTCTGCATCATTTGGGTTGGTTTTCCATCCCTTTAGAAAATAAAACTATAGAATTCTTTTCATAACATGTTTGTAACTGTAATGTTATTTCTCTCCTTGAAACAGAACATTTAGAAATCCTATTTTTACACATAAGAGAAGAAAACTTAAGAAAACATGCTTTATTGAAAGGAATACTTAAGACTGGGTATATCATCAAGTTAATATTTATAGCAGTTGAGAGATTTTGGAACAGAACAGCTGAAACATACAGTTTCCTGCAGAGAAGGATTTGTGAAATGCTACAGGGGACACAGAAGGATACATTACAATATGGTCGTTCCCACAGAGAGGGATCTTACAGAAATCTAACCTACAATTTCCTTACCTTTATGGGCATCTAAAATGAATCCCACCTCATTTGTCTACAGCAAGTATCTGGACTCTTCTTTCCCAGAGAAAACAAAAAAAACACTTGAAAATACCCTATATGCTTCATATATGACTGGCTACTTTGGAATCTAATATATTAAGCCAGGAGTTTCAAGTGGAAATCCTATCCTCTGCTCAGTTTTTCAGCTGATCTTTTCCTGGAAAATCTTGTAGATAGTGGATTCCATTTTTCTCTGATTTAACTGAATAGTTAGCTTTATGTAACCATCATATTATCTTTCACTGGAGCAGATGAGGAAACAGTGCGTTTTCTCCCTGGGAAAGCAGAACTACAAAAACATTGAAGTGGCAAGATATTATCAGATTTTTCAGCCAGCTTAATTTACATCTATGCTATTTTTAAAAACCATTGGAGTGAAAAAAAACTCTCGCAACTTCTCGGTAGGATGCTGTAATGACCCTTTTCAGCTGCATATAGCAGATTGCTCTTATGATTACCAGAAGTACTATTGCTATGTTAAGACCTTCTCATTATTCCTGGTACAGTATCCATGTTAGGAGACTCCTAACTGTGGTTCCATCCCATATTTGAGCGTTAGATTTAGATCTCTTGTTTGCTGATGTGCTATAGTTGTGCTCATAGTGTTCAGAGACACTGCAGCACATACTGAGGTGAAACGCTTGTATGATTGGAGTCTTACTACCTCCTTGTTTCTGGGCCCTGGTGTCAATGGACACTGGTGGTTTGAAGAAAGGACTAGGAGTCACTCCATCTGCCCTCCTGCTGCACCTTGCCTCTGCCTTAAAACCTTGGTAGAGGGGACCCAACCTGCAGCACAAAGCTCACTGCAAAGCAGCCTTGAGGATTTCAGTCAGGACAGGGCTGTAATGTTAGGAGTAGCAACTTGAACAGACCATCACCACTGGCTCCAGTGGTCATCTCTCCCATCATCAGGGACTGCCACTTGACTTTCTGGGCCTGAATGTGTTGTTGTCTGTCATCTTTAAGCAAGAGGAAGCAGCTGATCTCCAGATACTTTTTCAGTGCATCATTGTATAGCACTGCAAAACCACAGCTTTGAAGACAGAAGATAGACAGTTACTTCTTTCAGGGCAGAGAGAGGGATATGTGGCTGTGGGAAACATTAGGAAGGCACTTTGTACTCATTTTCACATGCGAATCAGGCCCCACAAAAAAGATTTTGCATAAGCATCTGCTGTCAACCACTTCACAAGTTTGAAATGAAGTTGGAATGGACAAAAGAGGACACTAAGAAAGTCAAACTAGGTCAAAGAAGGTTTTCTTCCTAAAATACCAACACTGACACAATGAAACAGATGGGTGCCCCAAAACAATGTCATGATGTTCTTTTGCCACTTTATATAATGTGCCTGTAAGCATAAAAAAATATCTGTGCATCTGTACATACCTTCATGTGTACACAGAGAGAAAATAAAAAAAGGAAAAGGGAGAAACCCTGCCCAGTGTCCCTCAGGGACAGGGTCTCAGGCAAGTATCCTCCTCTGGAGGCTCTATCCAGTGTAGCAGGCTCATGATTATCATAGAATCACAGAATTGACTGGGTTGGAAGGGACCTCAGAGATCATCATGTCCAACCCTTGGTCCTCTACTGCTGCAGCTACCAGATCATGGCACTGAGTGTCACATCCAGTCTCTTTTTAAATATCTCCAGGGACGGAGAATCCACTACTTCCCTGGGCAGCCCATTCCAATGCCTGATCACCCTCTCGGTAAAGAAATTCTTTCTAATATCCAACCTAAACCTCCCCCGGCACAACTTAAGACCGTGCCCTCTTGTCTTGCTGAGAGTTGCCTGGGAAAAGAGACCGATCCCCCCCTGGCTACACCCTCCTTTCAGGGAGTTGTAGAGAGTGATGAGAATCATAGAATCATAGAATCATAGAATTGGCTGGGTTGGAAGGGACCTCAGAGATCATCGAGTCCAACCCTTGAACCACCGTTGCGGTTGCTAGACCATGGCACTGAGTGCCACATCCAGTCTTTTTTTAAATATCTCCAGGGACGGAGAATCTACCACTTCAGTGGGCAGCCCATTCCAATGACGGATCACTCTTTCCGTAAAGAAATTCTTTCTAATATCTAACCTAAACTTCCCCTGGCACAACTTAAGTCCATGCCCTCTTGTCTTGTTGAAAGTCGTTTGGTAAAAGAGCCCAACCCCCACCTGGCTACACCCTCCTTTCAGGTAGTTGTAGAGAGCGATGAGGTCTCCCCTGAGCCGCCTCTTCTTTAGGCTGAACAACCCCAGTTCTCTCAGCCTCTCCTCGTAGGGTCTATGCTCGAGTCCCTTCACCAGCCTGGTTGCCCTCCTTTGGACCTGCTCCAGGACCTCGATATCCTTCCTGAACTGGGGGGCCCAGAACTGGACACAGTACTCCAGGTGTGGCCTCACGAGGGCTGAGTACAGGGGCAGAATCACTTCCTTGGACCTGCTGGCAATGCTGTTCCGGATACAGGCCAGGATGCCATTGGCTTTCTTGGCCACCTGGGCACACTGCTGGCTCATGTTCAGCTTCTTGTCGATCCAGACTCCCAGGTCCTTTTCTGCCTGGCTGCTCTCCAGCCACTCTGTCCCCAGCCTGTAGCGCTGCATGGGGTTGTTGTGGCCAAAGTGCAGGACCCGGCACTTGGCCGTGTTAAACCTCATCCCGTTGGAATCAGCCCAACTCTCCAGTCTGTCCAGGTCCCTCTGCAGAGCCCTCCTGCCTTCTAGTTGATCAACACTCCCCCCCAGCTTAGTGTCATCTGCGAATTTGCTGATGATGGACTCAATCCCCTCATCTAAATCATCAATGAAGATGTTGAACAGAACTGGGCCCAACACTGATCCCTGGGGGACACCACTAGTGACCGGCCGCCAACTGGATGCAGCCCCGTTCAGCACCACTCTCTGGGCCCGGCCCTCCAGCCAGTTCCTAACCCAGCACAGGGTGCTCCTGTCCAAGCTGCGGGCTGACAGTTTTTTCAGGAGGATGCTGTGGGAGACGGTGTCAAAGGCTTTGCTGAAGTCTAGGTAGACCACATCCACAGCCCTCCCCTCATCCACCAGTCGGGTCACCTGATCATAAAAGGAGATCAGGTTGGTCAGGCATGACCTGCCCTTCCTAAAACCGTGCTGGCTGGGTCTGATCCCTTGCCCATCCTGCAGGTGCTGTGTGATTGCACCGAGGATGATCTGTTCCATGACCCTGCCAGGCACTGAGGTCAGGCTGACGGGCCTGTAGTTTCCTGGGTCCTCTTTCCGGCCCTTTTTGTGGATTGGCGTGACATTCGCCAACTTCCAATCATCTGGGATGTCCCCAGTGAGCCAGGACTGTTGATAGATGATAGCGAGAGGCTTGGCGAGCTCTTCTACCAGCTCCTTCATTACCCTTGGGTGGATCCCATCTGGTCCCATAGACTTGTGGGGATCCAAGCATCGCAGTAGGTCACAGACTGTGTCCTTCAGGATTACAGGGGGGCTGTTTAGATTCATGTCACTTCACTGCAGGTACAGTAAAAATGGCATGTGTAGTTATAATCTGAGTAGATGAACCTTCATTATGTTTTGAAAGTGGATTACTCACAAGCAGCAGGGATGCTACAAGCATATACTTTTACTTGGAGATCACAGAGATGTCTTGGAGAAATGGCAAATCACTATTGACAGGACAAGTGCTCTAACTTTGTGCTTCTTGATTGTCTAGTATTCTTCTGGTCTGCAAATGCTAAGGGATTTGGATAGCATATAATCCCCAGTAGTTTCAATACTAGTTTATTCTGGTGTTTGTGTGGGGTTGGAATAGAAAAATGGAACAGGGAAGTGAAGGACAAAAGCCCTCAAGAACTAGAGTGGTATAAAAAAAAGTGTTAGCTGCCATTCACTGACATTTGCAGTTTTAGAACACACTACTCTGAGTCAGCAAAGTGTGGGGTAGACCAATGTCTGTGACCAACCCAGCCATGGAGAAACATCCAGGGAATTCACAGTGATTCATCTCGTTTTAACCTTATTGACCTTAAGGCATTAAGGTGACCATTAAGGGCATGTGAGAACTCTCACTATCTTTTTGCAGAACATTGTAGAAAAATATTACATTTTTTCTCTTTAGACTGAAAGTTTTCCATTCATCTCACCAGGTGAGGTGATAATGCTGAACATTCAGTACCTTTTTTACCAAGTGATGAGAGAAATTATATAGGATAATCTCCATGGTGTCTCCATCAACACTGACTGTGTTTTGGAGCAAGAAAACAAAAGGGTTTTTTCCCTCTTCAGTTATGGAGCCTTTCCCTTGCAGGAACTCTGTTTTATATCAGTGTTCTGTGTCACAGAAAGTGCTGCCAGTTCTGTATGTGGAGGAGAATATCAGCTGTCCACAGGGATGAGGTGGTACACCAGCCGTACAGCTCTTTTTGCTCTCTTTGTTTACACACAAAGCTTCTCACCTACAAAATACAGAAGACAGGGAAGATGATGGATGTGAATGTCCTACTACCTCTCTCCTGTAGTCTCTGAGGCCACTAAGAATGATTGCTTCTGTGAATAAATGATTTTAGCTGGGTGTTTCTATTTGTTTTCTTTTTCTTGAGCTGGCATTGCTCAAGAAAAGGTTTGTTATTTTTTTAGCACTTTGATCAGTAGATTCTGTCCCATGACAGGGATTTCTATCTATTGTTATCCTTGGAAGATTTGGCTAGACTGTGGACTAATTGATGATGAAGTGCTATGAAAAGTCATTCTGCCCCATGGAGACTCACCCTGATGACAGGGCATAATAATTGCTGTCTATGAGGTTACAGAGTAAATCTCAACCCTGGACTTCTGTCAGACACTGGTGTCTGAGGGAAAGCATTTTATGGAGGTAAAGAGAATATTAACCTCAGTTTCTTGATTTTTGTCCAGAATCAGTGGCAAGTCACATACTCCCTGGCTGCAACACACCACCATAGCTCACTATAATTTCTCTTCAGCTCCTCTGGCATGTCCTGTCATGGGCCCAAAGCTCAGTCTTCAGGCTCAGAAAGATGAAGGGAACACTCTGCTGTGGCCCCTTTCTCTGACTAACATTGGGGTTATCTCTGCCCCTGGCTCCCAGGACAAGGAGCATCTAGAAAGACCTAGATCTAGATGAGCTAGAAACTGAACAAATCCAGAGAAGAAATCCAGGTCTGAGGTTGCTCTTGAATAAGTGTTGGTGGATTTGTGGGGTCAGATGACTCGGAGTTTTTAAAATCAGAAGAATTGTTAGAGGTACAGTTTCTTGGCTACCTCAGTACAGTGACATCTGTATCTTTCTCAGATGGATTGGCCAGCCATTTCCTGAGCCCACAGTGTCAGAATTTCTCATCCTTGGTTTCTTTCTTTTGAAAGTCTCTCTGAAAACTTCAGAGCATTTGGTTTTTTAAATGGTGACTGTATTAGGGCTTGATAGCAACTACCCAATTTTAATGTCGGTTCATTGGATCTGTTTAAGAACGTTCAATAATATTTCCATTTTTTTTTGGGGACATCTGAGGTGGCTTTAGTCTCCGTGTGTTAGATAGACACATTGGAGTATTTAATTTTAATAAGCATTTACAAGTTAATAAGCATTTACAAGTACAAAAATTAAACAATCATCTTGCTTTTTACATAAGTAGGAATTAAATATGTTAAGGGATTAAATTTCTCATATTTTATGTTACTGCATAAGAGGCTTATTCCCAATCTCAGTGTCCCAGCCAGAAATAGAACATTAGGTAGAAATTTTGCAGAACAATTCTAATCACATAAAGAAGATAAGTTTATAATCCCAATACAAAATAATTAAAGCATTGCACTACCTGGCAAGTGTTAGTGAAATGAAGCTGGATTTCATTTAGTTAGATATACCATAATAGAAGTTTTCAAGCCTCTGTAATACATGAGCACCGATCTCCATTTTAAATGTTTTTGAAAAGGGTCCCTGAATTTTCAACTTGATCTGAAGTAACAACTTTAAATAACTCATGAGATGAAAGGAGACTAACACTAAAATACATATTTGGCCAGGGGTATACTTGGCAAGATGGTATAACGATTAGGAAGTGTCTATATAATAAAACCCCACCCCTTCTAATTTTTTCATACTATACTAGTTTACTTCAGAACTAGTCAGGTTTGTAATAGGGAATATTTCTTGCATGAAGTACGGATGTGTGGAGAGGTGTCAAAAAAGGCTCTAAGGCATGCACAGTTCTTCTTGTGGAAAATTAATTCCACATGAGATGTTAAGACAGGAATGAGGAGAAAACGCAAATCAGAGCTCTTTGCTAATTTATAATGTTTCATCTGCCAGACCACCTGCAGGGAAAACTTTACATTACTTTTTGACATATCATTAGCATAGACCTCAGATTCCCAGCTACCAACCATGTCTGTTTTATCTCTGCTGTCAAAATTATTCATAATGTGAGCAATCTCTTTCGGATGTTCAAGGATACCTGGGAAGCATTTTATTGCCTCTGCAGAGCTCAATCTTCTGTGGCTTTCATGTTGCTTAGGACTTATATGCAAGCAATAATAAAACAACCAGTCAGTATAAGGATATCTAAATCTTGTAAACAACACAGTCAAATTCATTTCCCTGTGTGTGTTCTCCATTTTCTATAAATACAATCTATTTAAAGGAAATGACAAAAGAGGCAGGAAACAGTAAAGAATCTGTCTCTATTTCCCTAGATTTTCTCTTCTTCCCTTAAAGAAAATTTTGTTCATGCCTCAGAAGCCAAATTTCTCAGGAACAGGTATAAATTTATTACTGTATATACATCCAGGCTGAGAAGTATATGAAGTAGAACAGATGCATTAGCTATGCATAATGCTATATCCAGACAAAAGTTTTGTTCATAAAACTTTTCAGTTGTCAGTGCTGCTTCTTGTCTAGGAACTTCAGAATAGTGCTTCAGTATTCACTTAGCTCTTCTATTTCTTTCCACTTTTATTAGAAAGTGAAATGGTGTTTTTTTTTCCAAATAGAAAGCTTCTTTAAGAACCTGCAGTTGTGCAGGGTTTATGGGTTGTAAAAGGTTTTTAAGTGTTTTTCTCCCATATGGAACACTGTAGTTTGAATGCCTATTTTTAATTGTTCTTGGTATATTTTCATAACTGCAGCACAGGTTCATAATCAGATACTTTTGAGACAAGAAGATACAGAGGATGGGTCTTTCTCAGAATTTCTAATCTTATTGCTTGTACAGTGTATGATCAACTGCATGGCAGCCAGCCAGCCACCATGCTTGTGCCAAATAAGTATCTTTTTCTGCTTCTAGATTTGAACTCTGTAAAATATTTCTTGGGAACCATCTTAGATTCCCTGTAGGTTGGCAGTTTTTTTAGGGGGGGGATTACTTTTGTCTTTGTAATCTTTCAGTCTTGGCAGAGCTTTAAGAATGGAGTAACAATAAAAGATTTACTTCTCACACATTGTAGGACTGTGATATCTTGAATTTGAAAACCCTGTAGCCCGATTTACTGAAGATTTTTAGAGCTGTCAGTACCTTATCAAGCATAATAACTCGCTGATTTTGCAAGGAAGTGTTTTCAACTGCAGAATCTTCACAGCAGTTCTTCATAAAAAGCCTGAAAAATTATTGTTGGTGGGCATAAGACTCCTGCAGGTTTAGACCAGTAGTCCACGTAGCCTTTTATTCTGTCTTTGACAGAGACATAATGTCCACAGCAAGGGTTTGCCCTTCTCAGGATGTGTGTTCCTCTTGCAGGGTTTGGCTGCTTATAGCTGCAGATTGCCATGAGAAGGCCCACTGGCCATGCTGACAGCAGTCCCTGAGTCTCTTTTTTTATTGTTTCTCTTTGGCAGCTCTGTGCTAAATGTGCAAATGCTGGATATTCACAAAGTTATAAACTTTCATTCTAAATCAATAATCTCCAGAATTTCTTGCTGTTAAATCCAGAACACATACTGCAAAACAAGTCTAATATCTGTTTCTCTATGGTGCCATTAAAAAGCGCTTCTGTCAGTCACAAATAGCCCCCATCAGGAAAGGGGAAAGTGGGTTGTGCAGTCTAAAAGTAGCATCTTATCTTCTCTGTTAATCTGGGTGTATCTGTTTGCAACAGCAATATGTGGGTTATTACTGCACGCCAGAGGAGTTATTTTGTAACCAGGGACAGTACAGGAGAGCAACTGGCAAAGAGATGAATTAGATCAACTAGACAGCTTCAAGGTACAAACCGAAGTCCTGTCTGCATACACAGCAATAGCAGCTTTCTGTAACTTCAATGATTTCTTTGGAGTCACTTTCATAGCTCATCCTGAAGGTTTCAGATACATTTTGTAATTCTGGAAAAAAACATTTCTGAACTGCTTAAATCACTTAATTCATATTTTCCACATTCTTTAATTTGCAACTGGGATGTGCTATGGCTTTCCATGGTGTTCAAAGGTACCACAAAACACAATTAATGATTAATATTTGAGGTATTTAATAGTAACTTGAAATCTATCCTCACAGCTTTAATGGTTCTTCCAATTCTGTGTTTAGAAGGGTCATAGGTATTGTTTTGCAATGTACTACAGGAACATTAAAGCAGAATTGTTTGCAGAAATCTGCTTTAGACAGTCATGTCTTGGTCTGCAGAATGATTTGGGGTGACAGATACTGGTTCTGCAAGATTCCTCATCATCATCTTTACAAAATGTTGGGTATTTCCCAGTCACTGAAACAATGAAGGGCTCTGCCTTAAAGCTCTTAATTTTTCTTTCTGGGGTTACCAGGAGATGCCAGAATGAGAGCAGCAATGTTTGATGAGCCTGGGTGCACCTGTGGGGCTGGGCAGCCGGGAATTCCTTGTTCAGAATTTGTCTGTTCTTGCCAAGAGCAACCCAGATATTCAGTGGACTTTGTGAATGAGTGCAACTAGGGGATATCTTTCTCCTGAAATATTCTTACTGAGAACTGCTGGCATCACTGTTGCTCACTTGCCTCTAAAAAGGAGCCAATGGTTCCAGAGAAGTGGCGAACTCCCTTTTTCCATCTTCATTTCCTACCGAGAGTTTCAAAGAAGGAAAACAGCATCATTCCTTCATGAGTACAGAAAACATGTTTCTTGCTGTATGGTGGAAAGCTTAGAGTGCCTTTACCTCCTCCACTACCCAGATCTGCCAGCAGACTCAGAGAATGTTGAAAATGTGACACTCTCCCTGTAAGAGGTAACAGGCAGCTGGCATTTAGTTGTATGTAAAGTGAAGGACAGAACCCTTACTACAGCCAGACTCTGAAAAGGAGTCTTGTTGATGAGCAGGTATTTAGCATTTCCTCTGACTCAAATAGCTAGGTTAAAAATGACTGGTATTGTGGTATTTTGCTGGTGTGGTTGCAGTACTTGTACTGAAGAGGGTCTGATTTTAAAACACAAAAAGTGACAAGGAAGTAACTGCAACCCATGGCGTGTGACCTCTGCAGAACAGGGTCTGACAGGTAGCAATGTACTCATGGCTGACCAAAGCTGAATGTGTTATCTGAATGGAACTGCTGTGGTTAGTGCTGGTGCTACTCTTCATCCTGCTTTGGAAAGAAGTCAGAGGCAGAAAGGCAATGAAGAAAGTACCTAGACCAGTTTAAATATGCCATTCCTTTAATGTCAGAATATTGTGGATGTAGGAAACTTTTTGCAAGGGATTTCAATTTTTATTACTATTCCTTATCCAGGCTGTCTCCTGAAATTAAATTCCCTCACCTGTAGGGCCAAGGATGAAGAAGAAGCCTGAACATAGTAGGAAATGTGTTAAGACTTTGCTGACTTATTGAATTCAAGCTGTTCTGAGAGTGGAAATGGAAGGAGCAATTCCTGGTCACAGCAGGAGTCTGAGAGATTATTGTACCCTACCTAATTTCATTCTGACGGGTAGTCACCAATTCTCCTGCTGTGCAGGAGCGTAACATCTTAAAATTATGAGACAAAATAGTCTATTTCAGTCTGTGCAAGTCTTTTTAAAGTTTCTAACTAAGGAAAAATTTGGGCAGCTAGGGGAATAAGCAGGCCAGTAGAAAAGCCAAATGGCTCCCCAAACAAACCCGTTTGTCTACAGTATGGGAACCTGGCTTTAATGTAATTACTCTCTCATTCTAATATTCAAAGGAATCTGTACAAAATCCTGTGGTAGGTAAAAGCACTTCTTATCTCTTACTTTGGAAATAAGACAGAAATCAGAAAACCCAAGTAGAATTATTTACAACTATATTTTAAAAGACATTAAAAAATATGTTATTTATCAGCTAATATGTAGCTTTGAAAAAAATTGTCTCTGATGACTCATTCTTTCATAACTGGTTTAAAGAAGTATTGGAAAGCTACTCTATGGAGTCCTGTACATTCTGCCATTTCATTTTAAAATACCTCTGTGCGTGTGTTTATGGAATACTGTGTTTTTTTAATACCTTGCCATTTATCTCTATGAGACCTCAATGCAGCAGCCCTTAGGCTGGGAATGTACATTTACAGGCAGGACACTTCCCATAATCTCTAAAGGTATCAGTGGGACAGAGGAGTACTATTCATGTACTAGATTTTCGCCAATGGCTTGTGCTCCCCTGACTGAAATATCTGATGTGCTCTGGTACTATTTGAAAATCTATGCCACAGCTTACAGATTTCTGCATTCCTAAATCCTAGAATAAACTGGGAGTGCATACATAGTCTTTGCTTTTAAAAAACAAACATGAACATCTTAGATTTTCCCACAAATTATTTCCCACTTCCTTTTACATATTCCAAGAAATCAGATAGAAATTGGCTTCCTCAATTTACCATTTTAAATTTCCAAGTTGACCCCTGTGCTTTTTTAACAATTTCTTTCCAGCTTTTTTACCTATGTGGACTTCTGACAATTATGAAGTTGCCTTTTCTCATTCATGTAAAACGCTGAAACAATGCTCTTTCCTGACACTGATACAGTGAACATTCACTAGAAGTTTTCTCCTAATTACATGCTCCACTGTGCCCTTCCTGATTTAAATATTCTCTCATTTTTTCTTTGTTCTAAGCTATCAATATTGCTACTTGGTGAGGTTAAATTGTGTCAGGAATCATAGCATCTATTCCCAGAAGAAATTTGTGCTTTTTGAAATGCTAAAGTCTGAAAAATAAATCAGTTTTATACAGGGGATAACAGAGGTGTTTTGTGTGATTCTCCACCCCAGCGTGGAGAATTCTATGTGGATGTGCTCCAATTTTTATGTAGCCATAAATGTAGTTACTCAGCAACACAACCTGAGACTTACCATTCCTTTCTTCTAAGTGTTTATTTCTCATATGCACAGGGTAAGGTTTTATTTTACTGGAATCTGTGCAAATAAAGCCTGAGCTCCACAAATGCCTATTTCCATGTCCTGAAGGTAAACAAGTAGTCAAGCAAGATGTAAAAAACCACCAGCTGTGAAACTCAATTACTCATTAATAAATTGGCTAAATTCACCTCAGTGTCAAGCAATCAAAAAGTTTAGGAACTATTTGGGTACTCCATAATATGTAAATGGAAGTTATTAATCTAGAATCAATAGCTGGTCAGCTAAGAGATAAACAGATGTCTGCTCTTCCTAAGAAGCTTCTCTTTCTGGGGAGGCAGACCACAGTGCATCACTTCTGACATCCTTAAGGGTTGTGTCTGAAAGAGCTGAACTTCAGCTGGAAACTTGTAACAAGAAAGATGAAAATGCTGGGAAAAAAAAAATCCTTCATTCTAGAAGCCTTTTGAAACCCAACTAAAATAAGTTCTGAATGATTCATGGGAATGTTAATTAGGTATGCTGTTCTTTGTCTTATCTGATGGCTGAATTTATTACAGATGTTGCTTTTGAAACCTCCTATATGGGGAGGGATAGGCAGCTGCCTATGGGGGGATTTTTAAGGCACTAAAATGTCCTCTGGAAGGGATTGCTCACAGACTTTCTGAGGAGGCTGGGCTCTTTCTGTGTGATTGCTGTAAATCACAAACTGTAGCAGTTTACTAAATAGTCCTTCAGAGCACACAGTGAATTTTTCAGCATGTTTGTTGTTTCCACATTGCACAGGCTGTGTCTGGGCCCTCTGGATGATGTGACACTGGAGCACAGACTCAGACATGCCTGAAGGATAATTTCTAAGGGCTGCCTCCAGGATATCAGTATCACATCTAAGTGATTAGTTTCCTAGAGTGGCTTGTGTCATCTAGGAATTACTGCTGTGGTCCATCTCTCCAGGGTTCTATTTAAATCAATAATGTGTTATCTCTAAGTATGGGACACACATCTTATGTGCTGATTTAATGATGTTTGTCATATTGGTTTCCTGCCTCATCCTCTTCCAGACAAAACAAATGCTTTGAGTTATTCTGATGTCAGGACATGAAAAATTTACAGAATCTTTTCTCTGGGGCTGGAGAGAAAACTTCAGAAGTTTTCTTCACCTGAGGTTAAAGGTATAATTGAATTGTCCTACCCTGTAGGCCTGTTCTTCTTTTCTCTTTTTAATAGGGGAATAAAGTCAGCCTTCTACATACAGTTCAAAATGAAATGCTCAGATGTCCTTGACAAGTAAACTTTATTATGGAGATGGAAAACTGCCAGCATGAAGTCAGGGTTAGCCAATATTGGTTTGTCTGAAATGTTAGAGTCACCTTCACAGTTGTTGGGATCTATGTTTTGAGCTCTGAGAGTTACGGGCTTCCTTCTCAAGAAGAATGTGAAGTCTTTGTAAAGGGACAGCAAAATTATGCAGTTTGTTCAAAGATGAGCCAATCATTCATTTTAATGTAGAGAATTTTAACTTAGACATGAGTATGTCTTTGGCATGTTTAGTAGCAGTGACATCATCTGAGAAGCTTATTCTGGGAGAAACATCAGGCACACACAAGTTATGTCCACCTCTACAGGGAAAAACCAGAATGGTTTGACTTGCCAGCAGCAGTGTATTAGGTATTACCAGGATTTATCTACCTCACTTCTGCGAGGTTGTACAGGGTATTTAAGGAAAGGTAGCTGCAACAGATGAATGCAAAACTACAAGACTCAGAAAGCAGCTGTAAGAATTTAAGCTAAAGTGATCATGAACGATGGTTAATAAGCATTATTTCTTTACAAGTAACAGCTGCAGTTCCTGTCCAAGCTTTGCAGTATAAAGGACCTCTGAAAATGTGATCCCATTATGATTCTGTTCACCAGTGCTACCTCTAGGAAGTCTCTGAGATTTGTAATTTCCAATGGCAAACAGCTCTTATTTTAATAATAAAAAAAGTATTTTTCTGAGAACCTCAAACCACTTATTAATTATGAACCAGAAATCTTGGCAAAGTTAATTTCATTGTATTAATTAATGCAAGAATACACAGTAAGAGATAGTTACAAGGACACAGACCAAGGTTTCAGGTGTATTTTGATATTTAACTCAAACTTAACACAATAGATACCTAAAATATATCTTTATCCACCCTGACAAGTTATGTGAAAAGATTAGAGAAGAAAGATTCACTAGCTGCATTTTACAGATAAGGGTTAGAGACAGAGAGCTCAAGGTTGTGCTGTCCATTCTGAAGCTGTCTCAGAGATGTAGGTGTATTGTGTGTGGCTCATGGTGTATCAGAATAGTTTCCCCAGGAGGAAATTCAGCTATCACAGAAATATGGTTTTCCTGGGAAGGTGATTTTACACCCCCATTTTTTTTTCATTAGGAATGAAAGAGAATGAACCAGCTTTGGCAGTTGATGCACTGAGGCCTTAATTTATGAAATTCTTTGGTGCCATTTCATCTTGATATAAGACTTTTTTTTTTACAGTGAGAGCAATCCTTCACCTCTCAGAGGACTTGGTAGAATCCATGTTGCTGGAGGTTCTCAGATAGAAATTGGATAGGATGTTGGATAATCTCATCCATGTCCCCTTTCTCACTAAAGGTTGAACCAGATGGTCTTTGAAGGTCTCTTCCAGCTTGGGCAGTTTTGTGATTCTGTGCCAAACAACAAACTTATTTCATAGATATGTATACCAATCATACCAATCTATCTTTAAAAGAACTGTTTTTTTTATACTTGCTGCACTTCTTGGGAATAACACTTCACACTTTCCTGTGATTTAGTTTTCATTTATTTTGGCAGTTTGTATTTATTTGTTCTAGTTTCAATTCTTGCTTATTTTTGCTAGATATTTGCAGCATTTAAAAACAATACCTCTAAATCTTTTCTAGCTGTAATGCAGTCTTTTTACATTTTCTGATCATGATGTTATTAAAAATTGAGATGTTTGTAGATCAAATTGATTTAATGTGAATCAGGAGGTTTTTTGGGTTTTTTAAATTGAGAATTAAACATGCCATATCAACTCAGTTTAAAGCACCTAGCCACATTTGACTGCATTTCCCTATGCAAGAGTAATTTCAAATTCCCAGTCTCTCCTCTAAGTAGTGCATCCAGAAAAAAATAAAAAAATCCTGTAATTCATGGCAGATATCTTCAAATCAAATGGTAGCTTTGTGAATTTTTATGTGAACCATCTAAAAATCAGAGTCTAGTATGCCTGCCACTAAATACAGGCAATAGTATAATTTTAGGAGTAATGGTTTGACAGGTACCATTAAACTCTTGGGTTAAAAATTTTTAAAGCTTTTTTTAGAACTTTTTTTTTTTTTTAATTTTTAAGCTTTTAAACAACTGTGATCATTCCATGCACATGGCTAAAATCTAGATCTGAAATCTGACCATAGTCTCTCTCTTCCCTACATAGACTGAAGACGTTTTCCCTCTGCTAAGTGTGTGTACTTGATTTGAGACCATCTGGAGCCCTTAGACTTTGCAGAAGTTTCAGTTTCATGTCTGAATCTTTTTTATTAAATGATGGGAGCTGTGCTGTGTTTCTGGAGGTGAGCTAATCAGCATCACTGAGACAGGACCAAATAAATCTCAGACACATGTTAGGGTCTCCTGTGCTTCTCCCTCTGTAAACATTGTTACTAGAATTTCAATTCTGCTTTTGGATTAATTATTTTTAAGTTTAGGGTATATGTTGACAGTCCTACTTAAACATACCTGCAATTAGCATCAGGAAGATTATGTATTTAAAATTATTTTTCGTTGAACAATTAAAACCGTTATACGGAACCTTTATTTGGCTGAAATGGTTTCTCTATGGTGCTTGCTCATGAAATGGAATTTTTTCTAAACCTCACCCACTGTACAAAACAAGAACTGTTTATCCTTCCTCATGTTCATCTCCACTTTTTCAGCCCTGAGGACCACTGTATCTTTTATGAATAATCTTGATGGTTTTCCAGTCCTGTTTCCTGAAAGTGTTTCTAGCATCTTCATGCCATGCATCTTTTAATTTGTTTTGAGTCAAGAAAAAGAAGCAGAATTGCATGTACCATAATGCATGATGTATATTTTGTAATCTGAATATTTTGGTTTCCCATGGCCTTTAACAATACGTGCAATAATTTCTGCTCTGGAAGCTGATGTTGAATGCCTTTGACTCGGTTTGCTGAGAATGAAAAAAATTGCCATTTTTACCTTGAAGTTCTAAGTTTGCTCCCAAGCTTGCACTAGTTAGAGCTAGTTTTTTATTTCTGTGTGGAGAGTTTCTGGCACAGTAGCATCGATGGACTAATTTTCCTGTACAACATATTATTTTCCTTGATAGTCACCTAGACTGAAAAACTTTTCATCTGTTCCTCCAAAGGCTCTTCCAAGCTTCAAATGTTTGCTGTAAACTTTACCATAGAAGAAGATATACCTAGCACAGCATATTTTTTGTGTTTCACCTCTACAATTCCTCTAATGACTTCTCTAGTGGTAAGCGTGGAGTGAATGACCTTACAGAACTAAGAAACTTCACTCAAGTGTGCATGTTTTTAAATTTAGACCTGTGTCACAAGACAGGTCACTGAAACCTCAAAAAATTCACTGGTTTACACATGTCCTGTGGCAAAATGGGAACATATCTTGGAAGGTCATGACAATATCACTCTTTCAGGAAGGGTATGCAGACAAACACTGCCAGCCTCAGTAGGGAGCAGCTATTTTAATTCTGTTTGCTGTTTAGTTAACTTACCCCTTTCTTAAAGTGGATGCAGCTATCTGTGGCATTGAGGGGAACATAGCCTCCCTTCCACCTTACCAAGGAGCTCACTCTCTTGTGAGTCCTAGGGACTGGATCCTCACACTTTATCTGGACATCTCCCACTCGCTGACAAGCATCAAGCCTGAGATACATACATATGGCAGCTTTAGCTAAATTGAGGCAGTTAATTTATTTTATAGGACACTTAGTTGCTCTAGTTTGATGATTAAAAAAGAGATAGGTAAAGCCAATAGAAATCTGAAAGACCAAACAATATCTCTGAAGTAAAGTGAAGTAGCATGTTTATGTTGTCTTCAGATGAACAGAATGATATATTGAACAAATTGAAAATAATGTATCTGAAAGCTACAAGTAGAAAACCAGGAGATATTTCTAATTTAAAAAAAAATTAAAACCTTAGGTATTCTTTCACTTCTTCAAAACAATCTATTAGTAGTTTTTAAGCTTTTGGCCAATATTCCAAATTATAGGAATATCACAAGTATGTAAATTTCTCAGTAAGGATCAATTCAGATTTTAACTTCTTCTAAACCATATATTGTACTTTGTTTCACCACCTAAAGCACATTACATTATTTTTACTTTAAATTCACAGTTTTTGAGTTAGCTGATCAGGTTGGGTAAGTGAATAATAATAAATAAATAGTAGGCTGTATAAATGAATAATCACACTAATACATCTGTGTATTTGCCATTTTTCCTTCAAAAATGCTCTTATTAAGAAAACCTTTGTTATATAAGGATTCCCCTTAAGGGTGAACAATATTAGTCAAAATGCCTTCAGATTATGTTTGATTTTAACTTGAATCAGTGATTCTAAAATAATTTTTGTGCAATATTAATATTTCCATGCAGAAGGAGGCTTGAGGGTTGATTAAAATGCAACACCTGAGTTTTCATGCACTTTCTTTGCCAATTTCTATTTATTGGCCACTGAGTTCTGCACTGGGAATATCTTTTGCTTTTTAATTAGATGTTTAATATAGAAAACAGAGCAATCTGGCAGACTACAGTCAGAATTAACAAAAGTAAACACAGACAACAGTACAGGTCCTAGCTTCTGACAAAAACAGATGATGACAGATGATATGATTTGATGTTCATGACAAACTATGGACCAGCAAACTATGCTGCTTGTGGTCTGTACCATGCTTGTTTTCTGTCACTTTAAGTACAGGGTTGTTTTGGTTTTTTTTTCAGAAGGGCAAACTAGCAAATACCCCTTGATCATCTCAGGAAAGCTTGTAATAGCCAGTAATTAAAATGTAATTCTTTTCCTAGAATATCTTTCCCAGGTGCACTGCAAAACAGTCTTTTTTTCATCTTTTTCTGTAATAGGCTTTTCAAGGTCTTAAATGACTGAGGTGTTGAGTGCCTCTAGCAGCCTTGTCCTGAGCAGAAGAGTGAGGCACAGGCACCTATGAAAAACAAGTTACAAATTTTATTTATCTGAGGCATCTAACAGAATAGTAACCATAATTTTGAGCAGTCTGGTCTAATTGAAGGTGTCCCTGTCCATGGCAGGGGGCTGGGACTAGATGATTTTTAAGGTTCCTTCCAACCTAAACCATCCTATGATTCCATGATCATAGATGCTTTCTGTAGTCAACAGAGAAAGACAGAAGCCTTTCCAGATGCTGAACCAATAACTCTGCTATGTGTCCTTTTTGCTGTGTTTTGCTTCAGAGCAATCCAATGCCTTCACTACTATGCAGGGTACGAGTTTCATTTTTATTAAAAAAGTAAATTTTCCTTGGAAGCAGCTGTTGTCCTGCAGAAACCCTGCAAGGGAAGCAGACAGTAGGCACTGAGATTGGAGGCAGTTGCCAAGCAGTCACTGGATGTTTCAGGTGGCACTGCTGGGGTTTCCTACTACTCTCTGGTGGCCAAAGACTGCAGAAGCTGTTATGAGTTAAATTTGCTTAGCACCACAGCACAACTGCTGTTTCTTCTCATCAACATCAGAACATGAAAATAAAGGGGACAGTCATGCAAAAGGCTGCAAAGAAGCCCACTGTGAAGACCTTTGTATTTTTACTGCTCGTAATGAAACATTGTTCTTCATACAAATGCCTCATCAACTCATTATTCTAGGCAAGGGACAAGTTCATATAACTCACAAATTGTAGCTATTTCAATAATAGCTGTGAATGCTAGAATGGAAACAGGTTAATCTTGTACAGGGAAATGTCATGACAACGATCACTAATGCAGTCTTCACTGCATTAAGCCGAAAGCTATGCTGGAAAATGAATATTCTCCATATGCTGGTAGGCATGCCAAGAGCCACAAGCACCAATCTTTTTTAAAAACAAGTTTTAAGTGTGACATTTATACCAAACTTCCTTTTTTAAAACTAAAAATTTTGTTTAAAATCTTCCAGCATATTTTGCAGATAAATGAAGACTTTTTTTTTTCCCCAAATAGCAAACTGTGAGCTTTTGGAACCAGATGCTATGTGTTCTATTTCTATGGCTAATATTTTGCATTTTACAGGGTTATAATCTTCTATAGGTTCAGTTCATTTTTCTGCAGTTTTCCTAGCCAGACCTTGTGAACACAGAAAGCAATAATGAAGAAGAAATCTGAAATGGTTTGGCTTTGATTTCATCCTCTCAGACCCAGTCACTTTCTCTTATCCTCATTTATATTCTTTATTTTGAGGATTCTGAGATATGCCCATGCTTCCTTAGTGTTGCACAGCTTGAATTGGTCCATGGTTTCTTCATGAGCTTTCCTGCTAATGCAGCACATCAAGGACCAAGTCCTTCTCTTCCACCAGCCAATGTTTCTCCTGATGGAAAGAGCTCTGAAACCCTTTGTATGTACCTGGATACAGCCCAATCTTGTAGGGTTTTGCACTCTGCTGTGCTGTGTGTGCAGCTTCAAAGCTGGTGCTTTTTCGAGTAAAAGGGTCTAATTCCTGTGGTTATTTGGAAACTGCATGGTCTACAGTGCCATCCTATTAAAAAATCCTACTGTTTCCTATCAGATTTAATACAGCACTAACTTATGCCTTCTTATGCTCATTTAAGGCATTTTTTTCTAGATAGAGGCACCTGAGAGCCAGAGAAGGACTTCAATGTTGGCATACAAGAGACAAAAGCCTTACACTATAACCCTAGATTTGTCATTTGGAAGCCACAGCCAGGACAAAGCAAACAATGTCCTTCTCTCCATTCCCTTCAGCCAGGAGGTGTCTGTCTTTCCTGAAAAAAGGCAGAATCTCTTTCCTAACAGATGAAGCAAACCCCCGCTCAGTAAATAGATAGGATTTTCTACACTATAGGAATATTCATTTTTTTGTCGAAAAACAATGTTTGAAAACTAATGCATTAAACTCTGGAAAAGGTTTTATGTGCAAAATCAGATGCCAAACACCAGTGTTGGGAAGCTTTTAAAAAAAATCTAGTTTGCTCTGATAGAATAAGAGTCAGATTTCTTATTTCCAGTTTAAAGACTGCCCTAAGTGACAATATTTATCACTGCATCTTTTTTTGTCTTAATATGTAGTGCTGATAGTATGAGGACTGGAACCTGATCCAACTATAAAGTAGAAGCTGCAGAGCTCTGTATGTATCAGTATATATCTGTATCTATGCATCTGTATCAGTAGTAATGGGGGAGACAAGAACACCAGATAATTTGTATGTGGAAGAACAATGGACTTCTGGATAGTTTACAGAAATTATTGTATTTAGAAAAGAAGGAAAACCTAAGAGTTAAGCAAGATACTATAATCTTGAATAACTTTTATGAGCTCTTTCAACAGAACAAGCTGTGCTGAACTGAAATGGAGAGATATGGAAGGTGAATTGTCATGAGGCAGGTAGGAATGGGAGAGCTGGGGTTTGCAGCAGAGTTACTGAATCACCAGCACTGCTTCATATCCACTGAATGCTTCGTGGCACGTGGTGTATTTGTGCTCCTGCCTCAGAGCAATTGGGGCCATGCAGCAGATATCCAGGGGTCAATGTTTTTATAGGATTTACTACTTCTCTGAAGACTGAGATTGCCACCTGGATCTCAGTACTTTGAGGTAAACTCCTTTTACACTGTTAGGAGCCAAGCCCTGGAAAAACAAATCCTTTCTTAATTCTCTTTCCTGAGATGGTGACACCCAACTAATACAATTCAAAGAAGGACTTAAGTGAAGTGACAAGCTTCTGGCACCTGTTTAGCCTATTATTTTTAAACACTGCAAGTTAATCTCTTTGATTGGAAAGATTTAGCATTCACTTCCTAGAGAGCTCCCAAAGGCAATCTGTAGAAAAGTAAACCCTATTCAAATTATGTCTCCTGAAGGTCTGATGTGAAGGAACAACATTCCCCAAAGTCTGCAGGTGTGAGAAAATAGCAAAAAAAGAATTAATAAAATAAACGTTCATGTTTGCTCAGTCATGTTTTTCAGCAAGTTAGTGATTCCCTTCTACAAAAAGTTGAGCTTAGGTGTAAAAAAAAAACCAGAATTTTTATTTAAAATATTATTGAAATTTAGTGAAACTTCCACTCAGCTGCCGCAAGAAAGGCAACATTATGACACTCGGAACAGATTCTTTGTGTGTCTGAATGATCTGTGAATCTGATTCTTGGAGTCTTGTTAAAATGAAAGTTTGGAGGAAAAATCATGACTGTGCAGCAGGTGAACCTCAGAATCTAGTGTAGACATTTTAATGTACTGAAAAATCAATTTATGGAAGGCTAAAAGGTTGCCTGAATAGTAAATAATAAATTCTTCAAATATCTTGCATGCTTGTTTCATCACACAAAATGTACGCTGTTGAGATTCAAATTAATCTTTAAGCAAATGAATAGTTTCTGTCTCCTTACTATGTCTTTTCTTTTTACACTTCATCTTTAGTACAAATTAATTATTTTCACCTTGCTTGCCCTTTTGCTAAGCACTTTGAATAGTGTGACCAGAGAGTTATGATTTTAATCTTTGAATGTAAAAAGTTATGTGGATTGGGACCCTATTTCCAAACTGCTTAGAGTAAATCTTACAATATTTCATCAAGTTATTAGAATATAACTTAACTAGATTAAATGTTATCCACTATTTAGTAGCCTGTTTTGCTTAATTTTGGTTGTCTATATGAATCTTCATCTGGGATCAAGTTGAAAATCCCCAGTACCCATGACAAATTCTTAATATCCATCCCTTGCACCCTGTGTACAGGTACTCCTGAAAACTTTACAACAATTAGCTGTTTGGTCACATCAAGTAACCTCTAGACTCTGGATGGAAATACGTGGAGAAGGAATTTGTAATCCAGTGATGCAGTGAGAAAATAAATGCAGCTGACACATCACCCACAACAAATATACTGGGCTCAATGGAACAGATAGGTTTTAAACACTTCCTAGCTTATTAGTTTGGAGTTGTATTAAGTTCCTTCTGGGTTAGGCTTATGGCACAGTCATATGGTACCTGCTGTACATAAATGTGTGCTGGAAAGTAATGTCAGGCACTCACAGACTACAAATGTAACAACTAAGCAGATTTCAGATTTATCTAATCTAAAATATTTTACTCCAGGGATAATCATCCTTTTGAGAAGATATTTTCACATTTGTAACATATATGAGATTCCTGCCTCTCCCTTCAAGCAGAGTGTATTACTTGCAAGAAAAAGTTAACAAATACCAGCCCTTGGCAATCTTGATGCTAATGTATTGCTTTAAAGCAAAAGAGAATGTGAACTTAGCACTGCTTTCTGATGGCATTGAAATTTGTCTTGCCTTTCATTAACGTATGTCACAGTATTTCAAGGCTACAAAATTTATTTGGAATATAAGTGCCTTCTCACTTCCTAAGCGAGATGTAGGTGATAAGTAACAAACGCAGAGATGACAGCACATTCAACAAATCTTCAGGTAATTCAGGTGCATAATAAACAAGTGGGAATCACTTTATTTACATTTGACTACTTTTCATTAAGTTCTATAGCATAAAAATATTCTGTGGAGAGAGTAAAACAAACAGAAACTGAAAAAGCAAAGATACATTCAACTGCCTTGGCAATGAGAGGTTAATGGTAAGGAAAACTCATGATATTAGGTTTCTCTTACAACACAGATTTTTTTCTCCCTTCTACCTTTCCCTTAGTCTTGGCCTCAGTCCTGTGTTCCCTCTCACTTGGATATGCTTGGATATTTCTTTCTCCCCAGTGACTGCAGCACTTTTGAGTTTTTATGCCTTCCCTTCTCTGTAGAGATGTTAAGAAATTTAGAATTTTCTGGACAGAGAAGGCAGCTGTACCCACACCAGAAAGACCCTATGGATTTTTGATTCAAGTAGCTGTGAACAGAAGCCGTAAGAGGTGAGAGAGGTGGAAGAGGATGTTGTAGAATCTGAGAAAGGAAGACATGGAGGATCTGAAGGAGAGCATTCAGGGAAGAGAACAGCATCCTTCAGCACAATGACTCAGAAGACACTTAAGACACTGATTTCCAAGTGTGGCAGGTAGAAGGTAGTTTAATGCCTGAGGTGTTGCACCAAAACTTTCAGTTTAACAGGGCAATGATGGCCTTCATCCACGTCATGCAGTGACAAGAGAGGACAAAACCAAACCGGATTTAGCTGATTTTTCTCATTACAGTGTAGTACTCTACACACTGACAAAACACACAATAAACTGAAATATTTAAAAGGGCAAGAAAAGTTCATAAAATTAATCTACATTTCTTGATTTAAAGTTACATAAAGGACATGAGATTCTTAGTATAAATGTAATTTATACTAAATAATTTTAGTGATTCCAGTACCAAGATGATTAAGGGAGTGGAACATCTCCCTTATGAGGAGAGGCTGAATGAGCTGGGTCTCTTCAGCTTGGAGGAGAGGAGGATGAGGGGTGGCCTCATTAATGTTTATAAATATGTAAAGGGTGGGTGCCAGGAGGACAGAGCTAGTTATGCCTTAGTTATGTCCAATGATAGGGGCAACAGGTACAAGCTGGAGCATAGGAGGTTCCACGTAGATACGAAGAAAAACTTTTTCACTGTGAGGGTGGGAGCGCAGGGAGGTTGTGGAGTCTCCTTCTCTGGAGTGCCTTTTCAAGTGCTTTGACTTCTGTGGATTCTGTATAAAGCAATGGAAAAGCAAACTTTGAAAATTAGGATTGTAAACTGCAAGTACTTTAGCTTTTAGAGATTCTTAGGACAGAGTGACCTACGTTTTGGACTTAAAGAAAAAAAGTACCAACTCCCATCAAGATTAAAACTAATTTTTTTTTTTTGCTATGTAAAACATATACATATCATCTTTTTTCATGATCTTGTCTAGAGTCCTTGAAAGTCACATGGAGAGGAGATGACTTGTACATACACACACATGCACATTACCTACCAAACAAACCTCCCTGTTGTGTTTATTAGTATACTGCTGGTTTCTGATTTTCCAGTTGACACTAATGCTGTAAATGTATGTGCTATGTCAAGAAGTACATGCTATGCCAAGAACTGCTCTGATTTCTCTGTTCTTTTGTTAAATTACTGCTTTCTCAGCCCTGCACAATAAGCAATACCAGTAGTTCAGGGTTTGATTTACTTTCCAGCTCCCCTCCCTTTCCACTCCCACGAACCAGTCTTTGGATTTTCCAGCATCATGTTTCATTTGCATGAGAAACTGACATTTTAGAAGGCAATTGGAAAAAATATATTTAAAAGTGTATTTTAAAAGAATCCAGCAAAGACAGTCTGCACTCATAAATCTCATTAGAGGGGCTTCAGGCAGTACCATAATGGCTGGGAAATCACTGATATATAGCTCTAACTGTGGTTAAGGAGGAGAGACAAATTTTATTTGATTTTTGCATGTAAAATATGTAAAAGAGTAGAATGCTCTTTAAATGATTTTAAATGAAGGTCTGTTAGTGAAAATCAGTTGGGGCTGTCAAAGAAATAACAGCAATTTCTTTCCATTTGCTAGGAATTATTATTTATTATTTCTCTTTCTCTTTTTGTAGTGTTTTACATGACCTAAAGAACTCAGAACAGCTTTCAAATATCACGAATGAAGGCTTAAGAGCAGACAAGTTTAGCAAGAGGGAGTTGAAGTTAAGGGGCTTGGTGAAAATAACATCACAAGTGGTATATCTGAAAGGGAGACTCAGAACCTGGAGTACCTGATCTTCTGTTTTAATCTGTCCTAAACTGAAGTGCTGTTTTCAAGAATGCACACTATAGATCCATTCAACAATATGTTGATGTAATAAGACCTCTAAATGGTCTTAGTGGCAGGTTTTGCTGTAAGTTCCTGATTTTCACATGGGGTAGGGTTCATTACATCTAGCAATTACCATGTCAAAATCACAAGCCTAGTCTAAACTGGTTGTCCAAGATCTCTCTCTGCCCAGTGAAGGAAAACAGATATTTCCAGGCAGTGGCTCACTTCAGTTGAAGATAAAAGTCCCCTTGGTGAGGTACCTGTCTCTCCTGACTGCAGTCCAGGCTGTGACTTGCAAATTGGAGTCCTGAGGTTAGGTGGAGGGCATTCCTTTCCCAAATGAGAAACTGGTATAAGACAATATTTCATTTATTTCTAACAGTCTGTCCTCACCAGAGAGGCAGGTCAGCCTGTAGGGAGAAAGCTACTACCGTACTAACACAACTCTAATTTCTGCAGGAAAGAAACATTCTGATGTGTTTGACTAGTACTCAACTTTCATCATGTTAAGATATGAGATGCACAGCAAAACCAAGTGCCTCTGAATTAAGGGAAGTTCAGAATGATTTAAGAGGCAGCAGTTGCTATGATGAGGCAAATGCCATGTCCAGTTTCCATACATCTGTCTGTCAGTGACATCCCAGCTAGGAGTGTCTTTCAGATCTATGCAGTGTGACTGGCAATTCTTACCATATATAAAGCCAATAGTATCCTAGGCATCACAGTAGAACAATGTAAAATTTCTCTGAAGATAAATACATAAGCACAGCAGACAAGGGCTGTGTGAGGCTTTTGCTTGGGCAGTTTGCATTCTCCATGTGCTACCGTGGCCTTTCAAATTTACACTTACAAATTCAAGTTTATTATTTCAAATTGAGATTTATTTAAAAATTAGCTTAGGAGTCTTAGAACTGAAGAAATTAAGCTTCTAAAGTGTGAGGTCAAGATCTTGTTTCGATGCTTTGCACTTAAACTTGTCTTTGCTGGATCCGTGTTCAATGGAGAAATGTACAGGCATCTAATTTCCTTGGATACCACTGGAAATGAGTAATTTTACTAATTATTAAGGTCCCATCCTCTAGTACTATCTAACATTTGCTGTCTATGGCTTCCTGAAGGCAAATCAACCTTTTCCCCTGTAATATTCTTGGCATGCAACTGTTTTTTCTGTTTACCATACAACACTCTTAAAGCAGTAACCCCATTTCTTCTAATTAGTGCTCTGTAGACAAGACATTTGGTGACTGACAGAGGCAACATATTCTTTCTTGTGAAAATTCTTCTTGCTTCCTAGACAAACATAATTAATAGTACCTGATACTGGATCTTGATGAAACAGATTCATAAAACAGAAAAGTATCCAAGAGGGAGAGAATGAATAATGCTGCTACAAATTTAGGAAATCAGCATCTCTAGTTAAAATATCAGAGAGCTGGCAGTTAGCCTGCCTTTTGTACCCAGCTGGTTGGCAGCCCTGGGCATTATCTCTCTTCATAACAACTCTGAAAACCTGGAAATTTTCCTTTTAACCCAAATCATTAAATTATCCTATTTCTGAAGAAAATGTTCACCCTCCAGGTCTCCTGGAAATTACATTAGCTTAGGGTATTCCCATTTAATTGCAGTTTTCACATAAAACCATAAGGTCTTACAACCTTGATTTTGTTACCTACACATGATTTAATTTGAATTACTACAAAAGCACTTCACAGCTATAAAGCAAATATCTTGCATTTTCCCGTGGAAACAGATGTCAGCTTCAATTCTCTGGACTGTAATGGTTATCCAAGACAGGGGGCCAGTGTGATTTTAATTGCTGATGAGGCTGTTTAAGTCTGGCCAAGGCAAGATTCAGCCTGTAAACTGCCTCAAGAGATGTCTTTGTTTAAGAAAGATTTCAGTTGTCTTGAGTGTCACTGCATGTCTCCCCCAGAGCCCTTCAGAAGTTTATATCTATCACAGCCTCAGCCCTGATTTGCTTTCCTTTTTCCCTCCACCAGCTCTGCTGTCTCTTCCCCTCCTTTTGCTCATCTGCAACTGCTTGGAATTTTCTAAAGGTAAGGGGCTGGCTCAGAAAGAAATTCCTCTGTTTCTAATTCAGCCTGATGTGATTCTCATTGTTCTGTTTAGAAACACTGAGAACTGCAGCTTTGAATTCTGTTTTGGGAGGCCTACGTTCTACCTTATAATCCCAGCCACATATCATTATCCATTTTATCCAAGCATGTTATTTAGTTCTCTTGGATTATTCCAAACCTGTGTACAAAAATGCGTGACTCACATATTCAAAGATTTATTGTTTTAGCACTACTACCTACCTGCTAAAGTTGTGATTCGTGACTATCTTCTTCTTAAGCACTATCAATTCATAATAGAAAAGTTATTTTCTGGTGCATACTGTGTGTAACCGTGTGTCATGCATTACAAGCCTGGTGTTCAGTACACAGCATTTCTTTTCCGTTTTATGATTACCAGGCAACAAAGATGCACGAGTGTTGTGTATGTTTTCCCTGTCATTTCTTCTGACACATCCATCCTTAAGAGTAACATTTGGTCTGAAAAATGTAGGAAAAAGATAAATGGAACCAATAAATCCCCAGATAATGCAAAATATGAATGGTTAGCAAAATTTTGCAAAATAGCCCATTCTGATTATTTATATTTCAACTTTATAAGGGAGCAGTTCAGTATTTCCCTTCTGAATCTGGGCTTAATTACCAGTATGGTGACATAGAAAGTTTTTAACAAAAACGTTTGAGATAATCTGTTGGTTCATTAAATTTACCAAATATCTCATACACTTTTGCAGCTGAAGCTAGCACTTTGTCTGTAAGAAGTCCTTGTCTTTATCAGTTGAGACAACAGAGACTTAGGAAAATTTCATGTGTCTTTTTAAAAATTATTAATTACTTGTTTAACGTAAACAATTTTTGACACAGAACAGTAGAATATTTCTCAGCTCTCTCTGTCTAGCAGCATAATTAAATTCATTTGAAACTTTGTAATTAATTTGTTCATTAAAAATAAAATTTTAACATTTAAAAACTTAATATGACACATTTTAAGAACTATAACTTTTAGCTTTAGTAATGAGTAATGAGCTTGCAAAAAAACCTTTCATCTTTCATTTAAATAGTCTTTATTTTCCATTTTAATTGCTTATTTAAGACTATACTTCACAGTGTTCTAGAGTGGTGTGACATACCCATTAAATGTGCATGAGTTCATTGCATCACAGTGAGTCATCTGTGATTGCTCATGTCCCTGCCTTTGCCTGCCTTCAGCTAATCTCTTCACTCTGTTATTCACAGTACTGCATTTTTCTGGGAATGTTCTCTTCTACTGGGTGTCGAAGGTTACAGTTAACAGTGTGTCTGCTTTATGTTTTAAGAACCCCCCCTGAGTACTACTAGAGGATGTAAGGTCCCATTCCTGTCCCATCCCACCAACGCTCTCTCCATCTCTGTATTGAAACTGCTATTCCGCATGCCAGACTCAGGTTCATAGCTATGTCTGTTTGCTTCCTCTCTGCTCAGCGGTGGGATTTCCCCAGCATGAGGAGGATATGGAGCTCTTGGAGTGAGTCCAGAGCACCTCTCCTATGAAGACAGGTTGGGATAGTTGGGGCTGTCCAGCCTGGAGAAGAGAAGACTCTGGACAAATCTCATGGCAACCTTCTACTACCTGAAGGAGGCCTGCAGGGAAGCTTTTACAAGGACTTTTTACAAGGGTGTGTAATGAGACAACACAGGGTTGTGGTTTCAGACTGAGAAAAGTTAGATTTAGATGAGATATCAAGAAGAAATTTTTGAGTGTGAGAGGGGTAACTGGAATAGGTTGTCCAGGGAAGTTGTGGATGCACCTGCCACAGAAGTGTTCAAGGGCAGGTTGGATGGGGCTTTGAGGAACCTGGTCTAGTGGGAGGTGTCCCTGCTCATGCAGGGGGGTTGGAAGTGTGTGATCATTGAGGTCACTTCCAGCCTAAGCTGTTCTATTATGTAGCATATGATGGAAAGAACATTTAAGAGGCTCTGATTGTGTGAGTGTCAATATAAAAGCCCTTGATGCAGAAGTAGGTAGGAGGCATCCTAAACACCGAAGTCTGGAAGCTAAGGGAGTAAAAGAAGCAGCTCTTCTGAGCAATACTGTTGACAAATAAGTTTTCACCAGGGGATGAAATACCCAAACTGTTCACATAGTCCTTCCTTAAAGCTCCCAACTTGGAAGTAATGCCGGAGAAAAACAGGTTTCTCATTTCAGAGGAATGTGAAGTTATGAAGTTTTCATCTGCTCAACAAAAGAAAGGAATTGTAAATCTGTAAGTAATACACACAAATACACAAATAAGTAATTACAGCCAGAGGGATATGACTCTAGAGATCTGAAAAACTTTGCTGTACTTTTGATCGCATGTAGTCTCACCTTTCTTTTTTTATGTGTAGTAAAAATATGATCCAAAATTAGATTATAATCTTCTATGAGGAATGGTATCTTCATTCTAAAAATATCTATTTTGGTTGTTTCAACCACATAAACACTTTTGCTCAGTTTATTGCATTATAACTTCAGTCGATTTTTCTCTCACAAGAAGGTTTTATCTTTATAAACTGTGTTTTACAAAGACATCTTTATTTGTTTATTCATTCGTTCTGTTAGTCTAGATTTCTCTTCCTTGGAAATCCCTGAAAACCAATCCTGTTTTTCGTATTCTTTCTCTTTCCTATCCGCTTTCTTCTTACTACTCAATGAGTCTTCAAGTTACAAAAAAGTCTGCAAATATTTTGAACGTGTGATGATGCTTCTGTGTGGCTTATTTTAAATGGAAAAGTTAATATACTTGCTCCGGGAAATCTGTTTAAGGTAAAAAAATAGTTGTAAATCTACAAAACAGCTCTATGGAACCAATTTTTTTCTTCCAATCTAGACTTTTTAGATTGTCATTTAATAGAAGACTATAAAAGTTGGACTGGATGTGGGTGTCCATATTGGCATTCTGATTCATTTCCCATAAAGTTTCATATTCAATATGGTCACACATTAATATATTGATTATACTGGTCCCCTGAGTGCAGTTATTATATTAGTTTACCTGCAGGGCTGAATTCAGACAAAGTAAAAAATAATGAGTTCAGAGGAACCGATAACCAAGCTATTTCTGCTGTGGGCTGTCAAATCGATTTTCTTTTAGTATTACTTAATAGATTTTTCTCTAAAACACCTAGTTCTTATCATACAGTCATGTTTCCTTAGTGTTTTCATTACAAATCACGTGTAAGTAAAAGTATCAGGAACTTTTTAATTTTGACAGTAAAGCAGAATCTGTCAGAAAAGATGCACAGGAGAAATTGAAGTTGCTTTCAAGTTTCTTTTCCAAATCTACTCTTGTACCAAAGGAACACCTGTTTTTACAACAGTAAGGCAAGAGGTTCAGACATGCAGTGAAAATCATAGCAATATCACATAAATTCACAATGAAGACACGTGATAATGGACCAAATAATACCAATGGCCAAATCCAGAGCCTATCAAAGACAATAAGATTTTGACATTGACTTTAGCGAGCTTTGAATAAGGTACTCAAGAAATGCATCTTCTCATGCATTTGAGGATGTCCTCAAACCAGGACATTTAATGTGAAATATGTAGTTACAAAAAAATTCTAAATTTTACCATCCCCGCTTCTTTTATTTCTCTGTCCTTAAACAGACACAAATGCAGAAGTTCTGGGGTTGTCACCACCTGTGTACAGGGGGGATTCAGGGGGTCTAGTGCAGCTCTGGGTTTGGGTTCAGGTGCTGTGGTGAACAGCTGATCTTGGACATGTTTATCAGGTAAAAGGTTGATAGATGGGCAATTTATATAAAAGTTCAGTGGTGCAAGGCTGGAGTGATTTCATGAGTAGCAAATATTGCTGTCTGAACTAAAACTGTACTTGTAGACAGCTGATCAGCATAGACCTGAGGGGTCAGGATTATAGCAGCATGCATATGGAATTCAGTGCAGAGTTCTGCTGATAACCAGGAGCTTTCCAGAACCTTAAATGCTACAGCTGCTTCATGGACTTCGACTTTTCCACCTCTGACTACAGAAGGTGCAACTCAAGTTAATAAATTTGGAAAGGGGTCATGATTTATGCTGGGAGACAGCACAGTTTTTGAGAATTAGCATAAACATGACCTCTCTGGGCACAATGGAGGTTTAGAAGGAACACTCAGAGTGAGGGAAGATGTATTTTTTTTTTAAACAAAAAGGATGAGTTAGCAATCAACATGGCTTCGATTACACAGCACTACCTTATCGAACCTTTCGATGTTTTTTCTAACCTTGCCTGCATCTCCAAATTAGGTAGGATCAGGAGATCATATTTCATTCTAAAAAAAGAAAAAAAAAAAAAAGAAAGATGAAATGCAGAAGATTAGCAAAAAGCTATTTCTCTTTTCTCTTTGCTCCTTTCTTTCCCTTTGTTTTAAACTTCAGGCAGTTCTCAAATGTTTTAAATATATTTTTCTAAGCAAAATTATCTGTATCAAAATAGTTAGTAGCTGAGCATGCACACATCTCATGCTGTACATTCATCATGTTTACCAGGCTACCAACTATCCTTTAGTATCCTACCTATCAGATGGACACCACCCCAAACATACAGAAATCAATGTAGGAAAAAAAAAAAAAAGACTTCTCTGACAGACAGGGTTCTCTATGCAAGCTTTTCAACAAATGTGTCACTCTCTAGGTTAAAACCTGTTGAACACAAATATACTAGGCCTGAGATCACTGAAACCTTTTTAGCAATGGAGTGTGATTTTGTGGTGGAGGTAACCTAATCCTCTTCCATAAACTGAGCTCACACTGCAGCCACCCTTCCCAGTGTCAGTGCCTTGTTCTATTATCCCAGCATCCTCTATTCTGCCTGTTTTCCTCTATATCATCTCTTCTACAACCTTTATCACCAATGTATTAAGCATCATAACTTCATCTGTCATATATTTGTCCTCTGGTCCTCTCTGTATGGAGTATAATGTGCTCAGTAAAGCACCTGTCCTGGTTTTAGCCAGGATAGAAATGATTTTCTTTCTAGTGATTTTACCTTCTGTTAGGTCTCTTCCAAGTAGCTGCACTTGCTGAAAGTAATATCATGTTTTCCAGTCAGGGTCTGCTTCTAGGACTGAGTTACTGCTGGAGAATGGCATGCAGAACCAAGGCCACTGCCTGCTTCTGAAAAACATCTTAAGCTCTGCAAACAAAGGGGAGTAAAGTGGTCACACCTGCAAACCTCCTGTGGGGAAGAGAAAACAAGGCAGGTGACCAAAACTGATGGCAGGATCATTGTTAACTGTAATTTTTTTTTGTCATTTACCCTCTTATTTAAGCAAGGTCAGTGAGATAATACAGTCTTGTAAAAGATGTAATGTACAGGACTGCTGCATTAAGCTTCTGAAGTTTTAACAAATCCTTGCCGTTTTTTAGAGTTTAATTTTATGGTAGTTTATGTACTAATGTATTGCTATGTGCAAAGGATTTTCTAAACCAAAGTTTCCAACAAAAATTCCTTTTTGAATTCTCCAGCCTCTAACTGAGAGGTCATTCTTGTTCATCTCCTCAGGACCCATTGTCTCACAGGTGCTCATAGGAAGAGCTGTAGATCTTCACTTACTCTGACTTGTCTGTGCAGTCTTGTACTATTTTGCTGAAAGGCTAGAGTGATTAATGGTGAATGAAGTGCAAATTGATGGTTATTCTGGAGGATAAATTCTTTAATCTGGAAGTTCATTATAGTGCAGAATTAACTACTTTTTTGACAATTAGTTTTGGAATTCATTGCCACAGACTCCACAAGAAAGAGGACAGTGGAAAGGGAATTGTTAGGCTGTAAATTGAGTCAGTTGACAAGTGATCTGTAACTCAGAGATGCTTTATTCAGCCAATGGTGTTGTCTAAATATCAGATACATATTGAGACACCTGATGAGAAGTAAAGGATAAATTTAGAGGCACTTCAAAAACTATCCTTACCATAGTAAATAAACAGGAAAAAAAGAGTTTCTTAAAATGTCGTAAATGGAATGAAGTGCTGTTCATAGTCTAAAAATAGCTATAAAGAAAATTAATAAAGAAGAGATAAAAAATGTCCTGTTTTCCAAGTGTAAAAGTATAGAAATCTAACAGTAAAGTTGGATAGGATGATCAGTAAGACAAATCTTGCTCTGCTGAAAATACATATTGGAACCAAAAACATGGTGTGGAACAGCACAAATAAAGGTGTGGAAGGTATGGAAGGCAAGCAAAGAAGAAAAAAGTTCAAGTGACCTTTCTGATTTTATGAACAACAGAAGAGAGAACACTTTGGTGATGAGTGGTTGGACAGCTGAGTGGTGGAAACAGATTTTGGATTTGTGGAGCAATGAATTTTGTCACAGCTTACTTGGAATTGGTGCCACTGTCCCATAACAGGCTGTATCTCATGGATAGGGAGCTAATTTTCTCAGCTGGAGACCAGCTCGAGTAAGGAGAAATCGAAACAGCAACAAGAAACAGGGGCATGAGGACAGCAAAAGCAGAACCCATTTAGACTCATTGGGTAATAAACAAAGTGGTCTGGTGTGGCAAGAAATGTGAAGGCAAGATATTTATTACTAAATCATTTCCCCATGCTATAAGACTAAGGAGATAGAGGAAGAGGTAATTCTCACTGATGAGCAGAAATTGGATTTAACTGGCATTGCTGAAATCTGGTGGGAGGATCTGCATGACTAGAATGCTAAAATCTGTATCTGTGACCTGCTTAGGAAATAAAGAGAAAATTAAATTCTATATTGAAGATACTACCGATAACTCAGAACTAAAAAATGTTGAATGCATATGAATTCATATGCTCAGGAGGACGTACAGATGGGCTCTGCAATAAATTGTTAGTCTGCACCAAAGGAGTGGATGAATGTGTAACGTCTGTGTGTAAATGTCTGAATGTCTGTGCTTTTGTAATATATGGAAGAAAAAACAGTATCCCAAGGGCCCCCAGTCTTTAAGGTGTAGGCAAATGATGACAGGCACTGCTGCAAAATAACATTAAGATTCTAAAAACTGGAAAAAAAGAGAAAGTTTTCTAATGAAAATATGTCTACCCTCCTGTACTTTACTTTTCTTCAATCTTCATTGCAACAAGTAAAAAGAAAGTTGCAGCTGAACTGGAAAGTCAATGGTTTGTAATACACCTGATAGCACAGTATGGGTAAACAGATGATAAACATATGTGGGATTATATGTTGCTTAAAATGGCCAGATTCAGGGCAAACGAGTGAAACTGAGTATAGGTTTAGAAGAAAAGAAAAAAACTGTCTGAAAAAAAATAGGATTTTTAAAGACCAGATTACTGTAGGGACAAAATATTCTAACTTTACAGACAAGAAAATGAACATTTAAAACTACAGGCTTCGTTGTGGATCATAGGAAACAAAATCAGCAGGAAAAGCAACTGACTTGTTGCAAATAGGAAGTGGGTCTAGAAGAGCCACTAGAAATTACAGATTATAAAAATCCACAAGGAAACTCAAGACAATACAAACTCCATTCAACAAAGCAGGTTTAGAAAACCAATATAAGCTGCCACATTCTTCTTTTTCAAGGACATGAGAGGGATAGGGAGAGGGATATAAGTAATGTCTACCAGAAGAGTAGTATGGAGAATAGATCTCATGTCACAGGAGATTCTTTAAGGAGATTGCAAGCAGGGTAGATGAAGGTAACTACAAAGATGTAATAGATAATATTTTCTTGAGATTTTGGTCTGTCCCATCTAATGATGGGCTTTAAAAGTATGCTATATAGGCTTAATTAGCTGGAAGACATTAAAGTGTAGGTTCTCTAAGGAATTTTTAAAAGAGATTATCTGAACCGGTCTGCAGGGCAGATCCAGCGTTTCAGTGCTAAGGATCTCACTGTAGCAGAACTGTGTCTGGAAGCAGATAATGCAGGTCATACCCAGAGAATGCAGGTCTGCAGCTTGCAAAGCCGTGGAAGAAATGGTGAGGAGTTGAGACAGACAATAGAGGTGAGCACTTTGATATCTAAGCAGAAGTAAGACTAAGGGATCTGTTGTTTTTTTCCTGGTCTTCAGAGCACTTTATGAAATTCAGAACAATCTTTTCAGAGATTCCTGTAAAAGCCTTATGTTGGAGAATCATTTGCTCCAATCTCTAACAGCTGGCCTGAGGGAACAGTCAAAGATTTCATGGCTGTGTCTGCTGTAGCCTCAGCAGCAACAAGTATGTCTGGAAGTAGAGCAGAGTTTGTCTAATACTTGGAGGGAAAAGGTCACACAGTGTGCCTTGTACCAGGAGTGAAAGTCTGGGGAGAAGTGGCAAGGACAGAGTGATCCTGACCATGCTGTGACAACAGATGTCAGTGTTTGTTAATGACACTAGTGATAATTCACGCCTCACTGGTTTATGCCCTACATTAATGTTCAGGAGTATTAACACTTAAGAAATATTGGCATCCCAGCATCTGCATTTGTGCTTATCTGGATAGACAACCTATAGTTCATCAAGTTGATTTGCTGGTGGAAATGTCTGCATCAGTCTTTTTACCAGGGACCTTTAAGATATACCATGCTTGAAGTATTTATGTGTCAGCTATTAGATGCCTAAATTGTATGACCTTACAGACACAAAAGACCTTGAACAATTCTGTATAACCTTGGTCCCTTAACTGAAGTATCTTTGTTAGGAAACTTAGTTCATGTAGGAGATCATATGAAAGTGACAGGTCCACCCAGGTCCTGACAGTCCTATTGACTTGTGGTCCCTCAAGATAAAGAGCTGTTTGTTGGGGGCGTGCGTATGGCAATAAGAGATGGAGCTTGGTGGCAGCAAGCAGGTGGAGACTTCCTGGGCTCTACCAATAAATGCCTCTAACACTCACAGAAACTTTTCCCTGAAACAAAATCTCCCTTTCTGAGAGGATTGGTGAAGGTAGGAATTGAAGACAAAGGGAAGATTGTTGAGGAATATAAGAAGCTACTAGAGGCCTATATAACAGTTTTGAAGAGTTACAGGACTGAGATAAGAAGACTATAGCTTCCATACTTTAATAACTATTGATGTCCTGAATAAGAACTGTGAGAGATAACAAAGGAAACATTGTGCCATAATGTATAAGGTCAGCAAAACCTGTGGCAAATGGGAAAAAGGTTAAGACAGCAGGGGGATATTGTGACCACCAACCCAATTCAGGACCAAAAAGACTTGCACACAACACACCCCCAGGGAGCATGTGTGCTGCTTTACATAGCAAGCAGGGACAACCAAACTGGTAGTAAATGATGTGGTAATTAATAACCAATGAGTGGAACCTCAAATTGTCTATTACATGTGAATTTGTGTATAAACTGGGAAAAAAAAAGTCTCTGAGTTCTAACTTCATGGATTTACCACCTGGTAACTCTTTCTGTCACAAAAACTCCCCATACCACATACTCCTGTTGGCTGGTCCAGTGCTGGATCCTGGGTTGCTTATGTATCTGTCATTTCTTCTCCTGTTCTCTCTTCTCCCCCTTTCTTTCCCTTTTCCTTCTTAAAATCATTAAGTACAGAAAAGCTTGCTGCAATTTTTAACATATATGTATGTTTTACAATCCAAACATCAGCCTTTATGATCACACAGCCTAAGCATATATAATAAAGTATCAGTCTTTGTGAGTTATTCCTTCTGTAGTTCTAATTAAACCTAATGTTCTAGTATGGACCTTGAATGTGATGGTGAGATCATAAAATGTACTACATGTAAGATTAGAGATTGGGAATTGTGATCATTTAGCATTAGGATTTCATAAATCATCAATTTCTGCATAGCTTAATGTTTAATAACTTTGATGACCAGAATGATTATCCAGGAACTTCTGTTAACATGCAGTACTGTGGTGATGTCCAGGATTCTCATCTTCATATTCTGTAGTCTACTTGGTAATGAATCAAAGTCCAAATGTGTTGTTCACTAAATAAACATGTAACAAAAGTTACACCAGTAGGCAATGGAGCCTGAGAAGGTATAGCCATGCATTTCAGCAATACATTCATTTTTATGCATAGAATAGAAGCTGTATGTGATTATAACTCCTCAAAATTTGTGTCTGGATCACCATATCTCTATCATCAGGGAACTCTATACAGATTTAAGAGAATATTCTGAAGGATATCAGGATATTTTCCTACTCATTTGTTTGAAGATGCTTATTTATTCATGCTAGCCTGCCCAATAGCTCTGCAGAGAAGTAATTCCATGTCTCTGTATTAAATGGAAACTCTTGCTTCACCTCCAGAAACTGAGGAAGGTCAGCAGCATTGTATTCATCAGAGCTCAGTGCCAATAGCATTAATGTAGGAATATAATGTAGAATATAGATTCGAGAAATCTCTCTCTGTGAATTATAAATTTGATTTTCCAGCCATCACTGAAAGGAATTTTGTAATCCATGAAATGTATAGCAGGTAATTTTCAGTCAAATTGTTGAATTGTCACAAAATATTATATAAACTGTTCAGCTATTCAGTATTCACTAAACTGCAGAAAGAGTAGCCATAACCTTGTAAATAGAAAGGGTGTATCTGTCAAAGAGACTCAGTGTTTCCACACACCCTTAAGGAACATCAAAAGTAACCCATTTTAACCAGGGTGCTATGTTTGTGATGGCTCTCATTATCTACCAGTTAGCTCTTGGCCTGCTTTACGTTCATTGTATAATCCTTCCTCTGGAAGTCTGGTTTATGATTTTCTATCCTTACACTGAAGGAATGACAGTTTAATATGTTTTCCCCATCCAGAAGACTGTTGGTGTTTTAAAAATAACCGAGACATTGAAGATACTCTGGTTTCCTAGTACTCCTATGAATTGCTTTTCCATGATTGATGAGCTGAGATGGTGACATAAAGATTATTTATAGCATAACTCTTAATTCGTTTGCTGGTCAATGTTGTTATCCATAGTTATGCTATTAACTATATAAATAAGCTTTATCAACCTCACACTTAATATTATGCATTTGTTTTCGTTAAATTGCATTTTCTACTTCTACACCAAATGATACAGGAGATGAAAATCTGGTCACAATATGCCTTAATAGCAGGTGCACCTTCAAATTATTATTGCTGAACTTGATATATTCTTTCGATAGCTGCATGAAAATAGTTAAACATTTTTCAAATTAGACTGGTTCTCAAAACAACCTAAAATTAACTGCAGTTAATAATTATAATAATAATAAAAACTCCCACACCTTTCCAGCTCAGTAAGTTAGTCACTGATAATTTATAAGTGCCTTTTAATGATATTTTAACCCTCATGCAATTTTATCATTCTTATCATTAAAACTAAGCCTTTTTTCTTCTCAATGAAAACTAAGCTCATGGCAAAATTTATGCTTTGATGTCTGGTTACCCTAAAATTTGGAGCTGAAGTAGCATTTGCTATGTAAATTGGAATATATTCTCTGGGCTAGAACTACAAAAATAATGGAGAAGTTCTCGTCTTCCTCTCATTCAGTAGAAAATGGAATTCAGGATTCAGTGCAAGATCTAAATCTTGCCCACACTGCCTCTTGAGGAGACAACAGCCAAGCCACAATTATTCTCATGTTTGTACAGCAGGAATAGGCAATTTTGCACTGTCTCTGATTTTAGCTGGTTTATTTAGTAACCACAATTAAACATTCCCTTAAGTACCTGGGTGTTTTAACCTTTATCACTCCTTGCTTAGAGGCTTATCTTCCAAGAGATCTTTTGATCTGCATCAAGTGTTGTATACAATTCCAAAAGATGTAGCAGTTGGGACTTCTTGGGTGCTGTCTCTTTTTGCCTACTTGCTGAGTGGTTAGGGCATTCATATAGACAGGTGTGGTTAGACCTCCTTAGCCTGTAATCAGCCCAAAATTCCTCCTGTCTGGTTAAGGTTTGTCAGTCTCAAATGGACGCTAATTGCAAATTATAACATTTCCTTCAACATTTTAATGAATGCATGCATAATTTCCTTATTTTTCACCATGCATACACCTGAAATTATTTTTATACACAAGTGTCAATAAATGAAAATAGTTTTCCTTGGTTTTCCTCAAAAACCAAAAATTTGGTTTGGAATGGAGTTATTAAGTTTGTTTGTTTGTTTGTTCCCATTTGCCACATTGAAAAAACAGTTATGAACACAGTGTTCACTACTTTTTGGTACAGTCCTGTGCTGCTCATATCTTCTACCATGGGACTACTAGAACACTTTCCCTTTACAAGTTGGACCCAATTTCTTTGCAGAATATAATTGAATTTCTGGATATAGATACCACAGTAGGGGGAAGACAGAACCTAATTACTAGGGAACAAATCCAAATTCTTTTACTATCTACATGAACCTAAGGAGTCTTTCAGAAAATGGAGCCACCTCCATGGTTCTATTCTGCCTTCAGTTCCATTAGACTCTCAGTACCCTGTCTGAAGGCTATGTGGAAGTGGGGCATGGAAAAACAGAGTGAAAATGACAGCAGTAATTCTATGTTACCCATTCTGTGACTTCCTCAGACAAATGGAGAATCTAAGGCCATGCTGAAGTAAAGATGTCGGTTCAGTTCTCCTCTTTCCGAGTCATGTCTGAGTCCTTCAAGTTAGTCAGCAGGTTGGCACCGAGTAGTTGGGATATTCATTTTCCACTAGTAAGTTATTATCTTGCAGCATCCTAGACTTTGAATTTATTTAACCAAGGCCAAAACTGTGTGACTGTTCTACAGGAGCATCAGAGGTCTAAGATTTTACCAGATGTAATTTTGTAGTGCAAAACAGATGTAAGAAGAAAACAGAAATTGTGCTTCTGGAACTATCTCCCCAGGCTGAAAGCCAACTGTAACCTCAACAGAGTAGGTTAGAAAACAGCAAAAAACATCAGTGAAACTTGTCGTAATTTCAAAGGACTGAATCACCATTCATCTTGGGTAAGGATGGGACAGTCTGGTATTAAGCCAGTCGTTCTATTCTGTGATTCTTTTGAGACTATTTTGGGGGACCTATTAATATCTGCAGTAAACATTTCACTAGATGAGATTTTGCATACGTAAGTTTAAACCTGAACTTTTCAGTTTGTAAAGGATTTATCTAATGGCACACTGTACTGCAGGTAGAGACAGTAACATTTTCAAAAGGTAAAAAAGTGGTTGCCTAATTTATTCTCAGCCTCTTTGGCTACCCTTACTTGCCCATTCTCTAAATCAGTAAGCAGGTTTTTACATGTGTCATATACAAATTGTTCTTCGAATGCCACACAGTCTAGTGAATCCATGCTGCCCAGCAGGAGTCAAAAAGGGTTCAAGACAAAAATTTTATCACCAATGAGCAAGAAAATTCTTTAAAATTTAACTCAGGCTCTCTGAGGCTTTTCTTCGTTCATGCTGCAGACAAAGGTCCTGCAAGACAGGGGTAGAGCTTTCTCTGGCTTGTACAGGAAAGCATTTCTCAAGAAATTGCAAAGCAAAAAGTGTGCAATATATTTGTTTTCTTCTGCTCAGTGAGTCCTGCCTCTCATCCCCACTTTTGGCATTCTTTTTCCTCCCCTTCTTATATGCAAACTGGATGGAGGGGGAGCTGCCTCTGTCATGGACCTCTCTTCTTCACCTTTCCCTGTTACTTAGATCTCAGAGAAGAGAATGAAAGGGGAGGGGGATCTAACAGAGATCTAAGTGGAACCACGGAGGTGGACAGCCAGACCTTATGTGAGGCTGCTTTGACAAGACTAATCTGCCAAGGTTATACAGGATGAGTAGCTAGTTGACAGGCACAACTAGCAAAATTGTGACACTCCTCTTCCTTGTTCATGATCTGCATGCTCCTTTCCACACTATAAGGCTCAGGGAGGATGTTTAGAAGCCAAGGCCCACCCATATCTCCAGAAGGAGCTCATAAGCTGCAGTTCTACCACCCATCTTCTTCAGCTGTAAATCTGATTGACAGAGTTCCCTCCCCATTTACTCCTCCTGTTAGATGAAACACTTTTACTTCTCTTTGCCCATCCTGCTCTTCACTACTCCATTATTTGCATCAGTACTACTGTAAACTTTTCCAGAGAGATGATCCAAGTTAGAAAAGATTATTCTCCCACTGTCTCAACAAGAAACAGGAAAGGTATTACTCCCTTCATGATGAGTGAGTCCTGTGACAATCTATCTTTTATTTTAATTATAGTCCATTCTATTTCCAAGATTCTTACTTGTTACTACTGGTTACACTCAGATGGGCATTTGTAATGTGTTTGCAAGTTCAACAGTCTCCAATATTAAAATTTTATTTCTTTATGCAGCTTTGGAATATAAACAATTTACCTTCATACATTTTTGTGGCTGGCTTTGAGTAAATACTTTTAGTGTTACATGCAAATAAGTTATAAATCAAAACCCTTCACTGTTTACAAATGTTTACTGCTCAAAAAGCCTTATGGTATAGTACCTCACAACACAGGCACAACTTGTCGGTTTTCATCCTATAATTTACTATGTGCATATATTTAACCTGATTAACACAAATTATTCCATTGGGACTTCTCTCCTGTTTGAAAATGTTTGTAGTGGAAGTACTTGTACTGAGGTTAATGCATAATATAAAGGAGAAACAGAAATCTTGCGGTGCAGTCAGTGAACTTAGAGACAGTTTTTCCTCCTGCTCTTCAATTAGGGTACAGAGCTAATTTCTGCCAGTGATATTTTAGGAGCATTCATCAAAGCTATAACACTGCAACAGTATTTCTCATCCACGCGGGACACCTGCTAGAAAAGATTATTTTGTTGAGCTGGAGCTTTGAACTTTTTATATACTTTGCATCTTGTGTAGATACTGACCCAAAGAGCAGCACAGTCATAGATTTTCAGAAGAGATGACCTTGGTAGGGTCTTGTGAAGTATACTAAATTGATATTGAAGAATATCAATCTTCAGATATGTCTTCTAAGACAGATATGTCTTACAAGAAAAACAGAGTTCTCAGAATGATGATCATGATGATTTTTTTTTGTCGTGTCAATGTGCTTAGAACCTTAGCTCTTGGGAGTAGTGTAAGCTTTGTGTAAAAATGCTCTCTAATGTAAATGTTTGCAGTCTAAATAAAAACCAGTTTTATTATTCATCTGAATATATTCAACGGATTGAAATGATGCATTTCATCCTTACTGTTAACTCTTTGACACAATTCTGTTCTTTTGGAACTTGGCTGCCACTTGAAGAGATGGGCATTTAACTTGGTGTAAACTTAAATGGTGTAAAATCATTTGGTATGCTCTTCAATGCTGATGAAACTCCAATTGAGTTACAGCATATCCTGTAAGACCATTTGAAGCCTATATCTTCTCCATTAGCTATGATGGGAGGGTTACTGCTAGGCAGTTCAAATGGCCACTGAGCAGATCTGGACAGATAGCTGATATGCAGAAGCCTACATGGAGATGGAGTCTGGGTCAGCTGCTAAGAGAAAGATGAATTTCTCAGCTCTCCTGAAGCTGCTCTCTGAGATAAATGTGGACCTCAGTCTCATAACAGACAATAGGAACATGTAGTCTGAACTGCATGATATCATGTAATGCCTTCCACTGATAACCTCTTTCTTGCGCTCTCACACTACTCCTCCTTTCATCCTCTACCACTTTTAAGTCTCTCTTTCATTGTGCTAACCTAACTAATTATGCATAATTCTGGTATCAGTCACAGCGATGCTTTTTTAGCATTAGTCAGCTGTCTTTTTTTTCTTCCCTAGTCAAATAGATTCTGTATTATCTAACTAGAGACATCTGCAATGAAGACATGCACTTGTGGGCTAATCCTCTCCATTTCTCTTACAGTTACTGAAAGGACAGAGAGAGTGGGTTTGTTGCTGCAGCTTTCTTCTAGCATCACATTTAGTCAGAATTTTAGTCACAGGGGTCACAGGGGTTTTTCATCTCTTCTGGACTTGCACAGCATTGGAAATGTTCCACTATTCCCAGGTCAGAGCGTGAGGAAAACAAAATTATCTGGAGTCTAGGTGTGATAAAGTACTAAGTCATTTTGCCATATAAATAGCACACTGTTCACAAAAAAGATTGCAAAGTAGATTGCATGGCTGCCAGAATTTTAAAAGAATAATTTGAGGATGAAGAATGTAAAATTTTGCTTGCTTGGATTAATACACTTCATCTCCAGTTACCGATACTCTTTACCTCATTGGTTCAATATAAACTTCAAGTGAAATCCACATAATTCTGTAAAAACTATATTGAATTCTCCTTTGTACTTTGTACCCTGAGAGCTCATTAAGTTTGCAAATAACTCCCACTATTAAAAAATCTTAGGAAATCCTCATCCTGTTCCCTTCAAAATGCTTACCAGCTACATGGGAACTTATTCCAGTTACTTACAGAACAAAAAAGACAACTCCCAAAAGAAATGGGAGGCATACCCTAGAATTAAGATTTGGTCTTCCAAGTTCATTCTCAGGCAAGCTGCAGTTACAAGAAATTATGGCATTTCAAATGTGTGTTTCAAAGCGCAGATCTGTGAAAGCAGAAAGCTGCCAGGCAATTCCATCTTTTTAGTCACAACAAGAAAAAAGCACAATATATTGCTTCTCATACAGAACTCTCAGTTATTTGGATGTGTTAAATGTCTCAGAGTAATTGTGAATGTTTAGTTTTGCACACTGGAACAGGATATTGTGCTGTATCAATCAGATTTTCACAAATAGGGGCCTCTATTTTGATGTAACCACTGAGCTTCCTGCTGTGAATGAGCTGCTGAGGTGTAATGCAGGAATCTGGTGCTGCTCAGTGCCAGCAACCAGTCTGGGTGAGATGGTATTGCTGAAGGTGCTTCACAAACCTGACATTCCACTCAGCCTTTTAAAGACAATGTTAGGAGCTGGGGGATTATATTCCAAGAATGCTAGAGTTCATCCAGATTTGTTCACCACTAGAGAAAGGCAGAGGAAAAAGCAGACCTCTGTATGTGCATATTTTTCACTTTAAGGCAGAAATTATGTGCATATTCTGTATACAGATGCATATTCTGCAAAGGATGAAACACCATGTAGTTAGATGGCTCTGTCATGGATTTTGCATCTGTAATCCTTCTAAATAGGTTTTAAATATTCCCAGCAGGACATGTATTTTCATACATAATATTTAGTATCACTGCATGCTCTGTGCTTATTTCTATAGGATTGAAACGTAAATAAGATAGAAATGCAAATAATTTGCTGTGCCCTACTTCCTGGATTCTGTATGGTTTATACATAAGGCAGTGGCACTCTTTTTCACACGAAATGAAAGGTGTTTTTTTTCTAATGTACTAACCACAATTCCATGATGGGGCTGCAATTCAGGAACATTTATGAGTATTCAGGTGTTCTGCACATATTATGATTAAACAACCTACAGAGAGATGTAATCTGTGCTATGTGATTCATTTTCAGTTTAAAGGAGTCTACTTATGGCCATAACAAACAATAGATCTTACTGGTTTATCTTAATTTTGTGTAATTTTGAGGTAGCTTGTACATTTTAGTTAAAAGAAATGTTAAATTTTCAACTGTAGGGTTTTTTTTAATGTTATACTGTTGTTTTGTTTTGCTTACACTATTCATTAATAGCCACTTTATGATTGTTGTGGTTTGAGAAGAGCAGGATAAAAAACAGACAAACCAGCCTGCAATTATTCTGACCTGGGAGAGCAGCAGCTGCCAGTCTGTGGCTGTGCCAGTGATGATAGGGGAGCAGCTGTATCTATGGGGAGGAGAGGGTGGGTCAGGTGGCTCCAGTAGAGCAATCCCAGTGCTCCTGTGCATGGTGCTCAGTATATAATGGTTTCCAAGAGAGAGACCTCACTAGCTGCTGTGGTGGGCCTTGCTTTGCTGCTCCTTCTGCTTGTTTCCTCATCAGACAACTTTGTTCATGGACACAGCCCATCTTCTCCTGCCTTCCTGACCAGGACTGGCTTGGTTGCCCTAGGGCTGTAGCAGACTCTTGCTGGGACCCCAGCTGCTGTTGAGTCCAGCATGGGACTTTTCTCATTGGGTGGTTATTATCAACTGAGGAGCATGGGTTCTGTATTAACATATATATATATTTGTAATTCTACATCATTATTGATACTTCATCAAACCTATCCCAGAATTTATCTTATAAAGTTAAAGTCTCTCCTCCTTCTTCCCTTTTTTTATTGTCCTCTGAGAGGGCAGCAGGGGACAGAGAGCATCTGTTACTTAGTTATTGGCTAAAATTGTGACAATGATTAATACGCAATAAGACCTAGAGAAGGATATGCAGAACCAGGGCAAAAGGAAATTAAAATTTGTTAACTGCAAAATCAAAATTTCTCCTCTCTGCAGTTATAAAATGTCCTACTGATATGAAAGCTTCTCGTTATGTTGAATATTTATGCACCAAAGCCTTTCCTATCAAAACTATTGGAATGATATGAGGCCATTTTACAATATTGTTCTTAAGATCAACATTTGGAGTGGTGTACAGAACTGCATTAATTGTCAGTGTGATACTATGCTGGAAGCACTCAAATTCTTCTGAAGTCAGAGGTACTGACATTGCTAATAAACAGAAGTGTGAAATAATGATGTCTTTTTAATCAAGAGGCCTCCCTAGGAGGCAAGCTTGTGCACATATTTTACAGTTTTTATGCTGTGTTTAATTGGGACACCTCTGGGGCCACTCACTGGATAACTGGGACACTTGGAATGGAAGGTGGTGGCTGATTAACTCTTAGTTAGTGGTAATTATGAGAAGAAGGCCCAAATGTTCAAATAAAACCTGTATCCCACTGTGCTATGACACACCTTGCCATACACATCTCACCATGCTCCCATAACGCTTGGAATGTCCCTCAGTCAAGAACACTGGACTGAGATCTGGGGTAGTTCTGCTGCTCCAGCTGCAGCTCGTCAAATTTTAAGTGGAGTGATAGAGGCTGCAAGTTTTTCTCCTTCCACACATCACATTGCTTCAGAAATATATTTCCTTTGTGTAAAGCCTTTATTTTTGCCCTCAAAGTCCCAGTCAGTGCCATGGCAAATGTTGGTCTTGGGCTTTGGCTGTCTGCAGGAAGCTCTGCTGCTCTAGGGAAGCCAGGGCTGGAACAGCTGGGCTGGCGGCTGGTAGTGAGAGACGGCAGCAGATACAGGCAGCTAAAAGAAAAATGTGTGTTTGTGAAATTAGAAATCCGTGAACCATGTATGGACAAAGATCAGGTGGAGAAAGGGAAGTTATTCCATCAGAAGAAAGTAAAATAGGGAATGACTTAGGGTATCAATGAAAGAGGAGTTTCTTAGAAGTTGTACCTGCTCTTGGGAGACCCAGAAATCATATTTAAGAGAGGTGAAGTGCTTTTAGGAAGTCTGAAGAGCTCTGGGAGATCTGTAGCTCTGGAGTAGCTTGGTAAGAGGGTATGAAACTCTGAAGACAAAGGAATGGGAAAAGGAAGACAAACATCTGGAGTTAGGAGTCACACAAGCAGCTGAAGAATTGCCATGAGACATCTACCCAGCAATGCATTTGTGAGAAAAATCCCTCTTCTCACGCAGGGCTGAGACACATTATATTGATCTACTGTGTTAATTTAACATGATTCTGAATTAGCATGAATATGTGATAGGGAGAAGAAAGGGTAAACAAAACAGAAGGAGAGTATAACTGTACTGTGCTAACAGTGACAATGGGCATATGTTGTCATTGTATAGGCATAATCTGCTTCTGTATATCTCTTTGTTTTTACCATAGTGTAGAGTGTTGCATAAGGAATGTTTCTACAAAGACAGTTTCTAAAGTATGTGCTTTCAGCTGACCTGCAGTCATCTTGTGTGAGAGTGATGCTAACTGCTGAGCTGCTTGTCTGAGAGAGCAGCCTGAAACACAAGCCCTCACTTCGGTATTATGTGGACTAAGTATAAAACCAGTACAAATGAACAGGAGCACAAGAACAGGTTAAACACTTTGTGCAGGATGTTTGTTCTTTTTCCTGAAAGACTTTTCTGTTGAAAAGCTATTCTGCTTGTCCCCCAGTCCTTATTTTAACATCATTCAATGTGCTTTTATGTTCTGTAGTCTGTTTAATGGTCAAGTGAGCAACAGATGATGGAGAAAACCAAAGCAACAAATACATGGCTTCTAAGTTTCTGGGGCCTTTTCAAGATGTCCTGCATCAAGTCAGGAGACAAGACAGCATTGCTATTCCCTACTCCTCTCCAAGTCAGGCAGATGTACCTTGGCCATGGACTCTGCTTTTAAATAGGCCCCCACTTCAGCCATTGTTAGTATGCAAACAGATGACTGTTGAGGTAAAAACAATGAAGGTACTAGTTATTGGGTCATACCTCCCTTTCTTCCTGGATCCTGTTTGTGGTCAAACTAGATACTAAACAATAAATTGTTTTGAATAATTTTTCAGTATTAGTCTGTGTCTGTAGCATGGTGCAGTATAGTTTAGCCAGGTTTTCATCTTGATTTAGTCAACTTAGATTCAGTTGCCATGCCACTGACTTGCTTTTGGGTACCAAAGAAGTTCAGACACGCAAAGCTGTGCAGAGATGTGCAGAATAGCCCCATCTTTGTTTATTGGAAACCCTTCTTGCAGAGAACAGCTTTCTTTAAAAGCATTTTTTAAAGTTTATTTTTTGAAAGTATAACATATTGTCTTTATGTAGTTAATGTTTATTCTATACAGAATTTTTTAAAGCCTTCTTTCTATTGCATGTACTTAGTAATTGCTATGAGATTAGTATCTCAAAAAGAAAAATCAGTTGCACTTCACTATAAACAGGAAGAGACAGTATAGTGACTAACAATCTTTTCAAACTTAAATAAAATGTCTCTGAAAATGCACCTTTACCTTCCAGCTTTTTTAATAACCACATTTTCTGCACTGGATCTATTGTAGCTATGATTTTTGGATCAATTTAGTGTATGAAAAAAAGGATAACAATCATTTTTTCTTGTCAAAGCATTTTGAAAAATGTGAACAACTACAGAGCAAATATAGTTTAATGCCTAACCCAAAACAATTTTTTTTAAAAGTCTATTTTGTTGACATTTAAAATGGTTTAGAAACAGAACTGTGGGGGAAAAAAAATAACTAAAACCAACCAAAAACCTATCAACCAACCAACCAAACCAAACCAAACAAAACCCAAAAACCAACCAACAAATCACACAGCAAAACAGCACTTCTGTAATGCAAGTCAGATCAAAGAGGTATTGCATTGCAATCTTGTGATTAGGACAATCTGGCCTTAGGTTTTGCTGAGGCTGGGAAGTAAGTATTTAAAAAAAAAAAAAAAAAAAAAAAAGTTGTTTTCTTTTGATTTATGAAGCCTTCATGACTTCCCAAAACAGACAAAAGATTACTCCTTTGGAACAGTAAGTTGCTTACTGCTTTTCCAGAAGCTTGCCTGTATCAAATGGATGAATTATATAAAAATCTCTGCAAAACTGTGTAATACTTTGTACAGTGACTTCCTACAGAGGCTCTAATCATCACCAGCACAACTGAATGGGATCTTTATTTCACTTGCATCATTTTTTAATAACCATCTTTTCTGTCTCAAAATTTTTTCGGTTTCTGACAAGGTGGCCCCCAGAATTTTATTTCCAGTGCCATATTTGCTTTCTGCTATGCCTTGTGATATAGCAGCAGGACAGTGCAGGATTTCTTGGATCTCAGTAAGTGACCCATGCAGTCCCTGCAGCTGCACAGAGCCCCATCATTCAGTAGCATTCACTTCCATGATCTGATTGTACTTACAGATTTGGATGCAGCACAAACTTGTTGTTCACTTATTGTGCTTGAGATTGTGCATATAAATTATCTGAAGGGTCTTATTGCTTGAATTGCCATAATCTTGAGCTATTCAGTAGGTCGAAGACACAGGCAGATTTTCATAAGGGAGACAAAAAAAATCTGATATAAAAGCAACCCACTGCCAAATTGCACATCTCTGCTTCAACACTCAGAATCACCAGGGCTGTTCAGAGGCAAAAGCAGACAGAATTTTGAGGACTGAACACTTTATTTTCACTGTCTTAGTCTCAAAAATAGTATAATAAGGGAAAGATTCAATCAGCCCATTTTCCCTTTGCAATTCTTTGTATGTAATTTTCTTCTAGGTAATTTTTCTTTCTGGGAATAATTAGAAAGAAGTCTAGCTATAGCCTGTGAAAATACAGCATTTTTCTTAGCATCCACTCAAGATTACAAAGAGACAGAAAGCCCTTTGTCTGCAAGGAATAGGGGAAAAAGGAATTAAGACCAGAAGTCTGAGTACTATTTCTTCCTGCAAGCTCTTTCTTTGACTACTCTTTGACATTTTGTGCAATCTCAGATCCTGACACCTTTGCCCCAGCCATCCCTCTAAATAGATGCATCTCTTTTCTCTATAAAAAAAATCAAACAATAAATTATTATTCCTCTACAGAATGCAAATGTTCAGTACATGGCTGAGCTCCTATCTTATCCTATCCTACTGCTGGAACTCATATTTTAAAGGCTGGTATGTGCTTAGACGTAAGATCCCATGTTAGCCTTAGGTCTATTAATTATTGACCTGACCTAAAGTTATTAAGTCAGTAGGAACCTTCTAATGGGTTCCAGAAGACTTTGGGTCAGGATTTTTGTGCATATTAAGTCCAGTGATGCATTAAGACACCCCTTAAATTTTTCTTTGGACATTGACACTTGAAAAGGTCAGACTGAAAGAACCTTTTAACTGATGATTAAGAGGAAGCAGAGATAAAATAATAAATTATCTCACAAAAAGCCCTCAGTATCCTTTAATGTATTCAAAGTAAGATATTTACTTTCTCCAAGGATGGCAAATGGAGACATAAAATACCTTTTAAGACTTGGGTTATGCCTCTATGAATGTTTGGAGAGTGTGATTATTGTCGAGTTTTCTAAGTAGAAAACCTTGAAACTAATACTTTTTAGCTTCAATGATTTTTGGAAAAGAACAGTTCCATCTTTCTGCTAGTACTTTTCTCTGACATGTTTAAGGAGTGAGCATGGCCAAGAAAATTAGAAAATAAAATAGGTCAATTAGGATACTCTGTATTCACTGCTCTATGAGAACAGCAAGAAAAAAGACAAAGCAGCTCTCAATACTTGGAGAAAGATTGTTTAATATTTAAAATGCACTGGTGTAGCTGCTGTTCAGTCGTGACCCCCCATTTCAATTTTCATCACTCAGTATATTTACATACCATTTTTAATTCTGTGAACTCTAGAAGTTTATTTTTTCATGTGACACTAGGACATGCAGTTACTGGATCCCGAGCAGTATGGTGTGTAAAAGGATGCATAACTAAGTGAAAAAAAATGGTTTGTCTTTAAAAAGGCATCAACAATCACAAGAGAAATTATGAGATTCGTTCCTGTTCCCTAGGAGAACAGGAAAATCTCCCTCCTGTGTTTGTACTGAGTAAAGATGTCTTTCTTATAAAAAAGAAGCAAATCAAAGCGGATGGACTCTGCAAATAGAAATGTCACTGTTCAAGACTAACCAGATAAAACTATACTCCTGTTTTAGTTCATGTTGCTACACAAAGGAGAGTGAAATGGCATGTCTGTGTAGTTAGTTTGCACTTATTAACTACTCCTTCAGTTTCATGGATAACAAGAGTGATTTTGCTGTTAGAGGCAACACTTTATTTTCAGCCTCAGGCTGGTGGATACTTGGAAAAGAAATGCTAACAAAGAAGTGAAAGTAGCCTTAAAATTTTTGGTAGCCACTAAAACCAAATTTAATTACCTTTTTACATTTCTGTAATATAGTTGCCAATATTGCTGCAGAAAGGGTGACCTCTGGAGTGCTAAAATAGCCATGATGAGTTTCAACAAATAAACTCTACTTGTTAATCAAGCATGGCCTCTAGGTCAGGCTGAAGATTGTTGTGGTGCTATGGGAACAGTGGATTATCAGTGATGGCTCTGGGAGGAGCAATTACCAAAATGCATAACAGAGTTGTAAAGCTCTGAGAAGTGTGTGCATTTTCTTGCATGGAGGTGCAAGAACCAGTTCAAGGCTTGATGGTGCCAAATGCTGCATCTCTGGGAGGAAATCTTTGTCAGATGCAATACAGTGACTCTTGACAACTGGAAAGAATAACAACATAAAGAGTGTTCTGAAATATTCTATCAGTTGCACTCCAAAAGATAGCTGGGCTGAGGTAGAAACTGCTTTGGCCAGACTTTTGGATAGTTAACATGATACAGAGCCAGAGGCTGTCCTTGACTGAGGTAAACAATGGGCAATGTATACACTGGCTTGTAATTTCAGCAGATGCTGCAGTTTACAACTACAATCAAGGAGAGGGGAATTTATTGTACCTTCAGTCAGCAAGAACTGCCTGCTTTCTATTTGGAAAGGAGTGGTGTCAAAGTGGCAAACTTCCCCCAGCAATTTGTGGCCGATTATTCACTTCGGGTAAGAGACAAGAATTTCTAAAACAAAGAAAAAGAAAAACTGTATGCTGTGGACAAGGGAAACTCAAGACCCAAAATCTAGGAGGTAAAAACTGATGATAAACACTTAGGCAGATCAGGTTATATCTAAATAATGCAGGTAAATTTACAATCTGTCATTTCATAATATCATAAAAATTGAACTGAAAAAGAGATTCCTGAAGGTTTCTTTGCTGGTTAATCCAAAAATAACTTCATACCTCAGAATGCCATAAAGTTCTTGCCACAGGGAAGTAACAGGAAATCAAAGTATAGAAGATGGAACACACTGCCATGAAATGAAATTTGAGATATTAAACAATTCTATGATGGAAATAAACAAAGACAAAAAATGAAATAAACAAAGACAAAAAATAAAATAAGAAGAAAGTACATAGAGGGAATAAAACTTAGGGACTCTCACAATATACATAAAAACTCAGCTGACCAAAAATGAAAGAAAGAAAACAAAGATGAAAAAATTCCTGAGAATTAAGAATTGCACTTGTAAATAAATTGTGGCTATGCCTGGGTACAGCTGCAGAATTATTCATCTGTTCCAGAGGTCATTTTCTGCAGTTCTCATTCATGTGAGCCCTGTTCATTCCCCATGTGACAATACACAGGTTGCATATGCAAAGGAGATCTCTCTCTCAGCTGTGTCTCATGCTACTAAGCCTTGAATTTGTCCTTGTATATCACCAGAAAATGTGCCTCACAATTTCTGAATACCCCATTAGTTATTTTGACTAAAACTTCTCAGAGTACCTATGTTCACCATAATTGATAGTCCCTGACATATCTCTTTTGAAGTTAGTGCAGTCAGATGAGACATTTAATTGGAAAAAAAAGTGTCTTTTTGGATCTCCACTGGTTTATGGCTCAAGAAAGGTGACTTTATACACTGACCTATACATTAGAAAAATGAAAGTCGAAAGGATAATTTTGACAGTGTAAAAATGCCTTTTGTTACAGATGGTCAAGGCAAAGTTGGCTTTTACTGAACATTTGTACTATAGAAATTGAGTCATTTGTCATCAAAGTGACTAAGTTTCAGCCTTTTCCTGTTAACCAGACCAAATATAAAATGAAATATTTTACTAGAAAGGTTAATATGAGAAAAAATCATCTGACTTGCTAAGTTATTCACCCTTTATTCACCCTTTATTCAGTGGGTCTTTCAAGCATTAGGTGGGCTGCAATTGATGATAAGTATTTTGTTCAGTCACCAGGTAAAAATAATAGATGAAGCTTCAGCTTAGTAAGTACAGGATGGAACATGGACAGCTTATGGAGTTGCTCAAAAACACATCCTGAGGCATATCAGATGATCCTGTCAGAGGATTACCTCTCCAAAAGAAACATGACATCCAGCTCAGCTAGGCAACTGGGTGCTTACAAATGTCACGTCATATGGACAGATGGCCACCAGGTGACATGCACTTCACACAGCTGTCCTTACCTGTGATACAGATGCGTCAATGACAGCAATATGACTAGGGAAGAAATGAACATCTGGTCAGATGAGATACCTCCCACTGCTGAATGACATCCATATTTTGATTTAAGATAGGAAACCCTGTGCTAAAGGGAGAGAATGTGCATATACCAACACTATATTTACACTATTGCTCCTATTTCATATAAGCAGTGACTAAGAGTGTATTATTTCAGAGCCTAAGCCAGTGAAGGTCTCCTTACTGCAAACTGCAGTTCACATCTAAGCACAAATCACTAACCAGCTGAGGTCAGTATGGTGGGGTTGGATCCATGAAGTTTAATAGCAGGCAACCTTGTTTTTGACATGTATTTCTGATGTTAGCAGCAGTCAGACAAATGGAGTTCATTTGTTCTCACCAAAGCTAATAGAGCTGCACAGTAGGACCTAGAAACATAATTAGGAACATTGTCTCTTTTCTGGTGAATGCAAGAGCTTTTCTCTTTAACTGAATCTCTATTTATTTCTCTGTCTCAGAGCCAGAATTTTTACTGGAGTATCTACTCATATGGTTGGGCACAGCACCTACTTATAGCAGGTTGTGGCTGCATGTACTTAGTCATATAGCTCTTCAGCATGCAGAAACTGTGCATACGTAACGTCACCATTTCTGTTTGCATAAATCTGTGGGCATTTCTAATGGGTTTATCCTCCAATTGTTCTGGAAATTAAGTCACACAAGGCCAAGTGTGTTGTCCTAACAGTGGGCTATATTTGCTCACACAACATAAAGGGGGTCAGGAGGGCCTTTGTTGTAAAAGACTTGGCACAGGGTCTGGTAAAACATCTAAATGGTTATCATGTATTCATTTTTTACTTCCCATGAAGGGGAGTCTTTTCAGCCTGTACAAAAAGCCAGTTTAAAAAATCACCAACCAACCAAACAAACAAAAGCAAAAAACCACCAGAAAGCTAGTATTATGTTGATGCTGAACTTTAAATTCTAGTTCAAAAAAATAGCTCAATGTTTTGAGGGTTGTCACAGAGCCAATGTGAGGGGCCATGGAGTTGTCCTTCCATATTCTGCATGCAGCCTTCAAACACCAAGGCAGTGATGGTGTACTTTCTCTAGCAGGAGAATACAGGACAAGATTAACATATTCCTTTCTGCTTTTTTCCTTTGGATAGGAACAGTAAAGTAGGCAGCATTCTGAAGTTATGGGAAACAGTGAGTCCATGCTGCATGTAAGAAAGTAGTGTCACTAAGCTAAATGTGAAATCTTGTGCAGGGGGAATGCAATATTTATGTATAGGGTCTCTAAGTTGATTTTACCAACTTGCATGTACTGAGGCTCAGAGTTCATTCACTCAGTCTCACATCCACACGACCACAAATATCAGGATGTGTGTGTGCCTAAGATGTCTGTCCAGGAACCTGTGTAGGAGTTGCTGTGTCCCTATTACATTGCTGATGTCCTTTTGACTGGCAAAAGGGACAGATCTTTTGCACCCTTTAGGAATTGTTAAAGGATAGTCCTTTGCCTTAGAATCTTGCTTGTTTCAATCTCTACAAACTGCAAGCAGTCACATCTTATTATCTGCTCTTCCTTGTCTGTTGTGTCTGTTTCCCTAGTGGACTCATAAGGCAAGCATATGTGATTTGCTGCGACCTGGTTGCAATCATCCAGTTGACAAGTCATCTGTGTTGTGGCCAAGACCTTCAGATCTTGGCAGACACAATATATGCCTCACTTTTGCTTCTGGGAAAGGTTTTCTGGGCACAGTGTCCTGTGAATGGTGTCCTTCGTTATCAGTATAAGTGATTCTCCTAAACCTTGTTCTACTGTTTCTGGTGCTCTCATGCATATGTTTTCATTCATTGTTCATTTATACCATTCATTAATTTCTATTACAAAACTGCAACCTGATCTTACTATTTTTGCCAAATATTTTCTGTTCAGGGTTTTTACATTTTCATCTCCATTTCACTACAATATTTGTAAATAGTGAGTTTCTTCTTTTCTACTTGATTGCAAATACAATACAAAAATATTTTGTTTTCACCAATTCTCTCCCAAATGCCAATACTAATATGTATTCTTCTCTGCTATGACTCAGTCAGGATACTGAGAAACAGGCAAAACTCCGTCATGTCTGAAAGTCATGTTAGCATTCCAATAAAAACATTGACTCCATCTACAATGTAATCAGCAACCTTGAACAAGCATTGGTGCCAGATGGTCAGATATCAAATTAGTACTTCAACTAGATATGTTAGAAAGTAGAAACGATTCAATAAGAGTATTTAGAAGAGATTTGCAATGTAAGGTTTTGATAGCTGGTTTTGGCCCCCTTGGCCTTACCTCCCTTCTTCCCCAGACTGAATGATAAGATTCAAACCATATGAATTAAAAAAAAAAAAAAAAAAAAAAAAAAAGCAGGTACTGAAAATGAAGCAAAAAAAAACCAAAACAGAAAACTCCACTCAGCTGTCTAAATACTCTATCTACACGTCAATAGATACTCTCATAGATACTCTCATATAGTCACAATGTCATTGCACTTTCCCTTTTTCATGCAAAGTGTCTGTTATAAAATAACCTACTGAAGTATCTTACAGTGAAATTCATTATCACATTTTAGACCTGCTTGGTGATGAAACTCCACTGTCAATATGCTAGACAAAGAGCAAAATTCAAGGACACATTTGCAAACAGTAATACTGGAAAACTGGCAGTGAAATAGTTCTCTTTCAATCAGTGCTTCTAAGAACAGCCTGATTTTCCAGCCAAGTTTGTGCTGGCCTTTATCCACCTGTCTGCAGCTCTTCACTGAGGTTGCAGAAGAAATTCATTCTTGGCAGAAAGAGGAGCTGCAAACCAACTATATAGCATCTCTTGTCCCTCTCCATGTAGAAACTACCTTATCCACAACATGCACAATAAAAAAAAAAGATACAAGGATGAATGAAGGCCAGAAACAGAATATATGACGTTCTGTTCACACTGGATCCACTTCAGCAACTTTTTACATTGACATTACAGTCATTACAATGACTGCCACTTCAGGACTCTATTTTCTTCAGAAGCAGGAGAAAATGGGAAAGAAACTTTTCTTCATTTTGTGAAACAGAAGAAGAAAAGTTCTCTTGCGTCACTGATCCTTTAAACTCCATAAAAGTTGAGAGAAAGTGTTAACTGCAAATTTATCTTGTGACAATGTCATATTTTTTTAATAATGAAGGTAATTGTTCTCAGACTGTCTTTCAGTTACAACTAGTTTTATATTTGGCTGACTCATTTTGCTTGCAATTAAATAAGATGTGTGTGTATGTGGTGATCTTTGAAGATGAATGCTGAATATTATGAATTCTTTTGTTTGTATTATATTTTTGCAGTTCAGACGTGTTAAGCTAAATAGACTTAGCCTTGTTCTCTGACTTATTTTTCTTTGGTTTTTAGTCATTCTGGTATCTCCTGGATATCAGGAGATCTCCCTTTTCAGTAGGCTAAGCACTGATAGAAATACAAAATCTTGTGGTTCTTAGGAGAAAAAAAAATCAGCTCTTTAATTGAGAAACAGGTAGTGGGCCAAGCCTTGCTTTGTATCCTGTCAAATGTTTAGTCCTGGTGTTCAGAGGGATAGAGGGCTCCCAGCATGGTTTGATTCTTTGGCATTTGGACTTACTCAACCAGCAAAGTTAATCCTCTCTGTTTTGGAAACCCTGCAGAAGAGTTTCCCAGCCTCCAGAGCAGTGCCAAGTCCTACATTCTCCTGTGCCTTAACAGATCAGTTCTAATGCTCCAAGCACATGGATTATCACATTGTTTCCTTCTGGAACATGTCTTGGAGGAACTAAATAAAATAAAATCCTGAATTTGAAGTTCCAGAGGAAACAATTATTTACTGGTCAGTTAAATAAAACATGTACTTCAGTCAAAAAACTCCGGTTCACAATTCCTTGTCTCAGTTCCTTTTTGGTCTTGAGTGTTTTGATTATTGTGAACATCTGGATTTTAGTGACCCTTTTCTTGACCTCATTCCTCCATCCAACTCCCTTTTCTGTAAATGCTTAAGTACTTGCATCAAGCTCCCTTAAAGTTCAGTTGACTTTGGAAATCCAAAGTTCTCTTCCACATCAGAAAATATTCCCACTGTCTTTTGATGTTCTGTTTTGTTCTTTTAAAAGGAAGAATTAGCAGCAGCATCCTTGCTCTCAATTTTGTATTATTTGCAACTCAAATTACTTTCAGTTTTACTGCTCAATCACTGTGCTCTTCATCCTCAATTATTTTAAACCTCTTGACAATTAAATCTGAGAGATACCCTTCAAAGCAACTCATACGAAGAAATGGGGACCTCCAATATGCACAAACATGTAGAATTTATGTAGTGTTTGTCCTATGGCCTAATTTTATATCAATGATTCATCTACATGACAATCATTTATCAGTCTTATGGCTCTCCCTTGACATCTTCCTTGGATCTATTTGAAAAAAGAGTACATTCTTAATATCTATGTCTTTATCAAATTTTCATCATATTATCTTAGAAAGCTTTATTCTGTTTTGCATTTAATTAGCTAGAGATTATATTATTTTCTGATTTCCTTGTTTCTCCATGACTTTGAGGGATCCTTTGATGCTAATAACTTTCCTTTGCCTTCTTGTTAACAAAGCCATCAGTTTTCACATAACCGATTTTGATACCTTGTATGTGTTTGCTCTGGACTGCTAAAGTGGTGTTTTTACCCTCTCCATAAGGTAACTGAAGTTTTTTGTTCTTTCATCTACTTAGTTTTCCATTACCAGAAGTCCTCAGTTTATGTAGATTCCTTTTTTTGAATTAAGCATTACTGTAGAACATTTTTGGGCTTTTTTGCTTGTTTGTTTGTTTCTTTCTGCAGAAATAGTTGATCTAAACCAGTTAGGTCACTCTTACTGAGAGATTTTTGGACAGTGGATATCTGTGCACACACACACAGGGTCCCCTTTTATCTTTTCTGCTGCCTATATATTCTGTGGTGCTCCAGATTTCCAAAGAAGTACTTCTAAGGGAGTTGCTGTTTTTTGTTCTTTCTCTGTCATTGCTGATATCAGCAGTTTTTTGAAAAGCCACATTATCAAAATGATGGTAGAGAGAATGTCTGGCATAATTAAATTGCTTATAACAAGTTTTCCCATTCTTTTTTTTCACTTGATAATGCTGCTTTTCGGAACTATTCACTGTAACAGAGAGAGGAAAACCAGCCTGCAGAAAAAAACAGACCAGACTCATTGTGTTTCTTCACAGATGACCAGAATGATTATTCACTTTGAAGTCATGCAAGTGAAAAATGTAAAGCTTGCTTAAATGTACTTATTAGATTGGATTCTTTAATGGCCTCTTTCCTGGGGGTAATTGGTCCTTCTGGGAATGGTATTTCTTGCATTTTCCACTTGTTTTTTCCTTTCATCCTGAGGATCTAGTCTCCAGTTCCACTGATATTTACTCTGACTTGGTTTAGTTGTTGGTTTTAACTATCCTATGCAGAAAACAGTGGTATTGCTAATGGTTCGGACTTAGGAATTCTGGATTTTCTTATTAGGTCTCTAGCTTGTTTATATTATACATTTTTTGTTCAACAGTTATGTGCATTTACTCACCCACCCACTAAAGAGCAGAAGTCATAATCCTGTAACTGACAATGTGAGATTAAGTCTATAAAGCTCTTTTCACATTTTGTATGAGCATCTAGAATATCTTCAAGGACACTGTAAATTGTATTGACTAGAAGAGGAGAATTTGAAGAACTGTAACAACCTCATGTGGGATACTTCTAGTTCTCTGGTGTTAGATAAACTTGGACGACAGCAGTAGCCTGCATGTCCATCTGTCTCAAATGTCCAGAAGAAACTTAATCCTTGTTTTTAAATGCAGACTTTATCAAGCTTACATCTCACTATCTTTGTACAAGACTGCTGGAAGTGATTTTGGTAAGGTCAATTGTGGAGACAATTTTATCCTTTGAAGATGATTATCTCAGAAAAGCATCAAAGGGTCCGTGTAGATTTTGTAATAGTATCAAAAGACAGGCTGGTCTTGGAAAGGGACCATTGTTTGATGCCAACAGGCAGCTACCAGCTCACTAACAAAAACTGGCTGCTGGCCACTTCTACACTGGCATCTCTCTGCTGGAAAAACTGGGAGCTGACCCGTGTGCCACCAGGTGGAAGCTTGGTAGACAGGGGATTTCAAGAGTCTGAGTTGCAGAATTTGTAACAAGAAAAAATAATGATGACATAAAAGCAACTCAATCAAATGTGAGAAATGAAAAGTTAATGACAAGATAAGTTCAATGCAGTCAAATGTGTTGCATACATCTTGTTACAGGTCACGGTCCTGAACATCACTTTTAAAAACTGTGATTTGATGCTTGTTAATTGTATTTGTTTAACATCAATGAGCCCCACCTGCAGATGGGCTACCAGTGGTCCCAGCAGTGCGTTGTCAGGGTGGCAGCACCCAGTTGCTCTAGGCCCAGCTGACCCATTAGATTTCCACTGTTTAAAGCATGATCTGCCTCTTCATGTGAGCAGGTCCAAATAGCAGCTCTTGAAAAATGGGCCATACTATTTCTAAGAGCAATCCAAATAAGGAAATAACCTTGAGTAAAAGAGAAGAGGAAAATATGCTTACTGTGGCTGGAACCTCTGGTTTGCTAGTCCCGTTACCTCTAGAAAATATTGGTGAACAGAACCATAACATGGCTTTTTGATGGCCAAAACCTGTCCCTCTGTGACCACCTCTTTCCACCCATCATTATCTCCTGCTCTCCCTGCAGCTGCAGCCCTCACCTCACTGTGAAGCTGCCGAAGCTGTCAAAGCTCAGAGATGTTAATCACATTATATATCTCCTTTAGAAAGGCACAGGCTCATCTTTCTCTGCCTGTACTGCAGCACTGCAGGTATATTTAGGCTATCTATTCCCTGTGAAATCTCTAGGAACTTCATTCCAATAAAATGCTAAATATGCTGATAATTGTATGCTATAGAAATGGAGTCTTTGTTAATAAGAGTGAACATACATCTTGTCACTGCTATAAGTTTGAGGGTAACATTACAGCAGTTAAATACATTACTTGAAAAAAGCAGCATTTTATGTAGTAAAAAGAAGGTAAAAATAAACTTCTTTTGAATTTCCTAATGAAATAGTGTAGGAAATACCAGGGAAAAATCTTGGCAGTTTTCCCTGTTATTCTGTTCTTACACATTTGGAAATGAAATAGAATCTCATTGTACCCCATGCCCATGGAATCTTATGTTTTAGTGTCAGATGTTGTAGAACTGACACTAAGGTCATGAAAGGTTCAGATAGGACAAGCTGTTGTTCCAAAATATGTTTACTTTAAATATCCTTACTTTTCTCCTTAGATTAATAGTTTTATGATTACTGAAAAGATGCAAACTACTCCAATATCTAAAGAACTTTGGTGAAATATCTTGCTGGCTTTAGGCACTAGGAGGTATGTAAGAGTATTTCATACTTATCTAAAGCAAAAAAAGAAAGAACAACTCTAAATTGTCTCATATGTTATGAAGACACAGGTTTGATTTTGAAGAGCTTAGAGTATTTCAGACTCAAGATTTGTGGAAATAGGTAGGCATGGATGAGATAGCACTTACAATTTACAATCCCATTTTCAGGGGCTTAAAACCACCATGAAAAGTACTGTTTAGAAGATGCTGGAATAGTTTGTGCTTTTTCTTTCTTTGAAAAAGAGCTCCTTGATAGATTTCTGTTAGTTCCTTTCAGCTGTTCTTAGCTAACTCAGATGGCAACATTAAAACCAATTTTCTGTGACTGACTCAATCTTTGAACTCAAAACCAAACTAGATATTTGAGATTGAAAGTTCTGTGCTAATGACATTAAAAATGCTGCCTACGGAGAAAGTCCTTGTTCTATATACAAGGAGGAGACCCCATCTGATTGGCTAATCCATAGCTTGGGGAAAAAAAAAAAAAAAGAAAAAAAGAAGTTTGAGGATGCCTGGTACACATATACCACTCAGATCCACTGGGGCAGTTCATGTGGTTTTTCTACTTTTGCTGTCTTTTCAGAACTGACTGTAATAAACACAAACCTTCATCACAATTTGCCTGAAGCCTGGTGGAGACAGAGCAGCTAACTGTGGAGAACCAAAACCATGGAAAAAAATACACTTCAAAAACAGTTAACCAGAATGTGTTTCAGAATGGCACCTATGAAAACACCATACCTACGTCAACGATGGGCAAAGGATGTACTGTCTAGACAGATTAAAGAAGTGTGAGAGAATATAAGTTTTCTTCAGTGCTGGGACTGGAACTGGATCAGCTTTGTGGAGGCTGAGCATGGCCCATACTTGGGGCAGATGACACCTGGGCTCTGTGGAGAATTCGAGGCCACTGGCCTTTCACCATGCAGAGCACCACAGCATCCCTTCCCTTGCAGAGCAGAGAGGAAATACAGAGAGAAGACTGCAATGTTCCATGCACATGCCTGTCCTGCTAGGGGCTGCTGTGGTGGCTGCTACTTTTTTGTACAGAATCTAAATTGCAATCACTTTGCAAACTGAATTTTAGCTTCCTCACTTAGCATACAATTCACACATTAAGTAATATGCATTTAATATATATACTCTTGCATTTAATATTTGTTAGTTTCTCTCATTTAATTTTTTTAGATAAAATCTTAGATTATATAATCTGTCTAATTACTGTATGATGCTCAGGGATTCAAATGATTTTTGCAATAATTTATTCTTGCTGATATGTAAATTGGCAGCATCTGATCTTCAGGCTTCTTTAGAACAATAGATTCATTATGGGAGGCCAGGATGCACACTGCACTGTGTCTTGTTGCTCAGTTTCACAATTATTGTATAGTGGACTGCAAAACTCAAAGCATTAACTTTTAATTTAAAGCAGGCTGAGTTTCAGAAACTGGGTTTGCAAAGTTATTTAAGCATTTCATGAGTGGGTGCCCTCCCTGCCTTTGTGTTAATAAGTACCTCAAAAAATCACTGATTTTTTCATAGAGCATAGAGAGTATTTATTTAATGTTTGTATGTTTGATACAGAGAGTGGATCCTCCTCAGACCATGACCTTTCTGCTGGTTCTTCAGACTTCAGTCTTGTAGCAAAGCTAGGTTTGGCTGGTGAAATAAATTAGGAAAATAGCGTACAGTCACTGAATTTTTCAAGTTGAGAAACTGATTTAACTCACAAACTAAAACATTTGTTTGGAAACATCATTGTCCTCATCAAGATATATTGCAGAGAGGTGACCTGTTAGATCAATGGAACAACAGAATAGGTACAGTTTGGATGAAATCTGAAGAAAATACTCTTTTCACACAGATTATTTCCACATAGTTACAAAATAGGGAAAACAAAAACAAAGGTCTTAGCTGCCAAAATGGAAAGAGAAATATACAAGCTTTTCCAGAATGAGGTTTTAACTCCTGGACTGTTTCCCCTTCTGTAGCCTTCAGATGCCAACACCAAAGTTTGTACATGAAACAGCCAGGAATGCTGGCAAATGGGCATTGGGGGGGCTGATTTCAGTCACAGTGGTTTGGATAACCCATCTTAACTTTCTCTTTAGTCAGTAAGCATGAAATCTTAAGTTTAATAAGCAATTTGACTCTTGTTTTGCAGTCATAGCATTCTTTCTATATTCCTAGGAAATCCTGGAGTTCTATTTATGATTGGAATACCCACGTATATGTGTCAGCTGGAGATTTGTCACAATTACATTTGCAGGAAGGGACAAAAAGCTGAAGGTAAGAATATCCAGAATGGCCAATACTCAAGGGAAAGGTAATCCACCTGCTACTGAGACTTGGGGCTGTGTAATAATACCATCCCTGGGAAAACAGAGGCAGATGAAAGAGAGAATCAGGATAATCCTCTTGACTGTGAAGAGACCTTGATCGTGTACCACAAGTGCCCCAAACAGCATAAGATGTTCTTTATTCTTGGTTAATGCTTAAAGGCTTAGAAGTGCAACACTGCTATGAGTGTGATTCAGAAGGACAAATTCTGATCACTAACATATCTCAATATTTTCTCTCTTGCTTCAGAGTCAACACATTTTTTTGCTCAAAATATTGACAAATACGTTGCTTTGAGAGACAGTAACAATAACCAAAAGTGTTTGACTGAATCTAGGAGCTCAAGACTTTTAGCATAGTGCAAAAACTTTACCTTGCTTCATGTGGGCTGTAACACTCGTGTGTTTGACACTGTAACATCTCTGGAAAAACACACTCTTGGTAGTGTAAGGGTGGGAGGACTCCTGCATGTACAATTGTTTTTAATGCCTAATTTCCATTTCCAGGGAATCTTGGCACTAGCAAAAGTATAGCTTATTTGGGAACCAAATGCAGCAGTTTTAAAAAAATTTCTACAGGCACTAATTTCTAGAAGTGTTCTTCTTTGGAAAAGTCAAGTAACAGATTAGTTGGGGCATTTTACTAAAAGAACAGAAGTAGCTATGCTGATCCTTAGATGCTCTTGGCCAGGAGGCTGCTTTAGATTTCCTGTGATGTTATTGTTTCTTGGGAGCAGTCCCTGCTCTCATCCTCTACAGAGAAATAAAGATGTTGATATTTGCTGTGGTATCCCAGGAGGAAGTGATTTCAGAAATTCCCTGGAACCTGCTTGTATTTCAGCAATTGTTTAAGGAATTAAAAAAGTAAAAAATATTTTTAACAAATATTTCCTTAAAAAAACCCCACACAAGTAACAGCCAAGTAACCCCTTTGCACTGTAGTTCCCTCAGTGCTGCCATGCTACTGCTGGTGTTCACAGATGCCCCTGGAGAGGGCTGTAAGAGATGCCCCCCAAGGTGTGCTGTCCAGAAAGTACATAACCACCTGAATCTGTACTACTTAATAAGAAATTCTCTCACCAGTTTTTAAATTCCCTCTCTTGGAGCTCTTGGTAGAAAGAAGCTGACTGGCCCTAGGTTAGTATCCTAACCGACACATAACATGTCAGTCTTCTCTTTTCTTCTCAGCTGGAGTAGTTCATTATTTATACAAAGTGTGGAGATAATCTGGTCTCAGGACAAAAGACTGAATTTGAACATAAAGTTTCAAAGGTTTGAGAGAGGGTCTTTATCTTGGTAGCGACATCCTGTAATTCCTGTGAAACAAGACATTCTGAGGAGGATCTCAATTTCTTATCAAAAGGGCCTTCTCTTCTTCCCAGAAAGGACTTGAGTTGGTGATGGTTGAGCAGCAACAGGCATATCCTACAGGCTTGGGATTGGTGGGTACCTACCTTCCAGAGACACAGTTTGCCATTTTGCTCCTGAACAAGCTTGCTTGGCAACTTCAGTGTTTCTTTCTCAGCACACTGGCTTCTGTATATCCTTTCCTTTCATTGCAAATGTATTGCTCCCTGTTGCCCAAGGCATTTGGGCACCTATCCTGAACTCCAATAAGCCCCAGGACAGTAGATCTACTAGTGTCAAGCATCTCCCTCTGTCATGCAAAGAAGCGAAACTGAAGTTTCTTGCAGAGTAATTTACTACAGAACAGAAAAAAAATTCCTGATTAAGTTGCTCAGCATCTTCTTGAATCTGGGAGAATGATAACAAATTATAAGTCTGCCTTCCCCCTCAGGTACACTATGTAAGTAGAGAATCTGCAATAGATAGCTGTAGATTAATAAGGTTCATCTGGAACACCTAAGAGAGGATTTTCCCTTGGGGAATGTGATTAGGCTTTGTATACTTGCAGTACAGCCAAGCCATAGCAATTTACTTTCCTAGTAGCCACAAAATCTAATATTGGCAATATTAATCTGTGGTAGCTAGTTAGGCCAGATGTAGAAGTATGTATACATCTGTACAATTATTCTTCCCAAAACTAAAAAATATTTTTCAACTCATTCCGTTTGTTTGTCCTTCTATAAGTCTTATTACCATTATTTGCACTTTCCACATAAATGCAGACAATGCCATCTTCACAGTAAGGTGCTGCTGCTGTTGTCTTTTACACTACTTCCTGATATTTGAGAAAGTTTGTTATGCAGATATTCAAATAGCAGCACAGTTGTGTGATTTAACACCACTGGATGATATTTCAAGCTGCAGAACATTTTACACTTATTTAGTGGTATAATTTTCAAGGTGATTTCATTCATTTTTCTCCTGTATTCCCATAGCAACTATAGCCAGAAATGCCTTTTTACCATTTGGGGAGGCTAAAAGGCTAGAACTTTTTTCCTAAAATGCAACACAACATAGTGGGGTTGACAGTGACGTCTTTTGTCACAGGAAGAGGTTATAACTGCCAGGACCAAGCTTGCAGGCTGCCAGGGAACTGTAGCTGATTGTAAATGCAGTGGTTTGTCAGAACAAAGATGAAAAACATTATACTAATCTCTAGATTATACGTTGGCCACCCATTGCAGCCTGGTTTTAATTCCATGCGCTGCTCCTTATCTCTGGGGCCTTAAGATTTGGCTGACTCAGAGAACATCTGTTTTCTGTCTGCTAGCACGAAGTCTGCAGCTGATGAATTTTTAGACTTTTCAGTTCCAGTCTGAAAGATGAAGGGGACAGGGGCACAATGTACCAATTACTTCTTCACATTTCCTAAGTTCATCTTTCTTCCCAGTTACAGAATATGGCAAGAAAAACTCTTACAAATGCAGCCAAAAGAGCTTTTTTCATTACTTTGCTATCAAAGAAGCAACATGTTCACATGTTGTCACTTGTGAACATATTATATATGCTTTATCAAGAGGTCTGCTAGATACGATGTGAAGAGTTTTTAAATGACTCTAATAATAAGGAAGCAGAGATGGAAAAGAAACATGTGCCTGCACTTCAGCTGAAGACCCAATAAAGCCTAGTAGTGACATATGTCTGATGCATTTATGCCATCCAGCAGCTCTTTTACTTCATAAAAAAGTTACAAACTGGACACAGCAGAAGCATAACTGTACTTTGAGATTTGTTTGGCCAGGGCACACAATATGCCTTGAAAGCCTTACAAATACCATTATTTTTTCTGCAAGGAATAATAGATACTAATGCAGTTGTATCCTTTCTACATTTCAGCCTCAGTCATTAAATTATTATAAATATGGTTGATTTTGTTCAAACCTGTAATCATAGGGAAAATAGTGAATTTAATAAAATGAAGGACATTTGTTTAAATTGTTGCAGCAGCAAAGCCTTAAAGGTCAAGAGGCTGTTTATTACATCTCTTTCTTCAGGTCTTTCTCTTTAGGTGTTTTCAGATACTCTATGTATGCATGAATCCTTATTTAGCATGGTTTGTTGCATACAAATACAAACATATGCTAAAAATATAAACAGCAGCAACCAAAGAGGCAAAGAAGTAAAGACTGATAAGCAGACAGATAAAAGCTCACATTTGTGTTGAACCCGCATCCACCCTACAAGTTGAAACATTAATATGCAGAAGAGAGAAGGCTTTGTGTCAGAAATAAAGCAACCTGTCCACCCATGACAGATTCTTTTCTATAGGCTGTGCTGAAATCAACTGAGATTACAGCAGGGGTTAACCCTTTCCTTCCAGGCATCTTTAAAAGTGAGTGAACAATCTGAAACTTAACCTAGCCACAATGGTGGAAATCTTCATGGATGTCTTGTTAGAAGATGATAGTTCATAAGTCTAGGCTCAAGACAGATGATTTTCAATTCTTGTGCAATTCTCTCTATATGTTTTAGAGCAGGTTGATCTCCCCCTGAAACCAATCTTACCTGCACATGTTGGATGTTTCTTTCATCATGCTGAGATAAGGTCTGTGTCCTTGCCCAAAGATCTCAGAAGGTCTAAGTAAGGGAACAGCTGAGATGTGGAACCCTGCCAGCCTGGGCACTGAGCTGGGTACTGGACCAAAGAGGCCACTTCTGAACATTTCCACAAAAAAGGTTCTTTGTGGCTATGAAATTTTAATAATGATTTGGATAATACCTACAGATTTTTTAGTTCCCCTAGGTAGCCACAGAGCTACTGAGGACTCAGTTGCAAACCTGGTCTTGGTGCAATGTTTTCTGCTTCTTGGTGCCTGGCCTTGAAGAAGCCTAAAATTTATGGAGGAGTGAGTTTTATTATTAATTGTTGCCACTGTATCTCATGAAGCTGAACAGACTCATGCTGTATTCCCTTTAACTGGTAAGATCTGGTGCCAGTAAGGTTTAATTGTAACAGCTTTAGACAGACATAACATTTTTTATTTCATTTGGCTTGGATTAATCTCCCCTAACAAGCACTCAAAACAGCCCTTTTCCCTCTAAGTATGCTGGCTGCAGAGCCATTGTTTTGACTTATTATTGAGTCATTTTTCTTCTTAAGCAGAATGAAGACAAAGGAATACCTCATCAAGTTTTTACTGCTCTGCTGCCTTGAATTTATAATGAATGCTACTATAAATGGGCTATATGCTAAAGTCTTTCCTGCAAAAGGTCACCAATTTTACATCTAGTGCACAGAACCATTGAGGGATTTTTTTCTTTAAGTTTTTTTCATCTAAAAGCTTTTTAAAAATTACTAGTATTATTTCTAATTGTAATTAATTTACCATAATTAGAGAAATAATTCTTAGTGCTGTATTCCTTTGTGTCTTTAAATCACCAAAATTTCAATGTATAAACATCAAAATCTATTTAAAATCCAGTTGTTATTCTCCCATTTCTCCAGCTTTTTGAGGAACTTGTAATGCTTTTCCTCTCTGTTTTCTGTCATTTTGGACTGTAAATTATTCATGCTGAGAATTCTGGCTTATTATGACTGTGCAAGATAACAGGATGAAGATTCTTCTTGGGCTCACTGGATGTTAGTATAGTCAATTCTAAAATAACTGGGGGAAGACCACAAACGTAAGCTCTGCTGTGTAGATGCTCACTTTCTTTCATCCAGACCATGTGTTGCAGTTGAAGGTGAAAGAGGAGAAGAAAACGTTGGTACTTTTCTCACCCACATCCTCCCCTCCCTTTTCATCACAATTATGAGGGAGTTCAGTGTAGGAAGGGAAAACTGATGCTACTGGAGAAGAGAGCATCCAGTCAGACCTCTTGCTAAGCAAATAAGTTCTCTATATTCAAATCATGAAGTGCAATTAAACTAAAGTCTTTCTTTTCACAGGAGGTTTAACTGTTTCATGCTATGGGCAAAGAACAGGAAACTCCCCAGCTCCTGCCAGTACTTCAGTTTAAAATAGTTTTGTAGCGGGGAAGTATTCAGTTGCTCCCAGAAGGGGAATAACAGCATGTAATGCAGAAAAACAAGCCAAATCAAACCAAACCAAACCAAAACAAAAATATTCATTTTTCTGGCCACTTCTGTGACAGCATTATGTCAGCCCATCAGATATAACCAGTACAAATAAAACAAGACTTGTAATTCCAGGTCTTGCCAAAGCCGAACTTTTCTAATCTATGCTCAGTATCTGCACACAGAAGAACTAATGTTTTACAGAAACATGAGAAAAAAAAATTTTTCGCATTAGCATTTCCCAGTCTTCAGTTCAGTGAGCAAACACTTTATAAAAATAGAAACATTAACTCTACAGGTAGTATTTCATGATAAATTATTTAAATAGCATATCTACAGTTTCACTATTAACTATTACAATGGCAATGAACAAAATAATTTATAAAAATACAAGCAATGGTATACAAGATAACAGGAAAAAATATAACAAAAAATATAATGCAACATGCTGGTAGTCCTAGGTGAGGCCACTTGGTCGACAAGGGGGCGGCAGACAGTACTGAAAAGAGGGCTGCTATAAAGGGCTGCAGACAGCGGAACGCCCTTCTGCTGGCCACATATGGCCACCTCAGGTAAGGCCAATCGGTCAACAAGAGGGTGGCAGACAGCACTGCCGAGAGGGTTGTTATAAAGGGCTGCTGAAAGTGCCATGCCCTTCTGCTGGAAGTCTCAGGTGAGGCCAATCGGTCGACAAGGGGGCAGCAGCCAGTACTGCCGAGAGGGCTGTGATAAAGGGCTGCGGAGAGCGGCACGCCCTTCTGCTGGCAGTCCCAGGTGAGGCCAATCAGTCGACGAGGAGCAGCAGCCAGCACTGCCGAGAGGACTGTGATAAAGGACTGCGGAGAGCAGCACACCCTTCTGCTGGCAGTCCCAGGTGAGGTCGACAAGGGGGTGGCAGCCAGCACTGCCGAGAGGGCTGCTATAAAGGGCTGCAGAGAGTGGCATGCCCTTCTGCTGGCAGTCTCAGGTGAGGCCAATCGGTCGACAAGGAGCAGCAGCCAGCATTGCCGAGAGGACTGTGATAAAGGACTGCGGAGAGCGGCACGCCCTTCTGCTGGCAGTCTCAGGTGAGGCCAATGGGTCGACAAGAGGGTGGCAGCCAGCACTGCTGAGAGGGTTGTTATAAAGGGCTGCTGAAAGCGCCATGCCCTTCTGCTGGCTGTCTCAGGTGAGGCCAGTCGGTCCACACAGGCGCGGTAGCCAGCTCTGACGAGAGGGCTGTTATAAAGGGCTGCGGAGAGTAGCACGCCCTTCTGCTGGCCATCTCAGGTGAGGCCAATCGGTCGACAAGAGGGCGGCAGCCAGCACTGCCGAGAGGGTGTTATAAAGTGGTGCGGAGAGCGGCACGCCCTTCTTCTGGCTGTCTCAGGTGAGGCCAATAGCTCGACACGGGTGCAGTAGCCATCTCGGATGAGAGGGCTGTTATAAAAGGTGTCAGAAAGCGGCATGCCCTTCTGCTGGCCATCTCAGCTGAGGCCAATCGGTTGACAAGAGGGTGGCAGCCAGCACTGCTGAGAGGGTTGTTATAAAGGGCTGCAGAGAGTGGCACACCCTTCTGCTGGCTGCCTTAGGTGAGGCCAGTCGGTCCACACAGGCGCGGTAGCCAGCTCTGCCGAGAGGGCTTGTTATAAAGGACTGCGGAGAGCAGCATGCCCTTCTGCTGGCCATCTCAGGTGAGGCCAATCAGTCGACAAGAGGATGGCAGCCAGCACTGCCGAGAGGCCTGTTATAAAGGGCTGCAGAGAGCGGCATGCCCTTCTGCTGGCTGCCTTAGGTGAGGCCAATCGGTCGACACGGGTGCGGTAGCCATCTCGGACGATAGGGCTGTTATAAAAGCCGTCAGAAAGCGGCATGCCCTTCTGCTGGCTGTCTCAGGTGAGGCCAATCGCTCGACAAGGAGCAGCAGCCAGCATTGCCGAGAGGACTGTAATAAAGGACTGCGGAGAGCGGCACGCCCTTCTGCTGGCAGTCTCAGGTGAGGCCAATGGGTCGACAAGAGGGTGGCAGCCAGCACTGCTGAGAGGGTTGTTATAAAGGGCTGCTGAAAGCGGCATGCCCTTCTGCTGGCTGTCTCAGCTGAGGCCAGTCAGTCAACAAGGGGGCGGCAGCCAGAACTGCTGAGAGGGTGTTATAAAGGGCTGCAGAGAGTGGCACACCTTTCTGCTGTCAGTCTCAGATGAGGCCAATGGGTCGACAAGGGGGCGGCAGCTAGCACTGCTTAGAGGGCTGCTATAAAGTGGTGCGGAGAGCGGCACGCCCTTCTGCTGGCTGCCTTAGGTGAGGCCAATCAGTCGATAAGGGGGTGGCAGCTAGCACTGCCGAGAGGGCTGTTGTAAATGGCTGCAGAGAGCAGCATGCCCTTCTGCTGGCAGTTCCAGGTGAGGCCAACAGGTCGACAAGGGGGTGGCAGCTAGCACTGCCGAAAGGGCTGTTATAAAGGGCTGCTGAAAGCGGCATGCCCTTCTGCTGGCCGTCTCAGGTGAGGCCAATCGGTCAACATGGGTGCGGTAGCCATCTCGGACGAGAGGCTTGCTATAAAGGGGTGAGGAGAGCGGCACGCCCTTCTGCTGGCTGTCTTAGGTGAGGCCAATAGGTCGACACGGGTGCGGTAGCCATCTCGGACGAGAGGGCTGTTATAAAAGCCGTCAGAAAGCGGCACGCCCTTCTGCTGGCAGTCTCAGGTGAGGCCAATGGGTCGACAAGAGGGTGGCAGCCAGCACTGCTGAGAGGGTTGTTATAAAGGGCTGCTGAAAGCGCCATGCCCTTCTGCTGGCTGTCTCAGGTGAGGCCAGTCGGTCCACACAGGCGCGGTAGCCAGCTCTGACGAGAGGGCTGTTATAAAGGGCTGCGGAGAGTAGCACGCCCTTCTGCTGGCCATCTCAGGTAAGGCCAATCGGTCGACAAGGGGGAGGCAGCCAGCACTGCCGAGAGGGCTGTGATAAAGGGCTGCGGAGAGCGGCACGCCCTTCTGCTTGCAGTCTCAGGTGAGGCCAACAGGTCGACAAGGGGGTGGCAGATAGCACTGCTGAGAGGGTTGTTATAAAGTGCTGCGGAGAGCGGCACACGCTTCTGCTGGCTGTCTCAGGTGAGGCCAGTTGGTCCACACAGGCGTGGTAGCCAGCTCTGACGAGAGGGTTGTTATAAAGGACTGCGGAGAGCGGCACACCTTTCTGCTGGCAGTCTCAGATGAGGCCAATGGGTCGACAGGGGCGCGGCAGCTAGCACTGCTTAGAGGGCTGCTATAAAGGGGTGCGGAGAGCGGCATGCCCTTCTGCTGGCCATCTCAGGTGAAGCCAATCAGTCGACAAGGGGATGGCAGCCAGCACTGCCGAGAGGCCTGTTATAAAGAGCTGCGGAGAGCGGCATGCCCTTCTGCTGGCCGTCTCAGTTGAGGCCAATAAGTTGACAAGGGGGCGGCAGCCAGAACTGCTGAGAAGGTGTTATAAAGGGCTGCAGAGAGCGGCACACCTTTCTGCTGGCAGTCTCAGATGAGGCCAATGGGTCGACAAGGGGGCGGCAGCCAGCACTGCTTAGAGGGCTGCTATAAAGTGGTGCGGAGAGTGGCACGCCCTTCTGCTGGCTGTCTAAGTTGAGGCCAATGGGTCGACAAGGAGCAGCAGCCAGCACTGCCAGAGGGCTGCTATAAAGGGCTGCGGAGAGCGGCACACACTTCTGCTGGCTGTCTTATGTGAGGCCAATCGGTCCACACAGGCGCGGTAGCCAGCTCTGATGAGAGGGCTGTTATAAAGGGCTGCTGAAAGAGCCATGCCCTTCTGCTGGCCGTCTCAGGTGAGGCCAATCGGTCGACAAGGGGGCGGCAGCCAGTAGTGACCAGAGGGCTGCTATAAAGGGCTGCGGAGAGCGGCACTCCCTTCTGCTGGCAGTCCCAGGTGAGGCCAATCGGTTGACAAGGGTGCAGCAGCCAGCACTGCCGAGAGGGCTGCTATAAAGGGCTGCCGAGAGCAGCACGCCGTTCTGCTGCCCGTCTCAGGTGAGGCCAATAGCTCGACACGGGCGCGGTAGCCATCTCGGACGAGAGGGCTGCTATAAAGGGCTGCGGAGAGCGGCACGCCCTTCTGCTGGCTGCCTTAGGTGAGGCCAATCGGTTGACAAGAGGGCGGCAGCCAGCACTGCCAAGAGGGTGTTATAAAGGGCTGCCGAGAGTGGCATGCCCTTCTGCTGGCTGTCTCAGGTGAGGCCAGTCGGTCGACAAGGAGCAGCAGCTAGCACTGCCGAGAGGGCTGCTATAAAGGGCTGCCGAGAGCAGCACGCCATTCTGCTGGCAGTCTCAGGTGAGGCCAATCGCTCGACACGGGTGCGGTAGCCATCTCGGATGAGAGGCCTGCTATAAAAGGCTGCAGAAAGCGGCATGCCCTTCTGCTGGCCGTCTCAGGTGAGGCCAATCACTCGACTAGAGGGCGGCAGCCAGCACTGCTGAGAGGGTTGTTATAAAGGGCTGCCGAGAGCAGCACACCCTTCTGCTGGCTGTCTCAGGTGAGGCCAGTCAGTCCACACAGGCGCGGTAGCCAGCTCTGATGAGAGGGCTGTTATAAAGTGCTGCGGAGAGTAGCACGCCCTTCTGCTGGCCATCTCAGGTAAGGCAAATCGGTCGACAAGGGGGTGGCAGCCAGCCTTGCTGAGAGGACTGTGATAAAGGGCTGCGGAGAGCGGCACGCTTCTGCTGGCAGTCTCATGTGAGGCCAGTCGGTCCACACAGGTGCGGTAGCCAGTTCTGGCGAGAGGGCTGTGATAAAGGACTGCGGAGAGTGGCACGCCCTTCTGCTGGCCATCTCAGGTGAGGCCAATCAGTCGACAAGGGGGTGGCAGCCAGCACTGCCGAGAGGCCTGTTATAAAGGGCTGCGGAGAGTGGCATGCCCTTCTGCTGGATGTCTCAGTTGAGGCCAATGCGTCGAGAAGGGGGTGGCAGCCAGCTCTGCCGAGAGGGCTGCTATAAAGGGCTGTGGAGAGCGGCACACCCTTCTGCTGGCAGTCTCAGGTGAGGCCAATGGGTCGACAGGGGAGCGGCAGCTAGCACTGCCAAGAGGGCTGTTATAAAGGGCTGTTGAGAGCGGCACACCCTTCTGCATGCTGTCTCAGGTGAGGCCAATTGGTCGACATAGGGGCGGCAGCCAGCACTGCTGAGACGGCTGTCATAAAGTGCTGTGAGTAGGGCCAGCGACCCGGAACGCGGCGAACACGAGCATGTGAACAGGAAGGTGGTACGGCAATTAGCGAGGCAGTTTGCACAGGCAGGGCAAGCAAGAGGGGCACAGCCGCCTCTCAGCTCTCTTGTAGGAGCAATGATCTTCAAAAAAGCAAAACCTTTTGCTGTTAAGACGCAGGGTGTATCCCCACAGATGGAATCCCTGAAGCAAGATAGCAAGAGAGACGTAGCTGTTCAGGCCTCTGGCTGTGTAGTGTGTCTGTAGTGTGTCTATGTTAGCACTAGACGATAGTGTGAATGGGGTCTGTGTGTGATGCAAGCAAGTGAATGACTTGCTGTGCCTTGTGGCAGAGCTCAGGGAGGAGGCAGAGAGACTAAGAAGTATTAGGGACAGTGAAAGGGAAATTGACTGGGGGAGTCACACCCTTTCTAACTCAAAAGAAGTCCAGAAGGTGACGGTGAAGCCGCGCCCCTCCTGCCATCAGGCAGTTGGAGCAAACCAGGTGGATGGGAAGGAATAGAAACAGGTCCCTCACCGGAGAGGCAAAAGAATCCCCTCCCAACCCTCACCATCTCCTCAGGTGCCCTTAGAGAACAGATATGTGGCCCGGGACTCAGAGAATCAGGCAGAGGACAGACAAGAGGAATATCTGTCTGGAAGGTCTCAAGTTCACCCCCCATCTACCAGATGGGTTACAACTACAGCTACAAAGCTACAAAGAGAGAAAGAAAGAAGGGTCCCCTTCTGAGGGGAACTGAGGGCCCTATATGTCAACCAGACCCATACCACAGGGAGGTCTGCTGCCTTCCTGGGGCCCAGGTGAGCAATATTAGTGGGAGAATCCCCCAGCTAATTTGGCCCTCTGAATATTATCCACTGTTGGTAGTCCAGGCTGGCAGTGATGACATTATTGGAAGAAGTACGAAGACAATTAAAAAGGACTTCAAGGCATTGGGTCGTTTAGTTTATGGGTTAGGAGCACAGGTGGTGTTTGTCTCAATTTCTGCAGTAGCAGAGATGAATGAGGAGAGGAGCAGGAAAACCTATCATATCAATAGGTGGCTAAGGGATTGGTGCCACTGGTGGAACTTTGGGTTTTTTGACCACAGGCCAAATTTCATCAAACCTAGTCTCTTCAAACCAGATGGGCTTCATCTATCTAGCAAGGGCAAAAGGACTCTAGCCTATAAGTTGGCAGGGCTGATAAGGAGGGCTTTAAATTAGGTTTGATGGGGGATGAGGTTGAAACAGGGCTCTCCAGAAAGCAGCCCAAGGGTGGACAGCCCAAGCTAAGAGCCAAGTCAGCAGCCCAGCTGAAGTGCATGTACACCAATGCACACAGCATGGGCAACAAACAGGAGGAGCTGGAAGCCATCATGCAGCAGGAAAGCTATGATGTGGTCACTATCACGGAAACGTGGTGGGATGACTCCCATGACTGGAGTGCTGCCATGGGTGGCTACACGCTCTTCAGAAGGGACAGGCAGGGTAGGAGAGGTGGAGGGGTAGCCCTATATGTTAGAGAGTCTCTTGACTCTGTAGAAGTTGAAGTCGGTAACGATTAGGTTGAGTGCCTGTGGATCAGAATCAGGGGGAAGGCCAACAAGGCTGATATTCTGGTGGGAGTCTGTTACAGACTGATGAGTTATTCTACAAGCAGCTGGCGGATGTTTCAAAATCATCAGCCCTTGTTCTCGTGGGTGACTTTAACCTGCCAGACGTCTGCTGGGAACTCCACACAGCAGAGAGGAGGCAGTCAAGGAAATGTGTATAGAGGATAATTTCCTGCTCCAGCTGGTAAATGAGACTATCAGGGATGGAGCCCCACTAGACCTCCTGTTCACAAACAGAGAGGGGTTGGTGGGAGATGTAGTGGTCGGTGGACGTCTGGGACGCAGTGATCATGAAATAATAGAGTTTTCAATACTCAGGGATGCAAGGAGGGCCGTCAGTAAAACCTCTATGTTGGACTTCCAGAGAGCAGATTTTGGCCCATTCAGAAGACTGATTCAGAGGCTGGGAAACAGCCCTTGAAAACAAAGGGGTCCAGGAGGGATGGATGTACTTGAAGAAGCAAGTTTTGAAAGCACAGGAGCAGGCTGTCCCGGTGTGCCGAAAGGCGAGCTGGCAGGGAAGACGACTGGTCTGGCTGAACAGGGAGATTTTGAAAGAAATTAGGGTAAAGAAGAGAGCCTACTGATTATGGAAAAAAGGGCTAACTACTCAAGAAGAATTTAGGAATATAGTTAGGTTGTGTAGAAAGAAAATTAGAGAGAAAAAGGTACAACTTGAACTGAATCTTGCCACCTCTGTTAAGGATAAAAAAAAGTCCTTCTACAGATACATCAATAGCAAAAGGAGGGGCAGGGAAAACCTCCATTCTCTACTGGACAAGGGTAGGAATATAGTTATCGAAGATGAAGAAAAGGCCGAGGTATTTAACACCTTCTTTACCTCAGTTTTCAACAGTAAAACAGGTTGTCCTGAGGACAGATGGCTTCTGGAGCTTGTAGAAAGAAACAAGAATCTGAACCACCCCCCTGGAATCAAGAAAGAAACAGTCAGTGACCTACTGAGCTGCTTGGATCCCCACAAATCTATGGGACCAGATGGTATCCACCCAAGGGTGATGAGGGAGCTGGCAGAAGAGCTCGCCAAGCCTCTCTCTATCATCTACCAACAGTCCTGGCTCACTGGGGACATCCCAGATGATTGGAAGCTGGTGAATGTCACTGCAATCCACAAAAAGGTCCAGAAGGAGTACTTGGGAAACTACAGGCCCTTCAGCCTGACCTCAGTGCCTGGCAAGGTTATGGAGCAGATCGTCCTCAGGGCAATCACACAGCACTTACAGGATGGACAAGGGATTAGACCCAGCCAGCACGGGTTGGACAGGAAGGGCAGGTCCTGTCTGACCAACCTGATCTCCTTTTATGATCAAGTGACCTGACTGGGGGATGAGGGGAAGGCTGTTGATTTGGTCTACCTGCACTTCAGCAAGGCCTTTGACACTGTCTCCCACAGCATACTCCTGAAAAAGCTATCAGCCCACAGCTTGGACAGAGACACTCTGTGCTAGATTAGGAACTGGCTGGAGGGCTGGGCCCAACTGGGCTGCATCCAGTTGGCGGACGGTCACCAGTGGTGTCCCCCAGGGATCAGTGTTGGGCCCAGTTCTGTTTATTATCTTCATTGATGATTTAGATGAGGGGATTGAGTCCATCATCAGCAAATTCGCAGACGACACTAAGCTGGGGGGAAGTGTCGATCAACTGGAAGGCAGGAGGGCTCTGCAGAGGGACCTGGACAGACTGGAGAGTTGGGCTGATTCCAATGGGATGTGGTTCAACACTGCCAAGTGCCGGGTCCTGCACTTTGGCCACAACAACCCCATGGGGAGCTCCAGGCTGGGCAGAGTGGCTGGAGAGCAACCAGGCAGAAAGGGACCTTGGAGTTTGGATTGACAGGAAGCTGAACATGAGCCAGCAGTGTGCCCAGGTGGCCAAGAAGGCAAATGGCATCCTGGCCTGTATCAGGAACACCGTGGCCAGCAGGTCCAAGGAAGTGATTCAGCACAAGTCCTGTGAGGTGAGGCTGAGGGAGCTGGGGGTGTTCAGCCTGGAGAAAAGGAAGCTCAGGGGGGGACCTCATCACTCTCTACAACTCCCTGAAAGAAGGTTGGAGCCAGGGGGGGATTGGTCTCTTTTCCCAGGCAACCATCAGCAAGACAAGAGGGCACTGTCTCAAGTTGTGCCGGGGGAGGTTTAGGTTGGATATTAGAAAGAATTTCTTTACGGAGTGGGTGATCAGACATTGGAATGGGCTGCCCAGGGAAGTAGTGGATTCTCTGTCCCTGGAGATATTTAAAAAGAGACTGGATGTGATTCTCAGTGCCACGGTCTAGTAACCACTGTGGCAGTGATGCCGAATTTTGCCCCAAAAGGCGAGAATAAACTGCCTCAAAGACTTGGTTTGAGTCAAATAGGCAGGAGGTATTTTATTAACGACGCGCGTCGGAGAAATCGCAAGGGGATTTCTGGATTCCCGTGACAAATGCAAGCCTTTTTATACATTTTGATTACAGAATTACATCATAGTACATACATAATCATGCATATGCATATAGAGGCGTGGTATAGGCAGGGTGTAGGGTGGAGCCTTCTTTTTGAGGAGCATCTTGGTGGTCGTTCCGGTTGCCTTCATCATTGGCAGGGGGCGTCCCGTGAGTCTTCCTCCTTTAAACTTTTGAACTTCTTCCTAATTTGGGCAATCTCCGATGTACTTGGCTTGGCCCCCATGGCTTGGCAGAGGCCTTTGGGTCAAGCCGACCTCGTTGGTTCTGGAATGCGCTGAGCTCTATCACTACCTGTTCCTATCTCTCTTCCCTGCCACTGTGTTCCATTCCTCAACTAATTTATTGCTCTATGTGGTTTTCCTAAACGCTGAGTTTTCTCCAGATGCTCTATATCTTATGCTTTAACCCATTATCTCTTGAAAGTAAGTGTTTCAGGGGCTTCATTTCCCTCCTTTTCTTATAACTTACGAATTCTTTCGTCAAGTTCTAATCCTAAGGGGCGTTGATACGCCCGTACCATTGCCCAAATCATTTGAATCCTTTTCATCATGGATTTTAGCTTCCACCACAGGCATAACTTCATAAGGGTTAGTAAAAGCATTGCTATGGTTATGATTAGTATCGGGTGCACCAGGTAGTGGAAAACCTGTGTTGCTGTCGGGGAGAATCCTGTAAAAATGTCCCACCAGTGATGTTGGCCTACCTGTTCTACTTTAGTCAATACCTTTTTTATTTTTTCTGAGTTGTGTTCCACCTGCAGGACCGTGCGCTTAGCTGTTTGGTTTACCCTTTGCACCAGTCTCTCTACTTCCGGATGCACAAGCATCGCCTTGAGAACCTCAACATCCATACCTATCTGTAATTTTGGCAGCTCGTGGTACAAGTCGTATTCTGCGTTAATTAGCTGCTGAGTGGTTACGGGAGCGGTGTAGTTAAAGTCACAACCTATGATCCTGGTAAAATTACACACACAGAAGTTAGTATTGTTAGTTTCCTCTTGGCAACTATCTACAGTTACGTTACTGCAAGCTGTTCTAACACAGGCACATCCATTCCCTATATAGTAGACTTGCGACCGTACTCCATTGTGTGAAAGCATTTCAAAAGTGCATACACTATTTTCAGTATCTAAGCATAAATCCTCTGCTTCTACTATAGCATTTTCGCAAATGTAACCTAATTGCCCCCTAGGAATACATGCTTCTGTACTAACAGACTGCCACTTGTTTTTAGCGTTGTCATAGCTCGCCCAGACATTATGATCCACTGGCCTAACAAGGACATTCTGATGTACCGTCCCTAGGGTAAGGATAGGGAAAATCGCCTTCTCTTCTGCAGCCCCAATGGTGAGAACATAGGCCTCAATGTGCTCATGTTATGGCACGTAAGTGAAGTTTACTAATTGCCACCAGGCTTGATGGTCCCTTTCAAATTGCGTAGTGTGACTATCCTTCAATATAGTTTCCCTTACTTCCTGGGGCAACGTCCCTGACATTCCTTCTCTCATTATTCCTGCCGCCACCGATTGCACCCACTGTTGTGAACTGGATTCCCCTTCCCAGGTGCAAGAGGCTGGTCCCTCCCTTCTGACCCATATCGCGGGTCCCAGGTTAAGTGTTAGTGACACAGGTCTCAAAGGTTTCACAGTTAGTTTGATTAGATCACCGTCCTGTCTTTTCACAGTATTACTCTTACACTCTATCTGGATTTCATCCCCTTTTTCCCCTGTTAAGGAGTCTAATTGGCCTTTATTTTGACTCCAGTCTTTTTGCTCATACAGCTGGCCGTTACATAACACATGAATATTTAAGCCAGACTCAGGGTGTAATGCCACGCGTGGTGTACCAACCCATGGCAGTACCTTAACTATTCGTGCACCACCGTGGCATTTTTATCAAAGTGTTTCCCCACAGCTATAACATAATCATACACATATTGATTACCTATTTAATCTACAGCCTCACTATTTACAGTCTGCATGGCATAAGGTCTCCCATATAAAATTTCAAATGGGCTCAATTTTTCTTTTGACCGGGGCTTCACCCTTAGTCTGATTAGAGCAATAGGTAAGGCTTGGTACCAGTGCAAATTAGTTTCCTGGCATATTTTTGCAATTTGTTGTTTTATAAGATGATTCATCTTTTCCACTTGCCCACTAGCAATTTGCCATTTGATTTGCAGTGCCTTACTTATTGCTCACACAATTTTAGCACAAAAGTGCGAGCCTCTGTCCGAGGAGATGCTCCTAGGCACCCCGAACCTCGGAATAATATCATTAAACAAGACTTTAGTTACTTCTCTTTCTTTGTTTGTTCTGCATGGGAACGCTTCAGGCCACCCAGAAAATGTATCAGTCAAAACCAAGAGGTACTTATACCCCCCTTTCCTTGGAAGTTCAGAGAAATCAATCTGCCACACTTCCCCTGGGAATTTTCATCTACCAATTACTCCCTGGTGAACCTTTGTTCCCGTGTTTGGATTATTTTTCAAACAGCATTCACCTTGGGATGTGACCTGTTTCACTGCTGTAAACAGCTTTGGCCCTGCTATTCTAACTCTTAAATGCTGATAAAGGGGATCCAATCCCCAATGGGCCTTGTCATATTCTGTCTTTACAAACTGCCATACTAATTTCTCTGGCAGTACCAGTTGTCCTGTTTCTAGCTGACCCCATCCACTATCTAACATTTTACCTTTGTTTCTTTGTATCCACTTATGGTCTGATTCCTGGTACTCTGGTTGAAAATTAGTGTCCAATTCTTCTGGTACCAGGGCCAATACTAAATCATTGGCTCTTGCAGCAGCTAATTTAGCTTCTGCATCTGCTGCTCTATTACCTATTTCTGGAATGGTGTTACCTTTCAGGTGCCCCTTGCAATGCATTATGGCCACTTGGGTTGGGAGCTGAACAGCCTCCAGCAACTGTAGGATTTCTGCTGCATATTTTATGGGTCTTCCCTGGGCAGTCAGCAGTCCTTGCTCCTTCCAGATTGCTCCATGGGCATGCACGACAGAGAAAGCATACTTAGAGTCCGTCCATATATATTAATTCTTTCCCCTTTTGCCAGCTCGAGGGCTCGGGTAAGAGCTATTAGTTCGGCCTTCTATGCTGAAGTTCCCACAGGCAAGGGATTTGATTCGATTACCTGCTCAGTTGTAGTTACTGCGTAGCCAGCCATCCTTACTCCCTGCTTTACAAAGCTACTGCCATCCGAGAACCAGTCGTCTGCCCCTTCGAGTGGCTCCTCCTTGAGATCTGGACGACTGGAATACACAGCCTCGATGGTTTCTAGACAGTCATGCTCAATTGGCTCTGCTGACACTCTTCCTTCTAGGAATGATGCTGGGTTGACAACATTAGTGACTTGAATTGTTATGTCATCTGATTCAACTAAAATTGCCTGGTACTTCAGGAACCGAGAAGGTGACAGCCAATGGCCACCTTTCTGTTCCAATACTGCTGATACAGTGTGGGACACCAATACAGTCATTCTCTGGCCCATAGTGAATTTTCTGGCCTTTTCTATGTTTATGATTACTGCAGCCACTGCCTTCAAGCATGTGGGACATCCCTTACTTACTTCGTCTAGTTGCTTAGAGAAGTAAGCCACAGCCCTTTTGTATGGTCCCAATTGTTGAGCCAGGACTCCCAGGGCCATTCCCTGGCGCTCATGTGAGAACAGCCAAAATGGTTTTGTTACATCGGGCAGGCCTAATGCCGGAGCTTTCATTAGTTCTTGTTTCAGTCTTTTAAAGGCTGTTTCTGCCTCAGGAGTCCAGACTAGAATATTTTTAGACTCTTTCAGCAAACCATAGAGGGGTTTAGCAAGTATGCCATACTGGTATATCCACAGGCGACACCAACCTGTCACTCCCAGGAAGGCTCGCAGGTCTCTCACCGTTTCAGGCCTGGGCATCTGGCAGATGGCTTCTTTCCTCGCTGTTCCTAGGGATCGCTGTCCTCCAGAGATCTCGTATCCAAGGTAGACCACCTTTTCTTGTACCAGCTGTGCTTTCTGTTGGGAGACTCGATAACCATTTAAACCCAAGAAATTTAACAACGAGATTGTCCACTCAACACATTGTTCTTCTGTTTCAGTTGCTATCAGTAAATCATCCACATATTGCAGAAGGGTGCCTTCTCCCTGTGGCCGCTCCCACTGTTCCAATTCTTTGGCCAATTGATTTCCAAATATTGTAGGGCTATTTTTATAACCTTGAGGTAACACCGTTCAGATTAGTTGTGTTTTCCTCCCTTTACCAACAGATTCCCATTCAAAGGCAAAAATCTTTTGGCTTTCTGGGGCTAAGATAAGGCAAAAAAATGCATCTTTCAAATCTAACACTATAAACCAGATCAGATTATCTTTGAGTTTGGTCAAAAGTGTATAAGGATTGGCTACCACTGGATGTAGAGTCTTTGTAATATCATTCACAGCCCTTAAATCCTGTACCAGTCTGTAAGTCCCATTTGGTTTCTTGACTGGTAATATTGGTGTATTGAAATCTGATTCACATTCTATCAATAGCCCTAATTCTAAAAACCTTTCTATCAGTGGCTCTATTCCCTTCCTATCTTCTAGCCTCAGGGGGCATTGCTTTCTATTTACTGGTTTGGCCCCTGGTATTAATTCGATAACGACGGGATCAGCCTGTTTTGATTTTCCAGGTACATCAGTTGCCCACACGGACGGATATGTTCCGTTTGTGATTCGGGTGATGTTATGATTATCAGATTCCGGTTTAGCACACCTGATAGTCAGACTTAGGGCAGTTATGAATTGTTCTTCATTTACCTGGAGTTCAAGTTTGTTTTTTATCAAATTTTATTACAGCTCCTAAATTCTCTAATAGGTCTCTCCCTAGCAGAGGTTTTGGAGAATTAGGTAAGTATAAGAACTGATGAATCCCCATCTGTTTCCCAATTTTGTATTTAAGAGGTTTCAGGAAGAAAGCCTTTTCTGCTTGGCCTGTCGCTCCCACAACATGTCTTTCTTCTTCACCTTTTTCCTTTTCTTCACCCTTTTTTTTTTTTTTTTTTCTTTTTTTTCTTTTTTTTCCCCTGTCTCCTTCAGGGCTTTCTCCTCGTCTTTGTCTTCCCCTGCCAATTTTGCGGAACACATTCCAATTCCTCTCTCTCCTCACTTTCCAACTCTTTTCTTCTCTCGCTTTCCAATTCTGCAAAGCTACTGCTGCTGTACTACAAGCATCACCACAGCGTTCCTTAACTTCGCTGTTCTTCTGATCCCATTCCAGGGCTAAAACCAAGGGATCTTGGGGTGATACATTTGTTCCACAATCCTTTTGCCATTCTGGCTTACCCCTTAAAGTGAAAAAACATGTCTGCATATATCACTTCATCCCACTTTCTTCTTCTATGGAGAAACAACATAAGTTGTTGGATGGTATTATAATTTAAACTTCCCTCCGGTGGCCACCTTTCCCCCTCATTTAGTCTATACAGCAGCCACCAATCTTGACAATATTTCACAAGTGTCTTTTTCTTATATTTCCCCCCCGGGATTCCACCAAGTTCTTTCCAATGTTTTAAAATGCATCCCAAAGGGGTTTTAGCATCAATTTCCTTACTCTGTTCAGTCCCCATTATGCCTAATCACGAGGTTACAACTATTAGAACACTTTCTGGATTACCAAATTCTATTCAGATTTCAGCAATTTACAATTTCAACACCTTACTCAACTTATTCTAGCATTCAAGCGCACTTTTTGTTTCCACAATCCACATTCACACCAGTCGCTTCGTCCGTCTCTGGCCGGCCCCCTCGCGGGTGGCACGGAAACGCGGATCGGGACTCCGCACTCGCTTCGCAATTAAATTGCGTCTCAGTCACTCACTTTCACGCACACACACACACTTTCAGTCGGAACTCTGCACAGGTAAACTTTTACACCAAAACCTTACACGTTGCTTTACCGCGAGATGCTGCTGGCAGACCGTAAGGTACCGATACTGGTCGGCTTCGGGCTGTCACTCACCCGCAAAACAGCTGTAAACCAAGGTACGGTTTTGCAGATAATATCACAACAAATTATAGACAACACAAAAACATTAAATTCGCCTCTTTGCCAAATTCCTACAATCAATACGACAAGGTCAAACAAAAGCATACGACAGAGTTAGACAAAGGCATAAAACGTCTGTATCCTTTCAAAGTTCTTCTAAGGGAGTGGAGAAAATTGGACAGAGTCCCGGGTTTTGTTGAACGTGCTGCCGGTCAGCCTGGAACTATTCCCGGGTTTTGGTTCAGAAAAGAAACAAAAGACCAACTACTCTTTTAACCCTTAGATCATAGTTTTAAACACAGTTATAAGAGAAAAACAAGTACTCTCAAGCAAAGTAACAACATCAAGACTTTGGCAAAACCAGATACCGCTTCTTAGCAGGACTCTAACCTGCCAAACACAGTTATAAGAGAATACCAAGTACTCTTAAGCAAGGTAGCAACATCAAGACTATGACAAAACAGATACCACTTCTTAGCAGGACTCTAACCTGCCAAACAATGACAAAAACAGATACCACTTCTTAGCAGGACTCTAACCTGCCAAACAATGACAAAAACAGATACCACTTCTTAGCAGGACTCTAACCTGCCAAACAATGACAAAAACGGGTACCACTTCTTAGCAGGACTCTAACCTGCCAAACAATGACAAGAACAGGTACCACTTCCTAGCAGGACTCTAACCTGCCAAACAATGACAAGAACAGATACCAATTCTTAGCAGGACTCTAACCTGCCAAACAATGACCAAAAACAGATACCAATTCTTAGCAGGACTCTAACCTGCCAAACAATGACCAAAAACAGATACCAATTCTTAGCAGGACTCTAACCTGCCAAACAATGACCAAAAACAGATACCAATTTTTAGCAGGACTCTAACCTGCCAAACAATGACCAAAAACAGATACCAATTCTTAGCAGGACTCTAACCTGCCTGCAGGACTCTCAACCTGCCTTTGCCTGGGCGTCCCCACGGCTTATTTTCAGGCGGTCACGTCTGACCCCCGGTTCCCAAACAAAGCGCTTTATCCAAAACCAATAGACAATAATAAATACCTCTTAATTTGAAGCAGGAGATGCAGAGAAGCCTTCGTCCACCAAAGAGCGCGGTTCCGGGGGGGGGGTCCCTCCTTCCGACAGAAATTCGTCAGGGGCGCCCAGAGGGTCCCGTCCCCCGGACCCGGCCCAGGAGGACCCCCTTAGGGTCTGGATCTCCTGTCTGGTCCCATCTGGGTCGCCAGAAAATGATGCCGAATTTTGCCCCAAAAGGCGAGAATAAACTGCCTCAAAGACTTGGTTTGAGTCAAATAGGCAGGAGGTATTTTATTAACGACGCGCGTCGGAGAAATCGCAAGGGGATTTCTGGATTCCCGTGACAAATGCAAGCCTTTTTATACATTTTGATTACAGAATTACATCATAGTACATACATAATCATGCATATGCATATAGAGGCGTGGTATAGGCAGGGTGTAGGGTGGAGCCTTCTTTTTGAGGAGCATCTTGGTGGTCGTTCCGGTTGCCTTCATCATTGGCAGGGGGCGTCCCGTGAGTCTTCCTCCTTTAAACTTTTGAACTTCTTCCTAATTTGGGCAATCTCCGATGTACTTGGCTTGGCCCCCATGGCTTGGCAGAGGCCTTTGGGTCAAGCCGACCTCGTTGGTTCTGGAATGCGCTGAGCTCTATCACTACCTGTTCCTATCTCTCTTCCCTGCCACTGTGTTCCATTCCTCAACTAATTTATTGCTCTATGTGGTTTTCCTAAACGCTGAGTTTTCTCCAGATGCTCTATATCTTATGCTTTAACCCATTATCTCTTGAAAGTAAGTGTTTCAGGGGCTTCACAGTGGATCAAGGGTTGAACTGGGTGATTTCAGAGGTCCCTTCCAACCCAGCCAGTTCTATGATTAGAAATTATTTTAGTTTGGTTTTTTTTTTCCAATGCCATTAACATGTAGCCTGTCGTGAAGGTGAAATAGAATTTCTGATCTTTGCCTAGAGGGCCTTGGTAAGAGTTAAGATTTTCAGGGCATTTTAATAATAGATTTAACTTCTTATTTCATTGATGAATTGTAAAGGTCACTTGAATTATCATGCCATTCTTCTCTCCCCTAGCTGCCCTCACATAGATAGCACAATTTTAGAATATAGTCATTCTTTATCAACATTGAAGAATACTTTTTAAAGTATTATTTATAAGATATTATTTATAATTAAGGATTTGATAAAACAGTTTTAAGGGCATTATGACAGCAGTTGAATAGGTAGCAAATCTGAAACTGTCCATAATTGCTGTAATAAACCAGTTTCACCAGGATTATTGCTACTGTAAAACTAATAGTCTGTATGAGTAGTATGTGATTAAAAAGGCTCTATGTCAAATCTTAGCAACAAGGAATTTAGAACATAAAACCAAATTCCTAATATAGGATGTAACACTAGTAGACCTGCACATAAAAGATGAGATTAAAATTCTTTCTAAGTGTCAATAATCAAGGAACAAATGAAGATGAATAAAAGGAAATCTTGATCAAACTTTGAGGCTAACAAGAAAACACAAATAGCACTTATACTACCACTCAGAGCCACCAACCCGGATGCCCAAAGCAGTCTCGGTATCAATAAGATACCTGCCCTTGTAGTGGTCTGGGAGTTGTGAATGGGAGAACAAGGGAGACTTCTAGAATGATACCACAGTTTAAAAATAAGCATGACTCAGCTGGTCTAACCAAAACACTTCATTACAACAAATGTCAGGATCAACTAGGCAGTAGTGAAACTGTATCTTCAAATTTTTTTGTTCCAAGCAAGGCTTTTCAGCATTACATCTGAATGTAGTAGTTAATGATGGGACAGTCATGGTTTCTGATCACTAAATATCTGCAGAACTTTTGGACATTTATGGTCATGACAGGATCTGCATTACTCTTGCCTTCAAGGAACCAGTAGCAAGAAATGAAGGGTGGCTGTTCTTGGGTGGCCTGACCCTAAATGGGGAAAATACATAATTTCTCCCTTGAGCCATATTCCTTTTCAGATTGCTTAAGCAACACTGGATGCTGAAGACCTTCCTGATTTCTGAAAGATTTCTGAATATATAAGGATGAGTGATGAACTGAAGTGACAGCTTCCATAACAATGTATGCTACATATTTCTCAGATCTGATTTTGCCCCATTCCTTAGAATCAAAGGTACACTTCAGTGCATTACCAGCTTAATAAGTGGAGGGGGTAATATATCTACTTTTAAATACTTTGAAGGTACTGACACATTGGTTTGTAGTGTTTGTGGTTTATTCATCTTAAATAGACTAATTAACTCATAGTAAAGGTAAAATGCTTTTTCACTAAGCCTTTCAGACAAGTACAATAGGAAAATATTAATGTGATTTTGTACACACGTGAATGCAAACCACACTTAGGAGAATTATTTAGTGCTTTTCTTGTGAGAAAGAAAGTAAAGTCATGCAGACTATAAAATCATAAGAGTAAAATCAATGCTAAAATTAGGGACTGATGAAAGAAATACGCATAGAGAAAAAATCACTACTACAGAGTTCAGCTGATCCATTAAACTGCAAAGTAGAAAGAAGGTCAATGGCTGCAAAATCCATTTCCCTTTTTACCTTATTCATAACTTTTTGAAGAATGACTCTTCATCTGCTTAGCTGCTACTACACCTATATACCCTTCTATTTCAACACCCTCTGCTTCTATGCATCCTCAAATGCATAGAACTTACCACTAAGAGCTTACCATCCAGCCCAGCTCAAAATAGGGTCCTCAAATAAAAAGACTGCAGGAATGAGATTGTACAAAGAATGAGCTGGAGTTTAATTAAAATTTGACAAAACCCACAGATGAAATCCTCTAAATAATTGAGACAGGAAAACAAGAAATGTTTCAGCTACCTCTACCTTGTTTTCCTGAAGAAGCAGCAATGCACAGAAAAGATGGAAAGCTTGCAGCTCATTGGGAAGCTCTGGGAGTTATGACTACTGAGATGTGCTGAGGGCTAATGGCTCAGCCTTGGCCAGAGGCAGGGCTGGATTTAGAGCTGAGGGAGCTTCCAGCAGCTTCTCACAGGAGCCAGCCCTGTGGCCTCTTCCCTGCTACCAAAACCACAGCACACTAACCCAAAACATGGATGGTGACAGAAGAGTCCAAGTGTATTCCCTGGGTCTCTACATAGTCACAGAAAGAAATAGCACCTCTTTACAATGAGCTTTAATTAGCTATACCTGGAACAAAGTGGGATGCATATTTTAGAAACTCTTCAGCACTGTAATCTGAGCAGAGTAGGAAAAATTAGGACCAAATTGAGGAACTTAGATAGCCCTGTCAAGTTACAGCTACCTGAAGAGAAATTTATCCATTAGGATGTTCAGTACTGACTTGCCTCTGGTGTCCATCACTATTTGGCAGGAATCTGACTCATCAATCAGTGCATAGCTCACACTGATGATCCTGAAGACTGTTTTTTCTCCTCAGATCTTTATGCCTTAAAATAATGATGATGAAGCCCATTCAAGACTGGTATTCTTTTTATAAAATAGAATCCAAAGAACATGGGTTTCTGGCAAAATTTTTGGCAAATTGGGTGTTAACATCTTATGAGAAATTAAAAAGATGATAGAGGTTTCTGTAAGAGTCTCCTGAATCTATTTTATATCTATTCTGTGGAAAGGTTTTTTTATTTTAAGATGCTAAGTCATATAAATATTAGCAGTCTCCAAAATGCTTTTGTTTGTTTTTCTCTCCACGTTAGAAAATTAGTCTGGCAATGCTTTGACTGAAGTCTGTAGAACTGTTCCCATTCAATTACACCCCAAGCCTGCAATAGGATTTCCTAATGAGTATAACGTCAAAGTCAGTACAAGTGATGAGCAAAGGGTTCTTATGGTGCACAATCAATAATGGACCTTTTCCTTTAGTTTTTCTGTACGACCAAATTTCAGAATCAGGAAAATATTCAGTGCACAGTACCTATTTCAGAAGAGCCAATTCTGCAACCAATACTCAAGCTAAACACTCAAACTATGTTTCAGACCAGCTTCTGTGGCATTAGGTGGTACCTGAGATGCTTGAAGGTGGCAGCATCAGAGCTGATATGAATAAGAGGCATTAATGACAGAAGGAAACAGATAAAGAGCATTCAAAAGGGAAAAAAGATCAGGGGAAAGAAAAAAAAAAAAAAAGGTGCCAAGAAATACCTTTGGAAAATCCCCCCTTTCCAGTTCTTCTCTAGTTAGTATTGAACAAAATCCTTTCAGGCTGATGAACCAAAATTCATAAGCCTGAAAATAATTCTGCCTATCCAACAGTGAATTTTGCATCTTTAATCCTTCATGACTAACAAGGAGAAAAATCTTTGAACTTTTCCGTCCATCAGGCCACCAGGATCCTGCCCACTGTTTCCTGAAACTGCTCCAGAAATGAATGTCAAGATGCAAATGGGAAGGAAGTGTACTCACCTTCTTTTTAAACCACTGTTAACAGCATAGTTTATTTAAGAGTTATCTCCATATATTTGTCCCATATTTACAGATAGCTGTTCAGTTTAGAGAAACTAGAAGAACTATAATGTACAATACAACATCTATATTCTTTCTAGCCTAATTAGAACCCCCCATTTTTTTAATCACAGTTTTATTATCTGATAATCAGGTGCTAATACAATGTGATGTGTTAATTTCCATCAATATAGGGAATACTGAGTTGTTTGCTCATCCTCCACAGTCTCCCCCAGATAAAAATCTGGCTTCCACTTAATTCAGTAAAAGTTTTACCATAGCTGGACCAGCACATCATATATCCCATCCTGAGTACTTTAAAATAATTAACATCCTTTAGCCATTTGAGGTTTTATAAGAGAAAAAGGTAACCATATCTAGACTTATTCCCCCCCCTATCTCAGGGGAAATTAGATGCCTAGACAGCCACCAGGGTTCAGCTCTCAGACAACATGGTAATGGTGGTCATTATCCAGTCAGAGGGCAAAATATTAGATTACATGGACTATTCCTAAGGCTGCCAACACATTGCACAGTTCTTCATTTTCTCAGTTATTCATGTGGTTGATCTCAGAAGCAGGAGTAACAAAGGCATTTGGAAGAAATGAGGCAATAGCATTCTACGGACAAACAGGTTTCACAGAATGAGAAACAGTAAAAATATGCTTTGACCTATAACCCATGAGGTACAACCGTAAAAATCCCACAAACTGCTGGGCATGAAAAGGGAATAATGCAAAATACCAGGGAAGAGATACACAAGGTGACAGCAAAACAAGTGAATAGATAAAAATGGAAGAAGCTAAATCTAGATGGTGGTGTGAAAATTTTGTTTGTCAGCACACCCTACCTGAGAGATTGGGAGAAACAGAGAGAGTCTCTCATTTGAACATATGCTAACAAACTTCCCACCTCAAGTAGTTCTCTGTACATATACAAAACAGGGATTTTCTTCTAATATCCATTCATAAAGTTGAGGGAAGTATTGCACGAAATAGTATAAAAAGGCTTGCAGGATGTGTCTAAATCAGTGGTTCACCATGGATAACTTTTTTAGTGTATCTGCTAATGTTACTATTTAGTCCTCTTTGATTCACATGTGGAATTGTGTCCTAGTGCTCCGAGAGCACTCCTGGTGTACTGACACCACAAATGAGTACTAAATCCATGGGCCCTGTTTCATGTGCTAGTTTCAAATTTAAACTAACCCACAGTGCAGCATCTAAACCTCAGCACTAACTTCTTCACTCTGTGTATCCACTGCTAGTGATCTGCACTGGTTGATAACGTAAGCTTGGCATCAGGTATCACTTCTTACAATTGTTAGCAAATGCTGATAAAATGAGAGAGACTACTGAAGTGGTTCTGGCTGCAGCCAGCAAGGGGAGATGAGAAAGGGGAGAGAGCAAAGAGGGAGGGAGAGACAGGGCTGAGGAGTCCTACCAGCATGGCTCAACAAGAGACTTGGCAGAGTGATGGTCTGAGAAAAGCTGGGGGAAAGAGATGCAGGGTCCCACTACCAAAGTAGATAAGGTCTGGAAGGAGTCAAAAAACATGTGAGTCAATATTAATATAAGAAGATAAGAATGGATGTTGTCTATAACATTTATTTTCTTTGCATGCACCCTTGTTAATCCAAGAGCTCAAGTCTAAACACCTAACCAAATACATACATTTAAAAACACTCCTCTTTCCTGTATTTCATTCCTATATTATCACATTCAGCTCACATTCTGAGTTGATGGGATGATATGAGGTACATTATTGACCATGACACAGAGATGAAACAACCATTTACCATCCCTGCCTGCCTTATGACCTTCACCAAGTCATGTTCTCCTTCAGATAGTTTTAAATATTGCAAAATATCTTTCCTGTCTGAAAATTACAGCAGTTGGATAAATAAAATGGTAGATAGTAGATAGCATGAGGAAACTGAACATGAATTTGTATTTCTTGTGTCAAAATAAGATAGTATGCGTAGATGAGAAATTAAAACCAAGAAGTTTGTGTTTAAATAGAGATGAAAATAAAATTGCAGATAGAGATGGATACTTATCTTGGGCAAATTGCCTGTGGAAATGCCTAGTAGTACATTCACTCAAGACATGCAAATGAGTTTTCAGCTTACATGAAGATTCCCTCTTACTCCTGACCACAGTATGAAGCAGTGATGTGAATGTGTGAGTTATGTATGAGAAAAAGGAAAAGGAAGAAAAGGAAAAAAAGGAAAAATGAAAATGAAAATGAAAAAAAAGGAATAGGAAAAGGAAAAAAGTAAAATGAAAAGGAAAAGATAAAAGGAAAAAGGAAAAGGAAAAAGAGAAAAGGAAAGAAGAAGAAGGAGAAGCAGAAGAAGAAGAAGAGGAAGGAAAAGGAAAAAAAGGGTAAGGAAAAGGAAAAAAAGGAAAAGGAAAAAAAGGAAAAGGAAAAGGGAAAGGGAAAGGGAAAGGGAAAGGGAAAGGGAAAGGGAAAGGGAAAGGGAAAGGGAAAGGAAAAGGAAAAAGGAAAATAAAAAGGAAAAGGAAAAGGAATCTGAAGTCTTTTCAGTGACTGTCAGATGCACAAAATACCCCAAATGCTGAGCTATCTTCAGAGATGTACAAGTACCACAGATAACCAAAGCTAACTCTAGGGTTATGTGTTTCTTCAGTCTTTTTAAAGTGGACTTGAACTTCGAACAACATAACCTGGACCTTTGCTGTCACTGTACAACATGTGCTGCTAACTTCAGTTGTTAGGAACCATATTTTCCTTTAACTGTGTATCATTTACATGATGAAATAAATTCCCATTGGTCTCAAGTTAAAAAAACCCCAAACAATTACATGCCAGATTATGATGTGAGATCAATTTTTAACAAGATTTACTGTGAATTAAATTATTATTTTCTGTATAAATATGTTTCAGAAGGATGAGAAGTTATCCAGCAGGAGGATCTGTATCATGTATTCATATGACCTTTAAATGAAAATTCGCACACTGAGAACTCTCTACACAAGTTAGATGAAGTAATAATTTAACTGGATATCATGGAGCAGATATCGTTATCTGATATTTTCACTTTCGTCTCTGCAATCACAAGAGTATTTCCTGATATGTTTGGTTATTTTAATACAAACAGTAACTCCCTTCTCCCCAGCCCACCCATTCATAACTAATCAGCCCCTCATTTTGCTGATATATTTAGTGCAAAATTTATTTTCTAAGATTGTATCTGGCCCTGCGAAAATAAGTATTTAGAAATGGCAAACAGTATCCAACCAGCATACATTTAAATATGACAATTACTGGCTGGCAAACACCATTAACTCAGCCATTCCAAAACGAGGCTGGACAAAGTACCAGATTACACTGCTGTGGGGAAGTGCTTCACTACAAGACTAGGACACAATCAAAATGGTAAATGTCACAGGGGTTTTTGTTTAAGTCAGTTGTGAATATTGCATTCAATTGGCAGCTGGTCACAAGTGGTGTCCCCCAGGGATCAGTGCTGGGCCCAGTTCTGTTTATTATCTTCATTGATGATTTAGATGAGGGGACTGAGTCCACAATTAGCAAATTTGGAGACAACACTAAGCTGGGGGGGAGAGTGGATCAGCTGAAAGGCAGGAGGGCTCTGCAGAGGGACCTGGACAGACTGGAGAGTTGGGCTGATTCCAATGGGATGAGGTTCAACACGGCAAAGTGCTGGGTCCTGCACTTTGGCCACAAAAAAGCCATGGGGAGCTCCAGGCTGGGCACAGAGTGGCTGAGAGCAGCCAGGCAGAAAGGGACCTGGGAGTCTGGATTGACAGGAAGCTGAACATGAGCCAGCAGGGTGCCCAGGTGGCCAAGAAGGCCAATGGCATCCTGGCCTGGATCAGGATGTGGCCAGCAGGGCCAAGGAAGGGATTTTTCCCCTGTACTCAGTGCTGGTGAGGCCACAGCTTGAGTCCTGTGTCCAGTTCTGGGCCCCTCAGTTCAGGAAGGAGATTGAGGTCCTGGAGCAGGTCCAGAGAAGAGTAAGGAGGCTGTGAAGGGATCCAGCACAAGTCCTGTGAGGAAGGGCTGAGGGAACTGGTGTTGTTGTCTGGAGAAGAGGCTCAGGGGGGACCTCATCACTCTCTACAACTCCCTGAAAGGAGGTTGGAGCCAGGGGGGGGATCGGTCTCTTTCCCCAAGTAGCTACCAGTAAGACAAGAGGGCATGGACTGCCAGGGGAGGATTAGGTTGGATATTAGGAAAAAATTCTGTACATAGAGGGTGATCAGACATTGGAATGGGCTGCCCAGGGAGGTGGTGGATTCTCTGTCCCTGGAGGTTTTTAAGAAGAGACTGATGTGACACTCAGTGCCATGGTCTGGTAACCACAGTGGTAGTGGATTAAGGGTTGGACTTGATGATCTCAGAGGTCCTTTCCAACCTGGCTGATTCTGTGATTCTGTGAAATTGTACAAGGAGCTACCTTCACAAAATTCACTTTTACAGACATTTTTCAAGCCCTAATTTTTTCAATGGATTTGAAATATATTATATGAACACAGCTATTTCAAGATTAAGCAGTTCTTCAAAGCAGAGTTTATAGTGAGTCACTTGTACCACATGAAACAATTCCAAGACCCTTAAGATTACACAGCAGGGAATTGGTAAAATTATAGCAACATTTAGAAAGAAGAAAGAACAAGCAGAGTATTAAAAATCATACAGAATTTCCCACAGAATCAAAGAGATGGTTATACAACACAGTTGGCACGGGGATTATAATACAAATTTGTGAATAAATTGCAAGCTTGCTGCATCAAAAGGGGTTTCTGGCATTTCCATTTGACAATGACAATTTTAACAAGTTTTCATTTACTTCCATTTCATTATCTCTTGCAGTAAAAAGATAATAGGTAAAATCAACTGTATCCTGCAGATGAACTGAGTGAAACGTGCAAAATTTTCTTCAGGGGCCAAGCCATTCTTTGTTTTAACAGAGTTTTGCCCATTTACCCATAAGTAATTTGGGACGTTTTATCCTGCACAGTTATACAAAGGAAACCGCTGTAAACACCACCACAATTTTTCACCACATGAAATGTCTTTTCAGATTACTTTTTTGTGAAGCCTAACCAAAGTCTTTCCATTTTTTTGTTTAAATACAGTGATATCTCTCAAGCATCTTGAAGTGTCACAATTTTACAGGGGCTAAATGTAAAGACAATAAATGACATCCTCTCAAACCCCTGTAGAAGCTTCACAACCATTTCTATGAAGAATGTTCTGTATCTCTATAACACAAATCTCAACACTCAGAGCTGCAGAGAATAGTCTTGACAAAGATGAAGACAGCTTATAGGTACAAATTGCAAACCAGCAGGTATTTTATTTTTTTAAAAAGTACTTCGGATAACTAGGCTTCTAAATGTAACAGGATCCTAATTTTTTCCTCAAGATATAGATCTAAAATTCTTGCCAAGAAGACATAATTACAGGTGATATTGGTTCAGACACCAGTCTTGTAAAGTAAACTCTGGATGTTTTCAGATGCCAGCAATGTCCACAGCTATCAAATCACAACTCTGTGCTTTTTTTCCTTTGAGAAAACCCACTGGAGTCCCATCTGTTCAGTTACACTGTAGTAATGACTAGCCCTGAGTCATAAATATTCTGCCCCAGGATGGCATATGTACCACTGTGAAACCTCAGAGGAAAGGCTCTGTTATTATAATGATCCATGGTCAGCAAAGTCAATAGAAATACAATTTTCACTCAATAAAGATGTTCCCCCTTGGAAGGTACTCTATTTCCAAGCAAGAAATAAAGCATGCAGTTTTTCTGCTATAAGTATTTGGTTCATGTCCTTCAAAATTGTGAGACTAGTTGCCTTGCTTTTTTAAAATGCCAGGTTTTTTCTATTGGAATATGCCTTATAAGATAGAACAAAGCAGAAGTATTTGAGTAGCATGAATCCTCAGATATTATTTGTCCAGCTAAAACAACATATACAATGCCCTCATTTTTTTCAAATATTCAAGTTGATCAAGCAGTAACAAGATTTTACATACAACTATCTGCCCTGCTCCAGGCAGGTTTTAACTAGGAGTGACGAAAATCTGCTAAACATAATCTGTCCTTAGCAATGTTTACAACCAAAACATACTCAGTAGCACTTCAGCTGCACCGAGTGCTGCTCGCACTTCTCACCAAGTCACTTTCTGAAGGACGGAAAACTGAGGTTCCAACCACTGAGACACCAACACAGCCTGGTTAAATACAAGTCAGTAATTACTCAGGCTTGGAAAAGTGTGTCTGAGATAAGAATCTGGCCCTATGTCTTATCTTGTTCACTGGGGCAGCAACCTTGCCCTTGAGATCTTGGGGACTGTGCTGTCAGCACGTGTTCGGCCCTCAGCTTTCCTGGAAAAATTAATGGCACAGAGTAGTTTGTTGTTTGACTCTGTCAGATAGTTGATTTCACTAAAGGTACTCTATGTCAGTTATTAACTACTACAGTAAAAAACACGATGAAGAGGGAAATTTGCAATGAAATAGCTTTTGTCAACCATATGATTTTAATATTTTCAGCAGCTAAGTCTGAAATAAATGCATCTGGATTGAGAGACAAAAAAATCATCTGAGTGTTCACTAAGCAAGAGCTTGACTCTTTGGTGAATGTAGTTTAAAACGTCTGTTATTATAGAATAGATGTTTATTTCTCAATTAATTGTAAGGTTCAAATGACAGAATTTTCCTTTTAGGAAAAAAAGTTTTCTAACATACCATTATAATGAATCACCTCCACCTGTCTACTTGCACTGAATTTTCAACCATAACCAAAATTGATGTAAAGTTATAGGCACTTTACTAAAATTAAAATGATAACCAGAAACATACTGTCTAAGATGGAATAGCTGTCTTAAAAGGGAAGCATCTTAAAATATGTTGACATTCTAATAAAAAGTTAAAATCTCTGCTGACTCATAGCATATCCAGTGATAATCAGTCATTAAACAAGAACAGAATTTCAATCTGAGTGGTTTAAGTGGATGAAAATTTCCTATCTTAGGCAAAAGGTTATGAAAAATGTATGACTTCCAAAAACAGTCAACTGAAATTAGTACTGAAGTATTTTTAACAAAACTGTAACAGATAACAAACTGATTACCCAAACTAAGTAGAATTTTGCTATTTTGTAGAAACAAATGGTTGTAAAAGAGCATTCACTCAATTTCTTAGCAAGATTTATGAAACATTTCGTTTGAATGATGTACAGGATGTCTGCAGTTTGAACAGGAGACACTTCTTTACTGAATTAGTCAGTGGAACCCAACTGAAATTACTCAGCCCACCAAAACTCTTCCCAATTTGCTGAAGGTTCATGGTGTGTACCAACTGGAGCAGTTTCATTTCTCTGCTATGCTGAAGAGCTAAAAATACTGATGAAAACAAAATCTTTTCCAGGGTTTTAAGCATATAATAAATTACCGTAGGTTTCCTTTTAAGTGACTTGACTGTTTCCTTTTTCTTGCCACAACACCTGAGACACAGTGACACCAGGTGAAATGCATCTTGCCAGCAAATGTGTCATCTGCCTTGTGAGCTGTTTGTAGGGTATTCTTAGGTGGGACATTTTAAAAGTCAGCCTTAGCCCACCATCAGAAGAAATGTTTGCCAAAAAGCTGTTTCTAATTGCCACTGGCTTTCTTACTTCAGATGCTTCAGATGGAGCTGACTGGGCTAGCATTCAGCTGTGAGAAAATTAAGGATCCAATGACCAGTATCAGAGAGGGAAGTGCTTCATCAGCTGGAGCTCTGGGCATTACCTCATATAAGACTAACTATAAAATGTGCTTGAGATAGACCTTCCCTGACACCCTAGCTATATCCCAGAGGAGGATGTGGACGGGACGGGAGGGGAGGGGGGAAAGTTGGTAAATCTTTTTGGCCTTCAGCATCTCCTCTAAAGAGCCAGTTCTCTTGGAGTTGCTGCCTTTGACTCTCTTCTAACCCTAATCAAAGGGTAAATTAAGAGTAGTCATAAATTGAACCCTAATAGGAATTCCTACAGGCAAAAGAACAAAACATAATAAAATCAAAATGTTCAAGCATGGTCCCAAATTACAGTTCGTTTATATCAGAATTTCTGCATTAAAAGATATTTTGATAGTCTGAATTATACCTTTTGTTTCATGAGGATGAAATAAGCCAATGTTGGTATTTATAGTAGCATTATATCATTATTGGGGATAATAAGACCCATTATTTCTAATAATGCATTACTACTTTATCAAGGAGCTGAGGTTAGAAATATATCCTTTTGAATCACAAGCAACAAACAACTGAACATTGCTAAAGATCAGTAGCTAGAATTTATCAGGAAATTAATACATATAAAATGTGTTAGAGTAATAAGCCTGTGTGACTAGGCAGGTATTCAAACAATTCTGTTTTGGAGCAGGGCATAGTTCTTTAATGTAAATGTAATTTTCCATACCCTAAGGAAATTTCAGTGAAAGGAGATGCAGAAATCCTTAAGCCTTCTCAGTAGGACATAGAGCACATCGTCCCTCATTATAATTATTCCTGTGATGGCATTTTGCTTTTACTGGAAGTGCATGTCAAGGAAGTATGTGATTGATACCTCATGAGGGTGGTGCCTTTGCAGGAGTCACAGTTCACAGGTAGCTTATTTCAAATCATTACAGCAAGAAAGAACACTATGCCCAGATCTATTTCAATAGTACTTTTGCTGACCCTTTTGGTGCAAGGCATATCCAAAAGCTTGCATTTAGAATTAATTGATATGTTCTAAAGCATGAATAAAATGTCTAAAATACCTCCATGAGTGACTATGTGTTTATATCTAAGCAAATGCAATGGAGAGGAATGCAGAAAAAACCTGAAAATTTGTGATAATGACACTACTATTAATAGTTTCAAAACCAATCCCTTTTGCTCTCATGTTTGTAAAGAACAATTTAGAAGCATTCACATATCCAGTCATACTATTTTTAAATGCCAGTTTATAACAATATGAAAGTAGGAAACTCCTTAGTCAATGTTCCATAAGTAAATGCCCCTTAAAATAAATGCTCACGTAAACAAAATTTGATTATATTTGAAATAAGGGTTTTCAAACAGATGAAAGTACTGCAATCAACCAGATGTTCTTGTTGATGGGTTTGCAGCTATTGACTTATGAGCATTTTGACAGCAGTGACTGAGTGCTGATTCAAATTCTCCCAGAATATAAATCTCCAGCTGAATTTGCATAATTGTGGAGTTTCAAGCAGTGTCCGATAGCACACTTGCAAGTAAAGATTTCCCATGTTGTATTTGAATATAATTTTTTTTCACTGTATACAGGAAGCTCTGATGTTAAAACAGAAGAATATTCAAAAACCTCTAAAACCCCAAATGTAAGCATGAATTTTCTGGTAAAAATTTGTATGGAATTCACAAATAATCTAGCACCTAGCTAAAACACATATACAACAATACTCCAAAGAATAGTACAACCATTTGCAAAGGCTGCTCAATAAATTCTGTGCTACAACATAAATACAAAAGGTCCTAATAAATGTCAAAAAATTTAATCCAAATAGAACTTATGCACAATTACTAAAAACAGAATAGGCTCGTTTTTATAATTAATTAAATTTATGTGGAGGGATGTATAGATACATATATATGTACTCACAATCTACTTTTTTAGTCACAAAAGAAAAGGAAACAGCTTGCTTAAGGGCAATGCAAATATGTGTATGTAATATCTCTGACAAGGTGTCAAAGAGCATGTGCTGGTTGCATGGGAGCATCTCAGCATATAGTAGGTGATGACTGACGAGGTAAATCATATGGTCAGAGAAGTGACATGTATGTGTTGGCATAGCTGCTGGTGGTGATAAGGGGTGTAGGGATATGTATGACATGAAAGATAATAAATTTCTCCTGAAGGGTTGTAATGAATTGATGTAAATGCTGTATGTATCTGCATATTAAAGTGGTGGGTAGCAATAATATGTATAACTGTGATGGTGGGCAGGCAGGGATAACAAGATGTTTGAATTGTAGGAGGTGATGGGTATGCATGGTAAAATGGGTAGGTTGATAAGGATGCATGTGTGATGCTGAGTACAGTGGTGCATATACACTGTGGTGACATTTTTGTGGTGTGGACCTGCTGTTCTTGACAAGAGTAGGTGGTGCTTACAGGCGAGAGTTTATGTGAAGGTTGGTGTTCGTACAGGTGTGGATAGAATAAGCAACTACTTAGTGTTTTGTATGTATGCCTGTGCCGAGGGAGTGTTGATGTGGTGAGCAAGTGTGCGGCTGTGAGTACTAGTGAGTAACTAATTTGGTTAATAAAGAATGGGCAGGGGGTTGTGGTATATGGAAATTGATTAAGAGGTTATGTATTAAATATGTATGGACAGACTGTACGTGTGGAGCAGTAACATATAGTGCAATAAAATATATTGCCCAAAAGGAGAGGTGTATGTAAAGGTCACATATATATTAAAAAAAAAAAAAAAAAGTTACCCAGTGTATAGAGACAAAGTAATAAGACTATCTGCTGGTGTTTATGAGTGTTTGGAAGTGGTTGTGTGGATGAGGTGCATAAGGCAGCAGTGTCTGTCTAGACACAATCATATTAGTAGCTAGTAGCTATTGATGTATATCAGTGTTTTTGTGTACGATTAGGGTGTGTACCCAAAATAGCACAGTATGGATCAATGTGCACAACCAGTCTGTGGATGTACAGGTGTAACATGAAATAATTCATTTATGTAGTGATGGCTACATATAAGTAGAAGTGATGTATGAATGGAGATGGTGTCAATGGCTTGTGTCACTGATTTGTCTTGTGGGGGGCTTACAGTCTCACTCAGTGGCCATACAACCCCCTCAGGGATATATATATGTTTTAAGTGAAATACTAAGGGAAGAGGTTGTAGCTGGTGATGCAGGATGTGACAGATAAACTTGAATGATCCTGTGACTGGAAGCAGTATTTAAGGGGACAGAAGAGTGGACAGATGGTATATTTGCATGACAGTACGGCTAGGATGGTCTTGGCACCACTGTCATGTAACTAGTGATGGTGAGATGCAGTGCACTAAATGGTGCCTGCACTGTTGAATGTGATGGACAGAGGCAGAGCATGTGCTGGGGTGTCAGAATGGGACAGAGGGCACATTTCAGGAAAGAGGGTGCGGGGAGACACAAGGCTGTAAAGTGTTTTATGCTGCTAATGTGTGTTGCCTGGTGGTGGTGGTGGTGAATCAGGACAATGTGGGGGTAGGGATATGGGTATTGCTGTTTCAGGTAGTGCTGTGCACTTAGGGGTAAAGGTTTTGTGATCCATCATAGCCAGAGCCATGCCTTGTGGCAGCACCATGGGGTGGGAAATGCACATGGTGGGGTGACAGGAGAGGATTACAGCAGCTGTGTAGGCATGAGGCACGCCTGCCCAGGTAACACTGCCCACCCAACTATGACCCAGGCTTTTTTCCTAAAGAGGAAAGAATGGTCCGTTTGCCTGAGGTGCCTTGGTCTGGATCCAGATGCCCTGAAAAGTGAGCAGTGTGGAACGGAGAGGCAGGAGATGATGCTGGCTGGGAGAGGTGGGGCGGGATAGGAGAGCAGACCAGTGTGGGGCTGGAGGGCAGTGCAGGGTGGAGGAAACAATACTGGATGAGGTGTCGGGGAGAATGCAGGATGGGGCAGGGGGCAGAGAGGAGAAAGGGAAGACTGCCCTCCGGAGCCGTCAACAGCGGAGGGCGGGGTGGGAGGAGGGGAGGAGGAGAGGGGGAGTGAGTTGGGAGGGACACCTACTTACGTCTCCTCCTGCATTTTTTTTTCCTCTTTCCCTCCTCCTTTTCGTAGCTAGTGACGCGCCGCTGCTTATTAATCATTCACCAGCCGGGGAGCAGGGATTACTGCCACTCGGAGCGAGCGGCACCGGCAGCCGCTTCCTTCTCCGCTGCCGCCGCGCCGGGAGCCCCGCCGGGATGGCGAGCCCGGGCGACGGCGGGCACCGGCTGCTCTGACCCGAGGGCAGGCAGGTCCGAGCAGAGGATGCTCCCCGATGGCACCTGCACCAGGCTCCCGGGAGGTGCAGGCAGCCACAGCGGCGGCAGCGACAGCGGTGGCGGCGGAGCCGGGAGAGCCTCAGAGGAGGCAGCGGCGGTGGGCATGGACTCGGGCGGCAGAAACTCCTCTGGTGCCCCAAACAGCACCCTGAGCGAATCTCAGGGCAGCGCCATCCTCATCTCATTCATCTACTCTGTCGTATGCCTGGTGGGGCTGTGTGGCAACTCCATGGTCATCTACGTGATCCTACGCTATGCCAAGATGAAGACAGCCACCAACATCTATATCCTCAACTTAGCCATCGCGGACGAACTACTGATGCTCAGCGTCCCCTTTCTCGTCACCTCCACCCTGCTGCACCACTGGCCCTTTGGCTCACTGCTCTGCCGCCTGGTGCTTAGCGTGGATGCCATCAACATGTTCACAAGCATCTATTGCCTGACCGTGCTCAGTGTTGACCGCTACATTGCCGTGGTGCACCCCATCAAGGCGGCCAGGTACCGCCGGCCCACTGTGGCTAAGATGGTCAATCTAGGCGTCTGGGTGCTTTCCATCCTCATCATCCTGCCCATCATCATCTTCTCCAACACAGCAACCAACAGTGATGGAACAGTGGCTTGCAACATGCTCATGCCAGAGCCCACCCAGAGGTGGCTCGTGGTCTTTGTGGTCTACACCTTTCTGATGGGCTTCTTGCTGCCTGTGGTTGCCATCTGCCTTTGTTATATTCTCATCATTGCCAAGATGCGCATGGTGGCCCTGAAGGCTGGCTGGCAGCAACGCAAGCGATCAGAGCGCAAGATCACTCTCATGGTCATGATGGTGGTGATGGTGTTTGTCATCTGCTGGATGCCTTTCTACATTGTGCAGCTGGTCAATGTCTTTGTAGAGCAGGATGATGCCACCATCAGCCAGCTCTCTGTCATCTTGGGCTATGCCAACAGCTGTGCCAACCCCATCCTCTATGGCTTTCTCTCAGACAACTTCAAGCGGTCCTTCCAGCGGCTGCTCTGCCTCAGCTGGATGGACAATGCTGCAGAGGAACCCATTGACTATTATGCCACTGCCCTCAAAAGCAGGGCATACAGCGTGGAGGACTTTCCCCCAGACAACTTGGAGTCAGGGAGCATGTACAGGAATGGCACTTGCACCTCCAGGATTACCACCCTCTGAGGAAGCATTCCTGCCCCCCTGGCTCCCCTACTGCACCTCAGCAGGAGGGTGAGCAAGGCTAGGGCTGGGGCATGGGGAGGCCGGGAGGGAGGGGATTTTAGTCCTGCCAACCAAAAGCAGTGTTTGGCACAAGAGGGAGTGAAGGAAACCCCACATCCTGGGTATACTGCCCCACCATCCCCCAATCCCCTTCCAGCCCTGATCTGCCTCCCTTGAGAGAGAATACCTTCCCTGATGCTTTGACACTGACTTAGAAAATTGCTGCACTCATGTGTCGACTTAGCTTCTGGCAGCCAGGCTCTGCCAGCCCTCTCTGTCTGTTGAGTAGCTGTATGGGTCCCCCAGCAACTCTCCCTTTGCCTTTTGTACAGGTTGTCCTCCCCCTTTGTTGGAGGGAACCCCCAGTCCAGTGGTTTGAGCCTGCCTCAGCCAAGCCTCAGTATTCAGGCTCAGACTCCCCCTAGACTGAAAGCAACCCTGCTCAGACATCTGTCAGTATGTACCTCCCCTTCAAAGAGTAGAAATGTTGGGAAAATTGCCCCCCACGAAGGACCAAGTACCTTCTTTCTGCCCTCTGCGCACCCCCTACTCCATCCCCCAGCCCAGAATAAAACAAAAAAAATGGAGAGTAAAAAGGCCCCAGGAAAAGAAGCAGCAGCATAGTCATGGAGCCATCCTTTGCTGTGCGGACAGCTTCCACCTCAGTGGGGCTCTGGCTTTTCATGCTATGCTTGGGGGAAGCAGAGCAGAAAAGGTCTTGGGGAAAAAAATGTGTGTGTATTGCTGTGCTTCAGGCCTGCGTGGCAGGTTGCTGGTAATGGGAGATACAGTACTGTGACTCACCAGGAGCAGAGCACTGAGCTGAGAGTCAGGAGGAATGTTGAGCTGGGAAATGCTTGAATGTGTTCATATGTACAATAAAGTGTGCTAATAATAAAGTTTAAAGGGAGCACTAGACTGTAAAGTTATTGTCTTGCTCCTGCTCTATCAGCTGTGAAACAGCAATGAATGGAGCTGAGACAGTTTTGAATGACCTGGGTGGCCACAAAGTCACTTTAGCCTATATGGAAAAAGAGGAATTAGTTTCAAAGTCTCCGTTAGGCTCTGAAATAAATACTTGACAAAAATAAAAAATAGCTGTTTGATAATAGCTATTACCCTAGCTCCAGTCTCTTCTGTTGCACTAAAAAAAAAATTAAAATGGGTTTCATATGTTGCCAATGTAATATACTGACCCAGAGCTTCTTAATGTTTCATTTCTGAGAATTCTTGTTTTTAGTGTGAGCCAGATGTCCTTTTGAAATTTTTTATTTGATTCTTGTCACTGTGATGTGAACGTGTTTCTCTGAAGCAATTTCTACTGTGCACTTATGTTTGTGGTGGCTGCTTGCAAGGCTGCATTTAAAATGGATGATGCTCAAGAAGGCTCCTGTTCAGATAAAAAGGTTGTAACTTTTTCTAACTTTCATGTACACTGACTCCCACAAAAAACGCTCTCTTTTAAATTTTATCTCTTCCCCTCTTATGACAGGACAATTTTCAGAGAGATAAATGTAGATTTCTTGTTTAATGACAGCTGATTAAGCAAAACCTGTCACTGCTCCCTCTTATCCCAGACGTAGGAGTCAGTATGGATCATGCCGAAATGAGCAGCTGTGCTTTTTAATCCCTACCACCTAGGGTAGCAGTGTCACACAGTGGCAGGTGTCCCAGTAGCATTGACAAATAACTTCTCTGGCACAATGCTGTGGTTGTATTACTGGCAATCTGAAGCATGAGATTGGGAACAATCTCTTGTAGCAGCACACCCGTAGCATTGTACTGGTAGCTACAGTGCTTAAGTACAGTGTTAAGTGTAAAGCTGACAATTAAGGCATTTAGCATTTGCAGTTGTGGATTTATTACAGTTTTTTTGTTAAATTATACTCTAACTTTTCTCAGCAACAAAAAGCAGGATACTACTTTGTACATTTATTCCACGAAAAAATAGGTACTGTTAAAGGAATGTATAAATTTAGTATTTCAAAGTTGCCTGATTCAAAGCTCATTGAAATGAGCAAAAAAAATCCTAATTCACTTCAATGGACTGCGAGTCAGCTCCTTTTAGTTTAAAAATTGCTAATGTGGAAACTGTTATATCCTTATTAAAATATTTTGTGAAAAGCTTTAACAATTGTTCAGTTTCTTTTATTTTACTTTGCAGTTAACCTCATTTAAAGAAAATATGCGAGTATTATTTTGGTAATGTTTTACATGCACATATGGGGAAAAAAGGATGAAATCTTTCTATAAGCTTATTTAATTTTTCACAGAAAGCAAGCATCTGTCAAAACAGTACAAGGCCCCACAATACTACGTGATATTATTTGTAGAGCTTAACCTGAATTCTTACTTACAATCTCTTCAAAAGGGTATAAATGTCATAATCTTACGTGTTTTTTTCACCCAGGCATGTTGTTATGAATGGTCAGTTTAAACAGAGTGTCAGATTACTTTTTACATTAGGATGTAGCACCAGACATGATGAAGCAAAAGTTCAGAAGCAGTAATTCATACCCAGCACTCAGCTTTGATGAAGAATTGAGCCTGGTTTTGTTTCTTTTTTCTATTTTCCACTTTTCCTGTTAACAAAGCTGCTATGGATACCTGTGCACCTACCAGCATATGCACTTTCATTTCAGGTCTCCCACGCAGAGCACAAAGGGAGGGTGCTGATCCTCGGCTGAGGAGCTGGGTGCTGCTTCAGGGGCTGTGGGTGCCTCAGTAGATGGCAGGCTTCCTTCAGATGGCTGCACTAATTTATTCACTCCCAGCCAGCACTGCCAGTGTGATTGCTGGCTAAAACAGCCTCTGGAGTTTCAGCTGGAAACAAAATCTATTTATCCTAAACTAACAGTTCTTCCTGCTGTTTTTTCACCCCAAGTTTATTTTGACTTTGGCAGTGGGAGAGGTGATCAACAGCTGTAAATAATTTTTATTTGTTTTGGAAGAAAAAATTAGTTCATTCTGTGTTATTAATCTAAATACTAGAACATAACCAGGGAAAAAAAAAAAAAAAAAAAAAAAAAAAGAAGTTGTCTTCATGAAATTATATGTACCAGAAAACAAACAGAACTGTTTTTAATGTTTTCCAAATTGCAAATAAGATTCTTCAAATTTTATATGGAAATTATTTGTATTAATGTTTAATTCACAGAAAAAAGAGTGCAGTGATGCATTCCTGGTGACATTTTACCTCTTTATACAGCTATAACATAATTTATCTATAAATGAGTAAACCATTCATAACCAGTATGTTGCTGCATTTTACCCGTGTTTAATATTTTTAAAATACTGCATACAGTTTGTCATAGTAACTGGCTCTGTGACACTGAAATCCATCCAAATTTTGTTGTTCTTTGTTTAGCCTTTGACCTATACCCAGGAGTGTGATAGCTCTGAATGGTATCCTGTCAATGGAACAGACTATTCCTCTTGGTACAGACAAAGAGGCAATGGTCTGCACATGGCACAGAGATCAGGTGCCTCTGCAGCATTTTCCTACCCAAAGGAGGGCACTCAGGAAATTACTCTTCTTTCTCACTAGGTTTCCCAGCACAGTTAGAAAAGGAGGTATCTCTCATACCCCTGGGGCTGACCACTATGTGCAGTCAGTAGGCTTGAACCAGACTGGTCACAGAGGCATTTTACATCTGGGCTGTTCATGGGAAAGGTGATGGTGATGTGTAGGCAGGTGACCCTGCCTCTTGACAGGGTCCCTACTGCAAAGAACACTCAGTGTATGGTTTCTTTGCATATGACACTTAGAGAGCCCATCTGATTTCTTCACAGAGAAGGGGATTCAGATTTCTGAATGTGATGTAAGCATTTCTGAAATGCCAGTGAATCAGAATAAAATGAAAGACTTTCTGTTTTTTCAAAAATTGAAAATCTGCATTTCAAATGTATGTGGTGCACTCTATTAACATTGTGACCATGTACACTATCTTAACTGGTTTCCAAAGATAAGCAACCTAGTTTTAAATATTAAACTAAATCTTACTGAAATAAAATTACACATTGATTAATAAGTTATATAAGATTTAACTTTTCTCTCCTATGCTTCCAGAAGAGCAGTGTAAATTAGTGTCTTAAAATCCTGCCAAAAAAATCCAAGAAAAATTATTTTTAAAAAGACAAAAGAAATTAGCCAAGAAATATCAGTTCAGGAGTCTAGACTCTGTGATTTCAGCCTCTAGAAACCCTACCTGACCCCAGTGTTCTACAGACAAGAAAGTGAATTATGAATCTCTAGAGGAGAATAAAATATTTCTACAGCATTGTGCATTCAGCACTTCTATCGTCTTCAATGCAGAGTCCTGTTGGACTGATAACTGCAGGCTAAGCCACAGGAAGAAAGGCTAATTTACTAATTAGATTACTCTTTGAGAATAATGCTTTTAGATATTATATTTTGTGGTAAGAAATAGCCAAGAAGAACAGGTGATCCAGAGAGTATTTTAAAGTATGCCATCAGATGCTTACAAAGCACAACTTTTACAAGAACGATGCTTTTCAATAAAACCTAACTGTGCCCTTTTAACTTTTTTCCTCCAAAGCCTAAAATCTGGATTTGGCACAGTCAAGTAAGAAACCATGAAGTGGAGACAGTGAGATGGTGTATCCTATCAGTGATATACAGATTTCAATTTCCAGTCTGGACAGAATATGTTTTGTCTTTATATGCTTATCAGATTTCTGATAGATAATCACCCTGAAAGCAATATAAATGTACAGAAGACCCATCTACTCTCCCTTTTCCCCCAAAAAAAGTCTTTGCTCTACAGGTTCTTTTACTGCATATTATGACTTAGGGTCACTCTGTGGATTCTTGAGCTTCCAAGCTAGAAAGGTTCAGATAAAAGTGCCCAAATACATAGCAGATGGGAGTTGTAGGACAGAGAAGAATTACCAGATTTATGACCTGGGACCTGCTGATCACTGTGATAATCACAGTAATTGGATTGTATTGGCTCGGCTTGCATTGCTGGTTACAGAGCTGTTCTCACTGTAGACGTGAACCCTATTAATCATAAAACTGTAAGACAACCCAGAGGGAAGTTGTGAGCTCCTGCAAGGGTGCTGTAAGGCACTGCCCTTCATAATGCTGAACAACGCTGAGTAACATTGGTGCCAAAAGACTGGTGAAGAAAAGGGCAGCAAGATCCAGTGATTCATGTAGGATTTACAGGAACTCTAATTTACAATGGCAAGCTCGATTGCTGGTCAGATGGAATAGTTCAAAATGTGTCACAGCTGTACAAGGCAAGTATGTGTAAGTGCAAGCACACACACAAAACATGCATGCAGTATGCAGGCTTTCTTCTTGCAAAGTATATAAATATCCTATTTGGTGCACTATCCAATATGTAAAAGGATGAATTAGAATCTATTCTGGTTATAAAGAAATTAAGGATTCATAAAACTCACATTCCATTTACTGAACAGTTTGGTAGCACAATTTTACTATTTAATCAATAATAAGTCTTTAGTTTGCTTTTGTGCTCCTCTCATTTGTAGAGGACATTGGACCATCAGTTCTGCTAAGGAGGTGAGTCTATGGCTGGAGATGTTGGAACTGGTAGGAGATCTCATAGGAAAAAACCCCCAAACCAACAACAACAACAAAAAAAAACCCAATACAAAAGTGACTAGTGTATGATTTAGAAGTGAAATGACTATATTTGGAGATATCCTTTTGATGTTCAGAGAGTTTGGAACTTACTAGCACTCAGTGAGAACTGCAATTTCCCAGCAGTTCAGGAAATTACTCCGCATGCCTACAACATAGACCAACAGGTAGCACAAGAACATCTGAAGTCCAAAGCAGAAAACTAGTGGGGGCTGTGATTATGGTCTTTCAAGTATTTAATTGGGATAAACAGGTTATAATATATTGTAAATGTATACAAAAAGTGCATTATCCATCAGAGTACCATCAGAATATCCACCAGAGCAAAGGGCTGGGGAACTTCTGTTAAAAGTAGACATAGATGGAACCTGGCCCCTTATCCAGACAATAAGATACAAGTCATAAGTAAAAGAAAACTGAAAAGAACTCATTTATTGAGCAGAAAATCAATGCCTGTATTAGTGAGTTCATTGTTCTAACAACACAGCAGAATTATTTTGTGTATAATTTGGTCACAGAAAGAGAAAAGACACTTTTAGAAGCTAAACTGACTGTAAAATATTGCAAAGAAGATTTTTTTAATGAGTTTTACATAACTCCATGAAAACCAGGAAAGACTTAAAACAGGCTTATTCTCTTATGCATTTTATTTTCTGTACCATTTTGTATGTAATGTTTTGAACAGCTGCCTCAGCTAAAGGTACATCCTTTGGTTCATGCCTTAGATTTATACAAATCAATCACAATTTTTACACAAATCAGTCACAAGAGTGACTGAATGACTGACTGGCTGAATGAATTAATGAAAGAAAATTCAATTATATGAAAAAAAACACAAAGAATTTTTTTGGGGTTTTTTTTGATGACACAGGATAGACTTTGTTTTAATTTTTATGCCAGCAGCTGTTAACTGATGACATAGTGAGTCCAGAAGAAATTGAATCTCATTTACTATTTGTACTAATACAAGATTGTACAAAATCATCAGTTAACTGGGAAGAGAAATTATAAGAATTGTTATTTCAGATGCTTGGATGTTATGTTTTTACAGGTGTTGGGGGAAAGGTGGGTTTTTAATTGTCACTGTTGTTGTTCCTGTTATTTATGATGACAAAAAGGTGGAAGGATTGCAGGGCTTTATGCAGCTCCATAGAAAACAAAGCAAAACATCGAAGACATGGCCATATCAGTGCAAAACACTGGATACTTGGAGAGAATAGATATGAAAAAAGGCAAAACTGGTGGATAACTTGAACAGCCTTAGAAAAAAGGAATCTGAAATGGAGAAAAATCAGGGGTGGTATGCCTAGGAGAGGACTTTTTTTTTAAGAAAAGAGAAGAAGAATAGAATTCTAATAGTCCAGTATAGACAATATTGTATCTGCAATTTGTACCAACCAATTTCTAAATTTGGATTTCACAAGGAATCTATCAATATAAGAAAAGGTGTAAAAAAGAGTAACTAAACAATGAGATTTATATTTTTTTCTAAAAAAGAACTAAAAAGACTCACCACCTTGGGAAAGAGATGAGTAAAGGAGTGTATGGCAAAGATATGGAAAATCAAGAGGATGGACTTGTCTACTTTCTTGAGTCACGTGTAAATAAATTGTGGAACTAATCGATATATGATGGTTGGATGCTAAAAGTAATAAATCAAATCCAAATTTTGCCAGATAAATTGACAGAAGTTTACCAAGTGTCAAAAAGAACAAAGTCTCAAAGTCAAACTTTACTCTCAGAGTACTTAGGAGAAGTGTCACTTACAGATGTCAGAACATTTGCTATTGTCACAGAGAGATTACTGACTTAGATGACTTTGAAGCTCACTCAAACTATCTTACCTTATCTTCCTATGCTGTATTTGAAGGAACAGTGTTAACAATTCTTATCAGTCCAAAACAGGAGACCTGCTGGTTATGTCCTGAAAACAAAACCACGCTTTTCTGACATACTACTTTCCATGTGTTGTTCTTGGATTAATGACTGAAAACATTTTTTGTTTGCAGACCACCATAATTTGAATAACAAACATCTGAAAAATTATGCAATGAGAGGATGGTAAGGATGGATACATCCTGCTAAAGATGGATACTTGCCCATCTTTCTTATCTCTCCCTCCTCAGCTCATCCTCTCCCAGGACCTGCAGGCTCTTTACATCATCTGTGAAATACATAATAGTAGTTGTTTCCTCCAGCCCTCTGCCTGAGACTTGCTATGCAAACAGACTGTCAGGTAGCAGGAGGGAAAGGAGATTATAAATGTGGGACCACCAACACATCTCTGCCTTCCCCACCTGCACTTCTGCCTTCAGGTATCTTGCCTGCAGTGAAGGAGTCCTCCAAGACTGCAGTAAGGAAAATATTTGCTTGTAAATCTTTTTCTTTTTTTTTCTCTCCGTTGACTTTCCGGTCTCACAGTGCCAGAGTTTCAGAAGTCCAGAGAAGAAAGGCAAGGCTGCATACTGGGGGAAAGACATGAATTTTAACCTGTTTTGAAGATGTGTGAGTGTGGTTATTTCTGCTGCCATGCTGTGTTTACCTTTAAAGTCAGTTATGTATCACTAGGGAAGTGCTCACCATTCTACAGCCTGGATAAATGTCCACATCCTGAAGAAATAGAAAATATCATTTATAGAAGGAACTAAATTGCATGTACCAGTGATTAAACTACATGTAAAAAATGAGGAAAAATAATGAGAGCTGAAAACATGAAAAAAAATGATTAAGTGATAGGAAATTACACTTCCTGGGGACACACAGGACGCACTCATTTTTAAATCCTCTTTCGGCCATATACTAGATTTTAAAAAGAAAAGTTCTTTAAATATTTGAATTTTGCTCATGTCCACTTTTAGATTTCACTTTAATCTCATAACACACTTAATCAGCCCCTCAGCAGTATAAATCATTATTAAAAATCTGGCAGAAATTAACATTTTACTTTTGAATATTTTATTAATAAAAACCATTAAAAATTCATCACATTTTCATTAACAATATGTAGAGCTGACAAATGATCTTTGGAGGAATTAAGGAAATATAAAGATTAGATTTAATAATTGGCAACTGGGAACACTTTTTTGGACCACTTTGATAGATAAGAGGTTTGGACAGCCCTGCTCTTTGCAAAAATGAGTGTTTTGAAAGGTGGGCTCTCAGATTCTTGTGTCCACTATTTTATTAACATTACATTACTACATCCAGTCCTCCATCTAAGAGCCAGGGTCTGCAATATTATGCATTAGCCCAGCAAATTTACAGTTGAAATAAATAAATAAACAAACAAACAACAAAAAACCCCAAAACCCCAAACAAACAAAAAACCCAAACAACAAAAAAACACCAACCTAACATGAACCACTAGAACTGACAGTACCCAATTACAAACTGTAAAACTTGTGGATACAGTTTATATGTGATATATACGGCTTTATTATGGGATGAAACAATGTTTTTCCAATATTGGAAAAACCATTGCAATATAACATGCTTATAGAATATGTTTAGTTGAAGGACATGTAAGTAACTCTAGGGAAAAGGTCAAGATTTGTCTCCACCTCTGCCATGTTATGGAAAAATATTTACATGTGATTGTGTGTTTTACATATGGTGTTACATAAGAATTAACAGAAAGTTGCATCCAAGTATATAACCACTTTCATTAAGTCAGTCTTTATTATGATTATCTGTACTCATTATGGCCTTACTTGCTCTCCTCCTATTGATGTAAACAGAAAACCCTGCACTGAATCTGCCTTGCAGGTGAATCATGGTTATGATATGAGGCCATATTCTATGTTGCAGGTTACCTGTTGGCTTCCTGTTTAAGAAAGCACGAGTGAAATTGCAAGTACATTATTCTCTCCATAGGCCGTAAGGGAGTCTAGTGAGCAGAGAAGTTTAGATGAGCTGTTGTTAGAGATGTCTAGACCTGGTGAGACAGATCATCTTTAGATGCAAAATAGTCCAGTGTTTAGCTTGAGTCAAATTATAAACCAGAGAAAAGATAACAGAAGCCTTGTGTAGTCCTTTAGACAAATGTCTAATGCTTAATCCTGAATCCTGAGTGTGAGAAAAAGAACTCTAAAATCAAAACGTGATTTCACAGGAAGCCAAAGTAAAGAGCAAAATGCGAATAAGATGCGACAGGTGAATGGCTTGAAAGGGCATGAACTTGTACATTTTAACTGAACAGTCTGAGCCAAATCCGGAGAGATGCCAAAAGAAGTAGTCATTTACAAGCACTTAATTCAGCACTTAGCTGTGCCTGACAAGACTCCTGAAAGAGAGAGTATTGCCAGGGCTTAGAAAAACATACCTAGGCAGTTGCAGAGTCTCATTAAGAGTTCAGCCATCTGGTGTATGGGAAAGAGGAAAACAGAAATAATAATTTGGAGAGACTTTCACTCTTCTTAGTTGCTATTTGCTTACACAGCTCCTCACAGAAGAAAAGACTTCCAGACACACTGTCCCCTAACACAAATTACTTGCAGTGATGGTAACAGTAATGCTATTAAGAGAAAAGGCATTAATGGATAATTTGCTTTCCAAATTTGTGCACATGTCAAATCAAGCCTCCTAGAAAGCCTGAAAAGTGCTTGCCTTCTGAAATACAAGTGAAATACAGATTAGAAAAAGTATGCAAGTTATAAGACAGCTTTGTAATGCATGACATTCTTACCTAGCTGGATTTTATTCCTGTCATGATACAATGGAATTTATGGCTATAGACTGCCTGATGGCTCAAAAACGTCTTCCATCACCTTACCAAAAGCAAAATGCTGCTTCCCAGATAGCAACAGCCTATCATCATTAAGCTAAGAGACAGGGAAAAGAGAAAATCCACACTATGTCATACTTTATCCTTAGCAGATGTTTACAGCAGATTAACCTTCAAGTCTTCGCTTGCAAGAAATATAATTAATAATACACATTATTGTTTGAAACAGAGTTCTCCAAACTCAACAGGAAAGTGACACAGCTTTCAACAGTTGAAAAGCAGTAGTCAGAAGGTCAGGTCTAAAGAAAGGAAATCAAACAAACCAACAAACAAAAGTCCTTAAAAAGACATTTCAGATATTAAGATTCTTTTAAGCAAAGAAAATATTTCCCTACTCTCCCTGCACCCCAAAAGTCTTGGATGAGATCCAGCTAGTTGTGTCTTACTGCACTGAATCAATATTTAGCCTTACCACTTTAATATAATAATTAATAATAATAATAACAATAATAATAATAGAGCATCAGCAGTCTGAACTGCAAACAAAGCAAGTTCTGCTGCCAGGAGGAAAGCTGCTCTACAAGAATTCCTAAGAGAAATCGCAGAGGAAGTCTTTACCTCGTTTAAAAACAGGCACAAAGGGCGAATCCTTCTCTCCTTACTCTCAACAGATTTCATGGAAAACAGCGTATATTATTAATAAGAATGGGATTTGCAGGATGCATTTGGTCCCATGTTAACTCTTTTCAGAAGTTTGTCAGCACCTTGTCTGATAGTAAGGGAACCACATATTGTGTGAAGAAATAGTTTTGTACCAATGTATCTGAGCAGAAAAACTGTAACTGCTATAGTAAAAACGACTATCCTATAAATTAACAAAGATAGCAAAGACTTATGTTTTAAAACATCATTTATTCTTTTCATCAGCTGAAGTATAAAACTGTCTCCCCATTAAACTCCCACTTCCTCAGCAATTTAATGATCTTTTTAAGTGTAGAGATCTTCTTCATGTGTAAGAATGTCAATCTGAAAGAGTATGGGTCACAGTTTCCTCAAAAATTATGGCAATTCACCTTTTGAGATGTTCCAGCAACTAGAAAGGAGAAACTCCAAGTGCCACTCACTGCTAAATTAGAAGGTGCGAAGGCTCAAACTGGTCCCCTTTAAACTTGTTCCAAGTAAGGCACCCAAAAGGCAGATTCTGAGAAGATAAAAAGCCACAACTGTTGCAGCTGAAGATGAACATCAGTTCTGTCAGCCAGGCCACTGTATTTAATTTTTCACTTCTGTGAGCACTTGATTAACAGACTGACAACACATCTTGACTGTCCAAAGGTTCCAAGCCCGTGAAAAGGGGTCCGCTGCAAGCTTCCACGTCTGACAATCCTCAAGTTCTGCACACCCACGTTCAGCGGCATGAGAGACGTGTGGGAGCCGAGCGCTGGTCCGGCGTGGGAACTGCCCCAAGGGACGGGCCCCCCGCCGTCCCCGACGCTCCGGTCTAATCACCGCCCGCTGCTCCCCTCGCCTCTGCGGAGCCCGCCTCCGCCTTCCTGCCGGTCTCCGGTGGCTCCTTGTCCCCGCAGCCTTCAGATTCCTTGTTGAAGCAAAGCTTGAAGACCCCCAGGACGGTCATGACCAGGATGACCAGCACTACCACCGCGACCGTCACCAGTATGAAAACGTAGTGGGAGGAGGAGGAGAAGGGCGGCGGAGCGACCGTCTTCTCCCCGCCGGCAGCCACGGTAGCGGCGGGCGGTACCGCGGTGTTCCGGAGCGGTGGGAGGGAGAGCCGCCCCCCCTCCGTCCCGGCACCCGGCGGCTCTGCGGGGCCGCCCGCGGCGGTGGAGGCCGGCTCGGTGGCCGCGCAGGGCGACCCGTCCTGCCCGCCCGGGGTGCAGGCACAGGCGACGCCGCCGGCCACATCTCGGCACCCGGCGGCCTCGGCACAGCGTCCGCTGCCGGGGCTGCGGTTGCTGCAGGGGCAGAGGGGCCCCGCCGCCCCCTGCCAATCGAAGCCGCCCAGCTCTGGCTGGCAGGTGAGCTGCATCTGCCCTCCGGGGCAGGACACGGTGAGCACTGTGCCCGGCGGGCTGAAGCCGGGGCCGGCGCTGCGGCCCTCAAAGGGGAGGCTGTAGTCCAAGCCGAGGGCGCCCGCGGGGCTGAGGTCGGGGCAGGCGCCCTCGTACTGGTACTTGCAGACGTAGCCCTGGCTCTGCCGCTGGCAGGGCCGCTCCCTCCAGCCCCAGCTGGGGCCGCCGCCAGGGACCACCGCCATGTGCAGCCCGGCGCAGCGAGCGGTGAGGCAGGAGCGCACCGGCTCCTTCACCCACCGGCCCAGCTCCGCGGGCACCTCCTGCGGGGCCGCCCCGCCGTCGGCGCCGTCCCAGGAGAAGCCGCGGAGCGGCTGCCCCTCGTCCGTGCAGGCGGAGGCGTTTCTCTTCAGCCCGACCCAGAAGAGCGAGGGCGCGGACTCAGCCACCGCCTCCGCCAGCAGCCCCAGCAGCAGGCGCAGCTCCGGCTCACCGCTGAGCCAGGCCAGGCTGCCCCGATGGCGGTCGCAGGCGTTGCGGGCCTCGGCGTAGGAGCTGTTGACGAGGTGGGCGCTGAAGCAGACGCCGGCGGCCTGGCAGCGGACGACGGCCCGCGGTGGCGAGGGCCGGCCCAGGGCGCAGGCCGCGGCCACGAGTAGGCACCAGGGCCCGGCCCGCGGCATCCTGGCGGCTCGGCGTGGCGGGGCGAGGGGCGCGGGCTGCCCCGGCTGCTGTGGCAAGCGCTCGGCTTCGTCTCGGTCTGTCCCGGCCGCCCGCCTCGTCCCACCCCAGCGCCGACCCCTCGCCCACGGCCCTCCCCTGGGCCTGCCAAAGGAAACGTGTCGGGAGCCGGGGTTGACCTCCGCATCCTTCGTTTGTTGGCGGGAGAGTGACGAGCAGCTCTCTGCTCCGCCAGGAAGCCGCTGCCCTGCCCGGCGGGCGAGTGTCCAACTTCGGGAGAGGAGCAGGGTGGGAAATCCCGGTGCCACTCCGCTGCCAGAGGGGCAGACGGGTGCCGAGGCCCGGAGCTGCAGTGGTGGGGCACTCTTTTGGCGCGGGCCCAGGAGATGTCCGGGCCCGTCTTGCCAGCCTGTGGAATGGCACTTCCAGGAGAAGATCGTGCCAGCTTCAGCGACCTCTTCCTTGAAGGGTTTTCTGGTCAGGTGAAGCTGTGCACCTGACCCCTTGGCTCCCAATACTCGAGCCAGTGTAACAATCAGGAAAACTGTCTCAGATCACTTCTTCGAAGCAAGTTGGCCTAAATGCATTGTGCGTTAGGTGCCTACTCTGATTTCCAATAGGTTGTTCTCAAATAAATTAACTGATTGGCTGCAGCTCTTTTCCTGGTGGCAATCTACGTGTCACCTCATTTTTCTGCTCCTTACTGTGATGTCTCTGCTGTTACCTTGTGAACAGATACAGCACACACAGGTCCCTTTGCCAGGCATTTGATGTGACACAAAACCATTTGCATATGTGTGCATTTCATTTACCAGGTTTCACTTTGGAACAGTCCTCGTCAGTGCTTTTTGTTTTGTGGGTGTGATATAATGCAAATTCCTATTATTTGAATACACGGATAAAGTGGAGCAAAAAGCGGAAAATAATCTGTTTGAAATTTTAAAAAGTAACGCATCAGCATTGAACCTCTGGAGGCAAATTCTACAATCCTGGATCAAGGCTCCAGGTGAACTCTGCCCTGCACAAAGTACCCTGGCTTTGCAGAGTAGCCTCTGCATCTGTTCAGCCCATTCTGAAGAATTTAAATTCACTTTGGAGCTGCAGATAACAAGATCCATTCAGCCATCTTGTGACTGACCTGCACAGACCTCTGGTACTCCAGACCTGCCTTGGGACATAACTCATTTTCTCTGGATACCTCAAAGAAGAATTAGGAAAACAGGTATACAGACACACTGTGTGATAATGATCTGAAGCTTGGCCTATTTTTGTAATGTATTTCAAATACTGAGTAAAATTTACAAGTTTTCCATCCAGCAACTTGGTGGACAGAGTGTTTTAGAGACTGTTTCCTAGGGAAGTTTCTGTTGGCAGTCAGTTGCCAGAACTGCACAGACCAAGCAAAAGCTTAGAGCTGCACTTCTTCACTTGCCCTGGACCCTGTATCCTGGCCAGCAGACAATACAGGAAGCAACACACTGATGTCTATTAATGAAATTCATCATTTTTATAAAAGAAGAGGGGCAAGAGGTAAAGGGGGAAAATACCATCTGTGTAAGTTCTGTACAAAGTACATCCCTGGTACCTTGTACATATCCTGTGTACAGTATGCTTGAGAGTTAGAGACAATATGCCAGCTATTCCTGGTTTTGTATGCTTTTTTCCTGAATATTTGCTGACAAGAAACTGCAGCTTGGTGGAAGCTGCTTTTAACCTTCATTTTCTGACAATATTTTTTATAGCCTTGGCATTCTTATTTCCTAGCTAAGCACAAAAATTTCAAGAAAGCAAAAAATAAGATACTAAAAAAGACTAAATTCTGGTTTCCTGTTTTGTCCAGCTCAATCAATTATCAATAAATAACTATTTCCCTTCCCCCCCTTCTCCAATAAAGTAGACTTTTAATCATTGTTTGTTGCTTTTCAAGTATTCCTGTACTTAAAAGCTGTATAGAGGGAGAATGTTCTCTCTTCACAAGGAATCACATGGAGAAGACAGGAGGTAATTACCTCTAGGTAATGTCTTCACTCGGAGGGGTTTTTCTTAGCTTAAAAAAGTAGTTTTTCACACTAAGAAGAATCATTCAATGGAACAGCCTGTCCGGGGGTGTGACAGAGTCCCCATCACTGGAGGTTTTCAAGCTGCAGCTGGACAGGGTGCTGCTAATCTCATCTAGGCTGCCTTTCCCATGAAAAGTTGGACCAGGTCATATTTCAAGGTCCCTTCCAACCTGGGATATCATAATCTTAAGTAGCGTGATTTAAATGCTTATTTCAGACCTATATAAAAAGACAAGAATTGAATATCATATTTTTCCTAGAATATGTAGGTATTTGTTACTTCATTTTTGCTTTGAGGTAGCATCTAGCTAAATGCTTGTACAGGCCCGCTGGATATCACATACACAGAAATTCTGTTTCTCACAGTTGTAAGAGTTAACAAAGCAACATTTTGAAATACATGAAATAGAAGAAGTTGATTATGGGTAAACAGTTCACACAATCATAGCTGTTCTTAGGCAAATCTTACCTTCGGTTGGTATTTTGTTTCTCTTGGTATTCAGCAAAAATAAAACTACATTAAATGTTGCTATGTTATTACAATTTTTAAATTACAAGAGCAATTAAACTGCTTTGGTAAAAATAGTAATGTTAAATTTGTATGCCAGTAGACTTAATTTTATGGAAAACAGGTTTTCATTACAAGAACCTGCTTTTTTCATTCTAAATGAAACTAGAATTTTGATCAATCAAGGTGTAGAGAGGATACAGACACCAAAGTAAAAATCTGCAGTGTTGCCACAGCTGTTTTCAGAGCTCTGCAGCCTACAGGAATTGTCACTCTGGCATTCACTCCTCTCCACGGTGTGTCAGGAGGGTGGCTCTGAACCATGTGCCTGTGCAAGAGAGCATGAGGAGATCCTCACTGTCTGCCTACACTCCGAGCTGTAAAGGTGCAGTTCAGTTTGCGTTGGGAAGCTTTATTATCTACTATTCCGATCTCTAGTTCTTCACTGGATCTAGCTTTAGCTGCACTTGCACAAAATGAATGATTCTTTTAGCCCTTCCATATTTTTTAATGATGGACAGAGGCTACATTGCTACAAATACCTGTCAGTTTAATATCTTGAGCTGTTTTCTCCAAACATTGATGTGGGAGACAAGAGAGGCTGCTACATCGTTACTACTGATCATTACTGTCTTGCTGGGGAGTGCTGACAAAGCTTTGCCTAATGCAAATCCGCTGCAATTCTAAGGCTTCAGTTCTTCTCTTTCAAAACTGTGTGCTTATTACAGCTGAAGACAGACTAACCTTTATAAATAGAAGCAACAATATAAAAGCCCCAAATTTTTCATTTTATGATTCAGACCTAAGTTTCTGTCCCTGAGGAGGAAGAATGCAGCTCAGTCTGTGAAAATATTTGCTCCCTTGCTTCTCACCTTGGCTGTCAGCAAGGATGTGATGGGATGGCCTCTCTGCCAGGGAATTGTCAGGTACTACCAGCTCATTTCACACAGGCTACGACTTTAATTTTCTAGGCTATATTTGAACCGGCAGTTTAGAAACAGCAGTTTAGACACCAGTGCCCCAGGCAGTCGTCTCATTGGAGGAACTTGTACAGCACAGAAAGATGAGAACACTGCATGCCAAAACCAAAGGCTTTCACCTGCTGGAAATAGAGACAGTAGCTGTATGTCTGCTTAATCTGCCTCTATACCTCCTTATCTCTCCTACAGCTTCCCCTGAGTCCTGCAAAATATTTTAAAAATAATAGCTCTACCAGATCTCTAGAAAACAACTTGTCCTCTGGTTTTCAATGTTCTTCTCATTCTTCCTATTAATTAAATAAGAGAACTCTGTTTCTTTGAGTGTCTTCATGGAGCTTTGGCTGAAGAAATCCTGTCTTGAATGAGAGGATTATCTACTTACACAGAAATGCTGGTACCAGTACCTCACCAGTATGACGTATCTAAACATCTATCTATAAAGAAGACTTTATTACATTAATATGAATGTTATATGACTGATTGGTGTGTAGTTCCTAATGTAGCTGTTTTGCTCAGTACTAAGAGCCTCATTTGTCTGTAGTCATTCCTCAGTCTGCTGCCTGTAAGGCCTGAGCCTCTGAAAAAACACTGGTTTGCTTTAATTGTAGTTTTACTAAGAACTATTAGTTTTTCTGTTCCATTATGTAACTATGTCTCCCTTATAAAAATATGTACATTTCTACTACGGAATAATGATAGAAGGGCTCAATTAATAAATCTACTTTTCTCTTTTATGGTGGATTCTTTCTTGCATTTTTATAGGGTAAAATAAAACTTACTTTTGTGACTAACTAGGAAATATATCAGCCATATACAAGGAATTTGCAGCTCCTAGGGCTTAAGGGGGTATATTTTCATTAGAGGTAGTTATGTAGAGAGATACAGTACCCTGTGCTTACTAAGAGCTGTACTTTGCTTCACAGAGGTAGATGGATGTTGCAGTAAGAGGTCTGCCTGGCTGCAAAGGGGCCAAGTGAAACGATCTTCCTGTGATGCACAGGACACAAGTAAGGTCACTAAACTGGCTGGGGACATTTCTCATCCTCCAAGGGGTACAGGAAAATATCTGGAAGTGGATCTGTCTACCAATTCTGCCACAAACCTGGAAATTATGTCTAATGGCAGAAGCAGCTACAGCATCTGTTTTCTGCTAGCATAAAGGAAGGCTGCTGCAGCTCACCTCCCTTTGACAACTGGCCTCTACAGGTGAAGGAGCCCATTGTGGTCTGCTGCATGACACAGAGTTCTCTGGGGGTGGAAACTTCAGAGAGGAAAGGAGACAACAGGATGCAGCCCTGCACCTTTGCATGATGGCTTTTAGCTGGCTGCAGCCTTGGAGAGGCTACACTGGTTGGCAGTGGAAAGACACCAGTGAGCAGAGGAGAGTCTGTATTGTCACTAAGAGCTTAATCCCTCCCTCTCACCCTGATAGATATCTCTACTGAATCCAGATATCCTGCTGAATTTATCTTGAGTAAAATTTAATCATATTCTTCACATTCAGTGTTCCGCTAAGATATAGCTAATAATATAGATAAGCCAGAGGAAACAGGTATTTTGAACAAGTGAGAATAACTGTTGTTTGACAGCATGTCTCAAAAAATGATGGGTTGAATCCTCCTTTCCTAACTCAGTGAGGAAATTTGCATCTGTAGTCAAGAAGTGGTTTATCAAGTAATAAGGCAGCACTACATTTCACACATATGTTGTGCTTAAGAAAAGAAAAATATTCTTAAGAATATTTTATTATATATTCTTAAGAAAACACCGAAGTTAAAAATCAGACCTTCTTGAAGTCACTGGAAACTGTTTAATTTCAAGAGTGTGCCAAGATTTCTCACCAATTTCCCTGCATTCAGTCAAATCAGTTGCCACAGGGAGTAAAAATGCTGGGTGGAATGCCACATGCTTTTGTTACTTTTTCAGGTAAGAGGATAGGAAATTAAAATAAGAACTTCTGTTTCATTGTAACAACTTGCACGATCCTGAGATTTTAATTATTCATCTCTCAAGAGTACTACATAGATAACAAGGTTCACTTACACAGTTTGGAAAAGATAACCTAGCAGGGATCATGCAAGTTACTGTCTACTGTAATAACAATTTCCACTGACATTATCGCATAGCTATGGGACACCTTTAAAAATAAGGAATAATATTAAACCAGTGTTGTGAACACAGTGGTATATCTGTTATGTTTATGACATGGACATAAATATAACTTATGCTGAGCTGCTGAAGGCACATTTAATACGTGGACTGCATTGGCAAAAACAAACAAATAAAAAGATGTGGCTCTAGTGTTACTCAGTATGCATATATTTCCCTTGAAGCCTGTTCAGTTTACATGTTCATGTTTCCATTACTAATTATGCAAGAAAATAATGTATTCTGTTAACATTTCCATTCATCTTTAATGAGATATTAAGAAGGATTCCAATCCTGTAATTAGCTAGGGGAAATGAACTTCAGAACTCCCAAACCAAACACTTCAAATATTTTCAAGAATACTGTAATCTATAAATATTTTTTATTCTCACTCTAGCCCACTCTCCTTTCTTTTGTTGACCAGATAATTCATACGCCTTCCATCCCAGCCTCCAAATTCTTCACATCTCCTGTAGTACATAACACTGTCTTGTTGCCCCATTGGAGCTTCGTGTGGAGTATACATTGGCACAAGGGGCCTACAAGAGCTGGATGCTGAGTACAGGCATCTATATGGTCTAGTTTGCAGCTAACTGTCAAAAATATAAAAAGCACTGAAATGCTTCATGGCACAATCAACCTTCCCTGCATCATCTTCTCTTTTCTCTGTACTTTGAATAAAAAATACTCAGCAGCAGTCAGAGCTTTAACTTGTTGGATATATTTTGTTGGTCCATATTGAGTGTTCACATGCTGCAGAATCTGAGTCTGCCTGTGTTTAGATGTTTCTTTGTGAGGGAAGGGAAGGGAAGGGAAGGGAAGGGAAGGGAAGGGAAGGGAAGGGAAGGGAAGGGAAGGGAAGGGAAGGGAAGGGAAGGGAAGATAAAAATAGAGCGGGTTGAGAGTGCAGCCCAGGGTTAAGTTGAAGGAATGGAGAGCTGCAGCACAGCATAAAATGTGTAGGCAGAAAAAGGGTGAGTAGACACAAAAAGGAGACAATAAGGTAGAAATCAAAAGAAAAGATGAGAAGTAAGATCATTTGCTAGTGCCAAAATACCAGAGTGGCAGAGGGAGCAGAGGGGCATCATCCCTGCTGCTGCTGCCCAGTGTGGTACAGGCACAGGCAGAGGCACTGTTGTGCGAGGGGATAGGGGTGACACAGCGGTGTTTGCACAGCTGAGCAGCCTCACAGCCTGATGCCAGGTGGTGTGGGGCTCTCAGCATGGAGCAAAGGACAATGACAGCTAAAATAAAAGGCAGTTGCCACATAAAGACAGCACACAGTTCTTCAAACATACTCAGCTGTGGGAGACCCACTGTGTACTGAGGGACATTTGTGGCATTAAAGATAATTTGTGGCTCAAAGGCCATCCTTAAAAAGCATTATTTTCAGAATTAATTTGACAGCTTCTTTATGCCATTTCCTCTCTGTTCTATAGGGATACTATCAGCAGTCCGTGTAAACCATAGCTTTTGGACGCCTGGGAAAATGCTGAGTGCACTGTTGATGGTCTCCCATCCTAGATAAAAAACAAGCAAAAGGCTATAAGGGAGATTAAATCAGGTTTACCTATATCCTATTATAGGTTTCTAATATTTTATCAAGTTTTGACCTAAATAAAAATATTTTTAAAAATAAATTAATTTTAATTCAAAGTGTGCAACACCATCCCCTCAAGCCCCCCATTTTTTAGTAACTTCCTATACAACTGGAATTATTAAAGTCCATATCCAGCTAGACAGAGTCCATGACAAACTTCTGGAACTAGCAGATCCTTTGGGATGTAGCAAACTTTCCTAGGGAAATAAAGTAAAATAGAAGGAAATCCAGTGGTAAGGAGGTGATTTCACTTCCTGGCCTTTTGCCCAGTCTGACCATTTCAGGGAGTCTTGAAGTACTTGTTTGAAAATGGGCAAGGGGTACAGACTAGTGAGAATGAATTTGAGACCACCTGTGAGATGGAAACACAGCAGATGCTTCTCTGCACAGCAGTTAATTCAAAATGAACAAAATAAAAGAAAGGAAGAATATTTTGTGTCTAGTGAAATAATTATTGTTATGGGAGGCAAACATAGCTTTTCTAGAAATACTTATTGCCTTTCTTTTTTGTGAGAGTGGCCAGACTAAAAAGGCTTTAGTTCACTTTACTGATGCATCCTCCGCTTTCCCTTTTTAAATAATTCCCTTTTTGGAGCATTTCCATCTTAATGAAGGCTAATGTTTTAAATGTTCCTCATTGTTTGTTTGCAAGAGCTAGAAATAGGCTTTACATTTGTATGGTATAAAAGGCTTAGAAGACTTTAGAGGATCTTGTTGAATGGTACATGGTGGTTTTCCTCTCCAGTTTATCATAGCAAAAAGGCCAACAATGCTGTTCTTTGCACTTGTATGTTAAATGTGTGTTCAGTGGTACTACCTGATACTATCCTAAATGTCTCTATACTCATAAAATGGCTCAAAGGATCCTGAAATTTTACACAACATAAACCCAAGAAAGTTATCTTTCTGCTCTGTATGAAGTCCATTTTGAAAGCAGACTGGCTCAAGAAACAAATCATATCTTTCTATGGGCTTCTCACACTCCAGAACATTGGATATTCAGAACTCTGTGTATAATAAAGCCAGAAAAATTTAAATCATATTTTAACTTTATTTTCTAGAGGTTACTCATGATTTAAATAGTGGATGCATTTCCCTGCATGTCTTCAATGCTAAGGTTAAAATCCTAGCAGCTCTGACAGCTTTTCAGAATTTAGATTAAATAAATATCTCATCTAAACATGAGAATTCTGTTTTTCCAGGTCTTAAAAATTAAGGTCTATTGATGCTAAAGGCATTGAAGACCAACAGTTTCCATGAAGTCACATATTTGATGCTTAAACAGTTCACCCAAAAGGCAGAATTGATCTACATTTTCATCCACAAGCAGATTTTTTTTTTACTAGGATTATTAATTTTTAATTTTTGTATTAAAACTTTATGTTAAACCCTGGTTTTCTCACAATTTTCATTAGATTATATCCCATAATGTAACCAAAGATGCAGTGCTTGTGGTGCTGCACAGGACTGATTCCCATCTGAGTTTAGTGTGTGTGTGTGATCCTTGAAATATAAAGCCCTGTTGTTTATCTGAAGACAGAAGCAGTTAATATCCATCTAATCATACTTAAAATATTCTGTGAATAATAGGATGTGAAAGTGGTCTCACTTGCTGGCATCATTTAGTGTGATGCCGCCCGGGAACTTCCCTTGAAGATTGTCAGTGTGCAGATTATCCATGAAGGGAGGGACTGCCATTACTGCTCTGCTGGTTCAGATTTTAACCACCATACATTTTGTCTGGTTTTATGTGGTACAAAAACACAGTCACAGTAACTTTTTCCATCAGATACAGTATGAGGTAAAGAAGGGGGTAGAATCTGCAGGAATTTATTTTAGGTACTGATGAGCTCTACAGGCAGACCAAGTTCCCTGTGAGGTTGGTTGAAATTCAGTAACATTTTCCCTGGGCAGGCAGGCACCAGCAGTATCTATTGTTTGTGATTGCTCCAGCTGCTTGGTACTCAGGACAATAGCCTGTAATCCAGCTGCACCACTTTGCACTTGGGTTCAAAGGCCCTTGGTTTCACATTATTTGAATAGAAAAGGTCAATAAGAGGTGAGAGACAATTGAATGTTAGAAAATAATAAAGGAATGAGAGCTGCAAGTGTTTGACCCATCCCTACTGATGTGCTATTGATCTGAACTAAAAGAGAAATGTCAGACCCTTCCCCACCCAGAGGGATAGAAATGTTTCTGATATGTGTCAGTAAGAGATAAGAATCAGACCAAGAATGTATTAGCAGATGCCGCAGGGAAGAAAGTATAAACAACCCAAGAACAATAGTTACTGTGTGTCAGCTACAAATAAGATAACTTATTTGGCAGGGCAAGTTCTTTTCATGCCGATTCCTTCAGGGCACTCTGGATACGCCAGAGACTTTTCCTAGGAGGAGACATCTGATACAAGGAGACTGCATAAGGGTAAGGTGGCAGATTCATGGGACTGCAACTGTGCCCCTACATGGAGGGGTGGAAGGAAGGTTTAAAGGCAATGGATTTGCTCTACTGTCCTTCGTATTTGACCCTGACAGCACCCAACTGGATCCACAAAGGCAGCACACTACCATTTCCAATTAAATAATGGCTCTTCCAAGCCTATGCTATGCTGTCATTTAGCCCTCTAGAGGCAGCTCCCTACACACCCATTTTCCTTTCTGTACTTTACATTTTTCCCTTAAGACTTGTGTATACAGCTTGACTTTACACTTCAAAAGTTATGAATTGTCCCTTCTTTATTATTCTTAGTCTTTGATTTCAGATTAATCAAATGAGCTGAACACACCTACTGCATAAAGTCTTGCATAAAATGTAGCCCCATAGTGAAAGGACAGATAAGGGAAATCATGTAGCCTGGAGGTTAAGGTATTTTTCATGATCATGCAATTGCTTTGGCAGTGATTATTTCTGTATTTTATATCAATTGAAAAAAATTGTCAGGAGACAGTGATACAGAAATCCATCTAAGATTGCCTGATTTTCTATTGAAGGTTTTGCTTCACATCCCTGCTCCATAGTCTGACAGAGAAAGGATTTTAACATATATCTCTGACATTCAAGTCAGCATATTCATCACTTTTTTTTTTTCTTTCTTTTTTTCTTTTTCTTATTTAGGGACACCGACTGCATAGCACTTCTCTGATGTATTGCAAGTCAGCCAGTGGGGATTGGGACTAAACAGACCCCTCTTCCTTCTTCTTTGAAAGGGCTTCAGAATGTCTCTATCTTCAAACAAGCAAGAAACATGGTGCATTTGACAGTGATTGTTCCTTTGAAGTTCCTAAATGGAGGCCTGTCTGTAATACTCTGATTGTATCACAAAGGAAAGAGCTTTTGCAGAAGTATCCAGAGAAACAATGGGTTTGCTGAAATGTTCTCTGTTAGTCTCCTGCCACATCAGGATCAGGATGGCAATGTTTGCTACTGTAAAGCCAGTGAGAATCATCCATTTAAAATGTATTAGTTTCAGTCTTGTGCTTTGCACCAGTATATATAAAAAAAGGCATTTTTATTGTTTGTTGTTTTAATATTTATATATATTTATATACATATATTTATATATGAGCCACTGCTCATGATGGGTAACATTTCCAGGGAAAACAGGAAAGGAGATTGGTTGATATTTTTGATTTAGCCAAATGCCTTTGGTAGGAGACAGGCAGACAAGATGAAGCTTCCAACTCTCAATCCCCCTGACAGACTGACCATATTAGTCACTACAAAGAGAATTTATCCTGTCTTTCTGACACTGTAAAGATTAGCTTACCAATTTAATTATAATTGTTCATGCAACATATGTAGGGTTTTTCCTTTTTTTTTTTTTCTTTTTTTCTTTTTTTTATGTGAGGGGACTATCTCATAAGTGCAAGAAATGTCTGTAAGAGCCACTGGATTTTCAGTTTCTTTTGGGAAAATAAGTTAAGTAGGATTAAGGAATCTTGTACTAATTCAAATTTCTTTCTAGGTCAAGCAAATGTTACACGAAACATCCTTCCTTGAAAAATAAGTTTTATACAGACATTTAAATTTGGACTTTAAGTTTAAACTTGTATAGTCACACATATTGGATGTATATATGCAATGCCAGTTCAGGGGTATGCTTGGATCCACTAATTGCTGATATACTGGATTTATGACAGGCTGTGGAACCTTGATCACCTCGTTCCCAAAGGGACTAAAATACTTCTGCTGTTCAGTAGTCTTGTATGTTTGTCACCATTAATGTCCTGCTGAATTTATTCCTTTGTGTGTGACAAATGACCTCCTGAATACAAATGTAAAACTTGTAGCCCTAATTCACACTAGGCTGGTAATGGGACAGGGAAATAAATGGGGTTTTAAGTCTTCTCTGTGCCTTTGATATTCTGGGGCTCACTCAGTTTGTGGTGTAAGTTTCTACAGCTTCATGGGTTCTTCACCAACTTAGACTGTCATAAAAAGCTGTTTTGCATGCAAAATGTGTTCCTGACAGTTCCCCAAATTCCACTGTGTCCAGGAAAGCATAGCTGCACCATTGACAGAGACATCTTGTACAAAAACCTTGAGCAGGCTGAAAATGGACCTTCCCAGTCAAGTCTGCACTTTGAATTCTGCCATTACAGTAATAGGTAAAGAAAGAGGGAGAAAAGAGAGGCGGGGAGAGTACTGAAAATCATCCTTTATGTGTCTGGAAGCAATAGTGCAGCTCTTGCACAGGATGAAAAACCACAGGAGAAGCAGATTGCCAGTCTGCATCTATCTCTGTGTTCCAGAGTCCTGGCCAGTAGAAGTGGTTAGGGCCAGGAGAACCAGGACATCAGGGGGACAATTCCATGTCTGTTTTCCCTGTCCTGATCTGTAGTTTTGCAAGTTAAAGATATTTGCAGATGGACTAGCGGGAAGCTTGAACTTCTGTTAGCCTTATAAGTTACCCTCCTCCATACACACCCTTCCTTTTCCCACTGCCTGAGGGCAATAACCTCAGATGGAGGTTTAGGATAAATCAAGAGGTGATGGTTTTCCCCCTGTCACATCCAGGGTTTTTATCTCCTGCCTTTCTTGGCCTTGGCAATCATCACTAGCAAACCAAGTGATGGGTAGGAGCTGCATGTGGCACAGCTTGCTCAGTGCTGTGGTGCTGAGAGGACCTTATAGCAGCCTTCTAGTACCTGAAGGACTCCTACAAGAAAGCTGGGGAGGATGTTTTACAAAGGCAGGTCATGATAGGACAGCAAGTGATGGCTTTAAACTGGAAGAGGGTAGATTTAGGTTAGATATTAGAAAGAAATTCTTTCCTGTGAAGGTGGTGAGACACTGGAACAGGTTGCCTGGAGAAGTTGTGGATGTCTCCTTGAAGTGCTCAAGACCAGGCTGGATGGGGCTTTAAGCAACTTGGTCTAGTGAGAGATGTCTAGTGGGATTCAAACTAGATGATCTCAATGATCCCTTCCAACCCAAACTATTCCAAGATTCTATGATTCTCGGGTAGGATGCCTTGCTTGGGGGGTGGAAGCTGTCCCATGGGTGTGCCAAGCTGCTACATGCAATGTGTAACATCCTTAAATAGTCAGGCACATGAGTACAAAATCAACCTTTGCAGGAGTAAAACTCAATTACTTCTGTGCTGATGAAGTGAATACAAAGAGTGAGCAGGTGTGGGTAGGCTGACTTCATTTGTAAGCCTGACCGAAGAATGACAAGAATTTTGGAGTTTTGTACCATTCTCACTCTATCTATAGTGCCATATTTTCTACAGCAACTTATTTGACCACAACCTGTACTCCATGGTAAGTTACATAGAATATCCCCAGTGCCCATAAACAATAGATCCTCTTCCTAAATGCACACAATTTCCCTGTATGTAAATTGTACCACTTAAACTCATAACCCTCTGTGCCTGGAAAAGTGGGGTAAGAGGCTGAGTGATCAGGGATCATGGCAAAACATGGCTTGAAAGATGAACTGAAGTGGTCTACTCAAGTATACACACAAAAGAGCACACTGCAGTTAGAGGCATGTGTAGCACACACACTTTTAGGTATAACTATGCCTATGTGGAAAACAAAATCCATATTCCCATTTAAAACTGTAGGAATTTTGCCACTAGATTCAGAAAAGCTAAAATGGCACTCAAAGCAGATCAGAAAGTATAAATTAGTGATAGTGGTTTCTGTAACAGACTGGAAAAAAGTATTTTTCATCAAAAAGAAAGCTGAATTTTTATTTAAAGGAATGTATTAAAAAAATTAGTTTGATATACTGTCTTTTTACTACCCAGCACAGCAGTGAAAAGTGGCTATTTTCCTGTGACCGAAAAGTAGGTTACTTAAATTACTGGAACTTTACTGTCCCAGCATGCCTGACACTAAGCCTGATTTCTGTTCTTAAGATAAGATTTGATATGATTCTATAGACTAACAGGGAGCCTTTCTATTATCTTTAGATTATGAGCATATGCAAAGCATTTAAAACATTTAAAACAAAAATCTGCACACACTCTATTGAGACACTGGTACAGAGTATTGCTGAGAGTGTAGGACACTGCTGCTTCATTGCTGTAATGCTGTAATTATTAAATTTAATGGCTCAGGATGTCCTGCCCATGTCTGGGCAAGGAGTCAAGCCTAATTCTCATTCCTGCAGTCATCTGCCTGATGATGGCTAAAGCCTTGATGGTGTGGTAGAGACTTTCATTACCTATGATGTATAATGTCTACAAAAAAAAAAAAGGAAACCATTATTTTTTCAGCACTATCTCCTTTGCAGATACCTTCAAAAAGAAATCTTAAGGGCAAGAGTTGAATATATTATTTTGATTTTATATGGACCCATCCTTGGCAGGAATGAACAGCAATGAAATCAACACTCATAACCAGAGTATGAACAAAGGTTCATCATACAAGCTGCTTATTTTCTTCTTTGTAATTCTTATGTATACAATAATTAAAATACTAGTCAACTTCTACCTCCTGTTTGTGAGCAAAAACCTAGCAAAACTCAGAATTTTACATAGTTCCACATACAAACTGCAATTCAAGACTGTCCTGATATGAACAAAACTCACTCTTTCCCAAAAATACTGAGGCAAATGGGGCAAATTTTACTTTCAGGTTTTCTGCTGGCTTTGTAGGTAAAGTGTGCTGAGAGCAACCACGGAAGTTCTGGGTTATCTCTTCTTTCCATAGAGCAGTCTGAAATTTTTAGTAGAATCCCCCTGGACAAGCATTAGTCTTCCCCTTGAGGAACAACTACTATCACGATCATCTACCTGATCCATTTCTCACTCCATTTGTCATTCCATTTTTATCTAAAATAACAGATTTGCTGTCTACATTTCCTCATGGTCTTGAGAAAGACTGTGAATAGCTCACAAACTGGTTGATATTTTGGAATAAAATCTTTAAATAGGTAAGGAAGGACCCTGTCATTCTTATTTTGATTCTGTACATACCCTAGAGAATATGGCAGGCTCATACAGAAACAGCAACAAGAACATATTTAATTTTAGCTGATACCTATTTCTGGTACTGACAGAAGAAAGTGAGATTGTGGATGTTTGCCTCTGTTGAAGAGGTGAATAGTCAAGTGAGGGCATGAATATGGCTAAACCTCTAGGGAAATTGTTAAGCTGATCTGGTTATTAAGGAGTAGAAGAAAGAAGGTAGGGGAGGTATCTTGAAAGTCTTTGAAGGCTCTGGTGTCTCTCAGGAAAACTGAGCCAGCTGTACCTCCAGTCTGTGAGGCATCAAAGAGAAAGCCATAGTTTGCTTCCTGTGCTTATAAAGCAAGCCAAAGGAAAAATCATTGCTTTATAGTCAGGTCAAAAGATGCTTAAGAAGAGATATTGTGGTTGGGCCTCAACACAGACATCTGGTAAGTGTTATAGAAAATGCTTGTGGGGTCTTTTAATCAGTAGATCTGAAACCTTTTTCAGATGGCCTATGCAGTCTGTACCCTTTGAATCCAAGGTTCTGCAGGTATCTAATAGGGTTTTAAAAATATCAATTAAGCCTTCTTTGATTACACAATTAAAACAGCTCATTACTGGATGCTGACCCAAAAGCAGTTTCCTAAACTGTTTCAAAGTCTTTTAAAAATGAAGTGAAGGAAAATATTGCTATTTAATCTTAAATTTCAAAAGGCAATAACAAAGAGAGAGAAAGAAAGAGAGCTGCCCCTGTTGCCTTAATAGAGATGCAGTTGCAATAGTACAGAACTCTGAATGTAAAGCTTAAGTGCCTCAAATACAAATACCAACAGATTTCTCCTGAGATCATATGCAGTTATATTAGCTAAAAGACTGACGTATTACATCTTGAAGATGCTGAAGTTTCTTCAGCTCCCTTTGAACTCAGTGGGAAAGATAAGGGTGGCCAAGGCAGGAGAAATTCTAAAAGTGTTAGATAATGATCTTGCTTCCTAGAATGCAAACTCCTTTGGGTTTCTTTTTTTCTTTTATCACCCCTAGATTAAATCTTAGGGAGAGGGTAGAATACTAAAATACGATCCCATTTATAATTGGTGACTAAAGTCAATAGACAGATGATCTTGAGAAAGAATTAATCCAGGAAGCTTATGGAAGAGAATGACCCAGTCATTCTGATTAACATCAGAGTGAGTGATGGAACAGTGATGGAGTGAGAGTGAAGGAAGACAGAGAAGACTAAAGCACCCAATATGTGAAAGGATTTCTTTAGAAATTTCCTCTTCCTTTGCATACAGACAACAATCCACAGACTCCAGTTGGCAGTATAAATGTATTATGAATTCAGTACCTGGTGAACAGTACTTGCTACATCTAAAGTAGACAATTTAAAATTCAAAGTATTATTAGTTTAGAATCTTCCAGGTTAGCAGGAGACACTGAACAAAAATGAACACTAAGGAATCTAGAAAAAAAATGAACACTCAAGAATCTAGAATTTATTTCTAATTTTATCTTCCTGTCTTTTGAAGGAAACTTTTATTTTCACTTTACTTTGGGAAAAGACTTACGCTGTGGAAAGAAAAAGAGAGGTGCAGGATGGTGAGATAAAGTTTTCCTCAACATTTTTAGAAATAGCAGAAAAATTGATGTCCTGAATTCATTAATATTGTCCTAAAAATACGGAAATTAGGAGGTTTTCTTTAAATCAGACAGCTATGAATCTTCAAAAGTTTCATGGAGTATATGGAAAGGATTGACTATCATTCATACTTTCGTACTATCTGGAAGTTTAGAAACTAATTGGGTAGAAACAAGACAGAAAAATCTGAAATCAGCTTTACAAGGTGAAATGGAATCTTGAAAGAACTGAAGACCAAAGGAGCCTTAGTGGTTGGCTGCTCAAAAATAATCATAGTTCAGATGCCTCATTGCTACAGTAAGCTCAGTCAGATTCTTTAAAAACATCTTATATTGGGTGACTTCCTGAGAAAACTTTTAAAACAAAAAAGGGAAAACTTGAGCAATATGAAATGGTTGCACTCTGATTTCTCTTATTTGTCAGGTGGCTAAAAAAGGGAGGTATCTCCGATTCTGCATCCTTCAGCTCCTTACAAGGGGTTCTCAAGGACAAGAAGACAATCATGTACAAGCCCTTAGGATCTGAAAAGGAAAGGAAAGACTTTCTAATTTCTAGCTATGTACTGAGATTTACATTTAGGGCTAAAGCTTGAAAGTTTAGTGTTGACTTCTATAAGCTTCAAGACAGACTTGACAGAGCAGTACAGTACAACAATAAAATGAATGAATCCGAGCAGTAGGCACACACCTGTTATGTAAAATGAACAAAACTCCACACTGAATATACACTTTCTTCCTCAAGGTAGGATGAATGACAAATTATTGTCTTGTTGCCTAATGTACTCCTGAGAGCTTTTCTAAGAAATACTCAAGATCCAAACAGTGGTCTTGCAGGAGAGAAAACTTTCTTTCAAATTGGTAACAGTACCTGCTCCAGTGACTTTTAACCTATTTTAAATCCTCCATGGGCTGACAATATCTGTATTTAGACACTAGAGAGGGACATGTACATATATAACACCAGCACAGAAAATAATCTATAGACATTGGTGTCTACAAAAATTAAGGCATCTTTTCTGTCTGGCAAAGCTTCAAACATACAAGTATTAGGGGCTAAGGACCATATTTCAGTTCTGAGATATTGTCACTTTCACTTATACTGTTTATATAAATACTGTCCCTAATTAGCAAGAATTATTTAAAAACTGAAAGCAACAGAGCCAAATTACCCACTGCTGTAGAACATAGAATCATGGAATCATAGAACCATTTGGGTTACAAGGCACCATAAAGATCCAGTTCCAACCCCCCTGCTATGGGCAGGGACACCTCTCATTGTACCAGGATGCTCAAAGCCCAATCCAACTTGGCCTTGAACACTTCTAGGGGGAAATGTGAGAGCTTCCCTGGGCTACTTTTTCCAGTATCATACCACCCTCACAGTAAAAAATTGCTTCCTAGTATCTTATATAAATCTACTGTCTTTCAGTTTGAAGCCCTTCCACCTTGTCCTGTCACCACAAAGTTCCTCCCCAGCTTTCCTGTAGACTCCTTTCTGATACTGGAAGGCTGCTTTAAGGTGTCCCCAGAGCCTTCCCTTCTTCACACTGAACAACCCCAACTCTCTCAGCCTCTCTTCATATGAGAGGTGCTTCAGTCCTATGATCATCTTCATGGCCCTCCTCTGGACTCTGTCCAACAGCTCCATGTCCTTCCTGGTCTGGGGGCTCCAGAACTGGATGGACACAGTTCCCCATGTGAGGTCTCAGGAGTGTAGAGGGGCAGAATCACCTCCCGTGACCTTCTGGCTGTGCTTCTTTTGATTCAGCACAGGATACAGTTGGGTTTCTGGGCTGCAAGTGCACATTGATGGCTCCTGCTGAGCTTCTCATCAACCAATACGTACAAGTTCTGCTCTCAGTCCATTCTCTGCCCAGACTGTATTTGTCCTTGGGATTGCCCCCAACCCATAGGTAGGAATTTGCACTTGGACTTGTTGAACTTCATTAGGTTTTCACAAGCCCACCTCTCAAGCCTGCCAAGGTCCCTCTCGATGGTGTCCTTTCCAGCATCTCTCCCTCTGTCATGTTAGTCACACCACAGAGCTTGGTGTCATCAGCACACTTGCTGAGGGTGCACTCAGTTCCACTCTCCATATCTCCAGCATAGATGTTAAACAGCACAGAGGAGCACAACTTATCACTGACCTTCACTTGGACATTGAGCCATTAACCACAACTCTTGGAGTTGTCACAGAGTACCTCAGCCTTCTTCATATTCTGGGTAACCAGGCCTCCCATTTCATTCTGGAGAAGGCCCACATTTTCTTTTGTCTTCCTTTTTTCAAGAATCTTTTTTGTTAGCTCTGACATCCCTGTCCAGATTTAATTCTATCTAACTCCTAGCTTTCCTAACCTGACCTGTGTCTGCTCAGACAGTTTCTTTGTATTCCTCCCAGGCTACCTGTCCTTGCTTCCACCTTCTAAGGGTGCCTTTTAAATCTGAGTTTGTCCAGGAGCTCCTTGTCAATCCATGGAAGCCTCCTGGTATTTTTGCCTGACTTCCTCTTTCTTGGGGTCCATTGCTCCTGAGGTTGGAGCTGGTGATCCTTGAATACTCACCCACTTTCTCTGTGACCTTCTCAACTGCCAGTTATTAATGTCTCTTTAATCACAGCAATGCAGGCTGTTGCCATGAAACTTACTTAAACTTAGTGTGCTCTCTACAGGTGCAGAGATCCTTCTCAAAAAAGCAGACTGCTGTCTCTCTGCAGCACTCAGCTATCTCTGAGTTTCTTAGTTGTACAGTAAAATAGAAAAGGAAAAGCAAAGTTAAGATTGGCTTGGATTGTTGCCTGTAGCATTAAGGAATTTTGTTAAACCCCAGTTCATCGTGTTCTACTGATACAGCTGGGGGATAAGGCTCAGTTTCACTCCACTGGTAAGTTTTTCTATCTTGTCATGCTTGACAGGCTTGGAAACAAGCATTAATACATACTTTCAGAAGCATCAATTCATTTGCTTTGAGGTGTCAGACATGAAAGGTAGAGTTTTGAGAAGCTTAAATAAAAATCATCTCAAGTTGCACACTTGCTGCTCTAAGGAAAGCTTAAAAATGAGTCTACGTGACCTAAACTCACAGAAAGGTCAGTGATAGTTAGGCCAGGGAAAGGAAACACAGCAGCTTCTATTTAATGTTACATTACTCTATATAAGAAATCGTTGGGTTGAGTGTATAACCCCCAGAGCCACTCCATGTCTGTATTTTCATATTAAAGTCTCAGAAACCCTGTTGCACTCTACTTTCACATATATTTTTATTCTGAGTCCTCTACACATCAGTGGTGCTTATGAGAAGATGCGTGTGTGGTACTTTCTCAAGTAGACCTTACTAATATCTACTCATGACATTACTGCAGGTAGAGTATCAGTTTTGCTTTATAAAAATCCCAATCTTGTTGCACATCTTTAGCCAGCTCCATTTGGGGCCCTGAATGAGCAGGCAAAGGAAAGGGGACCTGCTAGACTTCACCACTTGTATTTTCATTACTTTTTCTGTTACTTCTTTTTCCTCCCTAATGGGGAAGCATGGGGAAGGAAATGTTCATTGATGACTTCATGTATTTCTCTTTCAAATGCTAGATGTCAGCCATTGCTTACACTTCAGTCTCCTTTTCTGCCCAGGTACAGCATGATCCCAGTGGGTTTATGCAGCTGCCAGATTTGAGCATTTGCAGCAGTTTCTGGGTCCCCGGCTTAGCCTGGGGCAACACTGTTCCTCTTTAGCTGTAAACAAACATCTTTGCTTCTGAAATATTCCTGGGTTGTGCTACAAGCTCAGTGTGCTGCTTAGAGATGCCTTGCCAAGGCTTACACACAGATTTTCTTTTGTTGTTTCTGGTGCTGCTGAATAATTGTCCCCACTTCTGCAGTTTCTTAGCTGTGGATGAGCTTCTGGGTGAGCAAGAAAATGTATTGCTGTCTAGGGCCCTGATCTCACAAGGGGAGAAGCACTCTTGGTTCTCAATAAATCATGATTCCAACAAATGCTGTGGCTGTCCATACACCATAGGATCAGGCATTAGCACATTGCTCTGTGTTACTCACTCGGCAGCACTGGACACACTGCTGTCTTAAATCCAAATGCTTTCTGGAGCTGCAGCAGTAGCTCCCTGGAAAGAGACTTTAATTTCCCAGGTGGAGGTGGCTGACCCTAGCCCTTTTTGAAACCAGGTTCATGAAAGAGAGGATATTTCTGCTGTTTGAAAATACTATTTCACTACTGCATTAAATGACTGTTTAATGTAATGCTTACACACATTTAGAGGTCAGCTCCCAATTCAATCCTTTCTCTAATAAAAGCCTGAACTTCTGCCTGGTGTTTTACACTCAAGTCTTGGACATCATCTTCCTCTTTAGACCTTGGAATACTGCAGGGAGGGTAAATCAGCTTCAACTGAAAGCAACAAAAGCACTTGCTTACATTTTGCTTAATTGGTAGCCAGATGGTTAGGCTGTGCTTCTCTGCCAGGAGAGATATGATGATGAGTGCCCTCCTGAGAGGGATCTGAGCTCCTGTTTCCTATTCCCTGGCTGACACAGTGATTTGGGCACAGAGGGACTCCTGCGGCACCATTTGTGGTAGAAGCAGAATCAGCACATATTTTTGCAGCATGTCTCATAGATCAGATAGTTGAAGTGTTATCACTTGAAGTAATAAAATACTGCGGCATTTTAACACATTCCAACAAAATTCTTTATGACCACAATTTATATTTAAAATGGAGATAAGAACTGGACATCTAATTTTTCTGGTTTGTATCTTCAAGTGGCATTGATATACTTCATGCAGAGTATATGATCTCAACTTGTTTATGGTGATTAATAAAAGATACAAGTACGGACATGGACTGTGTTTGAACTGCTTGTTAGCACTTGCTCATTTGACAGATTTTCCAAGCAAGTGAATATGAGAATATTGCTGCTCTTGTTTGTGCTAAAAAATGTCAGAATTTACATTATGTTAAGCATTCATGTTCTACAACAAGCAATTAAGAAAATAATCTCTTTTTACTCACAAAATGCTATCTACTAATAGTGGTGTACAATAAATATTTCAAATTCCTTTGCTACTCTAATAACTACAGGACCATTTCGGAAAATAATTTATAACTTATTTAATTTAAGGTAATTATTTTAATTTAATTTTAGGTAAAATTAATGAGGTGTTCAGAACACGACACCATGCAAGGCTCAGCACATCCTCATCTACACCAGTTTTAGGAACAAGGCATCATGAAAGTAAGACAAGAAAAATAATTCTCCCTTTTTTCCCCATCCCACAAAACATCATCTTGGGCAGGCCACCGAGACCCCAGCCCACTGATGTGCAGAAGAGTTTTGGGGTGTGTTGTTCAGTAAGGGGGACTTTTGCAAGATTAAGAACTAAAACCAGGCTTCTGAATCATCCTGTACTGGTTGGCAGCTGAGGAAAATTCTCTTTATACAGGACCGGCAGGATGACAATTTCAGCTCAGAGAGACCTGGAGCCAATGTCTTTTCTCCCCTGAAATGACTGGAATCACACTAGAAGCAAAGGAAAGAGGGGGAAAATAAAGAACAAAACAATAAAGCCTTCAAACACACATCTGATTTAAAATCTAGAAATGCATTTGTGTAGAAATACAAATAATAATAATTGCAACAAAAGTACTTGAGTTCAGCTCCAGAAATGCAAAAAAAATGCCTGTGGTATCAGGGTGCCAGCTAGCAATAATCCACATCAGTTCCATGTTCTGAATGCAAATGCATATTTTCAGTAGTGCTGTCATTACAAATCTCTTTTCAGTTTCAGCTATTACTTTCACAAGCTCAGATACATTCTTAAATAAAATCAGGTAAAGCAAACTCCATGGGCAGCCTATGACAAAGACTCATAATGAATTGTAAAGCTTTCAATAATTATAGCACTGAAGTTTTAGGGCCTGATCAGCTGTTAAAGACAGAAGACGGTAGATTAAACCTTTTAGTCTTAAAAACTGAGTATCTTCACAGCATGGTTTTGCAGCAGAATTAATTTGGCTTTACTGGCCTTTCCTCAGCCAAATTACTAGTGAAATTAATCACCCCTATAGATTAGTCCCGAGTCATCACAGAATTTTGCCAGATGCCTTGTAATTGCAGCTGCAAGACATTGAAGGTAAATTAATACTTAGAATTCCATCATAACTTCTAACTGGCTTCACCATTTCAATCTGTCAAGCCAAGCTCAATGCATTATAGAGCTAGCCAATCTTCACTGCATAGCATTGTGAGAAATCACATTTTTTAAAATGAGGAGCCTTTGATTTATGTTTGCTCTTAGAGCTTTACTTACAGCATGCCAAATGTCATCAGCTCCCAGGGAGGTCCTGTAGAATTGAGGCACTTTGTGCCCTTCAAAACCAGATCCTACATTCAGTTATTAGCTATATAGTCATGGGGTGTCTTACTTTGCTACCTGAAACAAGCTGCAAGAACAATTAACCTTGCTAGAATCAGCATTTCAGCCCAGGCAGTTTTTAAAAATCAGCAGTCAGGGGCCAGGCCCTTGAGGTGCTGAGCCCTTCTGCTGCTGCTGGCCTGGCTGGTTCTTAGAGCCTCTCAGCCCTTCACTCTCTTGCTGAGCCCTAACCAGATTCAGCTTTCTAGGGTCAGCAGCTGCCCTTACTTTCAAGGTTAATATCTTTAACTGGCTGCTGAGATGTAAGAAAAGTTGTCAGCAATTCTTGCCATAGCAGTCATGAGTGGATCAGCACACACGTGAGGAGAGATTTTTTTTTCCCAATATTGTTTTTGACTGCTCTTGAAAATTTGCTAACAAAGGGGAAAAAAATGCTTGTCAAGAATGCAGCGGTAAACAAGAGGAAAACATGGGAGTGGTGTTCACATGTGGTTAAAGGGAAAATAAATGGGTACCATTTTGCTAAACTGGTAAACAATTATGAAATTAATTGATTTATAATATCCTAGTGGATGAGAAGCCTGTGACAGAGTTAATAGCTTAAAAGTAGTAAGATGTGGGTCTTGATGAAGCATATAACAATTTTTTTCTTGATGACTTTACTTCTCCAATTCATATGTGTGTGGATTAGACCTTAATCCTATAGAAGATAGAGACTGGGGCTTCTCCCAGAGTTTTCATTCCTTGGCCTGTGTGGGGTCTACTTCTGTTGCCTAAATATAAGTGCTATTCAAGACATCTCTGGGGTGTCTGAAACATCCACATGGAGCTCCAGACAGTACATGGGAGCAAGAAAATATTTGTGCTCTTTTGAAGAGGCTGTTTACTGCCAGGCATCTGGCTGAGGTGTTCGTCAGCATCCTCCCCCCAAGGAGTCCTAATGCTGAATGTAACTTCTGAAATAAGGATATGGTTGAGCCCAACTAGTCAGAGTTATTGTAACAGAATCTGCTTCATTTGAAATTCAAAAAAATAAATGCCAAGGACATCAAAACCACCAAAACCCAATGCAAAACCACCACAGTTCATTTCAGGTCCCTGAATAACTGAATTCTTTGTCAAACTTTCAGGCCAGTCTGGAAAGAACATTTTCAGAAGTACAGTCAAACTGAAAACACTTCACTAAAACTATTACTGGTTTGGATCTTTGCTTAATGAAAACTTTAACAAGTATTCAATTACTGAAAGCATTTTTTTACTCTATTAACCTTTCCTTTTACCTCAGAAAGGTTAAGAAAAAAATTATATATTTCCTCAATAACATACCTGCTTTTGTCTTCTGATTGGCCACCTCCACTGTGATTTGTGAAGGTGTCAGAGGAAAACTGTGTGCATAATGCTAATAGGAACTTAATATCAATGCTTCTGCCAAATGTGAGATAAATTGGGTAGTGGGTTCAGAAGGACCAGCAGAGATGTTCATCCATGCTGGTAATGGGACTGCATGGAAACTAGCGCATTTGGTGACTCCAATGACATTGCTGAGTAAGACTTTTATACAAAATAAATTGCTATAAGCTTAGAAGTGTGACCTACAAGACAGGACTTTGGACTGGGACTTAGTGGGATCTGGTTTTATTTCTCCCACAGATCTGCATGGTGACTGTAGCAAATACTTTTTCCTGCTGCTGTCTCAGTTTCTGCATCTGTTAAACAACATCAGATGTTGTTTAACCACATCTGCTTTCAACTACTACTCCGAAATCTGGTTTCAAATGTGTGTTGTCACTGAGGACCTGAGACATTGTCACAGGGAGCTTAGCAGGCAAGCCAATCTGTTTGCCTCTGAGTTTGGAAAGATCTGAGTTATAACAGTCGCAATTTATGTTGTAACATAAGCTGGTCACTTGAAGAGGACTGCACCAATTTTGCTCTTCAGCCTCAGATGAAAGTATTTTCTATACAACTGACACAAATGCTGCAAAACTGAAGAGATGAGTAGAGTTGATTCCATAGCTATTATCTGGCTCCTCTGAAGTTACAATAAGTCCAAATCAAAAGCATTGAAATTTATATTAGCTCTAATAAAGTTTGTCTAAACCTGAGGTTTTAATTTCCATAAAAAGGTAAAAAAATAGGGATAAGTTACGCATACAGTACTTTCAGAGGGACCTAGACAGGCTGGAGAGTTGATCAGGGAGAAATGTAATGAATTACAACAAAGGCAAGTGTAGAGTCTTGCATCTGGGAAAGAACAACCCCATGTACCAGTATAGTTTGGGGACTGAGCTGTGGGAGAGCAATATAGGGGGTTCTAGCGAGTTTTTTTCTGAGAGTGTTGAAAAGCAAAACATATGTGCTAGACCAACCTAGACCAACATATCTAGACCAACCTAAGGACAGGAATAACACCTGTATCATATCACTCTTTAGGCTAAGTCTCTATAGGAAGATTTTTAAAAGCTAGTTGATTAAACCTATATTTTTGAAGATCATCATCTTGCACTCTGTCTGATTTTTTCACACTGACAGCCTTTACCTCTCATCACATACTGCCTAGCTGTTGAAAAGTTCTGGAAAGAACTGTCTTGTGATATTAAAAATAAATGCCCTGATAGATTCACCTAGTTTCCAGTTTATAAACAAAATGAAACCAAAACCTTTAAGCCAAGGTCCATGTTTCAAACTACTGATGCCATGGTTATTGGCATCTATGACTGTTACATAAAAGCATCTCACTGACCATGAAAGGTCACGGTTTCCGAGGACTCTTGTCCTCAAAAATATGTATAGATGTCTTAATATACAGAAAAATTGCCTGGTTCCTGTATATGTGGTGTTGCTCACTTTTGCTAGGAGCCACTGAATCCAGTAGCCTGAGGGAGGCAGATCTGAAGCAGTTCCATTTGCTTTATGGTCAAGCCAATATCATGTATTCCCTGTGAGTACACGTGCACATACGTGGTATAAACATATAGACATGGATAACCACACAAATTAAACCAGACAGAAGCACTCCTGCAAACAGACTGCCCGATCTTGTGCCTATCTCTGGCAATTTAGAATGAAGGTCCATTATTGGGAAACATATACATACACATGAAATGGGGCATACATATACACAGGGTCAGTAGGTGGCCCCTGACCTCCTTTTCCCTACATTTGCTGGCACCTGGATATGCAAGTCCCTGCAGACAGCATCCCACGTCCATCCACTCTATAAAGCTGCACTGTCTTTCAGTGGGACACTTAACTTGTGTTAGATGAAATTCCTTCTTATCCTGGGGAGAGGACTAAGAAGCTACTGTGCCTAAACTGCTTCCAGGCACCTGCATGGTACCTCTTGTCCATCTGCACAGCCTGGCACTGTGTAATGTCAAGATTCCTAGAGATGGATGAGAAACTTCTGTACTGGGAATGTATGAAAATGTGGCATAGGCTGTGGGGTCTGAATCACTGCTTGTGATTGCAAGAAGGCAAAAAGGAAACATGGCACAGATCCAGAGCAAAGATGCTCCATACAGGTAGTGATAAACAACACTAGATGCTCAAGACAACAAGGCATACACTGTACCTTTAAATATGAATCAGTATTTTTGTAGTAATTTGGGCATGAACTTTGGAAAATAATTGAATATTCTCCACTTTTACAAGGTTAATTTTTTCATGGCCTCTAGATCACACAGATAACTAATCAGCAAGCCAGATTTAGCTTTTGAAGGTGTTTATTTGCCCTCTGGTTTCTTTCAATGCTATTACAGTTAAATCTTCTTTAATCTACTTCAATTCTAAAAGACTGATTAATAAACATTAATTATAAAGGTGCTGAGTAGGCATTATGAAAGAAGAGATGAAGAGAAGGTAATGCATGGGGAAGGGGGAATAACGTAATGATCTTTCTAGTCTGCTATGTACGTCGCTATATAAGAGAACATCTTTGTGTTCCCTATTGCACCAAGTCTGTCAAGCCATCTCACATAACTAACCCCTGACTTCTCTTGCCACACAGTTGGAGCTTCCTCTCATGCATTTGGAGCACTGTGTCAGTGTTTTCTCACCCCTGTGACCGGCTGTATCAGACCTTGTCCATCATGGGTTTGCCATCTGGCTGTACCTTGCCCTCAGAAACGCTCTGCTCATGAGCACACTCACTGCTCACCCTTGAATTGGGACTTTTCTCACACAGCTTGATACAGTGGTTGGAACATTGGACGCTCTGTGTTGCTTTATGCATTAGAGTTGCCATCACCTGAGAAGCCTTTACAGCAGTCACTGATAGTGTGAATAGGCCTGGGTCAGAATAAATTGCTATATTCTGTGCACTGTTTTTCACCATGAAGACCTCAAATTCTACAAATGCCTTCATGGTGATTCCTTAGCTCTGATACTAGAGAAGGCCCAGGAAACCCAGGTTCTTCTCTTGCTTGGGTTACAGGTTTCCTTATTTGGCTTGGCAAATATCTTAAGCCAAGAGTAAAAAACATGACTAGCATTTTTAGGTGTCTTAACTTGAAAAAAATTAAACTGTTTTTCTAAAAGAAAGATGTCAGGGTACGCAGGAAGCACCAAATAATTGTTCAATGATACATTTTTCTTCCCATCCATCTTTTTGAATGCCATGATTACTGGTATTAATAGTGAGGACAGTAGCTACAAGTGCTGAGAATTCAAAGTTTAAAAAAAAATCTCTTTCATAAAGGCCTGAACTTTCATCATTGATCACTTTTATACCTCTTAATATTTGCATCGCTGGGCCACAGTAGCACATGCATAGCAGAGAGTGCATCTGGTAGAGGTGTGCCATAGAAGCATTCGAAAGAAAACAGACACCTGGACTTCAGAGAGATGACTCAGTGAGCAAAGGTTTCTGTTGTCTTTCTATCACATGAAGGCTCATCTGCAGCATCATTATATTTCCTTTTTATCTCATATGCCCATACAGATTTTAGAAATTGTCTTCAATGGACACTGACCTACTGTATTTTTAGTGTCTTTTTCTAGATTTTTTATTTCATAATGAAACAATGTAAGTTTAGATAGTTGAAAGGACTGATTGCCTTTCCTGAGTTATTATGCCACAGCATTTTATTTGAATGTTTTCAATTTCATGGTGTATTAGAATAAATCTTGTGTTTGCTGTCAGAAGTTGGCATCTGTCCAATAAACTATCCCTGAGATACATTCATTCCTATGCAGGTGATGTTCTAATGATTCTTTCCATTTTGAGAGATATTTCGAGGGGTTCAAAGTTGTCTTTATTAATATGATAGATCGAGACCTGGGATTTTGGCACAAAAAAGTTCAGCACTGCCAAACTTATGTGTCTACCCCTTACAGTGGGGGCATTTACAGTTCTGAGTTATGTGCCTAGACACAAAATTTCATAAGGCTCTTAGCTCCTTCTGGCTTCATCCCAAAACCACAGAATTTCTGAAAGACAATTTTTATTCTCCCTAGACCACATTTATTGTACCCATGGGTACAACTCTGTGAAAAAGCTGCTTTAGGCTTCATGAAATATTGCTTTCTCATCCTGACTAAATCTAAATTAATCCAGGACACACCATAAAAAAAATCACTCCTATACTTTAGCTGACAGAAAATGACTAATTATTATTTGGCAGTCATGGCATTTAAATATTGATAGTCTTCCTTAAAAGCTCTTTTATTTCATTATTTGATATTTGACTGTTTTACTTCATATAAATGTGCAAGCAATTTGCACCTAATTATGCACTTGTCACTTAACTCCTACTTACAGTTTCCACACTGCCATTCTGGATAAGCATGAATTAAAATTATTCTGCTGCACTGGATTCAAACTATCTTTGTCTTGAACATTCTTCATATTGAGGAACCCTGATGAATAAAAATTTCTGACTACACAAGAGTAAATTAATAATGCAAATTACTGATGAAAGGTTCCAAAATCTTTTTTTGCTTAAAAGCAACTAATCTGAGGTTCTTGGGTGAATCTCAAGACATAACCGAACGCAACAAAATTTAAAAGTTCTAGCATTTGAAATAATACAATAGGTCCTTAGGTAAGTCTTAGATTTAGCTCCCAATGTGACCTTCTGATCTTTCTCAATGCTTACACATTTAATGACTTAGATTTTTTTGAAGCTTTTGAAAAAAAGCAGCATAATAATAACAGTCCATGGCACCCTTTAGTAATTCTGGTACAGCAAATGATAATAATAATGATGTATTTTCATAAGGAGTATGCAAGGATAGTAACAACTTATTAGAGAATGCAATTGAACCTGCAATCAACCTGAAAAGCATATAAAAATGAAAGGTTGTGTCTGGATTTGTTTTTTAATGAGTTTTCATTGCGTATGAAACTATGTGAAGGAACAAATGATACTCAGAGTCACAAAGAATGCCTCAAGACACTGCAATAAAGAAGAATATGAATAGCTAGCCCTGGTAATATTAAGAAATAATAAAGCTAGGAATGTTTTAGCTTGTGATCCAAAAGCCATTGTGCTCTTTAAGAAGAAAGGGTTGCAGAGCCCACAGCACTGTGAATTAACTGAAACTTGCCAGAGTGCAGAAATGTTCCCAGTGCTGCCCAGCACTGCTAAGCTGTACGCCAGCAGCAGAGCCTGCATCCCATCCCACTGAGCACATTGCTGAGCAGTTGAAGCTGAGTTTCCTGAAGGAGAAAGGGAATCTCTTGAAGGCAGGAGGAAAGTTAATATACTCTATCTGTGAAGAAACCACATCCCCACCAGTAACTATCTGCACATCTTTCAGTATTTATTTTGGTAACTGTTCCCTAGGATGACTGCAAGATATAATTGTTGGGTATAGTTCTTTTATTGCCAGTTTTGAGTGATCTAACATCTCGCCATGTCTTTTGTGTGTCAGAACCACAGAGAACCTGCATGTGTGCTTGTGTATAGGATAAGAGTTAAGGCTTCCTTCCCACTTTGCATTTGCCAACACAATTATATAACACTCACTGTGCTCTGGAAAGAAATGTACAAAATTTCTGTCATAGAGTTTATGGCCTATTGTCACATGCTTGAGACCTGTATTTATATCTTGCATATGTATCCTTGGGGGGCATATTCTACTGAAGCCCACGTAACATGGCATCTTTAGATTGATTCTTCCTCCAAGAAGCCTAACCGTGGAATATAGTGGCTGATCTCAACAACTTCTTAGAAAAACAAACCACAATATGCCAGCATTTTGGCAATTTTTTTTCAGCCTGGTTTTTTTTAAGAATTTTCATCTATCCTAAACAATAAGCTTCTGGATTATTCTGTTTGGCAAGTTTTTCACTCGGAACTGCCAGCAGTGCAGGGTACCTTGAGCTGATGCTGTAGATAACAAAATCCAGGTAAAATTCCCCCTCTTTTGCTAGTGCCCTTCCTGTGAGAACCAGGTGGCACTGAGATGATTCCTAGAGCCTCACAGTGAATTATCCTGTTGTGATAACATTTATAACAGCAGCATATAACTTGAAATGACTGCATGCCAATAATGATACATTTCTTCTCTAAGGATAATAAAAGATTTTAATTATCATAAATTATCATGCCCAAGTCATAACAGAGATGAAATGTTCCCTGCAGATCTGTCTATAGATTACTTCTACAAACATTTACAATAACAAAGGTGAATGTCACACATTCTCCTTTTTCAAATAAAAAGCTATTCTGTAAGAAGCAGAACATTCACAACTTCCATTGATTTCAATACAAATCAGAAATTCAGCTTTTTCACAGAATTGCATGTAATAAGTGGGTATGTCACATCTCACAGATGCTCTGTTATTAGTCTGTGAATAGCATCAGCTGAAAGCCTGATCTTCACCAACACTGAAATGCTCTAAAATACATTTTAAACATCAGCAGATGAATTTTAAGCTTTCTTTGCAAAAATCAAATGCCCTCAAACTTTTTCTCCCTCTGCAATCCCAGCCATTCATAGTGCCAGAAATGTAATGAAATTACACTCAGACTTCTTGATGCACCTCAGATCACAGTGATTCTCCTCAGTCTTACTGACTACGGTGGCTTGAGGTCCCCTGTGCGCAGGTCTCTATCTTTTGATCATTTTTCTTCCTTTGTTCTAAAATATGTTTGACTTCACTTGCTCATCTCCTACTTGCCTGTAGACTGAATCTCACTACAGAGCACTTTTCCAACATTCCTGTGGACGCTTATGCCAAGACCATAAGTGTACAGGAGTCACAAAGTAATTTCACTTCTTCCTCTTGACGACCCGATGTATCAGGCAATTTAATCTTTGCTCCTTCTGCAGCAGTATATAATTTATGGCTTTATTATTACACACACTTCTCCCACTATCCAGTGACATGAATAGTAAGCAGCAAAAGCAGAAAGCCAGGGAATGAACACTACCTTGCTATAACTACCTATAACAAGACTATAGGTAGTCTTGCCATGACTACCTAATTTATCTTGGGCATCCTCCTACTGTAGGAATGACTGTAGTGTAAACTGCTCAGCTAAACTGTGAAACTTATGGGAAAGTCTTTATTGTTATTTGCAAAAAACTCCACACATACATATTTTAAAATAAACAAAAGCTTCATTGACCTCAGTTTTACTTCTGATAGTGTGCAAACCCATAACCACCCTAGACGCACCTACTTGCAAAATGTGGTGATGCTCCAGGTATAGATCCTGGAAATGAGCCATTAACATAAGTCTGAAAATGTGCACACTTATTATTGTTTGACACAGTTGCCAAAGGATATAAAGAAAATACTTATATATATAAATATCTATTTTTATATATTCAAGTATATATAAATATATATAAATATCAGACTGTGAACTGCAAACACAATATCTGTTTATTAAACATTCCTTTTATTCCTTATTATTCCTTTTTCAGCATGAACCCCCCTTCATACAAACATGGCTAGAGTAACAAACTGGTATAGCAGCTTTGGGAAAACAATAAGACATTTTTTGCCAGTTCACCTCAAATAAACCTGTTGACATAAAACAGTGCTTTGAAATATATTTGACAACAGATGGATATTACTTATTCATGTCCAGAGAATTCAAAAGGTAAGCCTGCTCTTTTATAAAGGCACAATTACCCATTATAAACTTAGCTAACTGATGCAACTCTCTCCTCCTGTTACAGCAGCAGAAAGGAGAAAAAACCCTCTCACTGCACATTGATGTTAAGGACTCCATGTCACACAGCTATGTAGAGACCTGTCCCATGTTAAACAATACCTCTGCCTGGGGGTTATTGACTTTCATGAGCTTGCAGATGAAATGTTCACCTTTTCAGAACATGGTCCTAAACAGCTAGGAAAATTTGAGGTAAATACCAGTTTTATACATACCTCTTAGCAAGGTATGACATTTAACTGGATCACTTTGAGATCTGAGTGTGTGGAGAGCTGCTGCAACTCACACCTCTGAAGCATAAAGTCTCTATAGTACCAATTCACCCTCAACCAACTCCAGCAGAATTTTATTACTGTTCTCGTATTAGGTTAGCCAGTGATAGAAAAAGGTATCAAGAACTCCTATTTTGCACTCATTTCTTTCCCTTCTAATGCTACTTTCTTTCATCCAGAGAGTACAGCTTTATGCCAGTAAAATACAAGGAAATTAATCTCTTATTCTGTAAAAAAGTACAATTGCATGTACGCTGCAACAGTGAAGGCCCTAGAGACTCTTGTACGTCAGCTGTTAAAGCCTCCTGCCCACTCCAGACATGAAGAAAACCATTCTAGTTCATGCTTTTCTAGTGAAGATCCTGATAGTCTCACAGATTGTTCATTATTAGGCTGTAGGCATTCCAGCAACGGTAATATTCCACACCCCTCATATCATCAATGACTCCAGTCTAGTGATGGGGCTGCTCCACTGAGTATTCCCCAAAATAATTTTTTGAAAATGAGCTGGGTTGACTTTCTAAATTGAATAAGCAAGCGGAAAAGAGTTGAGGAAGGATGCTGATTTTCTCTCACTCTATTTGCGTATCTAGAAACCAAGTCACAGGTAACAAGTATCATGTTCATGATGCTTTGCAGCAGAACAGTCTTGCATTTAAAAAAAAGACAAAGCTATTTGGCCATCTTGTTAAAAAATCCATTTAGAAATTCTCATCTGAAAGTAATTTGCCAATCCGGAGAAAAGTGTATTGGACTAAAATAGTAAAAAAATGTTCTCAGCAGCAAATCAACCTTCATGAAACTGTTGTTTTGAAACTTCTTGAGTTACATATTCCACTTCAGTTTTAAAAGTAGCTGTTGACTATAGAGAAGGCAGACAGGTTCAGAAATACTAATGATTCACACAACATTCTGCCCATTGTTAAGAATCTTATTCTCTTAAGGGTCTTTAAAAATATTTCTTTTGTTATTTCATTTCATATAGAAAGTATGCATATAAATCCTTTCCCACAGAATACATACTGACAAAAATAGGAATACTTTGTACCAGACTGGTAAAATCATTTGGGTCTTGACCTCTGAGCTACTACGTCCTACTGTCATTCTGCAGTGCAGTAGGAAAGCAGTCATTCTGATAAACAGTAAACAGTTTTGACAAAGTTGTGATGAGCTGTGACACAGACTTGTGTAATCCCTTCTCGTGTGGCTGAGCACTTAGTCATGCAAATACCATTACTGGAGCCAACAGATCTCCCAGGGATCAGTGCTCACCAAGGCTGAACAAGAGTCTTTATCTTGCTCAGTGCTGTTTAACAGAATTGTTTCTATTTGTTCTTTTGTTTGAGGCTGCAAGAAGCCATCTCTTGTTTATCCTGGGTCTGTTCGCTGTCTGGGGAAAATGTCCTTCCTAGAAGATGATGACATTGCAGGGTTTATTATTTTATATGATTTATTGTATTTAAATCAGGTAAGTGCATGATAATCTTGGGAACATTGTGAAAGTTTTCTTTGCATTTCAATAATGTACTGAGCATTAGTTAGTTAAATGAAAACAAGTTGTATATATATATTTCTCTCAAAAAGTTGTACCATACTCCATCAGTCAGAGGCCCTCTCCATTGCCTTTCGGAAAAAGTGGATAGACTGGGAGGAGGATGGGAAGCAGTGTATTCCACAACTGATCCTAGAGCAGACTTGTAATCCTGCTTGCCTTCCTTCTGTCTATTAGCCTGAAAGATCTTTGGAACTAGCATTATCAATTATTTGCAAAAAAGCTCTGAGTTAGACTCTGGAAGCCCTTTTCCCCTTAGTAGGAAAGATTGCAGCGGGAAAATTTGGATTCTCTAAACTGACAGGTTCATCACTCACTTGTGAAACTGGTTTTACGTTCAAGAGGAAACATAAAAAAATAGAAACAGTAATACTTCTTGAATTAATGCATACTTTGAACCCATACTACTGCTTCAGAAATAGTAAGAAGGAGATAGCACTGTGACCTCTGTGTAACATGAACTCCTGTTCTAGTCCTCTTCAGCTTCAGATAATGCTAGGGAAAAATAAAGTTAGATGAGAACTGTCCTTGTTTTGTTGATTATTGCCAGGGAAAAATAAAATCCAAATAAAATTCAAACACATTTTCACCCCATGGAGTCCAAATGTATTCAAGTATTAAGACAATAACAATGCAAGCCAAAGTTATGGTAAATTAAACTAAAAATTCTTATATTCTACATGATGTAATCAAATAGCTTTCAACATCTTACCTAGCAACTAATTAAAAACAATAATGAAATAAACCCAAGCCTTCAGTATTTTCTGAAGTAATTGCTAGCTAAAAGCTTCTCCAAGCATGCTCTGACAACTACTGATGTAATCAAATGCCTTTGCTGCTCACTACACATCTTCACTGTTTACAGTGTATCAAGATACATGGTTTAAAAAGAAAAAAAAAAAACAACAAAACAAAATGTGATGGAAATACAAGGGGCAGTCCAAATGTTTCATTGGTGCCACAAGGGTTGAGTGCTGATGGCTTTCATAATGCAGCTGTATGAACAAACAAAACTGCCAGCATTTCATAAACTGAACAGCCCCTGTGTACAACCAGTAGACGACTTTTATAGGGGTGTTTTCTTGCATATTAGTTGAGATACTTCACACAAAAAATGCATTCGAATTTTACAAGGTTCTCCATCATACCTTTGGACTTCAACTGAGCACTAGTCATGAACAAGATTATTTCTTTTTCCTAAGTTATGGTATTGCAAAGGGGTGCATTCCATTTGATGAAATGCTTTTCTTCCTGTCAATGTCAGGCATACACTAGATTATACGATTATTCCTCACTTTGGCAGAATTCCTGGTTCCATTCTGTTTTCAAGCGATATTCCTGCTCTGTTGAAACTCACTTCCTTGGTAGTTACCTCCTTCCCTGTCCCCTGTGCTCCTTTGCCTCCTTAGCATTGCTTTGCTTTGTATAAATACTGGACAATTCATGGACAGAGGCTTCCCAAAATTCATTCGAATTCAAAGAACTCCTGCGCCATTTGGAATGAGAGGCTATAGGTACAGCTGTGAATTTGATCCCCAAGGTGTTTAAAAGCCCAAGCAACCAGAAACTTATTATTCTTTGTTTCCTTATCCCCATTACTGTCAGAAACCATTGCATTGGTTTGTTAGTTGGTTGATTTTCCTTCAAAGCTGGTAGACAGTTTCTGTTTTTATAAAACACCGTTTTTCAAAAAAGAAAAAAAAATTGGTTCTCTTCAGTCAAACAACTTCCTAAAACACCATTCCCATTCCTTTTGCAACATCTCCAACACTGTTCATTTCTTGTACCTGCTCTATTCTGAAGCTGCCTGTCTATATTTGGCTCCATATACAGCTAAATACCTCCTCCCAGATTGCTAAACAGTGTCCCCTTTCTCTCAAGCTGGCTCTGGACCAGCCCAGCTTCTTAGTGCTGCAATAGCTGTGCCAGTAGAATAGACAAGATAAGCCACTATCAGTCTCTCATAAAGCAAAATCTGAACTAATTGCTTTACTTTGTAAAGCCCACAGCACCTTGCTGTCTGATATAAAATTCTGGAGACTAGTTTGGCTAAAAAAATATTCCCCAAGTACATATGACATGGCACATAAAACAAAACCACTGCCTGTTTACAAACATTTTAATTAGAAATAATGACAAGAAGAGAGCCAACTGTTCCAGAAACATGCATAAGGGGATTTTTGCAGAACAAGAAATGAGAAAGGGGAGCTAGGCCCTGTGGATGGAAGAAATAGAAATAGATATTTATCCCCTTTTGAGCACCAAAAGTTTGATTGTGGAACAATTATCTTGATTCCATGATTTTATTATCTCCCAGACTTATATTTTAAAAGTATTTATAGGTCTGTATTACAACAAGCCTTCCTCCACTTAAAACTTATTCATTCTGATGGCAATTGTTTGCTTTAGGGAGTCTGTCAGGGTGCATGACCGAATAGGGTTTGCCCACACATTCCAAGAAGGTATATGGTGCACTGAATAAGGTGCATATATATTCAGTTACATGAGAAGTGAACTATGAGAGGAAAAATTCTGCAGAGAAGCCTGGGAACAGTGTGCATTTTCCACAGCTGCCTTCTGGATAAATGCTGCAGAATGTGCTGCTAAGGGCAAATCGTCTTCTGCTTATTTTTATGTTATTTCTGTTCTTAACATTATTTTTTTTTCAGTTTAAGACTGTTTAGAGCTACTCCTGTCTTTAAAAAAAAGCTCATTTGTTAATCAAACAAATAATTAAAAAACAACAAAAAAAGGTCTCTTATTTTGAATTTAGTAATATTTTTTTGAAATAAAAAAATTTCCTTTAATACAAGTGGGTGAGATTTACAGAGTGAACATAATGTCTTACAATCTGTAAACTCAGCTGAAATCATTATTCCAATTCAACTGAAAATGAAGTCTTCAAAGGAAAAGCAGCATGTCTTACAATATGCTGTAATAGTTTCCAGCTATACTTGTGATAATTCTCCACTCGTTTGAAAGAATTTTGCCTCTTGGGATTTTGATAGTTTCATTCCAAGGGTTTTTTGGGGTTGAACAACAGTTCTAGTGTTTCTGTCAGCTGAACAGAGCAGGAGGAGCAGCATAACATGATTTCCTTCCTTCTGCAGGCCCACCTTTATAGTACAGATTGTCACATTAAGGTCTTGAAGGAAAAACCGGTGAGAATTAAGAGGTGGAGTGGAACAAGAGAAGAGTAGATATACACAACTGTGTGGCATGATTTCTGCTCTGCAGAGAATCAAAATATTGAAATATAAGATATAACGACCAGGTGAGCCAGCACCCAGAAAGACATTGAAAGAATGGGAAAAACTGTCCAGAAGTGTAAGACAGTAATCCTAGTGTTCCTCCATAAATCCTTATAATACTGAGTTAGATTTTGTTCTTTTTATCTTACCTAGCAGGCCATTAACGCTTCCTTTGGAAATTTTTGTTATAGGTGTTCTGTGATACAAGTCAGTTACTTTTATTTTCCACAGCTGAGCTTTCCCCTGAGATGTAGAAAATGTCTAGTTATCTTTGGAACAGACCTGACTGCTACTTCAAGGAAGGAACAGATTAACTTTTGGGGTTTTATCCAGTTAAAACTTTTGTATTCACAGATACAGCTCCAATAAAGGAAAAAAATATCACTCACTGTCTCCAGCCATAACGCAAAGCTGAGAGTCTAGTCCTGATAGTAGTTCACCGATTTGCAGTATCAAAAGCAAAGGAATTGGATGAAAAATGCTGCAACTGGTATCCATGGTATCCCAAAAAGATAAACATAGTCTGTCATTTAAATTATGCTCAAACCTTTCCAACCACATAACATTTTTCCAAGCAATTCTGTTAGGAATTAAGTAACACTATGGTGGATTAAGTAAAATATCTTGTTCCACGTGCACTGCAAATCTGATATAAAAGCCTTCATAAACCTCATTTTACAAGGGCTTACCCTTGAATCCAACAATTTCTGTTTTTAAAAATAAGTATGAAACCTTAGTTAAAGTTATGAGAGTGATTAAAAAAACATTATTAAGCAGAAACTTTCCAAAGGCATAAAGATTAAGACAAGTTATTCAGCTGGCTATCAGACTGCAAGCTGCCTCACTTCCTTTGTACATTTAAAATCTGTGCAGTCTGAACAAGGACTCACTTCAAATACAGCACACAGGGAATAAAACAACAGCTACAAAAGCTCACAGTTAAATGTGCAACAAAGTCCCCAAAAGGATCGTGCTTATCAAATGCTCTTTTCCAGTCTTGAATTACACCATTTCATTTTAAATTTAAATTTAAAAATACTTTGAATCTCTGTGATCATAGCTATGTACCTTATGCAACAAATAAATGCTTGCCCCAGATCTATGTTTGGTGTTAATTTTGTTTGCTATGTCCTGAGAGAAGGCCACTTCTAAACAATACTATTTTAAAAGAAGCAACAAAGTTTTTCTATTTCTTCAAAATAACTTTTTTTTTTTTGCAAAGCCATAATAGCTCAGTTAAAGTGGATCTGAATATATGAATCTACCTTGTAGCACATGAACAACTGACAAAAATCAGTCCATAGTCCCAGATGCTATATGCTATATTACCAAATTAGAGGCATTATTACCAATTAGAAGCACCTGCTTCATTCTATTAACTTAATATTCAGCTGTAGGCATTAAAAACTATGCAAGTTTTGCCATTTTAAAGAATCTAAGCAAGTTTTTGTATTATTTGACTGATTTTTTGTGTGCTGGGGCAAATTATTTTTGAATGTTAAAAATTCAGCTGGAGTGCCACTTGTCTTCTATGAAGAAAAAAAACTATGCCAAATAAATGTTGAGGATATATAGTTAAATAATAAGATTTTTGTGTGTGTAATCCTTCCATAGAGTTATCTAACCTACAAAACATAGACACAATAAAAATTTAATAATTCAGACACTTTTTTGCCAGGATGTTAAGACATTTTGAGCGGAGGTTAATATCTCTACCTTATCTAAGTATTACATTTATAGATGTTCATCTGGGGAATAAAATAGGATTATCATATTCCCATAGCCACACCTGGTCAATAGATAAAGTCTATCCAGACATTTTTAATCTAAAAAGAATGGCCCAAAAAAGCTCCCCAAAAAGTGGATGACAGGAATTTTCCCTGAAGTTAAATAATGTGGTGAGGTTGAAATAACTGAAAAGTAGGATTTGGAATTCCTCTGGGCAAATAAGCACTGTTAGGTGACCATTCATCATCTAACAGGGTTAAAGAAAATTTTAAAAAAATAAAAGTCTCTAGTCTGTTTTCAGAAAAAAAAAAAAAAAAAAAAAAAAAAAAAAAGGGGGGGGGTATTTTGGTTAAAATTGCAGTGAATTTACCTGCAAGTCAAATGTCAAATGTCTGTGGAGCAAAAGACTGTAATTTGATTAAAGCCAATACTGCAATAAAGCCAAAAGGAAACATTTTTTCTTACGAGCGAGAGGTTTTAGCAGCTTTTTTGAAAACAAAGTTCACAATTTTTGTAAACTGTCACTAAACATTTCAAATTTTAGCAGAATACAACTGTGGCAGTGCACGTGCCTGTGTTGGTGTGTATATAGCTGTGTAAGTACACAAACAGTTTGTTTCTCTGATTCCTACCAGGTCTAATCCAAATCATCTCATAAATTAAGTCTGATAATATGCTTCCAGTTTTTCTGTCTACATAGAGTCATCAAAGGACATTAGGAATTCTGATATTGTATATAGGCATTTCCCAAGCTATTTTTATACCACATACTGCCATCTCAGAAAAATTCAGCTGTTCACGTCCTGCTTATTAGCTTCCACACAGAGCTGTACTGACACAGATATATTGGCAATGTTTCTAAAAAGGAGCTCAAAACGTTATGCTTTCCAGCTCTCATCTCTTCCATGTAGCTCAAGGGAAACATTTGGAAATACTGCTATGCCAAGCTTGGAAAATGTCACTTTGATAAAATTGATATCATTCACTCCCTGAAAGTTACTGAAAAGCAGATCACCTCTCCAAATACCTATTTTTTTTTAACCAATAGCAGACAGTATTTTCAAGAAAGATCCTCCGTAGCCATGAACCAGTTATGGATATTTTTAATCTCCTTCATAGTCATGAAGAATTACAGCAATAGGTGATTATCATCTTGATTGCCTTAGAAATTAAAAAAAAAAGTAGAAACCCAAATCGCACAATGTGAGCAAGTGCCTGGACCAGATCCAACTATTTATGCATCTTTTTTGGACTCAGTATGTAGCATTTAAAACTACATCTCCAGAGAGACAGCATGTCAGTCTTTAAGAATATGCTTTTGTTGTATTTGAATTAGATCAAGATAGTGTTGACGGACCAGGGCAGAGCAACTGATGTCATCTATCTGGACTTGTGCAAAGCATTTGATACTGCATGCCATCCTTGTTTCTAAATTGAAGAAACATGGACTTCACAGGTGGGCCACTCAGTAGATGAGGAATTGGCTGCCTAGTTGGACTCAAAGAGTTGTGGTCAAGGGCTCAATGTCCAAGTGAAGATCAGTGATGAGTGGAGTTCCTCTGGGCTCTATACTGGGGCCAGTGCTGTTTAACATCTTTCTTGGAGACACAGACAATGGAATTGAGTGCACCCTCAGCAAATTTGCTGATGTCTCTAAGCTGTATGGTGTGACTGACATGCCAGAGGGAAGAGACGCCATCCAGAGGGACCTCGACAGGATTGAGAGGTAGGCTTGTGAATTAGTCAAGAACCTGGGGGTATTGGTGGATGAGAAGCTCAGCAGGAGCCATCAATGTGCACTTGCAGCCCAGAAACCCAACTGTATCCTGTGCTGAATCAAAAGAAGCACAGCCAGCAGGTCACAGGAGGTGATTCTGCCCTCTGCACTCGCGAGACCTCACATGGAGTACTGTGCCCAGTTCTGTCCAGCTGTTGGAGCAAGTCCAGAGGAAGGACATGAAGATGATCAGAGGGCTGGAGTACCTCTCCTATGAAGAGAGGATGAGAGACTTGGGCTTGTTCATCCTGAAGAAGGGAAGGCTCTGGCGTCACCTTAAAGCAGCCTTCCAGTATCAGAAGGGGGCCTACAGGAAACCGAGGGAGGAACTTTTTGCAAGAGCATGTAGTGATAGAACAAGAGGTAACGGTTTCAAACTGAAAAAGGGTAGATTAAGATTACATATTAGGACATTATTAGATATTAGTGTGAGGGTGATGAGACACTGGAACAGGTTGCCTGCGTTGTGGCTGCCCCCTCCCTGGAAGTGTTCAAGGCCAGGTTATGTGGGGATTTGAGCAACTTGGCCTAGTGGGAGGTGTCCCTGCCCAATGCAGGGAGGTTGGAACTAGATGATCTTTAAGGTTCCTTCCAATCTAAATTATTCTGTGGCTCTATTATTCTGTGAATACTGGCAGCTGTATCAGTTTCCAGCTTGCTGTACATTCCATATGAAGAACATAAAGTCCTCCATAATATGCTCAAACTAAGCAGATAACCTTAAAAAAATAATCTTAAGTCTATTTTATGTGGTATCTGTGTCAAGAATCATATAAGAAATCTTATGTGAGAAACATTTCTCATTATTTTTTCATAAGGCAATGCAAGCCAACCTACAAACTGTTAGAGATTCACAGTGTTATAAAATAGATTATCAGTCTTTTGTGGCTCCAATTCACATAGAAGTTGTCAGATACCCTTAGCCATATAACACTTAAGTAGCTAAGATATCTTTAAATAACTATGTTTTGTGAAATACATGTGTGTTTATAGAATACATATAAGCCATATCTTTATATATATAAGATTGAAAGCTCAGTTTTTCATTTAGTGGATTTAATATTGAGAATAAAAAGCATCAACTAATATGCATCTTGTATTTATTTTTTTAAAACACTATTTTAATACACTGACTGTATTTTCAATTAAATTTGTCTAGCAGAGGAGATTTGGGAGTGTGAAATTTTTGTGTAGCTCAGAAGTGATACAGAAATGCCTATATTTTTTTCTGAAGAAATTATTTAGAATGCTCAGTGCTGGAGCTGGTTCAGCTGTAAGGCTGGCTCGGTTATCTGACATCATACTTCTCCTTATGATTGATAGGCCTAATTGCTTGAGAGCTGTGATAACTAGAGGGAAGTTTGATTGTTAAAATTCAATTGGAAGAGAACAGGAGTATTATATCTTCCAAGGGGCTACTGACTAGCTGAATGAGCAGATTCTCTTTGCAATAAAACCAGAAGAGATGAAGTCAAATTACAAATCCTTCAAAGTAAATATTTTATTTTCCCCAGTATATTAAAGCTAGCAATGAAACAAATGGCACTTCCAATATTAGATTTTATCTTCGACCATATGGTCTTACACTTTACAGAAGTAATTTTGGCAAAACCCCATGTCTTTTTTTTTATCTGCTTGCTACTTTCTTGGTGTAGGCAGATGCCAACTTTAAAAGCATGTAACTGGGTACAATGAGATTAGGTACATCAGCTAGACATAAAAAAACCCCTAACAGTCGCTTTATCTCAGTGAATAAAAAGACAATTCACACTTTTTAAAAAACTTGTAGGTCTAAGCCACTGCCCTTTATATATGATAGTGATAAAGGACATATGTCTGAATTTGTAGTCCTACCCAAAAGCTTTTCATATGATCTGAATAGACAAACGCTGATGATTGTTGTTTTGTAAAGGCATGTGATTTGTTGGTGAAAACACAACAGCTCAGGTGGAAAACCAAGAGGCTGCTTTCAAATATAGAGAGAGAAGGACAATTCAGCACTGCCTGAGCCACACTGGTCTGTGTAACTGGCAAAAATACAAATGAGTCCTTGCACAGGCTGATGCTTAAAAAAAGTTGACAGCTGAATCAGAAAAAGAATTTCTGGAAGTTTGTTTCAAGGTACTGAGACTTTCACTACCTTATAATTAGCAGCTAGCGGTTACTCATAAAAAGCAAAGCATACAAGATCTTGGCTAGGTCGGAAGCATTACCACCACTTTATTTGATACTTCTCTATGCGGTAGCACTGGCTCCCTTTTACAGGTAGATTAACTTGGAATAGTTGATGAGTTACTGCCTCCCCCAGCCTTCTGTCATCCTTCAAGCAGATGCTAAATACAGTATCTTGAATCAGAGTCTGGATCCAGAGCCACCAAATTCAACAGAAGTCAGTCCTTCCTCTCCAGAGAATCTGAACCAGTGTTTTGAGTTTCTGTGCTGCTACCCTGGGAAGAGCCCACCCCTGCTTCCCTGGATCCTGCTGCTTCCCAAAGACAGTCCATCAAACCTCAGCATAAACAGCTAGAAAATTAGGCAGTTTAGACAATGACTGTGGGGAAAGGGATTGCTATAGACAGCTTCACAGACCCTAAGGTCACCAGGCTTTCCTCTGTGCCCAGCTCCGTGCTGGCTGTGTGCCCGCCAGCTCACTGCTGAGAGGCAGCATGGGGGGAGCAGCAGCCCCTGAGCCCGTCCCTGCAGAGCTGGAAAGCAGCGAGGAGGGACTGGCTGCTAACTCCCTGCTATTAGCAGCTTCTGGACCAGTGATGAGCTCATCATCCAGAGAAAAGAAACCATGTAAAGACAAAAGTAAAATGTTGCTCAGTCCTAGTGGGGGATCCTCTTGATGAGGAAAAGATGCCAGACTGACACTCTGCTTTTGTCTTGAAAAGGTATTTTATGCACAGCTTTTGCCTGGACTGCTCCGAATATATGGAATTATTCTAAATTCAGGGTGTTTGATTGCTTTTACTTTCATGAAGATCACAATTTTACTGTTAAATTTACAGATTCAAATTCTAAAAAACCCACACATTTTATTTAATTGAATCTTTAAGAGGCTTTTTGATAGAAAACAAAAACAGTCAATGTAACTCACTTTGCCCCAGCTGTTTAATTTCTAGCTAAGCAGGGATAACTGCAGCAGTAATGGTTGGTTTTGCAGTAGCATCTAGTGTTCAGTAAACATTATATTAATGGGATAGGAATTATATAAACACCTGGGAGGCAAGTGTTTTCATGACATTAGCAGTCTGCTATTTTGCAATCCCTTGTTACAGCATCTGGAAAAACATATTTTCCTTTCGTGGATGATATTAAAGGGTTATATACTAAATTGGGTGTCATTTTGTTATGGTACTTCTAGTAAATAGATTTAGGACATAAAGAGTAATTATCAGAATTTTAAAACACGGTGCTGATGTAAAACCTAAATGAAAGTAATTATTTTCCATCAATCAAAATCCATCGTCTGTAATGTTGAAAATATTTCCCTGTTATTACAAGGCTAAATGATCTAATCTATGTACAAGCCAAGAAATTTTATAGCTGTTTCTATCCATGAAGTTCATAAATGCCCTGTTTATGTAAGCAGATTATGGAGGTATTTATGTAAAACAACATCAAAAGCATAAAAAAGACACTGAAAATCTAAAATGTTATATTACAAATCTTTGATTCCCTTTACAAATTGATTCCCTTTAAAAAAGCTATATTGTGAAAAACAGGAAATCAGTGAACTGTGACCCAAAAGAACTAGCCACACAAACTAACAAAGTAAAAAGATACCCTATGTCAGCCAATCTGTAATGACTGTGCAGCTGCATGCCCTCAGCAAATGCAGAGTACTTGAAATTACCTAGTTTCTTTGTAACTGAAAGCTAACTCAAATTACCTGACATTTTCTGTAGGCCAAATAATGCTCTCATGCTGAGTCTGAGCTGAGAAAAGGTTCCTTAGAAGAGGCAGGTAATTATCCAACCTAATTTCCATTTCTAAAATTAGATTCCCTGAATACTCCTTTTTACTGTGCACAGAAGACCATGTGAATGTAGTTGCAGTAGTTTTTTTGTTAACTTTTCTGTCTCTCATCTTTAACCATGCATTCTTTACTCAGAACACTGGAAAAAAAAACAAGGCCTGAAAGATTTTTTTTTCCAATTTGCTTCCTCTTTCCAGATGCATTTCATTACTACCTGATGTGCCAAAAACTGTTGTTGATCAAAGGAAGACCTCAAAAGCCTTCCAGCTTCTTGTATGAGTGCCTTGCTCCTCCTGAGAACCAGGTGCTTGACAAAAGTAGTTTTAGCGAAGGGGAAGAAATGACAGTGTATTATAGCCTGTTGCAAACAAGTACAAGATTTGGTATGGACATGAGACCAAATATTATCTAAAACCATCTAAGAACACAAGATCAGATTAAAAACAGATTTACCCAACCCTGTTTATAAGTACTTCACACAATTATTTCCAGGAGAGTGCCCCTCAGAAATCTCACACTGCTAACCATGAGTATTGCTATGTTTTCTTAAGTTAATTGCTTGGGTCAGGCACCTAAAGTTTACTGTGTTCCTAGAGGAACAGTAGCCTCCTTGGCTGGATGATGTTTAAGGCCAAGTGACACTGACACGTTAGGCATCACACACCTCAGTCTGGTGAAAGGCTGCATTCAGAAGTAATGTTCAGAATTTGCCAGCAACTCTGTCAGTGTCAGAATTGCATTCAGTGCAAAGTGTCTCTGAAAAGAGAAAATAACCTGAGTGTCCATTTTATCGTATAATAGTTAAGTCATTACAGCACTTCATCAGGACAACTCAATTCCTTCTTCACCTTGAGAAGATTCAAAAGTACATCTTCAGCCTCCCAGGAAATTGTTCAGGCTCCCTCCATAGAACAGGCTGAACTGAAGCGGAAATGAAGCATTCTCCATTCTGCTTGCTGAAGTGAGACCACTAAATATGAAGTAATGTTAGATATCTAGCACCGAAGGAAAACAGGAAAGAGGAAACTTAACTCTGAAGGCAGTGACAACGGCATTCCATTGGAAAGGAACTTCTTAGTTGTGGGGCCTGCTGCCAGTTTCACATCACTTTATGCATTGCATTAAATGATGATAGAATGATAGAACCATAGAATGGGTTGGGTTGGAAGGGACCCTAAAGATCATCTAGTTCCACCCTCCCCTGCATGGGCAGGGACACATCACACTAGACCAGGTTGACTTTAAGTCCCATCCAAATTGGCCTTCAACACAAAGAATTTCTTCCTTATATCTAATCTAAATTGAACTGGGTTTAGTTTAAAGTTGTTGGTTCCTTTCTTATCACCACAGGCCCTTGTAAAAAGCCTTGCTTCATCTTTTAAGGCCCCTGTAAGTACTGACAGGCCACAATAACACCTCCCAAGAGCCTTCCCTTCTCCAAGTTAGCAACCCCAACTCCCTCAACATATCAAATGTGTAAGTTATCTTACCCAATGTGATTAGTTATTGCAAAAAAAATATTTTCACAATTTATTGTTTGGGTTCCAAATTGCTTATATGGAGCCACACTTAGGCTGTTCAGAAATTGTTTACTGAGATAGCTGTGCATCTATTCACTACCCATTCCTTTTGTTTCTTTGTTTTAAATAGGTACCTAATGACAAAAGAGAATAAGGGACTTTGGGATTTGAGTAACTGCCCGTGTTTCATAGTCAGTTCACAAGTGAACCAAGCAAAGGCTGAGTGAGTAGGCTGGAAATTTCTCATCCGGTCTATTATGCAGAGGTTTTTTGGGGAAAAAATGGATCAGTTCACAAAATGTTTGCAAATAAGAAAAATGGGGTTGCTTTTATGAAATACAATTATTCATAATGAATAATTTAATGCTGTTTTTAGTATTCTGAAAGCATGAGTTCCTTTTAAATGTCAAAAACCTACTACATGTTTTTAGCACTACTGACAAATAATCATCCTCAGTCTACAGAAGTCCATCTTCCCTGTGGGGATTCTGATTCTTGCACCCTCACTTCTTTACACTTAAGGGGGAGGAAAAAGAATAACGTGTTCTTTCTTCCCAGAGTAAAAGCAAAACAAATGTTAAAATATAAAGGCTATTACAAGATAAATTGGTCTCCAATAAAGTAATACCCTTGTATCCTTACATGGGGAGCTATTTGGTTTTGAGACCAGACAGAGAAAAAAAAAAAAAAGACATGGAATAGGTGATAGTCAAAACTAGAATGTAATGCAGAGCTCCCAGATAAACTGAGGAAAGATTTATGAACTATATTTAGTGGCATAAGAACTACAACATTTAAAGGGCATCAACTTTCTGTAAGGAAAATGCAAATGTGCCAATTCTCCTTTTTTTCCTAATGTAGAACAGTGTTTCTTTTTATACACTGTACACAGCATAATAATTTTTCAGACATTTGCCCATGTCTTTGGGACAGAGAAGCATATTTATGCCACAATTTTGTGTTATTTGTACACAAATCAATGGTTGACTTATTAAATAAAGCCGTACTGGATCTGAGCATATACAGCAAACAAATAGAATTCACATGCAACAGATTTTTTGACCAGTGGTAAACAATTTCACATATATTTCACTATATTTTCAGCACATCTGACATGAAAAGCATGACATGCTTGGTATGCATATATAAGCACAGAAGCTATTGTCCTTTAATTCCAAAAGTACAGCTAAGATGCTATTTAGAAAGGTCACTAAGGCTTAGTCAGTAGTACCTGTCAAACAAAGTGTGTTGCAACAAAAAGATAGGAGAACAAGCAATCGAAATCCAGTAATACCGAAATCCAATAATATTGAAATTCTGGTGCTGAGATATTACAATAATTAGCATTTTACTAAATCGTTTTGATAAATTCTAAAGCTATCTACCAAAGTCACGTGTTTTCAATTACAGTTAAAAAGTTACACTGATTTTATGAAAGTTCATTGCAGAGTTTATCTTAGAGGCTATCTGGTTCCATCACTAGAAATTATTCATTTGATCATAGCATCTCTTGATAATTAATTATGATGGAAAGATCACCTTCCACCTTCTCATGCTACACGCAGCACAATGCATGAAAAATATATGTCGCCAAATATTTTTCACTAAAATATGCTACCCTCAGCCAAGAAACACAGAAATGATGATTCATGATGTGATATGCTCTTTGTTAATCTATGTGAAGGCAACACTTTTCAAACAATTTACTTTATATCAATAGTTGCAAAAACAGGATGAACATCACGCAGGTATATAAGTTCTAAAAAAAATGTCTAGCCCCCAATTCACAGAGAAATAATAAAATAAAAACTGCATTTGAAAATAGTACCTGTTGAACTGAACTGAGGAGCCAAACTTGTCCTAGCTGACCCTAGTTTGAACAAGGGGGTTAATGCAGTTGATCTCCAGAAGTCCCTCAGAACCTTAGCCATTTTGTAATTCTGTTAATCTGACAGTGAAATTGCTGTCTTGCCATTTAATGTCTGAACTATTTCTGAAAGGTGCCAGCTGACTGCAGCTCTGAAGCAGAGACCTACAGTTAGGTTTATTAGCACTTAACATTTTCTTGTAGCCACGGTTTTCCCGACTAATTGAGCAGCCCAGGTGCTCCTGAACAACCCAGGAATTTTCAGCAGTGACAATGAACAAACCCCAGAAAAGAACTGCATTGCAGAAAACATTTGTGTTGCCCTTGGGGACAAACTAACAAAAGAAACAGCAGTGATCTGTAGTGGAAAGGGGAGTGCATCAATGCAGCATAATGTGTTCACCCTGTGCATGGCAAATGTCACCTTTACTGCTCCATTCCAGTGTAAGAGGAATGCAGTATAATGCAGAAAGAGGTAGAGAAGAACACTATTCCTGACTGAAGATGCATTTTCTCCAGATATAGGGGAAAATGCAATAAAGGTGGTAGCAGCTAGAAACAGTGATGCAACAATATTAGCAAGCAGAAAAACAGTCTCAGGAGCACTGCAATTTAAAGACGTAATTTTCAGTGTGCTAATTTCCAAAATGTGCTCTGGCAATTACTCATATAATAGGAGAGCCAAGGAAGAGTTAGCAGGGGATAAGAACACTGTTAAGAAGTGTTTGTCTAATTACTCTGCAGTCTGCCATGGATCCCCATTTCTAATAGTGCTGGATGAGGCAGGCTGCAGGCTGGATTTACTCCTGCTTGACAGGGAATCAAATTTGCTGATACCAAGAACACCAAAAGAGGGAACTTGGGTTCCACAGAGCTTCATGAGGTTGGTTACAAAACAACTCAGAAAGCAAATAAGAATTGCAATAGTGCTGAAGTTTTTACCTGTCCAAGTCATGTTTTGAGCTTTTTCTCTGAAATTGTGAAGGTCAAAAGAGCTTTTAGAAATCAGAACTTGATCTTTACATATAGCAACATCACTATTATGTAGTCATTCCTTTCCCTTGCTGCTAAAATATTTATGAGAATCATGACTTTTAAAACATTAATAACACAGGGAAACATCTTGTGAAAAGAAAAAAAATAAAAGTAACTCTTGAGACACTGTCCTTATTTGTCTCCTGGTTCTCTTGCAGGACTGAAGGCCCTGGATAGTAGTATGGACTTGCAAGTGTGCTCACAGTACAGTTAGTAGGAGCAATACAATCTTTATTACAGAATGTATCGGTGTGTCATATCTTCAGTGTCATGTTTTCGGTACCATTTCTTCCCTCTCTAGACACAGTTAGCATTTGATACAAAGCTTCTGTGAGTATAAACACAAAAACAGAAGGTGGCATCTGCCCCAAGAATCTTGCAGTCTGAAATGAAAAAAGCAGACAGACACACACACATACATATATATATATATATATATTCAAATGAACCAGGAGGCCAAGGAAAGAAAGACACAATAGAGGTCAATGATGTAGCAAACAGACAGCTCGGTGGTGTGAACTATTACATGAAGACTGTAATACAAAGTTTATGGATAATGTAGATGCATTACAAGGATCTCTAGCAATCAAAAAAGTGGCCTGGGAACCCACTGTAGAATGGATAAAAATATCTGTCCTGCTGGCTACTCAGTACCTGGTTTTCTGACCTCATCTTTCTAAGCATATCAAGACAGGACTGAAAACAGGCCCAAGCTATAGCACAAAAATAAGTCCTGATTAAATTTTCCTGATTCAATTCACACTACAGGGGTTATGAATGCTCCTCCCTTTTTGTTTTCCTGCATTCAAACTTTACAGTTTTATGCTGGAGGAAATAGGAGAAGAATGGCTTCTAGTGTTATTTCCTGGAGATAAAGCTCGTATCTAAAATGTGTGAGATGTGAAAATGTTGAACTTTAGAGGCTAATTTATGATCTTAAGCACAGAGCAAGTTTGATGTTTTGGGCTGGGCCACTGTGTGCCATATTAAATCGTGTCTAGGGCATACTATTTAGCTTTGTATCAAAGCACAATGCCCTTCTCTTACCTTCTTGAGTTCGCCATCACTATTGAAATGAGAGAAGAGTGAGCTGAAGGTAAGCCTTTTAAAATGTTACAGCTTAGCCTGAATTCCACAATACACCTCTGAGGACTCTGGAAGGAAGGAGGTGGGAGGTGCCCAAAAAGCCTTCCTTTCCCTGTTCTTGCTGAGCCAAATAGGACCTTATCCTGAGAAGGATAGAGATTCTCTCCAGCTATTCTCATATCCTCTCCACAAAGCAGAGTGCTGTAAAGGTTTGACTGAATAGGTGGTACCTCACTTTCTAAAACAGAAATCTGTGGAAGCTTCATATGTAGATTTTTGTTAAGCTGCACAAGGCACTCACAACACAACCCCCAAACCAGAAATGTGATCTGAAGTGTTACTACTTTCAGGCAGTAGGATGATATCCTAGCTATTGTTATTTTTTTAACAGTATATTAAATAAAATTTTTTATCTACTGAAAATAATTGAAAGACTTAAAAATCCTTGTAATATCTTTTCAAGCTTGGTCAGCATTCACTGTGCACTTTCCTTTAACATTTCTTTCCCTTAAGAACAGAAGTAATAAGACAATGACTCAGCACACTGTACATAATTACATGCAATATCCTGTTAGGATTGTGGACTATTTTCATTTTTCTCTGCTTCCTCTATATTTTACCACAATACAACACTATTCTGAGCCCCTAACTACATATTTCCATCAGTCTATTGTTTATTAAGACACGAAAACGTAGAGCTTTGATCAGTTCTCAAACAACAACAGGAACATTTCTAGCTAATTTTTCCCACAGTATTGTCATTGACAAAAAAGTCAGCTACACAAACAACTGAGCAAACTATCACTTCTGCTCTTAGAACCAAATCTGCCCTGCTTTCATGTTTTTTAACCCCGAAGTTAGCAGAGAAGTAGTATTATTACAGAAAAAAACCACAGATGAACAATTTAAACATGACTAAGTGTGACTATACTGCAGTAGATTCTATTTTGTGCACATTAGAGAAAGACCCAAGTTCCTAATATTTATTGCATGTGCTTACTACTGGGGTTTTAAGACTGATCGCTGTAGCACAGAGCAGACACACACCAGTCACTGTTAAGCTCCTCTGTTCAGAGAACAGCAGTTACTCAGAGCAAAGTAATTGTCCTGTTTCTCAGAGAGACTTTTCAGATTATATTTACATTCTATCGTGTCTGTACAAATGCTGGAGATGAACCAGTCAAGACCAATGATAGGTACATGCTTAATCATTTGTCACAGAATAAAGTTTTTTCCAGTTTAAGTAAACTAAGACTGACTACAGTATAGATGAAGCAGCAGCACAGCTGAATGGTTCATCCAGACCCCCTCAGGTTTATTGAAGCAGAAGTTTCAGACTTAAACAGAAAATGAAAGATTAATTTGTGTTTTGCATTCTTGATGAATTGGTATTTAAACCCATATTCTGAAATAATTTTCTGCTTTGTATGTCCAGGATGGAACAAAGACTATCCTGATGAAACATACGCTAACACACAGTCAGGACAAAACATCAGTGACAAAATGGAGCAAGGAAAATAAGTCCATTAGTATTACACCAAAGGTAGCAAACATTAACACAAGACTGCAGAAAGAGAAGAAGCTGCTTGTAATACTGAAATATAATCACTTCCTCAAGATGATTTTCTGCGTTTGTAGAAGTCAGGTGGGATTCTCCCTTAAATAAATGAGAACAAATTACTTAATAATGAGAATTTTGTCTCACTTCCTGTTGCATCTCAGGTGAACCCTGCTCTTGCCAAATAGAGACTCACCACAAAGTTTTTCATATTCTGATTTGGTTGGGTGATGAGCAGTATTCTGGATGAATATATTCTTACAGAGATACCAGTGTAACACATCATAAGATTAGCACTGACACTTAGTAGCATTCATGATTCAGAGACCAACACTGACCAATGGATCAATGGAGAATATTGTGTATTCTTTTTTGTGTTAACTTCAAAAGTTGAAAAGACAATGAAATATTTTTCATTAGGCAGGAAAAATAAAGGCTTGTGTAAAATGAGCTGTAAATCTGCTAACTTTTGTCAACCTTTGGGAAGGTTATTTCTGTGTTAGGAAAGAATGTGAGGAAAGGCAAATTCCAAACGGTTGATACAAGTCTAAGCATGTGGATATGAAGAGGACGATTAATATAATAATCCATTTTATTTGCAATAATAATAGAATGAGATAAATGTGAAAAAGAAAGGATGTGATTTTAAAGTATCAGAATCCTTTTGTGTTTTGGCAGATTGATTTATATTAAATGTTCTAGACTGGCCTGCAGGGACTATTTGCCAATTTCATAAAATGGGTGTATTGCTAATTTCGAGGAAAGAGAATGTGCATTCATTAGTTAAATTTCCTTCGATGCAAATGGGAACAGATGAATTAGTATTGAAAGTAAATTTTCTGACCACTGTTAACACTTGATGTGAGATTCCAGATAAATGGTTAGCAGAAGCCATCCTAGTTGCAAAACTTAAGAATGTGGACATTCTTAATTAACAAAACATTAACTAAAATAAAGCAAAATCAAAGATAAGGCAAAAAATGTAAAAAGGGAGTAGAAACTTTAAAGAAATTTAGAAATCATTTCTCTTGGACCCGGATACCTGTACAGACATATTTATCACACAGAGCTATTCAGAGACAGGCACCACAAAAAACTCCTATCTCCCATATCTGCCAACGCCTAACATGTTTTGAACTGAAAATTATTGTCTGTACCAAAGGAACAGGAATTAAGAAGTTACTGCAACCCTGCTAGTTAACAGGTGTTATAAAATAAAGGACAACAAAAACATCCAAAGGAACTGAAATACTGCTACACTCTAATTAGCTGGATGACTCAACAGCCATCATTTAAGAAAGGTTACTCAGAATATAAAAATTCTGCGTTTGCCCTAAATACTATATTGCAGCCCCTTTCAGCTTTCACTTCTTAATTAGCACTAAGGAATACACAACTGATGAGGAAAATAAACATTAAGTTTTCACAGATCTCTACTATTACATCTGTCAGCACACCCTTTTGAAGACTTCCAGATTTCTAAATGCTGCCTTTCAAGTGACAGGGCCCACACCTCTCGATAATGCCATGGCATAATTCATCCACTCTGTGTGCTGCACTATGGTAGCAAAGAGCATCCATCAATAGGAACAATTCCCTTTGGGAGCCTGAGCACACAGTAGCACAGAAATTGACTTCAAAAAAGAACAGAGCTTTTTGTGTCAACAGATATGCAGTACTCACAGAAATGGATTTACATCAATAAAAAAACATTCTGCACATTCTACACAACCTATCTTTTGCATCCACCTCACTTCAGTTTATCTCTGTAATGTGTTTTTAAAACTCATTCTACCTCCATGGACAAAGATGCAACAAACACAGTGGAGGGAAAAATTTTAAACCCTGTCATTTACATCAGAATAAATTAATCAGAATAAACCCTCCTCTGGTTTTATTAACACAGCCTCTGGCTCCAGGGCCTCCATCCTTGTAGCACAGCTGTGGGCCATGGGGCTTTTGTTCCATCCCAGCAGTTGCCCTGATCACTGATCATAAATCTTGCAGCCACAGTAATTGTCAGATCCAGTGGCAGTAGCTGTCAGATCATAAAACTTCCAACATCTGTGCTCTGTCTTGGCCAGACAAGCAAGTTGCACATCCCTCCACCCCTACTCGTGGTCAGGTAATAGATGAGTGCAGTAAACGAGCCTGCACTCTAGGCCCAGGCTGGTTCAAGAGAAACGCACTTACTGGCTTAAATGCCAATAAAAAGAAAATCTGTGTTACCACAAGCCTGCATACCACAGTGTGAGGTGTAACACACAGAGGAGATCTGGGCCATGCAAAAATGTCATCAAAAAATGCTTCAGCAATAAATAACATTAATGCTCTTCACACTTGCGTCAAAAAAGAACAGCTATTTTCTCAGTCTTTTTATCTTCTTGTCATTTCTTTACAGTGACTTTGACTATAAAATAGCAGCAAGTGCATTAAGTCCTTGTAAGAAGTAAATCAGAGAAGTTTGTTGACATCAGGGATAGCTTCTCTGAACCATTTCTTACACATCTTGTCAGACTGTCAGGCCTGTCACAAATTTCTTCATCCTTCTAGAAAAGTCTGGCTTGAAATTTGTCACTGAAATGTTATTTAATAAACATTGTTACTTTTGTTGAAGTTTGAACATTGAAGAAACAGTGACTTTTAGGAAAGTCACACGAAAGCTTTTTTTTAGTAATAGAATTTTGTTTCAAGTGTCAATTTTGGGGGTATTAATTTTTTATTATGCTTTATATTTATTTCCCAAATTGATTTAATGATCTCTCTGCTGGATTCTTACAAATACTTAGAAGGAATATGGTGGTCAGTTCTGATTGGAAAACCTTTCCTGTGTATTGGTGAATATCTTTTGTTGTTTATAGTGAATCAATTTGCCTATACAAAAGAAAAAAAACAGTTAAAGGTAAGGACGGAAGCCAGTCCAACCACGAACACAAACAGTTCCTGACATTGCCCTTTCACTGCATGTGGACAATAGAAGGGGAATGTACCATGGGATAAACAACTCTCATTGATTTGTTGTTACAGACACAGTTCAATACCTAAACAAATATTTCTAATAGTAGAAATTACTAATTCCGGTCTTATGTGATATTTGCTTTGATTATATAATGTCTGATAAAGTGCAAGTTCTGCTCTATGCTTTTCTGTGACTGGAGTGCATCTCTCTCAAGGGGAATCTTTGGACTCTAAAATCATACTTGATCTCACTCTGTGGGGTCCTCAACAGCAGAATGCCAATTTGTCTGTTCCTCCTGTTCTTATTTCCCTGCAGCTTGGAGGGATGTAACACTGCTGAGATCTCTACACCTCTGTCCAGAAGTTTGGTTGAAAGTGACTGGCAGGTTCAAACATTATAGAGGGAAATAGAGATTGGCAATGATGGATTGGCAGAACCAATGCCATCCCATAAACCTGATTTCCCTTGGGAAACAAGTTAATCTGGAGGAAATTAACATCCAAATTCACAGCACCTTTTACTACCCTGCAGTTTTAACCCCTGCTATTATAACTTGGCTTCTCAGGCCTGCTTAATAGGACCCATATCTCAAAAGAGCGTTTTATGTCCTAATTGCTTTGAAAACAGCAACAATAAGCCTTTGTCCAAGACTGGAAGTTCTTGCCTGTAAAATATCTTTTTCTTTCATAATGTCTGATTAGCAATTAAATAGAATTATAGAATCAGAGAATGGCTAGGGCTGGAAGGACCTTAAAGATCACCTGGTTACAACCCCCCCGCATGGGCAAGGGACATTTTCCACTAGACCAGGTTGCTCAAGGCCCCATCCAGCCTGGCCTTGAACACTTCCGGGGAAGGGGCAGCCAGAGCTTTTTGGGTGACCTGTCCCAGTGTCTCACCACCTTCACAGGAAAGAATTTTTTTCCCAATGTCTATCCTAGATCTCCCCTCTTCAAGTCTGAAACCATTTCCCCTTTTCCTCTCACTACACACCCACATAAAAAGCCCTTCCCCAGCTTTATTGTCGGTAAAGACACTTCTCTGTTAAGTTATGAATCTTTCCACATTGAGTGCTACACATAAATTGTACAAAAACTCTCAGCTCCTTTTAACTGTATCCCCATACTATAGATTTATATTTCAGTTACAGACCTGACAATTTTGAGGTACTGAAATCATAGACCAGTTCAACTGGTAAGCTGTCCACGTGGTAAATCATGCAGTCACTAAGGCATCATATAGAAAATCAGGTTTAATATACACCTTGGGTGTCAGTAATAAATTCCATCTTGATGGTAATAGTAGAAATCTTTTAACAGCGTGCTATTTAAAAAGTGATAGGATTCACACCCACTAAAGAAACTTTTTACACAAGACTGTCAAAGCCAGACTTCATAAAAAATTCAGTCAACTTGCTAGTAGGTGCATATGTTCATACTTTCCCATGGGAACCCACCTCTAGGAAGAAGAGATGTGTTAGGAAAGGATCATTTCTGCTGAGACTGCATCATGCAAATCTTCAGTTCTCAGTCCCTCACAGAGAAACAAAATCCCAGTGTCCAAGCACAATAGCCAGTGCCTCATAGGGACAAGACACACAAGCAGCATAGTGAGAATGGAGATGGCTGGCAAACAGGGAAAGCAAAGAGCAAGGGAAAATACATCAGCAACCCAGCCCTTTTCTTTAAGAAGATTACACTTCTAAATCTGGGCTGTGGGCAAACACCTCCATCCTTTTGCCATCCCAAACCTCCCCAGGGACTAGGCACCTAAAAATGTCTTTGAAATAACTTAGTAGTTTGGTCTCTCTCATACTTTTCCTTATGAAGTGCAGAGTGAATAGAAGAGGATGGGGAAGAGTAGCTGGATAGTCAGTACTCCTGAAAAAAGTCATCTGACTTGTAGGTTTTTCTCTACCTGGGTAGATTACATACGTATCTTACATATTCTGGCAGCACATCCAGACAAGGCTTAAGATGAGGGAAAAGACATTTTGTTGGCAACATGCATATTTTATGTGGATTTACTGTTATGTTATTGTGTTCCAAAATATAACATATTGGAAGGTAATGATTTGTTGCAAGGCTGTAAGGTCTTTAGTGGTTAATTTGTGTTTATTGAATATTTAATTGTCAGCATTTAAAAGCTTTGTGGGAAGGGAATCCTGTGACTTCTAGTTATCACAAGTTATCACAAAAAATATTAGCATATTATCTGGAAATAAAGATTAATTTTGGAAGCTAAATCATTAACAGTATGTTCCCTTTACTTTAAGATTTAATGAGTGTTCTTTGGCATACATAAATTCTTTCCTTCTTCCTCCTGAATACATACAAACTATTGGGTTTTTTCCCCTAGGCTTCATTCCTGTTGAGGAGAAGTAAAGATCATTTGGTTTGGCAGAATTCCAAATGGTGGATTTCGATTTCTATAGCTCGAGTATTTAAGATTACTTAGATCGAATGTTTTGTACCCATTTTTAGGTAGAAATGTGATCTAATAATATGATAATTTTCTCCTTTGACTTGCCAGTCATCATAACCTAGGTCTGATGCTCACAAAGTTCTGAATCACAAATTCTATTGTCCTGCATGAGGATCTGAGGATCACTTTTCTGCATTTCATGAAAAGGGATATGGCTTTTTGATTCAAATTATTAGCTAGCCATTGCCTTCTTTGCTGATAGACATTTATACCACAATATAGTATGTATACTATACTATACTAATTTAACAAACCAGCACTGAATATACAAACACATTAGTGGTTCTGTCTTCTTAGAGCTATTGGCTCTTTTTTCTTTGTCAGCAATGTCCCTTTCGTGGACCTTTCTCATCTAAGATATAAGCTATTATGGATTCACTGTATTTGGGTAAAATATAGAAAAGAGTAGTGCAAGGTTTACTCTATTTGCTTTGCAGATGTAATAATATACACATTTATGTTTAATCTCTGTGTTTCTAATTTTTTCAGTTGTATGCCTTCTATTGCTGAGGAAGACGGATTTTCAGGACAGTGATACGATATAAAAAACCACCAATCAATTTCTCCTTGATCCTACCAAACTACCAGATATTCCCAGTCCTCTTTGATGGGATACACAAAAGCCAACATTTCAGAACGAGTTTTATAGTATGCTGAGATGAGGATCCTAAACAGTAGCAATGACTCCTTTCAGTGAAACCTTATCACTACTATATTCTACTCCACTCTACACTGTTCTACTCTGTAGTTAATTTCTTCTTTTATCTACCTCATTTCTACAAATTCTTTGTTTTCCACCAATTGCTCTTTTCTGCCTTCCCATCACCATCCCATTTACACGAACCCTTTATTTATTTATTTTTAATCACTTACTAAATTCTGATGATCTGAAATGTTTCCAGATTATTTTCTTTCTGAAATGAGTTAGCCTGCAATGCTTCACTCTTCACAAATTTTACTGTAAGAAGAAAGAGCCCCTGAGCTTCTTCTTTAAATGCCTGACTGGCCTTTAACACTGGCTCTGAATCAGTAAAGAGATATCACAACCAGGTAAAACCTAAAAATGTATCACTAACTTCCTGCATGTACTGAGGAGCTATTTTTCAGCTAGCAACAGTAGCTAATGGGTACTTGGTTTCTTATACAATTCCCTCAATGCCCGTTTTTCCAAAGGTCAAGCAGGATATAAAACCCAAAAAGATTTTGCAAACACATCTGTATTGTAATGGGTTCACATCAGAGAGATAACACAAAACATGACTTGATGTTTGGAGATCTGTCTGCTCCACAGATGTGCAGGACCAGTGTGCTGACATCAAGAGAGCAGAAACTCTTCATGGCTTATCTTCCTGATGCTTCTCAGGGCACCCACTAAAATGACATAAAAAGCAGTAGGGAAGGAGCCAAAGACAGCAACACTTGAGACAATTATGATTAAGTCAGAAAATCAAACTATTCAGCAGCAGCTTTAAATATTACTTTGGAAGGGGGAGAAGAAATATCTGTAATTCTAGTTTTCTGAATGTCCCACTTCTGTGACAGTGTCAAGTGTATGAGGAAAAAATATTTTTTTATAGCTAAAAAAAAAAAAAAAAAATCTCTCTATGAAACTCTTCCCCAGACACTGGAACTTCAAACTGAATAGTCCTGTCTCTTGGGCTTTGCTTTTCAAAGCTCTCTTTCTCAGTCTAATCAAAACACCCCTTACAATAAACCACTACCTTTCTCTCTGAATTTCTTCCTCAACTTTCTGCCTCTTACTGCATCATATTTGTTTCTTTGCTCTTATTTTCCTCGTAGTTCTCATCTTTCGTCGTGTTTTTGTTCTTCTGTAGTGTCACACAAACATTTACACAATGAGGTAAGGAGATACTTTTCTGACAGGTTTGATGTATTGCAGCAATGGAAATAGCAATTAGTAAATGTGTAGAACCACTGACAAAATCTACCAAACAAGTTCTATTGTGTAAAAGAAATTGGCAACACTAATTTTCAAACAGAAGAATTGTAACCTTCTTATCATTCTTATCACAATTCCTTTTCCTAGCAGGGACTGTGATACATTAACAAGATTTAAAACTGTATTAACATATTAAATAAAACCACCCAGAACAAGGAAAGAAGTCCTGTGAATATAAATTGTAAATCTCCAGTGATTTAGTAAAATTTTAAGTAGAGACAAGATCCTGTGAAACACAGGAAAAGGATCTGAGATAAACCCACAAAATTATGATAGCTTAAATCAAAGACAGCAAAAAAACAGTATTGAAATTCAATGGACATGATGTTGTCATCTGTAAAAATACAATTTCCAACATATGGACGCTTAATCTTCAACAATATCTCCAAAACAGAGACACACTTTGCATATTCCATTGGAACCCATTGTGTGATTGTCAGGCATATGCTCTGGAAGTTGCTTATAGTTTCTAATAGTTCCTGCTCTCACTACAGGTGGTATTAATCTTAAAACAGAAAAAAAAAAGCTACCATTTTTTATAGTCGCAGTACAAACAAAAGTCTGGCTTTGTTATGTTTTATAAATATTTTTCACTACAGTTCATAAAATTGAAGACCAGATTGGAACTCATTTTTGGAAAACCAGATTGGAAGTAGTTTGTAAGGGGTTTTGCAACACTTATATTTCTTCTGCAGAGAATGCCAAGATAATATAAGAGAGGTGTCTGGTTCTAACCTCTCTTATCTGGTGTGTCTAAGATTTAACACTAATGGACTAGGAAAACTGCCTCTGTCAGTGCAAATACAATAACTTCTATAAACATTCTGATTTGATGTTTTCAGAGTAAAGGTAGCAAAATCTGTCTTACAGTGGATGAAACTGTGACGGAGGGGTCATTTTTGCATGACTACACCTTTCTTCTGCAGTAAAAACAGTAAAAGAATGCATGCTCTCTCTGTTTAGGATAAGGACTATAACTATTGCTTGATATTATTTCTGGATGAGTTCACTGGGTAGAATCATCTAAATAGTTCAGTTACACTTCTTGCTCATGTTGCAAATCTTATATGAAGGCTACAGGTTACTGCAACAGCTTCTTTCCACTACTATTTACTAAAACTAGGAATCCACATCTTGAATGTTAATACTTACAACATAAAGTGAAAACAAATAGATACACTAACAGGAAAAAAAGTTTAAATTCAGAAATTAAACCTCTACTTAACTTAGATTGTGGCTTTTTTTCCAACAGAGCTGTTCATTAGACAAAAAGGAGACAAAACCTAAAAATCTAAAACAGTGGCCAACACTGTTAACAAATTCTTCATTCAGCAACCTGATCTAGTTGAGGATGTCTCTGCTTACAGCAGGGGGTTGGACTAGATGACCTTTAGAGGTCCCTTCCAAGCCAAATCATTCTATGATTCTATGATTACGTGTAGGAAATGAGTAGTTTCTGAAGAGACAATGGGTTGAATGTAAAGGCCAACAACTGAGGAGAGAATCGTGAGTGGCTTCTCATGGGAGAGGAAGCCAAAGCAAGTGCTATCCACAAAGATCAGAATAGTGTGGAAGAAATGACTCAACTCTCTTCTGGTATTTGAGGAAAGGAATTCTGTTGGGATACAAAACTGCTGAGGCTTGGCAGATCCTCCTCACCAGGCATGTATCCTGGAGCAAACGATGTTGTTTCACGGTAGCAGCCATGTTATATCTCAGAAAGGGAAATATCGGCTCTATATTTGCTTCTCAATTTTTGACATTTAGGAAGGATGAGATTAGTTTTTTGAAAGAGCTAGGTGACTAGGAATGGTGAGGGAGAAAACATCTATTCTTCTGGAAGACCATGCGAGTCTACCATAGCCACAGTCTCAAAGTTTACTCCAAATACTTGCTTTAGGTTTAGCAATTTCAGGCACTGCCTCTGCACTGTTTTCTTTCAAACCACAAATCAAACCAAGGAATAAAACATAACCAAGCTGGCAAACCAACTTTCCATTTTCTTTTTTTAAGTGGAGACTCTTAAAATGCAAGATTTCATAACCCCTGAGTGATCCTCAGACATTTGTAGTCCTTTAAGCACTCCTCCGAGAGACAGTGTAATGCTGCCAGCATTAGAGTCAGTGCAAACCTTTGTTATAGACAGATATGACACAAGAGTTAAGTACAATAAACACCCCTGTCAATCGAAATTCATGTTTAAGTGGGAACTTGTGTCAATCCTGTTGTATCTTCCTGACAGCTGAACTGAACTCCTGACAGAAAATTTTACAGCCCTTAACTCATCCATGAAATGGATTGCTCTGCAATTATCTACACTTGCAAAAACTATCCTAACTATCCTAGTTCCTGTTTCCCTTAGAAGACATCAGCCTAAAAGTCTCTCTGGCTTCTTTCTCCTTCTGTGAGATAAAATTTTACATGAAGACTTCTGTCTGGAATATATCTATACTCCCCAGTTCTTACAGAGAATGTGGAGCTTGATTTAAAAGCTAGTGCACAGAACTTAGAAAAAAGAGCATGACTCTTTTGGACTTAAGTAGTGCAAAGCTCTGCCTTCATTTATTCTTATAAAGAAATTTTATATTGCACAGGAGTTCTTCTGCCAAAGTATAATAATATATGATCATGCAGAATCAGTTTGAGTTATGCTTGTTCACATTAATTCCACACAAGTTAGTTTAAATAGAGTTAGAACAGAAAACGGTGCTAAGCTACAGGTCCTAGTGGTAGTGGCTGAGGAATTACACATAGGCTAACTCCCAGACAGGCAAACCACTTTATAGGCTTTGGTACACTTCAATTAGGCATTGTGGCTTGAGGGAAAGACAGAAGCCAGGTGCAACCCATACATACTCACTAAAGAATTAAATAATTTTATTCATTTTACTTCTGCAGTGCAGATAAATCCCAAGTGTACTGTAGCACCCACAGAGCTGAACCATAAAGGAATCTTCCCTTGTAAAGCTGAGAGATTACACTCAGGAGCAGTGTGAAATTCTGGGATGATTAATCCCTGTCTTTTGCTTTGGTATCACTAGAAAATATGTTGACAGGTGAAGTTGGCAAGCTGTTTTCTCACCACTGAAGTTGTATGGCTTGGTCACCACCGCTTGCTTTGTCCCCATCCAGACACCCATGCTATCATACAGCTGACCCTGGCAAGATATTTATTGGATGGGAGATCACCATCTCTAGTTGCTCAAAGCTTTTAAGTAAAACTACAGCAAAGTCAGTGTGTCCTTTGAAGGGATGGCTCACCTGAGTGTGTTACTGAAGTTCACTGCTCACTTCACCCACTGCCAGGTGCAGGCTGCCAGCTGAGCAGCTGACACAAGCCTGAGGTAAGCTACATACAAAGGACAGCCCTGGGTGCCATCATTGTTACACTATGACTTTGCCTGTGGATGAAACTTGGGACAGCTGCTAGCAAAGGTTGAGTTTCACCAGGGGAAACTCCTCTCAGGGGTAAGTATATTCATTTTACAAAAAAACAAACCAAAACTTTGTACACTCATGCTGGAGAAGACCACCAAAATGTGGGGAGTAATTTCCCTGCTATAATGCATTTCCTTGGTCAGCCACAGTGTGTTCACCTGTGTCTGCAGAGTCCAACCACTTTTAGATAACTATTCTAGACACACAGATGATTTGCTCCAGAACCTTCCCCTTCTCATTTCTCATCTTGTCTCTATGGGCTGTTTATGAAAATATAATGCATGTCCTGTACCTCAGCATATCACATCAATAATTGCATACAACTAAACTGAAAATTTTACTAAGTCCACATTTACATCCAACACATGTCTGGATCATTTTCTGCACAAGAACTAATTAATCTTCCAGGGAGCTTTTCCATCAATCTAATGGCTGGCTTGAGAATTAAATTCCCCTTATCTCCTTCTAGTAAGTCACTAGCGATTAGAGAGATGAGACAATAAAGTTGACAAGAATCTTGCCTTTCACTTCAGCTGCAGTAGGTTAGGGACATACTTGATCAGTGAAGTCTCGTGACAGAATTTACATATAAAAAGCTGAGTTACACAAGAAATCAGAATCTTTTGTGAACTGAAGAACTTCAGTGCTTTTTGCTTGTGTTTTGAACCAGCTTTTCTCCTGATGAGTTCAAAAAAAGTTATTGTTATGATCATTTGCAGAAAATAATGTTAAATAAATTCCATAAACTTTTATGAGTTAAATTATACAACATAATAATGAAATGCAAATATCCTCATTCATTAGGCTCATCTATTTCAATTGTACCTACAGTACATGTCTCAGCAGGGACTGTTAATCATACAGAAGCATGCAGGAAAGAATATATTATATTAATTAAATAGCCACATTATGCATCTGGGTGCTGAATTATGCCCATGAAATTCAGCACAGCATACATTATTATTTTTATTAGAGCAACAGAATCTTTTGTATACTGAATTTGGGGGAACACGATATAATTTTGATGTGCTCCACTAGTAACAAAAGAACAGCCCAGTATTTTAAATTATAACAATATTCTCCAGAAGAAACCTCTGAGCAAATTTCACAGAATTGTGACTTTTCAAAAATATTTGTGCAGACCTCACTGAAATATTGAAGGACACAGGAAGATTAGAGGGCTGGACAGAATAGAAAGTACTGGCAATACTGAGCCCTCAAAATCAAATGTTCAACCAGCAGCTGCTCAAGTTTATCCAAGACTGAACTGAGATTATTTACAATTGGTCACTTAGCTAACTTACCTATTACATTTTGCCTTCAGGGAACTTGACTGCTTTGAAGACTAAGCTACTAGTATGCATATGAAGAAATCTTGTCATAAAGGTAGTATGCAGTATGTTCATATTTACAAAAAAAGGAAAAATATATATATAAGTAAAATACAAATAAAGTATAGCACTTCGCTCTGTAGATTATGCTACAAAGAAGAATGAAATATATACAGGACAAGACAAATCCATATTTTACAGCATGCTCTCAGGCTACTGGTATTTTGGGTTTCCCTCTGAACTACCACTATGTAAGAACTGTTAGCCACTAATACTGGCTCTTTACCTGACCAATGGCTAGAAACATGCACCAAACAAATTCCTTTCTTATAAAGGCCTGGCCTGAAGAGAGGGTGCTGGTTTCTTCCACCCAAACTCTTCGTTGGTCAGGTGGTTCTGCAAGAAAATGTGCTTCAGTACTTGTATTTGGAAGGGACGCTGGGACTTGCATTTCCCAGCGGGCTTTAACCAGAAATGTGTCAAAGTGCTGATACTCACACATTCCCACCCAGCCTCTGTGTTTCTGTATAAAGTGGCAGAGCCTGCTGTGCCTCACACTGATCCAAAGGCTGCGCGTGGGCTTTCAGCATCTTTCGATTATGCCATCATGCATCAGGAAAGCTATGATGTAATCGCTATCACGGAAACGTGGTGGGATGACTCCCATGACTGGAGTGCTACTATAGGTGGCTACAGGCTTTTCAGAAGAGACAGGCAGGGTAGGAGAGGCGGAGGGGTAGCCCTATATGTTAGGGAGTCCCTTGACACTGTAGAAATTGAAGTCTGTAATAATAAGGTGGAGTGCCTGTGGATCAGAATCAAGGGGAAGGTCAAGAAGGCTGATATTGTGATGGGAGTCTGTTACAGACCACCCAATCAAGATGATGAGGATGATGAAGTATTCTACAGGCAACTGGCGGATGTCTCCAAATCGTCATCCCTTGTTCTCGTGGGCGACTTTAACCTACCAGACATCTGCTGGGAACTCCACAGCACAGAGACGAAGCAGTCTAGAAGATTCCTGGAGTGTATAGAGGATAATTTCCTGCTCCAGCTAGTAAATGAGCCCACCAGGAATGGAGCCTCGCTTGACCTTCTTTTCACAAACAGAGAGGAGCTGGTGGGAGATGTGGTGGTCGGTGGTCGCCTGGGACTTAGTGACCATGAAATAATAAAGTTTTCAATATTCAGGGATACAAGGAGGGTCGTCAATAAGACCTCTACGCTGGACTTCCGAAGGGCAGATTTTGACCTCTTCAGAAGACTTGTTCGGAGTATACCCTGGGAAACAGACCTTAAAAACAGAGGGGTACAGGAGGGTTGGTCGTACTTCAAGGAACAAGTTCTGAAAGCACAGGAGCAGGCTGTCCCAGTATGCCGAAAAGCGAGCCGGCGGGGAAGACGACCGGCCTGGCTGAATTGGGAGACTCTGAAAGAAATTAGGGTTAAGAGGAGGGCCTACCAATTATGGAAAAAAGGGATAACTACTGAGGAGGAATTTAGGAATATTGTTAAGTCATGTCGAAAGAAAATCAGAGACACAAAAGCACAATGCGAACGGAATCTCGCCACCTCTGTGAAGGATAACAAAAAGTCCTTCTACAGATACATTAGCAGCAAAAGAAGGGGCAAGGAAAATATCCATTCTTTACTGGACATGAGTGGGAATATAGTTGTTAAAGATGAAGAAAAGGCTGAGGTATTTAACACCTTCTTTACCTCAGTTTTCAGCGGAAAGACAGGTTACCCTGAAGACGGATGGCTTCTGGAGCTCATAGAAAGTGACATGAATCTAAACAGCCCCCCTGTAATCCTGAAGGACACAGTCTGTGACCTACTGCAATGCTTGGATCCCCACAAGTCTATGGGACCAGATGGGATCCACCCAAGGGTAATGAAGGAGCTGGCAGAAGAGCTCGCCAAGCCTCTCGCTATCATCTACCAACAGTCCCGGCTCACTGGGGACATCCCAGATGATTGGAAATTGGCGAATGTCACGCCAATCCACAAAAAGGGCCGGAAAGAGGACCCAGGAAACTACAGGCCCGTCAGCCTGACCTCAGTGCCTGGCAGGGTTATGGAGCAGATCATCCTCAGTGCAATCACACAGCACCTGCAGGATGGGCAAGGGATCAGACCCAGCCAGCACGGGTTTAGGAAGGGCAGGTCCTGTCTGACCAACCTGATCTCCTTTTATGATCAGGTGACCTGACTGGTGGATGAGGGGAGGGCTGTGGATGTGGTCTACCTAGACTTCAGCAAAGCCTTTGACACCGTCTCCCACAGCATCCTCCTGAAAAAACTGTCAGCCCGCAGCTTGGACAGGAGCACCCTGTGCTGGGTTAGGAACTGGCTGGAGGGCCGGGCCCAGAGAGTGGTGCTGAACGGGGCTGCATCCAGTTGGCGGCTGGTCACTAGTGGTGTCCCCCAGGGATCAGTGTTGGGCCCAGTTCTGTTCAACATCTTCATTGATGATTTAGATGAGGGGATTGAGTCCATCATCAGCAAATTCGCAGACGACACTAAGCTGGGGGGGAGTGTTGATCAACTAGAAGGCAGGAGGGCTCTGCAGAGGGACCTGGACAGACTGGAGAGTTGGGCTGATTCCAACAGGATGAGGTTTAACACGGCCAAGTGCCGGGTCCTGCACTTTGGCCACAACAACCCCATGCAGCGCTACAGGCTGGGGACAGAGTGGCTGGAGAGCAGCCAGGCAGAAAAGGACCTGGGAGTCTGGATCGACAAGAAGCTGAACATGAGCCAGCAGTGTGCCCAGGTGGCCAAGAAAGCCAATGGCATCCTGGCCTGTATCCGGAACAGCATTGCCAGCAGGTCCAAGGAAGTGATTCTGCCCCTGTACTGCCCTCGTGAGGCCACACCTTGAGTCCTGTGTCCAGTTCTGGGCCCCCCAGTTCAGGAAGGATATCGAGGTCCTGGAGCAGGTCCAAAGGAGGGCAACCAGGCTGGTGAAGGGACTCGAGCATAGACCCTACGAGGAGAGGCTGAGAGAACTGGGGTTGTTCAGCCTAAAGAAGAGGCGGCTCAGGGGAGACCTCATCGCTCTCTACAACTACCTGAAAGGAGGGTGTAGCCAGGTGGGGGTTGGGCTCTTTTACCAAACGACTTTCAACAAGACAAGAGGGCATGGACTTAAGTTGTGCCAGGGGAAGTTTAGGTTAGATATTAGAAAGAATTTCTTTACGGAAAGAGTGATCCGTCATTGGAATGGGCTGCCTACTGAAGTGGTGGATTCTCCGTCCCTGGAGATATTTAAAAAAAGACTGGATGTGGCACTCAGTGCCATAGTCTAGCAACCGCAACGGCGGTTCAAGGGTTGGACTCGATGATCTCTGAGGTCCCTTCCAACCCAGCCAATTCTATGATTCTATGATTCTATAAAGATCAACCCCCTGGGCTAGAGAATTGGGTTCTTCTTTATACCTGTTATACCATCAGGCCACATAAGCAACTTCATTCATACACAGTCTTATTAAATTCAATCTATCACTCTGGCCTCCAAAGGATTTATTTTGCACAGAGATGGTATTCATGCTTCCCCACTAGAGACATGGACATCCAGCTCCAGTACAAGCAGATGCAAAGGCATATGTATAAAGCATTCCCAAGTATAACGCTGCTGAGTCTAAGGGAACCAGATCCCTGCCATTGTTAGCTGTGACTTTTAGAGTCTCCTGGACAGAAATTGGTATCAAATTGGGCATATTTTTTCACACTTTTAAATAAATTACAGGATCAACCTGGTACCACATTTAACACAAGGGGACACTTTTAAAATTAGTTTTGGAGTTCCATTTTTTATTGCTCCCTTGTGTATGAAACACAAATACGTACTTAAAGTGGCCCTAGTTTTTCACCTTAATAAACATTGAGATTGGCATTACAACCACTGCACTTCACATTGCAGTGAAGACTGCAGCCAACATAGCACTGCCTGGTCTCCTCACTGATTTATATACCAGTTTTAAAACTTTGCTCTAGTTTTTCTAGAGACAAGAAAGCAACTGCTTAAAACAGAAATTTATATATAAACATATCATAGCATTATGTTAATTTGCTGGATTTCCTTCACAGAAAAAGTATGTTAAAAAGAGCCTTTCATTTCTTGAGCATTATATCTAGACTGATAGTCATCTAAATGAATCAAGAGCTATTCAGTCAAAACTGGAAGCCTGGATTCATTTGAATAGGCTCATTGTGCTCAGTAGTTCCATAACAGTTAATAAGAAGATTAATTCAATAACTCCCTTGTATGCTGGTTCACCACATTGTTCCTGGCAAGCCACATTGAACTCTAATAATGGATATGAAATCATTCAGGTCAGCACTGTGTGACCCAGCCAATCTGACATTTTAATTTGATTCTGATTTTGAAAAAAATCCTAAAATTGCAAAAAGAGTGGAATCTTTTTTTGTGCACTAATGAATCACAAATGCTTTTCTATGCTCCTTAGGGTCTGGGGTTTTTTGACATTTGTCAAGGAACAGAACAAGTTACAGTTAGAACTACTGCAATCACCTGTTCTGACCTACTACAGAAAAAACATTTAGGGATGTTTCTGTATTTGTACTTCATAGGACCTAGCACAGGTTAGTAGCATATGTTCCAGGGCAACTGATTATCTGCAGTAGCAGTGAAGCCATTGTGATCACCTTTATCATTTTATTACAGTTCCATGAACAAATAGAGCAATCACAACAGTAACAGGGATTAATCCAGGAGGATGAAATCAGACTGCAGAACTTCGAGAACAATGAGCTAAGGAGAGAGTCAAAATCCTTCAGAAAGCTAAACTAAACTTTTGATTTTATTATAGTCATGTATGTCTTCTATTTCCACACCTATTTTTAAATAAATTAATGTTGTCATACAGACTTTTGGTTTTGTTCTAATTTTGGTTTTAAAAACATTAAAAATTTCAGATCAAATTGATTTTAACACATCCCTCTGACATCTCATTTTCAGCAAGCTTCATATAAAATCAGTGGTCAAACAACTATTTCTGCTTCTTCAACAGCTATAGGGATAACACTGGCACCTCTCACCTGACTCAGCTATTCAGTTGTCACCTACCAGCTAAAATGTGGAACTAGGAGATGACATCTCTGGTAATGTAATTTTAGACAGCTAGGTTTAATTGAGATTAATATCAAAACTTTATTTGAAGGCTACATACAAGATACATCTCCTGGTAATCATTCATGAGGAATAGCCATAAATAGCAAGCAAAATAATTACTTTGGCTTTTTAGTCATGCAGAAAAAGCAGATATTAAAAGGCATGCAGAGTTCAGGATTTCAGCTGGGAAGAGAGAAGCACACAACACTGTTCCTAGGAGCAGACACAGTTTTTGGTGGAAAATCAAAGCACCTCAAAAACCACTCAATGTCTGCATGTTCAAGACATACAGATTTCAGAGAACAGAAGCTAATCTCTTCTCATGAAGGGACATTTGTTAAATTTTCAATTGCCCACAAGAGGTTGAAACTGAACCCTGCCTTCCTCTTTCCAACATATAAATCAAACTGCGTGAATTATATGTCAGCAATTGAAGCCTTCAATTGTAATAAATAAATAGAGGATAGGTAAACAAATAAATAAACACATATAACAGAATTACCTTTTTGCTGCAATTCTATTAAAGTGGTAAACTAAAACAACTGCCTATAATGTCAGCCAGATTTATTATTCACTCTGACACAGTCACCAATATCGACATGGACTGCTGCAGGGAGGTGTTCTCATAATCAGGGAGTTGAAAGCAAGGCTATTGATCATGGTTTTCTTTCCCAGGCTCAATTAAGAAATAATCTCCTTTCTTCTCCTCTATTACCACTTTTTTGGTTTTGTTGTTGATTCTTCTTTGGGCTTTTTTCATGTTCTCCCCTGCAGCAGTGGCCACTGAGTACTAATATGTCAGACATTTGGCATTTAATCTCAGTACAAATATTTCCTGTTCAGTAGAGTTATATTTTAGGTTTTTTTCTCATGACTGCTTTTTTCTTTTTCATGGCATGTGTGATGTAATACTGTATCATGATAGATTTGAGTGTATACTCCAATAATATGGTGTCTTTTCAGACCTGTACCATGAAACATGCTGCTCAAATTAGATCCATATGTAATATTTTGTTTGATTGCTTCCCTCAAGACCATGGAGATGTTGAAGCAAAAGGCCAATTCACACATGGCAAATAACTCTTGATGCAAAGTGCTACGTGCCATCTCAAGAGAATATTGTGATTAACTTTTTTTATACTTCATATTTTTCCAGAGTGAAATTTTGATTAAGTGCTCTATACTTGGTTTCATTGCACAGTTTTCACTGAGCCAGTGCCTCTTTCCAATATAATTTGTGGGATATGTTTGGGTGACTTACTAAATCAAAGTAATTCAGATTGCTGGACTGACATTTTGAAATTACTAGCATAGGGCTGGCTATGGCAAGAGGTTTCACAAGACTAACCCTAAGGTAGCTGGAACTCCAAGGAGTGCAAGATTATATGTGTGGAAAGGAATCTCCAGCATAAAATACAGGGTATAAAACCCAGTACTCTGAACGAATCCTTGCCAGTGGATACACTTTGAGACAGATATGTGTCCTAATTTGTCTCCCTTTCTCAAACTGAATGGAGAAAACTAAGTCTACTGATTTTACACTGGAGGCAAGATGATGGACTATACCCGATCCAGCATAAAGCCTGCCAATACTATATGAACATACCACAGCTTCAGAGCAGAATCCAGCTGGCAGATGGAGTTTTGATTGAATCACCAATTTTTGTCATAAGACTGTTGCATTTGCAACCTGCTGCAGGGCATCAAAAGAAAAAGAGATTCCTCTTCTCTTAAAAACACCAATGGCATAAGAGGCAGTAGTGCCAATTTCCTTTTTTATATGAAAGTATGAAGCACTGGTGGAGACACTCACCTGCTAGAAATGCCAAGATTCAACTGAGAGGGGCCAGAAATATGCTGAACTATTTTACACACAGCACATGAGCCATACTAATGGATTAAGCCTAGCAGAGATGTCCAGTATCTGGAGGAAACAAACTTACTATTACAATATGGAATCAACCATAACTAATTCAAGGAACAAGGTTTTTACCATTAGGGCATTGCACATAAAGTTTTGCACAGAAAATTTACTATGAAGCTTTACTTTTCTTGTTGTGTTTAGTTGGACCCAATTCACCAAATAGCATGAGATTCAGTGGGATTATGCTCCAAGTAGGGTCTTTGTACTTGAATGCAATTCTGCTTTTGCCAAAAAAGACATTACACCACAAGAAGGAAGACATAACTTTAGTAAATTAAGTATTATTTTCAGGTCAGATGTGTTCCATTAAAACTTTGTTAGGATAAGCTGAAAGGGGCTATTTCCAAATTAGGTGAAAAAATCCTTCTACTTAGTGATAAAATACTGTCCAGTAATATGATGAACATATATATGTGTTTATAACACCCTGTGAAACGAAAAATCAGACAAAGCATTTTCTGCCATGGAATAATTCTATACATAATACACTCTCTCACATTTCTCCACTATCCTTACATTTGATAATTACTGAAATTTAGATATTTTAAGTTTTTTAAGTTTGTTATCATGTTCCAAGCCAAATTATTCTATAAGAGAATAGCTAATAAAATTACAAAAAAATTCAGCACAGATGAGCATGAAATCATGTAATTAAGGGGGGGAAAAAAAGCAGCCTCAAATTCTCCTACACAGTGGTCAGCTTTGAGCTGGTCATTCCCAATAAGGAACGAAATTGAAAATACAACTCATAGCTCAGGGCAAAATAAAGAGAAATTACAGTTTTCTCCACAAGCCCTTGATCTGCAAATGACTGGATTTTAGGAGAATATTTGTGGGGAGCACAAGGTACTGGGATAGATGGATTGACCTCCAGAACAATCCTTCATGACCCCTCTTTCATTCTTGATCTAGATACAGTCAACAAATTAGCTCTACCCCTCTGTTGAAGGTCCTTGTGCCAGGTAACGTATCATACATCTTTCTTCTTGCTCCAAAATTACTTGTCAGACTTTAGCGGCCCTTTCATTCACTGTTTGGAATATATAGGTAGCTCTAAAATGCAACACTGCAAAAATACCAGCAAAGTATTGGTCTGTTCTTCAAGCTGTTTTCTTCCCTTCAGTGGCAACAATGCACTGAAATGCTACTGAATTGCCTTTTGATAGCCTCGTGTAAAAAAAGCTTTACTCTAACCTTGAGTGGATGATGATTTACTATACATAAAACACACTGCAAAATAATACTTAAATGAAAGAAATGCATTTCATAAGTTAAGGTTTTTATAAGTCAGAGGTTGTATTTTTATACAAGCTGTAAACTGAAGAAAGATGCATTTTCATTGTGCTCTCAAAGTAGGATTTTTCAGCATGTACTATTTTCTATGAATACCAAAGTTCTTTCCCTCTACAAATATTTCCAAAGGAAATAGTCAGTCACCTGAAAGAATACTTTTTAAGTACAATACATTTATCACAAAAAAGCTTCAAAAATCTGTCAGTAGAGTATATTACTTGGTATGTTAAATAATGAAGACAAAGAAAACATATCTGAAAGGACTCAAGGATACAAATCATATTCAGTAGCCTTTACCTATACAGAGGTACAATGTCCAAATGTCTAATTATACTCCAGCAATTTAAATTTTAATATACTATCTTAGTAAATTTTTTTATTATTTTGTGATGGGAAATGACCACTAAAATAGCAATCAAAAACTGCAAATTCTGTACCAACTTTCATCATCAGAAGATCCTTGGAGAATTCCCCCTTGAAAAGCCACACCAGATGGGTGAATTGACAGTGAAAACCCATAACAGACTGCAGGCCTGTATCTTATTTTCCTAAATCAGTCTCAGTCCTGAATCCTGAACACCAATGTTCACTGTTAGAACTAGAGACCTACACAAACATATAGCAATGCTTGTTCCTGCCAGAGCAATAGGACCATCTCTTAGTGTTGTACAGTTCTAAGCAGTGTGTGGTAACTTTGGGACTGGAAAAAAAAAACTTAGAAGAAATAAGTGGGTCCAACCAACTCCCAAAGTTATGGAGTCATCTGTAAATCATAGTTTTGAAATGCCGATCAGAATTAGCACAGCAAAATAAACACAACAGCAATTTTAAACTAGCTCATTCTCTACTTGTGCCATACTGCTTTTAGTGAAATTCACTTGTGACTCTTTGACATGAAAAACCTTCAGCCTTAGGCCACTACTGGAAAATTCACCCATTATAAGACCTTGAACCAGAAAACTGGCAGGATTACAACAACATACAACACAAGTAGCCATCTCAGAATTCAGACATTTACTGAGTACCAGTAAATTTTTTTGCTGTATAATGTTTAATTTCTTATGGGTAACAGAATGGAACGTTTCATAAGCAATGGATAACACTCACATTTGCAGTTGAATAGATAGATATTAAATAGATATTAAATTTCTTATATTTGGTGGTCATAAGCCTGACAGAAATGAGCCTGCATTTGGAACTGTCATCATACCCATAAAAGGCCATAAGACACAAACAGTTGTGGGCTAGTCTGACACGATGTACTAAATAACAAAGCAAACTCTTAAGATCAAAAATCAAAAATTAATGGAATTAATGGTAGGCTTTGGAAGTCACTAGCAGTGATTAACTCATTCATTTGGCATCTGTCAAGACAACAAAAACCTACAATAGTCTAGCACTGTGAAAACCAACAGCAGAACTCTGGAGAGCTTTGCTGTTGGGATGGAGATTAATTTTACATCCTAAGAAGAGATATAAAATCATTATACAATATCATTAAATCATTTTCTCTCCTTGTGTTAGAAAATGAATGGTTAATTTATACAAAGTGGACAGCTTTCAACAGCAATTAAACTCTCCACACCATAGTTCTCAACATAATTATTCTCTAGCATAAACTGCAAACAAATTTTCACATGGTCACTCAGACCTTAAAGCTCACATTTTGAAAGTATCATTTTCATTTAGTATCATTTTAGGCATGAAAGAAACCTAAAAACCTCAGCGTTTTTTTATTTAGTCTGGTTTACTTTCAGGAAAATCTTACTCCAGAGTTTTTATCTGCTAGTTCTGTACTGTAATTATTCCATTATACTTTCATAGAAGGCAGCCACTAATACTAAACTGCCCAGGTAATTGAATCATTCATTCAGCAACTGGATTCTGTGAATATCAGCCAAGTGTTTCTGGCTTACAAACTGTGGATCTGAAGTAACTGCTTCTTCGTGAGATATTTTCCTTTTTGTATCACTTCTGCCAAACCCAACTTTAAGACAATAAAGTCTTTTAAACAATTTTGTAATAGAAAACTTTGTCGAGGGCCACATCCCAGCTATGACAGCTTGAGAAAACAGGACAGTTAACAGAACTGAATTAGGACAGAATTGAACAGAACTGTACTTTTTCACAGAATTGGATTGGTTTAGCCTATTTGAAAACAAGCAAAAGTCTTGTTATCTCCATTTCACACACTTAGAATATTTTGCCAGTTTTACACAGAAAAAAAGCCCCAACTAATTAGCATGAGGAAAAAAGAAATCAGGCAAAATAGTCTGAGTCTTGACAAAAAGAATTCCACAAAACGTGTTTATTTCTCTGTAACCAGCCTTTTGTCCTCAGTCATCAGGAGACATGAGAAAGGTTTTTTTGCTACCATTTTAGATGGTGACATGTTACTTCTAAGAAGTCAATTACTGATTGACTTAATTTCTTTAATTTCACATTGTCTGTTGCAGGCAAAAGGAGAACATTTTCCAGGGCTATGCACAGCATGCAGAGTACAAGTTGTAGACCAAAGACTTCCATGTATCATTGACAAACAGTCCACAGTTTTTACCAGCCTGTCATGGTAAACCATCAAAATAAATCAGTTCTGCAGGAGAGTCATGTTCTGACTGCTGTTCACTGAAATGAACCATCAGCCTTTTGATAAGGGATTGGCTTATCTCTCCCCTCCAGTCCTGAGGCACTAAGCTGTGTCTAGTGAAGTGATTTGTAATAGGAATCACCCCATCACCTTCATGGAACAGGAAACTTCTGGAAAACTTAGAAAGGTAGGTGGTAGAGTCACCAGCATCATAACTACCTTAGCAACTCAACAAGAACTACTTGAATCCTTAACAGCACTAGGTTATTAAGGGCTCAGATACTTATTCCAATTTAATAGTAAAGTGCAGCAACTTGTTTTATTACAGAGGTGACTGTGCCTTTTGTGTCATGCATAGTTTCATATAGCTGTGACATATTATGCTGGACAATCCACTGCACATAGATGGAACAAATGTGCTTTCCTAATGTTAGCCAAGTTGCTCTCAGCTGCTTTTTACTTAAATTACATGATAAAGTAAATTAGTATAAGCTGTGAAGGATTCCTAACAATGCAAAAAATTTCTGCTAGATAGGCATAGCCTCCTGAGATGCAATCTCCCCTCCTTTGCTCAGACCCATGGGACTGTTGCACCAAATACACCAGTTCCACCAGGATGTCTAGAGCTAGACAGAACCTCATCCTCCAACATTAAGAGTAGTTCACCGAAGGATTTAGGATGAAGACCTGCTAGAGTGGCCAATTCACTGATCTACAGACAATGTCACCAGACCATAATATGACCTGGGAGGAGTCAGGGAAAGAGGAATTTAATCTTTCTACTTCTTATTGAAAGTACTAAGACTGAAAAACTTATCTCGAAGTTTTTATTCAAGAAAGGAAAATAAAAATGAGCAATGCAAGGATTTCTGTATACATGAGTATGCATTCATACAAAATTCTTGTCTTCTGGTGGCCAGCAAGTTCATAAATCCCTCAACTATTTCTGTATTAAATCATATGCCAGTATTCACAGTGTTTCCACATTCAGCAAAGAACACAGTGTACTTCAACCTCCAGAGTGACAGACAAGTAAAGCTATTGCCGTCTTGGCATACAAATGCAGCTTGAAGAGAAAGAAACAAGAACATTTAAAAAACCAACCTTAAAACAGCCTCAGGTCTTTAACTCCAGGGACAAATGTGCACATGGACATTTTTTCTTCTAATATCTGGTTATATGTTCTTTCATTTGTTTTCCATTTCCCAGGTCATTACTCTTAATGATCAAATTCCATCTTTTGAAAAACTTGAATTTCACAGCTAAAGAGAGCAATATTTATTTCTTCCACCATGAGTTTACAGAGATTTTGCTGCCCATTCCTGCACAAACACAAATTTAACTGGCTTCCTTCTGTTTCCTGTTTCTAATTAGCCAAAGCAGTAATGCCTTCCCTTTAGAACAGAAGCCCTGGACAGTGTATACAGGAAAAGGCTGGTCCTCTTTCTATTCCCAGAGCAGTTAATTAACCTCTTCTTATCTTGGCCAACTGTAGGACATCTGTCACACCCATATTCTGTTGCAAGTAGCCTGTTAGGTAAGTTTGCTTTACGCTTTAAAGTATCAAGTATTTTGTCTGTACAGTCACACCAGAATCACATTGTGATTCAGAACTCATTGGCTCTCTATGTGAAAAAGTAAATTTAAGCTTTTTTTTTTCCAGAATCCATACAAGCACCAGCAGAGTTAGAAAAACCATTAACTTATACTAATTGCTGCAGAGGAAGAGTAGAGTAAACCCCCCTATACGTATCAGTAATTCTCAGCTTTTACAGTGCTTTGGTTGTTAGTACTGAAGCATCATCTAACCATACTGGAAGGTAACCTTCAAGTCTTTAACTACAAATTCTTTGTACTCCTGTTATTAGAGATTTTCTGAGATGTAGAACACAAGAATTAAGAGATAAGCTTTACTTTTCATGTAAAGCAGTTCTTCTGACTCCATTAAAACTATTTGTGCACCTAACTGGACCTATCTGTACAGCTCACCCACCTGTTTCCAAGGTTCCATGCAGATATACTCCATAACTGTACACGACATCCACACACGCAACAACAGTGAGGCCAAGGACATGATGGGCTAGTTTTACTATTCCCAACTTTTCATCTTTATACTAAGAAATTTCAGAATTTTTTAAAATCAAATCAAAGTATTTCATTAGTTGTTCTCAAAATAATGACAAAATTTTTGTTCCAGATACATTGTCTCATAAAATGGTACTTAATTTGTCAACTGGTCATCATGAGCAGTCCAGGAGACCTATGTTGAACAATAGAGACCATACTTACAAAGAAAGAGCAGTTCGATTGAAAACCACAGAAAATAGATATTGCTAATGAGCCTTTACAGTACTCCTGTACTTTGTCAACATATAAGGGAAAATCAGCAGCAACAGCCAACCTGGCTGGGAGCTTGAAGATCCTTAGTGTTTTAAAATCTTTTTTTCTGCAGTGTAGCAAATATTTTCCCAGATCCAGTTCAAAACTTTTGTTTTTCATCACAGGGTAAGGCAACAAATTACTATTTTTTCTTGCTTAGTTTGATCCTCTAAAAGCTGCAGGTTCTCTTCTTTATGACTACCTCCCCTTTTCTAGCATTTCTCGTCTTGCATGCACAGAGCTGTTTATCCTCATGTGTGGGATTTTGGCACTTCTCTGGTTGATTTACATCCTGTCTCTCTCATGCTATTGCTCCAATCAATCAATATTTCACATTTTAATCTTCCCAAGTGCTTGTAGTTGTCCTTCCATGGCTTGTTTTTGCATGAAAATTTAATAAGGGCATTCTCTATTCTGCTGTCCAAATCCTTAATGAAAACAATAATACTGACCTTGAGGAACTTTTTTACTCACCTTTTTGGTTTATGAGCAACAGACAGCTACTCTCAGTATGACTTTTTAGCTACTTGCTTAGACCCTATACACTAATCTCCTTATGTTTCTATAAGTCATCTATGAGAATGCTGTGCAAGAGTATAAAATTGTTGAAAGTCAAGATACGTGTAAAATTTTCATCCTTCTCCACTAAGCTTGTTCCTCATGTTGCAAGATGAATTTAGGTAGCTTGAATTTCATTAATTATAAAGAGCAGAAGTGCGTTCTAAAATGCAATTAAGTTGTATTACAGATATGGGAACTGCCACTTCTTATAGCTGAGTGGAAACTGGTCTTGAAAATACCACCAGATACGAAAAACAAAAGCATTATATATTTTCCTTACCTTATCTGAGTTAGATAAAGCCATCTTATCTGAGTATGTACCTAAAAAGCACTTAAGCATCTGGACAAACTTTGATGGCTAATCTCAGCAATTACCACACAGGAACTGATTTTGGTTTATTGGGCAAAATCCCATCAATAGAAAAATTACATGGGTGCCTTTGAAACTTAAAAGCTCTATGTATAAATAGCAGCAATTCTACAGTCTTTCCAGCACACAGCTGATTACATCTTTCCTAATCCCCACTGGAAAAAAGGAAGGTCTACTGATATATCCAGAACCATGTTTTGCAGTAAAGTGTTAGAACAATAGATCAGGCACAATCAGCTGCTTTAGAATTACCTAATGACAAGAAACATCTTTCCCACAATCTTTTTTTTAATTGGCATCAATACTGGGAGCTACTAGAGTCGTCTTCTTTTGCCCATCACAGTTCCAGATTTTTGCCTGCTTCTTACTTTAGCCAGAATGTTTTCACAGTTTATTTCTGAAGCAGCCATCACTCACAGCCAGGAAGCCAGGGAGTTAGATTCCCTTTCTGTCTCTTAACTGCTCAGTTTTGCACATCACTTCAAATGAATTCCACCATAGCTTCTTACACATCTATTTTCCCATGAGTGTGTGCTACACCCTCCTCTTTGTGCATGATTCATGGAATCTCTGTGGCTACTGTCCATTATTCTTTATCACATATTATAAAAGCTCAAGTATTTATTTCTTTAGAGGTCGTGGTACTATTCTTCACCTGCATCAATCAGTATTATTGGCACTGAAATAGACTCTACAATGCACTGTGGATACAATTTTTTGTCATTACCTGTCCCTGTAAAATTGAAAGGATGAAAGGATGAAAGTGCAGGTTCTGTGCAGGGTCAGAACATAGAAATGTGGATCAAGTTTTGAAAACTCTTCCTATTAACCTGAAAAAGCATGATGAAACATTAAAAAATTATCGATTTCTTGTTTCTGATATGCATCAGCTAAAAAGATTCCCCCTGCTTCCCCAGTTTCAAGAGACACTACAGGGGAGAGTAGCAATCACAAGAAAAGATTTTCCATGGAAAGACTCAAAAAAAGCAGATTTTTAAAATATCTGAAATTATTAGACCTTTCTGTCTAGTAAGTGTAAGAACGCTTACACAGAGACCTCTTAGTGTACCTCAGGGTGTCCCCATCATCTTCAGTGCTAGGTGCAAACACTCTGACACACTGCGGTGGGGTGACCATTTTAATTACTCATTTTAACAACAGACTAGCCGCTACAGTGCATGGTAATAAACACCTTCCCATTTGCCAGGCTTTTTAAAATAAGGAAACAAGGCATTTTGTTCCTCTCCCACTCTCAACTCTTCTCCAAAGCACACCTGCTCACATTCCCATATTTCTTTTCTGCCAAGCTAAAGAACACAGCAATTCCTGTCACTAAATGCACAGAGCAACACTGTTCTCAGTGTTAAGGTAGAACCTATGAAACCATGAAAAAAGAATGGGAGGTAAAAAAAAGGACATAAGGACTCAGATCTGGTTCAAAGCAAGCATCCATGCTTCAATTCTTTCTTCTGGCTTCTTTAATATTCAGTTTCACTTCAGATGGAAATCAGTTACAATCTAAGTTTCCAGGTACATAAAATGAAATTACTTTCTCTCCAAAGGAGGTAATTCCCTAAAGTTGCTGTCTAGCTTTTGGCAAGAATTCACTGTAACCATCTGTAGAAATTGATAATTGATAAAATAATCCTCATGAACTCTCAGGAAAGAATCAAAATCATGAAGTTAGTCAATGAAGTTTACTTTTTCTCTACTACTATAGTTTAAAAACTGATATGGCTAAACACTTAAGAAAAAAAGTTTTTGAAAGACGTGGAATGGTTTCAAAATGAAAGACAGAATAAAATAATTTACACATTACTCAGGCTAAGCAAAACAAAGACTATTTCAGCTTTCATGCAGTAAAGTAGGATGTAAATTGACAACAAAAAATTATACTAATCATATCAGCCATTATTCCAAATTGAGCAGAACACACACACCAAAAAAAAAAAAAAGTCTAAATTTTAAATACAGCTGCTAGTAATCCTAGTTTGTTTTTGTTTAGTCAGATTTTCAGTCAGCTGATGATCCCTCCCCACCTAAGAGTGGAATCAGAAAAAAGAAATGAGATCCATGGGATGAAATAGAAAAAGATTTAAGAAATAATTAATTAGTTAATAAAAACTAATACCAATATAAAATACACAAGTTACAGTCAGCCCATAGCAGCTGCGAGCTGCCCAATCCCAGCAGGGAATGCCAGAGGTCAAACACAGCACCACAGCTCCAGGGGGAGCAGGATGGTCACACCAGAGGGGAGCAGCTCTTGAGGGCAGAGTGAGGAGTAAAACCCTCCAGGGATGGTGACCACCGAGAAAAAAAGAGACCTGTCCTAAGTAAACTTCCTAATTTACCATGAGTGTAACATTTATGGTATGGAATACTTCTGTTGAGCAGCTTGGGCCACCTGCCCTGGCTTTCACTCCTCCAAGCTTTAACACCTGGCTAACTTGAAACTCTCAAAGACCTTGATCACTATGGAAACCTGCACAGCATGGCTGACCAAAAAGTATCTATCAAAGTTTTTCTCACAGAATTGGATGCTGCTGTGTTCTCAAAAATGCAGTTCCCTGAACAGAAAATTGATTCTATCCCAGCAAACTCGGGACACTGTCATGAAGTTATGATGTAAAGTTAGCTATGAGTTAAAGGATGCTTTTTGCAAAAGGTATGGTGTTTAACAGGATTTGATTTTTTTTGGAAGTGCAATCCCTTTCTCTTCTCTTTCAGAAAAGATTTGTGAGCTCGATTTAAATGCAAAAGAACAGTGTCTACTAAAGCCCTGAGCTAAAGAACTATTGAATTGTCTGTCAGCTCTCTTTCCTGATGTATCATATTGATCATATAGATCTTCTCTCCTGAAGTCTACACAGGTTGGTGTTTTGCTGCTGAATTTTCGTCTTTTGCTTGGTTATCCTTGACCCCTCTTCCCAAAGAAGGCAAATGACACAAGAAAAGATATCATAAAACATCTGAATCTTACATAAAACACCCCTGAATCTTACAGGGGCTGTCTCAGACAGGAAAAACTAAAAAATAAATGTGAAATGCTAACCCTCATTGGCAAGTTCAGCTTTCACCAAGTTGCAGCAGGATATTGTGACAGTGAAGCAGTGGCTATGCAAGCCATCAGAGTTTAAAATAGTTATATATTTGTCTATATAAAAGACAGGACACGTAACCTTTCACCTCAGGAAACGGGATTTTGTCAAACAATATCAGAACCTAATGACACATCAACTGGAAGCATTTTGACAGCATTTGGTGAGATGACTTGGCAGCAGTGTTGGTAGTCACAGCCTCAGACTGGAAGAGTTCGGGCACTAAAGGAAAACATTTTCTTTTTGCCTTTGTCTTGCTCAAGGAAAGGAAATCCTAACTTTCTCACAGGAAGATAACATTGGGTAGGTGGATCATCAGACAGTCCAGAACTAATGAACAGAGCATAAGGGAATCTGTGAGGACCAGAATTACTTGTCTTGTGGCAGAGGGATGGACCAGGTCAGAGTGATAGAGCAAGATAGGGATTAAGTGAAACCATCCCTGTAGCTGCAACTTGCACAGCATGGGAGAAGCTGAATAGCAAGAGGAAAAAGAAATCTTTCATCTCTGTGCAAAATTCTGCCTGTGGATAAATGAGCTTCCCTCCCACCCTCCTCCTTTGGCTCTTCCTGCACCTCAGTCAATGGAGCCATTTCTCAGCCTAAGCTAATGATGTAGTATGTGGGTTTTTTAAAATGAAATATATCTTACCTTTACTAAATCTCTATGTAAGGAACAAAAAGGGAAAGTGCATATGAAGAAGGGAAGTAGATAAAGGTTGAAAACTGAGCATCCAGTATTTTAAGTAAGCTCCTGAACAGTTTCATTTAACATATTCATCTTAACAGTACCTGCTTTCTTTTTGTGTATGGTTGTACCTTGTCACCCTGGATAGAATAAGTCCTCATTTTGTCACCTAGCTCTTTAGTATTTTTAATAATACAGTGGATTAATTTCAAACTAAGACTAAAATAAAAAGAGCTGGTTTTCTGCATAAACTTTACAGCCACTGGCTAAGAATCGGACTTCTCTAACTTGTATTTTCCTTGTAAATATTTTATTAAAAAATGCATGAAATTTAGGTTTCAGGATATTATGTGTGCAGGAGGTGAAGGATTTAAGGTGTGAAGGATTGAAGTTAATGGTTATTCAGGACTACAGAGTGAAAAAGACAGTCATGAATTTATGGTGAAGCTGAAACAGAAAAACTTGAAAAAATCACTTTGCTAATAGAGATGTTCAAGCACTAAATTATCTACATAAATTTATATTTTTCAGCACAAAAGTACAAAATCATAAATAAAACTAACAGTATTCTGCATTTGTAAACAGAAATTGAGTCACAAGCAAAATTAGGAAGGCTCTACCTGGCAACACTTCCAGCTGTAATCCAAGTATAACTTGTACGATGAATAAGCATCCCAGAATAAGGGGGGGGGGGGGGAGCTAGGGACATTACTCTTTATTAGCATTTTTTTTAATGCCATCTATTGCATTTCTATGAACTTCTAGCCTCTTGCTGTAAAACAGTTTGGATGCATTTGTTCCTCTTACTCTGTGCAAACTCCTGAAAAATTCTAGGAATAGATTACACAGGTAAGAGGACCCCTGTTTTTAGTATTGTGCGGTTTCTTTTCCATTGTGTTTTACATCAGTGAAACAGAGCTATAAGACTGAATAACTATAAAACCAAAAGACAGTCCATATTATTATTTAAAACAAAACAAAACTAAATATGTTAATCATTGCTCTGTCAAAGTAAATAGGATAGTTGTTTTTAATTCCAGTGGTGTCAGAATTCTTTTTTGAGCTAAGATTTTGGGATTTTTTTTTAAAATCATTAGCAAACCAGCTAAAATATACAGACAACCACCTGTGGGCAGCACTGTTTCATACCAGGGAAGGGAAAGGTCATAAAATTAATCACAGAGGTACTACCTGAATATTTAAACAATTTTCTGCAAATATTGGGTCATTTCTAGGAGGGGTTGTTGGTTTTTCTCCTCTGACAGAAACCCTGCTGCCACTACAAGACTGCCACCTTCTAATTTAAGGTGAACATAAATTCACTGAAAACATCTGTGTAAATTTGTGTCAGCATTTTCACAGCATTTCTGAAATTGTCTTTTACCTATTGCATAATAGTTTAAATTTTCTTTTAATGCCATATGTATGAAATGAAAGAAGCCATCAAGCAAACAGTCCTGCATCAGAAGATGCATGGACAGTTGGCCAAGGGAGGGGATTCTCCCCCTCTACTCTGCTCTTGTGAGACCCCCACCTGGAGCACTGTGTCCACTTCTGGGGCCCCCAACATAAAAAAGACATAGAGCTCCTTGAATGCATCCATAGGAGAGCCACCAAAATGATCAGAGGACTGGAGCACATCCCCTATGAAGTCAGGCTGAGGAAGCTGGGTTTGTTCAGCCTGGAGAAGAGGAGGCTCTGAAGTGACCCTAAAGTGACTTTCCAATGGCTGAAAGGAGCTTACAGGGAAGCTGGGGAAGGGCTTTTTGCACAGGTGTGTAGCAAGAGGACAAGGGGAAATGGTTTCAAACTTGAAGAGGGGAGATTTAGGCTAGACATTGGAAAAAAAATCTTTCCTGTGAGGATGGTGAGAACGAAATAAGTTGCCCAGGGAAGTTGTGGCTGTTCCCTCCCTGGATATGTTCAAGGCCAGGCTAGATGGGGCCTTGAGCAACCTGATCTAGTGGAAGGTGTCCCTGCCCGTGCAGGCGACTTGAATTAGATGATCTCTAAGGTCCCTTCCAACCCACATCATTCTGTGATCCTCTGACTAAAAGCTCTAAGCTTTAGTATTGCTCTTAGCCTGTTTGTTTTCCAATAAATGGTAAAATACTGATTCATCTGAAGGAACAGGAATTTTGTGGAATAACTTTTTAATTTATGGCTTTTATAAATAATTGTTCTTGCTGTTTATGTACATGTGTGTGTGAATATATGCATAAAGAAAAGGCATATAAAGGCATATAAAAAGATAAAACCAATTTACTTTCTGAAGCCTCAAAATAATCTATGCATTCTTTCCTGATGGAAGCATTGGAGTTCAAAGGTAAGTGATCAAAGCATCAAATTACTTTGCTCCAGATAGAGAATTCATTGGAAAAATTTTGAGCTTGTTAGAGTAGACAAAAGCATGTTATAAATCAAAAACCTTTTACTACCACTACTGTCACTCAGTCCTCACCACAAATAGGCAAAGTCTTCTTGACATCCAACCAAATATTTGTTATATAGGTGGTACTACAGTTATCATTTTTAAAGTGCTGAGTTTCCAGAGGACAATAACAGCAAAAAAAAGTTTCATTTTGCTGTTTGTTTTGACTAGTATTTTATTGTTACAGGGAGAAGAAAAATATCTGTTTATATTCAGTAAGAAAACTATATTTCTTCACATAAAAGCATTAGATAGAAAATGCTATTGTAAATGAAAAATGCTTTAAGTTGTATTTAATCTTCAGAGAGAAAGTTCTGTATTCTGAAGAGGGACGTGGACGGGTGGCTAAGGAAATCTGTGACTTAACCCAAAGCAAGCCAATTCCAATTTTGCACAATTGCAAAGCATTTAACTGAAAATTAAATTAAAAAAAGATGTTTTATTGCCTCACTAAATAGAGACTAATATAGATGCTAAAATAGAGTGCATGTGTTAGCTGGGGGAGAGAAACTACATTTATAATGATCATTTGGGGGGTTAAAACACAGTATTATCTTGCCAATATATGTGTATATTCAACAAAATTAATTTCAGTGAGTTTTAAAAAGTCAGTGATGGACATCAAATATCGATTATTCTAGCTCCTAAAATAATCTATTTGTTCCCTTTTGTTTACAAGTAGTGTAAGAAAAAAATACTACCATAACATGACCCAATTATTGTTTCAATCAGCTGTCTCTCCAATCACAAACATCTTGCCCAAACGAAGACTAAGATTTTGCTGTTTTCTTCCTTTACATGAATTTGCTGATTTTAATTTCTGTGTAGATTCAGGAACTGTTCCTGAATTTCCACAGAGAAATATGGAAATCTTTGAGCCTCCTGAACCTTTACAAAGCAATAGTGAAATTAACGGTTCCAATGCAGATATTGAAACATGCCTGTGCATTCGTTGTACAGAACTAATGCTGTGCAAAGTTAAACTTACTTTTTTGTACCTATGAATGTTTGAGAAAGCTATACATATTCATAGCCTCATTAAAATGCCTTCCTTATAACTACTTGTTCAGCAAATTCTTGATTTCTTTTTTACATACTGCTTGGAAGAAAAGCAGAACACATCACTAATAAGCCTCCCTTCACTTGCTAAATCTCTCCTCTAATGTTTAGGGATCAATAAACTACTGTTAAGACATTATGACACAACAAAAATCACGACTTATTACAAAGCTAAAATTTACCAGCAGTAATCACACAGTGGTGTTTTATGACAAACTGATCTCAAAGCTCCAACAGTAATTGACAATGGGTTCTGTTGACAACTGTTATGAGATTGTGTTGCCAAGTGAAGTATGAATCTCTTTTCCATTTATCACCACTTATTTTAGCTGGAGGTGATACTCCTAAAATGACCCAATATTTTCCAAAACTTAGAGAAGACTGGAGAGCTGTGATATCCCCAAGCCACTGTGCCTTGGTCAGAGGTGTGTGTGCATCTTTTCCCAGATTTCTTGTGCCTATTTCTGGGGCACCCACAGTCAGTACCACTCTCCATCTGCAGGTCTCCCTATACAATTGGAATTTGGAATACAAGAGCATATTTTCTGTTTCCAAAACAGGAAGGTCACCTCTTTTCAGGGAAAGGGAGAAAAAGGATGAAGAGCAGTCAGTAGGAACACCTATTCACATGCTTGACTCAAACATATCATGAAGAACTGGTTTCAGGTTGCAGGCCTGAACACCACTTTTAATAAGTATGTTTTCATGATGTTAAAATGCAGCTTTTAACATTGCTTTTAGGAAACATTTTTGTATGTTTCATAATTGCATTCAGTTAACAATTTTCTAAAAAGCTCTTGATATTTTTGATTGTATTTTCAGAAAACCTCTCATGTTTGATTGAGTTACCTTTATCTCATTAATTTTTCAAGTCACAAATTGTGTGACCCACCCTCCTGAACTCCTCTATGTATACACAGCTTCCTTGTAAAAATGGGGGCACCATGAGCAGAGACACCTTCTCTTTGAGGTTCTGTTCAGAGTGCTGAATGAGCACCACAGTTAATCCAGTGAAAAAGTGTCTGGGGGCAAGTTGGCAGCATGAAGCTGGCAGGATACAGTTCTCCCTTTCCAATCTGAGCACCTGATCCCATTATCCTTCATATTCTTTAATATCAATGACAAGATATGGCACCTCCAGAAGATGATTGAGAGTTTGATATATTCTGACACCTCCCTCCAAAATGTAATGAATTTGCCAAGGGTGACTAACACTCTAAAATTAGCTGTCAGAAAATCCCTACGGTAGATACGCAAATCCAGCAGATGAAACTAAAGAGGATCTACTACAGAGCAAGTTAAAAGGAATCAAACATCAAAAGGTATCAAACATAAATTTTAAAAATCAAATGCATTGAAACATGTTTATCAGTAGCTGACATCTCCAATATTTCAGCTATAGTTCAAACAACAGACCAGCATTGATCTGGACAGCCCAGTATTTGAGCTATACTTTCTCTACAAGACCATTTTCTTCACTTCATCACCCTCAAAATGTTTAAATTATATGATCCACCTATGCATAAGGGTATTTTTTTAATGAAGACACTTCTACTTTTGTAAAATTGAGATGGTACTGAAAATGTCTTACTGTTCTTACAAGGAAAGGCAAAGGACAATCACAGAAACACTGAATAATCTGAGGATCCATTCAGCTCCAATAATGCACTGAGTATGAAAAGGGATTTTTAAGATCCAAGACATTATAAATTATTTCCCACATTACACAATTACATTAAGTTGCACAGATGAGTTCCATAAGAAATCTCAATTCAATCAACCTATGAAGCAACCTATAGAAAGTTCTATTTTTCTTCCTGTGTGCACAGAAGCAAGAGACATTTCCCCTTCAGAGTAGTTTTGTTCTCACTGTGATCATGTGCTGTTCAGCAACCAAAGACTCAATTCCAAAATATCTTCTACTCTAAAATATTTCTCATGATAAACTGTTCACCTCACTCCGTTCATTCCATGGAATGCTTTCCTGCAGGGAATATTTGATGAAGTGATTGAGAAAACTGAATTATAAATCTGATGCAAAAGTCTTTTTTTAATGGAAATACAGGATCAACTTCCACATAAATCTTTGTAATCTAAGTTACATTAACAAAAATCCTAATAGTGCTCACTTCTTTTACCATTTGCAATAATTAACAATTGGTTTTAGTAAGAGCAGCAGAATTAAATATTTGGTTTTCCTAAAATTCTTTCTTGAGCATTTCACTGCCACATTAATTAGTCCTCCAGTTTCAGTTAGATCTTTCTGGTTTGATTAAAATCTCACTGAAGTTAACAGAAAAATGTTTGTCAACTTACTTTGGATATGCCTTTCTTTCAAATATGTTTTAATTTCTCATTTTTGCAGGATAGAAGACTGTTTTCTACCCAAATCTAAAAGTGGATTTGTTTTTTTAAATTCTCATACATGAGGATTTATAATATTTATCTATTAGTAACATTTCTACTTGCAACCTAAACACTTCTGTCAATAGAACAGCTTCTATGTGCAAAAATGACAGTCAAAATAATTCATGATCAAAAGGGGAATTGCAATTCATGCAATAAGGAGAAAAAAACAGAAATGTGCTACTACCTCTGTGTTTTGCTGGAATGTTTTGCAATATGTAAGGAGAAAAATTTATGGAATTTAGCCTAATTCAGACAAGATAGGATAGACAAATTCGCCTGCTAATATATGCAATATATTAAAGTAGTGCACATAATCTGCAAAATTACTTGACAATCTTTGCAGATTGTAAGAGGGAGGTGGATTTTAATTAGGCTATTTTTGGTCCACTAGTTTAGACATTTTTAGACACTAGGCTGCAGTTCAAGGAGAAATCCCCATTTAAAATTAAATTACTTACATTTCTCATCCTGTGCTATTCTTTTTGAAGAATAGATCTTTTCTATTTGATCTGTTCTTCCTGAAATTTTCTGGCTGAGATGGGGGATATCTTAATATAAATTTTAAAAATTAAAGCATACAATTTCTTCTGGGCCCTCCATTTTAAATAACCTTTCTTGATGATACCTGAACCATCAGCTTTTTATTTATAATTACCCAGAAGAGGTGAATTTGCATATTATTTCAAGGGCTTCAGTGCAATGCATTGCCTTATTGATCAAGTGAAAACTTTCAAATCAATACAGGGAGATGCAGACTAATTTAATAGACCTTAACACATTGTAGCCCAATATTTTATCAGGAATATCCTTTAATATGATACACACTACAATTTACATTTCCTATCTTACTAGAAGAGAGATTGCATGAGTAAAGGACAGAAATGCACAGTTATTTTGGAGACTTTCATATGCTTTTCTAGAATTTTGTTATTATGTATTATAATATACATAATTTGTGCTGTAAGATCTTTTTAAGTCATGTTTTGAAGCAGTTTGGCAACAGAGCTCAATACTATCACTTTCTATCAAAATTTGCAAAAAATAATTAAGGGCAGAAACACCAGAAATTTCACACACTGGTGAAGAGAATTTCTTAGCAAGAACAAAAACAGGGAAAAGAATTTCACTGAAAGACTGGATTTCAGAGAGCATCTAGAAGCAAGTGGCAGATTCCTATTCTAATTACTAACATAATTTTAAGTTCCAATTGGCAAAAACGAAACAAAACTTCTCAACCACACATAGGCTGATCATTGAGAAGGGGAGAAGTGAACAATGATTTGCTCATGTTGGGCATATCTGTGTGAGGGCTGCTTGCAGAGGTAGGGCACAATTTTTCCTTTCAGTGATTTTGCTACTTCTTATTTTTCAGTACTGCTGTCCATCTTCCTTACCTGTATACATACTGTGCTTAAAACTGATCTATAAACTGAGGTAGAAGCATTATTTTGTGCTATTTTGGAATTCAATTTGGTTGGAAAAATAAGTTACTTAAAAATCTGAGGCTGTAATAGCTGACATCCTACCCCAGGGACAGGTACAGATGTTTCCATTCTTCATATTTCTCCACTCTGTGCTACTATTTCCCATTCCCTCTCACTTCTCGGGGGCTCCAGTTGATTTAAATTGTTGGTATCAAGAAATCTAATTCAGTTCTAAAGTTTTGTTTTCACAAGTGAGGAGTCAAAAAGGATATACCAGGGAAGTACAATGCAAATCTAGAAACAATGAACAGATTATTTAGGCAATGTTTTTTGTTACCTGCCACCTCCCTAATCAAAACTCAATCAAGGAAAACCACCAACCAAACCAAAAACCTACCAACCAAACCAAACCACACCCCACTTTCTCAACTTCTCTCCAGGAAAAAACCACTGGCAGCTTCTCAAAGCATGATCAACTTGGCCAGCAGCACACACTTGCAGATTTGATTCTCTCCTTGCTCTAGGGTAGAATACATTTACAGTGCTTCTATTTGTTGATAAAATCAGCAAAACTTTTAGAATTTAAGACAAGCACATCAAAGATTTTAAAAGTGCTTTAAAAAGACAAAACTAAACATCTGGAAACATCTATAGAAAGAAGCCTGAATTCATTTAGATTATCTACAACAATATTTTGAGCAACTAAATTCCACAGGCGCTATGACGAAATTTCTTTGCATAGGTATAGCTTAAATATCTTCAGTTACAATGCTTTGAATTTGAGAGATTTCAGTTCAATTCTTCAGTTGTTAACCAAGATGTTTTTATTACTCTCTCTTAGACAAACAACCTCTTATCACAGAGCCAAGAAAGAAGATTACTTAAAATACCCTAATGAATGATTATTTTTGTAATATTTTTTTTAAATACTCTTTACAAAAAAAAAAAAACACTTTCAAGGAAATGCTCTGTATAGGAAGCAATGCTTTGCAACCCATGCCTTGTGAAATCAATAAGATTCAGGGGAGACTGTTAAAAGGATTGCAGTGGTGAAAGGAGTATCTGAAGCTCCTGAAGATAGATACCGAGTTTCAGTTGCTGCCAGGAAACCAATTCAGAATAAAATTAATTCTCATTTAATCTCATCTCAGTCAATAATCCTATTCTTCAAGTGGCCAGAAGTAACCTCCCTATCACAGAGACCAAGAGCTGTGCTGCTGGACCAAGACTAATCTTAACCAACAATATTGAATCTATCTAAAATAAGAAATGCAACTATTCAGACTTTAGTAGTACAGTAAGTTAACATAGTAATATTACCCTTCACAACTTTTTAGATATACATGACATGAGAACCTCACAGTAACAGTAGTTTTAAGACAAGAAACTGTTTCAGAAGCCTTGCATAGCCGCTATGACAGAAATGTAGATATGTGTGTGTGTGTGTTTGATGTATCTGGTATACACATGATGCCTATTATATTCCATCTATTTGATATTTGTTCCACTGGAACATGGCCATCAAATGAAAATAACCCTTCCAGTTCAGAGCAGATGTGATGGGAGAACTGAAAACCATTTTGCTGAGCTCTAGATTTGCATTCAAGAAATACAGCCTGTGGTACAATAGGGTTAGTCATACCATGACAGCTTCTAGGATATGCTCACAAAACAGGAACAAAGCCATTGATGAATACCTATTTCTTTTCTCCACCTTCTGCTTTTTTTCTTTCAATGTGCATTTTTAGCAAGCTGTGAGTTTGGCATGTTCCTGCAATGTAAGATAGCAACAGCCAAATATAAATTTCTTCTTTTTTTCCTAATAACACTAATTTTTCACTTTAAAAAATTCTGTGTGAATAAACCTGAAGATTAAAGAGGTGCCTACAGATACAGTGTGCTTCAGAATATACTCAAAAGTGCTGTTTCTTTAACAAAAAAAAAAATAGTGCACATTATAGATGTGCTATAAAATATTTATTCATATTTCTTCATTAGTTTTATTCCATGTTAATGGCTGGCTGCTACATTCTCAAAGAAAAATGAGCATGCAAGATAATAATAAACATAAATCAAACTGTGGTCAAATTGCAGGAAAGACTATAAATCCACACAGCAAAACTGAAATCAGTTTTTTTGAGGATTCGAAATAACCACATCAACTGCCAATTAGAGGCCAGATAAAATCCCAGTAGGTACCTCTTATTTAGTATTTCATCACATAAAATTAATGATGCAAGCATGAAATGAAACACACATTACTACAAAAGCAGAAGACTCAAACCACTGCAGTAAGTACAGAAGAGCTGAACAATCAAAGGCAGATTCTTTAACAGGGTTTTTTTGCCATCAAATTGGGTAGATTGTCCCTACTATTAACTCCCAAGGGCACATACACACAGTTTTGACAGTTTTTTGGACAGTCTCCAGTGTATACACAAAATCAATGATCAGTCTAAAAAATGCCATCAGTGACAATGCAAATTAATTTTTACTAAATTTGTTCTAGGTGTGCATTCTTTTTTTAACTGCTAAGATATCAGCTTGGAGGAGAAGATTATTAGGGCTCAGCCACAAGATTCGCACAACCAACACAGTATAATAGCTGAGGGGGGAGGGAGGGCAGGCAGGAATGAGAATTTATTTACAAAATCCTCAAAAAAAAAATGCTTACAGGCTTAAAATGAATGATCTAACCAGCTCTAGCCAGACTCAGAAATACTCCAGTCCAGGAGGAAGTCTGCAGTGCTGGGAGCTGTGCACCTATTCTAAATAAACTAAGCTGAGGATAATGCTGTGATCCCCGAGTAGAACCCAAGCCAACCTAACCTCACTGGGTGTTGTGAAAACAGTTTAACAGTGTGGATGAGAGTGGGACACAGGGCTGGATCCCAAGCTCTGGCACTCCTTTAGTTTTCTAGTACTCTCTGCCTGACCACTCTACTGTAGCAAGAACAGGTCCAGAGAAAAGCTGCATATATTTCACCAGAAAACCATGTGTTGATAACAGACCAGAAGTCTCTCCCAGCCCTGACAAAGAGCAAACTCTGTGACATTGGTCATTTTTGCCTTCAGGAAATCGTAGGGAAGCTGGTTTCTTAAAACACTACTGAAAACCTAATTCTCCTACCCTAGTTTGCCATTGGATCATTCATTTATGGCAAAATGCATCTTAGGACCATGATCAGCAAAAGCAGAGAAGTTCAGAACTTAAAATGAGGAGGCATATTCCAAATAATAATTTTACTCTAGAAATAAAGAAAATATCTGATTTTCTTCAAATAGAAATTAAAAATTAAGTGAAACTGAAATAGCTCAGACAAATTCCTTCTTCCATCTCACACTTTTCTCTTTTAGTGACTCATTCTTTTACGGCAACTGCTCTGAGATTCAGCAGAGGGAATTTAGTTCATTCAGGCTAGGAATGTAGTTTTAAGCACTCAGCTTTTCACACCTTTTTAGCACTATAATTATAAAAAGCATATTTAAATTTTTTAATCATGTGGCAAGACATATCGCCCAAGATGCTTTATTCTTCAGAGGATGTCCCTAAAATTAAGAATTACTCAGATTGCAAGTTCACTCATCTGTGGCTCTAGACATGCTAATGAAATGCTGATTCGACTTGCCTAGGATTTTGGAAAAGTGTAGTATTTGAGACCTCAGAAAATATCTTAGGTATAAATATAGTAAGTGTATCCAGTCGTGCAACTTGATTGAATAGAACTATTCATGAGTAACTTAAAACACTACAGGGAGATTAGAGGATCTGGCCTAGACTGACTGAAAATCATGGGGACAGTTGGGAGGGTGTAGAAAGATGTGCACTCCCAAAATAGCTGGGAAATAAGTTAGTTGCACACCTCCATATGGTTATTTTATCAGATCTGCTCACATGAACACTTAATTTACTCAAAATAAACCAACATTTACTTCCTTTTAAATAAAAAAAGTTAAGAATACCTTCATCACAAAGACAAGGGCAAAACTAGCAAAACCTCCTCAGTTTAAAGTTGTTAACCCAACCCACCTCAGACTGAACGACAGACACCATTTTTACAGGCAGCTGACTCAGCAGTTTTGAGAGGACAACCTCTGTATCAGAGACCTAACCCTATTTCAGCTGCTCCAGCTAACACAAAGGTAGCATTTACCCTCTTCCCTATGCCTTTATACCATATACCCCTGCAAGACAGAGAAGCAGGGGATCCGGGTACACAGATATTGCTTTGAGAAAACGCAAATATCTCTTGCAGATTCAAAACTGTAGTTTGAAACTGAAAGGCATAGTGGTATAAGGTATATCTCAATTGAGATACAATCATTCAGGTGAGTCTTTTGTTACTATAGTAACCCTCCTTCCACAAATTTACACAGGAGAAAACCTAACATGCTGTAATGTCATGAAAAAGTATAGTATGATTTATTCATTAATCGCTTATACCCCATGATGAGCACTTACACATAAAATGCATGACACTGATTATATTTCTTTAGTAAGAGACTTGTAGACTAATCTAAATTTTTAAATATTTTCTCAATACAAAGTTTAAACTTGTTTTAGAATATATAAATCATAATATCACATTCAATGCAGTGCATAACTCTAACCTACTAATTACTTCATGGTAAAAAGCATACATTTTTCAGCTTAACTCTTCAGTATAATCAAATATTAATTAAAATTACTTCTTCCTCCTATTTAATAAACCCCACTATTTTTCCTGAGTCTGATTTTTTAGGAGCTAGTCACTTTAAGTAAAGGTTGTTGAGTTAGTGTCAATATAGATTTGAAATATGATTTTATAAACACTTATGCATAGTCACTGATTTATTATATTGGTCTGTACCTGCTTGCAGCATAGGGCATAAATTAACAGAAGATAAGATACCTTTCCTCAAGAAAAAAATGGCAATATGTTCATTGTGGACAGACAAGTCTTCAGGTTGAATTGGACTTTTCAAAGAATACAACATATTCTGTTAAAAAGGTCAGTCAAAAAGGACACTATAGACTGGCAAAATAGCACCATTTAAACATGAAGTATGTTTAAGTATGAAGTATGAAGAAAAAGAGCACAGCTTAATACATTAATCAAAGCCTACAAGCAGTATACCTCATGCCTAAAATGTTCTGATTCAGCCTGCAATCAAAATCTAGAAATTATCATCTTAAACTGTACTGTTTGCAAGATAGAAACATTTTAGGACTGAACCCGTTCCATGTGAACTGAGAAGTTCAAAGGAAGAAATGCCACAATCTCAGAAGGATCAATGGCATATTTGTGAGTCAATGTTTCTGTGAACTTATATTTTGGTAGATTTTTACATTTGATTTTTGTGCTCTTTCAAGAGGAAAATAGCAGTTTCCTATAAAATGTCCAGAAGACATAAAAGAATCCAAGAGGGTTATAGTCTCATATTGCTTCTAGAAGGAATAAAATGCTTTGAAAACATTAATCAGGTAACTCTTTTGTAACAGATCTATAAATTAAATACGGCAGGATCTTCTCCTAACATGCCTACCAAGTTCTCAGAATGGTCAATTATATTTTACACTTTTAAAATCACAGAATGGTTCTGTCTGGAAAAACCTTTAAGATCCTTTTTCCAGCTATTAACTTAACATTACTGTATGCAGTGCTAGATCATGTTCCTAAGCACCATATCTAAAAATCTTTTAAACCCCTCCAGGAATGGTGACTTAAACACCATGCTAGGAAGCCTTTTCCAGTGTTTAATAACCCTTTCAGTGAAGAAGTTTCTTCTAATATCAAATCCTGAAAGCCTCTCTGTAGCCTTCTCCATCTCTGTTCAGCTGTGCATATTCCCAGGACCCAATGTCCAGCTATGATGGGTGCCATCTCTGTATTCTTAGATCAGGGTGCTGAAATCAGCAGCTTGTGAGAAAACTAAGAAACTCCAAGAAAATCCTATAGAGATAGAGTTAGAGAGAGAGAAGATGGTAAAGGCTCAATCATTAGTCAGTCAAGGATTCAAGAGAGGAAAGAGCAGCTTGGAAAAGCTGTAAAACCTTCTTACAGGCATTAAAACTAGAAGGCACATTAACAGTTGTTCAGGTGAACTGACAGATCATTGGTTTTGACAGATTTGATGCAAAACAGCAGCTCAGTAGCAGTAATTATCTATGCCTGGGACCAGTGTACTCATGCCCTTCTCCAATCGACTGATGCCTGCCTGGACTTCAAAGACTCTTTGGATGTCTTAGCAGTTGCTTAACTAAGGTTAAGCATACTAATGAGTAGCCTAATAGCTTATAAAATTCGAGAACATTTTTAACTGTTTGTTGGTCAATAGATAATTGTTTTATGTTCATAAACTGCATATATATCACTTGGAAAAATCAGCTCAACATATCCAAACACGGTGACCCAAAATAAAATCTCTAACAGTTCAATGGACTATGTAGACAGCTGACATTCTTTTGACTGAAAGCCAGAAACTTGTAGTTCCGGATAATTTGTGGAGTCCTGCTCAGACTGTTCTGCACAGAAAGTCACAACCTAAGCCCAGAAATCATGACTCAGCTGAGGGAAAAAGAAGCAGTGAATCTATATGGGACCAGGAAGATTTTCAGGACAAGGGTACATTGAGAGAAAGGCAGGAAAGGCATTTTTAATGTCATGAGAGCACTCTAACACAGATATTCAAGCTTCTGTGCAATGAGCTTTGCAGAAGGCAGTGGCTAATTTGTCAGTTCTATTAGAAAGAGTAAAGGGAGAACTTGGAGAGAAAAAAGCAAGGAAAGAAAATGGGTCTGAAAGCAGAAATGAGATTCTGGAGAGTCAAAATGGCAATTTAAGCATAACTGAGGGATAAAATGAAGGTAAACATGCCAAACTGAAAGAAAAGATGTAATGCTGAGCAGTGTGCCTCCAGAGAAGAGAGCCTATGTTTAGCCTCTGTGATGTGTGATGAAGTACAGGCAAAACAAACTGTGTAAAAAACATTAGAAATTTGAATCACAGAGTTAGTCCATCAGTTGAAAGAGATGGAAGAGATTGTAAAACTGGTGATGAAAGCTCAATTATGCCAGAACAGGGCATTCAATGTGACAGAAGAAAATTCAGTCACTGAAAGAAGTGATGCAGGATAAGTATCATGTGCAGAACAGAGAGAAAGAAGACATCCCAATCCCCATCAAAAGGGTTGATATCTGACACAATCCAGATTGTTCTAAATCAGATCTACCAGATTAACACAACAATGCATTCCCTTCCTCCACAAAAAAGGCAGCACAGGTAACACTCACCAGCAAAAGCATAACACTGGTCGCAATGGGAATTTGCGGCACAAGGAAATCAAAAGGATGCTAAAGGATCTGTAAGCAGGTGGTACTTACATCATCAGAGAGTAAAATCAGAGCTATCAGGGGCAAGATGTAGGAACCATATATAGCATTACTGACAGCTTCCTTTCAAAGCAGTTAAGTGCTGTGTCTACTGAGAGAAAGTTCTACTGTGTGCACCGTCTGCTTCTTTTGCCATTCAGGAAATTTTATTACCATAAATAATAACTATTTTGTGAACTCATCTCTCCATCTCTTTTCTTGAGTAGCGACTGGGAAATCAAACACTTTTAACATCCTGTCATGCCCCATAAGGTGGGTGTGGCACTGTCATGTCTCACAAAGCAAGCACAGAGGTGGGGGCCAAAAAAAATATCACATCCCACATAGTGGGCACATCTCTACATCCCACAGAATGGGCATGGGTAGGGCTCCCCAGAGTGGCGGTCAACCCAGGGAGATTTGGACTGGACCCCCTTGCTTTCTAAACTCGCTCACAGAGGAGCCTTGGTGCATCTGGAACCAATCCTTCTCCTCCTCTAATTAATCTCTTTTAACAACCTATTCAGGGACACTGATTTCAGGAATTCCCTGCACCGTAATCAGGAGTAAGGTTATTACCCAGGAAGTCTGCATAAAAACACAACTTTACTTAAAAGTCAGTAAGATTATAAAGCATGTGAGATTACAACTAGCAGAATTATAAGTGATGGCATTTTCAAGGAAATGGATTACAGTTTAGCAAAATTTAAAGAAGTTGTCAAAAGAACAGATTACAACTAACAAAATTTAACAAAGCAATAGGTAGTAAAACTTAACTATGTTACCCTCATGTGCCCAGATAAGGTTAGAAATAGAGACACACACACACACAGAGAGAGAGAGAGAGAGATGAAGATAAAGAATAGAGAAAGATATCACCACCCTTGGATCCAGTGATGGTCTTGCTAGGAAGTTCAGGTCTTTGGATTGCAGGCACGCATCCAGCATTTTGAGTGTGCTTCTTTTATGCTGCCTGACCCCACCATTTTTGGGGGGGCGCTTTGGCATATCTTGCAAAGCCAGGTGTTCACTTGGGCCCCTCCAGATGGGATGATACAGCAAAACCCCTTATTTCTGTGCATGTGCCCTCACCAGTGTCTTTACCCTGGGCACATACAAGATGCCATTCTGCCTCCACAGGGTGCATCTTGCCTGCCCCTGTCCCTCATTGAATGCAGACAGTGTCAGGGTGGCCATCAAACAGAGCTCCCCTTGCAAGGACAGTGTTCAGCTTATCAGCATGGCCACTAAACAAGGGGCTGCTCCTGTGAGAATAGGGCCCTGTTTATCAGGGTGGTTACACAAATGAACAGAGTCCAGATGGCTTCTGGAATGAGGCCTCCATGAGAGCACCGTTCACTTTGTCAGGTCAGCTGTTTTGAGACAAATTTTCTTTTCAGGATTTTACACATCCATATTGAAAGAGAAGTAGAATGATAGTTCGCTTTTCATCTACCTGAATAGCATTCTGTCTCCACATATTTAAAAGCTATCACTGTCCCTTGGGGAGTTGTTTGAACCAGAGGCTAAGAGCATACTTTCCAAGGACAAACAATTAGAAGGTACCACCTGACACAGCAATCTTTACTGTACTGTTGAAAATAACACTAGACAAAAAAATTACTTGTAATATAGAGACTAGTTAGAAAACAAGAATTTGTTCTGTTCCAAAATAAAAATGAAACCATTCAAATTTTGAGGTAGAAAATACACCATAATAGCCAACAGCATACTGCTTAGAGATTCCAGTTCATATTCTTCTTTTGCCTGACCCAGTGCATGGATCTTCTGTGATCTAGATTGAATGAATTCTTGTTCTGAACATCTCTTGCCCTTGCCTCATCCTGACTCACAAATTGAAATACATGATTATTCTTCAGCAGTTCTGCTTTATACACTTAAAAATCACTCTTCTGCTTTACTGCATGCCAGTGACATCTCTCATTTCCTATCATATCAGAATAAAAATTCTGTTTGTCCAGCAAGAATTAATAAGATTTTAACACCTAATACTTCTCAATCTCCTAAGTAATACATTACAAGCAATAAGATTTAAAAAAAAAAGAGTCAAGCTAGTCATGTCCTATAGCAATGAGTTTGACCAAGCACTTTTATTAACATTTTTTGGCATTTACATAGAAATTAGGTTTTCCCTTCTGTTTCCTGATAAATGAAGTCTTCTATGTACCAGTATGTAAGTATCTAATTTCATCATTCCAAGAGGATCATATTAGAATAATAGCAGCAGAAATCCTTTTATACTTAATGCAAAATGTTACAATGTAGCAAAACATTCAGATGCTATAGAACACATTTTTATGAAAAGTTCTGGCTTTTCCTATAGCAACACCTCTCTACTGATAGAAAGTCACTACAGATGAAAGAAAACTGAAGAGAATTTATTTCAGAAGGCAGACAGAAGATATTTTATTTACTCATATGTATATTTACCCATATGATGAGCTATACCCTTAGCAAGGCTTGAACCTTAGTTCCTTTCAAAGTGCTCTACTTTCTAATTTATGTACTCTGAGCAAACTGACACCAATTACTTTGCAACCTTGCGTTTGTCTTTCATGCAGAGGAGCCCAAGCTATCCTCCCATTTTAGTTGTTTGTTTTGTTGCATTTGTGCCTTTTGAACTGTAAAATCTAGTACCAGTTGTTTTAAAGCCAGCAGGTGGAAATTCATATAAAAGCAGAGGCACACCCTGTTCTTCACACATCTGACAGCTACAGCTACATAAATTTTTGAGTTTAACACCTTTCTTTCAAATATTTCAACCCAATTCTGTGAAGTCTCAAATGCATATACTCTTCAACAAGTTTTGGCACTCAGATATTGCTATCATTTTGAAGTTTAAGTTTTACAGGCTATTTAATTTTCAGAAATTTATATGAGAAAAACAGAAATGGGGTAATAAAAGTTTAATGTTGGGTTATCCTTTGCAATTAAATATATATGAACATGGACTAAGATTCAGAGGTCCTCAAGTGACAATGCAGAATCAATAATCACAATAAGAACTATAGCTTATTGGTATTCTAAGCACTAAACGTGCACCTAGATCCACAGGACAACTTGCATGTGAGTAGTTCAAAATGCAAGACCTCTAACTAGAACCTTAACCTTAACCTCAGGGTTAAGGCCTTACCTAGTGTTTATCCAATCTTTATCATAAAGAGCCTTGAGTTGGTCACAACAAGCAGAAGCTATTGCCAAGAACATTCAACTAAGTGGTAAACAGATCTCAAACAGAAAAAAGACCTAGAGACATTCCAATGACTTGTGCTAGTACTGGAAACTGTGCCAGTTTCAAATCAAGTCTGTTGTGCTACACATAGTACAGGGTAACACTGTCATTATATTATTCCCACCACTTATAATCAAATGCATACATGCATTACATGCAAGTGTGCAATATTAATATAGTCCATATGATATATTAAAATTAACCAGGAAAGTGAGATTTCCTAAGTCTGAAGGTTTAACAGATACCAGTCTTCTTGTCTTCTACTTCATGGAACTGTCACTCCCTACAATATCTTTGCTTTTAGTCATTTGGGGAGCCTGATGCAACATAGGACCAAAGTTTGTGCCCCACTAGGAATCATGCTCTAAAAAATAGATAAAAATTTACATTTTGAAATGCCAAGCTTCCCTACTCTACAATGAATTGAGTTAAATCTGCCATATTTCTTTCATCTGAGGGAGGACCATACCAAAGGTTAGTATGAACATGAGTATAATTCTTTAATATTTCTAAAAGTGGAAAAAAAAGCAAAAAAATTATATTAATCTGACAGATCTTTATCATAACTTCCATCCAACTGGTAATTCTCATTTGAGACAGTTCTTTTCAGCCTCGTAGCTCTGAGCCTAATCTCCCTGATGAGTATAATTCCAGAGAGAGATGGGGGTCACTATTTTATGTTTGGGGGGGAAAAAAGGCAATAATATTTTCAATAAAACATAAGGTTTCTCTGACTCATAAAACACTTCTACATGTTTGCTGCTCCCACATTGCTTCACTGCATTTACCTTTTCTACTCTTTTCTTGAAGCTGTTTTTGAAGTCCCTACTCAAACAAACCAAGAGATTGTTATGTCAGCTTTTAAAGTTTCTAGTCATTAGAAATCTGGCCCCACCTGTGGCAAGCTTTTAAACACCTTCTAGGATAGTCAGTATTCCAGTCTTTCTCAGGCCTATGCCCATTGTACTCAATGTCAACTCCCACAAAGAATGGATCAGACAATTTTTGCTTTGATAATCTGCAGGCACTGTTAAAAAATGATTTGTGGCTTTTTTCTTGTGACGAATCATAAAAGTACAAATTCCTTCGGTGCAGTTGGCCCCTGAAGGAAGCTCACAATGCACAGTATTGTTCAAGATATCTTCTACTGTACAAGAAAACTACTGAAATTTAAAAACGTGATAGCACAGCTAGAAATAATAGAATGAAATCACATTCTTTCATGTACCCCCCTGAGAGCCAACATGATTGACACAAAATTTTAGCAAGATTCAACAAGTTTTATACAAATGGGCTATAGCTCCATTAAAATAAATGGAGTATGCTTCTATAGGACAGATTTGTCGTACTTGACTAATAAGAAATTTCCTAAAGAGAGAGGAAGGCACAGGAGAAGCCCCCTAAAAGGGAATTGGCATCTTCTCCTAAGGATCTGTCACTAAAATCAGAGCTGCTATTGTGGACTGGTGCAGTGTTTGTCATTATTAATAGCTCATGATACACAGCAGTACACAGACTGGGACACGAAGACCTCATTTACATTCTGTTCTCAATGAGAAGAAAGCATACAATCAGGTATGGTATGTATTTAAGCTAATATATGCTGTTCTCTGATAAACACTGCTGCGTTACCTCACCTGCACACATAGGTCAGGATCCAACCACACCAAGGCAGATTAAGCATTTCACACGTTAAATACAAGAAAGTCAGAGATGCTGGAATACACATTTATACACAGAATGACATTACAATTTAATCTTATTAATACAGGAAAATGAAAGTGCTTTTAAAGTGCCACTCTGGTGATATACCATTTGATAGCGCAGGGGCATCATTACAGTCTACAAGTTTTATCATTGAGGTCAATGCCTCACATATGTAGGAACAGCAAATTCACTCTAAAATGATTAAAGCTGCCAAAGTCTTCACTGGAGCATAATTGTTTCAAAATGTCCCCCACATCCATGGAGAAAATTATTTCTTAACTGTCTTTTCTATAATTGTCTTTTTAATAACATTCTAATATTTTAATGTAAAACTCCTTGGTTTTTGTGGTTTGGCTTTAAGATGAGTTGGCAGTAAAAGCAATTATCTCCATAGTTTTGGGTCATAGCTTTTAGTATATTGTTGCCATCAGCTTGCAGTTAAGTGTACAGCACAGAATGGAGCTGCGACCATCTGATTATGCCAAGCTGCTTTGAAAGATAGCATAGTCCCAGTGCCTGATGATGGAAGAGAGTTCACTCACAGAAACGTTGCTGACAATACCAAATTGAGAGGGAGCAGTCAACGTGCTGGAGGACAGGGCTACTGTTTAGGAGGACCTAGACACACTGGAGAAGTGGGCTAACAGGAACTTCGTGAATTTCCATAAAGGCAAAGTATTGCATCTGGAACAGAATAACTATGCGGCAGTGGAGCTGCATAACTATAACTATTGCACAAATGCAATAACTATACAGGCTGTGGAGCACCTTGGCTGAAAGGATGGGAAAGACCTGGAAAACAAAGCTACACCAGACAACTGTGCAACACTGTGCCCTCACAGCCAAGAAAGCCAATTGCATCCCAGGCTCCAAGAGTAAGTGAAGGAAATTATTATCTCCCTCTGTATGACATTTATGAGACCTAAAGACTTTCACACAGTGAATCTAGTCCAGGAACATGTGATGTGAGAAGATGATGCTGAGGGAGTTTTTCTTACTCATCCTTTAAAAAGGCTCCAGGGAGAGCATATTTCTGCTTGCAGCTACCCAGTGGAAAGGTATAGAGAGGATGGATAAAAACTCATCTTGCAGGAGCACTGAAGGATGAGAGACAACAGACATGAGATGCAAGATGGGAAATTACCATTTGCTGTAAGGAAAAAAGTTTTTGTTTGGTTGCTGTTTGGATTTTTTTACCTTAAGTATTTCCAAAAGTGCCCAGAATAGATGAGATCTAGAGTCATCAATGAATCTGACTGATAACAAGCAGTCCTTGTCCAAACACTTTGAAAGACACCGTTACCACTTTACACTTTAAAACTATGATGTCTGTGGTACATAGAGTACTCACTAGAAACATCCTGCAGCCTAAGAACTGCAGCAGTGATCCACTAAAATCGAAGCCAGTGCAGGCATATATTAGACCTTGGAAAACTTAAAACACAGAAATTGATTATTTGCCTTCAGACATCCCACAATTCGAGGAATTGGAAGTAAAGAATTCTGTTACCACAAATAGTTAAATGCATTATGAATCTCTTTTATTTCTAGTTTAGCTTCAATTGAAATATCATTTTTAAAAGCTTAACATTTTAAAATATATAAATCTGAGAACTGTAAAATATCATTTCATTTTATCAATATTCAACTTTCACTTTGATTGCAGGGACATTTTCATTGAGAATTCTTCCATTTTTTGTGATGTTAATTGGGAAAAAATAATTATCTGTCCCTTTAGGGAAAGAGAAAAATATAATAGTAGCTCATACTGTTGTTATTGCTCTTTTCCTTTAAAGTATATAAATTATAAGCATATAAAAGGAAAGAGAAAGAAAGCAGGAAACAGAAGATGTAATATTTTTTCTTCTGCAAATTCTCACATGTAGCCACTCTACTGGAGAAATGTAGATCTGTCACAAACTTTCCATGCCAAGCAAGACTTAACCACTCCCTGGCAAAATACGTGCCAAGATTCCTCCACTTTAAACCTGACTGTAATTGCAAACTGTCCTAGAGCCCCACAGACACCTCCACTTCTACCTTCCCCTTTTTCCAAATATCCAGGTTCCTGTCCAAACCTCTGTACTAAATCTGACTACCAAAAATCCCAGTGATTAAACCCATGTGTTTGTCTGGGACAGTTTGTATACCCACAGCCTTCCTGTAGATTCCTGGAATTAATGAGGTCGCAAACTTCTCTTTTGTTAGAGCAGTTTCACTGTCTCAGAGGCACTATAGTTATATTCCATAGTTATACATTTCTTTTTATGGGGATTTTTGTAGCCTATTTCCTTAAACTCAGTCCTTCAAGTAAGTTTTTTGAAAGAACTTAACCTCTTTAAAGGCAAGTTCCAGAGAAAGGAAACCTACCTGTTAATATTTGGCAGTATTGCTCCAAAGTTCTTCACATAATCCCCTAAAAATAGGTTTCTGTCATTAGTCAACGAAGCAGAGAAAGAGCCTGAATGTGGCTGTGCTTTTGCAGAACACAGGGTACATAGAACAGGGAACCTGAAAAAGCAACAATGCCCCTGATCTCAGCTTAGTAGAGCACTGAACACCTCAAACCATAGCACAGCCCTTACCACTAGAAAATCACTTGACATCTGACTCCCAGCCTGTGTGATTTGGATGCTCAGGCTGAGCACTCAAAAATGGCACAGCATCGGAGCTTCCTGCTGATCCTGAAGGACAGCCTTTTCCCTGCTTTCCTTTTGAATGGAAAAGGACAGGCCAGCTGTGATGCCCTGGTTCTCCATGTAACCTTTTACTTTGGTTTTCTGCCCTGCACCTGACAGAAGGGAAACATTTTCACATTGTGGATCATCTACAGTCAAAATCTCAGAGTAGTGCTTTACCAAATCCTAAAACAAACCCTATATTATGTGTACATTTCAGAGGCCATTTTTGTAAATAGTTTTGTAAAATTTTCTTATCTAATGCCTCACAATATTTACTCTAAGAAAATTAATGTATTAACGGTAATAGATACATAAAATAGCAATGTGTCCTTGGCTTCCCAGGTAATTTCTGATGAATTCTATTAAAACAACTCATATTCTATTTAATATTTCCACTTCACTTTGCTAGCCAAGAAATTAAACTGTCTTTAGAAATATTAATATGATTTAAAGGGAGTTACTTAAGTAAATAAACTCTGTTATTAATTAATTTGAAAATTTTTTGGAATAGGCTTTACATTTAAAGAAATCATTAAGATGGAAACATACATTTCTGAACTGAATAAAACAATCATGGATTTTAAATATTAATAAAATTCAGTGCATCACTAGTTTAATTCTAAGAATGAAATACAGGAGTACAACACATTTGAAGTGGTGTAAGTGAAAGAAGGCAGCAGTTCTGGTCTTAGGAGGACTAAGAACATTCTTCCATTTCTTTTGCTGTCAACAGCACTGATATACCACGTCTTCTCAGAAATCTTTTAAGAGCTATTCAGTTATTGAAGCATGACCTTTTTATATTTTAATAACCTGGAAATTGCATTTTTATCCTTAGATTATATACTAGCAGATAACAGTCGAATTTCCTCTGCCAAGCACAATGAATAATTGAAAGTTGACTCAAACACCTAATTTCAGATTGGGGTCATTATTGCTGCTTCTTTTAAAGTATCTAACAGATTGCAGCCAGAATCTATTTGATGAGAAATACTCAATTGCGTTACCAGAATTAATTTGTCAAGCTTGCTAAGGATACAAGTTTAGTTTTTTACATACACACCCCGTTTGTATCCACGTTTTCAAAATGAATCAAAGTCTCCAGTATGAACTGCTGAAAGCAAAAGAAATGCAGAGCAGTCACACTCCATGATTTACACACCCTATTTAGCACAGATATGACAAAGGTCCCAGAATGCTGTGTGAGTTTCACAAGGCCACAATAAGAGCTACCCATAATGAAGTGAGTAAACGAAACTTTCTTATATGATCATTTATACATTCTTGAAGGTCAGAATGATGAGAAACATTCATGCATGCAAGAGAAATTCTAATAAATATAAAACCATTTTTATTGCAGTCAGTGCTTTTGCTTAATATTATTTCTGACCATTACAACTGTATTGTGTTCATTCCTGCTTTAGCAACCTGGTTTTAATCTACAGGGAGATGGGGATGTTATTTTTTTACTTTTAATTACATAGCATATTTTCACAGAAGATCGGAGGTTATATTTCTCTATATTAATATAGAGAAATAATAGCAGAGCTGTTATTTGGATGTGAATCTACTGACATTTTGACTGTGTTCTGTCCATGATTAAAATAGCCTCATATCTGAATATGACAGCATATGGTAATAGGCCTCAGAATTCTGAATCTTTTTAAACATCAATATTAGAATTTTTGAAGTGCATAGTATTCACCCAGATGTTCCATTGAAATTAATGTCAAAGTACCCACTGGTTTCAGTTGGAGTAAAGAGAGGCCACCACTCAGGGTTTTCATAAATTCTTCCTTGGAACATAATACAGAGTGTACATCTGTTGAATAATTGCCAGTCTGAGCCATTTTTAAGCTTATTGTATATTCAAGAGTGATCAGAAATGGTAATGCTATGTGGTTTGAAGCCATAAATCCTCTGAAAAGCAAGTTATATTTATAAACAGAAGATTTATTCTGCTAATAGTTAGAAGCCTGTCTTTAAACACACAAAGTAAGTGACTGCAGGTGCTTGTAGGTTTAGTTTTAACTGCAGATTTTGGGATTCTTGTGTGGGGTTTTTTTGTTTATTTTACAAACCAGCAGACAAATAATTCTTGATTTATCGTATTGTTATGAAAAATTGAATTTATCCATCCCACAGATTCGTATTATTGTATCAGATTTCTACAACTGTTCTTTGAAAATGGCAGGACTCAGAAAGAGTGCCTAGGAGGGAATGAAAATGAAACAAATTCTGAAAGGCTTGTATCTTGATGAATAGCACCATATAAAATTCCCCACAATGACAACAAATTGTGTCATGTCTCTCCACTAATTACAAATATCATTAGCTGATATGATTATATTGATTTAGCTTTTATACAGTATTTATTTTAACATCTTTATCTCTCCTGGGTTTCACTTTTTTGCCCCTTTTTTTTGGTGGAAGGGTTTTTTGGGTGTTTTTTAATATAGTATGCATCATCATAAAAAAATTTTTTTAGGAAAAAGAGGTGAAAAAAACCACTTCTCTCTTCTTTATAAAAGGTGATTGGCACCAGTTTGCGGTTTGTTTTTTTCTATCCAAAAGTCACTACACAACTGTAGTAATTGCTCCACCCAAACATGCTTTTAGAAGGGCTGTTGACTTAGCCCAGCTTCTCTTGAAGTGATGTTCAGCCTGTTGTTCACCAGGACTCCCAGGTCCTTTTCCCCAAATCTGTTCTCCAGCAAGTCATCCCTCAGCGTGTACTGGTGCATGGGGTTGCTCTTCCCCAAATGCTCTACTCTAGACTTGCCCTTGTGAAATTTTATTGATTTTCTCCCAGCCCAACCCTCCATCCTGTCCAGGTCATGCTGAATGGCAGCACAGCCCTCTGGCATCATCCACTCCTCCCAGTTTTGTGTCCTGAGGGTACACTCTTTGTGTCCAGAGTACACTCTGCCCCTTCATCCAGGTCATTAATGAATCTATTGACTAGAGCTGGACCCAGTACTGACCCCTGGGGCCTCAAACTGGACTCTGGCTCACTTATCACAACTCTGAGATGCTTCCTTTAGCCAGTTTCCAATCCACCTCACTGTCCAACCACCCAACCCACACATTTCAAGTTTGATTGTGAGAATGATGTGGGAGATGGTGTCAAAAGCCTTGCTGAAGTCAAGGTAGACCACATCCACTGCCTTCCCCTCATGTATCCATCCAGTCATGCCATTTTAAAAGGCTGTCAGATTGTTCAAGCATGACTTCCCACTGGTGAATCCATGTTGACTATTTCTGATAACCCTCTTTTCCTTGACATGCTTTGAGATGGTGCCAAGAACAAGATGTTCCATCATCTTTCCAGGGATGAAGATGAAGCTGACAAGCCTGTAATTAGCTGACACCTCTTTCTTGTCCTTTTTGAAACCTGGTGTTACCTTGGCTTTCCTCCAGTCCTGTTCTCCAGGACTTTTCAAAGATGGCATATAGAGGCCTAGCAATGATTTCTTCCAGCTCCCTTAGAACTTGTGAGTGCATCCCACTGGGGCCCATGGATTTATGGATTTCCAATTTACTTCATTGATCTCTACCCTAATCCTCTTCAACTGAGACAAATCCTTCCTTCCTCACGACTTCCTCTGTTGTCTTGAGGGTCTGCACTCCTGAGGACCAGCGTTGTCAGTGGAGGCAAAAAAGACGTTCAGTAACTCCACCTTCACTGTTTACTCTGTCACCAGATTCAAGATACAGGCAAGTGCAATTCTGATGTTCCTGTGTCAAGGAATGCTCAGAGTCTAGCTGAAAATATTGAATTGTTTTTAAAAAATAAAAGACTAAAGTATCCCTAAACTTTCTGAAATAACATCAAAAGCTTTCATGAAAAACCAAAGATTTCCTGTATAAGTTGGTTAATGATTGTCAGGCACTACAAACAGGAAACTGAAAAAAATTAAAGATTGCTTAATGGGAAGAAATCTGCATGAAAATTGCTACTGTAGAAGAAACAAAAAAATTTGCTAGCTGTGTGCAATGCATATAGCTTAGAAAATAAATTATAAAAGCAGCAACTCCAAAGAAAACACTGCAGGAAAATTTGTGGTTGCAGTTATGTTCTAAAACAACCTAGAGAAGCAGTCACTTGAACAAACTTTTAAAAAAGTGATTATTGCAAAACCGAATCTCTCAAGTTTCTTCATTCAGTGGGATAATTTCAGCTGGCTAAGACAGGTAGCTACAGCACTGCCAGCATGTCTCAGACTGGGAGAAGTACACAGAGTTAAAGCCCCATGACTGGTAAGCCCAGTCTGCATTTCATTCACCCTGTATCATTTCACCTGGAATCTGATTTCCTTTTCCTTCTAGCCTCCCACTAGGCTGTGCCCTGTGTTCTGCTCCCAGGTCACAGATAGCCCAGTATTCATCTGACAGCTTTAAACACCCCAGTCTTTTTGATAAGAGTGATAACACACCTCACCCCATGTCTTCAAATGGGTTTTTTCATCTAACTGCACATAGCACCTGTTCTGTGATCCCTTTGGAAATTACCTTAGTAGTCCCACTAATGAACCATGATTTCTATGGTTTATTTATTGCCCACAGAGAGGGAGTCTGGGCAAAGATCTCTTAAGAAATGGCTCCTTTCCAGTCAAATGGAGCTGGAAATCAGCAATGCAAAGGAGAATATGAGCTAAGTCAGCAAGGAGAGAGGGATCTTCTGTTTACTGGAAGAGAGGCAAAGTCAGTGAAGGGTTGTGGAGAGGTGATCAGTAACTCCCTGTGTGGGTGGGAGAGGAGTAATCCGCATTTGTCTAGCCCCAAAGGAGGCACTGCTATACTCAGAAAATAAATATTTTACACCAGAGTTTTAGGATGGAGAGAACAAAAGTCAAAATACTTCCATATTTTAAAGAGGCTTAGATCTAAGATAGACAAAGGGACCAAGAAAGAAATCTGTCTCAAATAATGGAACTACTTGACAAGCAGATTGTTATGTTATCAATAGTGAGTGAGAAAGCAGAAAATAGAGAGGGCTTAAGGAAGACATTTGAGAGCTCTGGTTTTGATAGTTTGTTTATGGCTCAGCCTCTACAACTGACCTCTGCCAGACAATCAGCACAGTTTCCAGTTTAATCTGTGTTACAGTCAATAATTCTGGAGTAGAGTGGCAGATCCATGTGAGTCATCAATATAAAGACTGGCACTAAAACTTCCAAAGCATTTCACAGGTAATGGAATCTGTACCCTACAATCCTTTCATAACCATCATTTTGGTCAGTTTTATCTGTTTCAAGGACTTCAGGATAGATATCTTTGTTTCGTGTAAGTTTCCATAAAAGTATTTCATGTCCAATCCTGCTTTGTCCCACGATTGTTTTTTAAATGTATACCTCTGCAAAATGGACATAAAATGTGACTTTGGCTTTGATAGCACTCAGCAGACACTTTGCAAGGTATAAATTACAAAAACAGATAGAGGGTACCACGAAGTCACAATAGTAGCTTTCTATATCCACTTTGCAGAGGTATAAATTACAAGAGAAACTGCTACTGAATTGAACTGAGCACTGGTACTTAGGTACTAACAAGAACCACTTCCCTATTCATTTTTACAGCTGTAATGAGTTATAAAAGGCAAGGCAGTTTCTGAGAACTTCTTTACTCTTGCACCTTGAAATACTTATACATGTGATTGGGGAGGGTCAAATACAACTACAGGGACAAAGAAAAAAAAAGCCTCTCTAAACAATAAGTGGCTTTAAACAGTAAATTTTTAGCCCTCTAAACCAGAGAACAGCTGTGGTGTAGGTAGCATAAGCAGAGAACAAATGTGAGATTTAGCACTACTGAATGGATATATTTGCAAGTATCATAGAAGGAGGTAGTAAAGCCTTTAGAAAATATAGACCAATAGCTCTGTAGCTTCAATGTTCACTTACTATGTTCTGCTCAAAGTTTCTCATGTATATGAAACACAGCAGTGTCTAGTATGTAGTAGCTAAATAAAGCAAGAAATTAAAATATCCATTTGAACAGAGAATGAGATTTCAGGGAAAGAGCTAAGAGATGACTCATGAGCCCAGTATGTATCTTCACTGCCACACATTATAACCTGCACTGACACTCCATACAAGCCACTCCAGAAGGATGCTTTGTCTTCAAATGTTTCTAAGCAGCATCACTACCCAGCAGTAGGGATGCAAGATGAAGCACTGTCTGGCTTTATAGTAATTTATCATCTAATATATACATGATTTTCTGAGAAACAATACAGAATATTTCAATATGATTAATTTTTTTTCAGACTTTTGGGGTTGTTGGTTTTGTGTTTTTGTTTTAGAAAGAATCTCATAATTTGGATGCTCTCTCTGACAGAGAGCCTCCCTCTTATATAATTTGCTTTTAAAATTGTCTTCTGTCAATCTTTTAATCATAAAGACTTTCAGTATTTTCCATTAAAATTATATATTTTTTAATTAATTCCCTACTCCATTAAACAGTTCCTCTGTGCCTCTTTCATAAGAAAAATGGTGGATAGCATCTAAAAACTTTCAGATTAACTGACCCCTTTCACTAACACAGCACTTTGTATGTATAAGCTGATATCAAGGTTTATCACTGGGCTGGCAATGAAACAGATGCTCTCCATCACCTCCTCTCCTCTTCCCTGCAGGGAAAGGAGAGAGCATGAGAGAGAGAGACTTATAGGTTGGAAACTAAACTACAGCTTTAATGGAACGGTAATGCTGAATAGGAAAATGAGATATATACAAGTGTGTACAAAACCACTATTGCACTCCCTCCCAGTAACACTTGGGTCACCACCAAGGCTCCAGGACAAGGCCTGGAAAAGTCCCAGACTGGGCTCCTGCAGGAACACACAGATTCAGAAATGCATAGATCAAATCTAGACAAAAGGACCCAGTCCTCTCAGGATGACAGCAAACAAAGAAACTTGACCCTTGCAATCTCTCAAATTTATACCAAATATGATGTGTATGGGATGGAATACTTCAATTGGTCAATTTTGATCACCTGTCTGGTCTGTTTCTTGCCAAAGGAGGGTTGCAGGTATGACCCTTTTACTCCATTTCTGGAGCATAAGATACACATTCTCCAGCAGTATCTATAAACATCAAGTGTTATCAGTTCTAGAAGCAGACACTGAGTGAAAAACAGCTGGGGCCATTGTACTAGATCAGTGTAGAAAGAACAGAAGGAGCTGATGTTCAGTGTCTCAGTCCCAGGAAGTTCCAGATGCAGATAGGTGCACACACCTTGTTTAGCATATGCTGCAGATCTGGACCATTCTATACAGCCCGGGGTTACTTTACATGGCAAGCTGCCACACAACATACTCTGAACAGACCAGTGCAGTGCATTCTCTATGCAAGGAACTCAGTGCCAAGGCCAGTAATGCGTATGAGTGCATCTCATACGCTCATTGTGTTCCAGATGTACAGCATGTCCTGTACACACATTTGATCTGCGGGTGAGCAGCAGCTGCCAGATATGTTCCTGGCAGAACAGAACTATTGCCCTTGCTCTGCTTACATGGCTCATGTCCATTTGCTGTGCCTGTGCTGCAGTTTTATGTGCAATAAATTCCCAAAGGGACAGTAGCTGCTTGCCTGTCCTTTCCCTGGAGACCATTTGGCTCTGTAAGTATTCTTCAAATTATGAAGAGTGATCAAAGAAAATATATGTATGTATGGATATAAATATATAGGGATCACTAACAATCTCCTTTCCTGAGATCATATTTTGTATTTAAATATTTTTATTTCTTGCTTTTGGGTAGTCACAGCCCTCCATCAAGATAACTGCATATACTGAAACCAGAGATACCATATATTTTACCTGAGGATGAAGAAGGTTCTTGCAGCACAATTCCATTTCATGAGTGACACCATGCTATAAAACTTCTGCTTGGGGTCCATCTATTAGACTACGAAGGTGGTTTCTGTATGGGTATATATGTATTGCTTTTCATAACCCCATGTCCAAGGATGCACCCATGTATTGTTCTCACCTCAGCTTGACCCACATACATCTCCTCTGCAAGCCATGTCTTATCACTTTTTTATCTTTGTCTCATCTGCATTTTGGTAGGAGCAAATTCAGGTATAGCAACATTTTGTGCCAAATGGTGCCTCAGCCTTTCAGAACCATCACATTTCAAGAAAAAGGTAGAGCTGGCTTTGCCCCATAGCTGTCCAAGACTCAGGATCTCCAGATCCAGCACCTCTAATCTGTCAGATTCTGTTGCTCCCAGCAGACTTCAGGGCTAACCAGAACACAATCGCTGTTCTGCAGCTCTGGGCTATGAAAATGCCCCTCTTGTCCTGGACATTATGACTGATGACACTATGATGACAATAGTACCACACCATCTCCCTCTTTCAATACAAAATCCACAAGAGAATAACACTGGCCAGAGTTCTGCTGTTCCATGTGTCCAAAGGAGTCGCAGCTGAACAGCCCAGTTTGATGACCCTGCCAAACCCAGATTCTGCTCTTGCATTCACCAGGGTTTGCCTTAGTGTTTCAGCTCTGCATTGTACTGTGTTTCCCAGCATCATCTTCAGGGGTTGTACAGAGAAGGTCCTCTTTCTCACATATAGCATGCCTGCTTCTATTGTTATCTGCTGTCTTCTGGCATGTTTCAAATCACAGCTGAAAAGCCCAGATTTGTGTCAAAACTTTCTTTCAATTGTACTCAAACATTTCCACTGAACTGACAAATAAGATAGTGATGCAATATCTGAGATCTCTCCTACACCAGTCTGCAAAACCCAAGCAAGCTTGTGCTTCCTTAAAAACACTTGGATGGGATTGCTTCAGGTCTGTATTTGCAATGCCAAAAAGACCTGCTGAGGAGCTATTACTTTTGCTTATACATTTTAGATCAGATTGCATTTTCTTCACATTTATTGGAGAAAAATTAAATACTGCACTTCTGACATTAATGGACTTTTTCTGTCCAATGGTATACCCAAATATATTTTACCAGCCTAGACAGAAATCAGGTAACAGCCAGACAACATAATGCTTCTTTCAGGGAGGCAATAGTCATGCTTAAGTTTAGAAGTAATGGCAAATTAAATTACTAGACATCAGCTCCTTGAAAAATATTACACATGCACTTGTGATTCAGAACATTTACAGTGTGAATAAGTAAGCCACCCATGGCAGAAATAGAAACTGATAAATCAGGATACAGTATGCACTGTTAAAACTCTGCAACCATTTTGTATAGGGTTTAAAGTCTGATATATAAAAACACAGTACTGAAATAAAAAAAAAAACAAACCACAATCACCAAAACATAACATTCAGCCAAGTCAGAAAATATATTACTTCTATGGTTCTACAGAACACTTTACAAATTACACTGATTACCTGTAAAATAGAATCTTTGGGTATTGCTCCACTGCACTATAGAATATGTGAAATAACTGGGCCAGATGTTATAGCTTTGCATGTGGATGGAAACAACATACAGGTAACATTTCTGTAATAACAAAGAAACGGTTCCAGGCTACTCTCTCAGCAGATAACTTTACTGCCTAGTGCCTTTAGCAGCTTGCCACTCACCAGTCTTAGTCTTGTTCCTGAGAAATCAGATTCTCATTCTTGCTGGCTTACATGTAGCTGCAGCTTTTGATTCATGCTGTGAGGATTTTAGGCTTAAAGAATTCTGTACTTTGCATACCAGCACTAATTTCCTATGCAGAGATTGCTTTGCTACACTAAGCTTGCAAAGTTAATGGATGTGTTCATTCCATGCTCCTAAATATTATGGTAACACAAAGCTGACATCTAAGTAATATTTGGCTGTGTAAAAGATCTTGTCCACAGAATTAAAGACTGACTTAAGACAAAAGTGATTCATTAGAAATTCTGTCAGCTATAGCTGTTAGTGAAAGACCATGTCACCAGCATGCAAAATTTAGCTTTATCATATATGCTGAATATTACAGAGCTTCTTTGAGGCAGACAAGTAGTATTTTTCCCAAGGGTGAACCCAAGAGAATTGATGTTCAATTGCTGACAGCTACTACTTCAGAAACCATTGATGATAAGCCAGTTTCACAAAAAAGGAAGAGACTTGTGCAGTGCCCATTTTGAAAAGGCATCGCTCCATATAACACTTTGAAACACACTTGTTCCAGGATTCCTTTTCCCTTTCTGTGTTCTCCATCACTTGGACCCATTTTATGTGTCTGGCAGCATGTTTGGGTATATTCTATGTCACATCTGGCAAACAGCTCTGCTTTGTAAGCAGACCCACACAGGAATCCTCAGCTGTCCCTGCTATTGGGATGTGCCTGGAAGAAATCCACAGTTTCTACAGGTACCAGGAATAAATACGGCAGCAAAATCACTATTGCAAGTCTTGTGAGGGTGGCATCTAGGGATTCATGCAGAGGATTTATCAGTACAGGTCCCCTTGTGCACCTCCAGGTTTTTATGTAAGTCAACCCTATTTCAGGTGGGTGCCCCACCCAAGTCAGGATGTTGTCCAGGTATATCTTCAGTGTTGGCAGGATTTGTTCATGAACATGGCTTAACATGGAGAAGTGTTACCTCATGCTTCCCAGTTTCATCAGGACTTTGCTCAGAGTACAGTTGGATTTAGGGGGGTTTTTTGGTTGGTTTTTGTTTTTGCAGAGGCACAGAGAAAATGACATGACAGGGGCAGGAAGAAACTCCACACAGCTCCTGTCTCCAGCTATAAAACTGACCCTGAGCCACACCCCCACCTGCTATCCATAAACATCCTGGTGCCATATTCATACAACCAACAGAAATGCCCTTGAGAAAAAGTTAAATTTCCAGTTCTGCCTGCTATTTGCTTACAGCATGAGTCTTCAGTCCTTAGTGTGCATGTGATGTGAAACACTTTCTCAGATCAAGTGGTAGAAACCTGTAGTCCAAATTGAAGCCACTCTCATCAGGATAAATTGTAAATATGGTCAGCCTCCTCCTAACCACTCTGTCATGCAGGACAACTTCTTGTGCTGCAAATAAGTGGCTGGAGTAGCCGAATGGCACTGCCTGGTGGGCAGCCAGGCAACAGCTTTGCATCATGACATGATGGAGAATGAGATTATGTCTATCCAGTCACTCCAAGACCCCTCTCATTATGTCTGTGAAGGAAAAGTTCCTTGCCTTGGGGAAAGGCTTTCTTGAGATGGAAAGCACACTTATGTTGGCTTTGCATCCAATCAGTTGCAGGTAGCATCAATCAATTGTAGAAAACCTAACAGCAAATTGAGAAATCGCTAACAGAACAGTGCAGTTGATTATTACTCGTAGTAGCCAAGAAGCAGCATAAGGTATAAGGTAGCAGCTCTTGTTAATTGCACAACTACTGCATTATTTAAAGAGGTTTTGCAGATATTTAAAATGCATATGAGGACAGCACAATGCACTGAATAAGTATTCAGCACTCTCTCTGAAGTGAGTATGTTAAGAGGCATTGCAGATTCTTTTTGGCAATGCTTCAAAACAATTCAGAACTTTATTATATCCATTCTGTTTTAACAATATATATAATTTGCAATTTATAAGTTAAAAAAGCCTTAAAGACATTTTTATTTAAGGATTGCTTTTAAAACTGATATACAGCCCAGAGGAAGTATGATGGGAAAAGATCAAAGGAGAAAAAAAGTTCTCTCCTTTTTTTAACACAAATACAGATATAACACTGAAATGCATGAAGTGTATTATATCTATACTTGACAGTGTTGCAGATGGTCAGCTTAATTTTTTTTTTGCTCTGTAATTAGTCAATCTATCAATTCTCATTGTTGTTTCAAAGGTCATAGCAGCAAAGGAGGGTGGAGGGAAAGGAAGGAAGTTACATAGGGCAAACCCAAAACTGGCAGGACTCTCAGAGACGGTAAGGAATTCACATTTTTGATTCATAGTTTTGTTGGCAAAGACCTCATAGCTGTCAAGAAGTATAAACCAAGCTACATGAAGGTTTTACTTATTTTTACATGCAGCAATAAAATGAATATATGTAAATTAGTCACAGAAAACAATTTTTTCAAATCCTACACTAGTGAGGGCTGGACCAAGGCGTCAATGAGTTAGTTGAATTCAGGGATGAATTAAAATCCACCGTTTATATTGCATCAAATTCTAACTGATTTAAGAAATTCTTTTTAAATTCTTGTTTACGTTGGAGCAAAAATGAGGAAAATGCTGAAAGATGTTCATAGTTTTCTTAGACATTGGGAATTATTTCATGAGAAGACCATTATTTCATTATTAAGACTGTATCCAAATAAGAGCTTGGTGCTGTGGAATCTCACTACAGATAGAGATGTCTAATGCAGGAAAAGTAAAGATGTTGAATATAGAATTACAGGAGAGAACTACCTAATTCCCACTGAAAAAAATCATTGATATTCAAGCACTTCAGACTATTTTCAAACACTTTCTCAAGAACTTTATTCCCTCCACAGCACAAAAGAAACCAAGCTTTGGATGGTTCATAAAACTTCATTCTTTAAATGGCAGAACAGTAGTGTTACATACTCAGAAGTTACTATTACGATAAAGTAAATAATCCCACCTTTCTAATGCTATGTATGTGTGGAATGGAAATGTAATGTTGGCAATGTGTTTATTTACAGGGTTAGAATACACGGACTGTTGGAGTGCTGTGCACAAACATTACTGTACTAATTCAGAACCTTATTTCTTTAAAGGAGCAAGGTTATTTGCAGTGAAGATACTGCTACAAAATTAACACAAACCTACCCAGCATAGCAGTGACTACAGATAAACAAAGCATAAAGTTTGACAGCTGGTTTCTCAATAGGAAATAGGCAGCTGCAGTATTAGCCAAGAATAACCAAATGGACAAAATGTAATCCCTGCTTATGAAAAGAATGGAAACGAAACTGTGGCATAGTAACCCAAAACAAATAAATTGAATTGGAAAAACAGACTATGAACTTTTTTAAAGGGACAACTAATACAATATGCCAGGAAGCATATTTTCCATTAAAAAATTAACATTTTCAGAACACATTAGAACAAGACACCTGTTCTTTGGACTGCCACACTGAACTGAGGAATACAGAATTAATTTTCTTCATAACAGCTTGCATGGGGATATGTGTTGGATTTGTGCTGAAGAGAGTTTAAGGCTTTTATGACTAAGACTTTTTCTAAATACTGCCAGTTACCACAGTTCTGCTGATGAGATGCATTAAAAAACATAAAATAATCATGATATCATGTATCTTTATGATGGCTTCTTCATCCTTCTAGTATACTAGCCCTTATTTTGAACATTTGAGAGATTTAGATTTATCTGCTAGAGGTGAAAAAGCCTGGTGAACATTGAATATTCTCATTCTTTAATTTTCAATTTTTTTTTCCCCTCAAACTGAATAATGTCATTTCTCATGATACAGGCAGCCCAAAATCATTTTAGCATGAACTGCAATGGGTTTAGTTAATGGAATTGAAGAGATTTCAAATGAGATTCAGGGGCACACTTTCTAGAACACAGGGCAACCACTGGCTAGGGTGAATCAATGCAATGTTCCTTAAAGTAACAGTTGCTTTACTTTTTGGCAACTGAGGATTTCATCCTCAAAGACTATAAAGTGTATTTCCAAATAGCTGGCATTTTCCAAGTGTTTCTTATGATAATTTACAAGTTTTTCCTCTTACATTGTTTTTTTCCAGAGCCAAGATAGTTAAAGGTTTGTCACTGAGTAGCACAGAAAATTGAGGGCTGAAATGTCACATGGAGGTGGGACTGATAGACTGGCTACCATCAAAGTTATGAGCAACTCCTTTCTCCTGAAATGAACAAACTTTAGCTGTACATCAGCCAGCATATCATTTTTAACCTCACAACTGTTTCCTATGAAGGAAAGAAATTATATAGTGTCAGAATGCAAAATAGGAACAAGAAAAATTAATTCTTTGTGACAAAGTATATGTGATCAAAAGCTGTATTTTCTAGGCTAGCTCATGCACTCCAGCTGATACATGGTTAACCAAATAAAGACAAGGAACCAAAGACAGTACAGTGGCAATATCACTACAGTTGGGAGGTAAAGGTCTCTTTTGAGCTCTTCCTAGAGGTAACTGCCATCAGGTGTGGAACTGCAACTGCATGACAAATCATTCTTCCTTCGGTCACCGAAAACCTAGCACAGATGGCCATCTCCAGGCATACATGGAAGACTGAAAATTCTTCTGCAAAATTAACTAATCTTGGAAGATGGATGCTTTTAGAGTTTATCAAACTAATTTCTTAGGTACTCTGCTAGCCAAATTTCTGCAAATTCATTAGTTTTATTAGTGAGAGACAAATAGTTAGCACAAGCAAGTTCAACAGTATTTAAGATAATCTGGATATTAATGTACCAGGGCAACAACACTGATAGCAAATCTGCCAAAACAGACCTAATCAACAAACCATTTCCACAAACCTGTTTGGCTAATTTTTAATCTGAACTACTTATTGCAGTTTAGTGATGCCATGGAAAGGAGAGACTGGATTTCAATATTTGGTTTGCTTGTTTTAAAGATAAGCTTGGTGCAATCATAGCCTTGGCATAAGAGTACAACAAAAATGGCTTCAAATTAAATTGAAAAATAATCTAGATAACACTGATTAGATTGCTCACACAAATTCAGCCATTGCTTTTCACTCCATAGCTTACTCATAACAGACAGGATATAATTTATGATGATACCTCGTACATGCAATGAGTTCATAAAAGCTGACTGAGAGTGAGGCAGGAAGTCCTGAACAGCCAAAACCTATGGGCTTGAGCAGCTTAAAAGTGTTGGTTCAGGTTTACAGGATAAGAGAGCAAATAAAAGCAAGCAATTGCATAAGACAGCACCAAGACATGAAAGAAACTGCTAATTCTCCCTCCACCACATTTATAGTTTTCCTCTTCTATTGATTTTTCTTGCTTGGTTTACTCTATCTCTTCCACCCTCACTCAGAGACTTCATGCTCTGAAGCTAATTGCATTTTGTTTCAGCAAACCATTTAGGGTCCATCTGTGTGAACAGAGCAAGTGGAAGTGTGAACATCAGGCCACCCCATGTTCAGTGGCAATGTCTTTATTGCCAGTAGCCTGGAGTCTTAATCCAGCTTTGCATGTAGAGACCATCTAACAACTTCAACTACTCAGCAAGAGTTCCTTTATTCCATACTACGGTACCACAATCACTACATTTCCTTCTGCAAGGGAGCAAGTGGCCTCATGTTTTGGCCACAAAACCAGACAGGGCAGAAAAACAAAACTGTGCATCTAGAGGGACCAATCATGCACACCAGTGAGAGCAGCAACACTGAGCAGCACAAGCAGCCAGGAAACACTCTTCAAAGATTGAAATTTGTTCTTGCGATACAGCCAATCAATAATGAATAGCAAACAAATTAATAGATCCAAGCTCTATATACAAAGCACAAACAGAGCAAAAAGACTGAAACTGATCATATTAATTATTTGCAGCTAGGAGTTTCACTACGTTTAGCTCTGAATGGTTTGAAAAGAGCTCACTACAAATAGACAAATCTCTGCTTTGAGTCAAATATTAAAGAAACTTGAACAAGCCCTGAGCTACACCTTAATCAAGCATTCTAACCACCGTGTCAAACAATATTTAGGGTTGTGCATCTCCAATTAACTTCTGTTCTTATGGAAGAAAGTCAAAATTCCAACCAAAAGAAAGGCAATTTTCATCACATAAACCAGCAACTTATTTCCAATCCATTTTTTAAAATTACTTTTAAATTACTTAGTACATTTGTTTTAGATCTGTGGATGAATCATGCTAAGTCCAAGAGCATAATTATTAGTTTCCCCTAAGGGAAGAAAAAGTCTCTTATTAAGATTTCTCTATGCTGAGCTGAATGACAAGACATCTGTTCTGATTATAAATCCTCAGCATTTCAACATAAAAGTCTTAAATGAAAACCTAATATGTTTCAGATAATACTATATATATTATACATCATATAGTATTTTGTTGCAAGACAAACCTCTCTTAGGGGATGGCACTCCAAAGTCCAACAGGTGTTCCAGCAGAAGTGCACAGACAGTGCCGAGTTGGCTGCCCTCAGGACTGGTTGGCCTGGCTTGGTGCTACTGCTCCGGGTTCAACAAACCTCTCTGCTGACTTGCTCAGGACTGAGCTGAGGTTGTGTCTCAGGCCTCACCTTTTATTGGCCCCCTAATCCTGCTCATGCGCAGTTGAGGCCTGCCCTAATCAGGCACAGGTGGGTTTAACACAAGCTCATGCCCACTGCCTGGTAATTAGTGGCACCTGGTTGCCTCATTTCACTACAGTATTTCTTGTCTGAGTTTTACTCCCCTAATACTTTCACATTTATGTATTGCTTGGAATGTATTAGGAAAAGGCTCAGTGATCACAAGAGATTTCCAAGTACACATAAAATACCCATAGCACTGTTGTAATAGAATCAAAGGGCAGTAATTTCACTGATATACGATATGGTTAGAGCTAGCTATCTTGTGTTATCATTCATCATTTTTTCCCAGCAGCATATGTAAATAATATAGAATGCTTACCTGTACTCTTCCTCATGACTTTCCACACCAGCCCAGATGATATAGATATAGCAGCAAGCACATTGAATTTCTGTACTCCAGCAGAAGTAATTTGTGATCTCTGTTGATCCAGAGATCCTCACAGGTCATATAATATGCAGATTCACCTCTGCCACTATCCTGAATTCCTCCCTTTGTTCACCAAACAAAAATCAATATCAAGTGTGGTTGATTCGTTTTATAGAAAAGTTAAAGAGGGCATAACAAAAGCCCCTCCAATCACAGGTGGGTTATGCTACTCCATTATATTCATTAGGGTTGCTCAACTAGAACAGGTGGAAATGATAATCTCAGAGAGCTGTGAAAAAATCCTAAAAATCCACAGATCCTAGAAACAGGGTTGTAATTCTTCCTTCTCAATGCAGCTCTAGTACTCCTGTATGTAGACCACCTCTCTCTTATGAGTACTTAATGTTGTAGATACCCAATGAAAGAAGCTACCTAGGGAGGTGGAATGTCCTTGAGATATTGCTATGTTGTCTTCATTTGAACCCCATTGACCCAACCATACCAGGTCAGTACATCAGAGGGGTGTAAGATGGCAGACTCATGCCTGTGCAAAAGCACCACCCATACTTTTATAGATACACGGTCCCTAACTCTCCAGACACAGAGTAATAAGTTACATCTTCAGAAAACATCGGGAGACTTTACTAGAAAGGCATGGATGGGTTTAGGGAGGGGAAAGTCGAGTATGAAGATGAGGGTAAACCAATACTTGGAAATATTAACATGGTGACAGAAAAAATGAACACTTGTTATAAAGTATCCAAACTGACTAAATTGTGATCTAAGCTGTCTGGTTCACCAGCAATGTCATCTTTAATGGTATTACTGCACTTTAAGACTGGGAATTTTGCTGACTCTAAATTATGGGAGAGGTGCCAAGTGAAATAGTTAATCTACAGAAAATAATGTGAAAGTGACATTATTATTCTTAGGAAAAAATTCATAATAGGAAGATAAGTTCTATTACCTAGATAGCTTCAGAAGTATTCCTTTCAGCTTTCTTAGAAGGTTTTCACATCCAAAACTATATTTTTTACCAATAATTATACTAGGTCTTATGCTTTGTATTGTCATTTTTCCCTATAACCTTAACATAAACCTATCCAAAGTACTTCAGAGTAGCACATGTCAGCAAGTAATTCTTTTACTGATACTGTTTGATACATGAGATGGTGATAAAGGTGTGTTTTCAGGTAGCATCAACACTGTATAAAATCTTGTCCATCATTGTTTGTGAGTCACTAATGCAATTCTTATGTCTGATGAACCAGAACTTTACGGTGCAAACTTCTACCAACATGCTAATGCATCTTATCTCTGCTTGCTTCAGAATTAGAGAAGCAGAGGTTTTTAGCCAATACATGGCCATTTTCTTTCTGTTAAAGCCATTAGCAAGGAGAAAAAAGACAGAGGTGTTGTCTGCCAAGCAACATTTCTTATCAAATAACAGCTAAATATAACAAAATTACTGCCTGTAAAGCTGGACAGGAAAAATTCAAAATATCATAGCACCTAACTAAACAGTTTTAGAAGTCCCAGTATTTATTTGTATTTAACAAGTGCATCCCAAAATTCGGCAGCTGGCTCTGTATGCTAAGGCCCAAAAATCTCAATTATTTTGAGTGCCTTATTACTTCAGTATGATGAATTTAAATGAACCAGTGATATGGTTCAGTTCCAAATTCAGGACTTTCCTTAGCAAATTTATTCCACCCACATTTGTTTTGAATATAACATATCTCTTCTTCTATTTTCTGGAAGATATAAAGGACCCTTCCTTTCAACTCATGTGAAACTGAAGCTATTCCCTGAAATGAGTGAAGTTATACTGGTTTAAAAACAATATGAGGTAGATTTAAAATCAAGCTACTGATGAAGGAGGTGGTTGCACAGACAATGTACTTTGAAGTATTCTGCAGGGAATAAAAAGAGTGTCAACAGCTTGATCTATACACATAAATAGGAATACAAGCAAGGTAATAAAGAGATCTGTAATGATTTACAGATTTGGCTTAACACCTTTGTGGAGGCAAACAGGACAGCAGCAGCAGCACTCTGCATCAGCTGCCATTTAATTAAGGGTCATGATACACTGTGAGTAGTCTTGATGAGCACTGAAATGCTATCTGACTTTGGCAATGCATACAGCAAAGAGGCCAACACTTCTGGGGCCACTGTGGCCCAGTTTCTTCCTGATGAGAGAAATTGCCCTTTAGAATACATCCTGAAGGCAAAGAGAGTGACCTCATATGCAGCAAGCACTTTACCCAGCCTTACCTATCCTATGCACCCACCCAAAGAGCCAGCTGTAGTCCTGTTTAGGAGTATGTAAGAAATGCCTTGATGAAAATGTTTTGTATAGTAAGGGAAGATTCTAATACTCTCTTCTCATAAAATACATCTCTACTCTTCAAGTCTTTAATGGAAAACCACTGGGGAATGTATTGATGGCTTGAGGTATGAATTACCATACAGCAAAAAATAGAAAGACACTTCCAGCCAAATCTACCCAGACGTAAAATTCCTTTTTATTTCTGTTTGTGACCCTCTTGAGAGCAGTTTCTCAAGAACACTTGAATACTACATTATTATCAGTACTTTTACCATTCAAATTTTCTTGGCTTAGAAACTAAAATACAGAAATAGCTGCCAAACATATACTTCACATTTTTTCATTTGTGGAATTTCTACTTTTCACATAAATGCTCAGTTACCTCAGTCACCAGATAAAGAAATATGCTGATAATATCCAACTATGTTCACTTACACCTTTCATGAAATGATCAATCATTTAAAAATGCACAGATTGGATTAAATTAACAAACCAGTGAAATTTGTAATAGGATAATAATTCATAAACAGAAAAGGTGACATTGAAATCATTTCAATTATTCATTGGAAATTATTTGCTTACCTCTACTGCAGTCAAATTTCTACTCAGCTTTAGAATAAACCATTACTCATTCATTCTTGTTTGCATCTTAATTACTTTTTGAACCTAGCTTAGCAATGCAATATGCCAGTACATCATTTAGCTCAGTGTCTCTTAATAGAGGTCTAAAAGATGATTTGACATCTGGAGATCAGGACAGCTGATGATTTCAGTATATTGAGAGACAGCAAGGAAAAAAAAAAACTGGTAATGTACAGGATGTAGGGGGAAGAAATATCTGTCTTCTTTTAAACATGGTAAAATAAGAAAATAGGTTCTAACATTTATGAGCTACTCACCCTACCTTGTAAGTTATAAACTTACTAGACAGGGCAGTACATATTCTCTGGTTTATGTTTGCTCCATTCACAGATAAGTAACCAGCACAGACACAAGCACAGCTGAGCTGTGCCATTAGACTGACAACCTTCAATTAACGATGGGATAGAGGTGAAAATTTCCAAGTTATTGTATCATAACAAAACCCCAAGACCATGTAGAAGAAGTTTATATCTTGCATAGCCAAGGGACAAAATGAAAGACTCAGTAGCAACAAACACTATGACTAAAATAGAAGAGAATATAGATGTAATTTGTAAAGTGGCACATATTCCTAGCCATCTGCCACACGTTGCAGGCTGCACACCTGACCTTTCATAGACGTTTTCTCCAGTTGCTTGTTCTCACTCTCTTATCATTAGTTTCAAAGACTTGGCACCTATCCTGAGAGTCTTAAATCCCAGAGCTTTGTAAGAATACGAGAGGATCAAGTGAGAGAAAAAGACATATATTTTGTAGTTGAAGAGCAAAGCTTGAAAATACAAATTTTAAAAAGCTCAAACAATATAGATTAAATAATAACAACTGCACAATAAATTGTTTTAAATGTCACAGTGATATAAAGTAAACCAAATGGTTGATGCACAATAGCTCATCAATCTGGAAATGCCAGGAATTTCTAAAGTGTGGCCCCAGGGCCCTGAGACAATGTTAGAGCCCTGTCTCATCTCACTGCTATACCTCTCTTCCCCTGTACTTCCGCTATACTTCTATACTTTCTAACAGCTTCCAGACAGAAGTAATGCATGTATGCTGTGCTGCATCATGTTCATAAGTTAAATTATAGCTAATTTTATAAATAGTTGATAGGGAAAATACAGTCTGTGAAGCACATGCAACATCCAGTCCTTCAGCCATCCAAACCAGGGAGCCACCCAAGGTCAACAGTAAATCTCCAGGCCCTAACCTTGGATTTCCTTCCATAGGCATCAGAGCAGAAGGAGAGGATAGCACACACCTTCATCAGACCCCAGCTCAGAGTCAGGATACAACTGGGACATGTGTCCAGACAAGAGAAGTAGAGACCTCTCCAGCAATTCATACCTTGGAAATATCTTAATGAGCTCATGGACTCCTGAAGCTTAATGCTGTACTGAAGTCTGTGGTCAGGAATCATTCATATTTTCTTGTAGTACTGATGATACTGTGGGATTCTGTAATAGTTTAAACTTAAATACTCTAAATACCTTTAAATATTCTAATACCTTAAATACCTTTGCTTTCAGGAGCCACAGTTATAAAGTTGTTTCCAATGGGACATGAAAAACAGAAATATTTTGTTAATTCACTAGTTTGAGATTCTGACTCTGAGAAACAAACTCGTGAAAGCAGGGATAAAGAAGTCAGACCAGAAATTTAAAGCTCATTCACCTTCCTGTTAGGATTTGAAATAACAGAAGCGGGGGTTGGGTTGTAGATGTCATATTGAAAGAATATAAGCCAGACAAGCTTTGTAGGTACAGGCTTCTATAACATTGACTGAACAACTTAAATAAGGGCTGACCCTGTCAACTGTTAGGAATTAAACGAAGACAACTGAACTATAAGACACCTAATAACTTTTTTATTTTTCGTAATGATTATAGAATTTGACAACTGTGTAGTTTATATTTTGTAAAATACTCTATCTGCATATTCATGCTGAGACTTCCATGGGATTCCCAAGATGTCTCAGGGCTGCTGATCTGAAATGCAAATCTGTGCTTAAAAAACACTTTATTTGAAGGAAAGGACCTAATTTAAGCAATCATGATTCAGGCTAAAATATTTCAGTTTATGGTTAAAAAAAGAAAACTCTGCTTCCTTTTCTTGAAGGTTAAACTTTCAGTAAACCACTCTCTGCCAAGGTTTACTGAAAAGCTAATTCTGAATTGTCTTCTCTGCCTAAGTTCTTAAAATTCAGGCTTTGATACAGTAATACCAGATACATTTTCACTTTCATCTCCTAACAGCTTTGATCTTCTCTCTTGGTCTAATTGTCCCTGGCTAGGGTAGACTTCATTTCTATTTCAGTAATGCATTTGCAGTCATAAGGTGAACACTCTTCACATTAAGGTATGTATTGCATATCCTCAAAAATAACTGTTCTCAACCATCATGCACAGAAGAGAAGGAAAACCTGGTAAAACTGTATTTATTTGTTTTTCATACTTCCATGTGTGACATTATTAGTGTTGCCCTAATAGAAGCTACTTTAAACCTTCATCATCTCTTGACACTGACAGATCACAAGGTTCCAAGTTAATTTAGGCACCAGTTAGATTCAGTGGCCATTAACTGGCTAGCTGTAATTGAATTTTTCACATAAATGTGCAGTGAACTGACAAACAGCAGAAAAACTGAGACAAGAAGCTAAGGCTTGTTTCCAGTGGTGTGAACAAAACCATAAGAACAACATGATATACAGCCCACTGGCTTGAGAAGATGGAGGGGATATATTTTCCTAAAGCTGCCAAAAGAAGGGCATTTATAGTTATAAATGTCTCTGAACTAGCTTGTTAACTTTACAACAGAGAGGGCAGGCATTTTCTGTCTGCCAAAAAAACTGTCACGGACTTCAGCGTTCAGAAATAAGCGAGGGCAAGATATCTCACATATTCTCAGAACTAAATAATGCCTCTTATTCTTGGGTTCTCAGAATCAAATGTCTTCCAGTGAAAGGTCTAGCAATTGTTTTCTATTTTGGCTCTAGGAAAAAATTACAAGTCACAATCTGGACCAGTGCAAATTTCATATCTTGTCAAAGTTCATTTTCTAACATTTTAAGATGTACAGTAGGAACAAAGAAAGGACAGGGAGAAAACTGGAGAAGTTTTCTAAATGGAAAGATGGTGCCAAAGAAGGCAAGAACAGGCACCATCAAATAGCATTCTGCTTATTCTCAAATCTCCCTCTGTAATATTTATCTATTAATTAGTCTATCCCTTCAAGAAATGCTGCTACACCCAGCCAACAGTCTTTGTCCTTATTTGGATAAATAATAGTTAGTGATTTGATAGAACTTACTAGTTAAAGCTCATTCAGCATACCTTGAAGTCAAATGAAGGTTTTGGTTAACAGCTGTAGGCATTGGATTGATGTGATCACACAGGTGAGAGCAGACAGGTTTTATACTAATTCATCTATTATGTGAAAATTAAGGTAACCAGAACTTGGATTTTTGGAAATCCTGTGAGGTGTTCTTCAGTTAGAAGGATTGGCTATGGCTAACCTAGAGGGAGAAGTGGAATTTAGAGAGCTGAAGACAGAAAGCTCAGAAAAGCAAAAACTGTCAGGACTAACAAAAATATATAGGATAAAAATACACAACTACTGAAGAGAATCATGTTCTTGTTTTTCAGTAAATTTTAAAACCTCTAAGAAATGACATTTTTTTTAACTGTCTCAAAATTATATGCATGCTCAAAGAAAAATAATGATAGTCCCTGTAATGTTTAAATATGAGATTTTTTCAATAGAAGTTTATACAGACATATATTTAATTCTAACGGTACAAAAAAATTTTTTTTCCACTGTAAACTATTACAAACTGTGAGATCACACTCTATAATACAATATTTTTTTTTTCTTCTGAAGTATCTGCTTTTGTTCCAAGAAAATATATTAATCAACTATAGTATCTTTTCAGGCTAACCAGCCACAGTAACTGAAGCAGACGTAGCCATGCAACTCAACACAGTCCTTTCATATATATTGTCTGATATTTTTTCCTTAAACATAAATGTTTTTAACTAAAAAAAAAAAACTGATTTTTTTCCCATTGTTTCTGTCCAATACAGTATTTTTCTCTCTACAAAAAAAGAAATAAGCCAGTACTAGCAGGTAAACAAATGTGATAATCTCTGAAATGACTGCTTCACTGCCAATTAAATAGGAGAAATTATTATCAAGTAAAAAAATATTTTCAAATATGTTTGTGTTATTTATATCTCCCTTCAAGGGCTGAAAGGAAGGAAAGAATAGTAAACTGCTAGGTAATTTCCTGCTCTTCAACTTTCAATGCAATATATATTTCTTCCTGTAAAAGGGTAAATGTACAGGGCTATAAGTGTAGCTACCATACAGGGTGTTGGACTTGTAGAGGGCCTTTGCCATGGTTTTGCATGACAAAGGCAGCAGGATATAAATGGAATTACTATGAGACACATGCAAAGCAATAGTTACCAACAGAGTATTCTCAAACAAGAAAGAATCAGAGGCAGATGTATTTCCTGGGTTTGGAAAAAAATCAAGTCGGATGAAACAAAGAGGATGATATAAAAAATTAGGTTTATGGGTGTTGGTTTATGGTGTCCAGGGTTGCAGTTAAGGACAGCTGCAAAAAAATTAAGAAATGTAGGGAAAAGCAACATGCAATTCCATCAAAACTCCTAAAACATGGGGCTAGTCTGTAGAACAAGATCGGGGTTATGTTGTGATGCACATGCAAGTATTCTGTTAGCATGTTATGAAAAAGAATCTTTCCAGTCTTCAGTCTACAGCAAGAGAATCTCTTTGTTACCATTGCCCGTCAAGAAAAACGTAAACAATTACACAGAGCTCAGAGGAATTCAAGGAAATAATGATCAGACCAAGAGACATAGTCTGTTAGGAGAAAAATAATAATATGATAATATATAGTATAGTATATATTCATATATGTAATATATCATCATAAGATAACTTTCTAAGATAACTTAGAAAACAAAAAACTGAAAGGAAATGTATTATGTCCAGGTATGTAGCTGACTCACACAGAAAACTTCCCCAATTACAGGAGGAAAACCTTTTTATCTGCTCTGGATTAGCAATAAAGAGCAAAAGTTTCAGCAAATCTAACTAGTAGGATGGTCTTCCTAGCTGTAAAGACAGCAAAATTCTAGAATAGATTACTTCCAGAAAAATATGCAATCTCTATAGCTGAAGCCTTTTTAAAGAATAGAAATCTATTCCTTTCCTGTGCAGGGTCTGCGCACCATTGGTTTATTGGTAAAATAAAACACATGACTAGGAAGGGTGCATGAGCTGAATAGCAGGCATCTCCCGACAGTCTAGTTTAATCACACATTATGTCACCTCCCCAAGTGACAGGAAATCACCTGTGCTGCTCCAGTGGTTCTTGGATTAAATGGATGAGATTCCTCTCCAATTGTTTATGAATTACTACAAGAAAAAAGCCATTTGAGGTAATTCAGCAACATAAAGCAGTGAGAGAAAGTAAGTTTTCTGTCCTTTTCCTGAGGTGACACAAACCCAGAAGTCCATTGATCCTTTCTTCAGAGTGGGTTGGTATTTATATCCATCAACAAGCATTCACTTTCACATTCTAACTTGAACTAACCTATACTGTTCTTTGCACATTAAGGTAATAAAAAATACTGCCCCTTCATAGAACTGTTGTCCAGCTGTTGTGATCAATATCTAGTTATAACAGATTTTGAAACATGGTTTTTTTCTCAATAAAGAGATATTTTTAGGCAAGCAAGGTTTTCCAAAAGTCCATCCAATATAATCTTTTCTTTAAGTCAAATGTAAAATTGTAGGCAAAGACACAGTCTGCTACTCTGCTAGTTAGATCTCAAAAATTTGAGCTACTTCTTCCATCCTCAGCAAAAACATCCTAAGTTTGGGATCTTTCCCACTCATTCCCCTCTCCATTTCCTCATCTGCTTCTCTAACTGTACAATGCATTGAGTCACCTGAATTACGGGAGGCTGCTTGTACAATAAAATATTTAGATTGTGTTTAGCCTTAGAAATCAAGGCAAGCCATGCTTTCAGAAGCCATGCTGTAGTTGAATAAGAGACTGGCATGAATGCTGGAATTATTTAGAGAAATACTGAGATCCACTTAACAGAAAGAGTCATGTCAATTAGCTATACATGTTTCTCCTGCTGTGTCCCTGTTACACTCACGATCCCAGACATTATATTCCAGCAGCAGAGTCAGAACTAGTACAAACCAGTTTTGAGCTCTATTTGTCTCTGTACAATATTGTCTTTTCTACCACTGACTGTTTTATGGAATTTCTTATAATTTTCTTCCCATTGCACAGGTCAGAGAGACATGCTAGTAGTTCAATACCATATGAACATATCCTGCTCCATTTTTTTTTCTACTAACCATCATACAAACATATTGCAAAACATCAGAAGTGGCCTCTAGTTTGGAAAGCAGTATGATAGGAGGCAGTAAAAAATGTAAGCTTTAAAAAAAAAAAAAGCCACAGCTCCACCTCTCTCTCTATATATAAATAATTTATATGATTCTTTATCCCATTACAATTGTAGTGTAGAATGATGGTAAAGTTTTGGAGGGGAAGCAACCTTTCAACAGGGAAATCTTCAATTAGATCGGGTTGCTCAGAACTTGGTCCAACCTGCTGCTGAACATTTCCAAGGATGAGGCATTGACCACCTCTCTGGGAAACTTGTTTCAGTTTTTCACCACCATCATCATAAAAAAAATTCTTTCTTTTATCTAGTAGGAATCTGTAAAGCCAGAATGAGTGAGTCTCATGGAAAAAATATGTCTCAGTTTAGCTAATTAAACCAGAATCACATCCTGGTTGGAAAAGATCACAGTACCTTTTCAGTTAAAGAAATTGGGGTCAATTTGTGCAAGCTAAATTTACACTTCACTGTTCCTCTTTTTACTGTGCTATTTACTACAAATAGGTAATTCTAATAGACTTTCCATTTCCTGAAAATGTTTGACTCTCTGTATTTTGTCACTGATGGACAGAACAAGATCCTCCTTTCAGGATCCTTGTAGCAGAAACTCCTTTTCAGGAGTATTTCACAGGCAATGAATGATGTAAGAACACAACAGCTTGCACATAGATTGTGTTTCACAACTAACTCCATTCCCCCAAAAGACCAACTACCTGCAGATATTTTAAAATCATAAAAGAAAAGCCATAAACCCATTCTGAAGCCCGACTCTTTTGCTGTCTTCTAAAAATGAAAGCATGTGAGACACAGGAAATTTTGAGAGAAAAATAAGTAAGTGTAAAATTATAAGAACATAAGCTCCCGGTACAACACACAAAATCCGTATAAAAATAGTTCAGAAGCCAAGCACAGTTAGTGGTTCCAACACAGACTTAGAGATATTATTGAAAAAAGAAGTCTATAAATGAGATAAAGGAGGAATTTAGACACAGTCAAAGGAATTCAGAGATAGAAAAAGACTGAGTGAGGATTACAAACCCTTGACCTAGATTTCCAAATGTATTTAAAAGCTGGAAGTTTTTCATCAAGAGCAATAGCAGTGAAGGGTACTCTGAGAGTTTCTTTAAGAGAATTTGAGATATGCTGCTCTGAGAGGTGACAGATTTTTTTTAAAATAATGGTTTTAGCAATTTAAAAAAAAAAATAATTACCTGATGGTCATCTGTTTTGGACGGCAGCAATAGAGGAAAAATAAATAGAAAATCTGTGACTGACAGGAATGGTATTACTTTTTTCTGAGGTGACAGCTCGTAGGAAGACACAAGAATCACTTCTAAAGCAGTTAAGGTAGCAAAGCAGAAGCAATGATGCACATCTCATTACAAACACAATAAACATGAACAAAGAATACAAACATTTATATTACATAGAAACTCAAGTCTAAGAGTAGAGACACCATTCATCTTTAGGAATATTTCCCAGAGGGAATAATCATAGAATCATAGAATCATAGAATTGGCTGGGTTGGAAGGGACCTCAGAGATCATCGAGTCCAACCCTTTTACCACCGTTGCGGTTGCTAGACCATGGCACTGAGTGCCACCTCCAGTCTCTTTTGAAATAGCTCCAGGGACGGAGAATCCACTACTTCCCTGGAAGTAATCTAAGCTCATATCTCAAAATACAATTTAAAGTCACGGTTGAGTCACGGTTGAGTGTAGCAGCTATTTTAAAACCTGAGCTTTAATATGAATTGCAATTAGTTCTATGGTTTTTTTCCAGTTCTCTTTCCAGCTACCAAGACTAAATAGAACCCATCTGTTGAATGAGTATTATAACAGCCAGTTCTGCACCTATTGATTGCCAAAGGCAGAACACACCTTGCTTTCTCTGGCCTTTTGTCTTTTATGGGAGATTTGACTACCTAAAGGCTGTGGGAGATCTGGCTACCTAAATTTGGCTTGGCCTAGACAGAGTTACTATTTCAAAACATCAGTATGATTTTTTAAAAAGGGCAACACAAATCTCCACAAAGTCACTAATCTTCACAGTAAAAACATTTTAGCAAGGCAGGAAAAGAATGTTTAAATGAAATAAATTATAAACAAATTATATTTTACTCTAGAAGCTAAGTCAATATTATAGGTCACTTTCCTCTACATACATTTGTACTGTACATGAGTTCAATAGCAATTTTATGCATATTAAAATAATTTTCAAGACATGAGAAGCTCAATGATAAAATGCATATAATCTAACACTAAATAGGAAAACTCTTATTAGATTATAGTTTGTTGCTGAAAAAAAAAGAATGTTAAGAGTGAAACAATGCGCACATGATTCTGATAATCTATACAATATACTTAGGGTGTTGGAAGACAAGTATAAAATATTCTAGATAAAGTGACCATTTCTCATGTTTCTGGTTGGCATCAGTTCTTGTTATTTCAGGGCTCTTTAGTAGAGACAATTTTTTGCTAATGATTGAAATACGTTTATAATATATTTTGATATATAATATCCATACTAGTGGTATTGATCCAGTAGTTCAAAGACTTCCTCCTTCCACCTACTTGAAACAATAATTAAGAGTTATACAAGCTCAGAAAAGCTGTTATTCTCAGGACTGCTCTGTCAAAGTATGCATCTCAGGTTGCAGACTATGCTACAGACATAAATTGTAAGGACCCCCTGCTTGTACTGGTTCCTACTTAGTAATAAACAGATAATGCAGGGAATGTATTCACACGGGGAAGCTGAGGTTCAGGGAAGGAATTAGAGACCATACTGTTAACTGGGGACAGGCAAACCCACTTTTAGGAAAAAACTATGAGAAAAAGGGAAGATTCCTGTGTTTGCTTGAAAAGCTTCCCCTGAAAAACCCAGGAGACAAAGAAAATACCCTGGCAGTGACACTATTCCAGGGTAAATCACGAAAGCGTCTATTAACTCTTTGCTTTCTATGGATAAAGAAGTTGTATTGCTTCTCAGAGGATAGAAAAGAAAACATTTCCTCTTAGAAACTTAAAGTATTTGTTTAAAAACATTCTAGAGCGGCTAATAAGAAAATACAACCACATTTGACTTTCTTTTTGTGCTGAGAGACATCTTGTTTGTAAGAACCAACATCAGCCTCTTCTGTTTAATTCATGAAACAGCTTAAATAGCATTTGCCATCTGGACTGAAATTAGATCCCTATGGAAATGGCACCTTATAGCCTTAAATCATTATTTCTGTGCTATTTAAGGAGAATTTTGCCATGTTTTCTGCCTGTAGTATCACTACTAGGATCATTAGGGTAGGTACAAAAACAGCTTAAAACTTTTTAAAGGACAAGCACTATACGAATAATGTGCAAGACAAAATATGAGCAAGACACTGTCTTGTAAGGCTCAAAACGCTGGAATTTCACTGACAGTCAAAGAAAGCAAACTGTATTTTGTAAAATTTCAGCTACAGAATTCCCACTATTATTTTAAGTTGACATCTTAAAGCAGACTGTATTTGAGATGACTGCTCACTGGTTTGGTTTTATTTTTACCCTAAATTTGACCTTGTAGTAGAGCTGTTTTTCAAAGCTGTTGCAAGCTCATGTGAGATACTGGCCTCATCACCAAATTATAATTAATTTCTCGGAGTTGTCCATTCAGCATGAATTTTCTTACAGTAAAATAACTTATTTTAAGACAATTCCTCACATTACAGTCTATAATCTACCCTTGCTCAGATTAATACTTCATTTTACAGGAGAAAAATCTGCCTAGTAAGGTTTTACACAAAAGGATATTATTATTGTGGCTGTATAATATAGTTGTATATAAACAGGTGGAAATGAAGAATGAAAATAATTCACCTTTTTCTTTCAAATTCAAATGGATTATACCATACACATAATGCAGCTACAGATAGATTACTGCAGATATCCTTATTACATGCTTCTAGCTGTTGTTTCCTTTGTTAGAAGACAGAAATTATAAACAATTCAATGAATTCAGAAATTAATAATGCAGTGGGGAAAAAAGAAAAATAAACCCTTTATAAATGCTTGTTCATTCCACTTACACTCGATACAGAAAAAACATGTTGAGAACAGATTCCTCCCCTCCCATTTCACTGCCACATTTACTGAGAGTTGCATGGAAGGAACAGAACCCTAGGTCAGCACACCCCAACCTCTGAGGTACAACTGACATGGTGAGGAAGAGTGGGTAAGTGGAAGAATTGTACAGATTGTGTTATTTAACTTAGTGATTAAATTGGCCATCTCATTTTTATAGCAGCATGAAAGCTAATCTTTACAATATGAAATAAGATTTTTACAGTTTAGGTCAGTGCAGGCATCTCTAAAATGTCTCCCAAAGCAATTGCCTCAGGAAAAATATTAGGTGATAAACAGATTTAATAGCAAGTGGAGAGATGATCTCAAGAGTTCAAAAACCCCTGACAGTCTTCTGTAAAAATGAAAGTATCTGGGACAAATATAAAGGACAAAGCCAGAGAGTTCGCCACATGAGAAATGGGGTGGATCCAGTCATAGAAAGATGCAAAAGGGCTGAAAGCAGCTTTTGATGAATTGCGTGTGAATAAGCAAAATGTAGAACACTTATTGTCATAGAATCATAGAATTGGCTAGGTTGAAAGGAACCTCAGAGATCATCAAGTCCAACCCAACTACTGCTGCAGTTACTGGACCATGGCACTGAGTGCCACATCCAGTCTCTTTTTAAATTTCTGCAGGGATGGAGAATCCACTACTTCCTGGGGCAGCCCATTCCGATGTCTGATCACTCTCTCAGTAAAGAAATTCTTCCTAATATCCAACCTAAACCTCCCCCGGCACTACTTAAGACTGTGCCCTCTTGTCTTGCTGAGAGTTAGAGAGGATTTGAAAAGGATTTGAAGAGACTGGGCCTGGGTAGACAGGAAAGACCTTATTTATGTCCCAGCTCATAGAAGATGGCCTAGGAAGAATACAAATACAGACATGGGCATTTTGACTTTGCAATGAATTTCTAAATATCTTAGACAGTAATTGGGTGCCTGGTATGACAGAGGGAATCAGGGAATGAACCTGGTTGAATGGTTGAATGGTTAATATAAACCATTCACTTTCCATAACATCTTCTTTCATAACATAGTAAGCAAAGGGCATCTATCTCTTGGCTAAAGTTTTCTAAGCACCTTCTTAGATTTCCACCCAAAATCATGCCTGATACTCACAAGGATTTAAAGGCTTTATGATATCTCTTCATGATCTTTTCAGTGACAGAGAGAAGGACCTCCATTTTAGAAGTCTAGAATGCTTTGTACCTATACATTTGGATTACAATGAAAGTGCTAATTTCTATCTTCATTATAAACTACTTAATAAAATTCAATGCAGTGTCCTGTCCTTTTTTACAGGAATTGCACACCAGCTAACAAGGCGGAATCTAGTTTAAGATTTAAATTTTATTGAATGCAACTAAAATTAAGTAACTACTTCTTTGTGTTACTAGGTGACATCACAACTGTTGCTATCTATGCTAACAGCTAATTGAAGCTTTTTAAGAATTTTAACAAACACAAACTTGTGTGCCTTAATGTTCTGTATAATTTATTTAATATATCAGAAAATAAAGGATATAATGTTCTACCTTGAATAACAATATATAACATGCCTGGTTTTTGACTGTCACTGAGAGTAGACTGAGATCTGGAGATGAGATTTCTTAATGACAGTAAAATGAAGGAACATTGAATCTATGAATCTTCGATTAATGTTCTTCTATCTGCTCTTTTTCAAGGATTTCAGTATAATTTCAAAATATACCTCCCCACCCAAAAAAAACAAAAAAAACCAAAAAAAAAACAGAACAACAAGCTTAGTACTACTGCAAGTGATACTCTCCAGCTGTTCCTAGAATCATCCTTGAAAACCAGAGTATTTAACACCTACATTTATTTTCATTTGCAAGTGAAGTTTATGGTAAGTTTAGTTCCCTGAATTCATAACTCTACAACTTTGCATGTCATTATGTTTAATTTTATTTATTATTAATAAAAAGACCAAAGCAAATGTCTACTTCTCAAGCTATTTCTTCAGAATCAGTAAAGAATTCAAGGAAACATCACCTTCTGTGAAGACTACAGTAGTCTTTGGAAAAGCAATTTTAAAACCAACAATACTTTTAAGATAAATACAGAGCAGGGAAATTAAATTCTGCAATGGTAGTATTTTCCTTATGGAAGGAATCCAAAATAAGTAAAGGTAAAGAAGTGTAGCCTCAGAAAGTAGGCTCAAAATACTTTCAGGGTTTTCACTCCTTACATTTATTAATCCTATGAAGTTAATAAATTTGCACTGAGACTTCTGTAGAATCTAATGTGATTGATTTAATTCAAATAAATTTTCTCTGTTTTATTCTTAAGGAATTTCTCCTTACCCAGTTTCAAGCAATAATGAGGTACAAATACCATGAACAGACCAGCACTGACAGGAAGCAAAAAACCAAGAGAAATTATACCTATTATTTATTATATTATTTACTCCACTCAACCACCAGGCCTACTTATGACACAGCAAGTGGTGTACTGACTTGTCAGTAAAACACCCATGATGAGTGAATAAGATGGAATTGCACGTGTTTGGTTAGACTAGCTCTCATCTGTATCATGGTTCAAAATTCCATTGTTAAAGTCAGTTTAAGATGAGTAATGGTAATCCGTGCCCTCCTTTTTCTCCCTTTGTATACTTCTTATTTAGAATGGCTCCCTGCTGTGGTGAATCTCCCATTTCATTCCAGTGACATCCTTTATACATCTTTCATCTTATGCTAAGTAAACACAAAGGTAAACCCATGTAAGGAAACTCCATGTATGAAATATGATTGGAGTAATTCCCTTTGGTCATAGGTTGACTATGTAACTATTATTGTGATCACAATGCAAAGCAATTTACAGTCATATTAGAAATGCAAATGTGTCTTCTAGCTATACCTCAGTGTACTTGGAACCATTTGGACTTAGAATTTTTCTCATTGCTTAGTGATGGATTAAGCCAATTTATGTGATTTAACAAGCTGAAGTTAACTACAAGGAAAAAAATCAGATTCCCTGAGTACAGTTGAAGAACTTCTGCTTTAACTGTAGTTTTATAAAGTTTCTAAAGAATTAATTTATCCCAATGTACCTAAAACCAGCATGGCAGGTTGAGTCTGAGGAAGCCTAGGTCATCAATCATAAATCTTTAAACTGTCAGTTGCCTCCGTTCTGTTTAGTCTAAGCAAAGAAAGGAATAAAACCACCGTATTAATGCCATCAGAGAAAGCATTTGTGAGGTTCAATTTAGTGGAATTTTCTTTGCTACAAACATCAGTTTGGCAAAGGGAATGCTGGGGCTTAGATTCACAATGACTGAGAAAGTCAGGTGGGGGTTCTCACCCAGATGGAGCCTGCAGTGAGCTTACCCCCCCAGCAAGCTGCCTAAAGACTGGGAACAACTGCGGGGCTGTTATTGTTCAATAACCTGGTCTTTTCAAGGGGCTCAAGATTCCTGGAGTCATATTTGCCATTTCTTCACCAAGTTATATCACTTTGTCTGTGTCATTTGTCAAATAAAACTCTGCTTGCACCTGACCCTTCTTGGTTGGACTTTGTTCATGAGGAATCTGAATTATAAGTTACATTGGAACGTAACAGCATTCACCAAAACCAGAATGGTTGGGTGCTTTTGGGTTTTTTTCCAGAAACATCATCTCACTTGGACATTCTGATGGGCTTAGTTTAACATGGAACATACAGAAAAGTGTTTACAATGCATACCCTCTGACCTCTGTGCAGAATAGACATTAATTAATATTCACTGTCATTTTCAGGATTTACTACTGGTAGCATAGTATTTTATACCAAATATTCTCCATAATAAAGGTAACTTCTTTTCTGGAATATATCCCTTTGAAATAGAATTACTTCATTCTCTTTTACAAGGTGCCTGGTATTCTCTAAGCTGAGGGTACAGTAAGGTCATTTCAGCATTTAGATAGAATTTCCCATCACTTCTATTTTGTTGAAATATTTTCAGTAATCAGTACCACATGGGAAAAAAGTCATTGATTACCCTGGAAATTACACCAAAATGTAGACATGACAGAATATAAATCATCAACATTCACAGTAATAATCCTTAAATGTTTGGCAGGAATGAGTTCTCTTTACAATAAGAATTTCTACAGAATTATCTTTCATAAGGAATAACAAGCTTCCTGAAACCTCAACAGACATAACTAACCTAATACCTTCTGCAGAGAGTTTGGAACTGAGAGCCCAATTAGCAAACTAATTAACAATCCATTATAAATGGATAAATTAATTTTTATAGCTTCATTATAAGTCCTTTATGAACCTAAAACTTTTAGATGCTCCACTGCTAATAAGACACATTACTTTAAAACTTACCAGAACAAACCACTAATTTAAACTACTAGACTAAGTAATGCAGAAAACTATAACAATGTGCATATTAGCATATACCTGTTCAGTATTTCCTTCTATAAAATACCAAATGAATGCACTCTCACTGCCTTTATGTTACAGTACAAATACAGCTGCATTTGAATACAGATATGCAATTGGATTTTTGCAGGTACTTATTGATCTGGAATACCCTTGTAATAAAATGACTGGTCTGTCAGGTACTGCTTTCAGTGGTGCAAGAATTGTTTATTCAGCACAGATTTTCATGAGGGCTACATCCAGCTGGAAAGTAATTCAGACAAGTCATAGTGAACCTGTAAAGTCAAATAGTTGGTGAATTAATGCTCACACAATACACATTCCAGTGGCTGTTGGGCTTGCTTTTTAAAATTAGGGATAAATGTAGCCTGGCACATTGGCACCTGAAGCCACTACAAGAGCCTTTTTCCCCAGTTTCATCCAAAAGAAAGTCAGCATCCCTTTTAGTGTGCTCAAAGTATCAGTACTGATATTATTGCTTCAAAGTGCAATGCAAAGAATAAATGGGGAATGAGCACTGATTCAAACCAAGCTCTTGATTCAAACCAAACTGGACATACAACAGAGATCAACAACTTGACATTTTGTCAGGAGACTTTTTGTTGAAATGTGATAATAAAGTGGGAAAATTGACACCTGTTATTGCTGAAAGCAAAAATGTCTGAAATCTCTGAGGACACCAACTGCTCTTTGAGTCTAAAGATCAAACCATTCTGATAAATAGAATTCAATCTGGAAAAGTATCAGACTTTAAATGGGGGGGAAGCAAAGCAGACAAACCTCTCAGCTTTTGAGAGGTTCTTAAAAACCACTGAGCAGCAACAGACTCCTCCCTAGGACAGAAATGGCAATACTGTGGGACCACCATATCCACTGAATTTCCTCTGAAATCCACTTAATTTGCCTCCTGGTATATTACTACTATCTTCTGAGGAAAAAATGTCTGTCCCCGTCCCTACCCTATTCTAAGAGAACAGAGCTTTACATGACTGGCAGTGGAAAATTTAGATGATAAGGCAACGGTTGTGTTGTCTGAAAGAAGAAAGCTAGAAGACTCACTGAGATAACATGATAAGGTAACAAGAAGCACAAGAAAATACAATGAAAATAGATCAGGTCAGGTGTCCCAACAGGTGGAAGATGAACACAGATTTAGCCTTGGTTCTCATCCAGTCTCTCTCTCAGTACTTCAAGCCAACAATAAGAGTCCTCAGACTTTCCATTTAGCTAACCAGCAGCCTGCAACCAGACCCTTCCTTTCACCACACCTCCCAATCAAAACAGAGGATTCTGTCTACAATCCCTCTGGGCTCCCTGCGCATTTCCTGTGGGAGGCCAACTATGTTCTTCCAAGAGGACCCTGTAGCAAAGCTGACAATTTCAGTCTTACAGAGTGTTTAGAATCATGGCAAATTTGATACCTACCACTGTGTAGTTCTTCATGATTGACTCAATAAGCCTAATGCCCTAAAGGCTTTGGACAACTTGGGAAGTTGTCAAAAACTCTTTTCAGCCTTTTCTTTTCCTTGCCAGCTGTTAGCTTGACAACCAACAGAGTTCAGAAGACCCAATCAGGAAATATTCCTTCCTTCCTAACATTTGCCTAGGAAAGACAAATGTCTTTATAGAGAAAGACATTGGCCTATAGTTTTAAAGGGCATCCAGCTCTGCTATGACACAGTCTCTCACCAGGTTGTGTTTGGGAAAAATGAGGATTGGTCTTCCAACTTACTGGGAAAGTTCTGTTTTTTCTCTCAGTCAACCTCTTCAGTTAGAAAACTCTTAATATGAAGTGGCATATACACATATTTTAAGATTACCTTTTCTCTCATGGTTTTCCACCTCTTAATTTATAACAGAAAAATTTAGAATTTTCTGTAACTTTCTATAGTTCCTTCTTAATTGCTTACCAGTTCGAATGTTTCGGTCAACAGTTTTGCACTGGTTATCAGTCAGTGAAAATACCAGGTTCCTTAGTATGCTTGAAAGGTAGTCCTCCTCTTTTAGCCTACTAAATCTACATTTTATCAAGCTATAATTCTTCACACAGTCTTGAAGATCTTGGCCTTTGGAATTGGATTTAGGCTTTCTGATTGAGTGACCTCTAAATTTCTCTCTCAGAGGCCTAAGACAATTAACAGAGGTTACTGACATGAAATTGCGTATTGATGACCCTGAAATATGTTGAGTTTTTTCCTATCTTTTTGGATAGAACAAGAAAATACTTTTAACAGAAACCTGTAAAAAAAGCAGAAATGACACTAAGTTAACTTTTATGTCATTTTATAGCCCTTTTATTTTCCATCATGTCGTAAATATAGAAAAATTGAAAGCTTTCTGGACATAAACTAAAAAACTGGTCTGAAAGTACTAGCAGAATTTTAAAGCTGCTGTGGATACATGGCTGTGGCAATGATGTGTTTCTCTTCTGATCAGCAAGCAATATAAATGTATCTGTTATTTACAAGTATGTGGCTTCATTCATCAAGGCTGCACTGAACAGACTGTATTTAGTAGGTAAGTGGGGCATGGCAGAGAGTGATAAAAATGAAAAATTACTCCTACTTCAGCTATGCTAATTCTGAACTAATACTGCAAGCATTTACAACCCCTTTTATGGTAATGCGTCTCAGAATACAACTTTAAAATTACAGAAAAATGTTCAGATTAAGTATTCCTTTTCAGCTAATTGGAATAAATAACAGGAATTCAAAAACCCAACTCAAAAAAAAAGGCCAAGCGTTAAAGGCCAAAGAATTTTAAAACTCCATCTAGATAATATAAAGTACTTTGGAGAAGAAAGGTTTAATGATTACTATTTGATATAGGTTACATTTTTCATGCCAATGGAATCTAGAATTTTTGCAAGATCTATTAAATTTTGTAAATTCAGTGGATTTGTTGTTATGCAAAAGATTTATTTTTGAATGTCCCATCCAAACCTACTCTGCCCACACATTTTTTAGACTCTGCCACTGCATTTCTGTTTCAATAACATAAAACATCAAATTATGGTTTATTTCACTGCAGTTCGTATATAATTGAGATGATAAGCACACTACATTGGTTGGGAACATGAAAGCTGTCAGAAATTCCTATTCTTCAGGGATGCTGCATGCCTCAATAAATCCGCCCATACAAATGGTGCCTTAAAAAGCTGTTGTCCATACTCAATGACAGCAGCAGCTCTCAGTGACTTAGCAGTAATCCATAGTTATCCTCACCTTTCTTGGTTCCACAGACTAACACAGTGATTGGTGAGTGAGACCTGAGACAAGGCCATATGCAGAAGTCAACAATAAACATAACAGATCTCAGATGTCCAAGTGAATTTAAAGACTTCAAGCATGCATCCTGTTGTCAGGCAACCATGAGCATGCAAAGCAATTGTTCTAAGGGAACATGCAAAAATTAACAAGTACTTTCATGTGCTTTTAGCATCATCCCTCCTAGGATATTTTATCTTCTTTTCGTTTTTGTGACTCTTGCACCTTTGAAGAGCAGTTATACACAGTTGCTTTCATATAATTTTAATTAAAGATAATAAAACATATAATTCATATTTTAAAGGCACCTCTCAGCATAAGAAAGCATATAGATTCAGAATGTTACCTCAAAATTAGAGACAGGTTTATGTCACAGAAATTAACTTTCTACCTCAGCCTGAATCACATCTTCAGCCTGTGATTTTTCTATCAAAAACATTTCTGCATGACTAATCTAACCATGCTCCATAATTGAACAGAAAATCTCAAACTGTTTTAGCTAAATTATACAGATGATAATTTTCTAATGCAAATGGCATTGTACAGGGCATGATGTAATTGTTATCAGGACCACACAGTAAGCAAAGATTAATTAATAGCTGGAGTGATACTTTGCTGATACCTAAGACTCTGTAATCACAGCGTGATTAATATTTAATAACAGAAGATAGATCGCCGTTCCAACGCAAAGTCGTTCTTCAATAGAACTAATTTTCTAAACTTGAATCTAAACCATTCATCTGAAGGAAAATAATCAAGCAGAGATGTGGCAACATGCACATAGGTAGAGTTTAAAAATATTTTAAATAATTTATATTTTTATACATAAAATGAAAAATTAAAATGTTTTGAGAAAATAATCTCTGGGAAAAATCATAGCTAGCAAAGTCAAAGCAAGTAAGAATGAAATCCCTTTAAAATATGCTCATAGCAAAATATGTTATAATAATGTTAAAGCCTTACCATTAAACAGATTTTTGATATCACATTAGTGTGGGAAAATAAAAGTGTGTATTAAATTTTCTGTAATGTGTTTAAAAAAGGAATCAGAACGAGGTATTCAAAAGAAGATGCTGAAGGGATTTACAGTTCACTAGTAACTGGAAATGTCAAATAGCCCCATGAAATATAGATAGTTCTAAAATTGAGGCCTTGCTAATTTACACCCCAAAAAAGCTGGATGACTGTATTTTTGGTGTCAGAATTGCATGGACATTCAAGAAGCCTGGGAGGCTGCTAGTACTTTGCTGGCACTCAGTAAGAGTAATGGCACTCAGCCAGGTAATTATAGACTTGCTAGCCTGCCATTAAACCAAGAAAAAAATAAAGAAAACTCCATATGAGATTTTTATGCCAGGTAAAATGATTTTACAGAAGATAGGTCTCATCCAAAAAATTGGAAAATTTTGCATGAGACTACAAAAGTAATAAAGATAACTGGGTATATAAAATGGTCTGGAAAGATATTTGAACCTCGTCTGACTGGCAATGATCCCATTTAAGAATTAGCACTACACAAGTTCAATCTGTTTTACATGAAATAAACTTAGAACTGTGCAATAGTTAGGTATCAGAAAGTAGCTACTTTTGATGTTTGTTTTACAGCTCAGTATGGCAGTAGCATTCTTCAGGGTTTGTTTTCATGTTCAATGTTCAACTCATTAGTTAAGATTTGAATGCAGAGATGCAACTGCTTTTACCAAATAATCGTAGCATACAATGTCTTTAAGCTAGGTTACTATTCAAAGATTAGCAAAACAAAAGGAATTACCTGTTTAGGAACCACTTCTGTCAGAACATTTCATATAAATGGCAAATATGGCCAGAATAAAAGGGATACTGAAATAATTTTTTCGAAAAAAAAGATCAGGAACATCTCAAGAGGAGCTTCTATTGTGAATGAATGTCAGTCTCTCAAAAAGTAGAATAGTGAGCAGCAAAATGGTTATAGTTTGATGTGCAGCATCAATGAACTACTCTGAGTGGCAGTTCTGTTACCCATATTTAAGAACAGGGTGGTGAAAACTGGAGAATTATTAAATTATGAAAGAATGGTAAAAAACTGAAAAAATGCTTTACCATAAGAAATGTAAAAAAACCTCAATATGCTTTACTTTAAAAAAAATAAAATTAAAGACAAGTCTGACATTGTGTCATTCCTACCACAGACATGCCTTCAACAAAATATATTCCAAATTTTAAAATATGAAGGAGCAAACTTTAAGCAACACAAGAGGAATAAGTCTGGATTTATGGTGCAATAATAAATCAAGCCAGCTTTTAATTTATATTAATCTTTTTTGCTCAATTCCTAATTCAGAAGAGTACATGTTTTCTAAGGTCAGCAGTCTCTTCTGGATGAGTAATTGGGCACCTCTGCACAAAAAAACAACCTTTACAAGAACCAGTGCCTCCCTCCTCTTTATAAAGAAAAGGTCCTTGTCTGCTTAGTCACTATATAATCCACTTTATTCAGGCTGTCTAAAATTCCTACTGATTCAGCATTTGCCAGAAACATTTTTTCCAAGCATTTTACCAGAGTTTGGCTAGGAAAATGACAGGTGCTGCTTCACTTACTCATAAAAAAACATTGAAAATAGTTTTCCTATTGGCTGCATCTACATTCACAGTTTAACCTAACATCATCTCAATAAATGCTTTAATAGATTTTTTACTCACAGTTAACAGTCTCTATCATGCTTTAAAAAAGAATTCCAGAACCTCAGTTCTTGTCTTTCAGGAGTACCTGGATTACAGTCTAGACCAGAGCACTGGTTCTCCATGTAGCATTCTACACATTAATAGATAATCAAGAGTCAAACCCTGAAGAGCCCATGCTGTGTTCCGGTGAAGGGCAGTCAGGGAAACCCAGCTGGAGTTTTAGAAGTCTCTGTCATTACAATTCCCATTCCAATTCAGACTTGTTACTCTTTGAAGAAAGGTTACCTCTCCTTATTTTAAAACTTATCACAGTGATACAAAGAGGCAAACACCACCATCTTGCATGACTGCTATGTCCTGGCTGTCCTAGTCACAAAAGTAATACAAATGAACTTGATAATAGATGCAGCAAGATGGGCTAACAAAATGGATGAAGCAGTAATGCAATTTTATACAGAACTGGTCAGAAGCACCCACAACTCTGAGAAAATTGTTATTTTACTAATGTTGATAAACAAAAGTAAACAGACAGATTAGAAAGCCTGTAAGTCAAATCACAGGTCCACTAAAAGGGGAGAGTAGCTGCAAATGCGTTGGAGATTAAAGGGAGAAAGACCATTTGCAATATATCATGAGAGTCACCTTGGACAGAACATTTGAACTGCAAGAGCTCTATAGTGTGAAGCAAAGCTATCGAATGGCTGTCACCTGGAAAACAATGTTTGGCAAGAGTTACTGTGAACAGCATATTAAACCTGAGTTGGCACCGTAAAACAGTAACACAAAAGCCAAGCACAGTTGCACAGAAAACATTGAGAAGACAAACAATTTATTCTTTCTATATTGGCATGGGAACATTATGAAAAATATCAACACATTAAACCCACAAACTAATTTCTTACCATCCACCCATCATACTAAATGTTTGAGCTGCATAAAAATCTCATAATCAGCACAGCAGCAAGCTAAAAATGATGGTACAGGAACATTAATAGGACTTCATATAAAAAAATTAGTGGTGTCTGGGTTGCTCCAGCCAGACTTTTCAGCATGCTAAAGTCACAGAAGAGATGCAGCCACAGCAGAAACAAGTGAGATGAAGTTAGGGCTGAATTCTATATTATTATAAGAACAATCATACAGACACAAAAAAAAAAAAAGGGCTAACACTAATCTAGATTTCACTGCAGTGATCTTGCATGAGCTCAGTCTTCTGAAGTTGCCAGTGAACTATGAAAGAATATCAGCAATATGTGGAAAGACAGAGCCAAACAGAAGGAAAGACCATCTTTCCCTCTCAGGAACTCCAGCTTAATTCCATATTCTCAGACTTCCATTGTCTGTTAAATCTAAAGGAAAAACTCAAAGAAAAGCAACAAAAAACACTGCAACACCTAAAGCCCTTTCTTTATAGAAAAACAGAATCTGGTAGAATTGTTCAAGCTACAATAGAATTAGTAGTCCCTTCATCATCAGATGCTTGTGGAAGAAGAATGGTTCTTTAGGATTTCTCCCTCCGGATATCCCCAGCAGAGCATGAGTCAGGTGACAGGAGTGAAAAGAGACCTGCCTCAAGAGCCTTGGTGCTTGGAAAAGAAATGAGATAGAGGGAAGAAGAATTAAAGACTTTGTGGAAAGATCATGTTGCCTCCTGATAAATAAAATCTACAGCATTCTGGAAACACTGAAGCATTAGAAACTAAAGAGGTTCATAAAATCAGGTTCATGTGCTGCTGCATTTCCCCAGTTACTATAGTTTGCTACATCTGTTTCCCAAGTAAAAATTAGTTCTAATTAACATGGCACAGTGCAGGTTAAGGCAGAAGAGATGTGAGGGTGCACAGAACATTAGTATTAGTCATAGTATTGAACAGAGCTAGCATTGATACACATATCTAAGGACACCTGTATAGATCTGTAGCTTTCTTATCTACTCACTGAACCCTCCCTATGCAGGCACGTACACACATGGGTTGCTCTGTCTGATTTAAATTTTATTTCTATGTAAATAATGATGTGGATGGTTGAAATGCAAACTGGCTTTGGCTCTGCCTTTTAAAAATTAAGATATCAATTATAAGAACATACTTAAAGATGAAAAAATGTCATAGATTCTTTTGTATGGACATCAGGCATATTTGGGGTTAACACAGACTGATACAGGGTTGTGGCACAAGGTGCTGGACAATTTCAGCTTTCACTGTCTCTGATGCTGGAAAAAATGCTGAGTGCCTACAAGGAAGTTCTTGGCACTTTACAAGGATTGGGGCAAAGAGAGGAGATAGTTTGCTTTCTAACATTTCAGTTCTGACTCATCGAACCTGACATTTACAGCCTTGTTCAAATATTAACATCTTCAGAAGTAATTAAAAGGGAACCATCTTAAAAGAGCTTTTTATGCCAAAGAGAAAAGAAATAACTTTGTGTTGACTATCTAAAAGAAGTGTGACAAAGCCTAACTACATTTATTCAAAATCTAGCCCAAATAAAATGTCAAGATAATGGCTCTCTTTCAAATTTAGAGCTGCATAAGAAATGCACAGAGAAAGAAATGCACACTGTAATAGATACAAACAACCCCAAGTCTGGATTATATTAAAAAGTGTTACAAAAGAAAGCACACCATTTTCATAAAAGCAGCATCATGAGAAAAGAGGGGAAAATAAACAACATATTCCAAAAACGGAAAATATATCTTGCCTATACAAGAGCATTTTAGTTCCATTTCACCTGCTAAAGAGGGGAACAGGGACATGAGGAGTGAGGGATGATGGGGTGGGGAGAATTTCTTATAAAATTATTCACCATCTTAAACAGCGTGGGTTTAAATGTCAGCAGAAGCACTGGGTTTTCAGTCAAATTCAGCTGCCTGAGTTCTCTCCCAAGGATCCCCTGCAAAACTGAGTTCAAGCTGCTAACTGAAGCAAAACGCCAAATCGCTGTCTCTTCACTGGAGTAGGGATGTACTTCCCAAACAATTATTGCTGAACAAAGAAAAACAAGTCCAAATGAATGAAAAGAACCCATTAGCAAGTGTTCGGGACAGAAATCCTGAATGAAGAGGGAGAGCCATACCTGTGGAAGAAAGGAGAAATTAAGTAATTCTCCTTGATTTATTCTTTAGTCTCTCTCTTACACATACCATCTTCTTTCTCCCCCTCCCTACTAGCACCAAACAATCTTTGAATCAATTTCCACCTGTCCTGCTTATTTTTCTCTCCCCTCACTTCTCCATTGGTCACTGAGTTCAGTTTCATAGTTTGTGACACTGCCAATCCCCAAATATTTGTGCTTTACTCTCTAGAGGCTCTCAGCCATTTTATGTAGTACAAACAAACACAGAACCTCCTCAGGGTTTAATCCTGATACCCAATGAAAGAAGTCATATTTCCCATTCCTCTAAGAAAAACTATAAAATAGTAAGGTTGTAAGACCAACAAAAATAACTCCAGTGTCATCATTAAAGGAAGCTCTATTTATGACTTTAAGTAAATAAAAAACCTTAAGGAAGCTGCTTTTTTCTGTATACTCTCAATGAGTCAACAAAAACATACAAGCATGTTGGACATACCACTATTCAGCTAGCATTTCTGCACCTAACAATGGGAAGTTTCATTAAAACAAGGAACATGAGATCTCTTGTCATGATCCCTGAATTCCAATTCCAAGCTCACACTACGTTTTGCAACTACCAGATGTCAAGTCAGAGCTGCCAAAGTGAAGAGGAACAGATGGCATAGACCCATTTAAGTCTCTGAGTTTTGAGAATGGCTTTGGGGGATTGTGCAGAGGGTTTGTTTCTTGTGCCAAATAAAGTACACAGGGATTTTTTAGCATCTATAGGAAAACAACTATTTCAGGACAAATAAAAGACAATCCAAAATCTTGAGAAAAATTCGCAGATATTTAAACTCCAATTAGTTTTCCTCCAGCCAGAATTTTCTAGTACGTCCTCCTTTCTGAATAATTTCTTCCTTTCAATATAAAAAAATTCTGTAAAACTTCATTGGTAAAATCTCTAAACTCACATGAGAAAAATAAAGTGTTCTAATACTGCAAATAAATCTTGATTCTGAGAAACATCACACTGCATATTAAACTAGTTAAATAAACAGAAGTAATTGTATTTTCCCAGTGCCTGTGGTAGTGTTCACACAGAAATCTTACAGCTGACTCTTTATTCAAAACCAAAATCCAGAGAAATGCTGAGGGTCTGATCCTTTTGTTTTTAAAGCAAACTGTGGATGACAAGCATATCTTTGAACTGCCTTGTAAGTGACTGTTGAAGAGCTCTTCATACTCTAATTCAGAAGTAACAAGAGTTCGTTTTTGACATGTAAACAAGTCCACTATGAGAAACCACATAAAGCAAATACATGCTGAGTTCGAGAAAGTGTGAGTATAGTGCTGCCTTAGGCAGTGTCTACTCAAAACATAGTAACCCACAAGATAATGGCATTTTCCCTAAGCAGGCTGAGTTCTTTCATTCCAAACTTGTTCCTCCTGAGACCCTTTCCATCTCTGCACATCTGCATCATTGCTGCACTGCAGTGCTTAACCCCTTACCGATTATCCCAGAACAATGCTGGAAAATGGTTGTTGTCACTTATGAGGCTACGCAACATCAGGTGCTCAGTGCTGCAAACTGCACAGCACAGCAGGGACAGATGACTAGAAACATACTCCTAAGGGTACTGATGGATAGGTCAATAAACTCATATAACCTGCTGTGAAAGAATTCAGAGGAACGATGCACTAATGCATTGAAAATAGAACTGTCCATGTTTCTTATTTAAACTCCAGGCCTAGTTTTACCCTGCTCAGCTGCTGATATTTTACTTGGAAACCTGGCTTCCCTATGCTCTAATACTGCATTCTGCAGCCACTAAATCCCTCTGCATAATTCAGTGCAATACAGCAATACAGAGAACAGGAAGCCATATGAGGGAAATCCCTCTTTTCAAGAAGGTTTGATTTTAATCCCCTCTTGCAAAGTCAGTAGCTATGCACCCCTCATATTCTGAGCAAATTCTTCAGCTCCTGTACTTACATGTACTGATTCTTTAACAAAACAATTAAAAACTTTCAAACACCCTCTCCCTTCTCATTCCCCAGCCTCAGTCTAATTGTGAGAGAAAGGAACAAACTCTAGACTGGGAATACAAAAGAACAGGTTAATCCACAAAAAAGGTGTGGAGAATTATGGTATAGACATACAAGCAGAGCCTTTACCAGGGTTATAATGCAGTGAGCCAGACTGAGGAGCTTCTCAGGCAATCAACCTCCACTCATCATTTCCTGCTGTAATCAATGAAATCGATTTAGAACCAAAATCTTAAATCCAGAGGTCTTTATTCCCTCTGTTACTATTTGAGACTTTATAGAATTTGGCCCTAAAACAGAAATTCTTTCTTCTAAAGATGGGAAGAGGGTTTATTGGTGATATAAGCCTGGAACACAAAGATTAAATAATGAAAAAACAACCTATGGGAGAAAACAGAGGTAGGAGAATAGGGTTAATAATTGAGCTAAATTAGTCAGCTGTAAAGGCTGATCTTTTTGCAAAGTAGCTAAATTGTCTAGCATTTTATTTACCAAACTATCAGGCTACAAAGAATAATACCAGTTATAGATGTCTCAATAAGAGAACCCTTTCTTACTAAGATTTTCAAACAACCTGGGACGCAGTGGCAGTGTAAGTATGCTTCATTAAGGTCAAAAGATATTTCTTCCCATTTTTTCCCTGTCCTACCAAATGGAATTCCAGGAGAAAGAGCAAGTTATTTGCCTCATGCTCCTGCTCCCACCATTAAGCAACTAAGTTCTTCTCAGTGGGTGTTCAAATCCTCCCACATATTGGGACAGATTTGCCATATTTCTGCACTTGAGATAACCAGCTGCAGTTACACCATACCAGCATAAAAGGCACTAAGTCAGTAGGAGGAAAACCAGTGGCTGTGCATTAGTGCCCATGAGGCAGTAAAAAGCCTTGTTTCTCTCAGTTCTAGCAAGGCTCATTCACTCCACATCTTTACTCATCTGGAACAACCTAAATGTGCCATGTTATTTCATTTTCCTCACATCTCCCCAAGTCTCATTGGCAAACACACTTTGTTCATTGCCTTTCTCTTCTGTTTCTCACCTGAATCATTCAAAGATTTGAAGCTGCAAAACATTCTGCAACAAAGTAGAGATTCTGCAGGGACTGTGAACAGTCTCCAGCAGACTGTTCTCCAACACTGCATGGGATCCATTCATAATTCCTGTTTCCCTTGCTTAGTTCCCCTCCAAGATTTTCATTTACATGTTGTCTTATTCTCAGAGCAGACGTACAAGGTCCCAGTCTAGCCCTAGACTGAATCCCACAAGATGTAATAAGAGCCAGCTAGAGTATTTCATCTGCTTTAGCCATTACAAATCAAGTTAACAGTAAATAACAACAAAAAAAATCTGTTTCATTCTTAAAACCTCTTAAATCCACAAGAGAGTTGGTCAGAATTATAGCCCTATGACAATAATTTTTTTTGAGGATGTTTCAAGGCAAACCATGTCATTTTGTATGAAACATTCAGCATGAAGTTTCTGTTTGTAGAAAATTGTTTTTTTCTAAAATAAAATACATGACAATTAAATATACAAAATATATGTTATAAAATAAAATGTATGACAAAAATATGGCAGTTTTTGTCCCAGTTCTGTATTGATTAGATATCTTGAAGTTAATCAAGATTGTCCTCATCTAGAAATATTAATCTCTGAGCATGAATAACTTGCAGTAGATCTGTATTTGTAAGGTCATTCTTACATTCAAGTGCTTATAAAATTGTAACGTAAACCCAGAGCAACTAGAGCTATAAAAAAGGATCATCAGTAAATAATTTTCAGTTTACAGATTCTAAAGTAGCCAATGAAGTTTCTGTAAATAAAAATGTTATCTGAATGCTCAAATGGCTACAGTAGGGTAATGCAAGGCAGTTTTACAAATTCTGCCATTTTTTTCCTGTTTGCTCACAAGCTGATCCATTTGCTGCCTGAACATGGAAAGTCCCATTTTACACAAAATTTAGTCTGCATCCAGGAAAGGACTGTATTTTGGTTTGTCGTGTTACAGGGCTCCAATAATTGAACATTATGAGCTTTTTCTTTTTTTGTCAAAAATGACATTGTTTTTTTCATAATATCAATAATCGTTCTAATTTTGTAAAAAATGAGATTTTTTTAAAATGTGATTTAATGACAGAAAATAATTATACAGAAATACTTAAAAATACATAAAAGTCACTAAAGAGTAATCAAGAAACATGCACTTTTCAAGTTCTAAATTGTACTGTACTTGAAATTAACATTTTGCCTTGAACCTAGATAGATATGTCTTCCTGCATGGAGATATTGTTCACCTTAATTTGTGAAACCAAGGAACTTCTGCTGAAAACAAAATGTGACCTTTTTCAGCTTTACTGATTGCCTTTAAAGAGAAATAAAATGTCACTCTGTCTCATGAAGTTTGCTGGTAACTCATGTGAATAAAAAAGGTATTTCTTTCTCTCAGTGGGAGACTAAGGTCTAAACAGCCTGTATTAGTCCACAATACACACCAAAATATTCCTTTGTTTTAGTTATCTGAAAAGGCTGTGTTTATAAAAAGAACTGTTTGAGTGCCTTTCTAATATACTAAAAAATTCTTCCTTCTGTTAACTTCCTCATGTCACTAACTTCTTAGTGTGTGTGTTAGGGGTAAGTTCTACCCTGTATCTTCCTGAGCATCAGCCCTTTATTGATGCATCTCCCACTGAGGATTTAATTTGACTCCTGCTTGTTAAAACCTCACATGGCTCAGATGAAAGCACAACAGCAGCCAGCATCTCAAAGGTGATTTTTAGCAAGAAACTTAAATAGATTCAAATATATAAAAGCCTGCCACTTTCATAAACAAATTATTTTTGCTGTGTTTGCAATGGAAATTTCTGACACATCTACACTCTCAATGTAGATTTTTTACTTTGTGCTAAGACTCACATAGAACAAATAAATGCCATCAGGCAACATCAAGTGATCTTCATGGATTTTATTTCTTCATTATTTCCACTAGCTAGTCCAAAAACCAAAAGTGAGGCCAAGGTATCAATAACCAAGATGGAACTTAGGGAGAAAAGCAAAACCATAAGGCATGATCCTTAAAGGTTAGAATTGAAAAAATATATGCACTTATCTTCTTCTCTTTCCCCTGGGAATGTTTTATTCAACTATCTTAATTAATGACAGGAAAATTGTAATAAAATAACAAAATTACATGTATCTAGAATTAAAACCTTCATCCCAATTCATTTTTTAAAAGCTGGAAATTTTCTATTTCCAAGTTGGATGATTGTTTTCCAAAAAACAGCAGAATGTATTTTGTTATTGTTATTGTGTTTTCTAAAATTATTTTACCTTTAGTAGAATTTTAAGTAGAAAAAGGAATACAGAAACTTCACAGCTGTTAGGTAACTGCACAGCTTTCTCAGCTGTTTCATTCTGCTTTGTTGACACGGTCAAAGTTTAAAAATTATAGACAGAAAAAAGAACAGAGAAAATTTGACAATTCTGGGCTTTGCCTGCCTATTTAATTTAGTGAGGAAGGGAAAAGAACAAAAGGAATTTAAAAGTACCTATAAAGCTTATTCTTTTTTTCTCTGACAGAGTTTTGGGGAGAAAGACACAAACAAGCATTGCTTAGAAAATGCTACCAGCTCTGAATGTGTGGATTAGATCCCCTCTCTGGAATATACTGAGAAAGTATTTCTCTGTACCACATATGGTCCAAACCAGCACACTCTCCCTTATGTTTCCATTTGACAGTTTCCAGCTAGCAGTGCCCAGAGAGAGAGATCAGTTCTTTCAGTATTTTCTCTCCAGCATTCTCATTATTCCTCTGCTGTCCTGTATGAGCATGGTACTGCATGGAAAATGATGGAAAGTTCCAATCATGCCCTAAGACAGCTCAGGTTCCTGTGTGGAATGGAACACACCATGTGGAGATGGCCATGAGAGTCCAAATGTGTTAGCAGTCCCTTTTGCCAGGGATGAACTGTCAAGATCAACACACTAAGTCTGGTCACAAGCCCCTCCAGTTCAGCTTGAAAGCACACTGCATCTCCATGGGCAGAAGCACTGTGCTCTCCCCAAGCCTTTACTGGGAAATTCCAACTGCTGCATGTAGATTCCAGCATGGGACAAGTAGAGCAGACCAGGTGAGCTCATACCTGCAATCTGATTCCTTTCATGTCACTTTGCATAAGCAACACTGATTCATGTTGCAATATGATAAATATCACTCCCCAAAGTCTTGCAAGACTGAGGACAGGGAACATCAGCTTTAGGACTGAACCTCTGCCTTTCAGCCTCTCCTGTATGTGTGTGTTTAGTTTAAATTTTCAATGGAGCTAAGGAAAAATGAAAAGTTCCTGCCAGTCCTTTATCTCTAGTTTGCTATTTTTTTTTTCACAGCTTTATATTAAATCATAAAAGACAGCTCTACCATCATAAAAGCATTGTGCTTTTGTGATATTGTGTATTGCTAGTAGAAGTAATTTTTCCAATACAAGATCCGTTCTAGAAAGCTGGGCAATGGACACACCAGCAAATGAATCTTGGCACATGATCCAGAGCTGTCCTAACCATAATCTATACTTAGAGATTTATGAATCTTTATAGAGAATTAGCAATAAAATAATCAACATTCACCTTAAACTTCCTTGTATGCTATCATATAGCTCAAGATCTTCACACCAGGTCTAAATAAGCTGGATTGATCACTATCGGATACAGCCTAAGCACTTTGAAGAACAAATTAGCCCCGAGGAGCTCTGTGCTTCCACTTCACATGGGCTTGGGTATGCTTGTAAACTTATACTTGTGCTTACCTTGTGCAGCTGGTTTGTGCTTTTTTTTAAAACAAAAAATTTTATGTGTAACCTTTGCTTTTCTTTAAGATCACACACATAGCCAAAATAGCAAGCAAAAAAGGTTTTAAATCAATCAGACATCTTAACACTGTTGAAGGTCACATTGCCAATAACTAAGAGACAGGGAAAAAACATCATAAAGTTATGCGTGGTCACGTTACACTTCTGTGTGCTTTGATCTGTTTTCAAGAATGATTTATAAAAGTGTTGGGAGCTGCATACATTAACCAAACCATCCCATTAAAGCTTTCATATTGCTAACCAGTTATCACCAATGGTAGCAACACGGTTAATGAGCAACTGTCAGGATTGAGTATCAATATGTCACCAGACAATATTCATTCAACCCAGTCACTTGTTCTTAAGAGCTTTCTGTTCAGAGACAACATAAGTGGAAATACATTGGTTTGTGTCATCATGTTCATCCTTTTCTTCAGTTTCTTTTCTTCTCTGTGAAAAATTTCTACGTTTATTGCTATTCTGTCAGATATCTGAGTAACAAAAGCTTTTATCACACTACCAGTCACACTTATGACAGCATCTGCGAGGTTTTTTTTTCTAGTAGAAATGCTTTTATTCTCTATAATTTAGAAAAACCATCCCTAAACATCTTCAATGAAAAGATAATGCAACTAAAGAATTGGCAGCTGGAATCTTTATATGTAGCAAAGAATATCTGAGCCTCTGTGACAGAATTCAATCTCTTTTTATCTAATCATTTGTTCTTGCATTTGTCCCTTCAGCATAATAATTACATGCTGTGTTCTCCTAGGCAGTCTGATCAAACGTAGATTGACCTCAAATGCTTTAGATGGAAGACAAAAGGAAGAAATAAACCTTGAGAAATGTATTGGTTTCACTTATTCACAGATTACATCAGGATATGGTGTGGACCAATTGCTTTCAATAAGACACTTTTAAACACCAGTGTGAGTCATTACTAGAAGAAGATCAGAAATTGTCACTCTCTAGCACTCATCCATCTGTGCTTTTTTTTTTTCCTACAATGCACTTGGTGCCCTGCAATCACATTACCCCTTGTTTTAAGGGCATAGCTGGAATTAAAGAAATAGGCCTTCAATATTAGGAATATACCCCACCATCTTCACATTTCCTCAAGCACTTTCCTGGCTTCAATTTTGAAATGAGACAAGGTTCACTGCTGAGTCTGATTTACATTTCCACTACACACCTTTCTAGAATAGAGTGAAGTTGAATTGGGAAAAAGTACTTTTCTACTGCCCTAAGTGGAAAAAGTAGCAGAAGCACAGATGAATATCTTCTCAGAACCAAAATTACAAATTTAAAAGCTGTCATTATTCTCAAGCTGCTCCAGCTAGCTGTCTTTACTCCAGCTAATGGACATTTTTCCTTAGATTTAAAGAGCTTAAATCACAAGAATCCATGACTTCTGCTTCAGAAAACTCATATTATCACTGCTTAATGCTATTGACTGAGTCTTCTCTGGCTGCAGGCAGTCTGCATCAAAAGGAAGTAGAGGCTGTAAGACACTACAAACTGGTACTTAACATTTATAGCCTTTGCTCAGGGCCCCTGTGCACAATGATGTGGAAATATAATTTAATAAATGTTTTATTTGCCACTCTGGATGTCTCCTTCCCAACAAAATGAGTAAGTACACAAGGCAAAGAAATGCACAAATAAAAGAGACAAATGTTTTTCCAACATGTAAAACTGCAAGATTAATCCATGCTTCTTTCCATTCAGAAGGTATAAAGAAAAAAAGAACTGCAACATGTATTTGAAGCTTTGTTGTAAATTCCTCTTCACAGGCATATCTGCAACAGCTGTACAATTATGGTTTCTGTATAATTAAGTTCCTTCATGGCATACCTCCCAAACCAGCAATTTTCCATCAACATTTGGTGCATTAACATGTGCTGAATCCATACACACTCTTACAATCAGGTATTGTGTTTCTGCTGGAAAGCAGTAAAAAGAGCCATTTACTAGGACACTTACCAGCTGAAGGCACCAATGTGAGCACATTCATTCTGTTTCAGACCCTAAGGAAAGACCTCAGTTTAAACCACTTTCAACATTTTCCCTGGGCCCCAGACTTCACACAGACAAGGCAGGGAGTGGTGTGCACAGTCCTGAGCTGGAAGGCTTGTCCATCTTCTCAGCTGTACTGCCTGACCCACATGAGACCTGCCACTAGTGCCTTTTGCTGCTTCTCACCTTCTGCTCTGCACTAGATGGAGTAGTAAGAAAGAGAAGAGAACACACACCCCTCTATTCTTTATCACAATTACCTTCATCTTGTGCTAGCATCTACTTAAATACGGAAAAAGTGAAACAAAACCAGCAAGATTCTCTTTACCTTTGACATCAAACTGACATAAGAAAGAAGATTAGATCTGAAACTTATGTTGAAACAACAAAGAATACAACTCTGAGACAGAAACACAGCAGCCAAAGCAGGTAACATGAGAAATACAGAGTGCTAACACTTGCATGACACCTGGAATCTCCACTAGAAAGTGGAGAGCAAAAGCACATATACTTTTGCAGGTAGCAAAAGTCTTCTCTTGGGTCTGATCCACACAAAGACTTTTTAAGTGTACTTCTTTCAAAAAACCCAGAAAGTTTTATAAGTAGAAGGGTCTGGGAGTTTTAGATCCTGTTCCTTGCTTACCTTCTGGTTTTGCTGCCAATCCTGTTTTGCTTACACTATGTATGAAATACATCAGTTTTGAAATTCAGTTCCTACCATAACAGCAAGTACTAACAGGCTAATTAACCTGTCGCTCCCATGGGTTTCTTTGATCACTGGGGCTGCATACATATTGTGACATGTTTAAATTTAACACCAAATTAATGTTTTATTGCTGTTTGATGTTTGTCTAGGCTGACGAAAACAAAATAAATCGCTCAGTCAGTAAAAATCATATAGAACTGAAAAAGCTTGTCTGTGTCTTGTAATACAACTTACTGAATGATCGTGGAGTTCCATTAAGACTTACAAAATCAGGGGGGGGGTATGCTTTTTTTGCAATCCTTACCTCTTATCTAATGCAAGTCAGAACTCATTAACCATTAACTCATTTATTAAATGACCTCTTTATCAGAAAAGGACATGGTTTTCCCTCAGGAAAAAAAAATTCTTACCTAGCTATTGCTGTGATTAGCCTAAATGAAGTTAATGATATTTCATTGCACAGTGTTTTCCTCTGTGCAGTTCAAACAGAAACCCTCCAGTCTAATTCAATCCAAAGATGAGGAAGTCATAAATACCAGGCTTGAGTTCAGAGCATCCTAGTCAGAGCTCATTCTGTTCAAACAGTAAAAGCCCAACATTTCTAAACAAAGAATTGAGCAAAGACAAGGGAAATGTCTCACAGAAAGTCATCTCCATCTTTCAGTCAGTCAGGCTCTGCTTTGCACACAGGGAGACAAATGTGTAATCAGTTTTCATTGATCCCAGCACCTACAATACAAGCCTGCAGCAGCTTGTGACCTACTACATCTCTTGACTCACAGCTCTAGTAAGCACTTGCTGAATAGGAAGTCCCATATGTGTATGAGTATTAGAAATAATGAAAGATTATTATGCTGCAAAAGTCAATTGAAGGAAGAGCTATAGTGTTTCCATGCCTTCCAAGAACCAGAAGGTCAGACAGGCAGCCTTGGTCTGACAGCACAAACCTAGAGCATCATAAAGAGCAGCTGGCAGGACAGGGACTCAAGACTTGGAACTCCTGGTGTTCATTGTGACAAATCCCAGACATCTCATATGACCTTTGTTGTTTATCTGCAGCTACAGGTGCCAAAAAGCCTTTATTTAAAGCAGCTAAAGGTTTTACCAACAAGGAAACTGAAGCAGTAGAATACTAATGTGTTAACTGGTGCTAATGGTAATAAACTGCTTTATGCAACTTTGTACAGGAGAGATACATAAAAGGCTGTGTGGTGACTCCTTTTAAGAAAAAAAAGTACAAAACCTACAAGGTTCTGGCAATGGGGCTCTAGGTTTCAGAACTGGGTGTTTTCCTGAGTGGGTCAGACAGAACTTCACTTTCATTCACTGGAAGATCAACTTTCACAGAATATATCTTCTAGCAACAAGATCTGCCTGTTCATTCCCAGAATCTATCTCAGTGTCCCCTGCTGTCTCTCATGGTTTCCCTGTCTCTGAGGGTTATCTCTCCTCTCTCTGTTCACAGAAAAAAACTTACCTATTATTTCATCCACTACAGATGTGCCTCTGGTCTTGCCTCCTGTACCTCAGCCTCCTGTACCGCCTTCTACCTTGCCATACTTGAGAGGTTCACTGAATAGTTTGACTTTCAGAATATTGCATTTTAACCAGCTGAAATGGGGAATTTCTTTGAACAGCTGGGTGTGGCAGCATCCACAATAATAACTTTCTACTTCTCACACTCTATTAGTAAGGTCATTCACTGCTCGTTACTGAACTCAGGGCATGCTGGATGGATACTCTTTTAAAGTCCATTTCACATTAATGGGTCCGCTTGAAAAAGTACATGGCCAAGAGATTTATTGACAGTCCTATCAGCAGTGACAGAGATGCTGAAGACAGACAAACAGGTAATTAATTGCATGCAGATCCATTAATACTAGAGGACAAATCCCTGGCCTGTGCCCTCAGTCAGCAAAGTGATGAAAGTGCCTACTTATAAAATCCAAGTGAATGGATACAACATATTAGTCGTTTGTGACAGGCTAAGATAAGGAACAGCAAGGAAAAAAAATTACACGTGACTCCTCCAAGTAAATGAGCAAGGCTGAGGTCACCTGCTCTGAATCACTGGCAAGTTCCTCCCCTTATGTTCTAGAGGGGACAGGAAGCTTCTCTAATGTAAGAGGGGAAAGCATCCTGGTCCTGAACAGTTAGGACCAACTCAAGCACTTTTTGAGTTTAAGAATCTCAGAGTCCTGTGTTCAATAAATGCTGTTTTTAAGGGAATACTCAGCATACTAAAGGTTAACAGTGTTAATGTCTTGTTAACAACAATATGCAATTTTCCTATCCAGAGTTTCCTTATCGTTAGAGCATAGGATATTAGGGAAGAGAGGGAGGGTGGACTTGTACTGATTAATTGAATTTATTTCCAGCTAAATTAAAATACATAATGTACTACATATTTTATTACAGAACTATGGAATGGTATGCCCTCAACAAACATGTTTCTATTATAAGATTCACTGTGATTAGCACCAGCACAGATAGCTTCTGAATGTAATGTACGGCCAGGCAGGACTTGATGAGAGGAAGGGGAAAAAACAGTGTGAAAGGTGTTTGTGCCTGGCAAGCTATGGGGGGGAGCCACTGTGCTCTGGCTTCAGGATGCAAGGACTGACTTAAAGCAGAAAACAGTGCCAAGCTGAGTACCACTGAGTACCACTGAGTTCCACCAGTTAGATGCAGGCTAGAAAAGAGGACTAGAAAACAAAACCTGTTAATCATATAGATTACTAGAGCCTGAAAGCATGAAGCTGACTTCCTAGCATTTAGAAATAGGGAACAAATGCTTTGTCTGTGTGATTGCAGAGTGGCCACAGGCACACAGGTAGCGGATTAGCTCACCTGAGAAACATGGGAGAGCAAATGGAAGGCTACCAAAGCACCTTGCAATGCAGGTGAACAGTAGCATACAGTAATAAATCACAAGCTAGCTGCTGCTTCCAAGCAACACCATAAGTCATCAGTTCATACATTATGACTGAATTGCTCAGTGCAGACAAGACTTTCTTATTCAAAACAATTCAGCAGAGGATAAATTCCATTGTGCAGATACACCCTTAGACTAGAGGTAGCATACCATGAATCTCAATTATACAATTTTTGTCATTCAGCACTTTCAGCATTTCAGCATTTTGACATTCAGTTCTTTTCTAATTTTAGAAGCAGTAAAGAAATATTTCTTATATGTCACAATCTGATAGTGGTGCAGGTGAAAAGATGAATCATTGAATTATTACTCCAAAAGTCTAGGTTTTCATCTAATTACCACAAGCTTGATCCTACACAGCCCCACATACTGTAATCATATGTGGGTATTCAACTAAATGCTACCCAATACTCCTGGAAACTTCCCACACCAAGGTGAATAACTGAATGGGCAGGAGGCAGGGAAAGATTAGGGACCTGTAAACTTAAATGCCTGTGTTAGAGAACACAACCAGAACTCTTTCTGCTCTCACAAGATATTTAGGATTGAAAATCTGAATGTAATTATTGATGCTGTGCAGCCATCTGAACTTTAAGAACTACAATGTCCTGAAGAGTTGATGTCAGTCTTTCTTTCACCTATGCTGTTAAAGAAGCAGTAATTAATACTATGTTGCTCCATACAAATCATAAAAGTATCTCCTGTAAGAACACCAGAGCTTTTATTTCAGACCTTAAATCTGCCCTGGCAGTGTTTATCTTTTAAATGCAGGCAGCCCAGAACAAAAAAGCAACACAGCAACTGCTGAGAGCACAGAACAGAGGTAGGAACAGCATGACATTTGCACATGAACCCATTCTTCAGTAGTGGGCAACTTCAGTTCAGCTGAAGAATTATCATTCTCTGGGCAGCTGCGCAGGTCACATTTCATACTTACAGTTACATAACTGAGACTATGCACAGGAGAGAATAACTCTGAGATATATAAAGCCTTAGATCTGAATGTTAATCCTGAAGGTGGGTGGACTGCAAGCTGAAGTTCTGCACTGGCAGCAGGATGCAATATTTCTCTGCTTTTTTTCCTCTTATTTTTCAGTTTCCATAACCTTGACTGGTTACTTCAATTTGCAGTTCTGACCCAAGACATCCCCCCTAAGGTTGCATAAAGTAAGCTGCCAGGTGGGAAAAAAAAAGGACAGTCAGATTTTAGCCAAACATTTGCCTAATGTAGTGAGATTACCTAGACTTTTTATTTACATTATGGCTTTCACACACAGAATAGCCATTTCATGTAGTGGCCCATCAGAAAGACAACAGCTGCCTTCTGTAAAACCAGAGAAGCTTCTTCCAGCTTCTACTCTTTGCAGACAGCCCCTCAGTTGCTGTTTTTTGATTGCCACTCAAAAAATCTGTGTTTCGAGTATTTAGTTTTGGTTCTATTAAAAGTTTAGTTCAAAGGGCCATTGCTATTCTACAGACCATGGTGATGGTCTGGATCTGAGCAAGCTCTAATTAAGAAAGCCTGAGAATGAGAATCTGCCCAGACATGGCCACATGATGATCTGCAGAAGATCATTTATCCTGCTTCCAAGAAGAGTAAATTATCCACGGTAAGACTTGTGCTGCTGCAGCAAGAATTCTGCAAATACCCAAGTGACCTCATTTAAAGCTATGGCAGGCACCTATAAACAACACTGAAAGCTGCACTGTCTCAGACTCAGCTGTTTTTTCCTTGGATGGATTATATATCGACATTGCCACATATATATCTAATTGCCGCAGGAAAACACAGAGGCAGAAGAAAGCTTCCATCATTCAAATCCTTAACAATTCTGAGGCATGCTAAAGCACAGTCACTCCAAGAACTCACATGCAATGAACTGAAATTTTGTTGTTGAGCTGTTAAACACAAAACAGTTGTTAAACACCAAAACTGCAAGAAGGCTTCATCACTGCTGTCCTCTTGGGGAAGAAAAGTAATGGTACTCCCTAATGGATTTACTTCGAGGATTGAAGTCTTTTTCCAAAGTCTGCCCACTTCAATGTGACATTTAAACACTGAAAAGAACTTTTACAAACACTTTTTTCAGTCCTCTAGCTTCATGATGTTACTTTCAGTAACCAAGGAAGGTAATTTTTATGTAACTACATATATCTACATGCATATTTGTATGTATATCATGTACACACACATATATATTTGGTAGAGACTGCAGTTAAGTAACTTTAGTAAATGCTAGTTGCTACAGAAGTCAGTGGCAAATGCCATGAAGACAACTGTGCTGAAACGTGGACAACCAGATGCACATCAATGCCAGAATTTAAGAACTTTATGTAAGGCTGGGTTTCTTTCTTTTGTTTTTAAATACACAAAGTTCTTTTTTCAGTTGGCTAAGATCTTGAAACTTCTGTCATGCATTAAGGATATGTCCTCAGACAGCCACAAGACATTTTTCAGAAGTAGATAGTGTCATGCCCCACTGAAGAAAATGCCACTAACTGCTAGGTTTTAGCGACATTAAAATTGGAAGGTATTATGCAAGGTACTGTACTATTTGCATTTTATATTGTTTAGAAGATCTTCAGACACTGAGTGGGATTTTCAGAAGTGATTATAGTTTGCTCAACTCTGCTCCCTCCAAAGGAAATTAATTATACCAGTGGCTTTATTCATAACAGAACTAAATGGATGTTCTTTAAAATCTTTAGAGCTTTTATTGAATAAAAAATTTACCATAATTTTGACACTTGTTGCTACCTTACATAGATTGTAAGAATCCCCACAGTCATTTCATTACCTCATAGATCGAAATACTCAGAAAAACAGACTCCTGTTTATGTTATTCTAGTAGGGTAAAACAAGCGTAGGCTTATTTTTTTTCAACAAATGTTGCATCTCCATTGGTTTGGCGACTGTAAGAATCAGGTAAGAATTAACCAAGGAGATGCATCAGCTTGACTTGTGTTTGAAGAGCTGGAGCAAAAAGTCACTGGTTGAAGAGGGGCTGTAAACATGCAGGAAATGGAAGATATATGTCCTTTGATGCTTTCATACAGTTTCTTCAAGGAGATCAAAGGCATGGAGAAAAACTCCTAAACAGGATATCTTAGGCACAAACTTTAAACAGAACTTGGAAACAGTTGAAAAGCCACAGCATGGAAAGGAGTCTGCAGAGAAGCAGATTGTAACTGGGCAGCAAGGAGCTGCCTAAGCCTGCAAACAATAGCCAAATTTAGAGAGGACTATGTGTGTCTAAGTGTTTGTTATTTTAATCTTTTTGCTTACATAAATCCTATGTAAAAACAAAACAGATGCTGCTCTGTGCAAGCAGTTGCCTCTGACTGTACATGGTGGCTCATGGCAGCTCTGGCAGCAGGAAGCAGAGCTTTTTCTCTGACCAGTCTAAAGCAGATCAAACAGGTCAGGGAAAAGGAAGTCAGTCACAGAAACCCACAAGGGATAAGGGGCATGCCTAGGCCATGGGCATATAAGACGTATTAATGGAAGATGGGAAAGGTAATTTTACCTGAACTGCTGCTACTGAAAGGTACTCCTATGAACACCAAGGGAATCTTCATAGGGCAGCAAAGGTTAATTAAATTTCATTTTTCTAATCTTTCATTTCATGCATCTCAGATGATTCTCTATGAGAGTTCCCTTTCACAAAGTAAATTCTTCTTTTGGTGTGGTTGACATGCTGGAGGGAAGGGATGCCATCCAGAGGGACCTTGACACTATTGAGGGCCGGGCCCATGCAAAACACATGAAGTTCAACAAGGCCAAGTTCATGGCCTTAGAGCAGCTTTCCGGTACCTGAAGGGGGTCTATTAGAAAGCTGGGGAGGCACTTTTTACAAGGGCAGGTAGTGATAGACCAAGGGGTAATGGCTTTAAACTGGAAGAGGGGAGATTCAGGCTGGGCATTAGGAACAAACTCTTCAGTGTGAGGGTGGTGAGAAACTGGAACTGATTATCCAGGGAAGTTGTGGCTGCCCCCCTTCCCTGGAAGTATTCAAAGCCAGGTTGGATGGGGCTTTGAGCAATCTGATCTGGCAGGAGGTTCTCCTACCCATGTCAGGGGAGTTGGAATTAGATGATCTTTAAGGTCCCTTCCAATCCAAACCATTTTATGATTCTATATATTCATTTAGATGAAATTATAAGAAAGAAAAGAACTAACATTGTTGCCTGAAATCCTTAATTTTAAAAAAGCTCCCAAGGTGTGAAATCATCTAACAATAGTTTAATCTTAGCCTAGAAGGATAGTGCCCTCTGGTGATAAAAATGCCCTGCTACTCGAAAGCATAAAGTTAATCTGTTCTTTTCTTGTGACACTTCTAAACAGCTACACTAGACGATTTAATTTCCAAAGCTCTGCTTTTGAAATATGCCAAATTAAGAAGCTTTTATTTGTAGCAAATATATCTGATTATGTGTGACTGCAGAAATCTAACAAAATAAATTTTCTTACCTGATGCAAATAGCTGCTGATTGATTCTCTGGCTCTGCACAGTCTCAGTATTCATAATAGTTGGAGGAATTTTATAGAGGCAAGAGTTTCATAATTTATGGTTGTGCTATTTGAGGATAAGCAGATGTCTGAACATTCAGTCATTGACCTGTTTCAGTTCCAAATAAGTTCAGTAAATATTCATAAATTGAGGAATCTTGCCCAGAAGTACTGAAACAATAAACTTTGAGAAGGAACAAGACATTGATAATACTCACATCACAATACTAACTGATATTATTGAGAGATACACCTCTCAATATATATAACATAACTGGATATTGTGCAAATGATTTTGTAGCCTTTTTTTTTTTTTTTTAAATAGCAACCAACATATTTACAAATATTGGCAAAGCCTCTATAAATTTTTCCTACAGCTGTAAAGTAAAAACATTAGGGAAACAGACAATGCACCAGGGGAAAGAAGGTACTGAAGTTCTTCATATTGAGTTGATATCTTCAGCTGATAAAGATATTGGAAGGTGACTCGTGATGTTGAATTTCCCAGATCCTAGTGCCAAAGGAGCACTTGATGAGATGGCTGGTAAGAAAAACATGTTTTGAACTCCTTATACTAAGAAGCAGCAGCAGTTAACACACAGTTATCTGAATGCTGATGTGAACCTGACTGTGTTCTTAAAGAGGAAGCTGAGAAATGGACAAATCCCATAGTCTGTGCCAGATGTGGTATTTCTAATCACTAGCCATGTTTCATACTCAATTTTTCCAAGCATTCAGACTGCAATTGCTTAGAGACATTTTGTTAATGTTTTTCCATAGCTGTGTGCCCAGAACAAGGACCCTCCTCGAGGAGGAGATTAAAGTAGGCTAATTCTGCTTTGGAAAAGGGTGGAAGCGTGACAGTGAATAACAGGAAAGCCCTGGAGAGCTGAAGCATCGCTGCCCTGGCAATTGGAGGAAGCATTATCCTCCTTCCCACGCACTGCAGCAGCAGCAGCAGCTGCCCTTAGCCTGTTCAGGTACTACACACTGTCTGTACCAGAGATTTTTGCTACCTCCAACTAGTGACCCAGACCCAGACAACTCCCTTTGTACTATATCACTGTTCCTGGTTCTGTAGCAGCCTGCATCATAATAGTATTACAATAAATTATCTAGAATGCTCTTAAAAACAGGAAACATTCAAGGTTTTAAGTAACCTCCCTCATAGCAACACTTGAGAAATAATAGCAGCAAATGACCGCTGAAATGAAAGTAGGTTCAGTTTCATTTCCCTTTTCCAAGACAGGCCTATCCAAATATTTGAACAGGGGAAACTCATAGGATGTCATTGTCTCAACTGCCTTTTAACAGCTCTGCGTTTTACAGCAGATTAAGTATTCAGAATCTGAAGGTAGGTATAGTAAGGAAGCCAACGTTTATCTGTATCTATGTTAGTGAACAGTTTTAAAGTAGCATTTATGTTCTATTCACATCTTATACAAAATTAAATAATTATTATTGAGTTAGATAGCTTTCTTTACATCACTTTTCAAAATAAAGTATGTGCAGAAGAGTAAATAGAATGTCATTTAAAAGTCATAAATTAAGTTGCCAACAGGAACATTTCTACTCGTCACAGAGCAGAAAATTATTTAAGTGAAATCTGCTTTTTAACCTGTACTTCTTAAAAGTGATCATGTGAAGCAAGACCCAGTTCTGAAAGTTCAGCTGCATTTCCCACTGTCTTAGATATTTGCACTTGTTTTCTAACAAAAATTATTTGGTTAGATGTTTGTATGTTGAGCAGTCAGAATCTTAATATTAAAAGCCTTAGCTATGCATTTAAATACCACATAAGCATCTGACAATACCACAGCCTGTCAATGTTATAACAATCAAGTATAAATTACTGATTTTGCATTTAAGTAACAGCAAGAACAGGGTAGGAAAATATCTGAAATTAAAATCAAATCAGCAAGATCATATATTACGCTGCAGAACTGCCTTTAAGCTTCTTATGTTGTCCACCAGTCCTTTTGCTCTAGAGGGATTTTCTAGGTACACTGCCCTTCTGAAACTAAGACATTTGCTTGCATGTGCAGGTCTTCATTTTGGATTGGTTTAGTAATGTGAAACAGCAGCCATTGCCAGAATCAAGCTGGGTGCTCCATTCAAAAGTAACCACCTTCCCTTCCTCCTCCATTCCCAGCAGTAGAAACAAAACAAGCTCTGCATGGCTTTTATCCATGTTCCTCTTCCCACAGCAAGACTTAGGGTTAGATCCTCTTCAGCTATCATGTGAGACAATTCCATTTTTTGTTTTAGTGCTATAGTCTTCCACTGTTATTCTTACTGCTCAACTTCATTTTCCAGTTCCCAATTATTCACTGTCCCTTGTATCTGCTAATAAATTAACAGTAAAAAACTATCAACTCAAATAGCAGAGTGGCTCCTCAAAATTAAAATGTAAGAGTGAAAAAGAGCAAAACTCACATAACTTGATCCTGCAATGCAGGCAAAAATGTAACCAAGAGTTTATTCATTTAAAAAAAAAGAGTGCTTTCAGTAAATAGCCAGGAAAATAACAATAAAGGGTGCTCATATAGACAAGCTTCATTATAGGTGAACCAAGCTTTTGTAAGATTAGGGGGAAAGGAGCAGAGGACTGCAGTACTTGAAGCAGTCCAAGAAGTTTGCTACGAAAGAAGTGTATCACTGGCAGGGTTGGTTTCAGTTCGTTTTGGTTCATGTGTTACATCATTATCATCATCGTTATTACTACTCTACTCTAGATAAAGTTTAAATGCATTTCACCATCCTTAGGAATCAAAATCCACAGAAATAATGGGGAGAGTTACCTCTGATTTCACCCATCAAAAGAAAAAGGTAAGATCTGTTTAAGTACTAAGCTTCCAGCTGATAAGATAGAATAAAATACAAGAGGGTCTGATAATGAGTCAGTTTTCACTTAAATTATGGAACTTCTTAAAAATAGAGGGGGAAAATTTATAATAAGAGGTTACAATCCTTAAAAAGACTGCAATATATACTGTGTTCTTAGTATTTGTTTATCTATCTCTGCTCCTACAAAGCATATGGATGAAGGGGACACTTGATTTTTTTTCCTCCCATTGAAATCCAATTTATAGAACAGCTCCATTTTCTTTTTATATTTCGTACCCTATTTAATATCCTAGTTCGATCCCTGTGATTTACTGTGTCTTGGCATATCAAAGATTTCAGTAATGTAGGACATGCTCACTTGGACATGAATTAGACTATTCCTGGGAAAACTGAAGGCTGAAAATTATCACAGAATTATAGCCTGTCTAATGTGTTAGTTTAAAAATTGCTACTAAACTGCTACATAGCATGACTCAACAGCAGAAAGAGATCAATGAAACTTTCTTCTTAAAAAGTTGATTTCAAGGGAGAGGATGAGGAGGAAACTGCAACCAGGACTGTAACAAAATATTCCTCTAGGGCAGTCTTTAAGGGTGCCATAGGATGCTAATAATAATTCTGGAAGATCAAGAAGTTTTGAAATATTTATAGTGCTATTTCTGAAAGCTTAGCTGATGCCTCCAACTTCTAGCAGACTCTAAATAGCACCTGTCAAATCAAGCACAAAAGAGAGAAAAATGCCACTGGTGTAATACACAGTACTCTGGCAGTGGACAGTGCAAGCTTCCAGAATATCACAGAGAAGAATCAAAGTGATCAGGGTTTCTTTTCTAAATATGAGAATTGCACAGGTGAAGAGAGCACCTATGCCCATAGTACAGCTAAATAAGAACAGGAAATAGGCAGGTTGCACAAAAGCAGACATAATTATGTGGCTAATTTTTTAGGTACTCTGAACCTTCAGCTAATTCATTCCTGTGGTTTTTGACCTGTATGAATTTTGTTTGGTTTGGTTCTTTTAGGAGAACAAATATTGAAAGAACTAGCACTGAAAAGTCTCCAAACTTGTCCCAGAGAAGGACATCAGATTTTGTGGCCCAAAAGGAAAACAAGACACAGGATGGAGGATAAGAATAAAGAAAGGCAATTATATTGGATTCAATTGTCAGGATACAGATTAGGACAGAGTCGGGATGATGTGGGAGCAGCAACAGAAGTGTGAACTAATTGGGAAGGATGAAAGAATGTATTTTTAATTATAACTAATTACTAATGCAATTAACATTTTTCCCCAGGAATGGAGAAGCAGTTCTTGTATGAATTGCTTTCTTTGGGACTGAGAGACTTGTTTTCTTTTTCCAAGTGCCTGGTGTACAACTCACTTTCCACCCTCTGTTTCAATTTTCAAATCTTCAGAATCAAAAGAAGAAATTTCCCTTCATCACACAAAGTGTTGAAGGCATTTGGATAGCAAATGTTATTAAGTCAGTAATACACTCCATCTGCAGATTACCAGCAGCAATCTGTCTGCTGCCTCACTGCCCTTGCACTTGCACTCAGACAAAAATATTAACCTGGATAGGAATGACTGCACATCATCATCATTCCAGTCTGGAGGCTTTTCATGCCAGTTTTGCATGGCTAAGTGGCCCATGCTTGAGAGTAACACCATGCTCAGTTGTGGAGGTCTCATTAAATTCATTTTTGTTTTGTACACCTATCATCAACACTAAATCACTTATATTTATGTTGGTTGTTAAATACCATTGAAGATTATCAGATCGTTAACATAGGATAATTTTACTTAGATTCGCCAGACTGCCACGTAGTTTTGCATGTACTACTATAGTCACTGCTGTAACAGTAGTTAACATTAGTTTCAAATACATTGTTTAAGGGACATCACATAGCAAAACTGATTACTTGTTGTGTTACAGCAGTAAAGTGAATCTTACATCAAATAAAGCAGAAAACATTAAACATTTTTTAAAGGGTTAAATACTGCCTGAATAAATTCTCTGGAAACTATAACTATTAATTTAAAATTAATGTTAATTATTTCTGACAGTAAAAAGAGCAGGAAATTTATGCCAGCCTGTCTTTCTTTCCCTGAAACTGCTTCATAACAGACTACCAATTTTACACATTGTCATAAAAAAGAGCATACGAGCACTGATTGAATTTGCTGAGAGACAGTACATTCACATATGCTCTGGACCAAATCTGAGCTGTGTTTCAATAGAGACTATCACCATCAGTTTTCATAGCATTACACACAACATAAAATGCCAAAGTTCTCCTTTCTTAATAGAAGGCAAATGGAAGTTTTCTACTCCAAAGAGGCCTTGCATTCACTTGAACTTCTATTGTTTCTCTAGCCAGCTCAGTATTCATTTCTCTGTTCACATTTTTCCCTTGAACCCATCTGTAAATGCCCCTGAGGAATAGAAATGACAATTGCAAGGTTGCAGCAGAACCTGGGTGAGTGCCAGAAAATCTCGTTGGCAGAAGGGGAGAGAGCCACAGACCCAACACAACGCAAACACATCTCTCATCCCAGACAAAGGAGGACAAAGGTTTCTGCCTACCACAGCAGATTGGAGAAACAGAAGTGGGGAAGGAAAGAAAAGCCTTCCACGACTATGTAGAAGGCTACAACAGCTCTCCTGCTGTCCTCTTTCAGCAGTACGCAAAGTCAGGGATTTAATTCAAGGTCCTCAAGTTAATTACAGCTGAGGAAACAGAAATCAGACTAGAGAAAGCACATCAACAGCTACTGGGAAGTGCTGAATGTGTTGACATAAGAGAACCTGCCTCACACTGCCAAAGGGGCCATCAGATTATTTCTCTAGATGAGCTAGATGATACAACAGCATGCAAACAACAGAATGAGAGGCTGAGCATCTTCACACATTAGATGAGCCAAAATTTGGCTTTTGAAGAGGAAAAAAAAAACTCTTTAGAAGCGTTACATGTTTTCACTGATTATTTTTCAAGTCTCTTTCTCCTCTGTGAAAGTTAGTGAAGAATTTTATTGCTTCCAATTTTATTCCTTTTTCAGTTTGAGAACAGCTTTTTCTAACCAGATATTCTTTTTTAAGAATTCTTTTTTCAATGCAAATTTCACTAAACAAAAAAGAAAGAAACAACAAACAAAAAACCTAAGTATGCTCTTGCAGGCATTTACTTATCTTTACAGCATTGAGGAGTATATGCATAGAATCAGTACAGGAAAAACAGACTGCGGTTTTATTTAAAAACCTCTGTTTATGTATTTCTGCAGATATCAAAGCTCTTCCCTTCAAAAATTAATCTCAGTGGCTATGCAAAAAGACACAGATTACACTATGAAAATGTCCAGAAAGGAGCTCTCTGCATGGAGATGTTGCAAAGTCATTGGCTAATTTTCTCACATTCACAGCTGCCCAAGCAGACTCAGCCTGGGGCACTAGGCTGCTATTCTCAGCTTGTAAAGGCAGTGCTGTTAGAGGATCTGTTACAGGGCAAAAAGCCTTTTTTAGAGCTAGCTGTCCTAGTTCTGGCCTGGTGCCAGTATTCGTTTGCTTCAAGCCTGTCACTCCCTCTAGTGCCATCCCTTTATGCAGGATGCTCCTTTACACCCTGGTACCCACCCTTCCCTGCCTTCTTTCCCCTCAGTCAGACCACTTCTCACCTTGAGAGTAACCTGGTTTTTATTGTGTGTTTTAAAAGTGAACAACTATCCTCCCTCTACATGTAGGAAATTAGTTTGTTGCTTGTGTGTCACAGCCTCCCTCAGGCTCTGTCATATCAGGATAGTCTGACCGCAGCAACAGTATCTGGCTATGTCCAGACTGCAGGGGAGCCAAGCAGGTGAGCTCCACTCTTAGCAGCAACTATTCCTTACCTCAGTGGCAAGCAAATGTACCTACCTGGATTTGCTAAGACCTAATGCAAAAACACAGCCTTCTGGAGCTGAAGTATTAGAGAGCAGCAAGTAACTATTCTATCCTCCCTCCTGATCCCCAAGCCCAATTTTTACCCCTTACCAATAGCCTGAATCAGGATCAAGCAGGGTCATCCAGGGAGATGGGCACCCTTTTTCTCTTGCAAGAGGTGTTTCCCCATCTGTTCTGTTCGGAAAGGGAGAGAAACCAGATAGATGTCCTGCCCAAACCCATCCCACTGCAGGTCTGGGCATAACAGTTCCAAGCTGAAGGGGGATCAAGTTTCTTCATTCTCACCTTTCTAAAATGTAAAGTTCCCATGGATAGGGGCTCAAAGAACACAGACGTAATGCAAATTTAGTTTTGTAAGCACAAAAGGTGAGAAGAACCTAATAAGGTTTAACAAGAGTGAGTGTAAGGTCCTGCATCTAGGGAGGAAGAACCACAAGCACCAATATGGGTTAGGGGTGGGCCTGCTGGAAAGTAGTTTGGAGAAGGATCAGGGGGTTCTGATAGGTAGTAAACTATCCATGAGCCAGCAGTGTGCCCTTGTTACAGAATCACAGATCAGTCATGGTTGGAAAAAACCTATGAGATTGAGTCCAACCAAACACACACAAAAAAAATCACCAAAAAACAACCCCACTAACACAAACAACACACACGCTCCACAGAATAACATCCACACAAAAAAAAACCCCAACCATTTAGACTAATCCACTAGAGCATGACCTGAAGTGCCACATCTACCTTTTCCTTCCTTTTTGTTAATTTCTTTATTTCAGGCTCTTAAGTGACACAAATATACCACAGGACAGAAAAGTTTTTCTCAGAGATTAAGAGCTATCCACAAAACAGGCAAAGAAGAACTGGAATAAATGTCTGGAGAATTCTGCTGCAGATATCTGGATGTCCTCTGAGTACTGGACTTTCATCAGTTTCCTATCTTAGTTCCAGTCTTTCCTTCAAAAGCATGCCCAAACACTTAAGTCCATCCAAACCTTCTGCTGATCTTTATTCCCTGTTCCTTTTGTGAGCCCTCTTTAAGTAGCTCTTCTGTTAATGTCCTCTGATTTTTTTTTCCCCTAGCTGCTATTTTCCTACTCTTTTTGTCTGTTTCCTCCCTTCCTGAAATGCCAAGCAGTTATTTCCTTTGCATTTGCATTACCAATCACAGTGGAATAATCATCAAGACTAAATTATCTCTATTGCCCTGCCTGGTAAGTACACTCTTGAACCATTACTTGTCAGAGGCAAGCACAGCAATTTTCACAGCAACAACTTTATAATTGTAACAACATTCAGAGGAGTACATTTCCTTTTACTTTTACATTTTAAAAATGGTTTGTTTACTTCTACCTAACCCTATTATGTCATGCTCTTGTCATTGATCTTTTTACAAACCACTGAAGTATAGTTAGTAATTTGGAGTATCTGTTCAACTCACAACTGGAAAATCTAAAAGAAACATTGAAAAAAAGTTGTTGGTGACACACTAACATTACATTTCTGCTTCACAACAAAGAGGAATACAGCAGAAAGGTTAATTTGTAGCAGTCCATATTATACAACCAGAACATATCAAGACAGCTGTAAGGGTTTCAGGAAGCCATGAAACAGTTTTTAATAATACAATTTTCACAGTTTGGGATAGACTAACTACATTTTACTTGGAATATTTCTCTCAGATTTCCAGTTTATGAGACATTAAACACCTCAACACACTTCTCTTCTAGTATGTTCATTCGCATCTAGGTAATGCAGAGATGGAAACTTCTAGAAAAACTCTCCTCTGGGTTTCCAACTGAAGGTCCTCTTTTCAATGCTTATAGCTTATAGCTTCCTGAGCTATAAGAGTCTGGACAAAAAACTCCTGTACCAAGTGTGTGCCTTGGAAATATGGAAATTTTTAATTAAAACTATTCTATAATTCTGAGAAGGAGCTAGTAGAGAAATTTTAGTGTCCCGTTTAACTCAAATGCTTTCCTCCCCTTTGCTGAAAAAAATACTAGCACTTGCCTTGAAGAAAGAAATCTCTCCAGAAGTTGTTCTGGTTTACAGTTGTACATTTTGCCATTAAAATCTGTTATGTCCACAACTCTTGTGCATCAGCACATGCCATCTTCAGAGAGGAAAATGCCATCCCATTGAAGGAAGTAAGCTTCTTGGAAATGGGGGAACTGCATTTTTCCTGCAGCTTGTATTCCAGCTAATAGGATTTGCTGCGTTGTCTGGCATGAAACATGAAAGAAAATAAGCTGTTCTTATGTCTGGCAGCCAGGTTGTAGTAGTGGTACATATGATTAAATCATCAGTTAGATTAAATTTGGAGTAAATTAAGAACTATGAATGACATGACCAAGAGTAGTGGGACTGTGAAAAATACAAAGTTTTGAAACAGAAGTACCATCTGTGCTTAATTATACTGCCATAGCGCCAGGCCCATCAGGCTGTGTATCAGTAATTTTCTATACCAGAGATGGTTTCTGTGCCTTTCGGAACTCTAGATTCCTCTTCCAATAACTTATCTCAAATCTCTTTAAGAAGCACTGTGTCCTTGAAAGCCTCCGGGTCCATGGGAAGAGTACCAAATAATCCAGCACTTTCACTTCTAGACGTGTGTCCAAGATTTTGAACACAGCTTAAAGTCTACAGTGCAGTAACGCATGATAGATTTTCTATTTGTTTTTTGCAATCTAGGAAAACACAAGGTCAGTATGTCAGCAGAACATTAAGATTCTAACATCTTTTTTTTTTTTTAATCAGAAACTGAAAAACATACACTGAATACTGTAAATGTGCTCATAAAGAGATAAATTTGTTCTGTGGTTAAAGTAATTCAGCTTCTGAAGTGACTGTACCTGCCTCCATCACAGATAACTCAGGCAAACCTTCACCACGGAAGGCAAAGTATTCTTCCTCATTTCTCTTTCCTTATTTTAGGCACATGTATCAAAATTTTGAGAAGAACCATGTGCTCTAATCTAAAACTTAACAGAATACATGTTATCCTATGCTATGTACATTAGGAAGCCTGAGGCTAACTAAGTCCTCCATACCTCACTATGGGAATCTCTGATAATGTGTGTGACCAAAATGTCTTACGAAAGCTAAAAACAAAATAAATCTATAACATTCACAATACTGAAGATATTCCTGAACTTGTTGATTGTCTACAGAAAGTAAAAATCTTTCTTCAGGTTTACACAGAATTTTGCTTCATTTCTGGTTCATTCTGTATCACTGTTAGAATTCTATCCCAGCTGTTTTCATTGTCCTACTGAGGATCTTTGAGTGAAGAATTGTTGTCCTGGAGCAGTCTCACACATCGTGCACTTCAGGAAGTTTAATTCCGCTACATAACTGCCACAGACTTTGATGGGGTCCAGAACAGGTGCACCCAGGTTAGGATGTTCTGATGCATCAGTCATGGTAAGGATATACAGAACATTCTATGATTATTTTTTTCTAGAAGGCCTTCCAAATGAAAGGTTAAGAATTCACTATTTAATTCAGAATCCCATTTACTGTAATAAACAGATGTTTTCAGCCTCACAAAAATCACTCTTTTTGTAGTGCTAAAAACTTTAAAATCTTTCCTGCGTATTACAATATTTAACCTCAATTAAAATGCAAGAAAAGACAATTAAATCATCCATTAGACTAAAAAACTTTCAAGGCAACTTATTGCAGGAGAGAGACATGAGGAGACAATATATAAGCTCTAAAGTAGTCAAGCTAAAAGGAAAGCAAGTCGATATAATCAACCAAAGGTGAAGGACACTATTTAGGCTACAAGCAAATGTGTTAAGTCTAAAAATTGCAGTACTTAGGAAGAATAATGTGTCTGGCTAAGTGAAAAGAAAAAAAATTGTGTGTCTGGCTAAAGGAAAAAAAACTAGAATAAAGAAAAACTAACATTACATAATTTTAATTATCTTATATTTAATTAATTATTTATTTTGTGTAAATACTTTGGCCATGCTCAACATATAATGTCTCATATTACTTTGAGAAAGCAGAAAGGAATAAAAAGAAAGTTGAAGTTTTATTGCAGTATTTGGAAAAATATTCTCTCTCTTGTATTCTCTCAGAGAATGAAGTACAGCACCCCTGCATTCAGTCTCACTTAACCCCAGCTTACACCTGCTACATTTCTTTGCTTATCAGTAGGAAACTCTGCTGATAGTAGATAGAATCACCTTTGGAAAGAAAAGTGAAATTTGAACCATTCTATGCAAAAACCACCTCAACCAGCTTAAAAGACTGTAAATAGCTGCCAAAAAAAAAAAAAAAAAAAAAAAAAGCTTTGAGAAATGTTCACCTGCAAAGACAGAGAGAGGACTTTACTTATCCAAGAATCTATTCTAGCAAGATTCTTTGACTCATGGAGGAGTGTATTTTACCACATACAGAAAACAAACCATTTTCTACATGTCCTAGCAGAGCACTTCATTCTTAATTTTGTCACTTCTCCACTGGTTTCAGTCTCTGTTCTTCCTTTGAAGGATTTATTTTGATTCTGCCCAAACTGGAAGAAGCATCCTTGTAATGGACTAAGATCGTGAAAGAATCACGGTCATTATGTTTCTGGTGAAGGAAGAAGGGAGAGAACAACCTCAGTCCAGCAGCTGCTGAAGTAAATACTGGAGGTTGTATTGGATTTGGTTTTGTGATTTTCCAATACATAACTAGCCTTTTGTAAAAGAAAAAAAATTACAGGTTAGCAAGAGATACACAATTAAGTCGTTGTTAATGTCATTAATTATATGCTCTTCAGATTATACATTGCTGTCTTTGCTTAATCTGGTTAGCGTCAAGTGTGCCATGTATAAGCACACAACAGTAAATCCATTCAAACAAGCACACACCCAAGACACTTCTGTCTCTTATGATACAATATCATTGTCAGTTGTTATAATAAAAAGTCTTTTTCTTTATTATATTAACTTTTTCATGTATGTCTCATTATTTCTTCATGCTGATTACTCAGTGGAAGAGCTGGATTCTATTTAAGGCTATGGAAAAGGTCACAGACAAAAGGGAGCTTGAGTCTCTGTTTGCCATTTTAAAAGAAAACTACCAAAGTAGTGTTAATATTTGCTTTCACTTACAGCAGTAGGCTTTGGTTACCTGAACAGCAAATCATAGTGGGCAGTGTGGATGAAAAAGTACTGGGGAGAAGTTATTGGTATCAGAAGAAGGATGTGGACATGAAAAGATTGATTTTTTTCAACAGAAACTTCTGCAATATTTTGGGGTTTGCTATTATTGTTAAATGCTATTGAAAGACTTATCAGCTCTCCACTGCAAAAAGGAGAAATGGCATTTTCTTGCACCTGGTCTCCAGGGAAGTAAAATGAGTAATTAGAATATGCAAGTTAAAATAAAAAGTTATTATAAAAATTGAAACTTAATTTAACCAATTACTATAAACAAAACATTTCTTTTGTTAAAAAATAATTACATGGCACAGAACAAAAATTACTTGTGGGTTTAGTTAGCTGGGTGATTACTTTTGGTAGGGAAGTGAAAACACTATGAGAAGAATTTTGGTGGCAATTTCACCTTTGGTTTTAATTCACCAGACAGAAGGTCACTTTTAAATGCAAGTAATACCACTGCTTTCAAGGGATTGGTGCCAAACCAAGTTTTCTAACAAATAAAGATCAAGATTTGAGGTTTGCTTCCTGGACCCATTTATAACATTTACTATGACTGTTCAAAGAAAAGGTGCATTTTATATTATGAAAAACTATTTGTTGAGAAGCAGTATTTTGTAGCTTGTAGAATTGTCTGTCATTTACATATGAGAGTTTGCACAGACTGTGAAGAGGGCTCAAGTAGATCAGGAGCTTCCAAATTAGTCACTGACAGACACAAAGGTTACTTAGATTGCTCTGCCTTGACACCTGTCTTAGTTGCCAGAAGTGAAGAACATAACCTTTTGCAAAATTTTTGGATGCTTTATAAGTGCATTATTTCAACATCACTTTAAAAAACTTACATCACTCCGCACCAGCGCCGCTCCCCCGCACGCCAAAACCCCCCTACTAATGTTATTAAATTGCATTTGTTTAACATTACTTTTAGAAAATATCTCATGTATGCTTGAGCTCCCTTTATCTCATAGCTAATTTTTCATTTCTCAGGTTTGAGGAACAAACAGCTTCTAGTTGGTGGGATGCAATTTTCCCTTTCCACTAGCTGAATGGCAGATGAGTAGTGAAGCTCAGGATGAGAACCACCATCCATCTCTCCTGCAGAAAAATTGTAAGCAGAATGAAGAATGTGCTAAAGGAATATGCAAAGGACCATATTAAAGATGCAGTTATGCTCATGCAGCAGCAGAATGGCAGGAAACTGCATCTTCAGAGGGTTGATACAGGGCAGCATTTCCTCACACACGGCTTTGATACCAATATGACAATGCTGAATATTTGACTCTGCATTTGTGTGTGGCTGGACATGAGAAAGCATTTAAGATAGCATTTGCTTAGTATTTTCAAGGAGTATCTAAGGTTTCATAGATGCTATGATACTAAAATATGACTCAGTAATTAGTTACTGTCTAGCCTAAGAATGTAGGTAAACTGAAGTTACTTATAAAAAATGGAACCCTAATGCCTGTTAGATTCTGCCCTCAGACATATTTCCTAAACACAGACATCCCGGAAATTATGCTTCACACATCCCAACACATCAGGACTGCTAAAAAAGTTTGTAATGTCTAAAGACTGCAAGCCATGGTCTTCTGATGGGATTTTTATAGTTGTTATTTTGTTTTCTTAATCTAGTTTAAACTTCCTTGTTGATCTAAGCTTTTAAATATCTATAAATGCTGCATTCAGCTGTTCACTGCAGATTGAATTTTTGAGTCCAATTACTTCTTTTCTTTCGTTACATGAAAGGGTTATTTGCAAGCTCAATTTTACTGGATGACTGAGCTAAAAATATACCTGCCTCCCCGGTCCCTTTTGCAGACTGAATGGTCTGATTAACAACATGATTCACCTTCACAACAGTACTGTCTTTAAGAAAATTGTACAGTTCAGTCCACAGAATCAGTAAATTAAGTTGTACTGAGTGATTAAAAAAACCACAAAGATGTTTTTGAACTCTACAGAGCTTGAAAACATAGAAGGCAGTTAACAAAAGTTTCCAACCAGAACTACCAACCAGATAATAACATGCCATAGTCGTACAGGAAATTTGGAGGAGTTCAGCATTGCACCAGAAGCTACATCCAGTGACTCATTTGGATAGAAGATAATGGAGTTTCTGTGTATTCCTTACCAGTGCCACTGATTTCACCTAGAACAGCAAATATTTTCTGTAACCTGCCCAGCATGTCTTTGTCCACAGGACTGCAAACTGATTCCTTACTCTATGGGTTCCCCCAGCAGCTCATAATCAAAATTACTCAGCAGAGTACTTTGGGGAAAAGGGCATTGAAGCAAATACAGTGGCAGTCACCTCTCTAACAGGAGCTCAGAAAAAAAACAAGTTTCTGTGCTGCCTCTTCCTTCCTCCATTCCCATCAACTTATATGTTATGAATTGCTCTCATAAGGTACCATTTTCACTGCATTTGTACTCAGGCAATATGTGCAGGCTGGAGCCACAGAGAGGAAAAAGGAGCAAACATACAGAGAGGATCACCTTCACCTATTTGTCAGTGCCTTCTCTTCATTTGCCAGAATAACCGTGAAAGAGTTCCTGTTGAGCCAACGTAAGCATCACTGGTTTGCAACATTTTAGGATGATCTCGTATGTCAGCATTAAGAATAATCTATATCCAGGATTCACAGTACAATGCCGTTTAGAATTTTGCTTCTTTTAATAGCTCACAGTACCTTTTATCAGTTTATATTTTATTTCAGTCTATGAATATTTCCAAAACAAAGTTCAGCTTCCTTAGTGTAGTGCTCCTTTTTTAATTGTTTTCATTTCAATTTTTTCCCTTGCACTGAGATCCCACCACAGAGATTACACAGTTATCCACATTTTCAGTAGGGCTAAACAATTACTGGAGAAATTCCAAACCATCTTACTATCTAGGGGATAAGCAAAGGAGTTTTCATGGTTTGGCAAGACACAAGTTCTGGACTTAGAATTACTGACCCTGAGAACGTTCCTATGTTGCCTTTTACTGCTTACTAATTTCAGAATTCATTTCCAATCATCATGTTCCATATTGAAGTAGTTAAACTCAAAATGGAGATTAATTCTACAGCCAGGTGTTCAATTTCCATTATTCCATGACTTGCACTGTGTTAACAATTTTGGCCCATTCTTTATGTAACTGAAAAAAAATTCTTAGTATTCCATATTCCATTCTGTTTCCATAAGAGAAAAAAAATTAAAAAAAAAAAAATCAATGAAAACCCCAAACAACACAAAACTGCTGAAGAATACAATTCTAGAATTTGCTAAAATGTGATGTTTCAGTCCTTCCTGCTGACATTATGCAGACCATCCAGGTAAATATTTTACAAAAGCAGGAAGGTAAGGAAGCAACCCAGAAACCTAAACTGGTATGTGTACAAGTTTCAGCAAGAATGGTATGTGAAGGAGCACATCAAAAATGCAGAAGACAGAGCCCTCACCTTTGAACATCTTGTTGTGCAAACTACTGTGGCATCAAAGAATTGTCGATATAGAAACAATTCAAGCTTGTTTCTTCTACTAGAAAAAAATGATTGCTTCCCTCACAAACTTCAAAAAACAAATGAAAGAGGCTGTAGCAATGACAGCATTTTTCCATGCACAAGTCCCCAAGTTCTCCAGAATCCCTGTTTAATATTACAGCTGTATGCTCCCAGTCACATGAAGCTCAGGCTCACAAGCCCAGGATCACTGCTGCTTTTGAAGTTCTAAACAGAAATCAGGTCTTCCCACTCTCAGCCTTGAGTCTGCCCTGCTACAGCAGTGAGCTCCTAGACTGGCACTGGAAGAAACACGTTTCAGCCATGAAGACAGTCTGACACAAGCAGGATACTTTGGACACTGGCAGTTTTACTGAGCTCCACTTGCTTTCCCCACAAAGAACTTTCATGGTATTATAGATTAGAAGCACAGAATCATTTAGGTTGGAAAAGACCTTTGAGATCATCAAGTCCAATCATTAAACTAACATTGTCAAGTCCACCAGTAAGCCACATCTTTTGAACACCCTTTCAAGTGAAGAAATTTTTCATAATATCCAGTCCCTGGTCCAGATCTGCAAGGGAGAATGGCAATGTGACAGCTGGCAACAGTAGTGGTAAGTAAGAAAACTAGTTGTATTAAATACAAACCTAAAGAAACAGTGAAGTAGCATTTTTATTACCTGATAATGTGCAGACAAAGGAAAAATATAATCTTTAAAAACTGAATTTTCATCTGTATGCTTATTCTGTATTTATAGTTTAGACTGTATTTACAGTGTATACTATGGTTTCCTTTAAATAGCCTCCTACAGGGCATGCCACTTATAAACCAGCAGTAGTATAAAGAAGATATTATTTAGAAGGCCCTATCATACTGCTGTAGTGTTTTTCCTTTCTAAACACATTTAGCATTAACCATTTTTGAAAGCTCTTGAATTATTGAATTCTCTTCCACAGAGAAATAGTGACCAAGGATCACTGCATTCTTTCAAAGACTTTTGGAAGGTCTGAACATGGAATGTCTGAACATAAAAAAAATCTTTTGCCAACCCCTTCAAAATGATCACAGAATTCCCAATGTTTTGTTTCTTAGCAGACATGATGTTGTATCTGCACAAGACAATGGATACCTGAGGACAAAATCATGCAGCCTGGCACCAGCACTGCAAGCCAGCCTTCCAGTCCCTTCTATGGCTTTCATCTTTCAACACAGGCAATACATTTAGACATTCAATCTGGTTTTGCAGTGTAATTTGTATGTGTTGACTTTCTTGTTTTCTGTGACATTTGCTTTTCTCTTCCTGTATATATTCTTCCTCTGTCATTCCAAGGTCTCTGTCATTATGCTATAAAATCACATTTTTCGTGATTGGTTGAATTTAATTTTTTCCAGGTAGCAACTGTATATTCCAATTTTATATAAGAAACACCGCACAACAAATTCCTGGTTACATTTTCTGCTGATAGCAGCAGAAATTGCTCTGTAGGAATCCATTTTTTCTTCATTTTAGATAGGTGACAAATTTAGCCCTTTATTCATATTTTCCTTTGAGATAATTTCCATCAATATCTCATTATGTAGTTGGCTTGAGTTTGGGGGATTATTTGTTTAGGTTTGCCATAGTGGGTATCACTGTTAATTTCACATTTAGAGAATGAAGTGACAGACCTGCTACAAATCACTGATGGTTTGTTTATGCCTTTCAGAAAAACAGGGGGAGACACTGAAACAGTAGCACAGCTGCAAGCAAATATCTACAATTATCATAACTCATCTGATCCAAGCAGATGACCAAAATAACAAGGATATACGAGTTGATCTTGCTTAAGATAAGGCATTCATAATGGAATCTGTTTATATTTTATGTACAAGGAACATACAAAATCCCTTTTCTTCAGAAGGAAGGAGGAAGCATAAGGAAACAAAAAAAAAATTTTCTCACATCTTCAGCTCTTTTCCATTAGTCAATACCTAATTCTCAGCTCTGAAACTCAGGATTTTCTCTCAGCGGTTTTGGATTCTGTAGGTGTATTTTTAAATTTTCTTTCTTTTTTTTTTTTTACTCAATCTGGCTTTTACCCACACTTTCTTACAACCTCTACAGCAAGGTCCTCCACCTACACAGTCCTGTTTTCTGAAAGGGGTCTGATCATACCACAGCTGAGCAGCAGCCCATCATATTAATTTGGAACTTGCTTCTGTTTAATGAAAAATAGGACTTCCCCACCATACTAGCCAGAAGACAGCATTTGTGGCATTTTTTGCCCAAAGCAAACCAAGAAGATCAACAGTTATTTGAACAGTTACATTAGATTTATAAATGAGGATTAAAAAGCTCATTTGCATGAAATATGCAAGTATGGGAAATTAAATTCCGCCAGTTAGCCTACTAACAAACTCATGTTCTGCATCATTTCTCCACCAGCATAGGAAGCTAACCATAAATCTTACTGCTTGCATTGCAGTAGTAGCATGGGCTTCTGTTGCCACCATGAAGTAAAGGAACATGAATGTCACACAACTTGCTGAAAGGATCATACAAATTTTTGTACAACCATTTATGTTCTTGATTCAAGGACTATTCAAGACTCGATGTTCAGAAGTGTATGTTAGCCAAATATTCTAGAAACCATGTACCAAACTTTAAAAGTGTTTGGTACCACCAAGCTTCTTGCTGCTGTAAGCCACTAAAGACCTGCGTAAAAGTTTCTTTAGCAAAATACCTTGAAGTCACTTGAAAAAGATCTTGATGGCTTCCTGTATTATTGCAACCACTAGCAAAATGGATATAAATTTCCATTTATCAGCAATTGTGCTGGTAATTATTATTAGAGCAATAGTGGACCTTTTTAATTACTGAACTCTGAATCAAAATTTGCCAGCTGTTAAACTACAGCTACCTGACATTTACCAGTGCCACCAAGCCTCCCTAGTCCTTTTCCATTAGTCCTGGAACACATAAGATGAAGGGTTTTCAGTGCACAGCCTTGGGTTTTAGGAAAAACATATGACAACAGAACTAACCCCTAGGGCTGAGATGACATTATTGGCAAGCACTCTTTCCACTAAAAATAGTATATTTAATTTTTTTCTTATTATTCTTATTACCTATTATATTTAAAAATAGTACACAAGAAACCTTAATGGTCTCTGAAGATAACAGTTCAAAACCAATATCAAGTCAGAACATCCTGTTTCAATGATAGAATATTACATTCTGTTCTCCCAGACTTTCAGTTATTAATCTTTTGGAAGAAATCTAAAACCAATTTTAGGGAGATTAAAGAAGAGAACTATATTAATTAGTATATCCTGGTAGGTATTCAACATTGCAAGGCAATTCTTCCCTGAAAGGAAATCGGAACGACATGACCTGCTATAATGCAGCTATTTGACAGATGATTCATCATGTCACAGCATGTCATAAGAATGAAGTAGTTTGAGTCACGCATTTAATAATCCTTCCAGAGTTAGAGAAGCAGCAAGACTGTGAAAGAAAAATCTGGAGGAAAAGTAATAAATCAATATTCTCCTAGAATATTTGTCCCTTAAATACCAAATATTATCACAGATACAATACAGTAGCAGAAGTTTCTGTTGCTTTCAGTTTCCGTTCCAATTTTGTGCAATTTCATTTATTGTAAAGTTCTCTGGCTTAGCAAGTATTTTTCATCATGAGCCTCATTGTACAACTTTGGAAATATGTAGACTCATATCTAGAGGTTCATCCAGTCCCTCTTTCACATGTATATCAGTTTGCGTTTATTTGAAAAAAAAAAAAGTACAAAATAAAAAACGTTATTTCTTCCTCAAATGAAACAGAATTGATTAAGGCACAGGCACTTAAAAAAAAAGTTCTAGAGATTCAAGCCTAGATAAATGATGATTCCCAGTTTCATTAGCTTTGTCTCATTCGGTGGGCTTTTCCACAGGCCCTTGGGCAATGGAAGTTTATGCTATGAATTTGAGGCATAATCTTACATACTACTTACTCTCCTGTTTGTCATACTGGAAAAAAATCCAGACACACACAGTTACAGTGGTTTTTCACACACACATTTCAGCACACATACAAAAACAACAACCACAGCAAACTGTCCTAACTGAAAGAAAAAGACTGGAAGCCCACAGGGACAGAGACCAATTGTAAGTCAACATTCTGAGACAGGCTAGAGACCAGACATCTTCCAACCATGATTTTAGAACATTTCTGCATTAGTAACAAATACATCATGTTTTTACCTATGTGAATTATACCTAGGAAATACATTGGCAGTGAGATCAGAACTCCCTCATTACCAAGAAGGTCATCTGAGAACTACTTATTAGCTTATCAATCATTCTTGGACCAGGGTTCTTTTTAATACCCATACACAGAACATAGATTTTAAAAAAAAAAAAAAAAAAGGAAAACTCATCAGATTTCGTGAGGGAATAATTTAGATTTCATAGAATGACTTCATAGAAGTTTTAGAAAAGTAGGACAGAAGACACAAAATAGCACTTTTCTACTATGAAGAGGGCTACATATCTTGGAGCATTTGTGACTGAATTTCTGCTAAGCAAAAGCCAAATCACACCTGTGAAAAGACATCCCTCCCTCCTTAGCACAGACCAGTTTTCCCTGTCTCTGCTACATGATATCCATTGGCATTTTACCAAATCCCTTCTAGATATGGCGTTTGTTTCTATTAAAAAATACATACAAGCAACACTCCCCCAAAAGCTATATAAAGCCTTTGTTAACTCAACAGAGCATTTCAACAACCACACAACATTTCTTTTTCTCTTTCTTTTTTCAGAGAAAAAGGCCTTGAACTCAGCACTTTTGCCCTGGATTACATTTTAGCAGCACACAGGGGCTTGCAAGAGGTTTATGGCAACTCCTATGTCATCCAAATACCTCCACTCTGTGGTACTTGGCCTCAGTTCCCTAGGGCAGCTCCTGGCTCCATTTGACCTGGAACAGGCATAGGCTGAAATTTCTTCAGCCTTGCAACAGAAGGGCAAGCAAGTCAGCAAGGTTTGCTCCTCTTTCAGAGATGCTGCCCTCATTCCCACCACCTTCACCTGTATCCTCAACATACATTAAGGACAACAGACTTTATGTTCTGTTGTCACTCATATTTACACATATTTATATCTGTGTTGGTCACTTTGTCAGGTGAACTGTTGCAGTTTTGCACCAATGAGTGCAATTGACTTTACTACTGTCATCAAATCAGCCATTCATCCCCTAAAAGAACACACACATATGTTGGCTTTGTCCTTTTCTCCACCAATTGGCATTTTAGCTGTTGAAGCACTATTAAACCACGTGTAACAATAGGAATTAATTTATGAAGAGCCTTAAGGCACAACCTCAGCATAAATAAAGAAACTGCCTATAAGGAAACAGAGTTACCACCTGCAAAACAGACAATAACACTGCCAAAACAAAAGGATCTATTTTTACCAAAGAAAAAACAGTGAGCTCCATTTATATCTGTCCATTGAGATTAAGCACAGCCACTGGGCCAGCCAATAGTTAAAATGCCAACATGCAAAGTGCATAAAAAGTTAGAATACTTCCTTGTTTTAATAGGAGTTTTAAAGAGTAATGGTTCCTTTTTCCCTTCCACCCGTACCTGAAAACTTTGTCCTGAAAAAAACACAGGGGGACTGGAGGGGGGGGGGAACGCAAATACCCATAGAAAAGAAAACATGCATCTTCAAAGAAATATGAATATAAATATATGAATATAATATAAAAATTGAAGTGAAATATGTTTGAGGAACATGTATTTAGCTCAAACTCTTCAGGATTAGCTTAGAAAAGAAGTTTCTGGCAAGCTCTCCTCTCCTCCACCCAGCACCAGATAATGATGTAGGATTTCCTGTCTCCAGACAGCTGTCTCCAACTGGTCACAGTGAGAGCTGGGAAGATGTGCTCACTCTACCTCTGCTGGCACATCTGACTGAAGCTGCCATAGCTATGGGCACTAATTTACCCCACACTAAAATGTATGCCCTAACTAAATGTAAAGAAATTAATACTGATTTTATTTCATTTTTCACAGCTCCACTTAAAGCTTGTTTCCCCTGTGTTCTGCCAAGGACACAGCTCTGCTCTCTACATTAAGCAGTTTTGTAACACTGTCTATAGTAATACAGGTTCTTAACACCAATCATTTTAAAAGGAATCGTGTGCTACTGAAGGCCAGAAGGAGAGGAGTAGGGATGCACAGAAATATAAAACAACTCATTTAACTGGAAAGTGTGGAGTGCAGCTGGTAAGAGAGGCAAATGCCAGTCCTGCCTAGTGTCCCAGAAGCCTCTGCTCCCAGAGCTCCCCAGAAGCAGCACACTCATCACTGCTGTGACAGACAGAGCAGGGAAGCCAACATGCTTGCCCTTACACAGTGATGCTCGAGGTGCAGTTACATTTCTGCTGGTGCTTGACAGAACAGACCTACCTGTTTCTGAACAATCTGCACAGTACATGGTCACTGAGAAACCCTTACACAATGTTATCAGCCTTGTTACTAAGAGAAAGGTCATTTCTGTTTAAAAAAGATAAAACCAAAGCTGTTTTTAAGCATAAGTGAAAAGAAATTAAGAAACAAATATAACCTTTTCTCTTCCTAAAACCAAACAGGAAAATAAAAAGACGTTTGCAACAGCATGATTTATAGATCATTTTCCTTGTTTTCTCAGAGGAAGATCAGAAATTACACAAATAGATATATAGACTTACACATTTAAATTGTTAAATTGCAATCCAATCTGGCATGGCAAGACTCTTAGCATCTGGCTTTCCTATCTGTTGACACCCCATATAGCAAAATCTTTGAAATGATAATAAAATTGCTTTTCTTGCAGGCAGGGAAGTTTGAGTGGGAGATTTTTTTCCCCTTATTCAATGCTAAAATTTTCCACTGGACTCACAAACTCTGAGGAATTAATTTTCAGTTATTTTCGCTCTTCCCTTTCCATGAAAAGCTCTGCCATAATTGCCCTAGTCAGAAAGGCTGGGATGAGTAAGTTTCATAAATTGCTTTGCTTTGCATGGACTCCAGTTCGGAAAGTCTCAGGAATTAAGGTAGGAGTGTCCTGAGCAAGAGATCATCACAATGAATGGAGAGCACTCAAAAGGTCTGTCTCTTATGTGCTGTTCATAACATCTCATATATACTTGTATTTCAGGTACTTCCTACCTGTAGTCCTCTTGTGGAGCAAATCTTTCAAAGAGGCCCAGTAAAAAACTATATTGCATCTATACAAAGTCAGTTCAATTAAATACATAAATTCAGGTTTTCTACAGAGGAATCTAAATATTGCAGCAAAAGTGCTAATGAATTAAAATTCCTTTATTGTCTCTCCCTGCTCTTCTTTTAGAATTCCCAGCTAGCCAGTGGATATCAGGAAGGACAAACTGGGTGTGTTATCTGCAAGGCTACATCTTTCAGCATGAGTTTTATTACTATTCCATAGTAAAGCTTAAAATGCAGATCAACACAGTACCCTAATAATTTAGACCAGACGTTATGAATCCTGGTGATGACCTGCACAGATGAAAACTGTAAATTATAATAAATAAACAAGTAGCGCATGTAACAAAAAAACCATGTCACTGTGCAGAGACATGAACTTCAGCACATTCTTGAAGAGTTTTGCTTAAGCAGTTTTATCAGATGAACTTTTCTGCTGTCAAGGGATGTATTAACTCAGCAGTAAGAGGGTGCCCTTTCAGATTTGGTTAACAACCTGACAGCCAGCAGGTAGAAGATAACTCCCATTTATACATAAGCTTTACAACTCTTCAATTGCTTTTTAATTTCAACACTATCTATATCAAGACAGGATAAGAAGTTCATTAGACATACAACAACCCACATTTCTTCATCAATTCTCTTAATGTTTCCTATTAAATTTTCTTCCAGGGGCTTTCAAAGTTTAGCACTCCTCACTGTTGTCCTGCTTGACATTTTGCCTGGTGCCACCCACGAGATAAGCAAGGCCAACTGGCATTCTTTAATGAGGTGGGATGAGAAGCACTAATTTAAAAAAACAAGGTGAATAATGCAACATCTACAAATAAGTTGAAGGTGCTGAAGGAAGTACCAAGCCTGACGTCACCATCTGCAAGTCTTCTAGGCTTCTGAATCAGTCCACAGAGGTCTGTCCAGAAACATCCTAAAGATCAGTCAACCATCAAAACACTCACACATCAGTTATATCAAAGTTACCATAGCTTCAATGCTTGTTCTTTAGAAAGCTGTGTGATGCTTTATGTTAGTATTCATTGAAAACTGATTAAAAAACAATATACATTTTTTTGATCATTTAATTAGATACACCACTCCAAATTATATCTGATATAAATGTATTATAAGTCAATATGTCCTGGTTTGGGTCAGGATGTTGGAATAGAGCTACTTTTCTGTCTTGTAATTTTGCTTTCAGCTAAGTCTCTCATAAGTAGCTGCACTTGCTGAATTAACAGCAAGTTTCTCAGTCACTCTCTGCTGCTAGGCTGATAACACACGAATTTTATAGTTACAGCTAGAGAATGGTGGTGCAGAACCAAGGCCACTGGCTCAATTCTGAGGAACATCTTGTGCTCCGAAAGGAGAAAAGGAGTAAGGAGGTCACACCTGCAGCTCTCCTTTAGGGAGGAGCAGACAAGAGACATGACCAAAATTGACCAAAAAGAGTATTCCATCCTACACTCATCACACTCAGTATAAATTTGAGGGATCATGGGGGTCAAACCCCTTTCTCTTCACCCTTCTTCACCTTCACCCTTCTTTGCCTGTTGCTATTCACTTCAGCATCCTGAAAAGATTCCATCCATCCTTCTGTCTGTGGTTCCGATCTGTGCCAGCCTGAATCTGTGTGTTCCTGCCTCCAGCTCCCAACTGCTGCTGACTCCAGGAGTCCAGCCTGGACTTTCCCTGGGCTGCCCTGGTGGTGATGTGAGAGTTACTGGGGGGAGAGGAAGGAATGTGGTATCATTTTTCTGTATATTTCTATATATTTAATAATTTTTCCTTTTTATCATTACTGTTTCATTAAAGCTGTATAGTTTAGTTTACAACCCATAATCCTCTTTCCCTTACTCTCTCTCCTTTCTTTATCAGGGAGGAGCAGGGCATTAATAGAGAGCATCTGTCATTTGGTTAATTGCTTGTCCCCAGTGATAAACTGTGACACAATGGAATATTTATAAGCATTACAGAAACCTTCCAAGAATAAATGTGTTGCTACTTAATTCCTTGTGAATATGTTCTTAACCAGAGCCAGACAAAAACATACCATTATGTTAGCCAAAAGCAAATTCACTGACAGAAGGCAATTCATTCTAACATCCATCAATTGTATATTAATTCATAGAGATATGCCATCACTTACAATACTGATAGATTTAACAAAAATAACTTCTCTAGTTCTGGGCCTGCACTGAGCTATCTCCCAGCCATTGCAATTAGCTCCCAATAATTAGCTTCCATTCAACAGTATGCTTTAGAAACGTCTGCCTGTGTACTTTGTGACTAGAAGCATGCTCCCATTTCTAAGGATACAAAGGAAAGCTGATAGAAAGAGGGAAAGGAGTGAAAAGAACATTATTAAAGCAGTCCAGTCAATATAGTAAACTTAAGACCTAATCTATTAGATCTCAGTCTGATCAGCACACAGGGAAGATTGCTGCCTTTTTTTCCTGTGGGAACTTGCACATAGGCAACTACTGTAGAAGAGATAGATATCTTGTCTGACAACGTTGGTTTACTGCCATCATCTAAGAAAACTGAGATTGTCCATATTCCCTGTATAAGCACACCAGTTCAGGTTACCGAGAGGGTTGGAAACAAGCCAACTGGAAAAAGACCCACAAATTTTACAGGGTCTTCAGTGAAGGTTCAAAATGTTACAAGGGCAGAAACAAATCACTGTTATTCATGGTAACAAGATTGTCCTAGATCTAAATGTATTCTTATAATGAAAGTTTGATAATACTGCATTACATGAAATTTTACTCTATTATGAATATTTCATATCTTTGTTGCAGATAATCATAGGAGCAGATACTAAGCAAGTCTGCTTCTCTCACTAAATCTGTAGAGTAAAAACTTTATGGAACAGTTTATACAACAGAGGTGGGGTAATGAATCAGTTCATGTTACTATTATAAGCAATTTCAGAATTTATTTGACTATTTTAAGTCATAGCCTGAAACTTAGTGTAAGACTTGGGATTCACACACATACCTATTCATATGTCACATGACTGAAAAGCCCTTGTGGTTACTGAGCAGTAATAAAAATGTTAAATAATAAATGAACTAAGCCTAGGTAGGCAAAGAGCTGAGGTTGGTGAGCTTAAGAAAAGTGAGCTATATTTGAACACAGTATTTGAAGCTCTTCATTTCATCAGCATTAGTGAAACTGTTGTATAATAGATAAAGAATAGCTCTTAATACACATTTTACCTCAATTTATATTGCCTCTGACAGCAAGTGACAGGGAGAGTTCAGGCTGAATCCAGCATAAGTTAAATTGTTTTTAGGATTATTTTAACTAGCACCAGAGGGTGGCATTCCAGTTCAGGATCCTTGCCCATTGTGTACAGTAACAAAACCTGGTGTCTCACCCACGCTCTGGAAAATTCATCATGAAAGATGGAATTAGTGTACTCAAGATCAAAAGATAGAAAATCTGATACACTTAAAGGTAACTTAGAACCCCATATGTCTGAAAAAACACTTAACGTCCACCATGGGTGCTGTTGTACAACTATATATTTGTAATAATTTTCTTAAAAGAAGGAATTTTTTTTTTATTGGTGTGTTCTGGAAGTCAACTTTGTTTTTTTTTTAATTTGTTTTCTGTTCAAAGCTTTATGCTTCTCCAAGCACACAAAATCACTCCAGAATTACTGAGTTATCTGGAACTGTAATTTTTTCATTAACAGAAATGTCTATGCAGGTTTGACACAAAATTTTAATTGTCTAAGAGCAGCTTGAAGGTTTCCACATGTCCAATGCCATGCTACAAGGCAGCTTAAAGCATCATTTTATACATGGAGAACTGCTAGATCTAGACAATCATTGCATGATAAATTTGCTCCTTCTACAAGACACCATCTATAAGATAGCCAAAGGGACTGATAACAATTTCTCTCCTCTTGTCATATCAAGCATAAAGACCATGCAGTCATATCAGAGTCCATCAGGCAAGATTACCTGCCAGCACTAAGTGACAATTGCTCCCAATGTTTTTCTGGCCTGCTCTTACACACCATCCCTCCCTCAAGTCAGGGAAGATCTACAGTGACACAGATAAAAACATCAGTCTGTACTCACAGGCATTTCTCAAGGACTGGTCTGCAGAACCAAGCTGGAGGCAACTTGCATAAAACATTTGTGGTGAATTTCTAACCACAGCAGGGATATTGGAGTCTTCATCAAATATGGGAGATTATATATGCAGTACCTTTTCTTAATAAAAAGTGACACTGGATATCATTAAAATATTTTTGTTTCTGTTGTCCCCAGCAGCATTTACCACTTGCTGTTCTACTCCTTGGTTGGTAAGTAATATTGTTTCCTTTCCTCACTTACAGACTTTTTAATAGTCTTTAAGAGAGCTCCAGATTTTTTGAAGGGTCCACAAATTCCCAAAGGTTCTATATCATCCAAAAAAATCATCTTCTTCAAAAAATCATCATCTTCAAAAACCTTTCAAAAACTTTCAAAAAACTTTCAAAAACCCAATAAAGCTACTTGAATTTACATGCTCATTTATAAGTTGGGGAATCAGCTCACATTAGTATCCAGCTGCTTTCACATCCCTTTGTCCCTAAGGCAATGAAGGAATTGGAGCTTCTACCTGACCCCTCTCCTGAGGAAGTGCCCAGGATATGAGATCCTCTATGGACAGTAGAGTGTCCTCCTAAATGGAGCAAAAGCCAAGGGCAATCCAATTAAACTGCTGAAAGTTTCCAACATAAAGATGGATTAATAATATTTGAAATGAAACATGTGCCCATTTTCCAGACCACACTGGTATTTTACTAGGAGGTGCCAAATGGGAGGTACCCTGCAATCAGGGACACACTGAGTGACAACTCAAGCACATCTAAGTTCACAAAAAGTGTGTAATGAAGAGGCAGTGGTGTCATCTATTTATATTATTATATAATTACATTATTAGAGATCTCTTTATTTGACAGGATACTTCTCCTTCCTTGTTCCTCCACACAAGCTGGCTGCTTGAAGCTTCTTATTGTATTTTGTTATTTGCTAAAGGCCCCTCCATCCATGTTAAATGGGTAGAAGATGAGAGAGGTGCTGTTTCTTACCCCTAGTAGTTAATAGTATGCCCTTAGAGAGTCTAAAACACAGATTTTGAAAGAGGATAAATCCTCTTGAGCTGCCAGGTATAGTCTGAGCAGACATACAACAAGATCGCTGACTAGAGCAGTTAATTAAGAAGATTAAGCATATTCTTAATTCCACAAATAGCTACTACAAATATATCTACAATATGCATGCTACATTCCTCAATAGTATAGGAGAAGCCACTAGTTAGTGGCTATAGTGCTATAGCAGAAGCCAACTTTGCTTTTCAATCTCTGAGTAATGTAAGAGGATTTGAGGTCAGTATGTTGCCTTCTAGTGTCAGAAGGTGCAAGATTTTTGCCCTTTACATCACTGACTCTTTGTTGTCTGCTTCTAGCATTACACATATTAACAAAGGTATCTTTTTCCAGAATGCTTTTTTAAAAATTTCTTTATATAGATTACAAACCCTTTTGGCTAGTTCACATGAACAGGCTATTTTTTTGAGCTTGTTCCTCTCTTCTAATATGAAGATAATTGGCTTTGCTAATACTGGTACAATAACCAATTAATCACATCAAAAAGAAAAGAATCACTGTCTCTTTTATAATCTTTTTTAATACTCTGGGAGAAAAAGTCTGATAAAACCTACCCATTGAAAATTACAGTGGTGAGAATATTATAGAATCTTAGAATTGTTTTAGTTGGAAAAGACCTTTAAGATCATCAAGTCAACTGTTACCTTAGCACTATGCAAAATCCACCACTAAAACCATGTCCCTAAGCACCACATATATGTGATTCCACCACATACACATATCTCCAGGAATAGTGACTCCGCCACTTCCCTGGGCAGCCTCTTCTGGTGCCTGACAACCCTTTCAGTGAAGAAATTGTTCTTAATATCCAAACTAAACCTCTCCTGGCACAACTTGAGGCCATTTCCTCTTGTTCCATTACTTCTTACATGAGAGAAGAGTCCAACACCCACCACACTACAACCTCCTTTCAGATAGCTATAGCAAGCAGTAAGATCTCCTCTCAATCTAGGCAGACAACACCCACAGCCTTTCCCTCATCCACTAAATGGGTCAACTTTTCATAGAAGGAGATCAGGTTAGCTAATCAGGACTTACCTTTCATAAGTCCACGCTGACTGGGTCTGATCACCTGGTTGTTCTGCGTGTGCTACCTGATGGCATTCACAATGATCTGATCCATAACCTTCCCCAGCACTGAGGTCAGACTGTAGGTCAGATCCTTCTTCTAGGCCCTCTTGTAGATGGGTGTCATATTTGGCAATCTCCAGTCAACTGGGACCTTCTCAGTTAGCCAGGACTGCTGATAGATGGGAAGTGGCTTGGTTAGAACTTCAGCCAGATCCCACAATACCCTTGGGTGGATCCCATCCAGCCCCATTGACTTCTTAGTGTCTAAGTAGTGTAGCAGGTTGAAAAACATTTCCTCTTTGCCTGTGGGGGATACAGTCTGTTCCCCATTCCTGTCTTCCAGCTCAGGGGACTGAGTACCCTGAAAACTGGTCTTCCTCCTAAAGACTGAAACAAAGAAGGCATGTAAGTACGTCAGGTTTCCCTCATCCTTTGTCACTATGCTTCCACCCCACATCAAATAAAGGATGGACATTCTCCTCAGCCCTCCTTTTGTTGTCAAGATATTGACAGAAATATTTTTGCTGTCTCTCATGGAAGTAGGCAGGTTAAGTTCTAGTTGGGCTTTGGCCCTTCTAATTTCCTCCCTGTAGAGCTTAATAACATATTTATAGTCCCCCTGAGTTGCCTGCCCCTTCTTCCAAAGATCATAAACTCCTCTTTTTTTCCTAAATTCCAAAGTTCTCTGTTTAGTCAAGCAGGTCTTCATTTCTGATGGCAACAGTCTGTTCCTTTGCCTTTAAGATTTATTTTTGTATTCATGTAAGCCATTTACAAAATACTGTACATCATGCAGAGGAAGAGAGGTGATCCATTCTGAGACCTTTTAGGTTTTCAGCTACTTCTATCTTCTACAATAAAAGAGTGGAGCAAAATAACACCATTTACCTCTATTACTTTTTTGACCATCTCTTATTTTCAGCTCATAGCCTTCTTAGAGCAGGAGCTCTAGGAAAGAAAGAGGTCTGAAATCCTAGATGCTTTTATTTGGTTTTTGTCTGTTTTGTCCTATTTATTTCAAAAGCATCTTAATTCCTGTCATCCATGACTGCTGAAAACCCTAGATACTGGCAATTCAGTTCTCCATTCAGTTACTCTGCTTTAATCTAAAGAAAAATCATGTCAGACTAGGTTCCCAAAGCCATAAACTCAATATAGAAGGAAATAGATGGTTTTGGTTTTAATCAGCATTGCACTTCAAACACAGTCACCGAATCCTTTTTGAGGATGCAGTCACAGTGAATAAAGGAGCCACACTGCACTGCATGGAAATCTGCCTCACTGCTTCAGGCCGCAGTTGTGAGGTATTTTACAGCAGTGCAAAAACTAGGAAGTTGAACTATTGGTACTACAGAAAGCATTAAGTTCCCTCCAAATTACTTCTTTCCTTCTCAGCTTATAGGATAATGTCAAATATCGCCCTTATTTCCAGCAAATAACAAGTCGAGTGTTCTTTTCTGAGCTCTGCAATAAAAAGTCACCTTGCAGAGCAAAGGCAGGTTCTGCCTGGTGCTGAGGTGCGTAATGGCGGCGCCAATGTAGGAGCAGCACCGTCAAAGACCTCAAAAACACACTTTCTAATCTCCCTTTCACTGTAAACTCGCAGGTCAGCTTCAAATAAAACTTCCTCTCAGGTTGGGCCAGTACACTTAGGGGAGTCTGGAATTACCAGAATTGTGCAGCCAGCCCTTGTTTCCTCATGCATGTGATGTCCTTTGTGTCACCACTTCAGGGAGAAAATGGCCACACCAGCTCCTCTCCAGTGAGGAGGTCTGTATTTTGAGATGTTCTCCTAGAGTAAACAGGAGACCTGGCATTTAGCCCCTAGCACAGCACCACAACAGCTTTCCAACAGGGAGGGTGGTGTTGTGTTTGTGGTATCAACAGCAGAGCCCACAATGTGGCCTCACAGCAGGGTCTGGGAGCTGGCACACCTCAGATGTACCCACCACAGGGCGTGCTGCAGGACTGGGATTTCCTGCATTTTCTGAGAGAGTGAAGAAGCCAAATTCCTCCCTTTCTGCAAAGATGCCCCAAAAAATGTTTCTTCCACCCAAAAATGAAGTCGGATCAGCCTGGTTGGTGCCTCCCTCACAGGCGGGAGGAAGGCAGGCAGCAGGTGGACAGCAGGCGGGCAGCCCAAGTGGGCCTGAGGAGGAGCCCAGGGGACAGGGTTGGGTACGAGCAGGGTGGGAAGGCCAGAGGGCAGCACTCGCCGGAGTGTGTCCCAGGAGGGGGCTGCAGGTGGGAGATGGATGCACAAAGGCCCAAGCTGGGAGACTGCACACAGCAACAGTGACAGAGGCAAGCCAGAGGCTGTGGCCACAGCCTGATGCTGGTTAGTAGAATGCTCAGATGACTCCACCAACAGCTCAAGCTACATTTTGCAATTGTCTTGAGATTTCTGTTCACCATAAGCTTGCAGAGGGTTTGCCTTCTCTAGCAAATGAAGTTCTACTAGGGAAAAAAATCATTTAAACAGCATGACTTCAAATTGAGCTCTTGATGCAATACAATAAACAGAAGTGAAGTATTACACCTAGCAACTGTCTGACTGCCTGTTCCAATAGCTTTGCTGGTTGTTTGCAAGTCACTCCTTCTAACAGATGTTTCATGATGGAAGTCAAGCCTGAGCCTCTACATCTGCAGCCACAGTTCATGAAATCAGATAATTCGATTGCACAGCGAGAGATGCTGCTTCACTGCTGCAGCAACTTCAGCAGTCTAAGCTTTGTGTACAAGAGCTGCCTGGGAAATGAAATCAAATCTGGCTCTCACCAATGTCACCACTGGATGATGCTGTAGTAGAAGGTACTTTTACATCACCTGTTTTTTGGTTTGGTTTGGTTTGGTTTTATTGTATCATCTATTGTATCAATCTGATTGTTTTCAGTAATGAAAGGACTTGTTATGTTGACAAAGGAGGAGCAGTCAAAGTGATACATAGCCCTCAGTGACTCCACACATCAAATCCACCAGTTTTATCATTGTAAAAACTTCTCCCACAATGCCTACAAGTCACAAGTAGCTTTCCTCAGCTACAAAGACAACCTCTGTCTCCTCCAACCTTCCAAGATAATTTGCTTCTCTTTCCTGACATGTTGGACCTCCTTGCTCAGGTTTGCCTGTTTTAGTTGTTTCACATCATGGGCCAGCTGCCAGCTGAGTATTCTGCAGAGGTGCTTAACTCATTTGTACAGGAGCTAAGAGAGCAATTAGTTGTGATGATCCTCTTGTTCTCTCAGATAATAATTTCTCGTATATTAATATTCCATGGAGGTTTTTTTCCCAATATGTTAATGAAGCTGTAGTTATCAGAAGTGTTCATTCAAGAGTAAAAATTCTACCTTAACAAGTTTTCTTCTGGACATTTTACACCTCCAAGATAATCGTCTTCTTACATTATTTTCATCTGGATGAACATTTTTGGCAGGTCTTTGTACAGCCACATAGATACAACACATCTCATTTCCTATAGTCAATCACAGCCTGCTTTCCTCTTTTTAGAAATGAAGGGGAGGAAAAGGTGAATCAGTGTGTGTGGTTTGTTTCTGCTTATTTTATATTCTTTGTAGAAGATGAGGATCAAAATATTATAAATCTGCTGAATTTTCTCTCTTGCGTTTATTTGTGCACATTCTGTCTTGAGAGTTCACCTTTTTAAAAGAAAACACTTTGTTACACTTAAGCTTTACTTTCAGCTTATTTCATTAAAATATTTTAAATCAATTCTTTGTAGCTCTTCTAGATTTGAAAATATCAAAATTTTTATGACATTGTTTGCAGAGGGTTGTCATAATTTTTATCATAAAAATTGAAACTGATAAAAACAAATGAAGTATTGCTGTATTTTTCTAATTGAAGGTGACTTTAACGCAAATTCTATGCTTATTGAGTCCACACTTACACGGATGTAACAGAACAATAAGCAACAACACTTGATTATGATGCTAATGATGAAGACTGTAATTGGAACAAGTCAGCCCAGAAACCTCACGCATCTGCTGCCCCCTCGAGGTTTTCCACGGGGAATGCCAGCAATGAAAATACTCCCACTCGTTGGGAAGCTGAGAGTCCATAATACTATTTTCTCTACAGCTGGCTTGCTCCTGCAGTCCTACAAAAACAAAGAATTACTACCGAATTGTGGCAGGGCTTATCTGTTAACACCAAGTGCTGATACTCATCTCAGAAGACAGCATCCCCCTTTAAGCAAAGCTGTAATCCTACAAGGGGATTAGCACACGTGTTCAATCCACATCTAGCAAAGTGACCACTTACTCCACTGGAATCAAATTTGCAAAAGCAAATTTTTCCATTTATTTGTGCGATTGGGGGTAGAAGCTGTAGAATTATTCTTTTCTGCTTATAAGGACGTGGGAACTGTCAACTACAGTGTGCAACAGAGTGTTTCAAATAATACATATTTTTAATATATATTCCTACTAGCAAATAAGACAGGTGTGTCTAAGTTTAAAATGTTGCAGGGATCTGACTTAAACAGATGTCCTATTTATTCTGCTCAGATTAATGCCAAGTTATTTCAAGATCTGTTTAGAGTGGCATTATGTCATACATTACCAAATATATCCTCACAAAACATAAGTCCTGACTTATTTATATATATTACTTAAACAGGACAAAAGATATTTTTCTTTCAGATGTAACTGGTCTTGGTGGCCCTGCTTGAAGATGAGGGTTGGATAAGATTACATCTAGAGATCTCTGCCAATCTCAACCTTTCTGTGAGAAGTAACATACACAGTAACAGGACTCTATCCTACAGTCCTGACAAATCTCATGCAGTTACTAAATCGTTAGCACTTCCTACAGTTATCTATCAGGACTGTATTCTTGCTGTCTCAGGGAAATTTATTCATATCCCTTAGCCAGTAAGAGGTTATTGTGTTATTAAGTCACTTGAACAATCACTTCAGTCTGGAAGGAACAGCCATCAGTTTGTGCATCTGTGCTCAAAAGCATCCTGTTAGTGGATGACTAACACATCTGATCAGAACACAGTAAATCATTTCCAGTTATTCCCAAAGGAAAGGAAGTAAATGCAGAACATTTATGTGAGAAAATTTCAGCACAACCACCTTTTTTTGTTTACTCAGCCAAATTATAAAAATAGCAATCACAGTGTACTTGGCTCAATTTACCTTTGATGGGCCAAAAATCAGAAAATAGTATTGAGTAAAGATCTGTTTGCCCTGAACATACTGAATAACCTATTCTGCAGAGGCTGCAGCAGTCTGCTCCTCCCCCCACCCAGTGCACAGCTTTGCTTCTGAAGCATTTTTGCTTTCCTTGGAAACAGCCACTAACCACCCCTTGCTCTAGGATGCCAAACTGGTGATTGTAATCAAACAAAAGCTCCAGGCTGTCTTGCTTAGTGTTAGGGTTAAATTAGCTTCCTGTTTGGAAACTGGCAAGAATTTTTCTGCTCTGATTAGACTGTCAGGGACTACCAAGATACTGCATTTCACATGGCCAACTTGCTCCTGTCACTTCAGCGTTTCACTTGAAATCCTTTGCTACTGCAGAGAACTCCAGACATTACCATATACTTTTGATCTCTGGTGCTTTTTTCCCATGACACAGAGAAAATTTCATCTTGCATTTTTGAGAGAAAATATTAGTTCTGCAATACATGCTAAATTACCTTCTGTGGCTGACAATTCATTTACAGAGGAAACAGCACAAATGAGACCTGCCTGAGCAAAGTGTCTGTTACAGCAGCACAGCTGAGGGGGATCAGCTCTAATGGCAACCTCTCCTTCCAGACCTGTCTTCACTTCAGTGAGAAAACACTGTATCTTCTGCGCACAGTTTAGCTTCAAGAGTCTGTGACAAAATCCTCATTCTCAAAAGGACAAAATGTACATTCTGCATTCTGTTAAGTTCTTTAACAAGTTAGATCTCCCATTTTTTACTTTTACAGGGACAAAAAATGGAGTACAGTTCCACTGTTGGCTCAGTGCCATTGTTGAAAGAGTGTCATCTCCATTTACCTCCTCCTGCAGGGGAGTAGGAACAAGTCTGAACTAACAATTTATATCTTCTCATGCTGTATGCGGCACTGCTCACGCCACAGGGCTAGATCCATCTGGGTTATTTTTCCCCTCAGTGAAGCATGAAAATACCTAGAGCGGGAGGACATATTACAGCAACTTGTATGGGAGGGTCACACTTTGATCCTAACTAGATAGGCAGCATTTCTTGAACCCATGAGCTCTCCAGCAACTAATAGTCCCAGCTTGGTCGTTTGACTGCCAGCTTGTCTTTCACATCTGCTCTTGGACAAACAGGAGGGGGGCTCAGCAGCTGGGCTTCCATGCAGACACTGATGGTGGTAACGAGATCTGAGGGTCATTCACTGCTCTTTTAGCCATTTCATGGCGTACCAGAAAAATGCAGCATGTGGGTTTTTGCCCAAACTATTGTGAATCTTCTGGAAAAATTCAATACAAATCCATAGAAAAAGCATTGCTAACAGAAATGTACTTACTCCAAAATATGCTTACACCATTGCTACAAACCACTATGGGCTACTACAGAAAGCAGTGAAATATCTACCAGACCCCAGTAGGCAGCTGAAAAGGAGATCACAGTTGAGTCCTAGAAAATCAATCTCCTCCATTTTTTTAATTACATGGGCTACTTCATGCCAATCTAGGATCACCTAAATTTTTCTGGGTCTCCACCTAGCTTCAGCTTTCCACACATGGCTATGCCTCCTTGATAAACTTTCATTAATCAGATCATGCCTTGGCTTCACGAACAAGTATTTATGAAGGGCTCTCCCCACACTTGCTGCAAGCGCGCTTGTGGCTGATAAGGCCAATGTGGGACAGGCAGAGCAGCTGCAAAAGGCCCAGCAGAAAGTGTCCTGTGAAGGGACAGCCAAGGCACTGTTCTTTCTGTGCTGTCTTTTCTCCTTGAGACTGATTCTACATGTGTCCTCAAAGGTGGCAGCAGCATTACGGATGGTGTGTCTCCATGTTTCTCTGAGATGTGAGGCCAGAGTGAAGCACTGAGGGCAGTCATTACGGCCAAAGCTGAGGGATTGTTTCAGGGAGTACTTGTATCTCCTCTTTGGGGCTCCTCTGTTACAGCAGCCAGTGGCAAGTTCACCATAGAGCACAATCTTAGGGAGGCGGTGATCCTCCATCCTGGAGACGTGCCCTGCCCTGCACAGCTGTGTCCTCAGTATCATGGCCTTAATACTGGTGACCCCTGCCTGTTCAAGGACAGGGACATTGATCATGTAGTCAGTACAGTGGATGTTTAGGATTGTACGGAGGCAACAATGATGGAAGCATTCCTTACACCTTCCTTAAGTTTTTGTTAATAACACTATAAAATCAATACAGTTCCACATACTACTTGTAGACTACAAACTGTGGCTCGTGAGTCATTGGCATCTCTCCTGAGGCTGAAAGATTGACAGCCACCCAGAGGCCACTTCTAACCTAGAAGGAAGTGCATGCTCAGGGACCTCAGAAGCCATCCCCACAGTATTTTGACCCCACCATTATGGTTCCAACTTACCCTGATAGCACAATTTATATGCTTTGAAAGCGTTTAATCACGTGTGGTTCTCTGATCCTAGTACTAGGGAAAAAGGAAGAAATTACAGAGCTGCCATGCTTGGGCTTTGTGAGACACAGGCTCTGTTTCTAATAAAGTCTATTGGCCTTGGGCCAGTCTCTGTCTCAGAACCACTCCTTGAATGTGCACAGTTCCAAAGCATTAAGCTGATTGTAGACCATGATACAGCACAAGTACGTATGAAAGGGACAATCAAACAGCACCTACAGGATGGACAGGGGATCAGACCCAGCCAGGAGGGGTTTAGGAAGGGCAGGTCCTGACTGACCAACTTGATCTCCTTTTATGCTCAGGTGACCCACCTGGTGGATGAGGGGAAGGCTGTGGATGGAGTCTACCTGGACTTCAGCCAAGCTTTTGACACCATCTCCCACAGCATACTCCTGAAAAAGCTGTCAGCGCAGGGCTCAGACAGGAGCACTTTGTGCTGGGTTAGGAACTGCTGGTGGCCCCCAGAGAGTGGTGCTGAACAGTGCTGATCCAATTGGCAGCCGCTCACCAGTGGTGTCCCCCAGGGATCAGTGCTTGTAGTGAAATGAGGCAATCAGGTGCTGCTTATTATGAGGGGAGAGTGGCGCAGTCAGTCAGCGCACAGTACTTACACAGCAGTACAAACCCAAGTAATGCTGAGGCTGTGGGTTCGAACCTCACCTTTGGTTCAGCTCCAGTGGCGCAATCAAGTTAGTGTGGTGCTTAGAGAAGTAGTACAAAGCTGAGCAATGCCCAGGTTGTGAGTCTGAGCGTGAGCTGAGCATGCACTCAGAAACACTTCTTTTATTGGTCTCCCAATCTTGCCCATGCGCAGCTGGGGTAGGCCTTAATTGGGCACAGGTGGGCTTGGCACAAGCTCACGCCTCCCACCTTGTAATAAGCAACACCTGATTGCCTCATTTCCCTACAAGTGTTGGGCTCAGTTCTGTTCAATATCTTCATTGATGACTTAGATGAGGGGACTGAGTCCACAATTAGCAAATTTACAGACAACACTTAAGTTGGGGGGGAGTGTGGATCAGCTGGAAGGCAGGAGGGCTCTGCAGAGGGACCTGGACAGACTGGAGAGTTGGGCTGATTCCAATGGGATGAGGTTCAACATGGCCAAGTGCTGGGTCCTGCACTTTGGCCACAACAACCCCATGGGGAGCTCCAGGCTGGGCACAGAGTGGCTTAAGAGCAGCCAGGTCAGTGAAAGGGACCTGGGAGTCTGGACTGACAGAAGCTGAACATGAGCCAGCAGTGTGCCCAGGTGGCCAAGAAGGCCAATGGCATCCTGGCCTGTATCAGAAACAGTGTGGCCAACAGGTCCAGGGAAGGGATTCTTCCCCTGTACTCAAGTGCTGGTGAGGCCACACCTCGAGGCCTGTTTCCAGTTCTGAGACCCTCAGTTCAGGAAGGAGATTGAGGTCCTGGAGCAGGTCCAGAGAAGGGCAATGAGGCTGTGAAGGGATCCAGCACAATTTCTGTGAGGAAAGGCTGAGGGAGCTGGGGGGTGTTTAGTCTGGAGAAGAGGAGGCTCAGGGGGGACCTCATCACCCTCTACAGCTCCCTGAAAGGAGGGTGTAGCCAGGGGGGGGTCGGTCTCTTCTCCCAGGTAGCCACCAGTAAGACAAGAGGGCATGGACTTAAGCTCTGCCAGGGGAGGTTTAGGTTAGATGTTAGGAAAAAATTATTCACAGAGAGGGTGATCAGACATTGGAATGGGCTGCCCAGGGAGGTGGTGGATTCTCTGTCCCTGAAGGTTTTAAAGAAGAGACTGATGTGGCACTCCGTGCCATGGTCTGGTAACCACAGTGGTAGTGGATTAAGGGTTGGACTTGATGATTTCAGAGTTCCTTTCCCACCCGGATGATTCTGTGATTCTGTGATATTTCTCCCTGAAAAAGCAAAGGACAGACTACAGCTTGTTCCAAGAAAACTCTTACCTCACTTCATGGCAAGCGTACCACACAACTGGGTATCTCCAGGCAGTCATGGAAAAGGATGGAAAGACACACAATAAACAATCTACAGCTGCTGGAGGGGACAGCCTCCACTGAAGTATGCAGTGATTATTTTGCCTAATTGTTGCCAAAAATCAATTTATGGACATTGATTTAACTCTATATCTTTTAGCATCACATTCCTGTATTCAGATACAAGCTTACACTATTAGGCACAATCTGCTATTTTAAACAAGATTTTACATTTAACTCAGAACAGAGCAACAGCTCCATTAGTTTTTCCATCGGTTGATGTTTGTTGGCTTTCATATAACATTTAACTTTTGTATGAACCCAAAATGCCAAAAGCTAAATTGAGCTCAATTCTATCGTACTTCACAATCTGACAAGGAGGTAAATAAAAGTTGTTTGCCTCCGATTTGGTAGAACAGAATAGGCTCCTGGTCACTCTTCATCAACTATTAATGTTAACAAAGGAAAACCCACAATTTGTGCTTTGGAGACAGCCATAGGACCCATTCATCAATGTCACAGTCTCACAGACCAAGTTATGAGGTTCTATGAATTTGACAGTGTTTGTATTTCTAGGCAAATTTTTAAACAATTTAACTTCAACTTTTGGTTGAGGTTGTTACATCTGTCTTAACCTGGTACCTTGTGAGTTATCCCATCCAAGCAGATGACAGCCTAAAGTTAACAATGGATTCATTTGATGTATAGTACTTCCAAAGGTTCTTAACATACCAACTGTGCCAGTCCCAGACACGAGGCAGAGGGAGAGAAGACGCCCAGGGCATTTGCCAGAGCAGCTCACAGTCAGCAAGAAACCAAACATTAGAGGCTGTCATCTTACCAGTGAAGGAGAAGGGCACTGCCAGGGGATGTTGTGATCTTCCTTCCAGCATACATCCCTGTGTGGATAGGAAGGAGTGTGGTTTTGAGTTTCAATCAGAAACTACACTTAGAGCTCCAAACATTTTATATGGAATCATCATCAACGTTTTGGATGATGGCTTCTATTGCTCTAAATGGCTTCATCCAAAACAGCCTCAACACCATTTCTTCTCTTGAATGAAAGGCAGCTGTCCTGCTTTACAAGATCCAGCAAAGTCTGACCTCATCTTTAGTACACTAGCAGTAAAAAGCAGTAAAAGCTTTGTGCTGTGGACCGATCTAAACATAACAAATGGACCGTTAAGATCAGGACTTCAGGCAATGAAAAGAATAAAAAAATACAGATGCTTGTGTAGCACATACAGCCTGAAAAGCTGACCAGAAAAAAAAGCACCTTACAGACCAGGCACCATGCAAGGACTGCCAGTTACCATGTGCCTTTTTATACGACATCCAAGTAGCAGCAGTGAGAATATCTAAGAACATGAACAGCTGTTACATTGCTATAAGCCTTCATCTGATTTCTTGATACTGGCAAAACATTAACTTGAATTCACCCATGTTGCTATCCAAGACAAATGTACTTCCCAGATGGCAATGCTTCAGGCACCTAAGCATCCAGTGAGGAAGTTTATATCAAGAACAGATTTTGTACTGTTCTGAAATTCATTGCCTGCCTAGCATAGTAGAGAAAGCAGGATCCAACTGCTTGATTCACTACCTTTGGCTACCCATGGATAATTTTCAGCCTTCAACTTGTCAGTCCGTAACAGAACAGTCAGCAACTGTTTCATCCCTTTCCCTACTAAAGGCTACTTCTTCCAAGGCTAAGACCTTGTGTTTTTCACACAGAGCAACTCTTCCTCTGATTTCCAGTCTGTATCCAGCCAAAACCAAGTACTTCAAAAATCATTTCAAAGCCTGCTATCATAGCTAAAAAGGTCAGCCCTTGTGATATGACAGCTGTGTGTCATGGACATTGCAGATTGGTAGCATTTCTTCACCAAGACCAATGTATTGCTTTGATTTTATATCATAACAATGTAAATGTTATGTAAAAGTTCAGGAGGTATTAGGTCAAGTAGATGTGTGAGATGTTAAGGAGTTACCAGGACTAGATGGCACTGATGCAGAAGTGCTGAAGGAAGTGAAACACCAAGGGCAGAGGTGCCAGTGAACATGTGCAATGTGTTTACACTCACTGTGTCAGATGACTGGCAGGCTGCTGCCCACATCACTCTCATCCACAAAAAAGGATGTTGCATAGTACCAGTGTGCAAGTTACACACTGGTAAGTCTGATCTCTATCCCTGGAATAACAGGAGAGGCTAAAATAAAAAGCAAAAATTATGAGGCTATGGATAGACACAGGCCTCTGAGAAACAGCCAGCACACTTCCTGTGAAGGAAAATCCTGTCTCACTAACTACTCACAGTATTTGGAGGATGTGAACAAGCAGAAGGATAGGGGTAATACATCAGACATCCTACGATTTTCAAAAAGGGTTTGACAATGTTAAACACCTTAAGTAATAAAAGAAGCTACAAGATTGGATAAAAGAAACTACTACCAGGTGAAAGCTGGTTAAGGGTAGGAAGGAAAGCACAAAAACCCCTCAATCCATTATCATGATTTGGTGATGAATTGATTTATTAGTCAAATAGTATTTAACTGCCAAAGCAATTGGACCTACTTAATGTCACACAAAATAAAATCTGAAGCTGTTTATGAGCTAACCCAAAACAAAGTCAAGAGGACTACTGAATTTTTAGGTCCTACACTACTACTACTGTGAACAGGTCAGTCTCACTGGTAGTAAACAAGTTTGATACCAACATGAAAAAAAAAGTAGGGAAGTTACTCTAAATTTTGTCATTACTATCTTTATTTCTACATTTCATTTCAAGCACCAGTAGAAACCAGAATAAATACAAAATGAGAGAAAAATGTGTATTTATTTGTACTGAGGCAAAAGGATCTCATGTCATTTAGATCAAAAAAATGGAGAGCAATTCATTTAATCAAGTTTTTGAGGGTTTAAAGAGAACAGGAAAAAACCTTCATGCTTATCACACCAGTATATGATTGAATTTCCTATGTCAAAACTCTCGTCCTTTAGACTTGGCACAGGTTTTTTTTTGTCTACTACCCCTATTTCACATCTTTACTTGTCAAAATGTCATACTACCTATGTAAACATCTGTTTTATTTGTAAACTTCAACACGTAAATGGGAAAGCCTATTAATTTATCCACCCCGAAAAAATCAAGTATGAACTAAATATCAAATTAATTACATATTCTTATAATATTGCTTCAACAAGAACTACAGCCTGTTTAATTATTAACCAAAAGGATGCAGAAACAAAAAGCAGATATGCAGTGTCATGCATTAGTGTAATAACATAAGGCAATAATAAAAAGGGAATTATTTTAAAAATATATTCACCAAGACAAAGAAGTCAAGGCTGTAGTCAGTCTTAAGTCGGTTCATTTTGGTAGTGTAGGGTTTCTTCTTAGCTTAAGAAAGGTGAAAGTGATAACTTTTGAGCATATTCACTCTTACTGTGTTTGATAACAGATACTTTTGTAAAAAATACAACAATTAAATTTTATGCTGTAACTGGTTTTTTACTTTTTCATCTCAAATTCTTCATGTGGAAACAAAGAAAAACTCTGCCCAATAGTAGGGTAAGTGCAAAGAAATATTTGCAATTACCTCTTAAAATGACCAATACATGAACAATATCATCTCTGCAGGAAAGAAAAATTCGGCAGCTTAAGTCAAAATACCAAGTAAATACTACTTTTACAGACTTTTTGTTGCTTCTTCACTTCATGCTCAAATTGAGTAAGGAAAAGTAGTCATATGGCAATTTGGAAAGCCTGATATCACCAAAGATTTCCTTTATTGTTCAATGTGCCTTTGTAGTAAAGAGCAAAATCAACTTCAACCATTTAAAAAGGAAACGGAAATCACATCTCAAAGTTGTTATAAATGATCTCACAGTAATTACAGTATCACAGTAATAACAATTACTGTTTTTTCCTCTAATTATAACTTAGTTTAATCTACTACCTGTCGTTTTTACAAACTCAAGTTCACATTAAAACATTTGTTGATGACAAAAGATTTTCTTTGAAAACAACACTGCTTTACATCTAATCAGGCAGCTTGTGCATATCAGAGCATTCTCTCAAGACAGACATGGAAAAGGGTAAAGGAGAAAAAGCTGAAATATGGCTACAGCTTATCTGTGCCTTTAATTCACTGCAGATCCTCAGGCTGCACTAGAGACAGCAAGCTTCTTCAGATGATCCATAAATACTTGCAAGCTGACATCATCAGTAAGAATGGGTGCTCCAGACTCCTATAAAAGAAAAGGAAACAAGGAGAACTGATTATACTCATTGTGAAGAAAAAGCATTTCAAGGCACAATACATGCAATTAAATAAACACTCTATCAATTTAGAAAGACCTCAGAAGCATACAATTGATGAAATCCTCTGACAAAGACAGCGCTGTACATTTACATAAATTTTCATATGTTTACATAAATTCAGACATAAACCATCACTACGCACTCTTTCATGCATACAATAATGAGCTGCAGTATAGCAAGAGATTTACCTCAATCACACAAAACTCAGAGCATTTGACAGATGCTGAACACTAACTTACAAATTTTTAAAAGTAAATGAAACTTCCGTGACACAGTTCTGTTATCATTCCTACCTCAGTGGAGCAGATAAAGGTAAGAGAAACAGAAACATGTGAGTGACACAATCAGCAAATCTGCATCTGTCAGGGAAGCTGAGACATACCAAAATGGTGAAATGAGGAAACAAAGCCACAAAGGGGCTGATTTGACAGAGTGTCAAGGTCAACTAGCTTTCTCAGGGAAACTGGGCCAATTCTCTCCTACAGTTCTGTGCCACCTCAGAGAAACAACAAAACATCTGAAAGTCACACTAATGCCAGAATCAGTTCACAAGAGATTAAAAAAAAAACCCAAACACTTCTGGCTGGATTTCTGCAATTTATACTTTACCTCAGAAGTAATTTTAAGAAACCTAAGAAATCCAAAATGCTTATCTTTTAATTACTATTTTTAAAAAATTTACTGTCTAAATAAAACTAGCAGTTGGCAGCTCTGTAAATCATAGAATCATAGAATTGGCTGGGTTGGAAGGGACCTCAGAGATCACCAAGTCCAACCCTTGATCCACTACTGCTGCATTTACTAGACTATGGCACCGAGTGCCACATCCAGTCTCTTTTTAAATATCTCCAGGGACGGAGAATCCACTACTTCCCTGGGCAGCCCATTCCAATGCTTGATCACCCTCTCCGTAAAGAAATTCTTTCTAATATCCAACCTAAACCTCCCCTGGCACAACTTAAGACCGTGCCCTCTTGTCTTGCTGAGAGTTGCCTGGGAAAAGAGACCAACCCCCACCTGACTACACCCTCCTTTCAGGGAGTTGTAGAGAGTGATGAGGTCTCCTCTGAGCCTCCTCTTCTCCATGCTGAACAGCCCCAGCTCTCTCAGCCTCTCCTCATAGGACTTGTGCTCGAGTCCTTTCACCAGCCTGGTTGCCCTCCTTTGGACCCGCTCCAGGACCTCGATATCCTTCCTGAACTGAGGGGCCCAGAACTGGACACAGTACTCGAGGTGTGGCCTCACCAGCGCTGAGCACAGGGGCAGAATCACTTCCTTGGATCTGCTGGCCACGCTGTTCCTGATACAGGCCAGGATGCCATTGGCCTTCTTGGCTACCTGAGCAAACTATGAACTATGCCTGGGCAGGGCGAAGCCAGAGGAAACTCTGGTGGGGGTCCACAGCGGTCCTGACATGCAAATGGTCATCTGACCCGGGTCTAGGGGCAAAAGACTAATCGAACCATCTAGTAGCTGGTTCCCTCCAAAGTTTCCCTCAGGATAGCTGGCACTTGGCAATGGGCAGTTTTACCCAGTAAAGCGAATAATCAGAGGTCTTGGGGCCGAAACAATCTCAACATATTCTCAAACTTTCATTGGGTAAGGGGGCCAGCTCGCCGGCATGGAACCGTGCCATGGAATGCGAGTGCTCAGTGGGCCACTTTTGGTAAAGCAGAACTGGCGCTGCAGAATGAACCGAATGCCAGGTTCAGGCGCCCGATGCCCACACTCATCAGAGCCCAGAAATGTTACATATTAACTCTCAAGTCCTTTGAAACCAATCTGGCCGTACTTCCATTTATACGTGTAGGAAGAATTCCTATAAATCTCATCAATTCAGCCTTTTCAAAGGTACTAAGCACTTGTACTCCCAAGTGAAAACACAACAACTGTCTGAACTCTTGAAATTTTCCCAAAACACAGACATAAAAGTCTTAACAAGGACGCTTAGACTGGTGCTTCTTTCTGAGAACTGGCCAAAACCAATTACTGGTTAATGATCAAGGGGTAAATCCAGGGTCAGTAACAGTTTTTAGATCACTACAATACACTTCACACGATACACAGCCATCCTGAGGGAAGGACCACTTCATTATCTATCTGCTGATAGTGGTAAGATGAGAATAAAGGATGTTCTGCCTTCCAAGCACTAAACCTGAGCTATCCTTTATTTTCTGCAAATGTTTTCTATACCACTAAGGCACTCACCTGCTGAAGTTTTAAAGAAACCTTTACCTTCAATATTAAAAATCAAGCTAGTCAATTCATCACTGCCTGAAACACGATTTCAGTGGTGTATGGGTGCCCTCTTCAGGTCAATGTGCACTAACAAATTTTTCTTTTGACTTTTAGGTATAAAAGTATGAAACAATCCAGGAAGCTCATGAGAAAAACAAGAGCAAAACCAATGCATTTTAAATTTTTGACCCAAGTTACATTACTCATTTCCTAATTTATACCTGGTTCAACTTTGTTCACAGAAAACTGTCAAACACAGGAGAATATTATGTTGAGCACACACTGCAATGCCACTGGGGAGATGAACACACAATTTCTGTAACCTGAGAACTGAACTATTGCCAACATTAAATGGGAAAGCTGTCTTATCTAATATGTATCAAAGAGTCTCATTTGTCCAGCATGAGCAATGTTCTTAGGCATCAGTTCAAGGATTTTGTATTTATGTTTACATTTGGAATACTGCTTTATTTGCTTACTAATTAAATAAGCAGGAAACTGTTAATCTTTTAATGCTGGAAACATGAAAGCTTAAAAAAATTCAGGTATTCTTTAGACAAAAACAAGATCTTTCAAAGTACAGGATTTGTGCGTATAATGTGGAAGAAAGAAACTAACAGACAAGATTTGAAAAAATGATTCCTCATCACCAGGGCCACAAACTCTGAAGAAACATCAGTGCATGGGTACTAGTCTGTTTTTCCATTCTTGCTGATAACTAAATTCAAAATTTACTTCCTCTGCTTCAAAAAGGTCCCCTTGTCTGTATGTGTGTGCTAAGCGCTCTCATTCTAAAGAATCTCAAGGTACATCTCTAAGAAAGATGGCTGAGTGTGAACGTAGCATAACAGAAGCTGAAACAAGCAAACCTGGTCATTTTTGTCTGAAAAATTAAATCCATTTCTCTTAACTTATGCAGTTTTGGTTGCAGCAGATCAAAACCGCATTCTTCTTCAGTTTCAAAACTTGGCATTATTAATTATGTGTACACAATGTATCACTTGATTTCAGAATGGGGAAAAAAAACATAAAAGCATGCACACAAGCATCAGCAAATTCATACTTACCTGTCCCCATGCATACATATTGTTATGAGTCTGAGAGGGATTTACTTTTGAAAGCAGGAAACGAGCCTTTAAAAGAACAAAACACAGGCAATAAATTAATCTCAAATAGAGATTTTCTGTGCTCTGAAAGATGTGTACAAAATATATGACTATTACTTGGCTGGAAAAACATCAACAGCTATCCACTCAGAAAAAGTAGCACCTCTATAAATAAAGCCACTCCCTGGATTCTATAGCTATAATGCAGAACAGCTAACAACTTTTCACTGAAACAGAAATAAAGCTTTTGTCTTTTTCTAGACACTAGCAAAGTAAATATGAGTATCAACAAAATAGTAATTAAAAAGTTTTTAAAAAAGAAAAACACCACTGAGAATTCTTCTTTTGGTATTGGTCCAGAAGCCCTGACAAGTACCATCTTTTTTGTCTTGCACACCTAATACAAGGAATTTGGAAGTCCAAGTCAATATGGTGAAAACAGCATTAGATAACAGGATTCACAGATTAGTCAAAAAGCTACTATTAAGTATTTGCTCTGTGAAGCTTTAAAATGGAATTTTTTCACTTGCAATTTACACATATTTTAGTATATAAATGCATGCTTACTACCAAAAAATTTTTCATTATGTTATAGAATCATAGAATGGTTTGGGTTGGAAAGGACCTTGAAGATCATCTATCTAGTTCCAACCCCCTCACTTTCCACTAAACCTCATTTCCTCAATTATATAATTTCCATACCTGGCTTCCTCCATGCTCTGTATCAATGTATCTGGGCATTGGAAATCTGGAATGAAGAATTTCTTGGGCATCATCTACTGGAGCTTGCAGCAAGTGATGAAAGTTTTCATATTCTGGCATATCTTGGTAACCTGATTTACGCCACTGAGCTATGGTCTGGGGATAGGAGGAAGAATGAAATTTAAATTGATTCACCCATCTTTCTTAGAGGATACACAGAACTTTTACCAGAGTAATTGCTGGTCTCTCTTCTATCACTCACCCCTGCCTGCCCTGTAGTATGAAAGTTAATTTTAAAAGCAAGACATGCAAGTAACATGCCAATAGAAATATTTTTTAAACTTCAACAATTTTTAGTCCTCCTGTATTGACTTTTTGTTACCTTTTGTAGGTTAAATATTTCATTCATGAGGTCAAGGATACTATTTACAGTTCTCTATTATGCATATCTATGATACGTAACACAAATATTTACACCAGTATTTGTCTTTCAGGGCCTTTCACAGCTTCCCCCCCTTCTAGGAGTAAAACTGGCAGCTCAAGGTCATCTCACTGCTAGGGGCTGTTAGGAGAGACCTGAATGGAGCCTTAGTAGGTGTTTCACCCACCTTTGCTTGGCAGCTGGTTTAAGTTGAGGCTCTCATTCCTGGCTCCTGCCTGAGCTACTCTGCAGCAGTGCCTCTCCCAGCAACCCACACCCAAGGACTTCACCTTCCCAGACAGAACTGGGTCCTGCCACAACCCCATCAACTTGTGTGATGATCTTCACCAATGGCTGAACGTGACTACTGAGCACAAACTGCTCTGCCTGGCTTGCTCAGACATGCTGGGTCCAGGTCCTTACTGGCAAGGCATCTGACTCCCTGGGAATCATGCTCAGCTCCCCATGTTCCCTTTCCCTCAGGATGCAACTCACCCCTCCTGCTTCCTGATAGCATTTTACAGAAGTACAGAAAACATTTTTCTACTCAAGAAGTGTTAAAATTTAGTAGCTATTTTAAACAGTGCAGCTATGAGGACGTGATCTGGAACAGTATTTCTTCTGCTCTCAGATGGGAACAATTTACAGTTGCAAGGCAGTAAAAAGCAGCATCTCCATTCCTCCAGGGCAGAAGAGCACCCACAAGTCACAAGCATTTATGGAGTTTTTGCTAGTGAAAGTCTAATTACTCAATTGCCAGGAGCAGCTTCATTCCTGCAGGACAGTGCAGATGCAGTGTGACTATAAAACTTGATGTTCTGACTCCCTGTCCCTGAAGAACTAGTTTAGAGGTCTAAAATAAATGATTGAAAAACAGGGCAGGGGGGCAGAGCAGGAAATAACACTCTCAAAAGTTGGAAAAATATTGATCTCAAACAAAAAATCTGCACATTGAAGATAATTTATCTTAGCCTGTCATAACAAACATTACCAAAACATCATGTCAGGTTGTATGTGCACAGGCATGTTAAGTTACCAAAGTATAAACATGAACTAGGAGTCTGGTATCAGCCAATCTGAAAAAACACCAAAACTGGAATGCTTCAGAACTGGGGCTTAGCTTTCATAATGTAGCACTCCTACAGGGAAAAAAAAAAAAAAAGAAAAAAGAAAAAAAAAAGAAAACAAAAAGAAAAGAAAAAAAAAGAAAAAGAAGAAAAAAGAAAAAAAGGAAAGAAAAAGGAAAGGGAAAGGGAAAGGGAAAGGGAAAGGGAAAGGGAAAAGGGAAAAGGGAAAAGGGAAAAGGGAAAAGGGAAAAGGGAAAAGGGAAAAGGGAAAAGGGAAAAGGGAGAAGGGAGAAGGGAGAAGGGAGAAGGGAGAAGGGAGAAGGGAGAAGGGAGAAGGGAGAAGGGAGAAGGGAAAAGGGAAAAGGGAAAAGGGAAAGGGAAAGGGAAAGGGAAAGGGAAAGGGAAAGGTAAAAGGGAAAGGGAAAGGGAAAGGGAAAGGGAAAGGGAAAGGGAAGGGAAAGGGAAAGGGAAAGGGAAAGGGAAGGGAAAGGGAAAGGGAAAGGGAAAGGGAAAGGGAAAGGGAAAGGGAAAGGGAAAGGAAAAGGAAAGGAAAGGAAAAGGAAAAGGAAAAGGAAAAGGAAAAGGAAAAGGAAAAGGAAAAGGAAAAGGAAAGGAAAAGGAAAAGGAAAAGGAAAAGGAAAAGGAAAAGGAAAAGGAAAAGGAAAAGGAAAAGGAAAAGGAAAAGGAAAAGGAAAAGGAAAAGGAAAAGGAAAAGGAAAAGGAAAAGGAAAAGGAAAAAAAAGAAAAAAAAAAGAAGCATTTGTGCAGGAAAAGACAAATCTTACCTCCCCGTGATAAATAAGGATCTGGAAAAAGGTGTCCATAAGGAGAATGCGATCTGGTAAAATACTGCTGCTATCCAGAAGAACAGGCTGAGATATAAAAATAAACCAAAAATTACTAACTGATGCAGAACTGAGCAATCACATGGCATTACAAGCTTTCTGAATCAGTCACTGAATCTTAGAAACTTTTTCAATCACTTACTAAAGCTCTGCATTTGCTTCCATGTTACACACTGGCAACCCACACAAGCTCATTCTAAAGTTATCCAGCCTGATTTTGAGTATGTAACTTCATGAAAGCATCAAAAATTGTAATCAAGAGTTGAAACACCTTTCATTATAACTATTCTAGTATTTCAAGTACTTCCCTGTTTACCCATACAATGTCATTAACTTATAAAATCTTTTCATGTATAAAAATTCAGGTTATTCAAGCATAAGATTTGGAGATTATGAGTTGGTTTTTTCTCAGATTTCTTAGATGATGCTACATAGGAATTCTGAGATATGCCTTGTTCGTTGCATGTTCTGTACTAAATGAATATTTTTTACCATGCATTAAATTTAAAAAAAATACACTTTATAACATAACAGTGAGGACAAAAGCACCTTTTAACATACTATTATGTTATACACAATGATACCTCTGGAGGTCCATTGAAAGAGTAGGCATAAAGAATTGGCTGAACCATGATAAGCGACTGAGTTAGATCTTGACGCATAAAATGATGCCGATAGTATGAGCTCTCATCTGGACTGTTATTAAAAACTTGTAAGAAAGGAGATCTTCTCAAGTGAAACATAAACTGCAAAACAAAAAACATTTTCTTGACATTCCACAGATAAGAAGGAGAGTTGTACAAGGAGAGAAACACTTCCAAAAATTATAGGAGACCAATGGCACAACAATATTGAACAAATTCATTAACGTTTCTAACTAGTACGTGCACCTTTGCCAGTTTTTATATATCCCCATGAGAGCAAACACAGAAAGATAATAATGAATAAACCTAACAAAACAGCTTTGAATTAAGAGTTTAATACTTCTTCTCCAGTAGCGACTGATAAGTAGCACAACTGAACACCGCCAAACCATTCCTTTACTCCAAATTCTGCTGTACCCATGAGGGAGGCTGCTGTGCTTGAAACACACAAGGTAAGTTACAGCATGTGAACAATAAAAGAGAACATTAAACACAGAAATGTTCAACTTGGTTAGTAAACTGGAAAAAGCAAATCCTCTGCTGAATCAATCTCTCCAAAACACTTAACACTTTGAGACAGGTCAGTAGATAACTCAAAGAGAAATAGCAGTGAAACCTATCAAGAGTGCAAATGCAACATCCCAGGAGCCATGAGAATGGAGGAAATTATCTGAATGGGTTATTAGCAAATAAAATATTCAAAGCTTAATTTTATCAAGCTCAAGTTCATTTCACTAGTGAAGTGTTTCTTTTCAGGTCAGTATTCTAAATCATATAGTAAAGAAACAACGAAGCAAAAGCGTATCTTTATTATCTGTATTTTGAACGTCTTAATTAAAACCACCCTTCAATCCCTTTCATCTGAATTGCAAACTCAGGTCTAAGATGAGGACTGACAGGAGGGAGGAATCTTTTCATCCTGGTATTAACTGTAAAGCCTTATTTTACTCTGTGCTACAGTACCTCTTCCTTTACTAAGCATTCTCTCTTTCTCCCTTATAAATACATCTTCCTTCAACTCACCTGTGGGTAAAGTGAGAAGGTCTCTGAAAATCTGAAAGAGTTTGGGTCATCCTTGTGATATTCTCCAAATTTCTGACACTGGAGTAAAAGAAAAAATTACCTAATTTAAGAAATACACTTACTTTGTTAGGCCATTACTGCAAGTTTGTTTGCTTTCAACAGATACATGATTTGAGGTGCTTACAGCTTTCTAAGCAAACAAAAACCTAGCAAACACACCCAACCTAAGGTTTTTTCCTAACAAGCCGTGATTTCCTCATCTATGAGGCTTTAATGGCTTTTTTTTCCTGAAAAAAATGAAGCAAAATTAGATACCAAATAGCCCCAGAAAGCATGTTTTTATTTAAATTATTAATAACTACTTACTTACAAGTAAGAAATAAAACCCCAGAAAACTGAACTTTCTAAAATAAAATAACTTCACATGGTTTTCTACATATTCTGATTTTTTTTTCCAAGTTAAAAATATTTCAATAACATTACAGACAGCAGAAAGCAGAAAAAGCTTTAATGTCAGGAATTTTTCTCAGTTGCTGGCAACTACCACCTGCTGAGGACTGAGGAAGTATTAAAAAATTAACTAAAAACACAAATGCTATTTTTTTCATTTAAAACAGACAATCTAAGTTAATTCTGCATACCCTACCTACTTGTGGAAAAGAAGCATTGAGCTAATTGTTTTGGTTTGGCTGGTTGGTTTTGTTTTGATTTTTTTATGCATATATTTAAAGAAATAATCACTGAGTACTCGTTCTGGAGACAAGACACCAATGTGATGCTTTGAATGAAGTCCTTTTTACCAGTCGTATGAGTTGTCTGTCCAGCCACCTAAGCACATCGGGCCCCTCTTCTGTCTCTGCCCTGTACACTGCCAATCGAGCCATGAGAATTGCAGCAGCTTCCTGGTCAAAAGATGCAGCAATGTTTTGAATCTGTGTCTGTGCATCTGCCCAGCTGCAAAAGAAAAATATAAGTATTTGCATCATAGAAAGAGGAAAGATGACAAACTTCAATATATCTCTTCAAAATTGAAGCAAAGAAAGCAGTGTTATCAGCAATTCAACAAACTCATGCTGGAGCCTCAAAAATCTACTTCCTTGTCATAAATGAGCAGGCTCTCAGTTAAGCATTCGTTAATTAGAAATGTACCTTATTAAGACAGATGATATGCAACCACTGAAATAAAATATAATGCCATTTACATAACAGTTATTATATTTTAAAAATATCAGTTCTGGAATAGAAGTTACAGAAAACAGTGTCCATTCAGCTAAATGCACATTCACACAGTAGTAGTTTTCTTGTGCATCTTGCTTGTTCTTCTCAATTTACAAGATGAACAATTATTTTGTCCTTTTATCAGTCATCAGTAGTATTTTATTAATGTTACTAGTATAAGTTAACAAGATACTCATATTAACACTAAGGGCAACACTTTTTTATAAGCTGACTCTTCCATGAAATTAGCCAATCAATAATCTCTTTCAGTTTAAAGGCATTATCATTGGACTTTGAAAAATTTCTGCATAATATTAAACATCACTTTCTAAAACTGTGTAGTAAATGGAATAAAAGAAGCTACAGGTAAAACCTTTACATGGAAGAACAGATATTTATATCCCCCTGAACTGCAGACAGCACTCTCAAGTGAAATTATGAAATGATCTTTGCCATCCCCCAAGTCTGACCATCTCCTCAGTTTAGGCCATAGAATTTCATTCAAAGCTGCTGCTTCTTGTGACAACTAAAGTCACTTGGGTGAGCATTCCCATAGCATCATTATACTGCCACTGCAGCCCCTCAGAGAAGAAACAGCCCACAGAACAACAGAGGGAACTGCCTCAAATACATGATTAATCCTTGACTACATGTGGCACTGTATATCCCAGAACAACAGACTGATTACAAAATTTAAGGATTAAAAGGCAATATGTACCCTGCTTTTTCTAAAATGATCAGAAGTAAAACCTACTTTCTGGCAACTGTGGTCACTCTGATCCGTCTCTGTCCACTGGAATGCTGGTACTGAGTCACAAACTGGATTGCACCACGTCCTCCTTGAGGAATAGGAGCATTGTGCTAAGTACAGAAGGAAAAAAAATAACATGGAGGTGAAACTCCAGATTTCACAGAGTTTACAGAAAAATGTGACTTAGATTATGAACTCTTTCTGAAGTTTGTAAAGTTATTTGGTTCTCATTATCATATTCAAGAAGATTAACTCATCATTAAGCTGTTACTGTCCACCTCTAAATTTTGACAAAACAGAATGTCAACATCATTTGTATCTTTCCTATTGTGCTTGAGCAGTCACATAAAACTACGGTTTAGTAGACAAGTAGACAATTATTTATTACCTGGTTGACCACCTCAAAGTACAGTGCAAGTGTTGTAGAAGGATTAAGTCCACAAATCTTCCACTGACAAGTACCTCCTGTTCCAATCTCCTGTAGGAAGGTATTACAATATTTATATGGACCCTAAGTATTACATTGCTTTGAGAAGCACAGCAACTGGCCATTACAGAAAACTGTTAACTACTCTGTCACAAGTTTTCTACCTGCTCACTCTGTCAGCTTTCCAAACACTCTTGGCAAAACAACCGCAGTGCTGGATGCAGGAATAACAAAAGAGGAGATGGTTGCAAAAGATTAAAACATTAGAAAGGGAAAGTGATGGCATTAGAAAGATGGAAAAAGCCAGTCAGAAACAGGAAAAAGTCCTTGACTTTGCTTAAACAGTCCTAAGATGTGAGGTAAGAAGCACATGGAAGTGGAATGATTCTTCTAAGGCACCACATTAAAACTGCAAGTAGAGAGCTTACATAGTCTATAGTTACACAGTCCCTGGTAACCAACAGGGTAACTGCATAGAAATAGACAGTGATGTATTTTAAGCTAGGATTTCTTTGTGTCACCCAAACAATATAAATACCAGGAGAAATCGGTTAAAATAATCAGTCATCTATAAAAGACCCAGTGAAATCAAACGAAACATTCAAGGTAAATTATACTGGCAATATTGTCACTGTGCTTGTGTTCACTGTTACACTATTCTTTATTATAAAAGCTATGTTATATGTCCAGTTGCCACTTGCAACAAGTTGCATGCATTCACATGCTTTACCTCAACAACTTCTATTCAGGTAATTTCAACAAAAGGGTTTTTTGAATAGAAATTAATCACGATGTAATTGCAAGACCACAGGCACAAACACACACCTGAATTTTCTATTACTTCATATGATTTAAATATGTAGCTTAAAAAAGATGTATATTTAATTGTTGGGGGGGTTTAACTCCTAATGGAACATATGCCACTATTCAGGTGATGAAGACCACTAAGAAAAAAAATCTTGCTGATGATATTGAGATTTTTAGTTCACAAAGATGCAACCATAAATACAATGAAAAATTAGGCATGAAAACTGTTTGATTAAAGCAGGTCATTTTTAAGCACTTTCATACAGGAAATTGCTCTGTTATGCAGACTGTTAGGAAAAAATGGAGACTTGTAAAAGATAAAACATTTTGGTTACTTGTAAAGATTGTTTTCGATTAATTATCAAATGCAAAATTAAACTGTAATAGTATTATTTGAGATGATGACAAACAGTGATTTAAGTCTGATATAGATTTAAAGGAGTTACTTCAGGAGGCTGTAATAGTTGGATATTCTAATCAATTAAGTAAATGTGTATTTGGTGAAACAGCTGTATAAATGGGATGATGAGGTCAATATAAAGAAGCTTTTCCCATGATCTTGTGTCCTCCTCTTCCAAACCAAGTATATTCATGGTTCTCTTTCTGGATAAAAGGACATAGCTCTGATTTTAACAGAAAAGCATGCCAACTCACCATCTACTTGGATCCTGCTTTGACAGCATGTAACTTGTCTATAATAATTTTAAAGCAACCACTTAGTAAATAAACCTAAACCAAGCAGCAAGGGACTAGCAAACTCTAATACAACTTGAATCTAACATACCAGTGAACAGGAGCTTACCCCAAATTGGTAAGCACTTGTTCCATTTATGGAAAAGTTTAGGCCTCTCTTCAAACACAGAAATCCTATGTCCTGGTTTTACATTATAGAATACTACCATCATTTCTAGAAAAGTTAACTTACATTTTCTGAGACACAAGGTCCTTTAGAGTTGAGAGAGACACAAGGTCCAATCGCTCCAGAAATCTTCACTTCTCTTGAAGTCTTAACATTTAGAAGAAAAACACACATTAATGTGCCATACTAGGAACTCAGTCTTGTTTTATCATTGGTTAATGAAAACCTTAATGTGTATCAGACTCTTAGGTATTCCCTTAGGAAATGTTAGACATATAATTATCCTTGATACAATTAGAGAAACTTCTTAGGTGCTCACTTTCTATCCTTAATTACATATCTCAGATGTATCAATTTGCACATCTGAAACAGAATGAACATGAATTAAAACAGAGAAAATATGCTGTTATTTATAAACCTGGGAACCTAGAAAGTATACTAGATAATGTCTATTTTCTAGTAAAGTAATTAAAATATTCACAAGATGAGATTAAAACTGAAGACTTGTAAACGTTCAGGAAACCTATGTATATCCCATTTTGAATTTATGCTCTCTACCTGGTAAACATATGTAGCTAAAAGCAAAAGCCAGGTTTTCTGCATTGTTTCAATGTAATTTTGAAGTGATTTCTAAGTTCCTCTGGAACCAGGGCTCCATTTCCACATTTTTCAAAATCCACAAGAACATGTACATGAAGAAAGAGGGTTTCATTATTTTTCCTGGTAGAAAAACTTGAACACAATTTTACTGAACAAGAAAACTACTCCATATTACTCTACTAGGTGGGACTGTAATACTTTTCAAGAAACATCATGGAAGACCATACACAAACCTACAGCACATTCAGCTCTAAGCTCCTCACAAGAGCAGGGGTGTAAATGAGCATTATTCAAGTGCCAGAGTGGATTCTGATGAAGATGAAAAATAAAAGGAAAGCTGTCCTGGACTATTTAGAGAAGCTGGACCTAAAACCAAGAAACACTCACTACTGATACCAAACTCTATGCACACAGCATTGTGAGTTTTTAACAGGCATTAATTTTAGTTGAGTCGCCCTTTTAGTGATCACTGAACGCAGGGCAAGAAGAAATTAACATTACATCTAACATTTACAGAAATACAGAACTGTAAAAAGAGAGCTGGGCAGTAACAGCTATACCCAAGTCAATCCTGACACATCTGTTTAGCATGTTGCTAGTCCTTCAGAGGCAAAGATTCCACAGTTCTCAGTAATCCTATTCCAGTGTTTCACACATTGCCTTTCTTATTCTTACCTTTATTTCTAACGTGCCACCAAATCCCATTTTAAATTGTCCTTGCATATCTTTTGTGAATACTCTCTGAAAGGTTTGTTTGAATAAAGAGGTATTGAAAGAGTCTCCCATTACCATGTAGCCTCTAGACAACAAAAAGAACAAACAAAACCATCAAGTTAGATCAGGTTACTTATTATGCAATAATTTAGCACACAAGATTTATTTAGCTTATTTCTAGTAAATGCTAAAACATGACAGCTCATGGTAAGGTACATTTTTGCCTTCTTACAATAGACTATCATTAAATTAATATTTTGCTACAGTGCTACGGATGAATTTTGTGAGCAAGTTTCTTGCCCAGTCAGAATCTTAGGGTCACTGCAATTATAAGATGTAACAAAAATCTTTCACCAGGATAAATACTATACTGCACCTGAACACATTAAATGTCTCACAGTCCTGCCAAGCAATGTCAGTTAATTACTTTTAATATTCAATATTCCAAACCTACCGCCACACCATTTTATTCTGATTAATTCACTCATTATTTCAGGCTTAAATCCATTCTCAAGAAGTATGGTTTATTTTTATGCTTAGTAATTTTCTATGGATGTAACTGCAAATGGTTGCTACTCATCATGAAAATATGCTACATTTAGGAAAGAGCAATGGGAGAGACTGTTATTCAATGAAAATATTAATTAAATCATGTTACTAAAAAATGTTAGTAGGTCAAACATTACACTCAAAAGAAGTTACGGAAGTTTTTAGACAGATACTTGAAGGGAGAAACAAATAGATACAGGCAGAATCAGAAATCTCTCCCTATATGCAGGAGGTAAATAAACAAAATAGGAAGAGCTGCAAGAAACGGATAAACTAGACGTTACTGCTAGTTTTGCTGGAAGAACAAAACAGTGTAAGCTGAGTCAGAAGATCTGAGAGTAAAATTACACTGTAATATATAGAAAAATACAGCTTGAGTTTGATGTGTAGGAACAGGAAGGAACAGGAATCAGATGTGCAGGAAAAGTCATAAATCTGGGCAGTGGAAACTCCCTTGCTAAGGCTATACTAACACACCCCTGAAATGAAGCACCCCAGCAGTGACTGGCATGGCCAAACAGTCCTGAAACTCAGCAGCATAGATTCATCAGAGCCTGCAGCTGCACTTCTCATTCTCCTTGGTATGCCTTGACACGGAGCACGTGCTTAGGATTCCCTGCCATACGAAGGTATTGGCAGGCAACTAAGACCAGTTATCCACAGATATACCAGTTACTAATTGATAAGTAAAAACGCTTCATTTAATTCTAGCTGCAGTTGGTACTGACAGCTAACAATAATAAGCAAGAAAAATGACCTGGGCAAAAGGAACCAAACTGAATACAGATGTCCAAAGTAATAATCAAATGGTATGTAAAGCAGATGGCTATACTAGCAAAGATGAAATATCACAAGTGTAAAAAAGACTTTCAGAAAGAGAAAGAAAAAGGAAGTCTTTGAAAAACTAAAGAGGAAGAACTGGCAGGGTTTACAAAATTAATGAGGTACTTAAAATGCAAGCAAGTGTTAAAAGTTGTCCCAGACTGCAGATCTTCATAAGAGAAAGGGTGAGGGTGTCATCCACAGTGTCAGAAAATAGGGGATTTCAAGAGAAAGATTATTTAAATCCTATTAAAATGAACCTATGTCAAGGCAAGATGGAAGGGATAAAAGAATGCATCTGGAATGTAGAACTGGACAGAGAGAGCAAGAATCAGGAGCAATACATGTATCATCTAATCACCTAAAGAGTAGCTGAACTTGTGAGCAACAGCACATAGAAAAGCATGAACTAGATGGAAGGAATAACAGAGGGGTTTGTACCACTCTGAAGACCAAGAAAAAGAAATATGGCAGGTCTTTACTGAAATCTGCTGCTTACATATACACACAGTGAAAAAAAAACAGCAACAATACATAGGATAAATTGACTGTTTAAAAAGTAACCATGTTATTCAAGCCTCAAACATTATTATTAAAAAAAAAATTAACCCACCTCCTGATTAAACAATTATGGTGACAAATTTGCTGAAAGCTGAGAAATTTTGAAATTCTGGTACAAAGGCATCACAGAATAGCAGAGAAGGTTTGTGGTGTGGGGTTGGGTCAGGGTTTTCTGGTTTGTTTGTATTTTTTTGAAGTTACAGAATGTTTTGATAAGTGCTTCCTGTTAAACAACTAAAAAAAAAAAAATCTGAACCTTCAGATACTACTTAAAAATGAACAGGCACATACCCAGTGTAGTTGGGACAACACTTCATCTCCAGAAGACCAGTCTGATCCAATGCACATGCATATATGTCAATAACATGACCGTTTGTTGCAGCCCGATTAGCCAGGGCTTCAAAATGCTAAATCCAAGATGAAAACACAGTTCATAGAAATTTATGACATGAATTTTCCTTATCTTCATATTAAATCCTAAACTCCCGATTTTTTTTTAAATGTTATAATTTAACTTTATTTATATATTTTAATACAAGCTAAAAGAATACTGTTTCCTGAAGTCAGAATAAAGACTGGTATTTTGAACACTTGTAGATGAACCAGATTAGAACCTGCCTCACACTAGACAGAAGTGATTGCTATTTAGAGCAGAAAATTACTTTGAGTTTTCCTTTTAAACTTTGCATTAAGTACTAGATACAACAGAGAATTGAAATAACTTTTCTAGTCTCATGTGCCTACAGACAGGTGCCTGTAACTGAGCTATCAACTTAAGCTCCTATGACAATCAGTTAAGACGAATTCAACAGGTTCTGGATACGGTTCACCTGCTCAAACATATGTTTAGGATGAAACAAACTATGCCAAAATTCTACTGCCTAATTCTACCCCAACAACAGAGTTTTGAGCAGCTGACTCACAAGTAGACAGCCTTACTCTAGGTATATCATTTAGTCACATGAATCTCCTCTGACTTAAACCAGTGAAACACTCCAAACAACTTTACAGTAGACTAACTTAATTTCTGAAGAAAATCCTTAACACGTACCACTACTCAGAGACAGGTAAATAAAACCAGGCAATTCTCACCTTGTTATACATTTCCTACTACTAACAGTATTTTACAGTGCCAGGCAATGTGTTCACTTACAAGATGTCTAAAAGTATCACCCATTATCATCTCTTACCTTAGTACCCTTTTTAACATATTTAGCGTTATCTTTTTCAATGTCATGCCACGATCTTATAGGTAGCTTCAATTCATCCCCTACAACCATCCCAGGTCCCTGAGTGGCTGGTCCTCCAATGAACATCATTATCCGTGCACCAGTATTAGGGAAAGTACACTGCAGAAAATAAAAGACAAATAAAGCCATCAGGTTTTGCTACAAATTGAACAAAAGAAATAGCTATGTAGTTATTCATCAAATTGACAGGATTCTAACAGTAACTGTGATTTCCCCCCCCCCCAAAAAAAAAATCTTTATCTGCCATTAATTCAAAGCCTCAATTTTGCCTCATTAACATGAGTAAACACCTACGATTACTCTAAGCTTGGAAGGGGCAATATCCATGAGAATCACCATACAAATCTAATATATATATATATATATAGGGTTTTCACATATTGATTATGGCCATTTTTCTGCAACATAATGATACACTGGCACAATAGCGTAAGTTCTAGTTAAAGTTATTACCTCAAGGAGCCCTACAGCTATAGAAAGAGCCACTCCAGAAGACCGTAAGGGCCGTTTTCCCTGTGGAACAGGCCAAGGATCCCGCTGCAATTCACCCAGAAGATCAGTAAGATTCATATCAATTTTCTGCACTGGTTGCAAAAATCTGTAAACAGATATATGTCATTAGACTTAAATTTTTAAATAAAAATTTCAATCAGTTACTCACCATCACTATAATACATTAGCAATATCTAATTCCAGATCCTAGTGTGGATTCAGAGCAATCTCTGCCTCACCACAGTAACGTCATTTGGTATTAAAACAGACACAGCACACTTGGCTTAAGAAGTTCAACAAAGAGCTCGTAAAGCAAAATCTTGCTGGCTTATAGATATTGCAGCTAGTAAAAAGAACACAACAGATAATCAGCTGTGCACCTAAAAAAACCCTCAAGTTTCACTATTTTAGTGAAAATCAAAGACAAGAAACATTAATTTTATAAATAATTTTTTGTGCTCTCTGCTAAAGGATGTCTATAAATGTAGCTGTTTATTGGAAGCAGACTGTAAAACTGTCTATTTTATCATTTCATCAATTTCTTCTATGTTATACTAAGATACACAGGAAAAAAATCAAACATCAAACCCACAGTTTCCAAGTAAGAGACAGAAGAGGGGGGGGGAGAGGAGGGGAAGAGGGAGAACAAAGGGAAGGCAGAACTTGACATCCACATAAGGAAAGAGCAGTAAAGCAGCTTTTAACGCTTCTCAGCACACTTCCAAAGCATCATCCAGATGACTATACTATCATCCATTGTTTTCTTCCTTGTACAAACTGCAAGAAAGAATCAGGCTATCTAATTAGTCTCCTAGTAGATTTGTGCCTGATCAAAAGGTCTATCAGCTGACTGCACTGCCATAACACGTAAGATTTCCAATAAATTAATGTAATCACAATAAACTTTTTAGATGTTTTCAGCACATTACCTATTAGAAGGTGGTGGCTGCTGCACTTGAGGACCCCGACCAACTTGTGAAACGGCTACTTTTGTAAGTCCTAGCATTTCCTGTAATTGAATACATAAGATTTTATTACAAAATTTGTTTACATACTATTTCAATTTTGTCATTAATATAATCTTGATTTCTTTGTATTTCCTTTTGTGTGTTACCTGCAGTTGTTTTGCAGTTAGGTCCTTTGTTCCTCTGAAGACATAACTTTTGGAAATTCCTTCACAGCCAAGCTCGTGAACTTGCACCATTCGGCCAAAGGTAATGAGTCCAACTAACGCGGTTGGTGGCAAGAGACTAAGGGACATTTGCATGGACTCCTTCAGAGCTTGCAAGTCTTCATCTTCCATACATGTGTCCACAACATAAAGGAATATCAAAGGCATCTGAGGACCACGCTTCAAGAGTCACAAATATAACCATGTGAAAAACAAATCTCACAATGTTTACAGGATCAACAATGAACAAATAAAGCACATCTTGTGAAAGTTTTCATCATATCACTAACTTCTAGTGGAAGGTGTCCCTGCCCAAGCAGGGGGGCTGGAACTAGATGATCTTTAAAGTCCCTTCCAACCCAAACCATTCTATGATTCTGAAACTCCAATGCTCCATCTAACTTATCTCCCCCTCAAGTAGTAGTCAGTATCTAGGACTGACGAGGAATGAAAATCCTACTATCGTGAACTCTGCAAAAAAATGAAATGCCCACTACAGAAAAAAAAAAAAAAAAAACAAACTTAAAGGATCCAATTAAATTTTTGAAGCATGTGCCAGTTATATAAACTTGTATATTGAAAGTTTTTCTTACTCTAAGTGAATGTAATAGTCATAAAGCTATTCACAATTATAAAATTCTCCACCTTGATAACACTCTGTGGATTTCACCTCATTCTTTTACTGTAGAGATCATCAGTTCTTTTTATTCTTTGTAAACTAATGTCGCTGTACTATGAGCAAATACTCCTTGTACTTTGTGTTACAAGAAGTGGCAAAAGTGACTGTTTGGTTTTCACTGTTCTTTTCATAACCTGAATGCCTCATTGAAGTCTTACAAATTTTAAGCCTCAAAAATAGAATGTGGAGATTAAAAATTTGCAATTACAATTTTTTGCAATTTTGAGTTGTAGATCTATTTTTTATTACTACTCAAGTAACATCTATATTTAAAAAGCATGAATATTACAATTCAAACACCCAAATGGAATATGTATAAACTGTCTTCTCTAAACAACCTAGCCCTAAAACTAACTCATAATCAAATAAAGAAATAAATACAATTTTTTGAGAGATTAATCAACAGCCAGCCCAATCTGAATAGAAACAATTTGAGTAAGCAACAGCAGTAAGGAGAACCCTGGCACAAACACACATTAAACTCCTGGTTAAAACCAGGCCTAGTAGAAATACGGCTTTCAGAAGAGGCGTCTCTTTTTTCCTTTTCTTTTAAAGCATTCTTATTAGCCATCTTTGTTTCTTTATAAAAGTTATTTCCCAATTTAAATTGATTACATAGATGCTAGAGCTACTAACAAGCACATGTAGACTCACAATCATTAAAACACAGTGGAGAAATAAAACTGGAATTAATTATTAATTTATACTGCAATGTTATAGATGTTTAAAAGTTTATTTCATTATTTTACCTGTACTACATATTCAATGCTGGAGAACTGAGGCAAAAGTTCAGCTGGCTGATTCATTTCAGATATGCCAGCATAGGTAGGAGGAAACTGCAAATGAAAACGGAAATTAAGTATAAATAAAAGGTTACAACTTCTACATGCCTATGGACTACTTTTCTCTGCAACAGATGTTCACTGTTGCTGTCATGACAAAAATGGCAGTGCAGTCTCTGAAAATGGAACTTCACACTCTCAGTCCTGCAGTCTATTTCCATTCACAATTATAATTTGAAAGAGGATTTTCACTTTTACCCTACAAAAAAGTTTTTCTATATCCTGAATGTTTGGTTTTCTTACCTGGTTTCTCTGATAACAAAAGTTGCAGGCCCAGAGTTTTGCTCGATAATCCACTTGGCTATAAAAATACAATTAAAAAGTTTTATATAGCATGAACAATTCTTTCCCCCCCACCACTGATTCTAGAACAAGGTTTCTTTAATTTGTCAAAAAAACATCGACTTTGAAAAAGCTTCTTCTGAATAGACTGTCTCCTAAATATCCATGTTACCAAATCGAAAGAAGTGTAGTCTTACAAAGACATATCAGGGAAATTACTGTCTTTAGGGAGGAACAATGATCATCAAGGAAAGGAAACAGGTAAGAAAGTTAAGAATACAGACTCAGCACCTTCATTAGAGACTTTCTGTATGGTTTTAAGCAAATCACTTTAACCCTGCCTACCATTGCATTTTTCTCCTTTCTCAGCCCATGCTGTCAAAGTCTAGGACTATCCTGAATATACAGTTATGCCCTAAAAAAACAGGTTCCAACTTAACAGCTATCTCTCTAATGAAAATAGCTTTTTTTTTTTCCATTGATGAGCCTACTTCCTTTTATCTACATTTTTACTAGTAATCAGATAGTTAAAATAAAAAATGCAACTTGTACATGACTGTATGTGCATGATGATACGTCTTACAAAGTCCTAATCACATCTTAAGGGAAAGCAAACTTCACACGTTTTCAATGTACATTTCTTGTTATCACATCTTCTCCTGTCTACAAGGGCAAAAGTCTTTAAATATATCATTAAATCTTTGGATAGATCCCAGCATGCTGTAAACACAACACAGCTCTATTGAGATCAAATTGTCTACGTCAGTTTCAGGGGCTGCAGATTATTTAGCCCAATACACTGTGCCACACAAGTTTCTAATGGATCTGTTTATCTACCACATCTTTCAGCTTTTGGTAAATGAAATGAGCTAACCTGCTTTGGCCTACAAATGAACTAAAGTCAGTAACAGATACAGCTTATTTTGCTTGAAAATAAACTATATAAGGGTCCAATACTTAAAGAGCAAGAGGACAGTAACTTTTACCCTATTTTCTAGAGGTGAAATGCCTCAACACATCACAAGATGTGTAGTTCTAGAAAAATAACATACCTAATAATTAAGTGAAGTAAATTGAAAATACCAGACAAATGAAAGCCATGACTTGGATATATATATGTTACACATGAAAAATCTATGTGCAGAAACTTCTAACATCTCGAAGATGAAAATATACATCTATATGAGCTGTATATTCATTTGAGGAGTACCTGCACTTCTACACACCAGATCTTTTGGATAGTTTAACTGGCACTATTCTAAAGGCTGTTTGTAAAGAAAAATAATGGCATAATATATGTATTAGGCTTACCATAAGGGATTCAGAACAGCCCGACACGTGGTTCTGCTGCACAGAACTGGCTCATACTGAATAGGAGGCAAGTCTGGACGTTCTTTCAGTGGTGTGAAGAGGGCAGCCACTGGGACTACCATTCTTGTGGCTTCAAGACGACTTGAAGGCCAAACATTCCAACTGAATCTAACTCCATCTCTATCCTCATTCTGCTGGATAAATTCCAGGAACGTCGTCATGGTCAACTTCTCTGTTTATCACTGTAATAAAGAGATAATCAGAAGAATGTTGAAAGACAAACATTTTAACCACTAAATATTTAATAACCTTAATTATAGTCACACATTCAAATACTATAACTGAGTTGTGATTCTAAAATCCTAAAAGCAATGCACAGAATTACCAAAAAACAATAAATTTAAGAGTCTGAGGATGCAGCAACCTCTTCAAAATAACAAATATTTGACATAGTGCAATCTAAATACATAGTGTTAATATAGTCCACTTTCTGGCCACTCCTTGGTTCAAAAAAACTCAGGCAAGAAATGTGGTAACTAAAGCACTAATTCTAGGGTGGGTCTGAGCAAACAACAGCAGCACATTAACGCACTATAAAAAAGAATTTGCTTACACAAAAAATGCACTCTGCTAATGCATTTAATTATTCATTCTGCTCATTATTCAAGAACAATTCTTTCTTGTACAGAAGTTTCTTGTCCAATTTCTTTTAAGAATCAAAGAGCAAAAGTATTTCTTAGTGTAACTGTTTAATGTCTTCTGTGTCAAATTTTGTAACCATAACATGCAAATATAAAGGAATAGCAACACTATATTCCAAAAGAGTACATTCCTACAGCAATGCTAGGAAATTACTTTTGAAGGAACACGTATCATATTGTACTACGTTATATATCAAGATGAACCTTTGAAAAACTGTCTGAACTTAAATTTATCATTCTGGGCACCCACCTAAACCTTTCAAAATTTTCAGCTGCAGTTACTCAAAAGCTGGAGCTCTGAGAAACACAGACAAATCTGAAAAGCTCAACAAGAGCTCATTAATATCTAGGAAAGCCAGTAAGAAGCATCCTACCTCCCCAACACTCTGCTATAGCCCCGCTCTCTCTGAATATTTGCTTAGTGCTTCCCAGTACATTTTAAAATACTTAGGTTATACCAGTTTTTCCAACAGCAAGGATATCTAAGCTCACAATGCCTAATAATTAAGAGTTGCAGCCTCCATGAACCACCTAAGACTTAGCCTGGGAAATACACCTGGGTTTCATTTTAGACTGTACTAAGTTAAAGAACAGCTTTAGAACTGGGATTTAAATCAGGAATTCTCACAAACACAGTGACTCTTAACAATTACACATACTACAGAAGACTACTGAAAAATTAAACTTCTGAGGATGTAGCTCTCATTACTGAAATTAGAATAACTAATTGCTCCTTTAGCTTATATAATTAAAAAAAATTCATTTTTTATTAAATTACAGTTTAACTTCATAGTTTGATTCTAATGCTGACAAAACAGATTAACAACATCCAAAAAACAGAGAGAAGCCTCACATTCACAGTTAACATTGTTAGGAAATACTGAACCTCAGCAAGCAATGGAAGCTACAAAAAGTATTCTCAAAATTATCATTCCTATAGAACATGGACTTCATAGATTAACTCTTAAAGCTTTCCACAGGTGCTATCACTGTATCTTATCTCTATATTGTAATAGAAATGCTATGCCATCTTACTGATATCGGGAGTAGATCTACATGTTACAGCAATTGCAACACAGGGAACCACATTGGAGCTTGTGCAGGAACACTTCCACCATCACCTTTACTCAAATTGCTGCAAGGGTGTTGGGCTGAACAAGGCCTCCAGGCAGAGGACAAAAATGAGATAAAGCAAAGGGAGTATCTGAACTCATAGTGAATTAGTACAGAGAAAAAAGAAAATTCTGCTGAGAGGAAAGCAGCCTGGTATCTGAAAAGGATCTAGAATTTAAGACGTTTCTCTCCTAATACATCAAAATCCATGAATGTTACATTCAAAAGGTGAAGGAACTTTATCCCTAAAAATGGAGTATTCATACCAAAATCTGCATAAGGAAACAAACACAACCACAGACTGATTAAATGAATAATCACTCCTTTTAAAATTAACTCCTAAGACAGAAAAAATGGCAACTTCAAAGCCATTTCTGTCATTACACAGGAATCTGCTAGAAACCTACCCACACCATTACTGTCTAGTAACCACTTTCTAGAACTTCCTGTTCAGAAGGCAGAACTTGCCAATTACTAAATTTTCTTCCATCCTCTTCTTCCTCTCAAAAGAGTCAATAATGCACACATATTTCACCACATATGAAGTGTGAAATTCATGGTCTGACAAGTTTCATTCAGTTTCAGTAGCCCTGTTAGAGCCACCCAGGCACATTTTCTCAGCTAGGTGCAGAAATATATCATAGTAGACCAGAACAGCAAACCCTTCTGAACTACAGCCTATGCATCCAATTCCATATACATGGAAAGCCACAAAATATATATGCCCCACCTCAGAAAACCAGAGAAGTTATCTTCAGAACAGATGAACAGCAACAGCTCCCACAATGAGGTGTTACTGCTTTAGCTTTGCTGCCAGACAGGACACCCAAATTAAACCAGCAGTCCTTGGCTTGCTCCCTCCCACCACTGAGGCTGAGTGTACCTCAGATGCATGCACAGTGGCAATCTCGCTGTGCCACACAAAAAAAGCCAGAGCTGAACTGCATACAAAGTCACAGCCTCATCACACCCAATTATGAAGCTTTGATTCCCAGCCAATTACTAGTACTCCTGGAATTACTCTGACTGGATACAAGACCTAAGTTAGGACTAGATTAGACTAACCATCTAAGCATACCAAATGTTCAATACAACATTCTTTCAGCTATCCTATAGCTGACTGAACAGTTTTGAAACACCTTACTTTAAAATGTTATTTTGAAATGCTCCTAGTAGCAACTACAAGCACCTCCTTCATCATTCAACATTTTTAATGTTTATGTAACACACAAATGTGTCCCAGTACAGAAGACCACCAAAACAATATTCACTAGTGCTTGGAAGCACAGAGAAACAAAGTCAAAACATTTCCCTCTACACTGTTTTAAGAGTTCCAGCATTAAGAGATCAGAGTTCCTCATACAACCACACATTTAAATATCCCTAAATCATTACAGTTTATTGTGCTTTTCTTACAACAAATCCATTATTTCAGCTTACTGCACACTAACAATCTAGTAAAATAAGAGATCATTACTAACAAACATTTTCTTAATTTTTATGTCAAAATTTGCATTTCAGATACGAAGCTATTTCAGTTCCAAGGAGGAAGCCAAATATACAAGGAGAATGACTTAGTACTTCCCTAAAGCAACTGCAAGTTGTCAAAATGACAATGTATGAATCTCATTTTCACTACTCAAACACGGACATCCTTTAAACCTGCTCTCCCAGTTTTTCTCCACTAAGGATTCTAGATGTTTGGGGTTTTTTGCAAAACAACCAGCGTATGCAATACGCCTGTAATACACCTAAATCTGAAACCACATTCAAACGCACTAGGGACTGCCTAAACACACTTTTTGAGTTGCTTTACCTATACGGCAAGGCACCCACCAGAGCCTCCGCCAGCGGCACAACGAGGCGGACACAGGCGGTCCCAGACAGCCGTACTTTACACCCGGAGCGCGGTCGGCCGTGCCAAGGCCGTGCCCGCCAACCCCCCCGATGTGCCGGCAGCCCCAGCGGGAAACGGGGTCCGGCGGCCGCTCGCACCGCTCCTGCCGGAATCCACCGCGGCGGCCCAGGGTGAGCGCTGCCCACCTCAGGAGAAGGGGCGCACAGCTCCCGGTCCTGGAGGCCGCGGGCAGCCTTGACCAGCCGCAGAGGGTATCCCCGGCCTCCCACGGCCGCCCGGGAGCCCCGAAACCACCTCCAGGCCGCCCGGGGGACCACCACCGTCACGGAGGGCAGCGGGAAGGCCAGGAGCCTTATGAGGGGAGGCGGGGAGCTCCTCCCCAGGCTCACTCCTGGCCCAGCAGCGGCTGGGGGACCCACGGCCGAGAGTAGAAGTGCCTCCCGTAACCCCAGCGCGGGGAGCGGGGCTGCCCTCACGGCGCCAGCGAAGGACTCTCTTCCCCTTGGCACCCCCCAGCTAGAGGCGCCGCCAGCCCCTATCTCCCCGCATCCTCCGCCGCCCACCTCAGACCGTGCCCTGCCGCTCACCCCGAGTCCCGGCCGCCGCCGCCGCCTCTCCCGCTCTTCCCCGCCCGCACGCAGCCGCCCCGGCGCTGCCGACGCAGCCAACATGGCTGATGGGAGAGTCCCCGCCACGTCAAGGGGCAGAGAGCAGCGGGGCGGGGGCGCGGCTCCTCCGCCCCTGGGCGCAGGGGGAGCCCTCACGGCGCTGGGTTGCGGACCCGCTCCTGTCGGGACTGCTCGCCCGTGCTCCGTGGCCCTCCCCGGCGAGCAGCACAGAGGGGGCCGCTGTCAGCCATCCAACACCGCTCACCTTCGCTACACCGTCCTGACGGCTCCTGCTGGCCCCTGTGCGTGTCTCCTTCCCTGTTCGATGTTCAGATTTCTTCTGAAGATAGTTTGTCATAATTTCGCTCCTAAAATCCTTCGAGAAAGGAGATGTCTCGGCCACTGGAGGGACCTCTGCCTCCTCTACCCCCGGGCTGCGCCCGAGTCCGTCGTTCCCGCGTTGTTCCTCACCTCTGCCCATGGGTGTGCTGCTACCGGGACTGCTTCAGGGGAACCCTGGGAACCAGGGTTTCAGCCCTTGAATTCACCCTGCTCGTTGCCCGTCTTCTACCATGTGTATTTATGTCAACTTTTTAATCTGGAAAATTGATTACATAATTCTTTGGGCTGCCTGGGAAAAAATACACACTGAAATTATATTCTGGTCGGTTTTAGCCTGAGACAATACATCATCTTATATTTAGAAAGATAACACATACTGATTTACTATCCACACAATAACTTATGCATAGCTGTAACTACAGGTTTTGTTCAGGCTTTTTGTTAGTGTGGTTATCATCCCCCCCCCCCCCCAACCAAAGTTACAGTGACACTTCAGTTCAAGGGCAATACACAACCCTTTTAAACAAGCCTGCCACAAAAAGTTCAAACAGTAACTTCTGTCTTTCCTGATACCTCAGAATAACCAATACAGACAGGGGAGGACTGAAAAACATTCTGCAACTCCTTCACCACAACTCTGATAACATGCGATGACCACCAACCAAATATAAATTACTAAAATATACTTATCCTCCTTTCTTACATGTCAAATGTAATTATGATAGAAATTCTATGCCATTACTATCATCAGCATTGTTTGCCAGTCCTCTTCAATCTAAAAACATTAGGAAATAAACAACAGCAGTACTTAAAGGGAGGAATTTTAAATGTCCACGTCCACAAATCTCACTATCAGTTATGGGAGTATTAAGCAGGAGCTTCCTTGCCAAGGACATGTAACCTCCCCAGCTTGGGGGGTGGGAGGGAATAAAAAACCCACAAACTCGTAACAGGGCCAACTTCAAACAGGTGCACAGAAAGCAATTAAGTGTTAATTTCAGAAGTACTCAAATAGGCTGTGAAACATTTTCAGAAAATCACGCTGAAAAATCTCAAAGTCAGAACTGTAGAGTGAACTCCGTAGAAAACAAGAAAAAAAAAAGAGGCAACTGACAGCTAAAAACACCTCAAAGGCAAAAAGGGAGAACAAGAAAGTATGCTGTTCTAAAAGGTATGTAGTAATTTTCATTGGTCATTCGCACAATTAAATTTCATTACATAACTACTCAATCCAATGCTCTAAACTCCAAGATATGTCTTGTAGCTGTTACGATGGTGCAAAACACAGTATAAAACCAAGGACAACCAAAAAAAAAAAAAAAACAAAACAGAAAATAGCATCCTAACACCATGTATATTCATTATATATTAATGTTAAAAAATGTTAAAGCATTTTTTCACAAAGCAAATTTTTTAGTTTATATGTTTGGGTTTTTTTTTTCAGTCAACAATGCATACCCACTGATGGCAACTCACCCTTTCTTTGGAAAAGTACTCTTCCCCAATGCCTAGACAGTTGAGGAAAAAGAATATTAATTTCCAGCTTATTTTTCTTCGTCCTCCACTGAGTCATATTTGCCAGCCACTGCATCAACATTGTTCATAAAACTTGTAAGGAACAATTTTATTATCTGTGGAAGACTACCTGTAATAATTAAAAATATGTTACTTCATTTAAAAAGCATGAGCAGAAAGTTCCAGAAAAAGTAATCTAAGAATAGAAAGTATATTTAAAGCATCTATATATTTGTGAATTCTTTTTCCGTTCCTAGTTCCCGACTTCACAACAAATAGAAAAAACTGGTACTGAATATTACCAAAGTAACAGAAGAGAATATCTTACAGCTGGACTCACCAGTTTTTGTCTTGACCACTGGTCAGCCTTTCCAGATAATTCTCTGCAGTTTTAGCAAATCCTGTTTTATTCCTAATGGTGACTGCAACTGTTGCATGTTCAACTAGGATATCAGATCCAGGTTTCAGAATTAAAACTGCCTGTTACAGGTAGGTGGTGTTGGAAACACCTTAAAACAAACAAACGCCACTGGAGAGGAGGAGTTAAGATAAAAGTTTATTCAGAACTACTTAAACACAGCCCTGCAGGTGGAAAAAAAATTGCTTTTTCTCAACTTATGTGGCAAGTATTTAGAGCTACTCTAATCTGACGGACAGTGGGTAGCACTAAACTGAGTTTGCATACAACAGAACAGGAAAAACAACAGATTGACATTTTGCGTAATAGGAATTTCATAATACACAATGTAAATCCTTATAGCATTATCCTTCTCCTTTTTATCTTAACTGAGAAGCAACCCTTCTGCCTTGCTTTTGATTTGGCATATGGACAGTCCCATGTAATAGTATTTCAATAAAGCCATACAACAAAATAAGAACTCTGCCCCTGGCCCTCCCAGAGTGAAAACTGCTTATATGGTAATTAACCTTTACGTATTCCAAGGACGGTTCAAGTATTACTAGTACTGGATATCCACAGGTAGAATAAAAAATACTAATGGCAGTTTTAAAAGAACCACTTATAAAAAGTACAGTATAGTAGAACATCATAGGGCCTGACTAAAATGTTTTATTAAAGGTTTACACCGATTCAACACAGAAAGGCCTAGTCTGATGGGCAGTAAATTGGCACAACCACTTTCTGCCCTAGGCCAAATTTTTTTTATTCCCCTCTCTGGGTTTTCGGGACAGCCAAAACAGGACAGGCCGACGCTCAGGGCTTGCCGATTCCCGGTGCCACAGCCCCAAACATACCGCACCACTCCGGCATCGCTTCCACCTCAGAGCACAAGCCCAGCGCACCTGCGCACAAGCACCGACCACAGGCGGGGGGCCCCCGGGTGCTCATAAAGCCACCACCTGAGAGCCACGACCGCCGCCACCACCGCGGGCGATGCGGCCGTGGGCGTGGCGGAGGCGGAGCTGCCCCAGCTCTGCCGTGAGGCGCACACGTTCCCGCTCTGCCCCGCAGCTCTCGCGAGAGCAGCAGGGGCCTCGCACCGCCCCCAGAAGCTCCGGGCCGGGGGAGGGAGGGGCGGCCTGGGCCGGCGGGGGGAGGAGCGGAGCGAGCGTGGTGGCAGCGGTGGAGGTGCGACCATGGAAATGGGCATGGAGGAGCTGATGCCGAGGCTGCTGCCCGTGGATGACTGTGACTTGGCCGAGGACTTCGATCCCACGGTGCCCCCGAGGACGCCCCAGGAGTATCTGAAGCGCGTCCAGTGAGTGGCAGGGCGGGTGGAAGGGCCGAGCTCCCGCGGGCTGGGGCGGCCGAACGGGCCCGCTCCGCTGCCCTCACCTCCCCGCCGGAGCGACGCGGCCGCCGGTGCTGCCGGTGCGGCGAGATCCCGAGCGGCATCGGGTGTAACCGCAGCCGCTGTGTGTCTGCTGCTGCTGTCGCAGAGCTGTGCAACGCCGGCTGCACTCCGTGGGTACCTCGGCAGATCCCAGCGACTCTTGAGGGCCGGTGCTGCCGTCCCCCTGTCAGGCTGTAGGTGCGGGGCTCGGCTCTCCCTCCCTTTCCTCCCGAGGTCTCGCTGCGAGAAGCGCTGCCGCTCCTTAGCGAAGTTGGGAGGCAAGCGGGCTTTGAGGAGGCCAGAGCTGTTGTGTGGAAACCGGGAGCACTTCACCTGTCACCCTCAAGTCAAACCTGCTGTGAGAATTGCCGTTACACAGCCAGTTTGACATACCTGGAGTTCAGAGATACCTGGCACATATCCATCTGCCACGGAAAAGGAAAAATGTAGCCACTTGGTTTTATTTTCTAGGATTGAAGCAGCTCGATGCCCAGATGTGGTTGTGGCGCAAATAGACCCCAAAAAATTAAGAAAGAAGCAGACAGTAAACATTTCAGTAAGTCTCAAAGCTTTTACACATTTTTTTTTCAAGAAAGAAAAAAAAATTAAGGGAAAAGGTGTTCATATTAAAATGCTTGTACAACTTTTGGGGAGTGGTTGGCATAACTAAATAGCACTGCGGGGTTTTAAAAGTATCTACAGAATTCCATTAAATGTCTGGATTTGAAGAAACACCTGTTCAACTGCTGCCTAACAGCAGTCTTTATAACTGACTTAAATTGATACTATCCATCCTATTTGATACACAGCAGAGTATTTCACTGCCTGAGGAAGTCAACTATTGTGTTAAATTTTACAAATATTTAATCATAAAACCTGTATAAGCTTTAGAGGATAGGTATCTCCATACCTGTATTTACATTTAAATACATATCTATGGTAAGGGTGGTAAGCGTGCTAAGTGCAGCTAAGCTTCACTGAAGTGGGATGAAGTTCTTATGCCACTTTTTTCCTTTGATGGGAAGTGGTGGAATATTTTATTGGAATTTTTCCTTACTCCCCCAAAATATTTTTCCTTCATGTTCAGACACTAACATCAACTTGGTTTTTAACCTCCCTTCAAATAGTTCAAGAGACCAAGTTTGCCGTTCTTTAGTGGAAACTGTGTAATGTGAAATTTCAGTACCCAAGAAAAGTTTCTACTGCTGACATATGATCATGTAACTTCTGTGACAGTTCTGTTTTCATTTGTCTCCTTTCTTTGTAGTGGCATTCTTAAACATTTGCCAAAAGATCTTATTAAAAAAAACAAAACAAAAAAACCAAAACAAAACAACAAAAAAACACCAAAAAACCCCACCGTCTTTCATGCCTGTCTTTAGAAGTTGTATCTACTTAACTCTCCGACTTAATTTCCTAAAAGATACTTTTGTGGTCTTCCATAATTTACTATCTTGGCAAGTAGAACACCTAAGATTCATAGCATCCATCCAAGATAAGGAAACAGTACCCTGCTTTTCACAGGAAAACTAAGGCAGAACACTTACTAAAAAGAAGACTAAATGATTCTTTGAGAATGTATTTTGAACACTTCTTACTTGCAGACAAGAAGAGTGAAACAAATTTTGTGCAAACTGTTAAGTCAGTCTTCCATGTGGTCATGAAATTACATGTCTTAAATGAATATTTAAATTATATTCATTTAAGTACATAGTACTTAAATAAGTACATAGTAAACATGTACTTATCCTTTTGTTCTTAAAGATTCTTCTTACACAGTGTTCCTTACATTCTAACTACTGCCAGTGTTTTCACAGATTTCTGGATGTCAGCCTGCTCCTGAAGGATACTCTCCTACACTCAAGTGGCAGCAGCAGCAAGTGGCCAATTTCTCAGCCGTTCGTCAGGTACAAGATGGTGTGTGTAAGGGGACTTGCAATGTCTGGAGAGAAAACATCTGTGCTTCACAGAGGACAGTTTTACATCCAGTATAAAAATGTCATTACTTTATGGTAGGATTGTAGGCAAATACGTTGAGTTCTTGAAAAATAATTTGGTATATTCTGTGTGGCTTTTAAACCTCTGATAAAGCTGAGTAAAGGTTTTTTAAAAAAATCTTTAGCAAAAATTTGTGTCAATATTTAAATTAGATGATAGAGAGTAACTGAGGGAGGAAAAAAATCCCTATAATGTTAAGCAGTTACATCAAAACCTAGTGCTAGCAGGAATGTTTTACAGAACTCAGCATTCTTAATATAATTGAAAAACAAGGGTATTCTAACCCTCTAGGAGTTTCATGTGCATAGAACACGCTGTCCATTGAAGATATTGTTGACTGGTGGCACCCATTATGAGAAATACTGATTTGGTAAAATTTAGTTATAACATTGTAGTATCAGCACAGACTTAAATCCTTCCTACTACATTAGCACTCTGCTCTTGAACAACAGAGAAAAAATGGAGAACTGAACAGTTGTCTCTGTCCACATTTCAAACAGAGTAAAATGCAACAAACCTAGTAAAGCTGTGGGTAGAGATTCATGATTACACTCTGGAATGCAAATGTGTTGATACTGAGCTGTAGAAATATCTCAAGTAACTAAACTATAACCAACTGCACTGAAGCTGCTGTAGCACTGAACTTTGCATGAGCTCATTTACCATTTTTTTCAAGGTAGGTAAATCAGTGAAGGCAGAGATCTGTACTGTTTTATCTGCACTGTGAACATTAGCTGAGCTAATACCTGTTTCTACAAAGCATCACATTGCACACTACATATTAAGGTTTTAGCAGAACTAAGGAAACTGACATCTAAAGGCATATTCACTTTATAATTTTTATACAAAAAATCAACTGTTCTCTCATCTGTGCCAGATTGAACATGGTGAAGTGTAAGCATATACTCAAAACTATTTAAGAAGAAAATTCAGAAGTAACTTGTTCACACTGTGCATCAGCTACTGTTAGAGTGTTTGTAGCAGTCATTTTTATTTCTACTATAACAACTGGATTGTGTGTGGGGGAGAATTTCTTCTGTTGTAAGATGTTTACACCTCTATACAGGAACCTGTCAGGCCAAATTATCTTATTGAATCCTTGCAAGGTAGAATAAATATACTAGAAAATCAGGGTTGCCTTCTTTCTAGTAGTTCTATAGACACCTGATACAGATACAGACTACTGCTGGAAACAGGATTTTGGCTTTATGTGTTAAGTTTGTTAAGTCTCTAAGTCTATTAAATCTTACTACCTCAACTTTATGTACTGTACTGTAAAATTCCTTTTACTATTACTTCCAAATTCCCAGCATAGGCAACAAGAGGCATGGGAAATATTTATCCAGTTATAAATTAGTATTTTATAGAGCATCATAAAATACACTACTTAGAAATTTTAAAAATAATGAAGAACAATTACAGCTAGAGTGAATTAACTGCAAAGTTAAAATGTGATCTGGCTTTGTTTTAATCAGAGCCTGAACAAGCACAGAAATCACTGGCAGTCACAACATTTGGATAGCAACGTTACTATGGTGAGTAAATTCCTAATAGCCCTGTGGTATTTTTCCAGTCATTAAATCCATGGTTAATCTCACTTTACCAATTAATGCAACAACTTGTGAATATTATCAACTCTTTCCCTCAGTGTCTTCAAGATCGCAATATTTCACAGTTTTCATTTATTTTTACTTCAGCCAAAATCAGAAGATGAAGAAGGCTGGAAGAAGTTTTGCCTTGGTGAGAGAGTATACTCAGGAACAGATGCACTGTCTGATAATGAAAATCTAGGAATTGATTACATAAAGGTGAGTATAGGACTTCTAAGTTTCAGCTGCTATTTCCAAGAATAACTGCCAGAAAAAACCCTATTGTTTATTACCACTCTATGCTAAATAAGAAAGGCTCTTTGGTGAGCCCAGAAAATCCCATTTTAATTCTCTCTTAAATGGAAACTGAGTGAAGCAGAGAACAAGTCTATCCCTACAGTCAAAAGCTGAAGAGTTCCTTCATCTGTGATCAGCTAAAGCACACTACTTTGCTGCTTAATAACAGAAAGCTTTCTGTACAGTCTGCTCTAGTTTTTTCAGTGTTGATATGTGGTTCCTCTTTATGTACGTAGAATCATAGAATTGGCTGCGTTGGAAGGGACCTCAGAGATCATCGAGTCCAACCCTTGAGCCACCGTTGCGGTTGCTAGACTATGGCACTGAGTGCCACATGCTGTCCTATAAACATGCCCTTCACTGCATCATTCTGAAAAGAAAAAGAAACATTTAACAAATGACAGTAAAACCAATGTTGATAATAAATTTGACTGCACCAGATCTTGAAGTTACTTGAAGATTAATTTTTAATAGATTTCAAAGCTCAGAACAGACATTGAAATCACTACGAATGTCTGAACATCATGTAATATATCAGTACATTCTAAATTAGAACAAAAATGTTTATGATAATGTCTTCATTTTCCAACTTGCTATTTTTTCAGGTGGGCTTTCCCCCCTTGCTAAGTATTGTAAGCAGAATGAATCAGGTAAGCCTGTCTCTTAGAATCATACAGTGACATTGCACAAACCATTGTTTCTCATAGTCTATCTGTTGCAGAAGACTTAGCTATTTTTCTGTGCTAGAGTAGGCCCTGAATTATTACGACTGCAATTTATGGTACACTTACAAGAACACATAATTATCTTGCCTTCAGTCACAAACAACTTTACTAGGAATATTCAGTGTTTGAATTCTTGCTAAATGCTCCATCAGGTGCTTGAGAGTGTTTTAGGATTTCTCACTCTGTGTTTTAGGCACTGTCCTTCAACTTAATTATGAACTCTTACATACAGTGCAAAGATAAAAGAATCACACTTTTCTGTACTACTGTTTCCCACTAGTCCACCTTTATACAGAAACAACCAGTCAGTGTGATGCCTCTTTCTTACTCTGCAGTTATTTACACAAAGCTTTTTGTTGAGACAGTTATTTTATTTCTATAAAGTACCTTCCAGAAACTGGTGCTTTAATAGTTACTTTACCGTTAAATGTTACTCCAACACAGAGTAAATACCATTTAGTATCACAGTGGAATAGAAATACATAATGTATGTATATTTTTTTTAAATCACTTTGCTTTTAGTTATAATATTTCAGATATGAAGACAGCAAAACCAAACGCTGCAGGTATTGTATTGTCTCTTTCTGTTCTTCTTTTGAAGGCAACAGTAACCAGTGTCTTAGAATACCTCATAAGCTGGTTTGGAGAGAAAAAATTTACTCCAGAACTGGTAATTTTTTATTTATTCTAACTGCTTGCACATGAACTCATTAAACAAGGAGTAGACTGCTCAGTTTTCTATGAAACTACTTTGTTTTCTAAAGAGTTCTTTAGATGCATGTGTTATACTCAGTTACTTTTAAAACTTTCTTGATTTGATACTGGAATGAGCAGTCACTAAACTTTTTGGATCACTAATTACAAAACATAAGATATAGATTTATCAAGTACTGCAAAAATCCCCTCCCCTTTTACTGCTTTCCAAAGTAACTTAAATTGCAAGGCTGCATGAGTATCAGTACTGCAGAGAAAAGAGGGTTAGACTGAAGCAGCTTTGGGTTTGACCAGTTAAAGCTGTCAGGGTACTGCACACTGTATTTCCAGACATCTCTGTTTTAATTTGGAGCTATATGACAGCATGCTGGTAAAGACACGTTTAATCTTTCCACATGCAGCAAAGACCAGAAAGTTAAGCTGCATTAGCATGGTGACACATCAAACCTAGTAAGAAACTCTGATTGACAGCGTAGATTAACCCAGAGTTTGGCTTCTGCTCTTATGTACAGTTGTATCTACAAAAGACCTTGGTGGATGCATCTCATCTCATTTGGTATCACAAACCAAGAGACTAATGAAAAACTCTTGTTTTGAAATGAAAGTAATGAAAAACTTGTATAATACTAAAGACAATTTCACTATTTTTGAGCCACTTAAAGGCCTTTCATGTGCTGTTCTTTTTTATAGGACTGTTTTCTTTTTAACCAATATGCAAAGAATGTGAACATTGACTTTCAATTTATTCCCATAATGAAAGCCTGGCATTAAGGGAAGAAGTTAAACTGGTAGCTGAAGTTATGTTTGTAAGAATGCAGTACAATTCAGTGAAGTAAAATGCAGAGGAGGTCTTTTCACAATGATATAAATCTTAAAGCTGATCTACCAGAGATCTGACTTGATACATTAATTCTCCAAGAATGTTTGTTTTTCCACAGCTTTTAAAGTTAAAAATTAATAGCTAAGTAGTAAAATTTAGATATTACTAGAAATAATCCCTCCTTCACACTTAAAGTGTAAGCTGTATTGATTTATATCTTGGACAGAATTAAAAAAACAAAAATAAAATCCAGGAGTACTGCTCACAAACTGTTTATTTAGAGGCACAAAATTCTGCACAGTTTCTAATTTGGCTTTCTACCTTTTAAATTCTGGCAGTAGCATTTACATGCAATTTGGTTTTGAGACCTGCACTCCAGGCCTGCTCCACATAACAAGAACTGCATGAAACCTCAAGGAAGTGCTCATAATTAAAACTTTGTTATTTGAATGTACACAGGGTAGGTGGTTTTATGCACTGCTGGCATGCCTTGAAAAACCTTTGCTACCCGAAGCTCACTCCCTTATTCGACAGCTGGCAAGACGATGCTCAGAAGTCAGAGTACTAGAGGTAATATTTAATATAACCTTGTGCAAAGGACTTGCCAAATTTAGCAAATTAGGATGATGATTTTTCAGCTCTCGAAGTCTCAGGAAGTAATTTTTCATGTCCTAAGTTTGCTTGAGAATGAAGGGAAAGCTACATGCATGTAGCTGCTTTTCTGTTTGACACGGATAACTGGGTAACAGAAGAAATGTTCCAATATTTCTCTCTCTTTCAGGAGAACAAGAATGAAGAACAAATATCAGCTCTGAACTTGATAATCTGCTTAGTTAGCAGGTAATGCAACTTAAGATACCTAAACCAGTATAAAGTATGTCCAAAATAAATGTGTGATTGCTCTTGTCCTAATCTGAATTCTTTCAAAGTGGAAGTCAATTGAAGTACTCTGGGCCTGTGTAGCAAACCTAATTTAGCTAAAAGGATTAAGTTTATCTTAAGACTAAGTTTTTTTTTCAAGAGAAAAACCTAAGCTTATTCAGCTTAGGTTTTTCTTGGTTGAGGCCCCTGAACTGGAGAACTCTCATTATGGTAGCAATTATGATATAATAGCTAGGAGCAAAGTAAGGAGTACCTTGCATTAGAGGTTTCTCACCTTTTTCCACTTGTCCCCACCAGGTACTTCGATCAACGTGACCTGGCTGATGAGCCTTCCTAGACTGCTGCAAGGGTTTTGTGTTGCCATCATACAAACAGCATTATCATGTCAGTTACCAGCACTGTACTGTTGACACCTAAAGCTCCTTCAGAACACCCTCATGATAATGCATTTGGGACAGCAGTGAACAACTTAGGCTGAGCTTTAGCATGAGACTGACAGTGTCTCCAGTATTATTAGCACCATCATTGTGAAACAGTCAATGAAGTGTCTGGCATCATCTCTCGAGCTACTGTCTCTGTAGACTACATTCTTGGTTAGGAACTCCTGTCATCTGAGTAATCCTGTGGACACTGCTATTAGATTAAGTCTGAGGTTACAATACCTATGATTGTTCTTTAACACTCACCTACTGAGGGCTTTTTTAAATAAAAATGAAGCATTTTTAAGAGTGTTCTTAAATATTGTGTCTTTTTTCATTCTTCACACTATTTAACAGCTGCCTTACTATAGAAATCTACATAACTAAGCCTGAATGGTTTTCTCCAAACTTTCAAACCTGAGCCCTAGGCACTGCTAAGCAGTTCAACTATAGCCAGTAAATTTTCAGTAAAAACATTACTAATTCCTGAGTAGTAATACTTTTTTCAGTAAACAGCTGCAGAAAGCAGTATTGCACAGCTATACTGAATGCTTTTAATAGAAGCATTCTTTAATCAGAATGAACAAATTTATATCTGTATGGTATCTTGACAAATAAATTAGGTCACTTATTTATACATTTAAAATGGAGAACTTTGTACATAAAGGACTCCCTCTGTTTCTAATTATCCTCAACAATTAAAAACCCATGTTAAAGGGACTATGAATTCTGCTGATAGTAGTAAACTGATGCACAGTATTAACAATGCTTTCTATATTTGTTGAATTTAAGTCCCTTCCCTCACTATTAAAAATAAATACTAACCACAACCTCTTCTTGATAAACCTTTAATATGTCTCTGAGTGATTGGCACTTTAGCACCTGGGAGGGTGGCAGCCTTAACTGTCAAGTTTAAAAATCAAAGTGAATTTCAGTAACTACTAAAGTTTTAATTGTAGAGATACTAACAGAGTCTTTGTTACTTGTATGTTGGTATTCTGCTACACTGGTACTAAATGTCTATTGTGGGGCAGATGCCAAAAATGTGACATGAAAATATCCATTTATTACATATACAGTGCAAGCTATTTCTAGTGTCTTTAGTAACATTTTCAGCATGTTGAAAGCAAGATGAGTTGGCAACTGAACCCACAAAATGCAAGAATCCTAGTTAGCTAATCCTCTAGCCCTACAATTTAAAACAAACCTGAGTTATAAAGGTTAACAACCACATACCCCTATAAACTACCATTCTAAAAACACCCAGCATTTTCAAACAGCTGATCCCCACTGAGTCCCATACAACTGTAGTCAACTTCCATCTCTGCTAGTTCTGTAAGCAGCAGGACAGCATTCTGCTAGTTCAAGTTCTGTCTAGATGCTTCCTACAACTATTTGAAATAGCGTTCACAGTACCTGAAAAGGTCAGAATTCGGTCACATCTTATGCTCAAGTGTAACAAACCCCTAATTATTACATTTATAATCTATAGCTTGACAGCCTGTAACAGGTATCTAGAAAAGGTTTGATCCGTTCCAAATCTCAGAGTTTCCCCAGGGCTGAGGAAAGAGCAGCTTATGCTGCTCTTGCCCACCGTGCAACTGGACAGCATACACTCCTCCCAGCACAAAAAGCTGTAGCAGTTAAAGGTTCTATTAGCTTTTATAATTACCCTGTTATTTACAGGTCTCAAAGGACACAATGAATCACAATCACAATCCATTCTCCCACTTATGGTGGGAGTTTCTACTGTGATTGAACCTGCCAACAGAAAAGTGTTAAAGCAGAATTCATTCCAAGTTTTAACATGGTGTTTCCATGCTTACCTACAGCAAGGTTTGTATTGTCACACAAAATCTTTCAACAAGTAGTACCTAGCAAACCTCAATCTCCTCACGAGTCTTGATGATGTCTTTATAGCTTCTTTCACACCTAATCACCTGATTACAATGAGTTGAAACTAACAATTAATTATGTTAATAGTAAGTTTAAGGACAACAAGCAAAACCGAATTTCTTCCTTTGCCCAGGATAGAGTGGGACTTAGCAGTAAAATTATTCTGACTCAAAAAATCAGCTGGTTATTTTAGGAAGGAAGGAGAAACTGTAACTATGTAGAAATAAATTCTCTTCTTTGCTTCTCCCCCCACCTCTTCACTGAACACCCTTAATGATACCTGCTCGTTCGTGTGAGTAACTGCTGCCTCACAGTTCAGATGAATAGGGTAAGGTAGCAGTTGGGCATTCACATTAGGTCACACAAAACACATTCATTTCTTATACCAATTTAGTCTTAATCAGGATTTTATCCTCTTCTCAAAATGTGCCTCTGGTCTTCCATATGTCTGTTTTAGTAACTGAAATATTTTGCTGAAAACTTGTAAGTTGACAGCTCTTACCATGTGGATGTTAATAACCTGGTCTAGTATAAGTTTCATATCAAAATAAAATTATAGTGTTAGTTAGATTAACATTTATATTTTTAATTGTGCAATGCTATAATTTACAAGCTATATACAAAGCTGAACCAACATAGTGAACCCCCACACAATGGATTTTAAAGGCAGATACCCAGATTTGAACGTGCTCTACATTTTCTGTATCATCACCTGAAATTTACCTGGGGAAAAAAAAAACAAAAAACAGTCAGATCAAAATTGCACAATTAGAATTACTTTTACAAGCAATTATTTTCTTGTAGTAATTATGTTAAAAGAAATAGTAAAGAACATTTCACTCTTACATTTCACTCTTGTTTCACTGTGAACAATTTAGCCATTATTTAAACCAAGTATTTAAATTGAACTCCAGCTGGACAGCTTTTTATGTAAGTTGACCTGTATCCCACATCACAACAGTTTTGTCAGCTAAATTTAAAATTTGTGCAAAGTCTGTGGGAATTTTTAAATACACCCTAAGCAGCTTGGATAGTTACATTGCACTTCACTTACTAATTTTTGTATTTACTTCAGTAGAGAAAGAGCACCTATCTAGTTTTTATCTTCACTTGCTCAGCTAGCTTTCTGGGCGCACATCCTTATGCATTTGATGCTTCCAAATGTAAGCACTTCTTGTAGTTTAGCTTTCTGCTCAATATCATACACGTTTAACTTCTGGCAGTATTTTCTGAACACTAAAGAATTTAGTAGCAAGCCTTATCCAGATGTTCATACTGACTCCTATGGCCCAGCAGTTTCAAACTAATCCTACCTCAATAAATTTACACAAAGATAAAGCCAGCAAGGAAAGTTACCAAGTGAATAGTAACTGAACTACTTACATGCAGGCATTGATGAAACTTCTGCTGTTACAATACTCTTTATTCCCAGATTGGACAGGCCACCTCTGATGAGTCCACAGGTAAATGCTAAATACTAAATATAAAGTTGCACTTCGAGTGAGTGTCAAGGGTGAAGCTTAGTGCTAAAGACTGAAACTAAGCATTCAAGAACAAGACAACACTTTGACAATATAAAACTATGGATGTTTTGTTACTGTGTTTGAGAGACTCCATTATGTCTCTAATAGGTAAAAACTCCACTATTTGGTACAGCAGAGCTCACAATTCAGATTTCTCATCAGAAGTCACTTGTTTCAATTTCCATTAAGCCTGGAGGAACTTATCCTTAAAAGAATTATTCTCAAGATGTGTCTCAAATTAGCAGCTGGTATTAAAGTCAACAAAGGAGAAACAGTCCGAGATAGCATTCTTGCACAGGCCACATTTTAGAGTACAAGAGCCTGCAGGTATTTAGAATTTATATTGTAAAACAAAAGTAACATTTCACCAAACATGCACAAAGAAAATCCCAATGGCAACTGTGATGAGTGAGGAGATTAAGAAACCATAAAACGGAGCTGAATTCCTCATTTCTTCTATCTACCTGCATAAAACTGTTTCTGCAGAGGCAATGATTTTACTCACCTACTACCCTAACTCAGCACCTACACTCAAAAACTATTTTCTTTCTGAATGTGCATATAAACTCAGAATTCTAGGTAACAAATAGCATCTTCCAATTATGTTTTGGAAATTTAAAAAATATTCTGAAAGCACATGCTTTCCAAAGAGAAAGAAAGAATTTGTGTGGCAGTGGCAGACCAGCTCCTACCACCAAGTAACTCAAGCATGACAACAGGAAGTTTCACAGCTACGAGAACTGTTTCTTAAAAAATAAATCAAATCCACTTTCCAAAATCAGGTGAATTTCTAAAGAGCACAGTTTTTGGAGACTAAATCCCAGCCACCTATTTGAAGAGTTTCTGGCCATTATATTAAAGTAAAATTGAAGTTATTGTTAATAAAACAAGACAATTCAAATCAAACTGGTAGATCCCAAGGATGAAACTGAAGGGTACCTTTGGTGCATGTTCTAAATACTGCTTTCCTGCAGACATTTGTGTCAAGAGACGAAATTTGTTGTCTTGAAGGACATAAATACCCTGTTAAAAAAAATTTACAAATCAAACATGCTTTTTAGCTGAATATGAAGTAACATGTAGTTATCACTACTACAATATCAACTTCTCATACTAATTTTCTACCAAAACCTATCAGGAGATATATTAAAAAGTTACTATTTAAGTTCTAATCAACTGCTGTTCTATCAGCTTGTAGCTTTACAACAGCAAATATGAAATTCAAAGCATTTAGTATTTTCAAACAAGATGGCAACAAACACATGATAAACAATTTTTAAATTGTATTCTGAAGCCACATGCCAACATGAACCTTAAAAATCTGATTTTTAAACAAAAGAATTGAAGAACACTTTGGGCTTCTTATACGGTAATGGATTCTACAGCAAAAAAACCAAAAATGTGCTTGAAACTCAAACTTATTACTGATTTTGTACGTTAAATTGTACTCTACAGAATTAGTACCTGATGATTAGTCCTTAGGTTATCTATTTGTTTTTTGAATACAGTTGTCCAGAAATCTTTGCAAATGAACTTCATAATATCTAATTCATCCTTGAACCTGGCAGTATCTTTTGTAAACCTAAGAGGTAAGCGAGACATATATCAATAATTAAGGCAGACACAACTTGACATTTAATCAGACAAATAGAATTTAAAAAATGGTACTAGGCAACATTGTTTTTGAGGCTGCTACAGAAATTAGTTTTCCAACCATTGTACAAATATTCTAGCATCACTCTGCATTCACCAAGTATTTTAACTTAAGTGCAACACAGTGTTATCTTAATACCTGCAACATGACAGCAGAATAAATGGGTTTAATGATGCCATTATTAAAAGCAGTTGAAATACAAAAAGATACAAAGCACATCACTTTTATCTTCAACTTAACAGCTGTCTTCATTCTAAACAGAGCATAAACAAAAAGCTCCTATGTATACTACTGCTTGAAAGGTCTTCAAATGTGCAGAAAAGCACTAGCATACAGAAACAAACGTGTAAAACTTGTTCCTGTTTCCCAAAAAGGGACCTCTTTCTCTTGCATACTTCAAAATTCTCCTTTAAGTTATTTAGCTGGCACTAAACCACCATTTTGTTGACAGAAAGCACGACCTGAGAAAGAAGCTCAAGAGTCTCCAGAACACCTCAGAACAAGGGCCCTGAGGTTTTATGTGCAGCAAGACATCGAGCATCCCCAAAGGGTCTGGGGAAACAAGGAGGAAATGTGCTCCGTCGTGAACTCCGAGGACCGAGAGTGCTTCAGCAAAACGCAAGAATAACCAGTCGTAAAATTAGGCTGAAGAAAGCCATTACAAAGAGAAAAAAATCATGAAACGTACCAGAAGTAAGAAACATGATAAAGAAAGTCTAAAAAAAAGTACAGTTACCAATGACTATAAAAGGTAACCATATACCCCGACTCAGTTTTTATGACAGAAAACACTCCAAATCTGTCCTGTGGTATTCAAAGACAGTTCCCCACAAGAACGAGTTGCCAAGAGACGCCAAAACGTGCAAAGAGAGAGATGAACCCCCAGCACAACCAGCCCTCCGTCCGCCCAGAGCAGGAAGCAGCTTTCCGGCGAAAGGCGATCTCTCCCGCCCCCAGCAGGCCGGGCAGCCGCAGGGAGATAACCCCGAGGAGGAGGCAGGCCCGCCGTGACGCGGGGCACTGAGATGGCCGGGCTGGGGCAGCGGCAGGGACTCACCTCTCGATCAGCCCCTGTCCGACGCGGAAGCCCATGCTCTCCAGTTTGGTGGTGCAGCGGCCGTTCTCCTGCAAGACACAAGGCGCCGCCGCGGCTTTACGCCAGCCGCCGCCCGGCGGCCCCCAGGGCGGCCCCGGCCCCACTCACCCCTTCGCCCTGCTCGGCGGCGCGGTACAGCCCCGCCACCATCTCGTTGTGCAGCAGCAGGAAGAGCGCCTCGTCCGCCATCTCCGCTCTGCAGCGGGATCCTCACCGCCGCCGCCGCCGCCTCGCCCTCACCTCCCCGCTCGGCGCTGGGCAACACCCAGCTGCTGCCGGGCCCGCCGCGCCGCCCCTTCCGGCGGGGTGAGGCCGAGGCGAGCCGGGTCCTCTCAGCCGGGGATGCTCTCGAACGAGAGCACCTGCGGTCTGACTGCTTCTCCCCGTCAGAAAAGCAGTCGGCGTTCCCGCCCGCCGCCGCCCAGGGAAGGCGTCCCGCTGGTGCCGGCCGAGGCGTGTTCCGAGGCGGGGATCTCTTACGCTATCGCTGCCCCAAGGCCGTAGCGCGAACCGGGGCTACAGAAGCGAGAGGCAGAACTTGGGCAAACACGCCTGTTCCTTGCGGAGCTGCCGCCGCCCGCCTCACTTCGGGTGTGGGAGGGAAGGGGGATGGACGATGAGGAGTCGTGGGTTCTTTACTGCCTTCACACCGCCACTCGCTCATTCGCCGTCCATTTCCTAGCGCCGCACAGTAACTGTGGGCTCCGCGTCCCGGGCTCCCCCCAGCCGCCTCTCCGAAATGTCAAAGGCTGGCCGGGGGCGGAGAGCGCGGTTTAAAGCCTCCGCGCAGCAGGCGCCAGGAACAACGCCCGGTAACGGAGCTTCATAGTCCTCCAGCCGGCGGAGCCCACGCCAGGAGGATGCGGGTAACGGGCGGGAAGAGTGACGGCAGCTGCAGGGCCGCCAACAACCCCCGCGCCCCTCGGCAGTGCGACAGCCCTTAGTAAGGTCCCCGCCTATTGGCTTGCCTGGCCTACAGCCTCTGTAGTAAAGCGGTGATTGGCCTGCGCGCTGCCGTGTCGGCCTTACAGAGAGTGGAAAGCAGGATGTGTCCGAGGGGGTGGGACAAACGTCCTGGCGGTGGCTTTCTGATTGGGCTGCGGGAAACCGAGGTGTGAGCTCTCGTTAGCTCTGAGCGCTGTCACTCTGGCGGGAGCTGGCTGGTACCGGCTGCCGGTGGTTGGTCGGTGGGGCCGCCAGTCTGACTGGGAGCCCTGTGGCGCCCGCCCTCCCCTCTCCTGCCCGACTATTGGCGGTTGGGAGGAGCCGCCGAGGCGCGATTGGCTGCGCCGGCCCTGCCCGCGGCTGCGGGAGTGCGGGGCCGCCAGCCCGGCCGAGCAGAGCCGGGGCGCGCAGCGCGTGGGCGGAGCCTCTCGCCCCATTACCCAGCGGTGCCTTGCGCTGGGCCCCGGCCAGGCCGCGCTGCGAGCGGGATGGCGGTGGCGGTGCGTGCGCTGCAGGAGCAGCTGGAGAAGGCCAAGGAGAGCCTCAAGCACGTGGACGAGAATATCCGCAAGCTGACGGGACGGGACCCCAACGATGTGAGGTGAGCAAAGGCCCCGCGGGGGAGAGGGGAGCGTGAGAAGCGGCCAGGCCGCGAGGCGTGAGGGAGCTGTGAGCGCCCCCCCCGGGAGGGGGGGAGAATCGGAGCGTGTGGGTGAGGGACCCGAAGGACGAGGAGCTGCCCGCAGGCCGCCGCTTTCCCGATCTCCTTCGGGCCATCCCCGCGCCTCCAACTCAGAGCGGGAGAGGCTAGTGGGGCCCCAGCCCCGCTGGTTTGCTGGTGCTGTCTGCCCATCGTTATGGGAGTGGGGGGACACAACCGTGGGGCGTGAGGGAGCGGTCGTGGCCACCTCTGGCTGGACGAACGGCAGCGCCCTGGGGAGGCTTCCTGCAGCGGCCCGGGGATGGCACCGCTAACAACGCCCGCTGTGTCTTGCAGGCCCCCTCAGAACAGACTGTTAGCCCTCACAGGCCCTGGTGGAGGTAGAGGCCGTGGGAGCTTATTGCTAAGGTAAGGAGCTGCAGAAACGGGCGGTGCGCTGTCTTTTTTTCTAGCATTGTTTTTTCCTAGCATTGGTTTTCTTATGCCGTGTTGTAATTCTTGTGTGATGCCATTGCTCGTTGTGCTGCAGTTTCAGTAAGCAGGCACTAAAACCTGCCCCACACCGTGTTTACACTTCAGTGTCGCTACCTGAAATTTAAAGCATCTCCTCATTCTGAGTTAAACAAACTTAAACCGGTTTTTTTTTTTTTTAGCCCTTCCAGCCGCTAGCCTGAAAAATTAAGGGAAACATCAAAGTTAAAAAAGGTGTTTTGTGATATGTGAGACGTTGTTTCTTTGAAATTTTGAAAATCGGTTCCTCAGACATTAAGATACTGATTGCTGTTCCAAGAAGAACAGAAAGCATTAAAGTCAACAGGAATTTTAAAACACACATATGTGAAACCACTAGTGTTCTGGTGTGGGTTTTTCTTTCCTCTTTTCCCCCAGTCCCCGTCAAGTGGAATGAGAAGGCCCTTTTTCATTCCATAGATTGTTCTTAATGTAGTATCTAGCAGAGTTTATTGGTTGAGTTTCAATATTAAACCTTAAGGTTAAGGCTTTATACATCTTGAAAATTATTGCAAATAGGAACACACACTGCAAATATGGACTGTTCATTTTGGTGTAGCTATTCAATTAAGTGCAGAATCATAGAATCATTTGGGTTGGAAAAGACCTTTACGTTCAAGTCCAACCATCAACCTACTATGTTGCTACATCTACACTTTTTTTTAAATACCTCCAGGGATGGAGCCTGACAGCCCTTTCAGTGAATAAATTATTCCTCATATTTAATCTAAACCTGGCCTGGCACAACTTGAGACTGTTTGCTCCTGTTCTATTCTTACTTGGGAGAGGCCAGCACCCACTGCACTACAACATCCTTCCACAGAGTTGTAGAGAGTAATAAAGTCTCCCTTCAGCCTCCTTTTTCCAGGTTAAAAAAGCCCTGTTCTCTCAGCTTTTCCTCATGAGACTTGTGCTATAGACCCTGCACCAGCTTTGTTGTCCTTTGGACATGCTCTAGCTCCCCAATGTTCTTTCAGTGAGGGTCTCAAAACTGAACAGTTGGCCTTGTTGAACCTCATACACTTGGCCCATAGATCTCACCTGCCCCCAAAATTAAAATCTTAATTAACTGGTCCACAAGCAATATGTTTTTACACCTTATTGAAGTACTAACAGTAAAGGATGACAGAGGTGAATAAAATTGTTTTATTACATCATGACCATAAAGCCAAAACATAGGCTGATTGTTCACACTTAAGATGGACCTGGGCTTAGCAAAACTTGTTCTGAGATCACAAGTGTTTTCTTTTTAGGCGTGGATTCTCGGATAGTGGAGGAGGACCCCCAGCCAAGCAGAGGGATTTTGAAGGGGCAACCAGTAGGTAGGTGCAAAAACTGCTGCAAAGAATTAGTTTCATCAGAATGAGAAATTAGAGCAGTAAATATAAAATACTTAGATTCAATAGCTGATATAACTGATGATGTCACTGTCTTCTTCAGATATTATATGTTCAAGACTTGTTGGAACGTATTTGGATGATAGCAGTCAACTGTGGTGAAATTTATACTTTTTTTCCATACCTTAAAACAATTCATTAATTATGGCAATAACAGAAAGATACAGCGAGATTCTTGTAATTTTCAGTTTTACTTGATGTACAGTCTGCCATATTATATTCAGCTTAGTAGCCCAGATTTGGTTTGCAGTAGACAAAAACCGAATTATGACGAAGATCTCCCATTCAATAAATCAAATGCTTACAGTGTGACAATAGACTCAGATTTTGAACTTTCACATCTGGATGCAGATCCACCAGATGTGACTTTATAGTGATCTTTATTCTGTGGTCACTTACATCTATTGGTAGTTCCTGCCTAAAGCAAAGCATGTGTTTGAGTTAATGCAAAATAAGTACTGTGAAATGTCTTTACCAGTCATAAAGCGTTCAGCCACAAGGCTGAGAGTGAAAGCTGAAAATAACTTTTCTTTAGTGATCACTTTTTCTAGGTGACTGAAATAACATTTCCCATTTGAAAAATTCTACCAATCTTTATATTCTGATGTATTTAAATCTGTCTTGTGATCCTTTGTATGAGTAGCCATTTTAGATGTTCTAGAAAAATTCTAACGTACTGAAAAAAGAAATTCCACAGGTATTCTAAAAAGTTAAATACAGCAGTAAATGTGAGCTCTCCCGTTTACATCATGGTGGAAGTTGTGTTAAACTGTTTTCTCACCAATTTTTGCCAACAGTAGATTTTGTCTGTAAAATGCTACTTACTGGTCATTGGAACAATGGGTAGATTTTTTTTTTTTTCCTGAAAGTGTTGGTTCTTTAGATAAGCTGGCTTGTATTTTCGTTGTTCCAGGACAGGTGCTGTCCTAAATATGCGAGACTTACTGACCACTGCTGCTTTTTCTTCTTCAGGCTGGGGGGAGAACGTCGGACAAGAAGAGAATCACGCCAAGACAGCGACGCAGAGGATGACGATATTAAAAAGGTAACACATGATAAATGGAGCTGTACAAGGAGAAGTGTGCTTATCTGGAACATGAACAAAATAGCTTGTTTTCCTCTGTTGCAGCCAGCATTACCATCTTCTGTTGTTGCTACCTCCAAAGAGCGAACACGTCGAGACCTTATACAAGATCAAAATATGGATGAGAAAGGAAAACAAAGGTACGCATAGACCAAACGCTAGCATGGTACTTCTCAGTGCTAACATGCAAAGTAGCTTTACGTTGGAGAAGTCTTATACAGGTGCTATTAGGTTTCAGAGATGATGTTGAAGAGGTACCAGAATTGATTTTAAGTTATGCTCTCATAATTGATTTTAAATTATTCTCTCAAAATACGTCATAACAGTAATAATGCATCATTGGCATCATGTACCTCACAGTTGTTCTACTTCCCAGGCCACCTACAGGAATAGGTTTGCCAGTGTTGCTGTAGCTGATTGTCTTTGAGTAAGAGAAAATAAATATAGCTTCACTGGTTACTAAACATTTTTGATGTTAGAACTGTCTTGGTACATCTTTTTTTTATTTTTTAGTTGAAGGAGGGGTTTGGGATTCTGCCCCTTTTTTTATTGTAGTGGTTCCATCGTGTGTTTCTTTTTTCTTACTACTTTCAGACTTACCGTGTGTGCAGTCTGACCTTCCTATTGCCTGTTTCTGTTTAGAGCCCTATACATATCTCCTTTTTTCTATTATTTTATTTATGTTGGGGTAACTCATTATTTTTGCTGAAATACAGGTCTCTTGTGCTGGAAAAACAAATCTGTAACTGCAACCAATCTCTTGGGCTCCATCTACTTTAGTCTGCAGCTCATTTGGTGCAACAGTAATAATAATATCATATAATCTTTCAAATAACATGAGCTGGAATAAGGATCTATAGAAATCTTGTCTAATAAGGACCACAGATCAATTAGCACAGAAAAGATGCTTGCTTTTTTTACAGTTACAACACCAATAACAGACTGCTGTTACTTCCATCACCAGTTTCCAACTGCTTTCCTCACAGAAAGATTTTCAAAATACTTAGTGGACTTCCTAGAGCTTCAGGCACTAAAATTTTGTTTCCTCAGAATAGTAGTTTTACTGTTTATCACTTCAACAGACTTCTGGGGAGATGAGAAAATCAGGATTGATGTCCATGTGACTTGTGGTGGAAAGAGGTTGTTCAAGAGGACAGCATTCACTGAAATCTTGCTTTTGCTTAGTGTCTTCTAGGATGTCATTCATATACAAATACACTTTAAGGAATCTCGAGCTCTCAAGTCTTTGTTCCTATTTGTACTGTTTAATATACAAGTACTTCTACCTTTCTGTGTCAGGTTTATGCTGCTGTAGTATAGTGATACTGAGTGAAGAGAGTACCGTTTCCTTTCTTTCTTAATTGGGTAAAAGTTCAAGGCGAGTAAAATAGTCTGCTTCTTGCTGTAAAGGCTTAATTTGGGATTAAATGAAAAGAAAGAAAAGGTGAAATTCAAGAAATTAGTTGCTTAGAAGAAGGGAATTCCTTGCAGAATTTTACCTATTTTTCTCAAAACCCCACTTAATTGAATGAGAGGAATTCTGGTTTCATCCCACAGTTCAATGTCTGATAGTAGAAGATACTGTTAGGCAAACTGACAGAGAAGCTTTTCCTCCCCTGTGGCTCCGTTTCTCCTCAGTCCTCTGAGCAGGGAGAGGGCTGTTTTTCAGAAAGCACCATGACCTTCCACTTAACTGCCTTATTGATAGCTCACACTGTATTTACTTAACCTTTTCTTCAGTACACTGCTTCTGCAATTTATTTTTTTTTAACATTTCCTTAGTGTTAGTTTTTCCAGATGAAAATGTGCTGGCTTCCAATTTTCCCACTGCTAACTGCTGTGTTATGGATAAGAGCCATGTCTTACTCTTAAGCAAAATATGATATGTCACTGTAAATTATATCCTTGACTGTCAGCACAGGGTTCTCTTGCTAATGGCCTTGAGTAGTACTGAACCTTTTAAAAATAAACATCTCAGAGGTGAAAAGTTTATCCAATTGTTTATGCAAGTAAAATTCTTAGTACTTGAACTGAATCTCAAACTTCTTTTTTTTTTTATTCAGGAATCGACGTATATTTGGCTTGTTGATGGGCACTCTTCAAAAATTTAAGCAGGAGGCCACAGTTGCTACTGAGGGGGTACTTATTTTTAGTTCTTATCAGATTATAAATAATAAAGCAAAATCATGTGCTGAAACAACTTCATGTAGGAATGAGAATTCCCAAGGTGTAGGGTGCAACAAGTTATAAGAGCGCACATAGATTTTTGTTTGGTTTAGTTCAATGGCATTGGGGTGTGATGCTGGAAGGGGATGCAAACTAAGTCAATATTTTACAATACTATTTCTGGTCATTGCAGAAGTGAAAAGGCAAGCTTTGTTGATGGTTGGGGTTTTTTCTTTGTTTTTTTTCCTGAATATTTTAAAAACATGCAAAACAAAACAGATAATGTTTTCTTTACATTATTTGGGGATCATTTCACAGTAAATGGGATTTAATCTATTTAATAGATCGTAGGCTTCTTCTGTAAGTAATGGTGATTCAGTATTGCTGAAGCAATGCCTACCCCTATGTGTTCCAGATATTTAAATTATAACCAAGCATGCAGAAATGTAGAGTTTTATTATAGTTTTATTACAGTTTGACTAGGAATGGCTTTCCCCTCCCAGTATAGACACAAAGAATTCCTGTTTTTAATAAAAGGGTATGATTCTACCGAGGTGAAGGCTTTGCATAACTTTGTGCTAACTTCAAAAAACTCATACATAGGATGGTGGTAGTTTTATTCCTAGTATGCTTTTTTAATTTGTGGAGGATTTGGTATCTGTTTACTGTTGCCTAAATGGTTTGTTCAGTTCATACTAATAACCTGTACTTATTAGTGACAGATAGAATATCTCTAAACTTAAAACCTTTTCAGTGTAGCATTAGCCTAGCTGGCTTGCAATGTTGGTATTGATTACTTTCAGATTCAGTATTTTATTTCCTGCTGTTTTATCTAACTTTTAATGTAGCACATGAGAAAGGAACAAAGTTCTCTGTTGCCTACTTGCCTTTAGAACTAGAAACTATTGATTAGGATTGTCTGGAAGTATCGAGTCCTTGTCTGACTTACAGTAGTATGTGTTTGCATAAAAAGATTTTGCAGAATTACTGCTCTTTGAAATGTTTTTCTGAGAATTTATATAGATGTTGCTCTCTTCATATATAGAAAATAAATATAAATCAAAGCAGAGACCTGAGGAGCTTTGCGACACAGCTGTTTTGTTGTCAAGGCACTAAATTGTATTTTTTTTTTATTAGCTCTTGTACAATCTGAGCGTATGGCTGTGTCAGGCATACAAATGGCATTCCTGGATTACAGTAATATATCTAATTAACAACGAATATACTGGAAGTATTTTCAACATAATTTTTGTTGGTCAAAAACACCAGTCTGCAGCCCTTTCTTTGTTTCTGGGGGATTTGACTTTTTTCCATCAAAATGGAATGAATACCTGAAATCTTAATTCTTTTTTCCTTATATTGGAAAAAAAAAGCTGCAGCTTGTATAGAAAAGTGAAATTCAAACTGAGTGATAGAAAAGTAGACATAAATCCACAGGAGCCCATAATTTTATAGTTAACCCACAAAGAATCAGGTGCCAAGAGGAATTACACTCTTCCATTACTTGTGATTTAGAAGATATTTCTAAATGTGTTTTTAGGAATGCCTTTAATGGTGTAAATAATTAAAATTGTCTTGATTAGGAAGTTTTTTAAACACTTCTTCTATTTATCTTAGCAAAAGAGACGAAAAGAAATTGAACAAAAACTTGAAGTACAGGCAGAGGAAGAAAGAAAGCAAGTTGAAAATGAAAGGCGAGAACTGTTTGAAGAAAGGCGCGCTAAACAGACAGAGCTGCGGATACTGGAGCAAAAGGTTGAGCTTGCTCAGTTGGTGAGTTCTAGTTTTGCTCTTGATCTTTCTCTAGTTTCAGCTATTAAACCTGTGTACATGAGGGTTATTTTCTTTCATTTCTCAGCAAGAAGAATGGAATGAACATAATGCTAAAATAATTAAATACATAAGAACAAAGACAAAGCCTCACTTATTCTACATACCTGGCAGAATGTGTCCTGCTACACAGAAGCTGATGGATGAGTCACAGAAAAAGATGAATGGTAAGTGGTCTTTGAGATATGCTTGAAATTTGCTATACACATTTCTTTCAAGTTTCTCAAGGTTAGGACAAACTGTATGCTTCTGCATGGATGTTCACCATAATGAATATCAATAACTCTTTCAGTGGCTTATTTTTCTTGGGTATGCTTTGATTCTCTTACAATAAGTCAAAAGAGATGTATGTATAATCTCAGAGGTATGTGCTTAAAACACAGTTTTAGTACGCAGAGGTATGCCAGTGCAGCAGCTTAGCTTTTGAAAAGGCAGATTCTGTGGATTGAAAACCTATTGAAACAGTTTGGGTTTTGTTTTTTTTTTTTTTACAGGTTTTATGACGTATTTGACAAGTTTTTTCTTAAGTACAACACTAAACTTTGATTTTGGTTTTTTTACCTTAATGTGTGTTCATTTCTGTCTCACAGGATGACTATGTTTTTCTTTTGGAAAACAATTTAAAATACTGCGGTTGGTGGTAGACCTGCTGTTCTTTCTACTGATTTGAGAATGTATTGTTATTGTTTTCATTAGGAACTTTTCTTCGTTGTGAGGGATTGGGGGGATAAAAGATGCCAACTCACCTGTCTGAATAGCTCATGTTATTTAAGCTTTCTTAATACCTAACCATCTTTTTACTGATTCTTATTCTTTTGCTTACCTTAGGTAGTATAATAGATAAATTAGATAATTTATCTAATTATGCTAATAGATAAATACAAGGGAGCTCTGGTATATTTTGATACACTGTTGGTTGGATTGATTTTAATGAAGTCAAAACTTCTTTTTGTTAGCTTAGATTTACTGTTCCAATACTGACCTGAGTTGACTGTCCCCTTTGCTTTGTTTCTTAAGGTAACTAGCAGTCTTTTTCATAATGCATGAATGCTTGCTACTCCAGAATGAATAAGGGTGCAGTATTTATAAGTTAAAAGAGATTGATATCTTGTTAGCTCATAGTTAAAGAGAAAAGATTCTTCAGTGTCTGTAGATTAGCTGAAACTATATTTATGCATTTACTCCCTAGCACTCTTTGAAAGCAGGAGAAATGAATTTGCAGAGCAGATTAACAAAATGGAGGCCAGGCCCAGAAGACAATCTATGAAGGAAAAAGAACATCAGGAGTCGCAGAATGAAGAAAAGAAAGAAGAACAGAACAAGGAGCAGGAAGAGGGTAAGGCGGCTCAGCAGGTGGAAGAGTTGGAGACAGGTAATCAGCACAATGATGTAGAAATGGAGGAGGTAGGGGAGGAAAAGGGAAAAGTAGGCTCAGGGCATAGTGATGCAGAGAAAGACCAGGAAGAGGATGAACAGAAACATGAAATGGAGAGTAAAGCAGAAGAGTCTGCTGAGGTGAGGGAGAATGACAAGCAGCAGGATGGTCAGCATGAAGAGGTCACAGTTACAAAAGAGGAAAGTGAAAACATTCAGCCAGTGGATAAGGAGCAGGATGTGGCTGAAATGAATGAGGCAGATAGTGTAGAACCTGTAGAAACTGAAAATGGCAAAGAAATGGAACTAGAAACAGAGTGTGATCCTCAGCTAGAAAAAGAGTGTAACGTTCCTTCTCCTGAGAAGGAGAAAAGTATCAAACCAGAAATTGATGCTGAATCTGAAGAAAAGCAGGAAAAGGCACCTGAAGCTCAGTCAGAACCTGTGGCTGAGGCGCTCTCTCAGCCACAGTCTGTGCCACTGTCACAGTCACCTCAGTTGTCTCAGTCCACTCAGGATACAGAGCCTCAGGCAGACAAGGATGACACTGCTGTTCTGTCTGTGAAGGTGGTTGAGGCACAGACAGAGCAGAGTCAGACACAGAGTGTAGAAATTAAGAATAAGACTAGGAGTAGAAGCAGGGGTAGGGCAGGGCACAAAACCGGCCATGGCCGTAGTAGCAGCAGTAGTAGTAGCAGTAGTACTTCAAGCAGTACTACTAGTGGAAGTAGTTCCACTACTGGCAGCAGTAGCAGTCGGAGTACTTCCACCAGTAGCAGCACTACGAGTGGAAGTACTAGCAGGGACAGTAGCAGCAGTAGCTCTACTAGTAGTGAAAGTAGGAGTAGAAGCCGAGGAAGGGGGCATAACAGAGACAGAAAACACAGAAGGAGCACAGATAGGAAGCGAAGGGATGCTTCAGGTGTGGCTAGAAGCCACAAGTCCTCAAAAGGTGGGAGTAGAGATACCAAAAGCTCAAAGGATAAAAGTTCAAGATCTGACAGGAAGAGGTCTATATCAGAAAGTAGTCGGTCAGGCAAGAGAACTTCACGGAGTGAAAGAGACCGTAAATCAGACAGGAAAGACAAAAGGCGTTAACAGAAGAGACCAAGCTTCCTTAGCCTAATCTTTGCAGCGGAAGATTATCTGAGTGAAAGGATTCGTTGTAAGGAGGAGGAGAAGGCTGCCTTAAGAATTGCATGCTGTAAAAAATCTTTTGGAAAAATGCAGACTGTTTACCAGGCATTCTTGTACTTTTTACATCATTTTGTAAAAGGTTACTTACCAAAATTATGTGAAGTTCCTGAAAATGTAAAAATAAAAAATTAACACTCCTTTGCATCTTTTTTTTTAAATATCCTGTACTCATTAATATCCTCTGTATATTTTATTAGGTAAACCTTTAAGTAGGTGTGATCATACTTCTTCTGTATCATACTTTTTTTTGTAGAAATAAATGTGCATTTTAAATAAATTGTTTGAGATGTCCTGTTGGCAATTAAATTCCCCTTTAGATCATATGTAGAGAGGCATAAAACTCTGCTTTTCACCTCTATTCTTTGCAAAAATTGGAATCTTAAGACCCAGTTAAGGGAGTAGTCTCTCCAGTGCTGAGTATGAAGAGGAAAGTAATTGGTTTTGATCGCTACTTTTTGTTTTCTTCTGTAATCTCAAGCTCTTATGCAATTCTGTCTTGCAGTTTTATAAAACTTTTTCCTATTGATAGGCAAGGAGTGATTAAATGGGAATGTTTATACTGGGATAGATAGCTGAAGTCAGTCTGGAATACCACTCTTACCTGCCTTCTGCAGGTGCTTTGGTAGTATTGACATCCATGGTTTGGAGACAATCTGTTTAATGATATTCCTTGCTTTGGCCAGTGGAGGAAAGACATCAGCTTGCTTCTCAACCAGAATTAATTTTATTCTAGTTGCAGACTAGTCTTTAATGCCTTCATACCTCTAGGAATAATAATATTGCAGTGTTGGAGTTACCTGGGACTACCTAATACTAATGTGTGCGTGCAAGAATTCTTTCTGAATGTATTTAATACAACTTAAAGTGGTATGGTGTTATCTATGAAGGTGAACACTGTTTTTATATAATTTTGTATGGAAAACAATAACATCTGTTGCTCTGTTCTGTATTTGTGCAAATAAATGTGGCTTTGTAGACTACTCTTTTGCTGCCTATGTTTTCTATACCACAGGTATAGTACCTTAGTCTTTGTACACGTAAAGCATCAATCATAATTGTAGGCGGCTGTACCCTAGAAGCTCCATATCCAAAATTGTTCTTATTTAGCCTTATTATTAGGCTATTTAGGCTTAAATCAATGCCTGTTAACTGAATATGAAACTGTTACAATCTGTGTTGTCTTTGTAGGAAGAGAATTCTTACGTGCCAAATTGCAGACCACGGAGTCCTAGAAATATTTCAGAACAGGAATGACATGCAATCTTATTGTACAAAATGCCATATATAGCCATTTTTTTCTGGAAAATAGAGCAGGCTTTTGCTAAGTCCTAGTTTGGATGGGTGCCAATTTTTTGATTTTTCTGTCTAAACTCAGAGGAACTGAACTCTGAGTTCTGAACTTCATGGCTTAAAAGAAATGTGTCTTGCAAGGCGTGGAGTGTTCTTCCAGCACAAACAGAGCAGGAAAGCTCCTCAATAAGTTCTATACTTGCTTCTGTCTCTTCAGTTCCTTTCCTGGTTCAGTATTGCGTCTCTGATTGTCCACAACTGAGAATCATCTTTAGTTCCTGTCTGTGGTCTCCAACTGTATTTCCTTCCTCAGAGTACTGTGGTGGTTTAATATGCCTTCTGTTTTGAAGGACAAGCAGAAGTTAAAATGCCTTATTAAAGAAGTTAACAGCAGTTTACCACAAGGAACAAACTTCTGTGTAGTTGAGCACGTCACTGATTTGTGTTTCAACTACTTGCGCATTTCAAATGGTCTTTGGAAGCCATTTTATATTTGTTGAAAAGGGGAAAAACTAAGAACAGAGCAGAGATGCTTTATGTGAGTGGGCAACATAACTGTGTGTGCTCTATGTCTGTGGTGGTGGGCTTCCACCAGATGATCACTTCTAGTTTTAAATAAAACTTTAAAAGATCTTTGGGGGTTTATATACTCCATGCCATTTGCTTGCCTTTTTCTTCATTCTTGGAAGGCTCAAAGAATGTTTTTTCCTTTATGCTTCATGTGGAGTCTTTGTCAGAGTAGATTTTACATGGATTGTTCATTAATTATAAGCTGAAATACGACTACGTAAAAGGTACAACTCAAATTCCTGCTCCGTTACTTAAAGTGATGTCTTTGTGCTTAGAACAGCTTCATTGTGTGCCTTCAAAGGAAACCTGAACATAATTTTTCTGCAGAAAGTAGGTGTCACTGAACTAAAAACCCCCTCCAGGAAAATAATTTCCAAACCTAGTGAATTTGCAAATAGATTTCTAGAGCATCTTTTGTATATCAAGAAAGGAATGGGTTTGTGTTTAGGCCCCAGCTGCAATTTTGAGATTCAGGTTCAGCTGCAGATTTTGCAGCAATTGCAGTGGTACAACAGGACAAACCTATTAATTTTATCCACATCCCAGATCTTTAAAATCAGTTTCCCTGCTCAAAGAAGTAGACTACATGTAATTATGATGACATCAAATTCTGCAGCAGTGGTGTATGAGTAATATCCACAGATCTGTGGTTTGGAAGATAAGATTTTACTACTTCAGACTCTCTGCCCCCGGTCTCAATTTTATAGCAATCCTATGTTTTATCACAAGTCTTGTTCAGGCAGCTGTTATTAGGTGACAGAGTTCTATTATATAGCAAAACATGAGGCATTCAAAGCTTGGAACTGTATTACCAAGATTCAAATTAACATAAGTCAAAAGTTCCGTAATTTTCTAAAAATGCACTGTTAAATGTTATGCTTAGAACAGTTTTTGTAACTTTTTCTTGTGATTTGTTATCCTGGATGAAAAAGTTGATTTAAATTTGGATACTGTTGCCTGTTTACATTTGTATAACTGCAAATTAGTTTTCTTCCTTTGACTTATTAAGTTCTCAAAGATTCTTTTTTCAAAAAAAAGTAAATCATTTTGGTATAACTTTTGATTCACTGTAAAAGTTGATCTGTATTTTCATCCAAACATCCTAAGTCAAGACAACTATCTTTTTAAAGTGCTTTTGCTACAGACTGTATTCTTCCATGTATGCTACACAATGAAAACCTACATTCTATATGGAGCCCTGTGGTGCTATTGTAAGAATACCAGCAAAGCTCTATGTATTATTGTTATTAAAAAGCTGTTGACTTCAATGTACTTAGGAGAACTTTTACCAGTTTAAGATTTGATCTTTGTTGTTTATGCAGATACTGAACCACCAAGGAAATGCAACACCTATTTTACTTATACGAAGCCATGTTTTGAAAAGAGCCACCCAGTGTGCCATCCTACTCAGTTTCCTTAAATGACACCACTGATTCTGAGTTGATATTTCTGGGTATTTTAATGTATGCTAAGAGATCTCGGCATTTCTAGCTCAGTCGTTAAAGTTACTAAATTATCATTGCAACTAAAAAGTTGATAGTTTCATCCCTGTGAAAAATAAGGGTTTAAAATTGTAGTTTATTGTTTTGTTGAGTGTATCTTTCAATTTAATAATGTTTGTTTGGTCAGTTTGTTGAGATAGCGTGTTGTATCCTGTTGTTTTGGGGTGTATGTTTAAGCGTACTTGTAAGGAAGAAAAGCCAGAAAAACAGGAGGAGAGGCCGACCACAGGGGCCCGCGAAACAGGGACATCACGTGACCATTCCCCTCAGTAACAGAGCAAAGCCCGCAAAGGAAGAACCAATGCTGGGAGAGCCCGCAAAACAAAAACCAATGACAAACTGGTAAGAGACTAAGGGGAAGGGGTTTATGAAAAGTATAAAAGAACCGGTTTTACTTTATCAAACTTGCGAGCCGGTGGTGGGGCTACAGCTCCCTGGCCGCCCAGCGTGCTGCAGCACGCTGCTTTACTTATATCTCTCTCAATAAAAAGTTTTAAACATAAAGTCAGCGTTTTTAACAATCCCAACAAAAGCTGCTGGTCTTCAGATTTTACTCTTTCATTAGCATTGTTTGCCTTTGCGTGTGTAATATTACTGACATTTGTTGCTTCAGTTCTGCAGAACAGAAAATAACTGAAGTCTCACTCTACCTGCTATAAAGCTTTCAACTTTGTCCTTTGGAAGGCAACTGTGATAAACTCCATAAATCTTTGTCTTTAACTCTAGTTCAAAGGTAATCAGAAGTTGTGTTTGTCTAACACCTGCAGGTATAGGATTTACACCCAGAAGAAAAAATATTTAATATGATTTCTTTTTGGAGTTGCTCGAGGAAGAAAGGAACAGAGATCAGAGCAGTGCTCATCAGCCTTTTAAGAGCTTCACATCTAATAAATGATTTTTGAACCTAAGCTATGCAGTAAGTAGTGCCCAGAATAACTTGAAAATTGTAGATGTGGATTAAACTGAGTGGTTTAGGTGGGTTGCAACATTTGATTTCTTGTACACTCCTTTTCACCAGTCTGTCCTAATCTGTAGAGACTTGGTAATAGAAAAAAAAATATTGCCCTTCTTAATCTTCTGCTTGCCAGATCACTGACCCTCTAAGCAGCGCAAGATCCAGGGGAGTGAAGGGAAGAGACTGCTGATGCTGGTGGTGGGGCTGCATCACATCCAGTCAGGAGCAAGGGGTGGGGGCTGACCTGTAGCATGTTTTCCCTGGTGCACAGGACAGCTCTCTGGTGGATTACCTAACAGCAGAGGCAGCTGCTGTGTTAGGTCATAGGATCGGTCTGACTACCAGGTCACGTGGCAAAGGAAGGGGCCAAAGTATTAGATTGCAACTGGGGGACATGTCATCTACAGTGATCTTTGTTTGTTTGTTTGCAGGACATTGCTGGTTAACATGACCCTGGCTCACTTTGTGCCCTCTCTTTGAGGCTCCAGTAGATGATCTGTTTGCTGGCTTAGCACCAGTGGCCAGTAGATTCGGGTTATGGAGATGGAGGGAGGAGAAACCATGCTGCAGTGGGATACAGCTTAGGTTAATGGAAAGGGGAAGGAGAGCCAATTCTGCATGAGTCATGCGGAGGGCTGAGGGAGAGGCAGACCTGCTAGGAAGAATATGACTGCAACTATTATCAGGTTGGGAAGGAATGCAGATTCTTGGGGCACTAGCAAAAAGGGAGAGAGAAGAGGCTAGTTTATGCAGGAGAGTGGGAAAGGAAAAGTGAAGACCCTTTGTAGGTAAATTATATGTCCTTTGTTTAGGTCACCAAGGAAGTGTAGGACAATTATGTGAAGCCTTTGAAGCAAAGCTTACTTGGAACACAAAACTTTCTGCAAGATTTAAATTCTAACAACTTTATACATACCATATAAGCAGCTTTAGAATATTGCTCTGTGATATGTGATATAGAGATAGCATATGGATTTTCTAGTTAAGAGTGTGAACACTGTTAATCACCTTTAAGTGACTGGAGCTGAGTAAGTATTCCCCATGCCAAAGGACTGTACTTAGCATCTTAGTTCATGAGAATATTACAAAAGAGTATGTGGAAAAAAATGGTTTGAGTTTCCCAGTAACCACCTATAAATAATCTAAAACATATCTGTATACACAAATTTTAGTTTAAAAAACAAAAAAAAGCCTGAAAATTGTCAGTAGCTATCTTAGCAATCATACAAATCAATATAAGCATAAAATTGACAGTCCATCTTAAAATCAGATCATAATCTAAAAAATTCTAATACAACCCCCTGCTGAATCTCCTCTAACAGTCTTACACAAACTCTGTACAAAAGAACCTTTTGTCCAGCAGCGTGTCCTAACTCTGTCCGACAGAAGCTAAATTTTGATGTAACCAGAACTAGTTTCTTTGTATTAAAAACAGCAGTCTAGCTACCAGAACATAGTTAATTATTAAACATATGTGTATAATCAGGACACCTGACTTTGCAAATTGTTAGCAGGTTAGCATAGTGTACTTTTGTTTAAGCTGATGAGAGAAGGAAAACAGGATTGTTAGTTTATTTGCAATGTTGCTAGGTAAAAGAATGTAGAATATTCTTGCTAACTGCATATCAAAGCAGTTTCCACAGTTTCAGTGCACAGTAGATTGAATCTACAATGTCAAAGATCTTGGATCAGAGAATTTTTCTTTTGGTAATTTCATTCCTAACAAGTCTGCAGAGTACAAAGGTACTTTCAGAGTGGAAGAAGTGTGGTGATCAGGAATGTGAAAGTAAGTAAAAGTTTTTAAGTTTTTTTTTCAAAAGGAGTCTATGGAGTATGGAGTATGTGCAGCTATTATGAACCATAATGTTAAAATCAGCAATGAAAGAGACTTAAAATGAGCAGTCATAGGAAATACTTGCTGTTGGTATACTAAGTTTATCAGCAATAGGCTTAAACTTTTAAAATAAAAAATGAAAAAATACTTGTATTACCTTGTCTAAGTATACAAGGATTAAAGTTCAGTAAAATTACTCTTGAACAGTTAGGTTTCCATAGAGCAGGCACTATAAAGAAGCTTTGTTTTTAAATTATTACTTACAGGTACAAATCAAATTTTTAAAATTAAAAAAAATTTTAGGCTATAAACTGCAAATGAAGAGTATGTATCTTGTGTTTACAGTACATTCATAGACCATTCTGCAAAACTGTAATTTTTCTACCATAAACAAATTGATTTTTTTTTAATCCTTCTCACAAAACACACTTAATATATCCTTTACTTATTTTTTTACTTTTTAACATGAGAAAGGACAGTAACCAGTTATGGAGTTTCTGGGAAGTGAATAGCTCTGCATGAAGCTGAGCCACTGAATCCCAAGTCAGAAGTAATAAATAATTTCCTATTTATTATTTATTTATTACCATTGTGAAACTTCTCATAATGATACGTACTTGAAGCTGTTTCTAAGCTGTCTCCATTGGTTTGGCAGCCTTAATTGTTGCACTTTCAATGCGGATATCTTGTCCTGAAGTGGAAGAGACCTTAAATTTCCTCTGCTGATGGATCTTTATTTTCGTGTGGAACCATACCGCCTTCAGTGGGTTCTGGATGCTCAGAGATGTCTCTTTGTGGAACACCATTTGGAATGGGCTACAAACTGACAAGAGCACATCAGTATTGGTTTCTGTGGGGAGACAGGGATGGAGACAAAGAGAATGTAAAGTTACTCAAACTGAATTGGAAACTTTTCTTGACACTGAGGTTCTAGTGCTTAAATTTACCTATTTTCTTCATCAGATAAATGTATTCAAAATAGAGGACAAAATCCCTGACGTAATTACCAGGTTTAAATTAGAATTTCTAAAATACACAATTATAAGTGTGCCTGAGAAATCTTTTTAGCTGTTTAGATCTCACTTTAATAGTTGAATTTGCTATTTATCCATGTGCATTTCAGCACTGAAAGCTTGGCCTAATAATGACTTGAAAATACCCATCTATGACAAGAGCTTTTATCCTTGATATCTGTACCAAAAAGGAAAGAAAACGGGATAGGGCTGCTTTTTTTTGCATTAGTTGTTCTCCAGTTGATGATATAAATGGATTTGTATCATAATAAAGCACATGTCCATGTATTAACACATATTTTAATGTATTTAATATATAAACTTCTTCAGTAGCCTATCTGACCTCAGACAAAATGCCTGCTATACTTATTTGTTTCTTTCTTTCTACATATTATCCAGCGGCAATGAGCAGAGTTATAGCAACTACAGACTACTTGGGGCCTGATTGCAGGTATCTTAGCTTCAAAACAGGGGAAGAGATAATGGTATACTCCAAACTCTCAAGGAAAAATGAAAACTTGTGGACAGGAAGTGTAAGTGCTTCAATCTGAAAGACTTCTCTAATAAATAATGTAGGTACTGTAATAATAATAGCCTAACAACTGCAGTCTTCTTGCTTCTAGCGATCTTCCCTCTCTTTTGTAGTATTAACCAGTCATGGATCAATATAATATTTGGGTGATGGGTCATTTTTATTATCTTTATATAGAAAGGAAAAATCCCATCTTGGCAAAGATCATAGTGAAACAAAGTCAAGATCAGAATCCAAGTTTCTTGTCTCCTTCACGTAATCACTTGGCTAGAATGATACCATCTGGTTCCCTTAAAAACATTCTGGACTACCAGGTCAGGTACTTATGAGTCTGTGGGTAAGGAGGTTTTACAGCTTCTTAATCAGGGAGTGATCCTGTAGTGGGATGTGACTTCACAGTTCAGTGCCCAAGGAAAGTTCCCAGAGAAGTTACCATGCATTTGTAATGATTTGGAACAACCAACAACAGTTAGAACAGCCATGTAGTTATGTTATAGCTAAGAAGAAATAGATGCATTGACCCAAATCCAGCTGATGGTAAAAATATGAAAGTGCTTCAAAACCAGATGGTATCAGTATTGGTTTTTTGTTTTGTTTTGTTTTGTTTTGTTTTGTTTGGGGGGGGGCGGGGGGGTGGGTAAATGATATGTCACATTTAATGTTTAACAGTGAAATTCCATCTTTCTTGTTTTCATCTGGGAGATCTTTGCAGCTACCTCACTCTTCCTTACTTTCCAAGCTATATGCCTCCATTAAAGGCTATGGTGCAATGGTTTGATGCACCATCAAACCATTGGTTAGTGGTTGGTTTCTTAGTCAGACTGATCCTTACTTGATTCTTTCATCAAACTTAATTGCCAGTTTCTCTCCAGCTGCAGCTGGCCTCACACCTGAATTTCATACTCTTTTTTGTTTGTTTGTTACCTATTATGGGTCATTAGTTATTAAGGCATGATTTTTCCACCACCTGAGTCAATGGAAAATTTGCAGCCAATTTTAGTAGGAGGTGGCTGAGGCTATTCATGCACACAACACTGTCTTCAGCTGAAGCGCTGTAAAGGCTACTGGTTTGGTATTTTTATTTCATAAAAATAATACAGAAAATAATTGTATGGAGTTATATACTTGCCCTTGCTTTCTGAAGTGGCAAATGGAGCAATTTTGTGAAGGAAAAATAAAGCAATCTTTTCACCAAACAAAATGAAGGGCGTAGGGGGACAGTCCTATAAACTTACTGTTTATTCACACCTTTCTAGCACATACTTACCTACCACCAATATTCAAATGCTCTTTTATACTTTTTTACAGAAAGGAAAGGATTTTGGATATTTTCCAAGAGATGCTGTGAAAGTTGAGGATGTTTTTACTGCAGAAGAAGTTGAAGTGCTCACTAAGGTAAACCAACATCACCAAATTTTCCAAAGTAGTTATGTTAGAAATTCAAGGGTCAATGCATATTTTATTTCAGATAATTCAAAATGCTTTGTTTTCATTATTGCTCCATCTGCATTTTTATTGTTCTCTAAAACAATTATAATTTAATAAATTATATAGAACCATTAGGAATAATATAATTGCTTACAGTGCTTTGTGTAAAGTTAAACACATGTATACCCACATAGAAAGGAAGAGAATAAGATATTTTGGTGTGCTACACAGTGTTGTGCAAAAATTATACATGAAAACAATTTAAAAGATGATATTGTTATTTTAGGAAGCGGATTTCCTTTGTCTTCATGGAGATAAGTATGCTTTTGAAAATGATGATAGTACATTACATGATCACAACAAAGAAAATGAATATTCATCATCTGATGCAGAATCAAAGCTGCGTGGAAATGAACTCTTAAAACATACCAGAGACTACATGGATAAGGAAGAAAGAGTTGAATCAGTTTCTGATATTTACTCCAAGGAATCTCACACTCAGGAGGAGTCTGCAAGCAAAAAGTTGGTTAGAAAAAATGAGAATGTAAGAGATGACACAGAAGAGCCACAAACACAAGACTATCTCCCACCAAAATCCATTCCAACTCAGCTTAGTTGGATTGCAGGATGGTTAACCACAGGAAGTGAAACCAATGAAGAGCCCTTAAAAGATCTTACTGAACCTTTAGAAGAAAATACATACCGAGGCAGAAAAATAATGGTAACTGCTGAAAATGACTTAGAGGAACCAAATGAAAAGGAAAAACAAGAACACCAAGCATCTGCTTGGTTTCAAGATAGACTGACAGACTTTCTGTATTTCGGTCAAGAAAAAGTGGATGTTGCTTTGGCATCAGAAAAAAGTGATCGACAAATCCATGTTTCTGGTATCCCTGGACATTCTAATAATGAACAGGACACAGTAGCCACAGAGTTACTGACAGAAGAACAGAAGAGTGAGAGCCAGGAATCCAAATCAAGTTGGTTTGATTTGGGTTTAAGTAATGTTCTGAATTTTGGCTATGCTGAGGAAGATCAGATTGCTACAGAAGACCAGCAAGGCAGAGAAACAGAGGATGAAGCAAGTAACAATGAAGAAATACAGACTTTAGACCAGAAAGAATCACACATGGACAAAGAATCAAATGAGGAAGTTAAAGCAGTGACACATGAAAAAGATGAAAATAATTATGCACAAGAAATAATAGATTCAAACAGTAATATGCCACATCCTGGGGAAACATCAGCAAGTGTGCACAGTTTTAATGACACCAAAAGCACCCCAAACAGCACAGAATCATCTTTTGATATACTAACAGGTGACAAAGACAACTCAATCGAATTTTGCAGTTCAGAACAAGACTTGGTATCAGAAAGCCAACCACTGGAAACTACTGAAGCTAAAAAGACAAATCAGGAGTCAGAAAGCAAACATTGCCAGTCAGGTTGGTATACAAATATCTATAATAGCTTTATGAATAATATGGACACATGGCAATCAACAGGGACATATATCAGTTGCATCAGATAAGATTTCTTCTCTTCCTAGCCCACCTTAGAATTTTGATTCCTCTGACACAAAAATAACAGAAGAAAATCCTGACAAAGCTGAAGAATAGTGCAGTCTCTTGTCATTTAGTCATTTTGCAAGCATAAAGATGTTTCAGGGTTCAAAAGCCAAAGAAGAGCAAGTGCAGAGTTTTAAAGATTATGTGGGGTTTTTTGGAAGAAACACCTCAAACTGAAAATTATTAAGAAATAGTACACAGAAATAACAAAAGAGCAATGAAAGCACAAATAAATCAGTCAGTAATGATTGCACGCTCATCAGGGAAATAAGAGTGCAATCCAAGAAAGCAATATTTTTTCTGCACTGTCTGTGCAAAATAATCAACACAGTAATGAAAACAAATATGCAAAATTAGTTAGTGATGCTTCACAAATTTTAATCTGTTGAAACACTAGTACAACCTGAAGTAACTCCAAAGGTAGTATGTGCCCTTCTTTAGGTATTCCAGTGACAAGGAACATGTTTCTAAGACTAGTGAAAGTCGGGAAAACACCAATATAAAAAGCTATTATAATGACCCTGTCTCCAATGATTTTCTATATTTAATTTCAAAATCATATTTTCAAAAGACTGTGGAAGTTGGAACTACTCTGCAGGGAAAATAAAAAAAAAAAGAAACTGTTGAAACAACGCAAAAAGAACAAAATAACCTGAATACTTGCATTCAAGAATCTGTACATTTTAAAAAGTATTACCAAGTAATAGGGAACTACCCAGAACTGCAGATAAACATCTGAGCATCATGAAGACCCCAGGTGACAGTGAACTAAGTTTTACCCTGGAAATACCTGAGAAAGACAAGCCAGTCAAATGCTGTGGTACAGAACAAAATTAAGCATTGAAAGCAAGTTCAAAATGGATGGTGATGTAAAAGATGAAACTCAGAAACTAGAGGATGAAACTGACTCACTGGGTTTTTATGAAAACAACGTCAAAAATACGTATATTTAATGATGAACAGAATCAGAATTCTGAGTCCTAAGAACTGACCTCAGACCAACTTTTCTCTATTCACTCCTCACCTAGTGGCTTCAGTTTAACAGGTACCAAAATTTCAGAAGAAACTGGCCAATTGTAAGACATGTGAAGTTTCAGAAAGTAAAACCTCCTTGCTGAGAACAGAACTAAACTTACATAATGAAAAAGGGCCTCATTGTAAGCCTTGATAAAACACTCTGGGAAAAAGAAGCTGGAGGCACCTCAAATCAGAAGGTTAAACATAACTAATCAGATAACAGTAATGCTGATACCACCAAAGAGAATGGGCTCTGACTTCAGCTGGCAGTGTAAGTAACAAAGAGGGCAGTGGAAGAAAAAAAAAAAACAACCAACAAAAACCCCAACAAAAAATCTACCAGATTAGTAAAAGATGGGACAACACTTGATGCTTTTGCTGATAGCTTGTCAGGACAGAACATATGAAATGAACAAATTTCTATGAACATGCAAAATCACTTGAAAGGTGATGCAGAAACAACACGGGGAGATTCATGTTTCCAGCGTAAGCTCTTCTGGTACCAGAGAATGGGTCAGCGGACAGTCTTAATCCAGATCTTGGAAAGAAATATAAAAATGACGTGATACAAATAAAGAAAAGATTATTCTGTATCATCAGATTTAGGCCCATCAATTCAAGTTGTTATGACAGTGCAAGATACAAAGAAAATAAATTTGAGTTTTGGGAGGCATCATTAAATGCTACTTCCAAAGGCACAGTGATATCAAAGCCTTCAGCTGAATCCAAGGCCAAAAAAACTACAAACATTTATAAAGAAAATGTAGTGACAATAAAAGTAACAGAAGTCACATGACATTAGTCATTCTGAACCTAAACTTTTACCCTACCAGCCCTCTAAAATACAGGGAAAATCTGAAAGAAACTAAAAAATAGTTATTGTCTCCTCAGCCCCTCAAACTACAAAGCCAGACTGCTATTAAAAAAACCCCAACAAAATAAAAAAAACAAACAAAAACCACCAAGCAAAAAACAAAATAAATAAATAAAAAACCCAACAGGCCAGAGAGATGAAATCTTGGCAATTTGAGATTGCTTGGAAACCTGACTGATTAGTGTATGGTGAAAAAGAAGATACTGAAGTACCTGAAAGGATGGAAAATACTGAAAAATTAATTGCTAAAACAAGACAGGAGAGGAAAAGGAAAAAAAGAATCTGAAAATCAGAGAGAGTCTAAGTCCAGAAATATAAATAATAAAAATGATACTCTAACGGAAAGGGTTCCGGGTAGTACTTTTATCAGATCATCAGGGTTCTTTGCTAAGATTTTAGAAAAAAATAATAATTAAGCCTGTACAAAAAAAGTCTGAGGATACGTTTGTCAAAATGCCTCAAATGAAAATATGGATGATACTAGGATTAGTGGAATTAAATACTGCACAGAAGAATGAGATGGAATTAAGAGAAAAGGCATCTGAAGAAGAAAAAGATACAACTTAATCTATAGCAGTTGCAGAAAATTACAAAAACAATTTAGAAATCACGAAAGATAAATCTGAAAGGAAGGACAGCTTGACCAAATCGTAGTAGGGCGGAGTTCATGTCCCCAAAACCAAGAACAACCAGGCAAATATTGTATGGTCAACACTCGGAGTTACTAAACCCATTGATTACATTCCAACAATTTTATTTAAAGTTAAAACAGGATGTTAAGCAATCCTTAGAACATTTCTGTGAGGGAAGCAAACTCATGCAGCTGCACCAGCAGTTTGAAAAGATGCATAATGAAATCAGCTTACTCATGTGAAGACAGTATTACACAGAGGAAACAAGTGGCTGTGTCCACACAAAAGGGGCACAGTTTCAACACAGGGTAGGACAAATGCATGCAAACCCAGGAATGTTCTTCTGGAGTTGCCAGAGCTTTTGTCTGTTGTAACAATTAAGCATGCAGTCCAAACCGCAGCTACAGGTACTGGTCTAACACTTTACTAACAGTGATTTAGCAAGAACAAAATATGCTTTTTTGAGGAAAAAAATTACAACAGATTCAACACTGTGTCCTGGTGATTTAAAATCAAGAGGTTGTGAACCTAAATCATAGTAGTTAATGACTGATTTATGGTATTTTGAGGATCTGATAATACAGTTTGAGTTAATATAGTGGTAACAGTTTAAGAGACAGTTATTCCTCCTGAATTTTACTACTGGATTATTTGTCATGTGTATCTTTGGCCAATACTGTCTTGAAGCATAGAAATCAAACATTAATCAATTTGTAAATGTCTTTTTTTTTCCTGTGTGGATAAGAAAGATGTGAGTTTTTTGAAAGCAGCATTTTATTGACTTTAGGTTATTTACTCCAAGTCATGGAAACAGAGGCAGCTGGGTGCCTCCAGTGATATTTCTGAATGAACATGCCTTGTATTTTGTAGTGAAGTGTGTTATCTTTGAGAAGTTTTTTATTTTTAATACTACATTACATTTTAAATTCTTTTTTCATAAAGCTTTTCCCGTTTATATTTGGATATAAGAAAGAGGCACACTAATCCCGAGCAAGGAAGCTATAGGCTAATTATCAAAACCAAGCACTATTTTTTCCTGAACATTGATTTTAACTACTTTACTACATCTCCAGTTTTGCTTCAAGCTCTATCCTCCAAACTCTGTTCTGAGACTATTATTTGAACAAGTAAACTGCAAATCATAAATCATTTTTATTCCAAGGTAGCACTCTAATGCTTAGGTTTAAGTTGAGGAAAATAAAAACAAAAAAACAAAACAAAAAAATCTCTGTAGAATTCAATATCTTGTAAAAGAGTGTGTGTGTGAGTTGGATCCTCTGAAAATAAGCATGGTTTCCCTTCACAATCATTCGCAGTACTGGGCAGTAGAAGAAAGCTACTGGAAGAAACATCAGAGAAGGAACATGAAATGACTGCAGCTGTTGACACTGAATGCGACAGTGACCAAAATTCAAAAGCAATAGCAATTCCTTCAGGAAATTCTGAAGAAAAACCAGACAGTTCTGTAGTTGACTCTCCATCTGATGACAGAATGCCTTTCTCAGGTGCCATCCAGAGCTATGTTCCAAGCAATGGTGAGTGTTAATTTTCTCATTTTAAGGAAAATAATTTTGCAATCTTAAAAAAAAAAAGTAATTATATTGACAATTGTAATGTGGTTTTTTTTTTCCTTACAAACCATAAGGAGGCTGGATGTATCAGATACTTCTGTGCTTGAATGTTCTTGAGATTGAGGAATCGATAAAATCTGTATTTTCAGCATTGAGAAGTATTATCAAAAAGGTAAGAATTCTTTTTGTGATATAGTGTTGGCATGAGTGCAAAATTAAGGAAGTTGGAAGGAAGGAAGGAAGGAAGGAAGGAAGGAAGGAAGGAAGGAAGGAAGGAAGGAAGGAAGGAAGGAAGGAAGGAAGGAAGGAAGGAAGGAAGGAAGGAAGGAAGAAAGAAAGGAAGGAAGGAAGGAAGGAAGAAAGAAAGGCAGGCTTTTAAAAATTACTTTTTAAAAAAGTAATTTAAAGCCTTGATTCTCAAAGATTCCCATTGTTCATAATTGCATCAAAAAGACTTTTCTAAGCAAATATATAAAATACAAAATGGCAATATGGTTTTTATGGGGATGTCTTAAATATCAAAATGCAGGGACAGAGTGAAAGTAGACCTCACTGGATATAACTTTACAAGAAACAATGCTGCCAGAGGAATGTGAGAAAAGCTAGATGGTGTTCCACTGTGCCCAACAAACAGAAGAGTAGTATCAGGCAAAGTGGCATATAGTAAAATTAATTAATTTTGGTACTTTACTTTGGCTTTCTTTAGGTTGGGTAATTGAAATTTAAGAACCACATAAATTTGTTCCTGATTTCCTATGCACTTACATAGATTATGGCTAAAATGCAGCCTAGGAGGTGCAAACTCAGGGGCTTTTATCTCTCATGAACCAGCCTGGATTTCAGTGGTCCTTGATAGTTCACTGCTATGGCCAAACTCGTTCATGCATTGTTTGATGCAGCTGCTAAAGTCACTTCATCCATCACGGTCTATTAGGTGGTACCAGCTTCTCAGGCTTATCGATCATCTTGAATTGTGAAAAATGAGCCAATGTATGTTTTTTAAAAAGTGTAGTTAAGCACATGTTAAGAAAAATAATATATATATACATGTATATATAAAAAACAAAGCTAGAGCTAGTCCTAGCGAAGGAGGTGGAAACTGTGTGCCCCTGCAGCTACCGTTTCTCACATTTTCCCCTACTTGAGTGTACCGGCAGCTCCGGTACGAACACTTGTTAAGCCAGAACCCAGCGGCAAGTCTCCTGGTTTAAACCCGACTAAACTGCTGCTCCCCAGCAGAACGCGGCCGCGGCGCTTTTCGCTCCGGTCTGCCCGCCGCCTCGGCCCCTGGCGCAAGAACGGGCGGCCGCTGATCCACCTGTTGCCTGCCCGCCCCTCATCCCCGCCCTCTCGGCCAGAGCAGTGCCCGCTCGGGCTCTCTGCTTGGGAAGAGGAGCGCGGAGGTGGCAATGCCAGGGCCAGGCCTCTCGCCAGGGATCTAGCTCAGTTTTATTTCTGTAAAGCCCTGGGGCTGCTGCGCGGGTACAGATGGAGACAGCAGAGGCCCGCGGGGAGGTGAGTTTCCCTGCGTTTAACTTTAAGGAGGAATACGAGTAGGTTGATGGCCAGAAGGGCCACGTCCCTACCGGAGGACGAACCGGGGGTGGCGGCGGCCGTACGCTGAGGGGAGCCGTCGGTCCTGCCCGCCTGCGGGCGTAATGAGAAGGTGAGGGTCTGGGCAGAGAGGTCCCGGAGCCCCGCCGCTCCATGGGCCCGCAGCACCGAGGAGAGCGCACCCCTGAGGCGCGCCTGCCTCCAGAAGCCGTTCCCAGAGGCCCGGTACTACCGTTGCTCTCTCACCTTCCCCGCCCCCCCTTACGACGCAGTGGTACAGCCCACAGCCCCCCGGCTGCTCCCACCTGTACCCGCGGTGTCTCCCCCTCTTCCCGCGGCCGCATTGGTTTTTGCTCCCCCCACGCTCCGCGGCGGTGGTACAGGCCGCGCGAGCCGGAAGGGGCCGCGCGGCGGTGGGTCGTGCCGCCGCTGCCGCGGTAAGATGGCTGCCGGCGGCCGCGGGAATGCTGTGGACGTCGCTACCGCCAGCTTGTGGCTGGGCCTGCGGGAGAGCGCGGAGCGCTACTGTGGGGTGGTCTTGGAAGGGGCGCGCAGGGTGAGTGCCGGGCTCCCCTCTGGCGGACACCCGTGAGTGCCGGGGTCTTGTGCAGCGGCGCCTTGACGTGGGAAGCGGCGTTGCCGGGGGCGTCGGGGGCCTCGGCTCTGAGGGGAACGGAGCCGCGCCGGGGCGCACGGCTGCGGCACAAGCCCCGTGCACGGCGTGGATCCGGACTGTGCCTCGCCGGCATGTGCCCGGAGCCCGGCAGCCTGCCGAGAGCTGGGGACCGGGGTCATTCCGGGGCCGCGGGATGCCGCGGAAGCTGCTCGGTTCTTCCAGAGTAGCGGAGGTCCTGGTCAGAGCGGTGAAACGAACAGCTCCTGCTTTGGCACACACACGCACACCCCTCTTGGCTTGAGACGGGGACCGTCGGGCCGGTTTAGTGCAGAAATCGAGATTAAGAGTTCGGTGCACGGTAACACGTTCCTAAACACCGGTCTCTGGTAGCCCCTGTGAGCAACGTTAGGCAGGTTAGATCTTTGAGAAAATAGTGGTATCCGTTTACAGATAAGATGTGAATGTTTAAATTGTGCTAAATCGTGGGCTCTGTTCAATGTTATTCTAACAAGAAATTGGTTGAGCAGGTTTTTCTACCGAAGAATTGTTATGCCAGCAAATCATTAAATACTTACAAGTATTGATTCTTCTAACAGTGAAACATATAGGCAGTTCAAAGGAGAATTTACCCTAACTAATGATTTACCGTACTGAAAAGTTTTTAGAGCTTTATCGAGATCTCATCATGTGTTGTTGGAACTTTTGAATTTTTTTTTCTTTCCTTGGTAAATGTATAACTTAAGAAACAAAGGCTTCTTTTAACCATTTTCTCAGAGTTTCGGGGAAAAAAATAGGTGTACAAACTGCTATAAGCAGTGGAAGTAAACTAAATCAACATGTAATGTCTATTTCTGTTGAAAATATTAACCTCTTTTAGTTGAAGCTTTTTACTTTATTTTTCAGGCTGTAGCTTCACTGCCTGAATATGTAAGACCTGGTCCTGATCTGTATGGTTTCCCATGGGAAATAGTGGTTTGTGCTAGCATTGTTGGAGCCTTTACAGTTCTCTTGTTCCTGTATAGAAGTTACCAATCAGTAAGTGTTCAATATGTAGAGTGCATTACTGTTTTAAAATCAAATTGTTATTCTGTTTGAGATACATCATGTTCCTGAGTTATAAATCTATTGTGATTGAATTTAGAGTATCTCTAAAAGAGAAATAGTCTGTTTTGCCAAGACAGTAAGCATTTGAATGTGTACTGTGTGACTGTTGGCAGAAACAATGAAACTCACTGTAGAAAGGCTTTCTTTTTCCTTCCATTTTTAATTTCTAAAACTGACTTTCAAAGTAAGCCCTTAAGTTATTTCCTCAGGATGCAGAGGTCTTCCCTAGAGCGTATGTACCACTATGCATATTGGTATCTCCATGACTGCAGTGGCTATGTAGCCGGGCCAGCTCAGGTCTTTCAAGGTAATTGTAGGCAAAAGCAGTCCAGATAGATTCCCATCCAGGGAAGCCTGTTAGAACTTTTTGGACAAGGACCTTGATTCTGTTTATCGGAACAAAGAACCAGTTTTTCTTTGTGCTGTTTGTGAGCACTAAGCTGATGACTTTGGGAAATGCAGTAGTGAAACCTTTTAACACACTAATCAGATTATATTTTTGAGGTAAGCATTGTCTTCTTTTATGACTAAGTAAAGATCTTAGTAATAACAGCTGCTCTTCATACTCCCTACTAAAGAAATAGGTTCAGTGTCTGTAATCCAGTACTCTAAATTTCTTCTCAGTTTTTGCATACTTTTAAATTGACAATGTAACTTTGATACTAGGTGTAGATTGCATAGCAGTTCAGATTATTCAGGTAAAAGCAATTGGATGTTTAGGGTTCCAACATAAAATTAAAACTAGAAAAATGCCACCTTTCCAGCAGTGAGATTGAATATGTTTAAGCTAATGTATGTAATTTGGGCCATTTCTTCTTGTTAGGTGGTATGAAAGAGGCATTTCAGCTGGAATCAGTAAAGCATTAGCTCTAATATAGTTTTTCTGTACGTGTCACTAAGGCATTGGATGTTATGGAAATTACTGATAGCTTTTTCTGTCATCACATCTGTGCTCACTGCTCTTTGGAGAGTTGATAGTTACTCAAAAGTAATTGTGTTCAGTTTTGGATTTTTTGGGAGATAGGAAAAGGGGTGCTTCTGACTTTTTTTCCTTTTTCCATTACTTGGGCACCTTGGCCATCCTGTGGCTTTAAATTAGGAGGAAACTCAGAAAATTTGAGGGACCTGTTATATGTTAGGCAGATGATTCAGGCCCAGCCTTTAGAGGAATGCTGTGTGATAAAGTTTTTGGGAGGTTCATCCATGTCCTGCATTGCTTTTGCAGACCAGTTGTAACAGATTTTGTCTCAGTTTGGTAGATTTTGATTCTAGGGAACTAGACCCCATGTAGCAGCTGCTGCTTTGTCTGAGCTGTATCTTGTTAGGATACCTATCAAATATACCCTTATTGCAGTTCTAACTGTTGTCTTGACATGTATGGGGTTTTTACCTCATAGAAAATGAAGCCTGAGCTGGCACACGGAGCTTCCCTCTCCCTACAATTTTCTGCTCCTTTGGCTGTGCATGTCCACTGCCACTTTGAGTTGGCAGTCATGGTTATGTGTTATGAAAGAGATCCAGGTGAAAACTAGCCAGATTTGCCCTCTTCTCTCTGTTTAGTTAGAGTGGAAGAATAGTGGAAATACACAGTCACAGAGGGGGTAAGAGCAGAGAATGCAATTGCCCATTTTTTAACTGCAGCTTGTAGTTACATTCCTTTAAATTCCATGGTTAAAGTGATTGTGGAACCATAGCTTAAAAGACTGAGTTTTCAGAGCCTATGCAAAAGTAACTGATCAGATGTTTTCAATATCTGTTCTTTTTATTTCAGGTTAGAAGTCGACTTTATGTAGGTAAGCATATTTTTCATACTGTTTCTTTGGAGTATAACTTTTTTGTTTTACTTTCTTTTGTTTTTCTTTTTCTCCTTTTAACAATTCGGGTGTTGCAACACTTAACTGTCTTTCTCTTCTTAGGAAGGGAAAAGCAGCTTGCCAATAAAATTTCTGAACTAGTTGAAGACAAATGTAAAATTCTTGAAAAACTGAGCCTTTGCAAAAAAGAGGTAATGGTCCTCATTTATTGCTTTCATATGTGTCACAGAAATGCATTCAATTTACCAAACACTTAAACATCTTGCTTTGAGATAAGTTTGATATTTTAAAACCTTTTAAAGTGATTCTTCAAACACTTTTTCCTGTTAGTGTCTTTAAGTACAATTAAGGTGTTAGCAAATTCTGCCTTTATTCTTGATTCAGTATATTTTGTTGGAAACAGCTTTAAAATGTCTTTGTTCTGTGACGCTGGGATAATCTGTTAGAGTTGAGACTTCCCTGATTCACAGTGAGATGCATTTTTAAATATTGAGGTGGTAGCTATGTTTCAGACTCAAGCATCATAAATAAATGCTATTATTTAAGCAGTTCTTTACATACATTCTCACATAAAGTATTTCCTTTTCAGTTTGAAGATTTAGAATTGTCTCTGAAGGATGATAATATTATGAAAGAGTCAACAGACGCATACTTTTTTGAGGTAAAAACATAGAAGGAAATTGTTCTTTTAACAGTGTGAGGTAGTGTTTCAGGAATATGTTCCCCGTATTGAAAACCAAAACAAAACTGAAATGCAAAAATCAACAACAAAAAAAGAGAGAGAAAAAAAAAGCCCCAAATCCCCCTAATTGTATTAATTGACAGTGTTGTTATTTTAGTCCTGGGTTACTTAAAACGACATTGAAGCAAGTCATTTAAGATAAGTGTATGTAACAAATCACTAAAAATTATTAATACGAGAGCAAATGGCAAATTAGATAATATTTAATTAAAAAAAAAAGTTTCTTTTTTTCAGGTGGAGAGAATAGTGCATGAATATTTTTCTTCTTGCATGTGGTTTAATTTAAATATAGTCTGTAGGCTGCTGGAGCACGGTTGGAGACAAAACTACCACTGCATCATTTATATTCCTCAAACTTTGAATATATTTTTAAGAGTCCAAAAAAAGTAAATCAAATACCTTATAATCTCTGTATATTGTAACAAAAAAGCACATGGCTTTATTTCACTCTATCCTCTAGAGCTGTTACAGGTTGTATTAACGTGCAAGAGTCTCTAGAGTGCTTTGAGATTTATCCTTGAGTGCTTTACAGTGAAATCTGTTAAATGTATTTTGCTGTCATATTTAAAACATACTTGTTGTCTTCATATGTAATTAATGTCATATTTTATATTAACTGTCAAAACAACTTGATACAGGAAGCACATGAAAAACTTAACAAGTCAAACTTGGAACTCAAGCAAGAGATAGAGAACCTAGAAAAAGAACTGGAAGATGAAAAATCTAAGCAATCAGAAAACGATAACTTGGTAAGAAGAAGTAGAATCCTATCTTTGTCACTATTAAAAAAATCCACAAAAAAAACCCTTATTTGTGGAGAAGACAGACTATTCACTTAGATTTTTTTTAAATAAAAACTAAATTTCCTGCTTTGTCTCCCCTCATACTGCCTGTAGCATATGAGAAAAATGACACCCATAAAGGAAAATACTTGAAGAAAAGCTATTTTTACTGGTTAGGCAGTAGGACCTTCTCTTGTTTGAAAATTAGAATAACTACTAGTTGCCTAGACCTTTTCATTCAAATCAGTGGAAGAAGCTTAATGAAAAATAATTTTCAGGTGACTGAAATTCAGAAGAGATTGGAGTCTTTAGAGAACGAAGCAAAATCTATACAGTCACAAATTGATGAGGTAAGTCTGATACTCATAGTTTCTGTTGTCCAGTCGTTGCAACTTCTCTGTTCTCCACGTAGTTAGTTGTAAATATTTTCTCCATCAAGGGTTAAGGAATAATACGCTGTGTAAATGAAAAGACTTTGTTATACTTGGTGCTTTTGTATGTCTTGATTTAGCAACTTTGAATTTCATACAGTGAATGGCATTTATTGGGAAATACAGTTATCTTGTCTGGGTTCTTTTTTGCCCTTTTAGTCCACAGTGTTGCAAAACTGTAATCAGCAAAACCTGTTGAAATTGTAGGGAAGATGTGAGAATACATATCCAGTTGTGAATGCCCCTTCCCTGGCAATGTTCAGGGCCAGGTTGGAGGGGACTTTTGACAACCTATTCTGGTGTAAGGTGTCCCTTCCCATGGCAGGGGACTTGAAAATTGATGATCTTTCAGGCCCCTTCCAAGCCAGACCATTTTGCATTTCTATATATAGCTCAGCTAGAACACCTACGATTAGGTTCAATAGTACCATCATGATCTTCACCCATTCTTGTTGAACAACACACTTTTTTGTTTCACTCAGACCAAGTCCACCCTAAAGGTATATCAGATTAATACAGAGAGACTGAAGACTTCTGTTCAAGATGCAGTAGATGAAAACTGCCATCTCCAGGAAAGTGAGAAACAGGTACATTCTTCCTAGTTATCCTTAGGAATACTGTATTTTCTTATGATAATATGGAAATGTGATTTCCCCAAGGAGCTCATCCTCCACACAAGACCCATATTAACAAACGTTTTCTAGTAAATGGAATGAGGAAGAGGACATGACTTTATTTTATGTTGGAATAGCTTTGTCCAAAATAGTCCTGTTTTCAAAGAAATTGAATAATTAGAGTTTGTGGGGAAACATGCATAGTGTTCAGTGAGAAAGAGAGCATATGGTAAAAATTATGGTTAAAAATAATACTTAGTATTATCTTACACCAAGTTCTGACAGTTAGTCTACGTCTTGCAGGCAATCACTTTACATCAAGCAAAACCAGGGAAGTCAGTAAAAACAACTCCCAGGATGTAATAAACTTAGGTTTCTAGATAAATAATATGATAAGAGTTGATGAAGCCTAGTAACGAGAGAAAATATATGCTTTGAAAATTGGATTCTCTTTAGAGATTGCTGTAAGCATTTGAGTTAGCTTATTATATTAGAATATCTGTATCCTTTTTTTCTTTTTTAAAGATGGAATTTCACTTATGCACAAAAGGTAACGAAAGTGTTATTTCTTCACAGAAACTAGAGTACTTCTTTTCTTTGTCCATTTGCACTAATGGGTCATAGACTTCTGGCATATGATAGTTTAAACATGATAACAGATGGGCTGTCTCAGATTTCTGATGTGCCAGAGTGAGGATTGGGCCTTTTAGTTTGAACAAGGGAACTGTTAATAAACTCCAAACTTTCTGTGCTTTTTTTTTTTTTTTTTTTTGTAGGAACATTAGAAATATATAATGCTTTAGCTTATTGCAAATCCTTGCTCTTTCTCTTTATTGAAATCTTTATAGGTATATAAAGGCATGTCAGTTTATTTTCTCTTAGGCTCCATGAGAAAAGAATCTCTTAATGTTTAGCTGCCCTTTGAAGATGACATTTACTGATACAAGTAGTTGCCTGCGTATGTCTTCTGAGCAGTATTAGCATAAAGAGTATTTTTGTTTCATCTGCAAAAATGTAGTTTGCATGATGGCTTTTACTGCTTGAAGGGTGCAGCTTTGTGCCACGTGGGGTCTATCCAGCTCGAGTCACACTTTGGTTTATGCCTTCTAGCATATTTTTGAGAAGTAGTGTTCAGTCCCATTTGTCTATTTGCATGGCAGTTCCCCTGCTTGCTGTTTTCTGCTTTGGTTTTTTTGGTTTTGTTTTTCTTTAGTATAACTGGCTGTTACCTTGTTTCTCAACCTAGTTACTCCTTTCTGTACTGCTTTTAAATTTGTCGGCTGTTGTGCAACTTTAAGCAATTTTTTGATAGACACCAAGACAGGTTTTTTTGGTACTGTATTCCATGTTTTTGCGCTGCATATTTTTGTCTTAACAGAAATTTGCATCAGTTCAGTTTCATTCTCACAATAGGAAGGCATGATTTGATTAGTTAATACATTGCAGTAGTTAGTTTTAATGAACTGGTGCTGAAGTGTATTAATCCCTTTCCTGCTGTAAAGTATTTTTGTGAAATGAGATTTTATGAGGGGTTGTCTGTAAAATGTAACCTTGGAATCTTCCAGTCGTTTTCATTAACCACAGTAAATGACAAAGATAGATACTAGTAGGTGTTGATTATGTAGAGTTTTTGTGACTTTCTATAATGGGGAAGCTTTTAAAAAATAAATTTTAAAAATTACTTTAAGAAGTATGGAGGGGAGTAGGATAAATAATACAGTTTTGCAAGGAAGTTTTTTAGAGAGTTTAAATAGCTCTCTAAAAATCTTCCTGATTTCCCTTACCTAACCAACCTCTTCTAGGTTGAAAAGACAGGTAGAATTTCATAAGTGCATGCATATTGGGGAATGAATATTTTCCTTTCCCTTTGCCAGTGTTTGTAGCTGTTACCATTGCTATTGTCACATCAATGTTTTTAAACTGAGTGTAGTATTAACTGAACAGTACTTATAAATGTGGTACAATACCCTAACAACTAATTACAGTGAAGAGCTACTGTAGAACAACTGGACAATAATGCAGAAGCCTTAATTTTCAACTTTCAAGGTTTAACTGTTTTGCAGTCTATCTCTGTCAATTTCTACTGATGGATCTGAGCTTAAAATTCTACTTATTTATAGATAATATACATAACACACTCAAGTACTATACATCCTTGAGTTTTGGTTGCAATAGCCAATCGTGATGAATTGTTATTTCCCTTTTTAGCTTTTACAAGAAGCTGAAGGATGGGGTGAACGATTTGGTGAACTAAATGAACAAACTAAGATGTTTGAATCATCTAAAGCAGATATAGAAGAAGTACTGAAAAATAAAGAGAGTGAAGTAAAGGTAAATTATGATAGCTAGCATTGAATCACATTACTCAGATTGATGCTAATCCTTAAATTTCAAGAAAGCCTTAAAAACCTTTTGTTGTCTTAATATGCATTAAGCTGTTCTGGGGTTTTGTTTGCTGTCTCCATCCTCTAATGTCATGTTTCCTACTAAGCAAAAAAGGGTTGCTTAGCATCACAGTGGAGCAGTGTGATAGTCTTGGAAGCCATCATGTTAAATAAGGAAAAATCCTTTACCGCTGATAAAGTATTGTTTGTTTTTAATTTGGAGTGCAGGAGTTTGGAGTGTATTGTTATATGTATGTACAATATGCTATGTGAAAAGTCTTGGTGATCTAAAAGTACCGAGCTATTTGAAAAGTCTTTACAGGGCATACCTGTTGACCTGCAGGTGTATGTTTTAATAGAAAAATACCAGACATACAGAATCCTGTATATGGAGCTCATTTAATCTGCTAAGAAAACTAAGAACAGTAATTGTGAAAAAGTAATTGTAATGGTAACTTCATTTTCATTACTTGTGTTTGTTTTGCTGTTTGTTTTGTGGGGGCTTTTTCGTAGTCACTGATCCAGTACTTGCTGAAGATGAAGGACTGGAGTTCAGCAATAAGAGAAGATGATGACACTGAAGATAATCACTGGGACATAGATATAAAGTGTGAAACAGAGAATGGAGAGCCCTTAGGTATGACTTGTGTAGCTTCCTATCTTTAATATTTAATAGTTGTTTTAGAAATACAGGGCCAAGAAACTTTTAGGCAAGTTGAAATATTAACTTTGTAGAAGTTGGATTTTTAAAACTCACCTTAATATTGTTAACCTCAGACAGTTAACTAATGCTTTGTATTAAGTGGTGATTCTCAAACATTTTTAGGTAGTAACCTTGCATTAATTTCTCCTTGGAGCACCTCCCAGCAGCAGCACTGTGGGTCCTTAGAGCATAATTTCATCTTCCTTATACACAGGTGTTACTGCTTGTAGGCAGTATGGTAGCACTGAAATCAGAGGGGTGCTGATGTAGGTCCCTTTAAAATGGCAGCACAGGACAGCCTTTCTTTTTCCTTTTCCTTGTTGCAGCTTCTTTTTATGCTGTTGCTGATTATACCATTGGGCACATCCCAGTAAATCTTCCAGTGTGTATTCAGCATCTCTTTTAGCATAAGCATTGACAAACCAAGCATTAGAATATAGGCATATCCCTTCCCTCTAAGCTATGCCTGTCATGGTATGTTGGGCATTGCTTTTTTATTAAAAAAAATAATAGAAGTAAGCTCTGTCAGAAACTTTTTTGTGCTTTTCAAGTGACAAATTATTCTATTCTGTCAATTAGATGATCAACAAAAACGAACTGTAAAGAAATTGATCTATGCTGCAAAGGTATGTGATTTTTAGAAACTTGTGGAAGGAAGGGGGGGCACTAGACATAATACGTGCAATGTATAGCATATACATAGTAGTATCACAGTTCAGTGTCTTTTAATATTTAATAAGATAATTTTGCAGGCATGCAGTTTCTGGTAATCTTAAAGCTCATCTTTAAAAATTCTTATTGTAGTTAAATGCTTGCTTAAAAACCCTGGAAGCAGAAAGAGATCAAATGTATTCAAAACTGTCTGATGAAACTAAAGCTAAAGGAGAACTGACAGGTAATGTTGTTTTGCCTTTATGATTAGTAAGATGCTGCTTTTGTAAAATAATGTTACAGGCTGTAAGCATTGCTAGAAGTAAAAGCTCAGTTAAGTTTCCATTAAAAGCTCTGTTTGATTTTTAAAATGCCAATTTGAGATTAAGTTGCTTAGCTGTTTCAAGTATTTTGGAGGAAAAAGCAAGTGAAGCTGCTAAAGTATCATTTGCAAATTTTGTTGTACTCTGGAATATTCTATAACTTAACAGTTACAGAATCTTAAAATGTATGGGAAAAATTATGCTAATATATGGATTACCTTCTTTACATAATTACTGGGCATGAAACAGTGAAGTTTTAATACAAATTTTAAAACCATCTATTAAAAATGGTAGTTTAAATGTAATATGCTTGTAATGGGTGCAAGCTCAGAATGTCTTAAAATCTACATTTGAAGAATTGAACCTAAAAGCAACTTGCCCTGTTTTGTTTTTTTTCCTTTGCTGTGTAGGACATAGTGAATTAAGCCTTATGAAAAGAAAACACTGCTACTGTTAATTCAAATTAAAGCCTGGGATTAGCTATTGGTTTCATAGATAACAGCCAGCAGAGTAGCTGTCACATTTGAATGTACTGTGTTTTGTTATTTGGGTGATTAAATGCTCTGTAAAACAGAATTTTTCAGTTTTTGATGGTATTTTAAACTGACCTTTTATGCTAGCACGTGATGCATGCTCAGAACTGTACTTTGTGGCATATAGAAAGAGGAGTTGCTCGTTTCCCATCAAAACCGATACTGCTTCTCAGTTTGTATAGTTTATTGAAATATATTAACATGTTATTGCTAATATTAAATAGAATAGAATCAAATATTTTTACAGACTTTTTCCATACTAAAATATCATAAATTTTTTTGTTAAGTGTGTGCTGTACATACCTAATTATCTTTAAATTTGGCAGAACGTATAGAAAACCTTCAAAGTCAACAAGCTTCCTTGCAGTCTGAAAATGAATGTTTTGAAAGTGAAGTTCAAAAGCTTCAGCAGAAACTTAAAGTAATGACTGAGCTTTATCAAGAAAATGAAATGAAACTACACAGGTACTGGTTCCTTTTTATATTCAATGCTTACTGTTTGATTTGAATGTAACCCTATGGTTTGGGGGACTGAAAATTGTTCAAAATTTGAATACCTCTTTTCAGAGTTCTCTGAATTACGCAGATCCTGTTACATTACAACTTCACTTATATTTGTGATCATAGTAATATTATAGAAATTGTTTTCTTGAAAGTAGTGGTATATTATTTTAGGACTTTTCCACTAGCAAATGCTAAAGTAAAAATAAAACAAAAGGTAACACACTTTCTAGCTTTGCCCACCTTATTTCCCAGAATGAAAGCTTGATTTGTTTGTTTTGTGTTTTTTTTAAACTAAGATGTGTAATGCAGCTATCAAAATTGCTGAAAGATAATCAGTAGATGCTTTAACTGTGAGGTGTATTTCTGTATAGTAGAGAGAGCTAGTAATATAAGCAGAGGAGTAATGCTGTATGAAACTGAGTTTAGAGTTGAAACACAGGCAAGCTAACTATTACAGGTCAGCAACACCAGAACCCCTGTGCATCAGGCTTTTCTCACCAGGAATGTGGTGAGCTGGACCATCTGCCTTATACTCAGGATGATAGTAGGGATTATGATTTTCTATTGGTTAGAATGGGATTGGGCATGTAGTAACCTTGAGAAGTATGTGTGTGGATGGGGCAGAAAGGGGTTGAGGGCACGATGGCAAGATTACAGTTGTTTTAGCCAGAAATTGTTTCTTCAAGGAGCAGACATAATCTGGAAGGCAGTAAGAGAAGCAGCACAAATACTGATCCTCTGCTAGAGCAATGCATGGGACCTTTTTAATGTATTAACTTTTAGTAACATGCTGTGTAGTATAAATGTACAGATATTTGGCACCTTTGTAGCTGTAACAAAATGTGGAAATCCACTACATAAAATGTTTGATCTTAGAAAAGGCCGGGGAGAAGTGGAAAGGAATCTACTAAAAAGAAGCTTGATGGGCAGTTAGAAAAGAAAAATGTTAGCAGACTGTGTGGATGATACTTAAAAATACCACTCTGAAGCTCAGCAAATGTGTGACCCCTAGCAAACATTTTAGAAAAAGCAAAAAGGAGTGGGGAGAAGCTGACATGATGAGAGAGCAAAATATAGGAGGCTATTGATATTAACAAGGAACCTTTTAAAAAGCCAGTTATGTTCAAACAAGGGAAATAAAGTGGTAAATGAAGATTGGGTTGAAAAGAGGTTTGGTTTTTAGTTTGTTTTATTTGATTTATGGTGGCTTTCCCCCCCAGTGAAATAGTCTTTGAATATGGATTGTCTTCTAAATTCCTTTTAGGAATAGTGATAATCTAATGGTTTCATATAAAAAATTAACAGAATAAACTAATATGAATACAAGCATGCTATTTAGGCCACTTCATATGTTGCCTACAAAACTCTTATCTGGATAAATATTGTGTATTCATCGTGCCTAAATAGTTGGAGAAGATCTTCTTGGCAGACCAACTACAGAATTGTTGACTTCAAACAGAATTAGTGATAGCTTTTGATTTTTCCTAAAGGAAGCTGACAGTAGAAGAGAGAGAACGCCTACAGAAGGAAGAAAAGCTTTCTAAAGTAGATGAAAAAATTAATCATGCTGCTGAAGAACTAAACAGCTACAGGTAATTACAGATCTTAGTTGCTGCAGTCATTTGTTGCAAAGTGAACAAAATGTGATGGAAAATTGATAAAAACACCAGTCTAAGTGAAAGTCTTTTCTTCCACTGTCTTTGTTTTGTTTGTGTGTAGTATTACACACTAAGGGATTTTTTTCTTTGTTAAAAATCTGAGTATGGAAGATCACTAGCAGCTTTTCTTCCATTTGAATGGTAGTTGTATTGACATTAGTTTTAATGAATTGGTAGCAATCGGTCTTAAATCAAGGTCCCTTTGAACAGAGACAAAAATAGGAAGTTAAGAGAATACTGTGAAATAAATGCAATGTTCAGTTTTCCTATAGATGCTAATATGTTTGTGTTATAGTAGTCTATTTCTGTATCTCTAAGCTTCTCACACAGTATGGTTGTTTAGAAATCCTGTACTAAAATTCGGTGATGTGGGAGTATTTTCTGTAGCTGTTTTAACTGCTTTGTTCTGGTTTGTGTTACACGGTGTACTTCTGGTTTGTTTCTGTGGTTTCTCAGACTATGGCACAATTCTTCAATCTGTAACACATACTCCTCATCTTCCTTCGATGTTTATGGGAGTATTGACTCTGAAGAGCACCATCAGCAATCTTCCCTTTCTCTAGAATGTAAAGTTAGACATTCTTCAGTATTCATACAGGAGGACAGAACTCATCTTGATGTACTCAGAACATGAACTTTGGAGACATCTTTAAAGAGATTGTTATTATTGCTAATGGAGTATAATGAAACAAGGTATTTTTGCCCAGCCTGCTGAAAATGTAGAGCCTAGAGAAGTTCTGCACAGGGCAGCTGGCAGCAAAAGTGGCATCCATCTCTGTTACCATTACAGTAAAGAAGATTTTCCTCATATGTAGGTTGAACTTCTTGTGTTGAAGTTTGTGGCCATTGCCCCTTGTCTCTCACTGGATACCACTGAGAAGAGTCTGGTCCTATCCTCCTGATACCCACCCTTTTGATATTTATAAGCATTGATGAGTTCCTCCTCTCTGGCCTGAACAGACCCAGCTCTCAGCCTTCCCTTGTGTGGTAGTTGCTCCAGCTTCCAAATTATCTTAGTGGCTCTGTGCTGGAGTCTCTCCAGTAGTTCCTTGGCCTTTGTGAACTGGGAAGCACAGAACTGGACACAGTATTCCAGATGGGCCCTCACCAGGACCAAGTCGAGTGGGAGGATAACCTCCCTCCAGAGCAAGCACCTGCTTGCTGTGCTCTTGCTGATGCACTTCAGGATGTCACTTGCCTTCTTGGCCATTGCTGGCTCAGGGTCATACTGTTGTCCATCAGGACTCTCAGGTCTTTTTCCACAGAGCTGCTTTCTAACAGGTCAGCCCCTCACCTGTACTGGTAAGTGGGGTTATTTCTCCACAGCTGCAGGATCTTACATTTGCCCTTGTTTAACCTTATTGAAGTAACTTAGTACAAGTGACCATCACTCAGGACTGATGGTTGTAGCCTGTAACAGCATGATCTTCCAAGCCATACTAGTATGTTTGCTGGCTGTTAGAGCATATGTGGAGGGATGTCCTTCATATTAGAAACATATTGCAGACCACTGAAAAATTGGGGGGATGTTGGATGTTTTGGTTCTATTATTTTGTTTACATTCTTGTTTGTACTAATCTAGGGCCCAGAAGTTCCACTGCTGCTTTGTTTTTTTTTCCATGGGCCTGAGTGGCAATTCTTTCTTTCATTTTTAAAAAAAAAGTCTGTATTATTATGCCTTATGATTAGCATTGTGTTTACTGTATTGAAAATAAGTTGCCACCACACTTTATTACAGTGTCATATATCATAATAAATCCTGTTACAGGCAGCGAGCAAAGGATCTTGAGGAAGAGCTGGAACGAACCATTCGTTCTTACCAGAATCAGGTATGTGCTTTGTGTTACTTAGCATTGATGGGAAGTAGGAGGGATTTTACTTCAACTGAAATAACACTTTCAGTTAGGTTGTGATACTGTATATGGCTTGCTTTTGTTGGATAGATTTTTTTCCTTTTTTTTTCTTCTCAATGCCGTCTGGTTTCAACTAACAGTTTCATTGCAGAGATCACCAGTTAACTTTATTAGAAAGTTAAAATTTTAGATGTCTCAGAATAAATAACCCACACATTAAATTTACAAGTAAGAGCATATATGCAGTCTTAATTTTCTTTTTTAGATGAATAATGATCTAATTAATCTTTTTCACAGATTACTTCACATGAGAAAAAAGCTCATGATAATTGGGTAAGTTCCAAGTGCTGTATTAACTTTGTGTGTCTTCCTTTTCTGTGATTTGCATACCTTGCATTATCACTTTTTTGTTTCTCATTAAAACAAGCCAAAATTAACTCTAACTTGTCACCTTTAAACATTAAGTTCTTTCAGAAACACAAAAAAGCATGTTAAAACTACTTCTACCACATAAAATAGTGGGATAATTAAGCTGGATGCGTATGAGTGCAGTAGAATGACATTATAATACTATTTTCTAGAGTAATAAATCTGCTGGAATAACATCTTAACATTTAACAAGCATGTGACATTTTGCTAATAAAAGATTTTGGCCTTGTTTCAATGTCATTTTAATGTTTTCCTTGGACATACTTCACTCCCTTTATCTACTAATAGAAGGCATTATGCCCTGTGAGAACAGTATGTTCCATTGACAGCTTCCAAAGAATGCTGCTACAAAATCTGTTTTTACCTTTTTTACAAAGAGGAAGCTTTAAAATATCTTCTGACTAATACGTTCTTCAGTTTCATGGAATGGTCTGTTTAAGACAGAATCCTGTTAAAAGCCATGGTGTTTTATGGTGGTTGTCTCAGGTTTTACCTGCATGATTTTAAAATAAAACTGTCTTATATAAGATTTGAGACTTTAAATCTTGTAAATATACTGTAGATGGTTCCAAGCAACTATCACAAAAAGAAATTAATTTCTGCAGTTTTAAGAAGCTTCAGAAAGGCCATTATCGTCACTCAGAAATTTGGGTAGTAGTGCTGCTAATCCCATTTAGTGATGTGTGTATCTGCTTCTTATGCTTTATGTACAATTAACATCTTGTGAAAATACAGTCCATACACTTCAGATAGAAAAAGATAGCTTGGACCTGTCACTTTTATGAAGCAATTAATAAAAAGCAATATCTAAGCTTTTTTTTTAATTTTATTTTATTTTTAAATCCCTCCCCAAAGCTCACAGCCCGAGCAGCTGAAAGACATCTCAATGATATAAAAAAAGAAAACGCACATAACAGACAGAAGTAAGTGTAGTCCTGATCTAATTCTAAGTAAATGCAGTTTGGCATGTGAGTACGTTTTGGATTTATGCAATTTAATGTTTTCTAGACCTATGTTGATCGATTGTGGCCCTAACAGGGCAGTTTTCCATTGGAGTTCTGAAAGAGTGAGTTATTTGAGCATTCCTGTAGTGACAGCATGCAAGAAAGTAAGACCTTAAGAACTATGTTATGTATTGCAATATCTCATGAAAAAAGCAAAATGTAGCACTAGAACTGAAAGGTTTTAGGAGGTGGTTTTTTATTTGTTTGAAGTAAGTAGGTATGAAGTAAGTAGGATGTCAGGGTTACCTAATGATTTGACAGCTTATCTCAGAGGTTAATATTGACCTAACTGATCAGGTGGTGGTGGTCGAGAGGAACCTTTAGGTGTAATGGAAGGGGATACTTGGAATGCAATTCAGAGTACTCACAAGAGTCTGGGCACTGTGACATCTGACATTCTACTTCTGAATTACAGTTTAGGTACAGCAGCAGAGGAAATACTCCAGGAAATCTTAAGTTCAGAGTTCTGTGACATTCTTTTTTTTTTAGGGAATAGAATACCTTGTTTCATGAACCCTTTAAGTAGAAAGCCTAGTAGTAAACAGTGCAGTCCAGTAAAACTTTCGCACTTCTTTGTTATTTACTACTTTTTTGTTGTTTATTTGCAGATTAACTGAATTAGAATTCAAACTTGACCTTTTAGAAAAAGATCCTTATGCTCTTGATGTTCCAGTTAGACCATTTGGCAGAGGTACAGTATTGAATTGTAAAATAGAGCCTAATTGTTTTGGTTTATGGTTTTGTTTCCTGAGATATCACATATATGATTGTTTGAAAACTGTCTTGGCCATATGTGTAACAGTAATTTAAAAAAATAACTGGGTCTTAAGTGATTCTAGGTCATGCAGAGTATTTTGTTGAAACTAGGACCCTTTGTAGTATCAATGAGAGTAGTCTGGGAATATGATACACATAGTAATTAGAGCACAGTTTTCATTTCACCTATACAATTTCATTTTAAACTTCACTTGAGAAGTTTAATTACTTTATACAGTTTGCTAAACTAAAAATTGTGAACTTGAGTATTTTGTTTTAACTGTTCCAGAGCATTCCCCTTATGGACCCTCACCAATGGGCCGGCCTTCATCAGAAACAAGAGCTTTTCTTTCTCCTCCAACTTTATTGGAGGGTCCTTTAAGGCTTTCACCTATGCCTCCAGGTGGAGGAGGAGGAAGAGGTACAATTCTTAAACTTCAAAATTTATCTACTCTGGATTTCTCTCTCCTCTACTACAAACCTGTCACACCTTTTCCTCTTGCTGGTGACAAAAAGTATTAAAATGACCAGTTCAGTTGGTCAAACTCTGTTTCAAATTTAGTTGGACAAACTCTTCCTGTTTTTCAGTGTTCTTCTCAAGCTGTCTAAAGTGTAACCGTACAATGGATAATTTAGATGTTACTGGTGGGTTGGTCATTGGATTTACTTTAGAAGTGTAGATTCAGAGAAATGAAAAGCCAGACTTTATTTTTTAAACAAATGGAGTTCTGCTGAAATAGATCTATGATTTTAAAGTATACAAGAGTTGATTAGTTTTCTAAACAAAGAATACTGCCACTTCCATCTCATTGGTCTACAGTCAGTGAGAGAAGAGAGTACCTGTGTTGTCAAATATAGACAAAAACCAGACAGTTTTATTGGGGTTCACCATACTAGAAAGTTACTGTTTCATTAACTGTTTCATTCCTTTGTTCTAAGTTTTGAGGCAATCATACATGGAGACAGTTTCTTCACTAGTTGTAAGTGGTGCCAGGAATGTTGTAAGGAGTAAAATGCAGATATTAAGTAGGTGAAAGCAAGCCATGGTGCCATGAGTTGTAAGGAAAGAAAAACACTGTTTCTTCATTTATTTTTTTCTTTTACGTTGATGGAAGCAGTCTAGATAAACGGTAGAATGGAGTTCACTATCTGTTACAGGTGATAAAGAATCTACTATTTAATTTGCTTCTACTGTTACACCTGATGAAACATGTACTTACTTCATGGGCACTCTGTCTAAATGTCTCTTCTATAAAGATTTTGCTCATTAACATTGATTTTTTACCTTCTTGAACTGCTCATTTACTTTATTTTTTGTTAAAAGTATATCCAAAGAAAGTTGATTAATTTTCTAAGTCAGAAAAGCTTGAGATAGAATGTTCAACTCTAGCTCTGCCAAAATTTATTTGTATAGACAGTAAGTAATGAAACTGAGTGTATCTTTAAACTGTAGCTCAGCTGATGCTGGTGAGGAAGAATAAAAACTGGATTTCAGGATGCAGTACTAGCAAGGAAAGAGACTATGCAAAGCCTTAAGTAATGCACATTTCACAATGGAGAACTGATGTAACTTGGGCAGATAAGCAAACAATATGCTTAGTGCCAGCTACAGAGCAATTACAGTGCTTGCCTCACTTTGCACAAGACACTAAATTTTAGGTTGAGTAATAATTTGATACCAGAATTTTCAATATATTTTAAAGGAAGCCTACATCCTAAAATCACTCATCATTACAGTTTCTCTTTCACTTGGTTATGTGTTGACCTGTCTTCTCTTATTTTTTTTTCTTGAATGAAGAATTAGAACAATGTGGGTATTTTCTTACGATGAAGGGATAAACTCTGTGTGCTGATTTTGTTAGTTTGCTTGTGATCAATTTTGATCAGAAACCTGTGCAGCAGGTTTTTTAGCAATGAGAAGATAAGTTGGACAAACTAGTGCCTTCATAAAACAAATGAACTGAAACTCCTAAAGTTATTTTTAAAACTGCAGGTGCTCTAGTCTGCACCCTTACCAAGACTTTTTAACTCCAAATAAAACTTTTAAGCACTTCCAGTAAACAACTGGTCATCAGCAAACAGCTGGAAAGTCCTGTGGAGCCGTGTACCTCTCATATGTTGACACTGTTTGCCTTCCATGATTTATTTTACTATTTGCAGACTTCATGAAGAAAGCCATAATAGAAGATTTTAAATACCTGTGTAAATAACTATCTAATTTCTTCAACTAGGATCCAGAGGACCAACTGCCATGTATGAAGCTAGTAATGAAAGAGGAGAACTGAGTTCTGATAGATTAACTGATCCCCACAGACCACCATCAGATACTGGATCCCTGTCTCCTCCTTGGGACCGAGACCATAGGATAATTCTGCCTCCACCAGGTATGAAAATATGTTTAGCTACTTCATTTTTCCATAGAGTTACTGACTTGCAGTGTATGTATTTAAGTATTTTTTTATTAATAATAGGAAATATTTTCCTTGGAACTGCATGTGCAACTGTACTTGAAAAGTTTATTTATTTTTTTAATAGTAGTTTTTTCCTCCTTCTTGAGTGGTATACTTCACTTATACTACTTCTGTGCTGTCTTCCAAATAGGTATTGGTACTAGCAGTGTACAATAGGCTGCTTGGTTTCATCATTTTTTAGTTTTAGTTCATCAAAACACTTGTCTGGGCTGGATAATTAATAAGAGATCTAAGAAAGTAAAATGTTTTAATGGTAACCGAACTTTAAATAATAAATAAAATCCAGCTAATGTTGACAGATATTATGTTTTTCAGTATTCATGTAATAATATAAACATTGTTCTATAGTAGAGTCATCCTGTTTGGTATATATTTTCATGTTATACTGTCTCTTTAATAACAAAATCAGTCCTGGCTTTTTCAACTAAACTGCTGTATTGCACATTATCACATCAGGAAGATGGAGGATAATACTGATATTTCTAAAGTAAACTATGCAGGAGGAAGGACAATCCTTCTGTATACCTGTAATAAGGAAGCAAAAATGCTACAACTGAAAACAAAAAAATAAAAAATAGGTAAATATACATGTTAGAGTACCTCGATTATTAGATGCCACAAGCAGTGTTTTAATTGTTACACATCAGAAGCCTGATTATAAAAGTCCAAGTCTGCTCATGATGCACTTTCTCATTTGGCACACCTGATCTGTTGACAGAATACTGCCAGGGATGTGGTCTTGTTTCCTTAACCTGAACTCTGTTCTGCACTTGGATGTCACTGATAAAGCTTGTTTCTGTAGCTGCATGATTGATTGTTAGCTCTGAAGCAAAGTTGGTGGAAATGCATATGAAACATAATGGAAACAGCACTGGTACCAAAGAATGGCTTAAAACATGTAACTTGTTTTGCCTTTGACCTTCATTGCTGTGCTGAACCTTTGTTTCGAGGCCCCACTACTTATAACTTTGGCAACCATAACTTCCAGAGTTCAACTGTGTGTTAAAAAATCAGTTGACTGTCTCATTTGCAGCTCCTTAGAAACACATGCTGTGGTATATACTTCATGGGGTTCCTATGTTTGTTTTTTTTTTAAGGTTTGTGTGCTACCCTTTTTAATAGTAATTTTAGATGTTAACAGGAGTGCAAGACATTTTTGCCAGTCTAAAATTGTATGGAATGGAAGGAATAAATTTTCACTGGCTGTGTGATTTTTTCAATGCTAGGTGAGCCTTACAGTGACACAGTTCTTCCTCCTCGAAGACAAGAAAGATTTTTCCCTAATCCTCCAAATACTGGAAGACTTTCTGGACCAGCAGAACTACGAACTTACAATGTGCAGTCCTTTGATAAAACAGGTGGGAATTGCTTCTATGGTACTGTCAAATGGTGAATCTCAGTATAGGTTGACTAAATGTAGTAAGCCATGGCAAGAGGACAACTTTAGAGCTACTAAGAGAGCCTTGAGTCCATTGAGGTGAGTTTCATTGAAGGGGCCAAAGCTTTAAATGTCACAAACCCTTACTTTCATTTCCATGCCACATTTGGGTAAGTTAAAGTCAGTAAGATTGGAAGAATAACAGAAAAATTTTCGAATACTCGCTGGCTTCATATACTGAAGTTGAAGGTTCTGAGGTCTCCTCCTTCAAACTGTTTATCATACTTATAGCTTTTTGTAGTTTACAGTGCAGTTGCCCCCAGCTTAATCACAATTTCAGGGACCCAAGTACCATTTGTTTTAAATTGCCCAATTATGGAAATTCTAGTTTGTGACATTTGGAAAAAGCTAGAAGTTCAGAGGCAAGGTTTTTGTGGCTTAAACCTTATCACTGAAACTGTTTAAGAGTTTAAAGCCTTTAATAATTATTAAGCAGTTTTCATGCTTATTTAATGGCCAGTAAGTCACATGCGTCTGATAAATCAGCGAGGCTGATGAAGCTGTTAAGCTCACAACAGCAAATTTGCCACTCGGTGTACTCACATGATAAGGAGTAAGTTACCATCTTTGTTGCCTGGCTTCTGGCAATAGGAGAGAGAACCTTTGTTACTTGGTGTTATAATGTAATAACTGAGAACACTGAATTGTGTTTCAGCTCACAGTTCAGGTTTTACAGGGATTTGTTCTTGACTGGAAGAGAATTCTGTTCCTGTGCAGTCACTCACCTGCTTTTCCTCTCTGTGTTTAACTTCTGTGTTCTTACTCTGTGTTCCACTGAGGCTTGTGTTCTAGCACCTAGATACTGACTGAAGGACAGGAGAGCGCTCTGTCCTTTCTCTCACTTGGTGCATCAATGGTTTTTACCCTTTTATCCAGCTGTTGGCAAGCAATAATTGGAAAACAAAACAACAAAACCAAACTCTAACTTGAAAAGCTGTATTCAGTTCTTGGGCTGTTCAAAACCTAGTTACTGGAAACAGGGTTTTGGATAACCTTGCTGCCAGCATTTAGCTGGTCATGAAGCATATGTGAATGTTACTTTTCAGAGGCATATAATTTCACTAGACTTAGGTGAATGTTGGGAGTATTTTTGCTGTTTTTACAACTAAACTAAATCCAAACCCCCAAAAAACCCCAACCACAAACAAACAAAAAAACCCAAAACAAACCACCCCCATGCAGCACATACCATTTAACTTCTGAACAGCAACATGTCTACTACAAAATTCCCTGACAGAATTCCTGGGTACACTGGATTTGCTTTATTCCATACAACTCAGAGTTGGGCTATCACCACAGTGGCAGTTGTAATCTGTATAATCTATAATCACAGTGGTAAAGTTATAATCTTCCAGGTCATCTTACATAGCATTTTACAATGATTACATGATATTTACAAAGTCTTTCTAATTTTCCATGGAGTCTTCTTGTTCTTAGAATTTACCATTATTAAGTCCCTTCAATACTTCTTCCTCAGCAGACTTCTCTTTTCTATTTTTTTGGTTCTTGCTTCTTATTTAAAAGTTATCCTTGAGTCATCACATCTCGCATTAATTTCTTACCTGGTTCTATTCTAAAAAGACTGCAGTGTTTTATTAATTTTCTTATAAGAATAAGCACCTCTATTTCTAATGCCCTTAAGCAAGCACACCTGTAAAAGTAAATTTTTTATCTATTGTAAAATGCAGTTTAAATTGATTGGTTTGACTGGGCCTTTAACTAGCCTTGGGTAGAGCTATACAGGGGAGAAGGCTTCAGAACTTCACTCAGGGCTAGCAGCAAACAATTTCTCTGAAGTGTCTCTCAGTACTGAAACTGAGGCTCCAGTTCTAAAGAGTGAATGAGCTACACTTCCTCAGCAAAATATTCTTTAAAGTGAGCAAAAAAATATACCTTTTCCTAAGATGGAGTAGTTAACTCTTCAAAAACTTTGAAGCAAATACTTGGAGCAAGAAACTTCTTGTCAGAAAGGATGAAGCTTGACAAGAATTTCTGAGGTTTTACAATGGCAAGTCTCATGCAAAAAAGCCTTTTTTGTCTACAAATTTTGGTTAAAGATGAAACATTTACAGAAGTTGGAGTAAATACATATAGCTTTGGTCCTCAGTTGTCTTTTATTTTGCCTGCAGAAGTGTTGCTTGGTACAGTGATACTTTTTTCCCCCCTCTTTTCTTGCCTGTATATCCTTCAGAAAAAATACTGAAGTCAGTGCTGGGGAAAAGGAGGTCAGCACTGAATAACTTGTCTATCTTTTGCATACAGATGGACAAACTTCTTCAGAAAGCAGCCCACAAACAGAACTGACTGGAAATGAGATGAAAGATCATTGTAACCTTATTGTAAGTAGCTAAACAAACTTGATTTAAAGAAGCCTTAGTTTTCTGCAAAATGTTTAGAAAAATTTGTTCTAGTACATTAGTCACCTGTGCAGTCCATATTACAAAATTGTATGTATGGTTTTACCTCAGCACTTACTGTCTTGTGAATTAATTTTGATATGTGACTAATACAGTCTCTGCTGAAAATTATTTACAATGCAGAAGATGAAACTGTGGCCAAGCTGCTGGTCAGAACTAGCTGTTAGCTGGTGTGACACTCTACATCAAAATGAGCCTGATGGGCCTGGAGATGTTCCCTCTCCTTATCCCCTTCCCTAAGCTAAATTTCCCTGTTTTCACGTTATTGCAGAATTCGCTACCTGATCAGCCACTGGCACCTGAGAGTGAAGCCATCAGTTCAGGATTTGCTCCTCCACCTTTCCCTCCAGTCCGACCTCCGCTGATGCCTGTGGATCCCAGAGCACCTTTCATGAGAGGAGGGCCTCCTTTTCCTCCCCCTCCCCCCGCTGGCATGTACAGACCACGTGAATGTTTTCCAGTACGAGACTTTGGGATTCCACGCCCTCCACTGCCAAGTACGTGGCTTTTGCCAGCATTTACTTCAGGATGCTGAACATGAGTGCTTTGTGCAAGTAGAGATTTACCACACTGGGGGAATGATTGCATCTCTTATTTGTACAGACTGCTGCTCAGTTCAGCTAACTGGGAGCCTCTTTTCTGATGAAGGTTGTGTTGTACACTTTCTTTTTCACAGTTGCTTATATTGATAAAACTTTTACTAATACTAGCTTTGGCTGGAAAACACATGTACACACACTGGGCAATTAAAAGGTTCTTTTTTTGGGACAGGAAAGCAAACTTGATGCTTATCTTAACCCTTTTCCTCTTATGGGGATTCATATATGATGCATCTTAAAAGATGCACCCATCAGCTTTGAGGTATGCTTGTGTACACACATTTGGGACATACTTGTATAGTTTTTGTAGTGGTGGAGCAAGCTGTATCATACTGAGGGGCTTCCTTTTGTCTCTGGCTGTTCTCTGATTAACCTCTGAAGAACAAAATGGTTATTTTCTAAGGGCTGCCACAGCAGACCAACGGTGATGGTGGCAGCAGCAGCAGCCTATTGATAGGCACTGACTGACTGCTGCTGTGAGCCCATCACAAGTAATAAGAGAAAAGTGACTGTTCTGTTCTCCCCTTTCCAAGCATCTTTGTCTCTTCAGAGCATACCCCTAACCTGGGTCTGCTTTGTAACTTCTATTTAGGTAGACCACTGCTGAGCAGTAAGATAGGTGGGGTAGGAGGAACAGGTATGTTTGCTGTTGTGATTGATATTAACTGGACTACTCTGATTCTCTCACAGTGAGAAATCCATTTCCAATGAGACCTTACTCTTACTATCCACCTCAACGACCTGGATTTTTGCCTCCACCACCACCCCCTGAGAATAGAATTGAGCCACCTCAGTCAAATCCATCAGCTGTAGAACAACCTGAACCACTGCTGGAGACTTGACAGTCCTTTGAGCAACGTACTGAATAGTTTCTGTACTCTTAAAATGGCTTTTCCCTTAAGTTAAGTAACCATTGTTACTTAAATATATATAAATTACTTTGCTCAAATTGAAGCTTAATAGAAACGTCTCAGGATAGTATTTTGTAAATAAAGAATTAAATAACTGAATATTGTGAATAAGTGATTTCCACTGTACAGTAGTCAAATTAAGTATTTCTAACTTCAGTAATCTCTTCAGAGGTGTATAAAATTAAATCATGTGAACCATATTTTAAAAGTTCAGATGCTTTGTCTGTGTTTAGCTGTACAGGGGATTTCTCTGCATGCCAAAAATGATACTTGCTGCTTTATGTATAGAATGTGAAAAAAAAAAAACAAACAGAAATGGTTAATAAAAGAACTGAAAATGAAGGCAGTGTTATTGCTAACATAGGTAGTGTGAAGAGAACACAAACCATTCTCTACTACATCCATATTCTATTAGTGACCCCAAAGCTTTACAAAGTGGCAATGCAGTGGGAGAGGAGAGGAAATGCAGAACACCACTACAGAACTGAGCGTGTGGAGTAGTGATTTATTGAAGAGGTGTATGGGTTTTTTATGACGTTGGAGGAAGGGAGTCATTAAGTGTGATACCAGACCTTTGCCTTTGAAGATGCACGTCTGCAGCAAGCTAGGATTTGGGTTTTTTGCTGTCTCAACATTAATTCATTAGTCTTAGGGTTTTGGTTTTAGAAGAAGTGGCAGCTGGGAAGGGGGTTGGACAACAAACACTTCCCAATTCCTTCATCTCTAACCTGGGAGAGCACTCAGCAACACAATGGCCAGGGAGGTGGGGCAGGAGGCTTCTGTAAGCATGCTCATCCTAACACATTGGACAGATAACTAAAACTGCAAGGCAAGGTAGAATTTCTCATCTAGAAATTTACCAATACACATAGAATATACCAAAATACACATAGAATAGAAAATATTCCAAATTCACATAGAAAGGGAAAAAAAAAAGCAACAGAAGTAGCCAAGAACATAACCATTCTGCTGTGGCAAACATTCAAAAAGCTCAAGCATAATTTTAGGCAATTTAGACAAGAATTGCATCCATACACATTTTGTTGTGATTTCTAGGCTTCACAAAAAAGCAGAATCAAAAAAGACAGATGTGACAAACTGCAGCATTAATAATTGTGTTCCTTTAAAGCATTTTTTGTCTTACCCCCCCTTCAGCGAGTTTGCTTCCTCCCTTGCAGCAAGAGCCGGCAGGCACAGCCTGGGGCCCAGGCACAGTGGAGCTGGAGAGCCTGGTGCTTGTTACTGACTCCTGTACAATCTGAAGACTTCTGCTAGAAGCTCTTGGCTCTTCTGTCAGGTTAGCTGCAACTTGAAAATTATGTAATTCCTGAAAATGAGGTCGTTCAGTGAGGGACTTGGAAAAACGAGGTGTTTCCACACAAGCCTCCTATTGCAATAGCAGCTGGCAGTTCAGCTGCCATTGGTGGGCAGACACACACACACACACCACAGTTTCAGCCTGTAACACAAATGCAGCTGCCACACCCCATAATTAGAAGTTACCAAAATAACTCTCCAGCCTGTTGTGGTCTTTTGGTTTTTTTTCATAATTGTTTAGGTTAAGTCTGCCAGGGGAGCTTTTGCAGCTTAGTACTCCTGCTCCTACCCTTATTTCCACATTATTTTCAGCTGCAGAACTCTTCCATGGCTCATTCCTGCAGTCTCTTTATTCTGCTATTTCTAGTTCAGTCCTCAAAGGCCTTTAGGCAACTCTTTTTACTTGAGCTATTCCCTAATAAATTCTGACAACAGACATTTTAAAGCATAATCAATGATAAATTGCTTTAATTCTATTTAGCTTAATTCAGCCGTTGCATCATTTTTAGCCAATTACTTGCTTTCTAAAGGCTCTATGCTTCCTTGAAAGACTTTACCAGGTTCTAAAAGAAAAACTTTTTGTACCCTTACCTTTGAAATCAGTCCCACAACCACAAAGATTCCAAATTATCAGCTCCCCCCTAGATGTAGAACAAATGGATAGCACAGAGAGCCTTAGTTTGACAATACTGCCATCATAAGAACCTGTTTTTTTTCCTCCCGACTCACCTTCAGGGTTGCAAACTACTTCTAAATCCAACTGTAGTTTCTGAATACATACAGTATTTTCTCTGTGTGGGTTAAATATTTGTTCCAGCTTGTAATGAAGTTCACTGCCTGCAAAAAATCAGCTGCTTCTCCATCAGATCCATCTCTGCCCACAACGGTACTGGAAACCACAGGCAAAAGGCCACTAAGTGGACCAGGATCATACAGGATTAGTTCTCCTGCAGACAGACTAGAATAATTTCATCCTTTATTTTTTCTCAGTAACTATTTGCAGACAACCAATTTAAAAAACAAACTTAGATTTACGCTATGGGTAGGAGGGAGCAGTAACCCATAAGATGTATTTAGATAAACTGAGAAGGGTAACACAAGTGCATATGCTGGGAAGTCCTGGTTTTGCCCCAGCAAAAAAAAGCAATCTGAAAGAAAAAGCGACACAGTTTTAACAATTCAGGGCTTGTGTTCCAGGTTCCTGATGCTAAATCTAGAATGCAGTAAGACTAACATGACAGTGCTGTCTCTTCAGGAAAAACAAAGAGAAAGAAAGAAAGAAACAATTAAATCCCATTTGGGATTATGCAACCTCAAATTAATTCCACACCATTTGGAAATCCCCACTAGCAATACAAGTGCACTTTCCATGTTAGGATCATATTAAGTTTCCCAACACTTTTTCAAATTGCTTCATTCTGGATCCCTTCATCCTTAATCCAGATTATTGCCAAAACCCATAAACAACTTTTATTTATATGACAGCAAAACAATTGGAGGTGTTCTTCTCCAACACTGATGAAGATATGAGTTCTATCACACACTTGTGTCTTAGTAGACTCCTTCTACTTGTAAAGTGAGAAAGATTACTGTAATCCATTTATGCACATCGACTTCATACCTGGAACAGAATCCATACCCAGTGATTAGACTTCAGACTACCTATGGAAAAAGTATGGAGTGTATCCATTGATACCACCAATCTTTAAAAAAATGTGACTGCAACTGCAGTAAGTGGAAGGATTGCACATCTCTACCACAGACAAGTGTCTTGTTTCTCCTGCTCCTTATATTTCACTGTTCAAGATTAATTAAAAACAAAGCAGAAAATAAATTATACAAAAAAGATAAAACATACTTAGGTAACAGAAAGCTAAAGAGGTTACACCCAACTACATTAGGCAAGGCAGTTACCCACAGAAACACAGTTGCCTGCAGGGAGATGCCCTGCAACTCTGTTCAAAGCAGAGGATGCAGCATTTGCTTCAGGAAGTTGCACAGCAGCAGCCAGAAATCTAAGACCAAAGAAGGTCCAGATGACACTGAACAATCACTACTGCGTTTAACTGCCACGTAAACCTCCCTCCTGAGGCTGCATCTTAAATGGCACCGAGACAAAATCCCATTAATTCACTTTACTGGAATATGAAAAGCTGTAATTGTATTTACCTTATCCTTGTTACCCACAGCATCTCTTCAGTGAGCTGGTAAATAATCTTTCTTATCAAATCTAGATGATCTAGGAAACCACTTAAACAAGAAGCAGTGCAGTTCTCACACTCAGTAGTGCTTTGAACTATCCTAAAATAAAGTTCAGAAGCTCAAATAAAATCTGTGCTTGGCTCGCACACACTGAACAGCCACTCCAACAATTCTCACAGCACAATCAGCCACTGCAGGGCACAACAACTCTTCGGTGGCTTGCCAGACATTTGCAGTTTTCATTCAGAATGCACAGCTACGTACCCTGAGTATGGATAAAATGTCAAACTGAAGCATTGCAGGTATTCATAATCTATTTAATAGTGGGACACCAAAGAAGTACTACACATTTTTCTTGAGCACATTAGATTTCAATTGAAGCAATTGCAACAGATGCAGGAATTTCTCAAAAATAGTCTTCTATATTCTACAATCCACAGTTTACTGCATCAGTCTAGTAAGTCATATCATGATATACTGTTTGTGTTAACTGGCCTGAGAGTCTGGTCTGTAGCAAAGCATCCTTCCCCTTCTTCCACCCCCACAGAAGTGTTGACAAAATTCAGCCAAATGAAAAAAATTACTATGACTTATTTTAGACTCTTGTTGACCTAGACACAATGGGAGCTACCAGTTATACACATCTTATGAACGATGTTGCATTTTAATTCTAAAAATCTTCATGCTGATACAATAAAGTATTTTATACAGCGATCAATTTTTAATGCTTTATTCATTGATTAAAAGAATATACATTTAACATAAACCATACAACATCAGTCATCAATTCAAACATTCAGCTGGTTTCCTTACATTTTCTGTCAGGATTTTTTTTTAAATCTGATCACATTTATAAGATAAAATCTCACCACATCTGGCATATACACACACTGTGCCAGTGGATTCACTCTACTGATGTACATATAAAATCCGCATGGTATGTGCTCACTGGAGACAAAACAGCGCACACCTGTCAAAAGGTCATTTTAATATAAGATGGTAAAACCATTTGTAAAACACATATAAACTTTTTCCATAAATAGAATCATATCTGGACATCTGTTGCATAAATTGTGTTTTCCAAAGCTTACAATATAGCAGCCAGGTCTCAGCACTGCTGGGCACCCACGTTGGCCACTTACTTATTATTGCAGACTGTCCTTTAAACATTAAATGCACAACATTCGTACCACTTAAAACTGGGGTCAGGTGGAAGTCTCACAGAGACCACGTCTGTACCGCGGTTGCCCTGAAACAGTTAAATCGGCTTTTAAAGCCTCTCAGATATAACAAGATTTTAAAACATACTTCATGGAATGTTCTTCATGCATCATAGCAGCTCATACCTGTGATAGAACAAGCTTTGTATTTGTTTCCTTTCCTTCCTTTACATTCACTATTCACAGTGAAACAGGTGCATGTTTGTTAAGAGTTCTGAGGTTGCTGACTGAGCCACAGCACAGCTGTGTACCACAGGTCGAAATTCGACCTTATATATTACAATCTAGCAGTATCTGGCTGGCCAAAAGTTGGCCTGCCCCTGCCAGCATGTGGGCACTTCTTCGTTTTAATCTATTCTTTGGCAGCTGACACAGGCGCTGACAGAGAAAATCCAGTGACTTGGTTGCTAGGGATTTCACGACTAATGTTTGTTTGCAGGTGTATACCTTTGTACTGAAGTCTTCACTGTTACGTTTTTACCTCATCGGAGTGCACGTCCTTGTTTTTTTTTCTTTTAACCTTTGGCCCAAAGCTAACTTTTAAGGAAGATGACAGAACATGAGAATAAACGAGGAGGAGTTTGCAAAGAACCCAAAAGATTACATCTTATGGAGTGAATCTGTAAGCGTATAGATACCTGACAAGTGTTCCACATCGCTGCTTAACAGCTACGGAAAGCTGAGGGTGGTCCTAAGTCATGCTGCAGACTCTGCATGTGGAATAAAGCAAAGTGAGAGTCTTGCAATGAACAGCCCTGGATAGACTTCTCTTCCCTTAAGCCTATTAAGTAACATGCTACCAGATTAAGCGCACAATGACAGCACAGAAATCCACTGGGCTATGGATATGGGTATTAAAAAGAGTTGGCTCCTGAGCACGGAACTCCGATATAATAGTAAAATCATTCAAAATGCAGTTAATAAAAGTAAAGTTAGCCGGCAACCTCAGACAGCCTTTGGCTGTACCTCTGTAAGGTTTGGTAGACAAGTCCATTAACCGTGAAAACCCTGAACACTGCCACTTTCAGCTTCTAAACCAATACCCGACTACGTTCTTTGATCAAGAAGTAGAATACACATATATAATTCTATATAGCTAATACTGATTAAACACAGCACAAAAGGAGTTAATTCACGCTACTGAAAAAAACATAATAGGACCCTACTTGCATATGTAACCACAGGAATTGTAAATAAGGAGCTAAATGCCTTCACTGAAGCTTTGCATCTCTCTGTAAAAGTGACGGGTTGGCTCAGTGAAGACACTGAGCAGCTCTATGTCCATGACTGCATGCCAAGGTCGACCCAATCCGAGAGATACTTGCTCAATGAGATTGTGTACTGGATCCACATCCTGATCAGCCAATTCTCCTTGGTCAAAATCAATGCTTTCTTCTGTGACTTCCAGAACTTTCAGGTCAGAGCCACGAAGACGAGCAATTGCAATAAGATTGTGAGCCCAAACTGTGTAACCTAAGGGGAAAAAACAAAAACAAATTTGCTCTGTTATTTTGCTACAAGGCATTTTTTTACTGAGGTACTTAACACCAGAGCGTCTCAGTATCTTTCCCAGCATACTTTTTGTCACCTTCCATGTGTCAGAATCACTCTATAGCTTGTTGTGATTTTTTAATTAACACTAAGCAGTGAAGCCCTATTTTATTATTCTCAATAAGGAACTACCAAGACGCTTCCAGGTAGTTTGATCAAACTTTTCTACATCTAATTTATTCATAATTTGTAAAAAAGTGCACTTCTTTACTCCAAGTTAAGTGATATCTACAATTTCAAATATCCAGTGATCTACTTCACCCTATAACTAAATAGAATGAAAAAATGAGTAATTAATTATTTTAAGCAAATGTATAAAAGGACTCTTAAAACCACCTGTACTAGGAAAAAAACCATGAAGTTTGCTTTTGTTACCTTAGAGGTAGACTTAAAAAATACCAAACACACCTGTTTATATACAATAATCCATTACTGTGTATTGGCATCCCTATTTAAAAACACCTACTCCCCAGTTACCCGTTAGCTTTCTGTACCCTGGCTAAGGAAAACACCGTGCACCTCCTTATTCAAATGCAAGCCACAGACTAGCTGTGAACTTCGTTTTGTGGGAGCTCTGCCAAGCCAGCCCTTCCTTTGCAAGAGGAAAGCCTCATTTCTGCCTTCATCATCATTCTCACGGGTGCTAAGCCTCTTGGTGAGATTCCCACTTAGATTCCAAGTAAAGCTGCAGTCAGCACAGCATGTTACTTAGGCAAGTTCAGCTGCTGAGAGAGAAAAACTGTGATCTGCAACAATGCAGCTAACATGCTCTACATCCTAATGTGTCAAAATAAGAGAGCTAGTTAAAGAAGGAAGAAAACTGATGTTAGACTGAAAAGGAAAGGGGGATTTTAAACTCTGTTTTCTTTTACTTTTTACTACTCTTTGTCTCAACAGTTTCACATAAATATATTGCTAAGGGTAGGTTTTCAATAAAGAAGCCTGCACACATCTGTTCTCATTTGCTGATCCTTTACCTCCAGCACAACTGCCCACAGAACATGACGCGGTCGGTAAGGCTGTTGGCAATTAAACCCAATGAAAAATGCCACCTGTACAATGACATCCCCTGGCACTTCAGGATCTGAAGGAGCTCATGATATATTCCAGTTACCTTGATTAGTAAGGAACTTAAAAGATATCCTTAACAGAAAATGCAAGACTAAAGGGAACAACAGCTATGGTCAAGTCCGCTGTACCATCCTTATGGTGAAGGTACGGCTTTTGCTATAACTTTTCATAGTCAGATCCTCTATGCTCTGGAATAACCATCCTATCCTCAACTTCATCTCATTTTAAATTAACTCTCCTTTTAAAAGTTTTGTCAGACATTTCTCCATAACCCTTCTGTAGCTAAGTATTCAGAGGGAGCAGGGAATGATCACTTCACTACAAGCATCTCTGAACAACAAATTATCTATGGGCACACTGTGATTTGATTTTCCTCACTAGTAAAAACTTAAACTTTAGTTTTGCTCACAGATAGAATAAAAGTGAGAATCTTATATATATAAGAATCTTTTATATATATATATATATATATAACATACAGTGCTACCTATATATATTTTATATATATAATATATAAAATATATATATTTATATATATATTTATATATATATTATATAAATATATATAATATATAATATAAATATGTATATTTATATATTTATATATAATATATATAATATATAATATATATTATATAATATATTATAATTATAACTATATATATTATATTATATATTATATATTATATATTATATATTAATTATATATATTATATATTTATATATAATATATATTTATACATACATATATAATATATATTTATACATACAGTGCTACCTATATATTTTTAATATATATAAATAATATACTATTTATATATAACATATATAATATATATTTATATATAAATATATATATTTATAATATATTTATTATATTATATTTATAATATATATATTTATAATATATAATATATATTTATATATTTATATATATTTATATATTTTATATATATATTATTTTATATTTTATATTATTTTATATATTTATATATATTTATATATATTTATATATATTTATATATATAAATAATATATATATTAATATATAAATATATATAAATAATATATAAATATATATAAATATATATTAATATATATTATATATATAAATAATATATATAAATATATATTTGTATATATTTATATATATTTATATTATTTTATATATATTTTATATTATTTTATTATATTTTATATTATTATTTTATATATAAAATATATATTTATATAAATATTATATAAATAATAATAAATAATAATATAAATAATAATAAATAATAATAAATAATATAAATAAATTATAATAATAAATATAAATATATATTTATATATATTTATAATATATATTTATTATATATAATATATATATTTATATATATTTGTATTTATATATTTATATTTATATATAAAATATAAATATATATAAATTTATATATATTTATATATAGATAAAATATATATTTTATTTATATATTTTATATTAATTTTATATATTTTATATTATTTTTATATAAAATATATATTTATATATAAATATATATAAAAATATATATTATATATATTATATATAAATAATATATTATTTATATATATATAAAAAATTATATAGGTAGCACTGTATGTATATCATACATGGCCTTGAAAATCCATATGAGGAGTACTTCTCTTGAGGAGGAAGGGGAAGAAAAGAGTCTTCATTCCTCATAGATGAGCTGTGCTTTTAATTCCCAGTGCCAGATCATACCACTCTTGACTTTCCTGCTGTCTCCATCTCAGACAACTGCACACTCTTCACACCCTTCCCTCTTTCTGCAAGAATGTATTTAATGTCCTTCAGTCAGCTTTTCTCTGCTCCTGAAGATGTCACTTAGGTGGAAAGATGATACAGCTTTCCAAAAAGAGGAAAGTCTCAGGGCACCCAAGGAAAAGAGTGTCCTTAAGGTATGTTTTTTCTCTCCTCTTTTTAATCAGTGAGAAGTGGCAGCCAAACTGCAGGCTTTTCAAAGCAAACTAATAGCAAAAGAGCAAAAAGAAAAAAAAAAAAAACAGAAAACAACACACCACCAAACCTAGGAAGTAGAGAGAACTGGAGAATAACCACTTCAGGAGACAGAAGAAACCTAAGCATTTACATTTTAAGTGCATGATGGCACCTTGAATAAAAAAAACATTTTCTCCTGAAGAAAGCTCGATAGCATCATGAAGAATATGACAAATAGAGCCAGAAACCATTACTTGATAAACCTCAGAAAATACAAGCATGAGGCTAAGAGGCTGAACCGAAGCATCAGTGTTCTAGATCTTTCTTCCAAGTAGTGTTCTTCTCAGTTGCTACTCTAGAAAAAAGATGCTTGCGCTATAGTACCAGAAAAGTCTCATTCACAGCTGAAAAAAGATCAGGAGGCATTTAGAAGCAGCTTCTGCTGCAAAGAGGCTAGAAAAGAAGGGAAAATAATCTGAATCCAAACATCAAAGCAAGGGTGATCTTTGGACATTCTCTACCCTACCTATACACAGCATCTCTCCAAAGAAGGATGCAGCAACAACCATTTGGCGAGGCAGAATTGTGGATCTTTGCTTTCCCAACGCTCTGCACAGACTAATACCTTCTACTGAATAGACACGTTGCTGTTAAAGGATATGTATGCTAGTTTATGTTCAGATACTTTATCATCTTTTTAAATTTAAATAGTAAATAGGAGGGCTTCTCTTATATATAATATTCTTTAAAAAAGATTTAAAGATTTCAAATTTATAGCCAAATGTTAAAAGAAACTGCTAAAATTAACATTTGAAGTAATAAGGTCATGTGTCAGTTTCCAAAATCTGTCATGCCTATAAACTATAAAGGAGAGACAGATAAATTTATCATTCCACTCACCATTATGATTTTTCAGTAGAAGGCAGCAGAAAAAACTTCTCTATCAAATACTGCAGGACCTTCAGATCTCAACCAACAGAAATCTGAATATACAACCTTCACTGCTGAAGGTCTCTCCTGTTAGTGCTGAATGACTGGAGATTTACTCCCCCGAGCAGTCTCAGGAAACATTCATCCTTATGCAACAGTATACAGAGTCATCACTTAACTCCTCCGTGCACTGGCAAACTGATTCCAGCACAAATGAAAGGAACTGTTGTGCACTATTTTGGTTTCAGGTGCCTAAGAATTGCCAAACACCTGTAACTTCTAGCAAGTACTGTAATGATAACCAAGATGAATACAATGCACACTTAAAAAAAAAAAAAAAAAAGTGGGGTTTTTTGCAATTAAATAGCAAAAAGCAGGTGGAATAAACCTAGCTCCAGTACTACTCGTAAAACCAAAGCACTCAAAGAGGCAACCTCCTCCACACTGTATGTTTCACCCTTCATCTGCTGGTAAAGTCTTACCAAACTGGCAATAGACTTCCCCTCCTGAGCCTTGGGGCACTTGATCCATGTTATTTACAAACAGGAAGCACAATAGTCTAATCTTGCCAACAATTGAGGACACAGTAAAAGAGCAAATATTTTCAGTGTTCATGTTCAGATAACCAGCCACTTGGTGGAACTTACACAGTACAGACCACTTTCAGGATAAGCCTTCTGGAATGCTCAATTCTTAGTTATCCTCATTTCTGTAAGCAGTCTAATAAAAGCCTATGTGACTTCTCAATAGTAGTTAGCAAGCTACAAGTATGTTTAGAACTCATTCACAGCAAACATCTTCACATTTTCAAACATGAAAATGCCAGTAGAAGGTATAACAGCATGTATAGCAACTATGCAGCAGACTTTTAAAACACCACTCCACTCACTAAGGTTAAAGTGTTTTAAGTATTTTAAAGTCATATACTACATCTTTGCAATATATTACCTACCATGAACAGCTAGGAGAGACAGTCTTGTGCACCTCCAGGCTAGTAAGACAAGTGGATCTTCATTCCGGTTGTCGCTAAGATCTGGGAAGCCAGACATATCTATCACATCATTCATAAGTATGAAGTGAGTGAGGAATTTGTCATACTGCCTGGATATGAGATCAACAACAGCCCCTGAAACACAAGTGATGTAGCTGTCGAAGTGAATCCTCTCTAGGGGGATACTGGGCTTAAGAATCCTTAGCATATCATCACTCTTGACATCAAAAGCCATTATATAGACCCGAAGATTAGTGCTGTTGCGAGTCAGAGCCTTCCAATTCTCATCTTCTGGCATACTGTCCAATGACTTGTGCATTATGGAAACACTGTGGACCAGGAGAGACAGTCGATGCAAAGGCACATGGTTGCTGTCAGCCAGGACTTTTGCCATTTCAGCTGTAAAATCGCAGAAATCCAAAGCAAGTGAACGCAGATTCACAAAGCGCTCCAATTCGACCGCAGTGATAAGAGTGGTGTTACCAGGGATGTGGTTGTCCAGTAAGCTCAGATGTTCCATGGTGTTGGCTATGGGGTTTGATAAGGATGACAATGATGTGGGAGTTACTATTTGCAGCATAAACCCACAAGACAGCCATTTCAATTGCCTGCTGTTGCCTAATATCTCCTCAAACAGCTGTTGGATTCTGCAAGTAAACAAAACAGACAATGATATTATTAAGCATGGTTTAGTCTTATCAATTGCATACCATTCTATTTTTATTATTCAATTATTCTTCCTTCATTTATGGACTTATTCTGCAGGAAGGTATTATGGCTCACGTGAGCTAAAAAAGTTAAAACGTGACTCTGCATACCTCGTACAGGAATTTGTCACTGCACTTTAAAGATTAAAATTTTAAAATATCTTGAGAAAAATTATGTACTTTGTCTTTCAAAAACAGTGGCACACCAGGAACCTTCATTTAATGTATTTTCCAGCACGTATTCAACACCATCCCACATACATCTTAAGGTTATGCAAATAAGAAAACCTGCAATGCTTTTAAAATGTGGCTCTTGTTTTTTAAAAAAGCTTTTTATATTTGCTAACCTCTCCAGAACTGCAAGTTCAACATGGAGAAAAACAGTAATTTTCAAAGAAAGGTTGCAGAAACTTGACTTATAATGATCTGAAACTACCTGCTTGACTTGGCTCATTAGAAGGGTAAAGAACAAATATGTGCAAAGAAAAGTCTTAAGATCATTCCAAATGAACAGCTAACTGGATTTTCAAGTGTCAACAGGTTCATGTTTTAAGAAAACAACCTGGAACTGGTAACATTTCAATCTCAGATTATTCACTGCCAGAGTCCTCATGCCTTTCATTATGGTCTATGATTATTAGTACTGAATTCTGATGCACCCCACCTCTCCTACCCCTTTATTTTTTGTTTCTAATTAAGAGATGCTCTTTCAGTAAATTAAGGTAACTGAAGTATTTTAGGGCAAGATTTTTAATACTAAATTCAAATAGTATAGTTCACTCTACAAACTTTATCAAAATATATATCTTTCCAGTCTTTATCCAACAGCTGCTAAGGTCCAAAAGAGTCCTCCTGCCTAAATGACAAGTGTTCTTTGAGCAGATACATTTTAGGACCCATGTGCAGACAAACGATTAATCCAGAACCAGAAGGAAAGATCATCATTTAAAGCAAACAGTTGAGCCAGGATATGACAGTTCCATGAAACATGAAGAAAAAAGATGTAAACAACTTCACTACAAAATTAGCAGAAACTTTTGTGCTTCAAATCAGGGAATGTGCTACACAGAACACTTTTTCCTTTACTGTTATGAATATCTATACACTTTATGTGTCTAGGCAAAACAATGCCACAAGGTTACTCTTCTCATCCAAGTATTTTAAAAGAGATAATGTCCAGACAAAACGAGAGGCTTATTTAGCCCAGTGCACTGAGAACAGAGAAACAATAGTGCCTTAAGAAGTCCAACAGAATATGAAAAGCACATAGGAATACCTCTCAAATCTCCCTCTAGTTTCCAAAAACTTGTAACTCACACCTGAGCTAGAGGTAGGCTCTGCATTTAGTAACCCTCAGGGACCTCACTTCTACAAATTTATCCAACTTCCTCTTTGAGCCAAGTAAGCATTTAGCAATTGTAACATCCAATAATAAATACCTCTGCAATGTGATTTCCCTTCCCTTCTTGCTTGCTCTGAACCTGTCACCTACCTATATCCTTGATGGCCCATAACCCTTCTGTTGTAAGAAAGTTAAAAGATCAATCCTTATTCATCCTCTCCCTCTGCAAATCCTTACTCATCCTCTCTCTTGCCTGCATGGGCTGTCTTCCTTCTCCTAAGAACATACTGGGTTTGCAAGGCCTGACTTCTCTTTGCAAGTCAAAAAACAGGTGTGGTTATTTATCTATTATACACCTCAGAATGTTTCCTAAGGTTTTGCCTAGTACAGTCATCAGGTTTAAAGACTTCAGCTCTTCCAGATCTGCTCTATTTTTTTTTTAAAAATGAGGACTGGCAACTGCAATACATAATAAACACAGTTCTAGACAACTTAAGGGTGATGCATAGTGTAGTTTCACTATTTTACACCTAAATTCTTTTGCAGTTCAGATGAGCCCTGTTTGATTCTGGCAATGTTTGTTTTGTAATTATTTCTGCCAATGCTTATATTGATGGCAGATTTTCTGACAACCCCTCAAAGAGAAAGGTTCTACCACGAGAACCTCTCTAATTTCTTCCATGAACACTCTTCCCTTCCCCCTCTCACCATACACACCTAAGTTGCACCATTATTAGAGTTTATTTTGTAATACTCCAAGTAGTCAATCATAATAGCACTTGTAATATTTTACAGGACGATTGAAAAGACAACAAATCAATTCTGGGATGCTCAATAGAGTACTACCATCATCTCACTGCACTAAAAATTTGTTATAAGTTGTACTTCTGATATGACAAACTCTTAGATGAATGCTGTTCTAGTACTCACATAACTTAATGAAAAGAAATATGATGCAGGATTCTGCAGATGTAGGGTGGGTTTTCTCCCCCATGAGAACTGCACTAAGACTGATGCTGATTTTATTATCTACACATCAGTTTTTTAGTGCAAATGCTTAAGTACTTATAGAAGTATCTAGATTTGCACTGATATTTATCAATCTGTAGGTCCTAAGAAGACTTTCCAGACCCTTCCCCAAGATCTTTGCTAATTTAATAAAAAGAGGAAATGTTTCAAAAGATAATATTTAATAGTGATCACTTTTGGACTGTTTTTAATACCTGCTTTATATAAGGCCAGACAGGAAGCAGCATATAAACCACAGGTTATTAGTTTTGACGCATTTCAAATAAATTTTTCAAACACCCTAGCAGGGGGTCTTCTTCCTTGCAACATTCTTGTGAACATCCTGTTTTTCACAGACTACATCTAACTGGAGTTTGCAAAAATAGCTTGAACAGTGTTCCAGAAATTTAAACATATAAGCGAATTCTTAGAAATTAACACCTACTTCATTACCATATTTTTACTTCAGCTGCCTAGTAGTACAACATCTATCCTAACTTACATATGGTTATCTTAAAATTCGCTTATGAAACCAAAGTTTAAGCATGGTTTAGTAAAACAAAGTATAAGCAGAGCTCAGCACACACAAGAAGTAACATAACCTAGTGATGGTTCGACAAGTGTACATAATCAGTCTCCTTTGCTCCCTGTAAGCAGCAGTTATGGGATGTTCACCATCAACCTGAAACTACAAATGTTTGTAGTGTATTTATTAAATTAATAAATAAAACAATACAAAAAATCAAAATAAGTTACACATTTAATGCCCCAAGTGGTGCTTTCAGCCAGAGGACAGACCAAAGCCTGACCAGACAAGCTGTATCACTGTTTAAGCCCAAAAACCTGTCCTGGCCAGTAATGAAGCACATGGATGGCCCTGGACAGGAAGCTAACATGTCACTAAGGACCATATGGAGATCATTTGTTTAATGTAACACTATCAAGACTATCAATCAAAATGCTTTGCTTAATAACAGAGTCTAAAGTCATTCTTTTGGAAACCAAGCTATCTGAACCATGGATCAATCGTGGGAAGCAGATTTCAAAATGCAAAATTCTTAACAACTACCCTCTGTTCAACTCAAGAAAAATGTATTGTTTACACTGAGCTTCCCAACAGTAATGAACTAAATTCTAAAGAGTATTTTAGAAAATAACCAGAGTCACATATGCTATCCAGAAAAAGAACAAGCACTAAAAACCCAGGATGATCACTGCACAAAAGCACATTTTTGAAAACACAGCCTAAAGCTGCCTCTCTCAGAACAACCCCAAGAAAGGATCCTGATGCTTCTGAAGTATCTGAGATTTTACCCAAGGGCTGTTCATTAAACGTCATGCTGTCAGCTTAAGGAAGTGTTAATTTTCTTCCTTGACTGCTTTAATTGCAGGAAATTCCTGAAACAGCTAGTACGATTTACCACCATAGAGGGTTCCAAAAATCCTTTCCTACCCATAACACTGTCTCCAAAGGTTGCCCATCATGTTTCAGTGTTACTTACCAGTATCCACTTTTGGCAGCTTAACTAATGCAAAACCAAAAGTGCAAAAGACAAGAATAAGGAGCCATTAACATTTACTTCCTGAAGTTAAATCTGCTGCTAGTGCTGATGAACTTGACAACACTGAATAAAACACTTCCAGTTTCCCTTAAATTCAGAAAAGGACTAGCAGATCCCAAATATATTGTTTAGTCATGCAAAAAAACCCACAAAAACCAACCAACCAAAAAAGGCATAAGTTATTTGCAGATTCCAAGATGTACAAAGGTAAATATTCACCTAAAAAACTAAATCCAATTATATAATTTTGAACAGTTTATTGGCACTGAAATGTGCATGCTTTTTAGCTGTTTATTTGAAGAAATTTTTAACCACCAACTCAGCTGAGTAAACATCTGCCTAGATGTCTCTCTTCAAGGCCCTTGGCAAAGTTTTGATTATATTCTTATGTTTTCACAACAAAGGATACTAAAAAAAGGAGTTTTTACCAAATCAGCCTTTTCCCCCAAACACAGCACTACAGTACCTATATTAAATATAAACCCAGAATTTTGCATTCTAAGCAAAATAGATGACAAAGACAGTATGTGACACACATCTGTATCTGCACTATTTTGCAAATTTAAGTCAGAACCAAACATTACACATAAAATGTGTTCACTGATCTGATAGTACAACTATGCTAGTTCTAAAACTACTCTAAAAAAGTAACCGCAAAGATCTAGAATGGCTGTACTTATTCCACTCTTAAGCTACTGGGAGAAAGGTGTTTAAACTGACACAAATTAAAATGACAGCATTCAGGTTTTATTTAAATTGGAAAATGTCAGCAGAACTGCTACAATCACAGAATGGTTTGGGTTGGAGGGGACCTGAAAGATCATCTAGCTCCAGCTCCCTGCATGGGCAGGGACACCTCCCACTAGACCAGATTGCCCAAAGCCCCATCCAACCTGGCCTTGAACACTTCCAGGGAGAGGGAATCCACAACTTCCCTGGGCAGTCTGCTCCAGTGTCTCACCACCCCCACAGTGAAAAATGTCTTCATGATATCTAACCTAAACCTTTTTTCAGTCTAAAGCCATTCATTACTCCTTGTCCTATCACTATGTGCCCTTGTAAAAAGTCCCTCTCCAGCTTTCCTGTAGGCCCATCCTTTTCCAAAGAGGATGACTAGATTACATTATGACTGTAAGCATTCAAGGACTGTACTGTAATTAAGGCAAGCTAAAATACACTTCTGAACTAAAGAAGCATATTGTGAGCTATGGTCTTCCAGGAATTATGCAAATACATAACTTAGTTTTGAGACACAACCTGAATTAAGTTCCTTGCGCTCATAGTCTCTTTAAAGCTTACCTGCTACACATCCTCAGTTCTTGTGAAATACAACAGCTTACTTCCTTTTCCAATTTTCTCATATACAGCAAAACAGAAGAGGTGCTGTAACAACCCCCCAAGCCCTCTTCCTCTGTTGTGCTGTTAAAATAATTTTTTTCCTAGAATATAATGAAAAGATAAAAGAAAGGATTCTCATCCTGCTCAGAGGAGGGAAGCCACAAAACCAGTAAATAGCTGTAACTGAAATCCACTCAATTTAAGAATTTATTTCTCATCCTATTGAAAAACTTAACGTTTCTCAGTCACATATTTCAGACATGAAAAATCTGTGCTCCATTACCATTTTTTATTATTTTAATCTATTTGATAATTTACAGATATAACTTACTGCTTAATCTTCTTGCCATCAGGGTCAACCTTCCCGAGGTATGTATTCGATATACTTCCATGTTGCTGCAGAATGCTTATATCCCCAAAGAGACTTAGTTTCTGGAGGTTCCTATGAAATAAAAAGTAAAAAGGAATAAAACATTGCGAATTATCCTGTATAAGACAAACACAGGCACTAAAAACACATTATTACACAGAACAGTCTGTTCTGGGAGATGTTCTACTGTCCTGCAATACAGGCACATAATGAACTGCTAAAAAAATGAGACTGAAGAATAAAGGGGAAGACAACTACACAAGCTGCTGAATCCACCTGTAAAGGCCAATGCCAGTTCTCAGTCACCACAGGAATATTTCCAGCAGGCCAGCACCATGAAGAAAACTGTTAGTAGCATTCCATTCACTTTTTAATCCTTGGAATGTGTGTGTTAAGTGTCACAACCGACAGCATCAAATATCTATTCCTTTTAGCATTTAACACTGCATTTAATGCCCAAGTAGATCGCAACTACAAACAACCCTGTCTAAGCACTTAGATATTCCAGTTTTGTTACAAATGGGAGCCCAAACACACCTCAATCAAAGCAACACAAATGTGAGACAGGAAAAGTAAAAGCTCCCTACACTCTAAGCAGTGTCTAATTTCTGTTATACCAAAATATGGAAAGATGTTCTGTTATTTCCCATCAGTAACCAAAAGAGGATTAGGCGTCCCCATGACATATAATTTCAATTTTTAGAAGGGATCCCTAAAAAAAAAATTAAAGAACCTATGAGTTTAGGCTGGACATGACTCAGTGTGCTAGAGAGCAAGTTTTCCTTCCTTTCGTCCAGTTTACTCCTCTGATTTGCATCTTTGCTATTCCTAAAAAAAATAAAGCAAAGAGATACGAAAATTACTGCAATCTCAGAGTAGCACTGTGGCATTTACTTAAGATTTTTATTTTTCTAACCAACTAAATTTCAGGTCAAGGTTATTTTTATTTGTACATGCTATAATTTAGATCTACTCCAAACATGCACAGACCAGTCTACACTTGATAATTAACATGGCAGAAACTCCAGTTTCATCACAAATGGATACATGAGTTAAATTAATCTTAAACAGTGGATGCCAATTAACTCGTACCTGACAATTACATGAGTTACATAAATTCTTATTTCTGCTGGCTTACAAGGCATATGGTAATATCTCAGATAAGCTTTGAGGAAAATGCAATGCAATTACAATGGTCAAAGCATAAGGAAGCTCTGGTGCCTGTTCACTACCTCCACAGTATGAGCTGACACTCTAACAAGAGGAGGGAAGAGGTGAAGAAAGTATCAAGTAGTCAAATTCTACATTTTTAAAGAATGAATTGCAGTCTGTAATTGTACTGTAAATCATAATTTACCTGTTCTGAAGCTCCTGTATTCAATACCCATACACTAGTTTCCTGAGATCTATCCACTGCTGCACCTGTTACTTCTCTGTAGGTGATAATAATAACTTAACAGCAAGATTCAGGAGCGTCATATCAAGTCTGACAAATACCAGAGCAAAACACCTAGATTTTACAACTGTTTCAGAAATTCTAACAATATTTATTCTTTTAAATATGAGACTACTGTACAGAACATAATAGTAATATAAACAGAGCCCTGGCTCCATGGTCATTGTTCTATAAATCTGACCAAGACAATGCCTGGTCATTCTGAAGAATAAGCTTGACAGGTAAACCTGAAGACATTGGCAACCAGCATCAGTAGTACTTGGGGCTCTTCTTTCCTCAAAAGCTGTAAAAGACAATCTGGTACGACAGGGAAAGCAACAGAAACATCCACCTGGTGTGAAAGGCAGTGTTCACAGCTAATGCTGCAATTAAGCTTTTATCTTCTGATCTTGGTGACTCAGTTCTGAGAGGTAAGAGACAAAACTCAATCTTCAGAACTGTTTTGATTCACGGACATATTCCCAGCACGTACAGTGTCTTCTTTTGAATGCTACTGTAGGCAGATATTAATTTTAGAGCCACCAAGCTACAGGACACATGAAACACCATTTAGTAGAATCCCACACACTTTTACTACACATATTTGACTGCCATTTCATGTACTACAGAGATACACAGAGATGCACACAAAAGTTCTCCAGCTCAAAACTTAAGCAAATAAAAAACAATTTTCTTTTTACAGCACAGTTATTACTATCAGCAGATCTGACAACAGCTCAACACAATATTAGATTTTTTTTTTTGCTACTATTTGCAGTATCATAATCTCTATGACACTTGGCTCACAGTTCATGTTTATTTCAAGAAATTAGTAAAGTGAACGCTATTTAAAAAAAATTGAGAAGTGAATAGTCATGTTTTGCTAAAGGCTGCAATGGCATCTTTATCCCATATACTACTTATACACACAACTGTGTATCCATGTTTTGTAGAATTTCTTTTCCATTAGCTCAAAAAGTGTACTAAAAGTAGTAAGCTTCTTACTAGGCTCCACCTTCAGTTTTGGTTAGTTTTTTTGAACACTCAGTGAAGAAAGAACAAAATGGCCTTGCTTACATTCAACCTGAACAAAGTGGTGAGGCACACTGTACTATTACACCAGTTTTTGCCAGTTTCAGCTGCCTGCTCAGACCAATAGAAAAGTAATTTGAAAACTTCAGCTACAGATGCAGTCTACTCTTTGAAGCAATTCACCAGTCTTTGGCAACCCCAAGGCAGACACCAGACTTCACTGAGATACCAGTTTACTATCAGCTGCATTTTTGTCTCCAGAGCAAAGATCAAAGAAGTCACACAAGTTAACGCAAGAGAGGAAATGGGTGGTGGCAGTGGAAATCACTACCTTCTTATCTTCTTGGGTAAGCAGCTAGACATGGGATTTTAGTTACATAAAAGAAGACACAATTTTCCTACTGAATGGCCAGAAGTTACTTACTAGCTGCTCTAGGCATTGAAATGACTCACAGGAAGTTTGTAAACTTCCCACCTGCCTTCCAGAACTTAGTTTTAAAAGATCAGTTTGAGAAGGTGCAGATTATTAAGAGCTCTGACCAACGATGAAGAAACAACTTTATACTACTACAGAACATTATTATGCTCATCTCTCTCTTTTTTTTTTAATGTTTTAAAATAGGAAGTAGAACATCAACTGCTTAAATAATAATATACTTCATTACTTCACCTTACTTACTGTCATAAGTGTAACAGTTAATGGAAAAGTTACAGATCACTATAAACCCTACTTCAATACATTTTAATTAAATAAAGATCTTTAGAGCTTGTAATTGTCCCTGTGTTACTGAAGCAATATTTTGGGAGCAATATGCTGCCATCCACAAAATAAAGTTTATGCGAACTTGAGCTCTACCTCAAATATGAGGCAGACCATTAATGCACCTCTTTAGATGATGAGCTGCCAGCAATAATACTTGTTAGAATATTATTAGTTTTTAAATCAAGGTGCAGAAAAGTAATTATTTCCTTAATTCCATCAGGATTAGCAAAGGTTGCTCCAAAATATTTTTCTAGACTTAAGGTGCAGATTTGCTTAGAAACTGGCAATTTTATGTTGTACAGAACATTCTCTTTTAATAGAGAAAAATATGTATCATTCTCATCTACCCCAGAGAGCATCTAGAAATTGCATTGCTTTTAGTCATTACTTAGTTCCTGTGGCATTGTAAAACCTCAAGGAATTCTAAAGCCATCTAAAGTACTTCTTTTTTTTCTGCAGGGAGGGAGCTTGTTACTGTATTGTTTAATAATTGATTTTAAAACCTACAACACAATTAAACTGTTAAGAAACAGCATACCATTTCACAAAAGTATATTTCTTCCTCCCAAGTTCTGAAGTATAAGATAGAAGTTCTTTGAACTTCTCTGCCAAAAAAAAAAAAAGCTATCATAAGAGCTGGCAGGAGTTATGAAAGAACCATCCTGTTTTAAACTTAATTCCAAAAGGAATGTATTTACAGTGATTCAGCCACTGAAGAATTTCAACATGCTTGTTTCCTTTATTTTGGAAATTAGAGTAGCTATCCATTGTACAATGACATCCAGTAAACACAAGAAGGAATTCTAAATTATCTTATTATAAAAAGATGAATAAACAGAAGCAGAGAAGTAAATTGACTGGACTGCAGTCATTCCTTACACAAAACTGAGCACCAGGCAGGTGACAACGCCTCCAGTTTCCACATGTGGTCACAATAAGAACTAAGCAGCAATTTGGCATATATTAATTTTCCATCCCACTTCCTTCCAATCTCAAAACTCTACTTATAAAGCTAAAAACTAATGTTCTAGATGCAAACTAATCAGTAATTGGTAGTTACCTTGTAAGGAAAAGAATAAATCAAAATAAAATAAAAACCTTGTATGCTTAAGGGAAAAAAAGGAGTCTATTCAGAAAGCAAATGTGAATAAAAGGTCAAGTGTTTAAAGTAAACTCCCCTCCAATTTTTTATACAATCATAAAAACAGGCCTGCTGTAATAAGCAAGGACCCTGTGTTCCCCAGTCATACATTATTCATTTCAAAACAAAAGAGCAGCATGCAAATTATTTCAAGATAGCCAAAAAATACAGTAACACAAAATCCTACCAAAGTTGGTAACTTCTCAACTCTGTCTTATCACTGAAATAATCCACCAGAATACAGGTACTGAAAAAACAGCTACTTCTACATAGTATTTTACTGCAGGAAAGAAAGGAGGAAGGAAGGAGGAAGGAAGGAAGGAGAAAGGAAGGAAGGAGAAAGGAAGGAAGGAGAAAGGAAGGAAGGAGAAAGGAAGGAAGGAGAAAGGAAGGAAGGAGAAAGGAAGGAAGGAGAAAGGAAGGAAGGAGGAAGGAAGGAAGGAAGGAGGAAGGAAGGAAGGAGAAAGGAAGGAAGGAGAAAGGAAGGAAGGAGAAAGGAAGGAAGGAGAAAGGAAGGAAGGAGAAAGGAAGGAAGGAGAAAGGAAGGAAGGAGAAAGGAAGGAAGGAGAAAGGAAGGAAGGAGAAAGGAAGGAAGGAGAAAGGAAGGAAGGAGAAAGGAAGGAAGGAGAAAGGAAGGAAGGAGAAAGGAAGGAAGGAGAAAGGAAGGAAGGAGAAAGGAAGGAAGGAGAAGGAGGAAGGAAAGGAAGGAAGGAGAAAGGAAGGAAGGAAGGAGAAAGGAAGGAAGGAAGGAGAAAGGAAGGAAGGAAGGAGAAAGGAAGGAAGGAAGGAGAAAGGAAGGAAGGAAGGAGAAAGGAAGGAAGGAAGGAGAAAGGAAGGAAGGAAGGAGAAAGGAAGGAAGGAAGGAGAAAGGAAGGAAGGAAGGAGAAAGGAAGGAAGGAAGGAGAAAGGAAGGAAGGAAGGAGAAAGGAAGGAAGGAAGGAGAAGGAAGGAAGGAAGGAGAAAGGAAGGAAGGAAGGAGAAAGGAAGGAAGGAAGGAGAAAGGAAGGAAGGAAGGAGAAAAGGAAGGAAGGAAGGAGAAAGGAAGGAAGGAAGGAGAAAGGAAGGAAGGAAGGAGAAAGGAAGGAAGGAAGGAGAAAGGAAGGAAGGAAGGAAGGAGAAAGGAAGGAAGGAAGGAAAGGAAGGAAGAAGGAAGGAAGGAGGAAGAAAGGAAGGAAGGAAGGAAGAAGGAAGGAAGGAAGGAGGAAAGGAAGGAAGGAAGAGAAGAAAGGGAAGGAAGGAAGGAGGAGAAAGGAAGGAAGAAGGAGAAAGGAAGGAAGGAAGGAGAAAGGAAGGAAGGAAGGAAGGAGAAAGGAAGAAGGAAGGAGAAGGAAGGAAGGAAGGAGAAAGGAAGGAAGGAAGGAGAAGGAAGGGAAGGAGAAAGGAAGGAAGGAGAAAGGAAGGAAGGAGAAAGGAAGGAAGGAGGAAAGGGAAGGAAGGAGAAAGGAGGAAGGAGAAAGGAAGGAAGGAGAAAGGAGAAGGAGAAAGGAAGAGGAAAAGGAAGGAAGGAGAAAGGAAGGAAGGAGAAGGAAGGGAAGGAGAAAGGAAGGAAGGAGAAAGGAAGGAAGGAGAAAGGAAGGAAGGAGAAAGGAAGGAAGGAGAAAGGAAGAAGGAGAAAGGAAGGAAGGAGAAAGGAAGGAAGGAGAAAGGAAGGAAGGAGAAAGGAAGGAAGGAGAAAGGAAGGAAGGAGAAAGGAAGAAGGAGAAAGGAAGGAAGAGAAGGAAGGAAGGAGAAAGGAAGGAAGGAGAAAGGAAGGAAGGAGAAGGAAGGGAAGGAGAAGGAAGGGAGAAAGAAAAGAAAGAGCGAACGAACTAGTCCTCGTACAAGTTTCATATAAGGCCATGGAGAATTAAATTTTTTCGAAAGAAAAGAAGTACCAAAAGCCTTCTCACAGCACATTTAATTTTTGACAGCCTCACATTTTACCACAACAGAGAGAAAGTGAAAAAGTATTCTATTTTTTTCCAACAAAGCCACATGTAATATCTCCTGAAGACACTATTTATTTTAAAATTCCAAGTCCATGTAGTGATATTATCTCAGATAAAGATATCTGAGATAATCACCCACATCACCTCAACTTTTTTTCCACTTATGACATTAGCTGGATCTTCCAAAGATTCAACAACTAAGTGAAATCTCCTTAAAGACAAGAGAAAACTGATCAAGATGGATGACCATATTTTGCACATGAAGAATTGCCACGGCAAGAAATAAATTAAGATAAAGGTTAGGGGGGATCACCAAGCCATTTTCAGAAGTAAGGTCTCAGCCATCACAGCTGCACTACATGTAGTAATTGCTGGGCACAACAGAGCTGAGAAATGAAAGTGAGATTTCACACGCCACATTTGCATTCATCTCCAACCAACCAGGAATTATAATTAAAGTTCTCTCATTACAATTCAAAATAAAGAAGCAAGGGAGGCCTCAAGCTATTTTCTGATCCCTCCAGAATCAGAGGGGCAGTGATGAGACCATGATTCAGTTGCACCTAGTTTTCCAAAGGCCATTTACAGGGCTCACTTCAGCCTAAAGATACCTTGAAATACTTGCAGCTTATTTTTTCTTCTTCTTGGTAGGTGAAGCTATCTATCTATGTGCACACAGAGGAGAAATAATACTAACCATTTCCTATCCTAACACATCATAACCTAAGTGCAATGTACTTGTTTTCCTGTCCTAAGTGCTGACTAGAGGTCATGTATTAGGATATCTGATTCTTTTTTTTTTAAAGATACTTATCTTGATCACACCCACACGCAGTAAAGATAATGCAAGTACTTCCATTTTAAAGAACCCTCTGCCAAAAAAAGTCTGTGAAAAAACAATCTAAACACATCATGCATCCAAACCACAGAAATATTCTATCATTTAAGCTCACTTTGGTCAAGAAAACCCTATGTCTGAAGTGTTTTCTCAAGCAACTGACATAAATACTCCCTCTTAGTTAAAACTGAGTCAAGTCTCAGTTAGCATGTAACACTAGAGCTGGCATGAAAGCTCAGCTTTTCATCGGCAAAAACTCTCCAGAGCCAGAAAGGTTAGAAAGTATTTCATCGGGGCAGAACTCCATCCCTCTCCCTGAAAGGCACCAGGCCTGTAATTTTACTCTCCTGCACACCGATTTCTCGTCCAGTTACTTATTTTTCAGTCACGTACAAGAGGCCTAAAGTCTTCCGTGATAAGATTTCTATTTTAAAGGGAGAAATATGCCTTGTTCGGCACGAAATTCAAACTCTCAGCTCTCACTTGCTCTGTTTGAGCTCCATCTCCCCTTCCTCCCAATCGCCGACTAAGCTTCCATTGTTGCAGCTGTATCTGGTTTGCATATTGCACTGCCGCTCGCCAACTAAATGCCTACGTTCCTATTCTTCATCAAACTACAGAATACGATAAAAAATAAGTTTGAAGTAGCGTGGCTCCTCTTCTGCTCAACTCGCACCCGCACGAACACCCACAGGGTTATCCAAGCCGGCTGCGCGGGTCTCCCCTCTCCCCCCGCCTCTCCCGGGGGGGTTCCAGAGGCGCAGCCCCGGCAGGAGCCCACCAGCTACGGGCGTTGCTTCCGCCCGCGGTAGCGGACGGGCCCCCGGCCCACCCCATGCGTCTCAGGGGGCTTCGGGGCTCCCCCCGCCCCGCCCTGCCCCCGCCGCCTCCCCGCACGCTCCCCTGGGGTGCGGGGCGGCCATCTCTGCCCTCTCCCCCCCAGGACCCATCCCGGCGGCGGTACCTGTTGTTGCGGACGCTGCTCAGGACGCAGAGCACCAGCTCCAGGTAGGTCCTCAGCAGGTCGAGCCAGCGCGGGCAGAGCGGCGGCGCCTCCCCCTCGCCCGCCGCCGCGGCGCCCTCGCCCGCCACCGCCGCCCCGCCGCCGCCGCTGGGGTAGTTGTCGGCGGCGAACTGTACGCGGAGCTCACGGACGAACCAGCCGCACTTGCGCATCAGGAACTCGAGGCGCGGGCGCTCGGACGGCGAGACGCGGAGGCTGAGGCGGAGGCGCGGCCAGAGGGCCGGGTAGAAGAGGCACTCCCGCCAGTGCGAGCAGGCGGCCGAGGCCCGCAGCCGGTCGGGGCCCGCCAGGAAGGAGAAGATGTGGACCACCAGTTCGCTGGGCAGGGAGCCGGCGCCCACCGTCTCCCCGCACACCGACATGCCTGACGCCGGCCCGAGCCCCGCTGCTGCGGCGGCGGCCACAGGCGGCAGCGGCGGCCCCGGCCTCGCCTCCGGCTCCTGCGACAAAAACAACAACATCAATGACAAGGCGGAGGGGGCGGGCGCCGGACGGGACGCGGCTGCTGCCGGGACGCACCACCCGCGCCGCCGCCGGGGGGGGGGGAGGGCGAAGAGGGGCGGAGCGGACTCTACCACCTCCCAGCGCGGCGGGGAGGAGCGCGAGACGCGGAGAGGTGGGGTGGGCCGCGCCCCTGCCCGCGCGGCGCCGCGTGGGTTCTACCACCCCGCCTGGAGGGGGAGATGCGAATGAACGCAAAGCCAGAGCCGCGCTCTGCTCGCGCGAAGCGAGGAGGCTCACGGGGGCGAAGGGAGGGGGTGGTACCCCCGCCAGAGGAATGGAACGTGCCGCAGGGCGAGCGGGAGGCGGGGCAGCCCAACCGCCGCCGCCAGGGGAGATGGGCCCTTAACCCTTCCCTGCCGGACCGGCGCGGGCGCCGCCACATTGCCCCGTCCCGTCGAGGAGTCCGGGAGCTCTCGGCATTTGGTAGAGGGGCCGTATGCTTTCGCCACGGCCCCGCGGAGGAGACCGGAGCGTCCGGCTGAAGCGCAGCTCCGCGGCGAGCGGGACGGGAGTGCCTGGGGGCCCAGCGGCCCGGTAGCGCGGCCCTTCCGCTCCTCGCCACCAGCGGCTCCTCCGCTCTAACGCAGTGCGGCGGGAGGCCGGCACCGGGGCCAGGCTCCAGAGACTCCTTCCCTGCGGGCCCCGCCGCCGGTCTCTGTGAGAATTGCTGGGCGCTGCCGACCGCGGCGGCTTGGGGGAGGCGGCATTTGGCCGCACGTAGGCCTTTGGGCCAGCGGAATCACCTCAGCAGCATTCCAGCTGCTGCTCCGCGAAATGCGCTGACTGCGCAGGAAAGGCGAAGCGCGTCGGAGGTCCGGCTTGTGACGGAACAGGATGCGAGCCCGAGGGGATGCATGAGGAAATGCTCCAAACCTTAGTTCTCTCAGTTTCTTAAAACTCGTGTGCTTTGTAATACCCATGCTAACGCCAGCCATGGGTGTGGGACCAGCTTGTCCTGTGCACGCAGATTTGTGAGATAGTTTACAAATCTGTTAGGTACTGATGCTGCAAAAGCTGAGCATCAAAGCGAAGTTATTTTCAATTGTACATGTAAATTGTACAATTTTAAAAACCTTATCGAAATAAAATTGAGAAATGCCTGTACCTTATGTAATCATGTAAGTTTACAGAACAATGTCATATCTGAGTGTGCTAAAAGTACACGTGAAAGAACAAAAGACATGCTAGGAGAAATGAAGCCTAGGCTCCTCTTTGCATTTAGAACAGGGTCCCATTATAAACAGACATTATCAACATTATAATTATCAACAACCAGATCTAAAACACTCCTGTTCCTTTACTCCATAAGTAGCCATTTTCCCATTCTCATAGTAGGACTGAAAAAAAACAGTCATTTATCTTCTCTTGATTTTGGTCATGGGGGAAATGTGTCTTTGTTTTCTATTTCTCCTTGATTAGGGAGAAGGATCCCAGAGGGGCAGGTGTTGTTGAGAAATAGACTGTAGGAAATTCCCACCAGGGACCAGTGCTGCTTCACACACCTGAGCATGTGATTTGGACCTGCATAAACAACTCAGGTAAGTGCTGTGTTACTCCCGCTGGAGATTCCCTTCTCAGGTTAGACCAGAATTCCCCAGGCAGTCAGGATGCAAGCTCTGAAGCAGCCAAACTCATCCAGCCTAGAAGGATGCAAATGAAAGTAATTTATGTGCCTACACGTCTCCATATTCTAATACCTACTCAACAATTCCACATTGTTGGGCTGATGATGAGTCAAAGGAGCAGCTTCCAAGATTACTAAGTATCTTCATGTAGCAGAATCAAGCTTTACGATTCAGTGCCCTGGGATTACCAAAGTGGCATAAAGAAAAAATGGTTTATGGAATGAGTAGTTTTGCATTTCTGGTTGCCTTTGTTGGGTTGTATTGGATCAGCAAATGTGGTACACTGGGATTGATTGTGTCTGTCATAATAAACACAGTGAAATTATCTTTTACTGTGAACATCACATGTGAATATCATGTAGTCCGTTCCAGTTTATCAGGGCTTTGTTAAAAAAAATTAATCTTGGGAGCTATTTCCTTCAGTTTTGTAGGTTTGAGTGAATAAATAGGTCTGTCTAAAGCTTCAGGTCATCATCACAGCTACGGACAGGTGACCTGATGTGATAAATGCCCCAGTTAGTGAGGTTCCCCAGTTCAATCCATCTGCATGGCCAGTGTGGCACAGAGGCAGCCACATCTCTGAGGCCGCTGATTCTGGGTGCTGAATCAGCTTTCCCTGCCTTGGATATCAGAAGTGTGCTTCAGCACTTTTGTTAGTACTAATGCAGGGACTGCAAGTCAATGGGATGATACCCTGGAAAAAGACATGAATCCAACTTGCTTGGCAGAATTCAGGGCGTTGCTGGTGGCTCCAGCAGGCAGCTGGTCGGTGTTCTTTTTGCTGAAGCACTGGGCTGTCAGTATGACAGCACTCCATGAAACTGTTTGCTGAACATTCAAAGCTGAGGGGAGTGACCACGAATCCTTAAGTTGTAAATTGAATTTTTTACAGTGCTGAAAGGCAGAAGGGCGGAGCTGCATACTGTACATCTTAGAGGGGCTGATAACAGAAAACCATTCCAAAACAGTTCACAGGCAGCAAATGACAGTCATTTCCTGGGAAGTGACCACGGGTTCCTTGTCCATACTGTGGATCAGAACGGGCAGTGCGCCCCAAGATCCCTGGGGAACCTGTCTTTGCCAGCCTCAGCAGCTCTTGCTGGGTTCCTTTCATGTTGCTGGGATTCCCATTGCTCAGCTGCACCAGGCCGCAAGCAGCTGTTCTGATACGGGAGCTGGGAATCAGATATGGCTCCAAAGCTATGCAGTAGCAGTAACCAAGTTAAATTTTACTGGACCTGAAGGTCACTGGTTCAGCAGTTCTGTCCTGCTAACCTATGGATAGCAAGATAATGCTGATGAACAGAGTACAAGCTTTTTTAATTACTCCGACAAACCTTCTTGGGTTTAGGCACATTGCTAAGGCACGTCTGTCTGTGGAGCTGCTGACTTGGTGCCTGTCCTTGGGGAGCTGCTGTGCCTGCTGCACATCTCCATCACCAACTGCAAGGACAGACACACCAAGCCAGAGCAAAGCAGAAACAGAGTCTAAGTTCTAGCAGAAAACCCGTGCTTCCCCTCGTGCTGTGACACTGAAGTAAGGTGTCTCCTGGGGTGACTTATGCTGAGGAAGGGAGAAGTTCAGCAGCTGAACGTACAACTTGTCTGTTAAACACTCTCCGGAGCAAAAGGACGACGCTCATCCCCGCGAAGGCTCCTCAAGGAGGCCGTGCCCCAGCAGGGCAGGAGCCGAGCACCGGCCCAGCCACAGGGTCCCGAAGGCGGCGGCGCTGCCGGTCACGGGCACCCGGTGCTGCCCTGGGGGTGGGGACAGGGACACAGCCTCGCGCAGCCGCCGCTGAGCTCCGGCGATGGCCGGGGCGGGCGGAAGCGGCGTTCCTGCTGGCGCTCACCATAGAGAGGAAGGAGCCGCACCTCCCCCGCCCCACTCCCCGAGCCTTTGGCATTTCCGGTTGGGGAACCCGTCACATCCGGGCGGCTGAGATGCCGGTAAGGCGGGCGGGGGGAGGCGGGGGTCAGGGTGCTGCTCTGGGACTCTCCGCCCTCTACGGGACTGGGAGCCTCGGGCAGCGGGGATGGGCGGCTCGGTCCCCCTTCCCCACCGCCGGGGCCGCCTCTCAGAGCTACGGAGCGGCCCCTGGGGTAGGAGGGGGGCAGCGGCGCACCTGCCCCGCGGGGGAGGGGCGCGGCCCCAGCCAGGCCTTGGCGCTCCTCCTGCCCTGTGGCGCCGGGGTCTTCCTTTCTACCCCCACACAGGGCTCTGGCCGGTGTCCGCTGCGCTGCCCCCTGTGCCCTCCCTGCTGAGGGGTGGGCAGCCAGGCCCCGAGCTCTGGCCCTTGGCCCCTGGGGCCAGCGAGTGAATAAGCGGGAATGTTCCCTAGTCCTGGCTTGAGTGCGTTGGTCTGAGTTTACTCTGCTCCCACGGGGTTTATTACCTCGTCCCTTCACGGCAGGAGGCGAGAATCCTGCACGGAGTATCTTGTGCCACACTGCTTGCGTTTCAGAGGTAGCCTTTTAGGGTCTCTTTTTAGCTGACTCGGTATTTTCACTTTTTTTAAGGTACTTAGTAGATCGGTAATCTTGATGGAAAGGAGAGAAGGAACTGTACATACTTTGCTTTTTTTCTCCCATTGCTAGTGTCTTGAGTGCTTACCCTGTAGGCAAAATTAGATATAAACTTGTTCTGACTTTCCTTGGTAGCCCAAAGAAGAATCTACCTGTGTTCATTAAAATACTACTTCTATCAGAAATGTAACACCCTAACAGATTGGGAAAAGAGAAGTTTCCTGACAGTCTGTTACATGTTTGCCTTTCATCAACAGTTTTAATAATTCCACTGTTTTGCAGGCTGGGAATTCAGCTTTCTTTTTACTTTCATGCTCTATGTGATTTTTCCATTGAAAACGCAGTTGAAAAAACAAAAAAGAAAACCCAACTTGCTAAATAATCTTTGAAAAATTATTGTGCTGTGTTAGAATGCTATTGTGCTGACTCAATGACAACAGAAATGCAGGAATCTGTGTAAATGAGTTTTCCCAGTACTTCCAAGTGTATTTTACAGTTTTGTGCAATATCAGTTTGCTTCTTTTTGTTTTGCTCTGATATTTTTTTTTTTTTGGTTTTTTTTGTTTGGTTCCGGTTTGTTTATATCTTCTTTTTTGTTATTTTAGGTGATATTGAATATTTGTGCAACACAGCTGCTTGCAGAAGGCCCCACACACTGTCTTACACTTAAGAAACTATGAGAATAAAGAGGAAGTGTTGTTCTCTTTGAAATAAAAAGATATCTGTGCCTTGCTGAGGACAGCTGCAGGAATCGGACACTTGAATCAATGTTATCGGATGAGTTAGAATCCAAACCTGAGGTGAGCAATTATGAACTGGGTTTGGTTCCCAGGAACGCTTATGGGCAGCACTTAGAAAAAGCTGAATGTGTTTCCTTTGCTGTTTACATATGAATTCTCAGAGTGCTTCTAGTGGTATCTTCTAATGCTTCTACACTTTTTTTAAATGGTAAAAGATTAAAGAATATTGCAGTGTTTTCCTCTGCCTTTCAAGTGTCAGCCAGTACTCTTGTCTGTTCTCAGGTTACATTATTTTTTTCACTATTATAATGTTCTTTCTGTTACAAGAATAAAATAAATTACTGTATTGACTACTTCTTTCCCTCAAACCAAATTGATTTTACTTGGTTTTGGGGAGTCTGGATATTGTACTAGGAGCAGCTGGTTCTGCTTTTTAAAGTACTCATGTTTCCATTAAGCAGTTGGCAGGCAGTGGCCCCCAGGGGACCGTGGTTGCTTGGTGTGAGGCTGCTGGACCATTCCCAGGTTCAGCCTGTAGCATGGCTGAGCATGAATCGTGATGATGTACACGTGCACACAGTTTGCCACATGCAGATTAGCACGTACACAGGTAAAGTACTTTTAGGAGGTAAACACAAACAGTGTGAACAAAACTGAAGATTATTAGTGAAATTGTGTGTACAGTCGTCACTCAGCTCTCATGCATGGTTCTCATACACAAATTCATTCATTCATAGATGTCTCTGGTCTTTCCCAGGCCTAAAGCCCTTTTGGCATCTGTGACCAGCTCCAGGGGTGTTTATCCAATTTCTGGATGGAATCTTGTTTTTTTTCCAGGCTGTGGCTGCCTCCTCCTCACACATTAGTGGATGAGAAGTTCACTTTCAGGACACTTACTTGTGGGAAGAGTATTTAGGAATATATTTAGTAAGTAGAGAGAAGTGTCTGCAGTGATCAGACATGGCAGTATACTGACCAGCAGTCAGCTAACGTGCAATTGGAGTCTTGTCTTTCCCCCTACCCACTGTAGGTTCTCCACTTACCCATCTTGGTTCCTCCTTTGATCCACCCCCTAAATTCTGCATAAGTTTTACCTGCAGTCACTATTACATCAGGTGGCAAGTTTGGTCTTTCCAATGAACTCCTTTCAGATAAGACAATTTTGTTTTCTCACCAGTTACAAAAGTGTCTTAGGAGTTCTGGTCTTTGTTACACGGGTCTGTAATTTTTTAGGTACAAGTGTCTGTAGTTTGTTACATTCAACACAAGTGTATCAGTGTGCTCTTGTTTCTTGCCTTTGTCTTTTAGAAGGAATGCCCTTCAGGCTGCATTGCCATTAGCCAGGTGCCTGTGCATTCCCTCACTTAAAAGTGCAGAGGATTGTATCCCTTTGTGTCCTTGTTTTTCTGGTTCTCAGTTTTACCTCTTCAGAAGGCTAAGGTCCTTGAGCAGAGGATTTAGTCCTGCTATTAAGTACCATTTGGTGAAGTTCAAAGGTGTAAATAGAATTGTTTTATTGAGTCTTCTGTTTCTAGTCTTTTTTGGTCCATATGCAGTACAGCAAGTGTCTTAAACTGGTATTCAAAGTAGAATTGTGAAGATATGCTGGTGATTTGTCATAGCACAGGTGGCAAGGTATTTGTTTCTTAAGGGAGCAGCCAAAGTCCTTCCAATCATACTATTTAGGATAAGTAGCTGCAAATTCATAGTAGCCCTGAGAGGCTGTGAGGAGTTCCTTTCTCTTGCCTTGTGGTTGATATGACTGCCATCAAATTTTCTCCCAGTTCTCAGTGGTGGATTTTGTTACTTCAGTCTGTGAGTGGGTGTATTCCCATAGATTATTTCTGACAGCCAAAGACCGGGATGGTTGGAACGTTTGTTCCCCTGTTCCTCAAATAGGATCTGTAAGTGGGTCTTGTCTACTTTATGGCTTGAATTAAGGTATTTGTTAATTAACCGTGTTTACATAATAGTCTTATTTCCCCATAGCAGAGTTGCATTTCCTTCCCATCAAGCCCAGACCAGAGCAGGCCATTCTCAGAAGGAACAGGCCTGATGTATGAAAGCTATGGTGGTTGCAGAGGGCATTCTTTCCACAGATGCTGTTTTCTAAACTACATTCCTCAATCATGATTGTGGATATTTTATGCTACAAGTTTGGATTAATTTGCATTGTGGATTACCAAACATATACACACCCTCTTTCTGGTTCTGATTGTGAAAGCTGAGTGGTATTGTTTTCTACTCTCATGTGTAACTGGTAAATACCCTTTTTACACCTTTCCCAAAAGGCAGCTGACTTTTTTATCACTGGTGAGCCACAGTACTGTAATTCTTACAGCCACAGATGTTTGTTATATCCCCAACCATTGGAGAAAGGTATTGAAGAAGATTTAGTTGTATTTATGTAACATATCTAGAAAACATTAATCAAAGCAGTATGAATGGATTTCATAAGCCTCTTTGCTGATGGTTTTGTCCCTAAAGAAGCTGCTAATGTGTCAATGAATGTTTCATACTGGAGTAGAGGTGAATCTTCCTTTCTCAGGTAGTTACAAGGCTACTTGGAGACATTTTGTATGGACAGATGGATCTGCTTGCTCTTCTGGACTCCCTGCCCCCAAAGCTGTATTACCGGCATTCCTCAGGGAACTGATAAGATCTGCATTTTGCATGCTTTAAGCCTTCAGGGAGTCAGCCACCTCCATCACACTGATTCACTGACTGGATGGTGCTTTTTGCTGTTGGGGTGGGTGTGTGTGTAGCTCTTGCACAATCAAGTGTACTGCAGCTTTGGGCTATGAATTGAATTGGCTATTAAAAAGGGGGTGGAAGGAAATATTTTAGCCTCTCTCTCATCAGCACCTCGCAAGGAGAGACTCGTGAATCAGTTAATCCCCCAGAGGCTGTGTGGGAGGAGGGTATCCTATTTTTTTGCCCAGGAGCCTTCGGCTCCCCATGCCCTTAAGCTGCAGCCCCTCCTCCTCCCCACCCCCGCCTCTGCTAAATGTTCTTTTGACCTCTATTTTTTCAGTGGTTCTCTGGTTAAATTTAGAATAGGACCAGTATCGATTTAAAACATGGTTCCTGCTGGTCTGGGAGTCGAGTCTAGCTCTCAGCTGTCCCGGGGGAGAATACTTCAGAATGTTAACACTGAAACAACACAACAGCAAACACGTCCCCCTCCCTCCCCATCCCTTCCCCTCACCCTTCCTTTTTCCACACCCCTGCCTCTTTCCCAGCCACCTCCACCTCAAAAAAAGCAGCTGTCTGGGACTTCTTGGCTTTTAAATCATCAATGAAAAGGGATTGTTGGAGGACAGAAGCTTCAGCCGGATCCGTCCCAGATGGTCATATTTTCATCTGTTTCTGTAGTGTTTTGTGCCATTTTTAGGATCTTAGAGGCTCACAGTTCTTTAAACAGATTTTTTAAAATTTATTTTTCTCCCCTCTTTGTTGAGGGGCACTGCCAGCCTTACCAGTATCAGAAGCATTCTGTGATTCTTGTAGTGATAGACCCTGGTTTGGGATGCCAGGTCTTAGGTGGTTATGAGATCTCATTAACTGTACCATCTCTTGTTGAACAGCAGGGATATTTATTTGCTTATGCAAATAGCCATAAAATATTTTACATTTTTAGTACAGACTGTCTACATTGCTTAGAGGATTTTCAGAGTTATGTGATGTTTCAACAGAAGGAGTTAAAGGAGGAAAAATTCAAGGTGGTGGGACAGAGCTGAAAATAAAATTCTTCATAGCAAGATGCAGCAAAAATGCTGCTCATTTTGTCCCTACAGAGCTTACAGATTCTCTCTTTACAACTCACAACTGGCCCATAAAATTTTAATCTCTTAAGTTGAGGATGTCCTTTTGCAATTAATCGATATTAAAATTTGTTTCAAATACCAAGGAATATCTTGGCTATAGTGTAAAGCCACTTTACATCTCTTATCATTCTTTTTGTGTTCTATTCTGAACATTTAGTTTCTTTAACTGTATCTTTTCAGGTACCCCTAGATGTTGTATCTTCTTGATTTCAAGTTCTAGTACTTTGACCATATTTGTAGAAGAATTAGTCCCATCCTTCCAAGGGGATTATTATAGTCACCATCTCAGGAAAACTTAGACCCCATCTGGATCCTGTTTGAGATGCCAGCTGTTCTGTGTTTATGAGACCTGGTTAGCTGTAGCATCCAGGAGATTCCTTTTCTCCTGTTCCTTTAGGGGACACATCACTGGATTGTTCCCTGGTGGAAGCAGAAGTGAGACTGCAAATATGCTTCTGTTTACATCTGTAAACACTAACACATAGCAGAACTGTACCTTTTACAGGCATACACAAATGGCATTCGCATGGAACAGGAAGACCACAAATGGCCTAATTCTGTTCCTACTCATCAGGTAATTGGGCTTGAAATTTGCTGGCATATCACACACGTGCCTTCTCTCAGCTGACATGCGTGCTCAGGCATGGATTTGTCAAGTCTCTGACAAACCTTGAGTCCTTCCAGTATCTGTGGCCAGGCCCTAGGCTTTTTAATCCAGCATCTGGACAGGCTCTTGGGCTCCCAAACTGTTCACAAAGTAGTTCAACTTGAAGTTAATGAGATGAACTTACTTGGAATCTATTTAGGAGCAAACTGCATTTAAGAATGGGGTGGGGTGGTGTGGATGACAGTAACAAGGCAGAGCAGTTACTGACCTACAGCCTCCTAATGTGGTCACCCATATTATCCCCCACCCCTTCCTGTTCCTCATGGTTGTTCTATCCACTTTGATCCTTCTTTCTCCCCACTTTTAATTCTTCCCCTGAACATCTGTAAGTTTTTTTCATTCCCTCAGCCTCTCCTTAAGACATTATATACTAAGTTTTACTCAGTCACAGAGTTTCCCCCATATTCCATAAGAAGTTTGCTCTTGCCCGTGTGTGCTGGTAACCCATGATAATATTGTTCCTATCTCTTAGGAACTTTCTGGCTGACTTTCTTGAAGGTCACACTCAGGTTGTTCCTGTAATGGCCCATCCATCAGTGCCGCAGGAGTCCTGGTCTCTTACTCTTCCATATCTGCAGTTTGTGAGAGTTTGTGTATCTGTGCATTGAATTTATCATCTCTCCTGCATCTAATCTGTATTTATGCTGAATACCCAGTTACCAGATGCCCTTATAATTTCCTTGCTTTCATCTGTAAAACCAAATCAATAGAAACTTAAGAAGGCAGCATATGGATTTTGCTATTAGTTTTTTTTTTCCCCCATTTTCCAGTTGCTGTAGTTTTCACAAAGGTGATTTTGAACAGGAAGAAACATTTCTGAAAGTACTTGGCTGTTAAGATACAACTGTCACATGAAAAATTTTATTTTCTCTGAATTATTTGATGTAGAGCTGCTGATTGGATTACTTTAGTTTATGGGAAGGGCTGGGGAATTTTATTCCAGTTTTTAACAACAAGCATGATTCATGTCCTTTTGTTTACATCTGCTTCTTTTGCCCCTTTTAATTCTCTGTACTAGCTTGTTATTACTTTACAAAGAAAATTAAAAGGATCTCTTTTCTTTTGAGCGTCTGTTTGTGGCTGCTGCATTTTGCTTTTCCCTAATGGCTTAATGTTGCTGTGTGAAAGTGAAGGGTTTGAAGCAAAGATTTCCTGTTGTAGGAGGGAAGTTTTATCTAAGGCTTTCTGTTATTTTAAATAGATGAGGCCATAAAGGAAGTGTTTCATATTGAAGTAGGCAGCAGTAAGGATCATGAACAGCTTTTTTAAATGGAAGACAATCTGGTAATTTAGAACTATTTTGCTGGTCACAATTTTTTAGTCCCAGCTTTCTTCTTCTGGTTGCCTTGCTGTTATTCCTAACTCCTTTCTCTTTTTACCCCTCTTTCTCCTATTTTTAAATCTTAAATTAGAACATGGCCTTGGTAGAGGAACTGTCTCTTATTGTATAATTGTATAAATTTTTTGACAATATAAAAAGAGTTTCCGCTTCTAACTGGAGCCTCTGGATAATCTTTTATCTAAGAGGAAAAAATGGTACCGTTTCAAACTGCAGTCTGGTTTGCAGCCTAGTTCATGTGACATCTGAATGTCAAGACTCAATTTTTACTTTTCATGATTGTCATTGAGGACAGACTGCTTCTAAGGGACAGTGAATTGGGAACCAAGGGTGATTCCAGCCCAGGCAGTGTCCTGACCAGAGCACTGTCCTGCAACACCTGAGCACAGCAGACAGAGATGGGTGCTGGAAACACACCCCTGGATGGAGCAATGTTATGAACCAGATTCAGGGTCTATCCAGAGAGTCCAGTCAGGAATAGCACGAAATGGGGTTGATGGAGTGAAAGTCTGAGGTCCATCTGGGAAACGAAGGCTTGGGACAGAAAAACCTACAGCTCAGGAAGGGACCAGGGGGCATGGGCTGAGCTTAAATGGAGCCCCGGGATTTAAATGGAGTCCCTGGGAAAAGGGTATGGGTGAGGGCCCCAGGTGAGACCACTTCAGGCATCTAAGGCTTTAGTAACTCTTTGAGGTTAAACTGTTTGAGGAAGCATTGGTATTTCCAGTGTTTTCAGGAGAGGAAGTAAGCACAGAGAAATTAAGAGTTCAAACTACTAAGTTTTTTTGCAGTTTCTCTGGTGTAATGAACTTTGTCCTGATGTAGAAGAGGCTCAAAAGACTGGTATCTGCTACAGGAATAATTTGGAATTGGATGGCAGTAGTTCTGAAAATGAAATACTTACAGTCACAACATACAAAGTAAGTACCAAGTTATTAGTGACTGTTGGGTTTTTATCACAGTTATATCATGGACATATCATGCTTTTTATTCTGTTTTGCATCTCACTGCACAGATAACCCCGGCTGGGCTCTGTGTGAATTCATGCTGAAATGAGTCACAACCAGGGGACTAGCTGTTGAATCCCTATTTTGTACAGTGTCCTTCTGAATACCAAAGATAAAGGAAGTCTGTTGCGTAGAGATGATTTCTAGGCCCTGGAATGTAGAATCTTTATGTCATGGAGTTTCCTAGAGACAGGCAGTAGTGACTTGTAGTTCAAGTTGTTTTGCCTGTGTTTTTCAAAACATTTTGAATACGTGACTGTTGGAGTAAGTCTATTTGACAGGACTTATAGCCAAACAAATAGTTCCTACATGTGTTTTTTGAGGAGTATTTTCTCTGAGATGTAGAGTATATGTTTGGGTCTGTTACAGCTGACCCCTTTCAGCCTTTCTGGTCTTCAGAAGTTTTATTCCATATGGGGGAGGGACTTGAGACTGTGTTAAAAAGGCTTGTGGAGTTCACAGAAGAAGTTCAGTCCATTGCAAAAGTTGGGCTGTTATTTCCTAACTCCCAGCAGCACTTTCTTTGCTAAATCAGAATATTTTCTGTGGACTGAAGTGGCACTGGAAAAAAAAGTCTAATTTCTGTGTCTGTGCCTTGGAGGTAAAGAAGTGCCCCGCATTATATCCAATAGTCTGACAAAAGCTTGTTATGTTGCAAAAGGGACAGTTTGAATAAACAAGGCACATACTTTACTACTCTGAACTTGGTTTTAAATATGAGAAGGCTTTCAGGGGTGAGGAAAGGCATTTATCTGACTTCCAGTTCCTTTTCAAATGTCAGGTTCCTTTTTTATAACTCAAGATTTTTAGCAATTAGCCAGAAGTAATTTCTGCGTTGTCAGAGCTGGCTGATGTTAAGGATAGCTCCATCTGCTGGACTGAATCACCCGGGCATTTCTCACCTCCTTCCATCAGGATGGGGGCTGCTCCCTAATTCTGTTAGATCCACTAATGAGGTTTCATACAGTTTTCAAATAGGTGCAAACACACACACACCGTGTAGCTGTGACTGGCACCAAACAGATTAGCACAGACAGGACATTTGTAGTTTTACCCACAAAAACACAGGAAGCACCAAGTGTCTGATTCTGTTTGCAAGGGCTGCTGCCTAGAGAAAAACTTAATGGATGTCGCCAGGATATGTCCCCACACCTCTCTTCCTGCTTACCATCTAGGCCTGGAGTTCACTAGCATGTCACACGCACACAGCCTAGGGAGCAGGATCACACAGGAAATAGGAATGGAGTTTACAGGACAGACTGCAATGGTTCGGCTGCAAAATTCCTGCATATATATAATGGGCCTCTTTTACCTTCCCATCTTTCTTTTCCTGTGTTTGTTCTGCTCTGATCCACCTTAATCCCTTCATTTTCCTGCCTTTGGCTGTTCTCTTCAATAATGCCTAATAAGTCCTGTACAATCCCCCAGATCTCCTGTTCAGTGCCAAAGTCCTCCCCAGGGAAAGCATTCCAGTATAAGTCCAGTACCTCTTTATGCAATAGTCCCCTTATTTTGCATAGTATCCTGGAGAGGATTTCTTCTGTTGAATCCCCTTAGTGGGTGGGTTTTATGCTAAGGACAATGGCTTTAACTGTCCATCTTTGATGGCTTTAGCAGTAGCTGATTTAGATGGTTAAGGCTGTGTTCTTCCAATGTCATCCCAGCCTTGTTCCTCTGCTCATTGTCTGCCTACTTCAAAATAGCTGCTGGTTAGACATCTAGCATTTTGCTTGCCTTTTCTTTTTAAAAAAGACAACTTTCAGTTAAGTATTTAGAGATGGTGATTTTAAAAAATTCCTTGATGATTTTTAAAAAATCCTGTATCAAAAGGCTGAACATGGAAAACGTGCTTACTAAATTACATTACATGCTTAAAGTGCAGTAAAGTATCAAGTGGTAAAAGAAATTAAAAAGGAATATGTGGCTTAAAACAAAGCATATATTGGTAAAATTTATATTGGTAAAAGGTTAATTAAAAAGTAGTATAGCCTAAGTAGCCTTCATAATAGTCTGCAATGATACAGAGCTGTTTATTGTATGTTAAAGAAATTATAACAAACACAAATGAGTCCTTCTTTGTCAGTAATGTACATTGAAAAGCTTCCATTTACTTTGGTGTATATAGGCTTGTATTCAGTGTCTCCTACAAGAGAGTAGTGGGAAGTGAACTGGGTTTAGAACCTTTTTAAATGGTTGGTGCTGCTCTTGACCTAATCATGTGTATCTTTTTCAGCTGCTGGTTCAGTTTGTTCAGAATAATTCTATTCCACTGGAACAAGGGCTGGTGGAATCGGAACCAAAAGACATCACCTGTCTTTCTCTCCTTCCTGTTACTGAGACCTCAGAATGCAACAGACTCATGTTGCCAGGTAAAATGTATGCAGCAGATCTTTGTGAGTGTGCCCTTCATACAGCTGTCTTTACTCCACCATGGTGCCACACTGCCTCTTGCTGATAAGGCATTCCAGAGGTGGAGGAGGAAGTTCACAAGGGTGACCAAAACTTCCCTCTTATAACAGTGGAGCCTGACTTTTTAGAATAATTCCTTTCTCTTCCAATCTCCATCTAGTTCTATTATTTTCTAGAAAAATTACCTTATAGGTATGTTTTAGTTCTAGTGTATCTATACTTTTATTTACTGTGGTTTTGCTTTCTTCACTAGATGATGAAAGAGATCTCACCTCTCCAAGTCACACTAATTCTTCCAAAGATGTTTCTTCATCTGTTGTCTTGAGAAGTCTCCAGGTAAATGTAGGCCCTGATGGAGAGGAAACAAGAGCACAGAATGTACAGAAACCATCTGAACTTCTGTCAACTCCAGAGACTTCTAGTTTATTGCAAGACCTCCAGCCTAGTGACAGCACTTCTTTTATTCTTCTCAACCTAACAAGAGCAGGTAAGTCTCCTTGTGTTTGTCATCTGGCTGGATATGTCTCAGACAATAAAATGCAGGAGATAGGAGTACAACTCTGTCTCTGCTGCTTATGAAGGGGAAGGATCATGACATTTGCTGGACATTACTGGGTATTTCAGGAGCATTTATTCATCAGTAGCTTCCTACAATGTAGAGGTCAGTGAAGACTGTTTTTCATGCAGCTATTATATCTATGCCATGGACACTAGACTCTGGGAGGCCAAAGAAATTTCCCTCTGTTACAATATCATTCTGTTTCATGAAGGTGTCTTCTTTTATAGGGCTGGGGTCTCCAGCAGAGCACTTGGTATTTGTTCAAGATGAAGCAGAAGATTCTGGGAATGACTTCCTTTCTCATGATAGCACAGACAGCAGTACCCCATGGTTCCTAAGAGTGCAAGAATTGGCCCATGACAGTTTAATTGCTGCCACTCGGGCTCAGCTCGCTAAGAATGCCAAAGCAAGCAATAATGGTAGGATATCCCCTACTTCTATCTCAAAATATATAAGGCTCCTAGTTTCAGCTTGTTTCTTCCTCTGTCTTTCAGTTTCTCTTGCTTTTAATCTATCCTGATACATCTTCAAATCATCAGAGAATTATACAGAACAATAATGTATTTTTTCTGCAATAGGATTCTAGGGGTTTTTCCCCAGTTTTTCTAGGGGAATGAATGGTAGTGGAGCCAGCAGTTCCATTGTGGTCCATGTGTTCTCTGGTACCTGTAAAGAATATCTTCTTTCTGACTGCATCTGCTTGTATTTTAACTTTCATTTCCAAGTGTGTATTTTTAATGTATACTATAATTTATAGTTTCTTCTTAGCTCCACCTGGTTTGGAAATCAGCTTTCTGGAGAATACATAATTGGATTTAGTCACATGCTTTGTGACTTCACTATTTTAATAAATCATTCAGACAAATGCATTACCTATTTTTTAACCAGGATGTTTTTCAAAATAGTTATCCTGGCTGATACTTAAAATCGGTTGGTTGATATTGATATAGAGACCATTTTTACAATTTTTGATGCATTGGTTTCTATTCTTCTTTTGATAAGCCTCATTTGGTAGCAGCTGATCTGATACAGATGGGTTGTTGGGCACGGTTTATGGGTCTGGTAACATTTGCAAATTTGTGTCTGATACCTGTTACAGGTTAGTCACCAGCATGTAAATATTTAGTAGCCAGGAGCATGCCTGCTTTACAGACCTGTATCGTATATGATGCTTAATTTTATTTATTAAATTTGACATGTTATAGTAATCTGTGTATTTTTTTAGATTTAGTTGGGCATTTTATTCCAGGTGAAAATGTTCATCTTTGCTCAGGAGATGGGCAGCCGAAAGACTCCAGCCCTATTCCTCATTTATCTCGTGTGGAAAGGAAGCTGAAGTGCACAGTCGAGGGCTGTGATCGGACATTTGTGTGGCCAGCTCACTTCAAATATCATCTGAAAACACATCGGTGAGTAGGATAAAGCTGTGTGGTGTAATGACTTAAAAAAACTGTACTCTGTAATTAGGATAATGTTAGTTTTTGACATTGACAGGCTGTGAAAATCTGGTATTACTCCTAGAAATGCTGGGCCTGTTGGTTGCTTTAGGTAATCTATATTGAAACACTTTCACCAGGTTCAGAATATTTTTTGCAGGTCCTTGTTAGCGTTTGGTTTAGTCTATTGGTATTTTGGCTGGTCTTCAGTAAAGAGCATCACTATCATTTCTGTGGTATAATGAACATTAGAACTTACAGGATGCTATTGTATTTTTGCATTTCCTTGAACGAAGTTGCTTGTTTTAGCAATCAACCCTAATATTTTTTTAGCTAAAATAATGTCAGTCTCTAAGGTAAATTGTAGATAAGAAGCTTAAAAACTAGGAAGGACTCCAACAGGCATGACCCCATCATCTTGCCCTGAGACAAGGCCAGCAGTAATTGCACATTCCATATATACATACCGTTATTTTTGATCCTCCAGTGACTGAAATTCCACAATGTTTCTTTGTAATCAGTTGCACTGTGTTACTAAATCATTCCAAGTTGGGAATAGGAAAGGCAGTATGATGAAAGGAGGTTAAGTCAACAAATTCCTCCAGTGAGCCACCCAGATTAGCTCCTTAGGACTTAAGTCGCTGACTTCAGGCAACTGTCTCCATTTTCCAATATAGTTAATTTTGGTTTAAATGTTTCTGGGTTTTATCCCATTGAAAGCAGAAGTCAAGTGTTAATGAAAAATATATTGCAATAACTGGTAATGAAACAGCTATTTTGTTGATTTCCAGGAATGACCGCTCTTTCACCTGCCCAGCAGAAGGCTGTGGAAAAAGTTTCTACGTCTTGCAGAGGCTGAAGGTGCACATGAGAACTCACAATGGTGAAAAACCCTTTGTGTGCACGGAGCTGGGCTGTGGAAAGCAGTTCACAACAGCTGGAAATCTAAAGAACCACCTACGAATTCACACTGGTATGTTTTAGACTTCACCAATTTGTGGTTTTAGGAATAAACCACTTCCCCTTCTGCCCTTAAACTTTTGAGGATATTGTGTTGTTTATATATGCCTTTCATTAATGTTCCTTTTCTATCAATTTACATTGATTTATAGGTCAAATGTTTCAACTGCTTAGCCCCTTTTTATATCCTATATAATTTCACCTTTCCAATACTTCATGATGCTGTACTTTGGTCAGACCCATGCTCTGAAGATTCCCTTCCCCCAAGTTGTTTGATGTAGGCAGGGGTGTATGGGGTTTTTTTTGTTTGTTTGGGGTTTTTTTGAGAACTAGACTATTCCCAAGGGACTAGTTGGTAAACACCACTGCTGTAATAGTTTTTATAAAGAAGCTATGTTATATTTCTAAAAGACACAATAGCTTAGATCCTTTGCCTGTGTGGAGTCCTGTGTGGAGTCCTGGTGGCCACAGTTGTAGCTATACTGACATCTGTCTGGATGTGACTAGCTATGCTACTTCTAGAGTGACTGTATTTGGGAAATTTAGGGAAGCAAGGAATACAGCGGGATGAGTTGAAAAAATAGAGGAGCAAAGTCTAGTGAAAAAAGGCAATGAGCAGCAGCTTCATAGTTAGCAAAGCTCATAGTGAGTATTCCTGTGGGTTTGTTTGGTTATTTTTTTAAGCTTCAGGTTTATCATACCACTTAAAAAAACTACCCAGTTGAAGCCTTTCACAATATTGTTAGAGATTCCCTGGTGGCCTAGGAAGGCAGCAGTGCATTGCAGCTGGTTAACATTTCAAAATATCCTCATAGACTGTGAGAGCACGAGGCCTCTCTAGTAAAATGAAATCACAGATTATGTGGACTGCCAGCAACTGTTTATGCCTTCTGCCTTAAACACTACTGTATGGTATGTATCTTGTAGGCACACATGGAAAAAGGTTGATATTTAGAATTTGCAGCCTAGCTAGAACACATGGTTGGGCACAGTTGTTGGGATGTAGCTAAAAACTGTATATATCAATAATAAAATTTTTAATGTATAGCAACAGCATCCATAGTTTTTACAGTTTTATTTTGCATCTAAAGCTCCCAGCTAAGGTACAGATAAATTTAATAGGCCCATCTGACACATGCACAGTCCTCCATGATAGAGTGAGTGCTCTGCAACCAACAGAGTAGTAGCTTCTGGAAAATAAATAATGACTTTGTTAATTGCAGCTTGTTAATGTGCAATCAAGAGTTTGATCAGACAAAAGGTGTTATAAAACTGCAGGTGCAAAGAGATCTAGGGTTTCTTGTAGATGGAACTGTGTACTGTTATTTTTGTCAGTGGTAGTTTTTCTCCTTCTTTCCAAGTTTTAAATATTTATAACAACCCAGGAGGTACAAATGAGTGTTTGAGAATCTGCTGCATATTTCAGATTTCAGCAATCACCAATCAGAACATGCTATGTTGATCCTTCTGCTCAGATCTGTTGAATGTCGTAGCAGATAGGAAGCTGAGAAATTAACTGTTGGGAGAAGACTTCTAAAGGCAAAATCACAGCAGAAGGAGCTTTAAAACAAGTTCACATTGAAAGAACTATGTATGTTAGACAGTAAAATAGCTAAAATACCTTGCTTAATCTCTTGTGGACTTGCTGTTACTGTGATACAGGAGTCTAGTCAAAGACTTGAAATATTAGTGTTAAACATGGTATGTTGAGTTCTTTTTTGGAATGTTGCAGCCAAAAGTTACCTCTAGTCTAATTTAAGGCTTTATTTAGAGGGTGTTTAGAACATGATTTATATTGCATTGTGTTAGTGTAGTCACCTCCCAGTTAATCATCATTTAGACAAATACAAAACCAGCTGTGGAGATATATAAAAATAACACATTTCTGCCTATGAGAACACCTTGTGCCTTGAATTACTGTTCCTCCCCACATAAATATAAATGACTGACACACCTCTCAGAGGATTTTGCCAAGTTCAGCCTGATCTGAAATAAAGTGTAGAATCTGATATGAAGGGAAATACAGTTAATGGAATTTTTGACACTGAGATGCAGAAGAACAGGGTTCTGGGAGTGTGTAGACCAGAGAACTGCTTGTTAAGAACTAGATATAGAAGATATATCGTAGTCCAGGAATTTTTATATTACTCTTTTGGTATTTATATACTTGGAAGATCTATTTAGAAGTGGTGAACCACTGCTTTGTTTTCAGTGAATGATGATCTACGTGTATTTCAGAGAGAATGTGTAGAATGTCAGTGTTTCCTCCTGAAAACTGATGAGGAGAATGCTTTGAAAGCCTTAGGGAGCATATGTGTAATTTCCATTGAACTTTGTTACATGCAAGGCCAAAAGGAATAACGTAGGAATAATGTAGGGGGAGAGATTTCCAGGCTGTTCTCAGAGACTTGGACTAACAGAGCAAGTTGTGAACCCAAAATATAAGAACTTACTTTTCCCTTGTAGGTGAAAAACCCTTTCTGTGTGAGGCACAGGGATGTGGTCGCTCCTTTGCTGAATACTCCAGCCTTCGGAAACATTTGGTTGTGCACTCAGGTAAGAGTCTTCGCCTGACATTCTTTATGGTTTTTATGACTTACTTGGTTTGTTTCAGAAAAAAGACCCTGGTTTCTACAGGCCATAACATTTCACAACTTCATTTGAGGTGCGTGTGCTGTTTCTGGGTATTCAATTTATGTTTTTAAATTCAAATTACATTTAAAAAGCTAATAAAAAATTTCTAAAATCTCATGAGGATATTTCATAGCTGCCATTTTCTTATTTAAGAGAGAATCTAGCACCTCTATATATTAATCAAAGCCATTAAAATACAAAATCTCTCATGCATATGTAGGATTTTGTTTTTTAATACAAATACGTGTAATTGGAAAAAGCATTAGATGCATTTCACAAGTGTTTCAAAGCCTTCTGTTTTGATCAAACTGTCTTAAATACCATTAGCACACGATGAATATGGCTTGGGGAAGGGTACTGCATTAGGGTCATAACTTTTGGGATTGCCCGAGTTCTCCACACTTTCTTTCCTGTCTCCTTGGCTTCCATGCTAGTGAGGTCATGTGTATGGACAGCATACTTCTATTGTGAAAACAATGGTCTGCTCCATAAAATGGAAATTCTTTCACACTGACAAGTCACCATCAGTCTTTACTCAGTAATGTAAAACAAATGCTGCAGGTTGTATGTCGGCAGGAGATAGCTTCCTTGCCTCTGCTTCCTTGCTTTTGGTCATTTTATTCTAGGTATGGGACATCAAATACAGAATTCAAATAACTTGTTCCCTCTCATAAATCAGACTTGGAAGATTTTATGTTACTCGTCAGACTTGAGTTTTCTAACAGCTGGCAACACTGTTACCTAAAACTCTTCTATTCTGGAAGCTTATTGCTCTCCAGGAAACAGTAATATTTCTCATTTCTTTTTTCACTGATTAATTCAATTAACACCAGTGGTGTCAACAGCCATTTCAAAAGTGGTACTTACTATTGGTTTCTTGGTTAATGAGGCCTTTATCCCCAGTTTGATAATTCTTGGGATGTTTTTCCCTCTTCTACTCTAAGGAGTGAAACCCCATCAGTGCCAAATTTGTGGGAAGACGTTTTCCCAGAGTGGCAGCAGAAATGTGCATATGAGGAAACACCATGCCCGAATTGGAACAGCTGGCAGCAGAGAGCGAGAACAGCCAGGTAAGGAAGGGAGAGGATGCTCTGCAGAGCAGAAATGTGGGAAAGAATTAATAGATGGTCAAAGAGAAGGGAAGATGTTTGTCCTGAACGTGTGAGACCAGAAGTTGGTAAGGAATAGAAGACTATTTCTCTTGGAGATAAGGATGGGTTGCTCGATGTCTCTTTTTCTAGGCTAAAAGACAAAGGTGTATTTCTCTACTGTGGTAAAGGGACAGATAGGTTTATTGTTTTCAAAATTAACACGAATATGGTATCTTTTTTTTTGCATGGAGTTTGTGCCCTTTGTTATGTATTTGTGTTGTAAGCAGTGTGGTTTTTTTATGCAATGTGAATTATTTAAAGAGAAAGCCAAACCTGCATGAGATCAGAACAACAAACAGAGGAGCTGCCATTCATTGGAGCACCAGATGACCAAAGAGTAGGAATGGATAAAGTAGATATCTAGAAAAGAAATCTATGTGACTTGGAGGAAGGCCAGGATTGTGTCATATACTGCAGTATCAGAACACCATGTGAATTTTGTTTCACCCTTTTTTTTTATTTCACAAGAATCACTGATGGGCAGCAGTTTGCTAGAAGAATCTGCAGTGCATGGTAAGAATCTCATCTCCATGAACTCTCAGCCCAGCCTTGGTGTTGAGTCTCTGCACTTGCCAGACACCGAATCTATTATTGGAGTAGAGGAGGGTGAGACCAGCTGCTCTTTCTTCCGCCCTCTTATATGTGGTGACTGATGTGGGATCAATCGTTCCTCCTAGAGGCTCACCATGTTGCAGTGGGATGAGCGAACGTTGCTTTTACTGCGCACAGAGCGGGTGGGTAGATGGAGAATGAATCATAAACCGGAGCTGGAGAAGACTGGCGGACCAAGTTTTTCTCTTGCAGAGCTTAAAAGGTGAAGTCTGCTGCTTAGGTGTCATTTAGCCCATGTTGTGGAACGCCATTTCAAAACTGCTTATGCAGTCCATCCTCCTAAAGCCTAATGCATTTGTTTTGCTGGAGCACCTAGGAGCCCCAGTGAAGGACCAGGACCTCATTGTGCTAGGCACTTTGCAAACATGCAGTATCTTGAGGAACAGGCCTTCCTTCCATCCTTAACCTTCAGAGACTATATTCTAATACATCTCACTGTCAGGAGCTGACTTACTATCTGAAATAAATGTAATACTTGGTATCATTTAATTATATTTGCTGTGTTCTTCTCCTGTCAAAATTTGTTTGCTATGTCTATCTCTTTAAATGATTTTACCATGTAGATGTTTTGAATTTTTGTTACACTTGGTTCAAAACAAGCATAACTAAGAATGTAGGGTTTTGCTAAGACACTGTGAACCTATAGTGGCTTCTGTGTGAAGAGGAAGCTTTGAGTTTAGGTTCCTCCCTAGCTTAATGTAAAGGCAGTGTGGCTGTCATTAAAGGTGTAACTTGGAGGTTCTTGCAGAAGCTCCATTAGGTACCTGGGAATCAGGTACCATCTCATCAGTTGATGGGAGATGCTCTAGAGAGATGTCTTCTTTACTGCTTTATTTTTTGAGTCAGCTGAACAGGCTGTAATTCTTTTAACTAAAAAACCACCAAATATTTTCATAAAATGCAAAAATCCAGAGCAAAAGTGGATTAAAAAAAAATTTCTGTATAATTTTTGAGATATAGTAAGAGATTACAAATCCCTTTTTGGATTACAGAAATGTAATCCTACTTTCAGAACAACACTTCATTTGTCAAGAAAGGTGCTAATGAGTTTCAGTTACTCAGTTTGATGCTTTTCTTTTCATTATAATTTCAGCAATTCCTCTTTATGAACCAATTTTAAGACTTGGATTTATCTATTACTGTGTAAGGCACATTGCCTTAGTATTTGTTAAAGTGATAACATCATGTGTTAATGTAAAGTTAAGCCTTTGTTCCTCCTTTCTTAAGGTTTTTCTTTACACTTCACATACTTAGAAATGTCTTTTTCCAGAATCACTAAGTAGTCATATGGAAATTAGCAACCAATTTTAGTAAATACCCATTAAAATGTATACATTAAAGGCTACATCTTGGTGCTCCAGATACAGCTGTACAAGCCAAATGGGCCTTAGACCACAGACTTAGGGCATGGAAGAAATCTTCTTTCCTTCCTCTTTCTATGTGACAGGGCACGGTGACAATATGATTACATCACTGCTTTTTCAGGCAGTACAGGAGAAAGAACAGCCTTTGTGAGTCCTACACCATTTAAGTCTATGTAGAAACTGGTACACTCCCAACAGCCTTCCCTGAACTCCCAGGTGCCTGAGCCTCTTGTCAGTGTGGAAAGCCTTTACAGTGAAGGAAGGATATCCAACCCAACAGGAATTTCTCTTGTGAATGGCTGCATTTCAGTCTTTGACACAGAACTTGCCAGATGTATTGTGTGGAAAGCTCTTCAACTGAAAAATGAGGACAAAAAGAAAAATACAAGCCTAAACTTAGATTATTTTGAGATTCTTTGGACTGCTGCAAGCCAAGGCATCCAGCTGTGTATCAGCATGAATTGATCTCCATGGACATGTTAATACAGCAGCCATAATGCAGGGGCATAAATTCTTGGATCTGGTGCTTTGTTATGACAAAAAATATCATTATCTCAGTTTTGTATCTTTATCTAACGTGGTAGCTCATACAGATACAGTATTTCTGATTTGATTATGAGGTAATGTTGTAAGGAGAAATGGATAGAGGTAACAAAGATGAAAAGAGACCCAGCTTCCATTTTTAAAGTGTGGAAAAGAAGATTGTTAGAGAAATAGGACAATGCAGGAACACTGACAGCCATTTAAAAAATTTTAATCTCAAAGTGCTTCAATAGCATAATTCATTCCAGGTGGTGTTTGTATTTTTACTGTAAAGTGAAGGAAGACCACTGATGTATGAACCCTACCATTCAAGATACCCCAGGCATTTCAGTGCAACATGCTAACAGGTAATACTTAAATCTTTCTTCCACCAAAGTCCATCTTTGGTAAAATGTTAAAACAGTTCGTAGTTATGAAATCTAGGAGATAGTTTAATATAGAAAGACTATTACTTCTTCCTAACAGGAGGAACAAGCAGAGCTAGTAATGAGCAAATGAACAGCTAACACCAGACAAGGAATTCTCTGGATCCTTTCCCAAAGTATCTAAAATACAGCTATTTTTTAAAAAACAAAATAAACAAGCAAACAAACAAAAGCTTCTTTAAAAGCATTCTGCCACATTTATGTGTAAACTGAGGTTTAGTGCACTTGAAGGCCTTCTCCCTTTTCTGTGTGCTTCTGGGGCTTGACCACAAGGAGTTGAAACTAGAGGATGCACCTCTTCAATCTTTCATGTCTACTTTTACCCAAAGATAATGCTTCAACCTTTTAACTTGTTTTCTTGCCTGTTAAAGAATGGGAAATGGCTCACACAAAGAACATTTGTGAAGACAAAGGGAGATTGCAGGGTTTGCTGGGTGGGACAAGACATTCTCCAAATAACAAGTGGTCTTTTTTTCCTTTACTAACTTCACTTACCCCAGAGCAATTCTTAGATTTCAGCCTAGGCCGAAAAGTTCCTGAGGATTAACCTGGAGAATCTCAAAAAAATCAAGATAAGATTGATGGATCCTTCTGCTAGATCTCATGTTGTGGTTTCCTTTCTGCTCTGTTCCTCTTGAGGTTCTCCTTTCTGTACAGTACAGTTGTCCATTTCACCCTGAGGCTTGGGCACTCTGTAGAAATAGTGGTTGTCTAATAGTGGAAATGTTTTGCAGTGCTTACTTGCTGCTTTGCCCCATGCATATGAAATAGAGTGCAAACACAGGAGTTAAGATAGAGAAGCTGCTATGCTTAATAAGAGGAGTGAATTTGTTGATTTAATTTTGCCTGCACTAGGTTATATAAACTGGAAAACTGTCATAACAAGGAAAATATTTCTACTTAAAGCTAAAGAGCTGTATTGCATTGTTTATATTACCTGTGAATGTCAGATTCTTCTTCCAGCAAGTCACTGGCATCCTTCCCTTTTCTCCTTACAAATTCTTCACTTAGCCCAACCTGCTGTAGAGTTTGTCTGTAGCGACGCTCTGCTCCTTGACGAGCATCATGCTGTGAAATTGAAACTTAAACAGTAAGCACATAGAACTGGGGATTCCCCATAATGGTCAGCTTTAAAGCGCATATCTAACACTCCTAACAAGAGAACAAGAGGACAGCAAAGTCCCTGTCTAGAATTTTTGTTATCTGTACAGTACAAGGCCAAAACTGAATACTAGGAGAATGTCTTATACCTCTCAAAGCCAGAGCTCACCCTTTTCTGCTTCTGTTCTTTTTTCTTCCTTCTTCTTCCTGCCTCTACAGCATTCCAGTCTTAACAGACAAGCATGCTTGTCTCTCGAGTCCTGACTCTGACTCTCAGATCAGGAATATGTGTAAAAAAGGGGTTGTCAGAAATTCTGGAAGAATGTTTGCTTTTAATTTGTAAGCACTAAGCTCAGTGATGTTTAATAAACAGATAACACCTGTGATACAGCTTCACATCGGCAAATCTTCAAGAAACTGAAAACCAAGCATCCTGGATCCTATATCCTCACCACCTCCCCATAAACACTGCAAATCCATGTAGTCTGAGACTACTGTTTTTCAGAAGGACTGGCCAGCTTCTAAAGATTAAGGTGTTCTATATGGAAGGATAGAATTCTTGTCTCAGCAGAAGAGTGCTACCAATACTGATGAATTCCTACCAAAGAACAGGCAAATAGAAACATTAACAATATTTCTCAAATAAATGTGTTCTCTTCCTCCATTCATCACACATAAAGTCTGACCCAGAAGGTTGCCTTCTATTTTCTTAAATCAGCATTTTGTCTATGTATTCTCACTATGGTCTAATCAGGTATCATCCCTGGAGAACACTCGGGCAAAAAGATACCTGATAGGGAGTAAAGTTGGTATCTACATTTCAAGTGCAATATAGGTTTGCAGATGGTACTGCATGATGGATGAGCTGTTCTGAGTGCAACCCCAGACAGCAGAGCTTGGAGATACAAGTGACTTAACTGTCATTAATTTTTTAGTAGCACCAGAGGTACAAAGAAAAAGTGCTCAACTGGAGAAGGTTTTAAGAAAAAAAGTTTATAATTTCTAGATTGCAAGTTATGGTATTCAGGTGCAGAATAGGTATTTATATAATTTCTGGTGTGATAAAGTCTTAATTTTGACTTGTAGTCAAGAGACTATACAAGAATTTGTATCTTCTTATCTGTGAATTACTTGAGACTAGTTTTCCTAATGCCTGTCTTAAATGAAAGGCAATATATCCTGTTATCCAGAAACACTCTGGAACTTTGACCAGTTACCTTGGTGACCTGTTCAAAGAGGTATGGTCTGTTTTTGACTCGCAGCTGCATTTCTTCCAGCTCCTTTTTGTATTCCTTTTCTCTCTCTTTCATATTTTGCCTGAAATTGAAAAGTTCCCTGTAATATAGGTATCCTCCAACCACAGCTGATCAGGAAACAAGGAATACTTGGTAACTGTTACAGGTCTGGTGTCCTGGTTTGGGCCAGGATTAAGGTAATGTTCTGTCTTGTACTTTTGCTTTCAGCTAAGTCTCTAATAAGTAGCTGTACTTGCTGAAATCAACAGCAAGTTTCTCAGTGTCTGCTTCTAGGACTGATAACCCTCAATGTTTATATTTACTATTAGAGAATGGTGTGTAGAGCCAAGGCCACTGCTCAGTTCTGAGGAACATTTTGCCCTTTGGAAGGAGAAAAGGGGTAAAGAGGTTACACCTGCAACCCTCCTTTAGGGAGGAACAGACAAGATAAATGACTAAAATTGACCAAACAGAGTATTTCATCCCATACACATCATACTCAGTATAAATTTGAGGGACCATGAGGGTCAAACCCCTTCCCTTCCTCCTCTTCTTCACCTGAGCTGTTCACTTCAACATCCTGGGAGGATTCTGTCCATTTGTCTCCTTGTGGTCCTGATCCGTGCCAGCCTGAATCTGTGTGTTCCTGCCTCCAGCTCCCAACTGCTCCTGACTCCAGGAGTCCAGCCTGGACTTTCCCAGGGCTGCCCTGCAGCCTCAGTGGTGATGGGAAGGAACTGGGGGCCCCCATTACTGGGGGAAGGAACGCAGTATTGTTTTCCTGTATATTTGTATATATTTAGTAATTTTTCCTTTTTATCATTACTGTTTCATTAAAGCTGTGTAGTTTAGTTTCCAAACCGTAAGTCTTCCTCCCTTATTCTCTCTCCTTTCTTTATCAGGGAGGGGAGGGGGATTAATAGAGAGCATCTGTTATTTGGTTTAATTGCAGGGCCAGCGTTGAACTGTGACATCTGATAATTCTCTTGACACTCAATGCTGGGCAAAAAACCCCTATTGCTGGCAAGTTAGCAAAGCTTTACTAATAGCATGTAAGCAGAGAGAACTAGTGTTCACATTTTGTAGAAAACATTGTCTTTGGTATGCTTTACCAAATTATGCATTTGCAATTATGCAAATTGTGCCAAACTGGCTTGTTTGTACAAATTAGTTTCTACATGTGTTAATCTAAAGAAAATTGCTCTGTATGGAAAGAGTAGCGTGAAATTGTCAAAAACCCACACGAATATGGAATGGGTATGACAGCCAAAAAAACTGTGCTGGGGATGCTTTTAGACCCAGTTCCTCCTAAAGAATTACCCAGTTAGAAGAGCAAACAGTTATTTCTGTGTGGAACAGGATACTGACCGGTTCTGTGTCAGCTTCTCCTTGTGTGTCTCCTCCAGGCTTTTATGTGGATCCAAGGCTTTTGCTCGACTGTTCACTGACCTTTGGATAGCTTGACATTTCTTTTTCTGTTTCTCTAGCCAATAAATTCCTTCTTTGGCCCCTTCTTTTTTGTTATCTAGGGAGCATCTATACAGGAAAAAAGTTAGTAATGAGATCACTTAAGATGGCCAGACCACATTCAAGTGGAGAGTTTCACTTCTGTAGCCCTCTACAGAGAAAAACAAAATTCCAAGGCTTACAAGTGTACAACTGCCAAATCAACTGGGAGGCAGTGCAAGAATTAACAAAGAAAGAAGACAAACATTTAGAAAAAATGTTACTGATGTGATGAGGGAAAACGCTGACTTTTTTTTCATCCAGTTTGGCCATTAGTTGGTGTATGGTCTTGCAGACAAACCTTTCTACTTACCTAATTGCACATTGCCTTTTTCTAGTGGCATCAGTAATATGCACTGGAAGGGTGTTGGGAGAGAGAGAGGAGAGTCCAGTCAGAGAATGACTTCTTTGCACTGAGACCTTGGAAAGTTGCTGGGAATCCTGAAAAAAATGGGAATTCATTCAGTGTATTTGTTCACAATACAGAAATCTCCTCTCTTCATCTACTTGAAAAGAACAGTTGGGTTATGTGGGCAATGCACTCATTCTCTCTTCCATCAGTAGGGATTTGCATGGGAAGAGGCTGAGGGGAAGGAGAGATGATCAGGAATATGGAAGGCAGACTGAGTCTTAGCTGTCACAGTTCATTTCTTTGTGTAGAATCTTGTTCTCTGGTTTGTCCTAGAATTCTGCAGTACTCCCTAGACAACAGTAGAGGTCACAAGGTCATGAACCATATGTAAGTAAATGCTATAAATGTAGTAAGGTGCCAGCTTGATCAGAGAAAGCAGTACCACAGAAATATCCACTCATCTCACCTTTATCTTTTCATTAGCCTGCCTCTGCCTGCCACAGAGGCTGGAGGTTCTCAGCTTGAATGGCTTATTACGAGTTGCTTTGATTTCTTGTTTCCTTACTGCTTCCCTTTGAAATGCCCAGTAAAGTCCTTCGAAATCTGGTATTGTTGGATTAATCCTTGGTTTGAAGCTGAAACTTTTGTCCTGCAAGAAGCCAAGTCTTTCCTGCTTAGTTTTAGTGGCAGTTCGGGATTGAGGCTCACTCTGACAGTTGCTGGTATCTATGGGAGCTACGGAGTTCTCAAGCAAATCCTTGGCTCTCATGCGAATGCGGATTTCTCTGTAGAGTTCAGCTTCTAATGAATCAAAAGCAAAGCAATGAGAATAATAAGTGACATAAAAGGCTGTGAAATTGCCACTGCACAACTGTAAACTTTCCTTTATGATGGCTTGTACACATATTGGAGAGATGAGGTGTCACATTCTCTTTCCCCACTTCCTAGCCTCTCCTCTGCCTCCCAGGAAAAAAAATTCAGATACCAGAAAAAATATGGTAGCATTTCTTACTTAGGCATTTGTCTCTAGATGTCTCTTTCTCTTTTCAGACTGTTACTGGATGGGCCTTTGCCACCTATTCCCAGTCTTAGGGGTATCAGGCAACTTGTGCCCTTTGTCTTGCACATGTTAACCAAGGTTCTATTTTTCATATGGGACTTTGTCATTCTGTTGATTGTGTGACCCAAATGGGTTGTTCAAATATACTTATAACCTACTATGGCTTTTCTATGTAATATCCAGCACTATTCATCTATATTGGAAAAGATTTTAAAGGAGCTTTTGGATTTCAAGTAAGGAGTGCATGGATCATGTCTTGTGACTTATGTGAGAAACTTTCCATAGAAAGAATGTTCAGGGTAGAGCATCAAACTTAGTCCTTTCCTGTGCAGCACTAAATACTTGACAAAACTGAGACAGTTGTCTGTGGGTTGTTTCGGGTTCTTTTGCTTTTAGAAAAAAAAAAAGATACTGCTGCTTGCAAAATAAGACTTTAAAATAAAGTCCATTTAAAAGTTTGCATTGACTGAGGTATGAAATGTTCATTCCTCCTCCCTTCTTGTATGCCAGATAGGAAGAGACCAGCAAGTTGTTCTTTGCTTTCTTTCACCTTTCTGATCTATTTAGTTTAGTACATGACCACAGAATGTTTTCTGATAAAAACTGAACTGGTATAGGCTCAAGAAGAAATCAGTGTGAAATGGTAAAAAAAAAAAAAAAAAAAAAAAAAAAGGTGTGAGAAAAGCAATGAGGATTATTTAAGGGCTGGTTTAGTTCCTTTATTCAGGTGTGAAGTCAGCGTTGCTTACTTCAAAGTGTGAGGGATTAAGCTGAAAGAAAGAGGGCATCAGGAGAATTTCCTAGGCTGTCCCTCTGACTGCAGTGGTCCTGGCATCCACCTTCCTGTTTTAACACTTCATAAGAAGGTGGAGAGGGAAGGTAAATGAAAACATCAGAGACTGGCAGGAGAGACTGGACTACTACACAAGCACTTAGAACCAAACTAATTGCCTGGTTTGGGCTCAGATATTTTTCTCCTAGAGGTCCTGTGCAGCACAGATAACCAGGGTGGGAGTAGAATTGTCAGTTTCAAGATACATAAAACTTGGACACTTCTGGCGCTACATCTGTTGTCATGTTTGTGCCATAAATCACCTAAGTCCCTTTAGCAAAACCAAAGGGATGGAATCTACTGCAGGGAAGGATTCCCAAACTCATGATTTGCAGCAAAAGGGGTATGGAAATCTGTTGAAAGAGCTCAGTGTACTCGTGTGTGCTGAGGAGCACTACAGAACTGCTGATGATGATTCCAATATCAGACAAAATTTAGGACACTCTACTGCAAGAGTACCTAGATGAAAGGTGACCAGTGATACACAGGAGAACAGATAAAACCAGGAGATGCAGTGACACTGGCTTTATACTCCAAGTCATGCCTTATGGGCAATGATCTTGCCTTCCAGCATGAAGACAGCAAGAGACCTCCAGGGAGTTATTTTTACAGTAAGAGCCCTGGCATTTTACCTTTGAGTTTATCTCCAAGAAGTGGGTAGTAAGTAGATTTAGGAACTTTTTTACTGGCTTGCTTCTGTTTGGAGCTCTTATTTGGGGTTGCTGCTGACAGGAACTTTTGCCTCATAGCTTCTTTCTTCTTCTCCTCTTTCTCAAGGAAACTGAAGGGCCTTTGAGTTGAAAGTAGCAGCTCCTTTCTTTTCTGTGTTGCTATTTGTCTGCGAATCTCATTTTGCTCCATTATTTCCTGATAAAGGGGTAGAAACACATGGGCAGGTACAGGCTGTGCCCGGAATTGTTTCTGACATTCAGCTTCATCCTGGCTTTGCCTTTTGTCTCTCTGTTTATCTAGTTCAAGAAGTATGTATGACTTCATCAACTGGGACTTCTTGCGAGCTTCCCGCAGTGTCATTTCGAAGGGCTGAGGGATGGTGATGGAAGGAATCCAGGGAGATGAAGCACTTTTTGGCCTCAAGCGGGGTTTAGGAAACAAGTGAGGTTTTTGCTGATCCCAGGTACTGTCCGAGGTGAGGTCGATCAAAGAACTGGACTGCCTTTTGTTACCAGAGGTATGACTAAGACAAAGACATTATGAAGGGGAAATAAGGGAAATTATTTAAAAATATAATTAAGAGAAAGACGTAGGCTGACCCAGTTGTTACAAGACAGGCCTATGGCTTATCATTCTTGGGCTCCATATTTTGCTTTGCTTCCAAAGTTCATGAGCAGAGCTTTGCTTCTTTTGCATTTTCCATGTATAAAATGGCAGTTACGCCTACCTAAGTAGGCATAATTACTTTGTAATGCAATTTATTATGCCAGAAGAGCCACAAGTAAACCAGAAACTTCCAAATTCAGTGATATGTAGCCAATAGCTACTCAACTTAAAAGACAAACTCAGAACAGGCAATGAGTCAAACACAGAGATGCACAAATCATATCAAACAGTACCAAACACATAAATTTTTAAAGATGCTGATGGAAGGGCAATTGCAAGGAAACTGCGTTAAGAGGTTCAGCTGGCAACTGTGTAGCTGACTAGAAGACCATGCCATTGATAATAAGAAAAAAACACCCAAGATTATAATGGGTTTCCTTGAAGTAGCAAACTACTCACAGGATGTTTGAAGGTGATTGTGAAACTGAGTAAGGGAAAGGTATAAATGCAGATCAAAGGACACTGGAGGTCGATCAGGGTAGACAAGCACAGGAAGATGCGAAAAAGGGGGAATATAGAAGATGCCAACCAGGTGTTCACAGTCTCCTGGTCCATGCACTTGTGTGGTGGTTGCTGTTGTCTGTTCTTCGTAAAACAAATTACTTTCTAAAAGCATATTAGCGTGATCTGCTAACATGAGCTTCAAGCTCGACTGATGGCACAGAGAGACAAGATGTTTGAGAGCTAGATGCTGGAGACCACAGCTCTGAAGAGTGAGTGCTGGACAGAAATACACATGGTTTGCTAGCAAATTTTAAGTGTGATTACCTGGTGAGGAGACATGGGATTTGTGCTCTTTACGTTCTACATGAATGCTGTTTACATGGGCACCTGTTGGCCCAATCCTCCCATCTATGAACATGCTTGTAGCCAGCATTTTGGTACTATGTACATCCACCATGGGACTTCATGCTTCGCCTCAGGGCTGGCCTAAAGCAGCAGGAATCCCACATGCCACTCCACCATCCTTACCAGGTCCCATCCTACCTGAGAACCTCCCACAGCTTCTCACGCAGAAGTTCTACCTCCCGCCTGAAACCCTCGAGATCATCATCGTCTTCGGATACCCCGAGGTCACCGTTTAACTTTGCCTGGCACGGTAAGCCGGGTTCTAACGGAGACCGCCGGCCTCCCATCCTCTGGGAAGTGGTGAGAGACGCAGGAGCTGATCCGTGACGGCCTGAGGAGATGCCGTGTCACCTGCAAGATTAAAAAAATCGAAAAGTTATCGTTCCTGGGATGCGATCCCAACCTCTATGCCCGGTCTCGATGCTCCCGACTCTACCCGGTAGAGCCGGGAGCGCCGAGGCCGGGCTTCTACCCTCACCTGCAGGTCGCCACCTCGGCCCTCCAATGGCACCTCCTCCCGCCAATCACCGAAGCCGGCAGCGCTCTAGTCCCGCCTTGTTGGCCCCAAGCAGCCAATCAGACGCCAAGGCGGGACCTCACACCGGTGTTTTGGCAGCGCCCGCCGCCCGGCAGGCCGCGTTGTCATGGTTTCCAGAAGCGACTTCCGTGTCGTAACTTCCGCAGTGATGGCGGCGGTGTGCGGGAAGCGGCTGCTGGCTCCGCTCTGTGGGCGGCTCCGGGCCGGCCCCCGGGCTCCGTTCCGGTCTGTGGCCGCCGCCGCGCCGCTGTACGATGTGGTGGTGTCGGGAGGGGGTATGGTCGGGAGCGCCATGGCCGCCGTGCTGGGTAAGGCTTTGTGGCCTTCTTGCCCGCGCAGGGCGGCCTCGCGGGGGGGACCGGCCCGCTGCCCTCAGGGCCGCACAGCCGATGGTGTTCTGTTCCTGTTGTCCCTGTCGCTGGGGTGTGAGGTTTCGGAGATTTTCGGACCTCCCGCCCCGTTTTTTGGGAGTTGAGCGAGTGGCGGGCCTTATGTCCCTCTATCCTCGCTGTCCCACCAGTTCCACGAAAAACTTTAAACTGGGAACATTCCCAAAACTTTCATGTTTCAGTGTTTGAAGTATCGGGTACCTTTATAACTCAATCGTAATGCGTATTGGTGATAGTGTGAGGTAACTATGTAGTTACCGTTTAGGATCTTGATGTTTAAGACTCTGTTGTGCAATTTCCTTATTCCTGCATCCTTTTGTGACAGCACTCTGAGGCTGACTTAAAGCTGTCTGGTCAGCTGATTTTTACAGTGAGTCTTGTCCTGTTTATGGACATATAACTTGTTCAAGGAACAAGTTTTGAAAGCACAGGAGCAGGCTGTCCCAGTGTGCCGAAAGGCGAGCCGGCGGGGAAGACGACCGGCCTGGCTGAATTGGGAGACTCTGAAAGAAATTAGGGTTAAGAGGAGGGCCTACCAATTGTGGAAAAAAGGGCTAACTACTGAGGAGGAATTAAGGAATATTGTTAAGTCATGTCGAAAGAAAATCAGAGAAAAGAAGGCACAATGTGAACGGAATCTCGCCACCTCTGTGAAGGATAACAAAAAGTCCTTCTACAGATACATCAGCAGCAAAAGAAGGGGCAAGGAAAACATCCATCCTTTACTGGACACGGGTGGGAATATAGTTGTCAAAGATGAAGAAAAGGCTGAGGTATTTAACACCTTCTTTACCTCAGTTTTCAGCAGAAAGACAGGTTACCCTGAAGACGGATGGCTTCTGGAGCTCATAGAAAGTGACATGAATCTAAACAGCCCCCCTGTAATCCTGAAGGACACAGTCAGTGACCTACTAAGATACTTGGATCCCCACAAGTCTATGGGACCAGATGGGATCCACCCAAGGGTAATGAAGGAGCTGGCAGAAGAGCTTGCCAAGCCTCTCTCTATCATCTACCAACAGTCCTGGCTCACTGGGGACATCCCAGATGATTGGAAATTGGCGAATGTCACGCCAATCCACAAAAAGGGCCGGAAAGAGGACCCAGGAAACTACAGGCCCTTCAGCCTGACCTCAGTGCCTGGCAGGGTCATGGAACAGATCATCCTCAGTGCAATCACACAGCACCTGCAGGATGGGCAAGGGATCAGACCCAGCCAGCATGGAATTAGGAAGGGCAGGTCCTGCCTGACCAACCTGATCTCCTTTTATGATCAGGTGACCCGCCTGGGGGATGAGGGTAAGGCTGTTGATTTGGTCTACCTGGACTTCAGCAAGGCCTTTGACACCGTCTCCCTCAGCATCCTCCTGAAAAAACTATCAGCCCGTGGCTTGGACAGGAGCACCCTGTGCTGGGTTAAGAACTGGCTGGAGGGCCGGGCCCAGAGAGTGGTGCTGAATGGGGCTGCATCCAGTTGGCAGCCGGTCACTAGTGGTGTCCCCCAGGGATCAGTGTTGGGCCCAGTTCTGTTCAATATCTTTACTGATGATTTAGATGAGGGGATTGAGTCCATCATTAGCAAATTCGCAGACGACACTAAGCTGGGAGGAAGTGTTGATCAACTGGAAGGCAGGAGGGCTCTGCAGAGGGACCTGGACAGACTGGAGAGTTGGGCTGATTCCAATGGGATGAGGTTCAACAAGGCCAAGTGCTGGGTCCTGCACTTTGGCCACAACAACCCCATGCAGCGCTACAGGCTGGGGACAGAGTGGCTTGAGAGCAGCCAGGCAGAAAGGGACCTGGGAGTCTGGATTGACAGGAAGCTGAACATGAGCCAGCAGTGTGCCCAGGTGGCCAAGAAGGCCAATGGCATCCTGGCCTGTATCCGGAACAGCGTCGCCAGCAGGTCCAAGGAAGTGATTCTGCCCCTATACTCAGAGCTGGTGAGGCCACACCTTGAGTCCTGTGTCCAGTTCTGGGCCCCCCAGTTCAGGAAGGATATCGAGGTCCTCGAGCAGGTCCAAAGGAGGGCAACCAGGCTGGTGAAGGGACTCGAGCACAGACCCTATGAGGAGAGGCTGAGGGAGCTGTGGCTGTTCAGCCTGGAGAAGAGGAGGCTCAGGGGAGACCTCATCGCTGTCTACAACTACCTGAAAGGAGGTTGTAACCGGGTGGACGTTGGTCTCTTTTGCCAGACGACTTTCAACAAGACAAGAGGGCATGGTCTTAAGTTGTGCCAGGGGAAATTTAGGTTAGATATTAGAAAGAATTTCTTTACAGAGAGAGTGATCAAGCATTGGAATGGGCTGCCCAGGGAAGTAGTGGATTCTCCGTCCCTGGAGATATTTAAAAAGAGACTGGATGTGGCACTCAGTGCCATAGTCTAGCAACCGCAGCGGTGGTTCAAGGGTTGGACTCGATGATCTCTGAGGTCCCTTCCAACCCAGCCAATTCTATGATTCTATGATTCTATATTTGCATGTTAATATAGCCTTTATTTTGAATTTTGGAGATTACTTGTATTTTTTTTCTGTCAGACTTGGTCACCCTTAAATCACTAATGCACAATTACAGCCATAGCTGAAAAAGCTTCTCTGATTCTAGGTTTCATTCTCTAACTCTTGTTGTTTCATATGTACCGAGTAAAAATGGATTTGTTCTTGTTGTGTATCACTAGAGATCATGTACTGGCTGCATTTTGTTTGTTTTTTTTTTTTGCATGTGTGTGTTTTTTGTGCTATGCAATAGTGACAGAAGCCTAAAGAAAAGAGTGCAAAGAAGAGCAAAAGAGCAAAGATCCTAAGAAATAAATTTACATTACAAACCTGTTCTGTTTCTTAAGCAAGACCACAGTGGAACTGTGACAGCATAAGGATCCTCTCCAGCAGTGTTATCTAAGGATAAAACGCTGGTTTGGGACCTCTTGAGATGAGGTGATGTTATGCATAATCTAGAAAGGATGTTCAGGATACTGCTGTTAGGATTGCTGTAGCAGTACACTCTGCAAGGACACCACTTTTGGTCATGGTACCTTCTGAAACCACAGAGGTCAGATGCAACAAGCGTGGCAAAATTGGCTGTAGTGTGATTTAGTCGTTTCTTGGGTCATCTCTTAATATTTTTTCAGGTATCTTTAACTACAAGTTAACATCTAGCCTGCCTGTAGTGTTCCATTCTCAGGATATAAGGATAAAGAAAACATTGATATACTTGCTAAGTGTCACAGATCTCCTGCTCTAATAGGTGAATTTATGTTTAAGCTCTGAAAAACGTGTTTGCTGTGTGGAGTAAACATTGCAAATTTCACTTGTTAACACTTCAGTAATTAACTTTTATAAGAAAATAGGCACAAATTTCTGCAAAACTGTAAACTTTGTAAAAAAAGGAAATGTTTAATCCTTGCTTGAATTGAAGAAGAGCTCTCCATCTTAGTAATAGGATTGTAGTCATGTGCTTTTAAAATACAGAAATAAATTTATCTGCCTGGTCAAAACCTGTATTGTACATGTGTTCTCTTTGTTAAGTTTTGCATCTTATTACAGAAATGCATAGGTGCTACTGACACAAAAATAAGAAATGAGACTTTTGGCAGGAGCATTGTAAAAATGCATACATTTGCTTGGTTTAGGGCATAATATCCACTTCCATGATAAGAAGATTGCTTTGCTGGAGGCTGGTCCTCGGAAGGACTACGATCGCATGCCGGACAGTTACAGTAACAGGGTCAGTTCCATCTCCCCAGGGTCAGCAGCCCTCCTAAGCAGTGAGTATGGTTTCTGTTGGCTGCATTTTTAGCAGGTGTTTTAATTTTGTTTAAACAAAATTCATTCGAGCGTGCACAGCCTTTGTCCTAAACTCAATGTAATTATTTGCCTTTGTCTCTTAGTATTCCATACACTGAATTGCAGTGGTTAAATCAGACTTCTCTTGGTAACAGGGATTTTTTTATTGGTGTCTTGGTCTGATTTGTTGTATAAGTATTTGTAACGTTAGGCTAATGAAAGGTTGTAAGGTGCTCTTTACCGCATCTGGAATGTTCTGTTCACAAAATTAGCACATACATAGTGCTTTGTAGTCTGGCAACTCGTCCTGATAAATTTTCATTTTGCAGAGAGATTTGAGCTTTGATTCATCATGAAGAAATAAACATTCTAAGCAGTGATGGCTGTGCATTTCTGAGTATGTTTTATTACTCAGTGACAGGGCAGTGAGAGCTGACTGCTAAGTCCTGGTGTTTATGGAAATCTCTTGTTTCTTTTCTGCTGTCTTGTGTCAACAGTAAAATAATTATGATTATGGGGCTCTAAAAGTACTGAGGCAGACCTGGGCCTGTCTAGAGATGATGCATGCAGAGCCTGGGCATTGATAGTCAGAGAGGAAGGACGATAGTGTAGAGTGAGCTTCAGTTTAGTTTGGGTCTCTGTCACACAGCCCTGTATCTCCATATATTTTTGTCCTTTTTCTTTTCCAGGTTTTGGTGCCTGGGATCATGTCTGCAACCTGAGGCTCAAACCATTCCGGCGAATGCAGGTGCCTTACTTAGGGCTGCGAGTATACTGTGTGTTTTTCTACTTTGTATTCTCACAAGTACTAAGATTAACAATAATACAAAAATTGTTTTCCTTGTCAAAGGGCAGATGATGCCCATACACATGATTCCTGAGCCAGTCTACTCAGAAATACCTGTCCTCAGAACCTTGATGTTACAGGATGAAAAGTTGATTCCTAGTGGAAGCTTTAGATACTGAGGCATGGGTAGTAGTCATGCAATAAAGGTGTACATTGGTTTGGGCTAGGAGACAGTTTTCTTCAGAGCAGCTTGTATGGTGCTGTGTTTTGGATTTGTGATGGAAGCTGTTGGTAGCACAGGCATGCATCAGCTGTTGCTGAGCAGTGCTTACACAGCACCAAGGCCACCTCTGTGTCCCACACTGCCCTGTCAGCGAGCAGGCTGGGGAAGGGGACAGCCAGGACAGCTGACCGAGACAGACCAGAGGGATATCCCAGATCATATAATGTCCTGCTTAGCATTAAAAAATGGAGAAGGAGGAAAGAGAGGACGTTGGGAGTTACAGTATTTCCCATTATGTTAACCATTAATGAACACCTACCTGCCAACAGGAAGTGGTGAATGAATTCCTTGTTTAGCTTTGCTTGCACATGTGGCTTTTGCTTTAGCTATTGAACTGTCTTTTTCTCAGCCTGTGGGCTTTCTTACTTTTATTCTTGCAATTCTCTTCTCCATCCCACTGTGGGGGAGTGAGTGAGCAGCTGCATGGTGCTGAGGTGCCTGCTGGGGTAAACCCACAACAAGGTGGTGTGGTAGCTTTATATGTTACTCATGTAACCTGAAAGTAGGAATAAAAAATTCCATTGCAGTTATTTTTTGAGATGAAGCTAGATCATTGCATGAAAGGAATTATGTGATGTACTTTAGTAGCTGGGAACAGATGGGAATTCAGGACGTTTCCTCTAGTTCTGTATTTCTAGATTGCCATATCCCTTTCCTGTTAAGATAGATACTTTTGTAGTTCCTGAAAGGAACAGCACTTCTCTAACATGTAGCTTCATATAATGTATTTTTTCTTTGTAGGTGTGGGATGCTTGTTCAGAAGCCATGATCGTTTTTGAGAAAGATGACTTAGGTGACATGGGTTACATAGTGGAGAATGATGTCATTATGTCTGCTCTCACAAAACAGTTAGATGCAGTAGCAGGTAGTGGACAACGTCTTAAATATTTTATTTCCTGCAGAGAACTTTCAGTTACTTGCTTTCTGTTGTGTGTGCTAAGTTACGAGAGTAATTCTGAGATACAAGTAATTCTGAGACACAGGCAGCTTCTTGAATTGGGGGGGAGGGAGAAACTTGTCTTCCAAAGGCTATACAGCAAGAAAGCAGTTGCATATGTAGTTCTCCAGAACATAGTCTCTCCAAAAATAGAATTAATAGAATTAATGAAAAGATTTGTAACTTTCTATTCAGAGCAGGCCTTGCAGTGACAAAGGGTTGGCCAGATCTGTTCTTTCAGGGTGCCTTGGGAATTCTAGGGTCAGCTCTTAGAGTGCCATTAAGGCATGCATGGCCTTCACTGTTGTAGTGATGTTTCCTTTTTTCATGTCTGTGTCATGCTGTGACCATGGTACTTTGTGTTCCCATCAGACCGGGTGGAGGTTTTCTACGGGAGCAGAGCTGTGGGGTATACCTGGCCCCTTCCCTCTCACAGCTGTGACACAAGCCCTTGGGTCCAAATTGAGTTAGCTGATGGACGCAGACTCCAGACCAAACTCCTGGTAACTAGATTTTTTATTTCTGTTGATCAGGCATCATCTCTCACCCAAGTCCTTTCCACTGGATTTGGTTCTGATTCCGTGTGTACTGCTCCACCCACGTGGAGGGCTTGAGTGAGGTGAGTGGCTGAACTCAGAGATAGTGTGGGACTTGGTGCATAAGCTGTTCTGTACCTGATTTAGCAAGAAGACTGTGCTAAATTGGACAAGAGCAGAGGGGGTCCCCTTTTCTGCTTTTTGGGGAAACTTTTTTTCTGAATAAATAAGAAATGTGTGCATGCAGACTGAGGCTTGTAGACTGGAATATTGGCTTTCTTCAGAGCTGCTGGAAAAGTTATTTTGTATCTCTTTGTTTTGCAGATTGGTGCAGATGGTCATAACTCTGTAGTCCGGAAGGAAGCTGACATTAGGAACATTGAACATTGGTATGACCAGTCAGCTGTGGTGGCAACTCTTCATTTGTCTGAGGTGAAATTCTGGTAACTGACTCTCTTCATAAGCAGCAGAACAGCATAAGCAGTTGATCCAGGTCACTAGTTCATAGCTGTCCAATTGCTTCTTTCCACTGCAGGCCACAGACAATAACGTAGCATGGCAGAGGTTTCTTCCCACCGGGCCAATTGCACTTCTTCCAGTAAGATGAATCATGGTGTTTTTGTTGTTTCTTTTTTCCCTATTTTTAGTCTTTTAGTCTGTTCTTTTCTAGTAACCTTATTTCTATCTGTATTTTTCTGTGTCTGGTTTTGTCTCTTAAGAATTTGTCCATCTGCCCTTAATTTTCTGTTACTGCATTTGTTGTCCCCACCTGCCCTATCATTTTATCCCTGGTATTTTCCACTTGTAGCATGTTGGGCTGGAAGAGTAGTGTGCAGAGGGATGGGTGTGAGGCAGGGCAGTGGGGAAATCTTGGCAAAAATAGTTTTGGGTTTTTTTTATGCTTACGCTTAACATTCTCTCGAACTAGCTGTCTGACACTGCCAGCTCTCTGGTCTGGTCTACGTCTCATGAACATGCATCAGAACTTCTTGCTATGGATGAGGAAAGCTTTGTGGATAGCATCAACTCTGCTTTTGTGAGTATCAGCCTTGTGGCATGTATGAGGCTGACTTTGTTGTAATCACCGGAAATACGGTGGAACCCTACAGCTTAAAGGGAAGTCCAGGGACACCTATATTCTCCTCTGTAGAGGATTATATAAAAAAGGCATTTAGCAAAGAAAGGACTGAGTTAGAATAGTTCTGAAAGTCAGAGAATTTGAGCTAAATTTCCAAAACATAGGAAGGGCAGATTCATCCTAGTTGGAAACTGGTATGTCCTAAAACAATGTAGTTTCTTCTACTGAATAGTTTTATCAAAGTGCTTAGAATTCAATATTTGATGCCAATTCAGATTTTTTCAACTGGATTATTTTATGTCTGTTTGTTTATATTTAAAGATTTGTTTTTTCAGTGGAGCAACGTAAACCACTCTGACTTCATTGATGCTGCTGGAGCCATGTTCCGATCTGCTATTTCACTCCTGAAACCTTCAGGGACTGCAGCCCGTCAGCTGCCCCCAAGTGTTGCTCAGGTAGATCCAGGGAGCCGAGCCATGTTCCCTCTTGGAATGGGGCATGCAACAGAGTATGTCCAAAACCGCCTGGCCCTTATCGGGTAAGGGTCCCAGTGGTAGCTCTCGTGTGAGTGTATGTGGTTAGAAATGGCATGACAATAGTGACTCCCAGTTAACAAATTAGATGGTTAGAAATAATTTATAGTTTCAGCTTGACTTTATCCAGGCCCAGTTTGTACCATGTGCTCCTGTGAAAACAGAAGTCCTTTTGTATAAGTAGCTCTTTGTCCATTGTGTCTCCTTTCTATGTAAATTGCGAGAAAATTATTTCCCTTTCCTGGTTTGTGTAGTCCAGTATCTCATCCTGGACTGGTACTTCCCCAAACACTGTCTCAGCCATTCGGTGTATCACTTTGAGTTTTAAACTCGCCTTTCTTGAACACAAATGACAAAACTTAAAAATTATTCCTGATGGGATGTCACAGGCTTTTGTACAGTGATCTGTAGAAACAGGAAAATACCTCTCGTCTACATTCCAAGGTTGCCTCTGCTTTTCTCTACCACAGCTGCAGTAGCTGGTTGCTTATAGTAGTTCTTGGATGCCCTCTTACACTTCAGATACTTTTCATCTTTCCAATTTGTATGCCACTCTGTGCTTTATAGCTTGATAATGTGCATGATCTTACATTTCATACCCAAACTTCATTTAATTTCTCTTAAGACTCCCTTGTTGATATGTCTGGATGTGCCCTTCATAGTTAAGTCTGCTCATAAAATAACCCAATTTTATTTTTGTTCAATGATATCTCACTTTTCATTTGTATTCTTTGTTTCTGTCTATGTTTGTGAAATGTGTGAGTGATACACCTCCTGTTGAGCTGAGGTCACTGTAAAAACACCAAGGCCTGTTCCACATGTGGTCTGAGAGAGGACTTGAGATAGTCACCTCTTTCATAATCTTTCCTCTCAGAACTGCTTTTAGTTATCTCCCCTTTGTCTGGCTTCTTACAACTGGAGGAGCAGTTAGGTAGCTCAGTGCAGCATGCAAAGGAGGTACTGGCTAAAGCATGTATGCTGCTGTAAGGTGGTGTTCACTGCAAAGAGGTGAGGAGTGCTGCACCAATCCCTTCTGGGGTTGTCAGCCATTATGGCTTTCCTCAAGAAGCAATATCAATTTCTGTCTTCTCTTGCTCCAGGGATGCAGCACACAGAGTCCACCCGCTTGCAGGACAAGGTGTAAACCTGGGCTTTGGTGATATTGCATGCTTAGTTCATCACCTTGGTGCAGCAGCCTTCAATGGGAGTGATCTGGGTAAGGATCCAAGACAGGAAAGTGGCAATGAGATGATGAATCTTGCAGGCCTTTGATGCTAACATCAAGACAAGCTTTACCTCTGCTGCAGGCTAAGTGTGCTGCTGTCGTATGCTGGAAAGGCACAACCATATTTGAAGCAAAACTGGCCTGACACCCACTAACTGTGGAGCAGTTAAAGGTTCCTGGGTGCAGTTTCTGTCTCACAAATCTCAAAGCTCCTTTAAAAAAGAAATAACATTTCTGTAGGATGGTCATTAAAGAGGTGGTGAGATGAAGCCCATTAGCTGACGGGGGGGATGGACATTTATTAAGACGGACCATTCCTCTTTTTGTGTTTTCAGTTGTCTGTGGAGATTGCTATATAGGTACAAGTGTTCGAAGCAAAGTTTTATAGGAGCACTCCATTATCTTTTCCAGGCTCCTTAAAACATCTCCTAAAGTTTGAGACAGAACGTCAGAGGCACAATGTCTCCTTAATAGCTGCTATTGATCTGCTAAAGAGGCTTTACTCCACAAGGCTGACTCCCTTGGTGTTGCTGAGGACATGGGGATTACAAGCAACAAATGCTCTGCCTCCTGTCAAGGTAAGAATATCACTTCAGTCAGAGCCATAGGAAGAGTCCAGAACTATTCTTGACACATACACAAGATGTGAAGACTTTTTTTTTTTAAAAACGTTTTTGGGTGAAAAATTCTACTTGTTCAGATTGAGGTTTTGGCCCTGAATGAGCCTGAGGGTTTCCTAAGTAACTGAGGTCTCATTAGTAACTGGTTTCTCCTGCAGCATAAAGGAAGGTAAGGATCTAAGTGTATACTCTGTGTCAGTAGTTATAGGTAAGGAGTCATTAGAAATCTTAGGCTTTATTTTGCTATACAATGAAAATATGGAATCTTGAGCTGCATTCCAGAAAGCACTGTGAAAAAACAGCCCTGTTACTGGAAGAAGGCATTGGAAAGGAGGTTCGATCTTAAACACAGCCTGTCTGCCTAAATTCTGCACTGTCTTGACATAGTTGTGGGATTTTCATGAGGTTCCTTAAGCCACATGCTTTCAAAGCTCCCCAACAACCTAAAATTAGATTCCTGTTTTCTGATTTTGAATATTCCACAAATCAAGTCACATTCCTATTAAACACAAGTGGCCTGTTGTCTTTGAGTTGAAGAGCAATAAATTTCTAAGGCATAGAAGCTGCCACTGACAAGATGTCTAAAGTAGTTGCACTAGAAAGAGGACTGTGCTGCTGCTTCAGTGCTCAGAATTTTTCCGCTTCTCTGCTCAAAGTGGAAAACTAAATGAAGACCTCTTACTGAGCTCTGAATCTGTTGGTAACACTTCTGTTTTGTGTTACATGGGAGGGAAAGGAATGCTGCAACTTCTTTAGTTTTCTAGCATAGCGGTACAAGCGCTCTCCGTACTTATCTGGACATGCTGATGTAGAACTGTTGTCCATATACATAAAAGCAGACTGATTTCTAGAATGTGTCGATTACCAGTTTACTAATTACATGTCTTGTCTTCCCTCCTTTTAGGAGCAAATCATGGCCTTTGCTAGCAAGTGATCTGTTGTCAGTTTGGAACAGCAACTTGCCAGTGAATGCATTGCCCTTATAAAGACTGTGACTGACAGGAATCTTTGAACTGTGTTATTTTAATTTAACAATAAATCTGAGAGATTGAGCTGTGTATTACATCGTCCACTGGTTTATGAATGTGAGGAAAACTTTAGAGTGCAACAGAGCACTGGAACAGGCTGCCAAGAGAGGTTGTGGAGTTGTCTTCTCTGACGATACTCAGAACCCACCTGTGCAACCTGTTTTAGCAGAGGGGCTGGACTAAATGATCTCCAGAGGTTTCTCCCAAACCTCATTATTTCATGGTTCTGTGATTACGCACAAGCTTAGGGTGTCTTCCTGTTGGACGATGGTGTCTTCAGACACAGACTTATCTGTACAATGTGCTTTAAATTTGAGCCTTTTTAATTGAAGACTGGGGTGGAAATCACTATATTTCTTTTGGCAAACACTGTGCTGAATTTTGCCATAATTTTTTTTGCTCCTTAATAACTTTTTTTTTTCTGTTGCGGTATCTAGAACTGTAGTATCATTTCTGGGTTCTTAGCACTTCCTGGACTGAGAAAGGTGGAGTAGTTTGCAGTAGATGAAAGCCAACTCATGATGGCATATATGTTTTAAAGCTCTAATCTGTTTCTCTTTTGTCCTTTTCACTGCTCTTGGTGATTTAGTTAATAATGTTTTTTCTTGTGAAACAGGCTGGTCTGAAGGGCTCCATGAAAAAAAGAGGCAAGACAGCAGTAATATCTAGGAAAGAAAACTGCACCACAGTGTCTTGAATATTGTTAAAAATGCTTTAATTACTAAAATAGACATTCAGGATATTCTGTCTTAGGTTCCAAACACCAGCCTCCTGCATTAGACATTTGACATTCACAACATTAAGTGAGCTCTGCCCATGGGCAAGATTTACACATATTATTAACCAGTATCAGGAATTAACATCAGAAAGAATAAAGATCTGAAAGCCTTTACTTGTGCTTCTTCAGTTCCTGTTAGTGACTGGCTAAAAGACATTATGAAGGAGGAGATAAAAATCAGGGCTGCAAGTAGAACTCTTCTCATAAAAGGCTGCTTAGGTTTGTAGTTAAGCTCATAAATAATCTCATTGCATGAGGGTGTGAGGACTAGACTGTCTTTTCTAGATTCCCCACCCACCTTGGGTAGTTTAGATGTAAACAGCAGGGACTTAATTCTGCAATTTTTTGCACAAGAAACCTTTGAGCTGAGTTTTTGTTTCTCTCATTGCAGGATCAGGCCCCTGATAGAGAGCAGCAGTTTTGCCTCAGTTAATGAATTATGTCACTGACAAATGAGGGCCCTGAGCATTCAGATTTAATGCAACTTTGGTACTGGGAAGCAGATGCTCCCACCTAGCACGTGTAGTACCAGAATCTGTGGCAAAGAACACAGGAAAGAAACTTCCTCTGGTACCTGCCTTGTTCTAGACCATCCTCCCTCCAGACAAAACCAAACCCTTCAGTACTCCTGGGGGTTAGTGTCTGTCCAGCTGGCAGATGAGCTGCTGCTGGTTCCTTACATGTAACATCCCACCTTCCATTCCTGTTTCAAATACAGCCCTATGGCTCTCCACCCCAAGACCTACTAAGAGTTTGCCATAACACTGGCTCAGACTGAAAGAAAACTTTTGGAATGAAATGAGAGAGTTTTCAGGAGTATTGCGGCCTGGCTCGTAACCACTGCATGTGGCACTGTACTTTGAGAATACAGAGGTGAATAAAATTGTTTACTGAACACAGAATGAACACATTTGCAGTCACCTTGTTGTGCAGACCAACCCTTATACTAAGTTTTGTGGGACAATAGGAAGAGGAATAAGAAATGTTTTTGGTAGAAGTCAGCCACCAGGCTGCCTCCACAACCACTCTATTCATGTTCTAACAGTAGTGAGAAACAGAAGTTTGGTGTGACACTGAGGACTTTTCCAACATGGATCTCAAAACAGATTTTGGTAGGCAGTACAGATAGGATGAACATTTCACATTTCACAGAAACAGCCTGAATTTACAGCAAGGTGTCAGTGGTGGGACAAGCACGGGTAGCTCCATCATCAATCCTTGGACTCCTGTTGCTGACAACTTGTTTCAACAAAAGCACACCTTGCACCCTAGTGCTGTAAAACCTGAGATATGAGAAGGGAGTAGCATCATCAGTCGCACTAAAACTTGTGCTGCTAACTCGAGGAAGTGGACTAATGTTCACAGTAAGGCAAGTTTCTAAGTCTCCAAACAGCTTGGTGAGGGCATGAGCAAGCTACTTCCTCCCCTTGCTGAGAATTACCAATTATTTTCAAATCCAGTTTGCAGAGAAGGTAGCACGAGGGCAGTCTTTGGTTTTACAGAAGTGGGAAAGGTGTCTTATAGCAAACAGGTAAGTGCAAATGCCTGACAGGAAAGTGTTTTGTCACAAGAAGTCAGTGGATAAAAGCTTCCCTTAGTCAGATGCATAATACTTCTCAGTTCTTATAACTGGGGTAAATTCATCTGTACACTACATATTCCATGGTGAATAGAAGATACTTAATTTTTTCTAAATAGGAGCAAACAGATGACCTAGCTGCCAGCTGTTCATGGGGTGGAAAAAGTTGTCTCTACAGCTGATCTGTTCAGGACAATGCAAGGTCTGCACCTAGAGCCTTACGGTATTCGAGGTATCTTCATGTTCTCTACAGCCAATTAAACAGGAAAACCAGGATCTTACAGCTCAGCTTTCTATCTTATCTGACAAGACACTTCATCTAGAATATTGACCTTTCATTGCTTCCATGTGTTTGGTGTGAAAGAGATGGCAAGATCCACTTTAAATTGTTACTCAGATATAGATTCATGCTATCCTGACATGTTTTGGGCTTCTGGAACAGCTGCAACACTGTCACTGCTAGCTCTGCTGTATGTATTAAAAATAATTTCAGGGAGATGCAGGCTGCACCATTTTATGGGTTCAGCTCCACTGTATTAATAAAGAAATTAAGTTTAAAACAATTTTAAGTAGACAAGGAATAAGCAAACAAAGGATAAGAAAGCAAACCTGCTCATTTCTGATGCTAATTCCACAATCTCCCTGTTTTCATGTACTAAACAACTGAAAAAACAACTTTTCTCACCACAGCACTGCATTCTTGGGGGGGGGGTTCCCAAGCAGAGTGCAGGAAGCAATAAGCCCAAACTTTCAGATGGGAAACCACACCTTAAGAGCTCGCTACAGTAAAATGGGCTCTGGTGTTCTAACAGCTTTGTGTCCCAGCAGGTCTCCCAGGCTGTGCAATGCTTATTTCCCTTGTGTTAGCACTAGCTTTGACTGGTGAACTGATTTAACTCTGGCATTATGAACTGGTTCACCAAAGAACCTGAGGAGCTCCATCATCAAAAGAAAGCAAGCTGTGGGAGTGCCTTGCTGAAAGCAGGGAAACAGATTTGCCTCTCAAAGTGAGCTATCAGCTCACTGCATTTCATCTCACTGCACCCTTAATGTCCTTGTGGGTGTAATGTGACAAGCAGTTCTCCTGGCAGTGGAGTTTAAGTAGCTGGCACTGATGTCTCATGGTGCCAGCACAACTTTGTGTTATGACTGCATGCTAAATCAGTCAATCAGTTTATCAGGTCTGGTACCCAAATGTATGGTATAACTGCTCAGACTTTTAAAGGGCAGCAAAACAAACACAGTCAGGGTCACATTCTGCTTAGGAACTGATTGCTCTTTAATGAAATGCTAAGTTAAAACCAAGAGTTTTAGCCAACACCTTTCCCAAAACCATGCCCATGTGCTTATTTCAGGCCCCCCTTCTGAAAAACTGGACTCTTCTTGCAATGCATTAGCTTAGCTAACAGCTGGGCACTTGGAATACCAAAGCTGGCAGCATCCAAACGGGTTCACTTTTCTCTGAATGGCTGTTGATGCCATCTTTAATTTCTGTATTTAGCATCTCACAAGCTACCTTAATTTGTGTATTTTTAAAATAAAAGGGGAAGGGAAAATAACTGCAGTCTGCAGTGTGCCACCACATATCAGCTGCTCTGTGCTTCTGGCAACGGGTGCTATTCCAACATGCTGGTGAAAGCTGGCTTTGAGCTCCTTGCAGATACACTGGGAGTTTAGGCCTTATAACTTTCAGAAGGCAACTTCTGGATCATTTATGGCAATCACAAGTATAAATCATACTGTGCAACTCACATTATACCCAATACCAGTCTGAGGTGCAGATCTGTTCTATAGATTTGGTCCATATTCTGCTCTGTGGCCAACTCCAGCTGAACAATGTACCTGAAGATTTTGGTTTGCTTTCTCAGCCTTTCTGAAATGCTGAAGTCCACAGGAATGTTTCAACTCAGTAGGTTATTCCCAGAGACTGCAGTAGGTGAAAGGTAGCACCCAAAGTCCAGCTTGTCTCTATGTTGTTCACTTTCTTTGTTAACTGTAAAGGAAAAAAAAAATCATTCCTTACAGTTCTCTCATGCACATGATCTCATGCAACTACATGTAAAGACCCTGAAAAGTCTCAGTGCATAACTAACCAGAAAAATGAACCAAGGCATGTTGATTCCTAAGAGAAATTTGGAAGCCGGCTTTGGCGTTTAACTGGTTTTCTCACCTGTAAGAGTGTGTTGTCCCTAAATCCAAAACCTTCCTTTAGTAAAGCAGTGATGTAAGTGAGATCCATGCAGAGGAAAGGACTGGCTGAATTGTACCTCTCCATGTTATCACAGACTAGAAAAGGAAATAAAAAACAGGGATCTAAGCAAAATAAGGAGTTTCTGCCTACCTTATACATTTGAACTGTGCTCAATCCTACTAAGCCAAGACACACACTTCTCTTAACAGGTACATATGACACACAATATATGTTGCACAGCTGGAGAATAAACCATACAATATTTCCACTTTCTCTTAACTCCATCGTAAGTGCACCCTTATAATCCACAAAGCTATTTTTAAGTCTGAGTCTCTGCTCAGCTGCTAACTGGCAGATTATTACTGGAGGTGATTATTACTTAGTCTTTCAAGAACATAACAGTTGTCTTCTTTGTCTGATCTCCAAGAATGGTTCCAAAAATGGACTTTACCTTCTAGGCTGTCAGCTGCTTTTATTTTTATTTTTTTTTTAAGCACACATGTCCAAAGACATGGAAGATGCTCAACCAACCCCTCTCTCACTGCAACTAACTAAGTCAAGATTCCACAGTTAGGGTACAGTGACTGGTAAATGAATTTACACTAAATAAAGTTTTCTGGACCTACTGTTACTGCCCTTGTCTATAAGCATCAAAAGCAGAGCTCACTTCTTTTTAGAAACTTGTAAGAAGCATCCTCCTATTGAAATTAGTAAGAAGAGCTTTAAATTAGGATCAAAGAATTGACCTCTTGGTGCTCTAAAGCTAGATAAACAGTTCAGTATTGTTAAGAGAACATCTTAGCTGCATCTTTGGAAATAAGCTCTCTCAGTATCCAAGGAAACAAACCAAACACAGTAAAACTTTAGACCTGCATCCTCGTATTCAAAACCATCTGAGTTTCTAGGGAGATTAAGTTTAACTGAAAAATCATTAGAACTTGGGTCCTATTTTAGAAAAAAAGGCAGTCCTGAATGACATTACAAAGCATCATCTTGTTACAAATAGGGTCCACTAATCATCATGAGAATGATCACAATTCAGAGGTAATATCTTGCTCCGCAAGCTAAAGTTTTAGCCATCAATAGCATGACAAGGTGAGAGCTCTATTTTCACAGCAGGAGGTACAAAACTAGAACAAGCATCCAGAAAAAATCAGAGGAACAGAAAGTAATGCAGAAGAGGCTGTCAGACTTAAACAACCTTTGCTCTCTACCCTCCATTTTGTTAAGAGATTAAAAAGGATTTAAGGTGACACTTACGGAAGTCAGCACTCCTAAACTCAGAGAGTTGCAGTTTGACAGGAGTTCTCAATACAACAAATTCACTTTCCTTTGTACTGACATTTATGAACTCTCTCCCCACTCTCCTCAACAGGAATGTGTGAGCCCCTTACTGCTCCACTACTTTCTTCTGCAACAGTTACAGATGTTGGCTAATAAAAGCGAAGTAATGTGACACAGAGGGCATAGGTGGAATTAGGATTAAACAAATATTTTTTAAAAAGTCAAATTCACATTATGTACTGCCTATGGACATTAATATTTTTGTTACTTCTCATTCTCACCAGTTTCCCCAAGTCTCATGACTATTACCTTCTTTGGCTTTTCTTTCAAAATCTTTCACTTCCAGAATACCTCCCTGTTCGTAATCTGAAAAGGAAGAGGTGACAAAGCATCATCATAGACCTAAAAGCATTTGTGTTGACCCTACAGTGCAATGTGGTGATGCTGGGCTAGAAGTGAGATCTGTTGGTAACAGAAGATAGAGAACAAGTGTCATCTGTTGAACTTAAAACATAAAACTACACTGATACATGTTCCTTCCCTGAAGGCATTTTGTGTATTTCCTCTTTCTCAACACTGTTCCTTTTCCCTTCTCCCCATGGCTCCAGTCTCCAAGGCTCCTCTGGCTACCTTCTGGTTGACATGCTCATACATAGCAGATTATTTTAAACCAATTTACCAATTAGGTTGGTGTCAACTGCACGATCATAGTAATAGGAGAAAGCATAGAAGGAACTCCCACGAATCTCAGTTGGTTGGTGCAGTTTCCCTTTGACAACCTTCAGTACTTCTAAGTAGCAAGGCTTGAATCCTGTTTCTCCTGTCGGGACAAACACAGATGCGGTCAGCCAAAAAGACATGTCCAGGAGATGGAAGAGTCAGTGGCACTAGGATGAAAAAGGGATGAAGCAGAGAAAAAAGGCATCAGAAGAGGGGAAAAGATCTTATGTATTCCTTCTGTAATCCAGCATAGCACCTGCATGCAGCCAAGGACTCTAGCTCACATCATCAAATGGAACTAGTTAGAGCAGATCATAGCAGTATCTGAAGGATATGCTGAGCAAACCAATGTAGGTGCATGATAGTCTTCTTCCACATCCAGCAAATCTCCCATTGTTATCTTCTGTGGTCAGCAGGATCTCATTTACATTTGCTACCACATGCTAGATCAAGCCTCACTTTCCCTCCCCATTTTATCAATTCAGTCTGCATAAAAGAGATCTGCAGCATAACACTCATGTTCCCTGTTGTAAAGCAAAGCAACAGGAGTCACCAGAGGGGTCTGTTCTAGTTACTGATGGCAGCAGCTTCACCATCTGTATGCAGCATTAGGAATATTAAATAGTTCCACAAGTGAGATACACTTTGGCCTACGAGTTGTTGTACCCTAATAAACCTGAGATTTTACATTTAGCTCAAAACCTCAGAAAAAACTTATTTGCACAAGCAACTCTTAATATTTTCTACAAAGGTAACATTTGTAGTATAAGATCACAGCCAGAATATGGAGAGTACAAGCAAACTACACTTAACAGCTTCAGATTCGTTAGCCTTGTTGACAGTCCCAATCTATAACTGGACAGGTAAACTTTGTAAGACCCAAGGTAACTGATAAAGTTTTTCCCAAGAAAAACCTCAGATTCTGGAGACAAGACTTATCTTACATGAAGCAACAGATCTCCTTATCTTACCTTCTTTATTGCCACCGTACCGGTATTTCACTCCCCCAAAGTGCCACTCTGCCTCCAGATGCTTTGGCAAACAAGAACTGCGGAACATTTGTCCATCCACAGCTGGAATGAAACCAGAGGGGAGAGTCAGAAATGATAAAATTTAACACAGTTAATCAATATTTAGAACCAGACAAGGGTGAAAGATCTTCATTAATGTCTTCAAGCAAAGTTTGGAAATCTGAATTAATGGATGCAGCACAAACTGATTACAAATCAAGGACCAGTCTCTATCTGGAGAAATTGTGTCCATTTTGTCCTGCAGGCTGTAGAGCAGCTGGGCTTGTAATTTTTAATACAAGATAAATGGTACAAGGATATCTGGATAATGGTTGTTCACAGTAGAAGACAAGAAACAAGAGCAGTAATAAATTAAACACACACAGTTACAAAAACCCTAACAGACAGCAGATAACCAAGAGAAACAAAGCAACTGAGCAATGAAGACATGAACTCCTAAAACATTGATCAGTGGCCACTATAGGACCCACTGAATGTGGAACCCTTGAAGGATTCAACCAGAAATGCTGTGACTGACAAGAGGATAAAACATGATTATTGTGGCCAGCACAGGTCTCACAGAAAAAACAAAATTTCTTACAGAATGGTTGAGGGGGATTGTGTGATTCTGTAAACTTTACTAAGGGAAGTTCAGGAGAAGACTCAGAGGCAGAGAAGGGGGGAATCAAGTGATCAGGGGAGGACAAATGTGGGAAAATGAGGGGGTGTGATAAAAGAAGGCAATCACAATTAAGCAGGCAGATGGACATTATGCTTTTCTGGACAAGCCTTGTGACCAGTCACTGAAATCTGACCTAGCTTTTCCCAACTATTTTTTAATTGAGTACATTCCAGGAATTAACACAAGTCCACCCAGTTGGCAAGTAAGAATCCAGAAGTTGGCGAGACCCCAGGTCTGGGCCAGAGACTGGACAAAAGGCCCAAGGTCTGGGCATGATGGCTGAAAAGACTTAAAGTCTAAGTCAGAGACTGGAAACACTCAGAAATGTGAGAATGCATACAGATTAGTGAGCCAGAGTGTGTGTAATATGCTCAGGGACTTCAAGTTAGACTGGACAGTAAATACACCAGGAGGGCTGGGGCAACACAGCAGAGCAGGCAGATAGCAGAGGGATCTATAAAGTGGGCTTGGCCTAAGCAGCAGTCCTTGGGAAGAGGATCTATTCATGCTTCTTAAGTTTCTGTGGATGCTTGTAAAACTGTATTTGTGACTGGCCATGTACATATGATGCCTCTGTGTTTGCACATGAGCATTTCTGGAATTTGCACTCAGTCTTTGCAAGCTGAGTCTGAGCCTGAAAATAGGGAAAAGCAGCCTGTCTCATGGGACAACTCCTTAAGAAGCAGTAGCCTGTTCCAAGGCAAATCTATACCAGCAAAAGCAAAGCAAGGCACCAGATACAGAAGCAAAGACACAGGAAATGGGCTGCTGACACAAAACAAAGTCAAGCCATCTCTTTAAAAATCTTGGATATTTTATATGAACATACCTTCCATATTCAAAGCTCCAAGTATTGCTAGTCTGGCAGCTTTTAGTCCAAACCCCAAATAGCTGCAGATTACAAAGGCAGATATTACAGTTATAATTCCTGCACATCTGGTATACTTCACCCATAGCCCCTTCCTAAACCCTGGAACACCCAAGCCAAATTTCCTTCCTCTGCTTCCCACAAGTCTTCCCTTCTCTTAAACAGATTATTTCCCTTTTCAAGAATAATTCAAAGTACCAAAAGAGTTACACAAACCCAAGAATTACAAGGACCTGTAAAATGAATGAATCTACTACTGCAGAAAGTGATTAGAGCTACTGTGACATTTCTGCAAGATGTTCATGAAAAGAGAAAAGGCACAACTTTAAAAACAAGGGAGAGAGGTTGGTATGAGAGGAGTGCATGGAGAACAGGATAAGACTACGTGCTCTTCGGGCAGAACTGGTAGAAAACTGCAGACCCTCCCACTAAAAAGGAGCTGTACCTTTGTGTGAAATTCACCTCTGACGCCACACTATACTCATTATAAAGCTAGGATGTGAACAACATTTATAGGAATGTCATTACATATTGCTGGCTTCAGCAACACAGCTAGATTAAAAACCTGTTGGCTATTCATTCCCATCTCTGTGCTTGGCTACTTATCCCTTTAGTCATGACAATACAAACATTTACAGAATAATCAGAGTTTAACCTTGAGCCCTCTCATTTTTAGGAGATTATTTTCAGTTCCAATTATTTTAAGTGATCTATTGGACTGTATTGGTGAATACAGCAGTCAGTTACATCAGTAAGCAGTAGGAGAGGAGAACTATTAAACCAGCTTTGCTGTCAAGTAAGCATAATCTGTAACTGACTGAGATTACTGTCTTCGTCCCACTAGTAATGGGCTGAGACTAGATGTCATACACGGTCAAGTTCTCATTGGACTGTAAGTCAAGCAGATAAACTCTCTGCATTTCACTGCAGACATCTCAGAAACTTGTTAGCTTAATACAGTAAAGATAATCGTCTTATTCCAGGACAAGGATCCCCTCCAGTTGGTTCAAGAATCTGTTGTGTTCCTGATGGTTGTATCAGCTGCCTGTGGTTATCTCTCTTTGGTTTATATCAGTCTAGGTCTTTCTTTTTATTCAGTTGCTGATGAGATGTGCCATTTTAAACTAAGCAGCATAAAGTCTCAGGAAGGTCCTCTTTCCAAATCTCTGACCAGGTTTAGTTCTGACTCAGCACAATATCCACCTGTCTGTGATCCTGAATATTTGTCCTGAATCCAGTAATGAGAATTCTTTTCCTTAAATATAATAACTCATAATGCCTTCTCTTCATTTGATAGACTGACCAATATTCCCTTGCAGTGATATTGACCATGATACTGGAATGTTTCCAGTCAATTAAGGTCACATTCGACTTCAACTAATGTTTCAAGCAGATAAGAAAACTGGTAAAAAAGTCATGGTCTCAACAGCTGGTAATGAGATGACATGGCCATTTGTGGTTAGCACAGGAGCTGTAGAAAGACTGATTTCCCCAGTGAAGACAGGACCCTTTTTGGTCCTCACCTGTGAGTATAGAGCTTGTAGGTGCTATTAAACATTTCAAATGAGGTAAGAAAATCCCCAGGGGCTTCCTTCAAAGTTTCCTAAAAATTAAGTAAAAGAAAAAATATTTTAGTTTCTATTTTTTAATAAAAATAACCAACTTTGATGTAATATCACAGATATACCCATAGGGTTTACTGCACACTCATCTGATCTCCTTTGAAAGGAAAGAACAGTTTTCTAATGGTGTCCCCTAATAACTGCAGCTTTTAGCAGCAAGTTGTTTATATGCATCATTGTATATACTGTATAATAAGGAAGAGCAGTAGATCAGGATTAAAATACTTTATAATTCAGGATATCTGACTTTTTCAGAGTACTTACATGCTAGTCTTTATATACAGAGTCCCCAATTAATTCAGCTGCAGTAGAAGTGCTATGACCTTTTGCAAGTCAGAACAGACATTTCAATTCAGGAACTCAGCAGAATTTAAAATGCAAAGTATAGGCCAAATTTTCACTTCGTTAAATGTCATGCTGATACTTAAGGAAACACTGTGACCACTTGCTCCGAGATTTGGAGCTTCTTTACCTAGTGGTTTAAGTGCTTTCCTCTAAATTGACCTCTTGTCTCACCACCTCTAGTCTTCTTCCTTCCATAGTCTTCCCTCTGCCCTACTAGTACTCAGTCCCTACATTCTTGCCAGACAAACTGTCATATTCTTGTAAATCTGAGCCAGTTTAGGGCTCATTTACTGTTCCTTTGTTCCCAGTCCTTCAGTCCCAGTTTCTGTCTTTCCTCTGCTAGTAACCTCATTCTCCCATCCCTTCTTGTCCCTGTTCATTTACATCAGACACTTGTTACAAAGCAACAGAACCTCAGAGAGGACTGAGGATGTGAAGTCCCTGTAGCTGTCATTCAGATACCCAGATACAGCAAAAAAACACCAAACAGATCTGGGTTTGTAAAGTCTTAGACAGAAGCCTGCTCAAAGGTGAAAGAGAATGGTCTTGGTCATTAGCAAACCCTTGAGGCATTTTTCCTGCAAGGCTCTAAGGAAAAGTTTGAATCCTAAGCTGCAGTTCAGCCTACTTCACAGCTCTATTTATTCTCCAAAACTCTGACACACAACCCCCTTTCCTACTGGTCCAGTGCCCACTTCAGCAGGTGTTATCAACACAAACCAGAGGGCAAGCCCAGAGCATTTCAGGCTTTGCTCAACAGGATAAGGTTGTACGTCATACTTCAACATGACCCACCACTGCACAATGAAAAATATCCTGATATGAAAACCATGTGTTGTGTGGTCGCCAAACACCCTTTGAGAAATTCCATTTCTGTAAACAAAAAATGTTCAAAGGACTCCCTCAGAATGGTGGACAAAACCAACTTCACAGTATCAAGCGGATATCAAGAATGCTGTAATACCCTTTGAAATAACCCTGCAATTTTCCCACGCAAACTTTAGACTTGGGTCCAGTTCAAACTGTTACAGAATTTCTGACAAATCCAGCAGAGATGGACAGGGGGGCAGAGAGGGGAATTCTCAAAGAAAATTATGAGAAACTGATGAGGAAAGAAAGAGTGTGCTATTATAAAGATGTTTGAGACACCCCACTTCTCCCACGACTCCCTACATTTAGTGAAGATCTGCTATCAAATTGGAAAGGGAAGGAAAAAAAAAGGATAACTCAGATCAGACCCTGAATTTTTACAGATCAGACCCTGAATGTTTACATTTACTGAATACAAAGTAATTATTTGCATTAATGGGGCTTTCCCAGCCTGGGTCTAGAAAACAAAGGCCGTTTCTCCTTGGTTTTACCCACTTGCTTGCTTTCTTTTTTCTTTGTTGCTACCCAGCCTGCTTTGTTTGCAAGCATCTCTCAGCCAACTGCTGATGTCAAAGGGAACAGCAATACAGAAGTTCTGTACACCACAGATGTTCTGCTTGTGTCAGTGCTGCCAAAGTGCTAGCAGAGAGCACAGCAGTGCTAAGGTTTCTCCACTGGCCTTGCAGTCCCAACCTGCACATTTTTTACCACTCCTCACCTCAAACTGTGGAAGAAATGTGATTTGGGTTGAGGCTCCTCCCAAGTCCAGAGTCCCAACAGTATGCTGGTTCTGGCCAGACAGCTGCCCTGCAAACAACACAATTCTCAGAACAGTCTGAAGTGCACAAGTGCTAAAATGTGGATACTACATGTACATTCAAGCAACCAACAAATTATTGTATTTATCTCATCAATGCAGTAGTGCTGAGCTGAGCTCCAAAGACAAAACACATCACAGAGAAAAGACAGACAAACAGAAGGAATTAGGAAAAGATTCATAGGACTTCCTTCCTTGGTTCTAATTTCCCCTTAAAGTGACACAAATCTCTTGATATTCAGCAAAGGCTGAAAGTAAGAGGCAAAGCATCTCTTACAGAAGATTACATTAATTCTGTAACCACCACAAAGCTGGTCAAACGCAGTAGGAGAGGAAAGATAGTAAGAGTGGAACCAGCTCTTACCATTTCTCTTCATCCACAGCAGCTTCTGTGCTTGCTCATGTATTACAGTACTTATTTTCTGTTCTCTTCATTAAATTGCATTCCCAGAACTTCTTACAGTCAGTAGGGCTAAATAACCAGTGCATTCCCTGTAACACCATTTTAGCCACAGTTCATGCTGGGATGAAGAGCATCAGCAAATCTTGTTTCCCACCTTCCAACAGATTAGCAGTACCACTCCCTACCTGCCTGCATTAGTGCCCCCTGGTTTTAAGTGAATCCTGGCATCTTCTGGATTAAGATACCTCCTTCTTACTACAGGTGTGGCTATCCCCCTGGAACACAGTCTGCCCAAATCAATCCACTGCTTTAGCATTGGTACCACAATGGAGAGGAAAAGTAGGACATGACAGCCAAGGCAGAATAACTTAGGGTGATCAATTCCACAGAAGAGACTCAAGTTCTTATTTAGAGAGAATTATACAGTTAACTACCTGTCAAAAAGTTCACAGTGATCCAGGCTAAAATTCCTGCAAAGAGTGAAAAAAAAACACAACAAAACACGTCACCACTGAATACTCACATAACCTTCTTCTGGCTCTTACCACCCATCCACATCTTACTCATTTACCTGGAAATTGTTACTAACAACATAACCACCCCATACTTCAGAGATTAATTCAAACTTACAATTAAGTGATGTGATGCATTAATGACTCATTAGAATATCATACACTGGGATAGGAAGAATTTTTGTAATATCCTATGCAACTGTAGCATGCACAAATCACCTCTATTATCCAAACAATATACAAAGAAGTAATGAGCTGACACAATGCCCAAGTTTCCTTGGGCAATTTTTCCCTGCTCAGTATTTCAATTTCAAAAAATTGCATACACAAGACTCTGTTTAAGATTGTGGTTTCTGTAATTACACTACAGATACAGAGGCAACTAGCAAATCATTGGCAACTCCTCTTTGACTCCAGTGTGTTGTTTGACACTGTCGTGATTCTCACACAGACACAGATAAACATGCAACAGAAGAAGAGGTGGGATTTTAAAATAAACTTTGGCAGGCTACACTGTGCTCTGTCATGCCATGTTAGTCCAGCTCCCTGTACAACACTTCTCCCTACTATACAATTTACCCATTAATCCCAGTGACATACTATGCATTACACTGTACTTCATCAAATACTTGAAGACTTCTCCTTCAAATACTTTGAAGACTTCTTCCTTCTCCTTTTCTCGTGGCCCATATGGATAGATTTTGCTCTTTAATCTTCCTCTATTTGTTGTTTGCTTAAGCACCATGGTAATTTTTTTTGTTTTCTTTGAACACCATCCAAACTGGCAATATATCTGCCACAATGAAGTGTTCAGAACTGAATGTAACATCACAAATAGCTCTTATCAGACATCCATACGGAAGGATTATTACCTGCGATTCCCCAGGGCAGTAGTCGGGATACATAGCCAAAATAATATGGTAGTCTGTTTTGCAATGCAAAATCATCACTACTCCAAACCTAAAACATTTTCACCTTTTCTTGCATTTCTGGTTACCTCCTCTCGTAGTTTATCAGCTTAATTTTTTTCAATCAGATATTTAAAAAAAAATATTATTTTATTATTTACTTTGTTCTCTAATGTTTTAATATTATAGTTACCCTTCACTCTCTTCTAATATGCACAGTGTTTCCAACCTTAACTTGATAATTGATAAACTCATCAGAGTAGATTATTCTTAATGCTGATAGAGCAGAATGTATCAGGCACTTTCCATAAGCTTCCGAAGTTGTTATATATCACCATGTAGCCTTCCAGAGACAGACACCGTTTTTCCACCAGTTTTCAACAGGAGGTTTCACCTGGTTAGCCAGCATTAGCCTGCACACATTTCTGAGATGAGGTTATCTTCTGCAACCTCAGAAGGTTTCAGATAAACCTTCACCTAGATAACTCATAAAATTCTTTGGATATCTGCATTTGCAGCCTAACCAAGAAGTCAAATCTCCCAGGAAAAACAGGATTGAATTATTTCAAGCAGCACTAGAAACTTTTTATTTTTTCCCCCAGTGTAGTGACCATTTCTCTTTCCCTCTCATGCCCAGAAGATCTCCCTCTTTCTCTCCTTCCCCTGCATCTCTCTTCTTTTCTCCTTCTAAAGCATACCTTCATAAGACCCATCCATGATGCTAACACTGTCCTCTGGAACAAGAAATGGTGATTCCTCAAAGACTTCCCTGACCTGAAACAATAAATAATTATTAGATTCCTGGGCCTTAAGAATCTTCTTCTGTTCTGATGGTGACAGAAAGAAAGTTCTTTTTCACACCAGTATAAAATATGACAAAATTATTTTTCTTTCAAGGGCCAGGAGATAAGGAAAAATGTATTACAGGTCTCTCTCCCTGCGACTCCTATCGGCATCAAGACAGAGGATTTCAGGACCATCTGTAGTTTTGTGATAACATGGGATTAGAGTCACTTTTCATGGCTGAAAATCTCTTATACTAAGTAGAATGGAGAACTGAGTCATGAAAGATTAAACAGAGAGACATCCAAAAGATTTTAGGATTACCTCTAAAAGCAAAGCCTGTGCTTTCTCCTCTGACAGCAAGCGCAGTCCAGCGGTGGCTTTTAACACTACAGGGGTCTTCTTCCAGAGATGAGGTGGCACAGCATCTATGGCCATGTCCAGTAATCTTCTGACAGTTTCAGCACCCTAAATGAGAAAAGAAAGTGGTTTTTCTGACAGATTCCTCCCTACAATCCACCAGAACATAGGCCTCCCAATTTCCAATTAATGAACCAGTGTTCAATAGCAGGAGATACTTTATCCACATCCAAAATAAGGGTAAAAACTGTGCTAAACATCTCACAAAAACTTTAGAGACAATGTCTGCTTGGGAAGGATGACTGTATTCACAGGTGTATCTTAGGCAAGAGAGATGTCATTGTTTGTGGAAAGTATTATTTGAATGGATGGAGGAAGGCAAGGGAATTGTGTACTGGAAACATATACATCTTACAGTAAGATGAAACTAAAGGGTACAATTATTGATTGAAGCTGCAAAGGCTCATCTGTAGATTTCACTAAATGCAATTTAAGAATTGCAAATGTGTCCAGAGCAAGTACTATAATTAAATGACAATTGTAGAATGGTTACCACATGAGGTACAGGCATCATTGTTGGCTCTCAGTTATTTACAGTGCTCTAACAATTACATTTTGGCATCAGTAATAAACATTTGCCTGTGGAATGTCTAGAAATGTCTTTGGGGGTGAATTCTTCTTTTCTCCTACCCAACGAAGAAGAAAATTGACTGAAATAATGGGAGGTCCCATCAGTATTAAAAAAAAATCCAAAAGCCATTCACATAAAGCTGCTCACTCAAATTTCTGTAGGACTGAATGCAACTGAGCAAACAGAGAAACCTCTCCCTACTCTCCCTAAGCCAGTCCTCAACTCAAAGGCTGCTAAAACAAGAAGTATCTAATCTGTCATTTCTGTGGCACCTCCTTCAGCTGTGAAAGAGCTTACTGTCAGCACTGGGTATCTGGAAAATGGCAGCTCTCTTCAGGACTGGCCCTGTGTATCACAACAGGATTATTTTAGCTCTCTGCTCTGTTACTCATTTCTGAATCCTGATCCTGATACTAATAGAAGCAAGACAAACTCATAGGGAAAGAAGGAGAGCCTTACCTTTTCAGGCTGATCAGCATAAGCAGAAAGACCTGGCTTCACAGACTCAAAGATTTCCCCTTCCAACTCCAGAAGATTTTCTGCACAAAATAAAAATTACAGGAGACAGTCAACAACTCAAATATATATTTTTTTTTTTTTAGTTTCAAAAAAGGTTGCATGGAACTCCTTTAAGGTGCCTATTCTTGATTTCCCCTTGCAAACAATACCCTTTCCCAAAACAAACACTACTCCTTCACTGCAGGAACACTTTTACAACAATGTTTCCCTGGTATCCTGCAAGTTCACAATTCTTATAGTTACAAGTATATATGTTTTGCATTTGTGAGCAACAGTGAGCTACAGCAATGTAGTAGGACTGTTTTATAATCTTAATAAAATTCATTTCTCTTTCTGTCCTCCAGCTAATCGAGAAATACTAATTCATATTAAGACAAACACCGTCAACTTGTGATTATCTTTAGGTGTTTTATTCAACTCACAAACACAGAACAGAGCTTACTGGGCTCAAGAATTTGGCTGCAAAACCAAACAGGTGTGACCAATGCTCGTGGAGCAGACTGGGTCTAGAAGCTACCCCTGAGTACTGCATAATACAAGTCAAGCTGAGTCCATCAGAGCTGGATGTTGTACCAGTCCTCCCAAACTATAGCTGAAATCATGTGAAGCCACACAGGTACTACATGTGGCCCTGAAGGGTTCATTAGAAGAGTTCCACCAATCAGCTTTCAACCTTTGCAAATTTGCTGGCTCACTGTACCCAAACTAATTTGCTCTCTTAAATCCTGTTGTATGTGCAGTCAACTTGGGCACCTCTGCAACACACCTGATATAGTGGAGTGTGGTCCATTTGTGCACAGGAGTTCTGAAAATGGCTGAGACCTTCAGTGTTTGTAACTCTTTAACTTACTGATTTCACTTTGCTATGAAATGTGATATATAAATGTAAGTAGAATTTAAGAAAGAGATACTTTCAAAACACCTCCACAAATGAACTATAACCATCTGTCAAAGAACCACTTGAAGGACAAACTGTAGAAACATTAATTTGTTCACAAATGTTGTGTTGGAAAAAAAGCCTCTTTTGGGAAGTTGTAACCTGAGTCAACATTCTCCAAGTGCACAGACTGACACAGGGTCTTACCTGGGCTCTTCTGCACAAAAGTGTAAATGTGAATTCGGGTTCCAGTGCTTCCTGCATCAAACATTATGCCATAAAAAGTGTCATCTTTGGCATTTATAGGGCACATGTTAGGTGGAAAGAAATCCTGAAACCACATCACTCTGTTTGAATGGGAAAGAACAAAGGACAAAGAGGAAAATGCCAGTGGTAGAAGGATGGGAAGTCTGGAAGGTGCCATCTTGCCAGGAGCCCTTGAGGCAGTCAAGCGTGGATCAGCGATCACAGAGCTGCAGTGGGTTCTGTAGAGAAAAAAAAAAAAAAAGCAGGAATAGAAATTACCAAGAGCCCTCTCCTTAAGAAGTCTGCAGAGAAAGAAAGTATCAGTCTATACACATATATTCTGCCCTTTAGATGCTTTTCAACACTTCATCAAAAAGATGTGATTTACTGCACTTAATGATACAGATGCATCTACTTGATTTGCTCTTTCCAAGTAGCAGTTTCTCCATTTCTCAAATGCGGAAGAGTTGAAGTAGCTTGCATCCCAATATTTCTAGTTTAGACTTCATTTAGACAATTTTTTTCTCTGATCTGGTTTAAAGGTTCTCAGGATTTACAGCCCCCAAAACCTCCCAGAAGTCCAAATCTTATCTGAACAGAGCATCACCGAAGAGGAGGTAAGGGCTGAACCACTTTGCCCTAATATTTACACACATGAGATGCTGTGGTAGAACACAAGCCCTATTCAGAATCATAAACAAAGAGAATTTCATCTTGGGTTAAAAAGAGCTGCTGGGAGAGATCAGCACACAGAGCTAAGGCACACCCTTCCAGAAGCATCCATGTCCCAAAAAAATGCCTCTGCTGTACAAGAGGGACTGAACTGTAAGGTGCACCTGGGCTCTGCCTCTCTATTTTTCTTTTTTTGGTTTTCCATAATTTTCTCCTGACACAGTTTTCATTCTTAGAAAAATTCTTAGAAAAAAAACAAAAAAAAAACAAAAAAAAAACCAAAACAAAACAAACAAACAAACAAAAAAAACCAAAAAACCAACCAACCAACCAACCAAACAAAAAACCTGCAACAAAACCCCACCACATTCTCACAGCTGGACCACCTGCCCTGAACACTCATGTTGCTCACTCAGTTTCAAACAACAGCTTCAATAAACCAAGGCCCCAAAGTTGTGTGTGACACAGCTTTGGATATCAAGATAAAACAACTACACCTCCTCCCTGTGAACAGATATCTTTGCCTATAATTTTCCTGAGAAAAGCTAATTAAAGAAAAATATGGGCACATAAATGACAGGGTTTGTTAGGTGCTCAGGTAAAAAGAAGGGTAATATACAGCTAACTTTGTTATTTTGTATTTTAAAAGCAGAAAAGAGCATGTGGCATGATCCCACATCATATACACTGTCTCCTGCATGGACATATACTCAGAGCACTCAGCAGACAGGTGAAAACAGCTCCTTATCATTCTCCAGACACTTGGCAACACATCTATCTGCCCACAGCACTGAATATTCTATTTCATATGCCTGTACATTTGCTCTGTCTGAGGCCCTTGCCCATCTCTAGCCCTTGCATTTGATTGTTTTTAGTGATCTGCTCAGCCCCACTATGTTCCTTCTCTGGAAATCTTCATTTGCCATCTCTATCCTACATTTATTTGTGCCAATTCTAACCTCTCTCCTTCTTCTATGTGAACCTGACATAGCCTCTATTTCCACCCTCTTCTCCCACACCCAAAGAACTCATTTATCCTCCACTACCTTTTATCTCAGAGTTAGCCCTTGTAAAACTTCTATTACTCCTACCCTTCACCTTTGTCTGCAGTGACAGCAAACTGAGACAAACTTTAACCCTTTCTCATTAAACAGTGTAATATTGGGTCATTTCTCAAGTGTCTCTCTAATTCACTCCAGCATTCAGCTGTCTCTACAGCAAAGAAAATGCACAGCCCATTGCAGCAGGGTAGCCCCATCTGTCTTCTGTGACCTTTATTTGTAATCTTCTGCTCCTAGCAAGTGCAGAGAGCTGCAGGCAGAAGCTCCTGTTCCACTATTCCTCAGAAGAGGCAGAAGTGACTTTACTGTCCCATAAATGGAGAATATTCCTGGCTACCCTCTGTGACAGGTCAACTGCAACTGCAGTAGTTTTTGGAGCATTCACATTTTACAGGGGAAGGAGTAACAACTTACAGTCCTATTCTGAACAGAATCCCTGAAAAGTCCTGAGTTGCCTAACAGCTCAGGACTGATGCATTGCCCACGTCTGCATCACAGCAAGAAGGTCTGCTGAAAATCCAAGAAGCTACACTGTTTTGACAGAAGCTGCATTAGTGAGTACTACCTTCCACCTGGTCAGAAAAGGTTGTTTTATTTGCATGCAATGTGAGGATTTTGCTTACTGACCCATGACAAATACAACCCAAGCACCTGCCTTTAGAGCAAACTCCAGAGTCCTATTACAAACGGTACATGTGACACTTATGCAAGCCTCAGAATCTCCCATGACCCTAAAATATCTGAGCAACTGCCATCATTAACATACCTTCCTTGCCAGATCTACCAGTGAATGAGCCTTAGCCTCCCATGAAATAACCCCATCACTAAATTTCTCTGTCCCTTCTCAGACATCCACCACCACTTTGCATTTTCTGTTCTCTACTTCTCCCCTGACTGTTTTTCCCTTCCACCTTCAGCACCTTAAGTTCAGGATTTTATTTTCAACCATCACTACTAAAAATCAAAAAACCACATCTTACCTTTACAGTGAGTGGTTCAAACCATTTAACCAAGTACATTAGCAAAACTGTGTACAGAAAAAGCAGGAAAACAGATGACTACAGTAAGAAATTAGGGACAACAGAGGGGAATGGGCAAAGCATAACAGAAATGGCAATGGAAAAGGAATTTGTGAAGAGGGTCAGAAGAAAGAACGGCGGAGAAAATTTGGGGTAGAGCTAGATAAGATTAGTTATTGAGAAGGAAAAACAGTTTCAAAAGAGTTCTTTTCAAGCAACTTAATATCCTAGCTGCTATCAGAATACAACAGAATGGATAGAATAAACAACAGAAATGAGAAAACAGAGTAACTGTAATATGAGTACAAGTTCATTAATGTAAGCAAGCAGTTCAGCAGGTAAAACACACAAATCACCATCAGTAGGCTCCAGTTACTGCCTTTATAAAGGAGCAGTAAAAATCAACATTGATAATTAATATATTATGCACACACCTGAATCAGGAGAGAAGCAACAGCTATTCCACTCCAAAGATTCCTAAAGAAAACCGCTTCAGAGAATGGTGACAAGGGACACTGAGCCTGCACCACTTCACTTTCAGCTAGTGGGAGTGGACTCTATCAGGCAAATTACAACGTCACAGAGGCACATAAAATATCAGTCAAATTGTTTTTTTCAGACTGGAGTTTATCATTGCTCAATATGAGCAATGAAACCTGCTCAGATAATTACATGGGGTGAATTTCAAGAAGTTGAAAGTTAACCAAGTTCAGCAAGTTAGTAAAACATTTACACAGACATTATAGTTGACCTCAAGAGCACCAGTGACACAAGGAAAAATGCTTATTTCCCAACACAGGCAAACACATGTAAATATCATCAGTGTAAGGCAGATCTTGGACACTAAACCAAAAACTTGAATCACATCCAATATAGAGATTTAGGAGCTACAGAGATAGACTGTATGATGCAAAAAATACTGGGATGCTGCAGAGAAAGTGCAAGACTAAGAGCATGAATAGGAAGCAAGACAGAAACCAACCAAAAAAAAAAAAAACCCAACCAAACTCTCCTTAAACAACAGAAGTAAAAGTGATGCCAGGATAATAAGAAAGCTAAGACAGTGAACCACAACCTTACTTAGGGTTTGCCAGACACAGGACTGGTAAGTTTCAAAACAAGGAATTTGCACCACATTAAATGTTTCTGACAAAAAGAACGTGTAAAACCCATTACACAGCAATGGGAGCACCTCTCTGTAAAAATAAATGAGTTTGTCTGTTCTGATAAGAAGTCAATGTAAGAAGAAAGCAGTGTACCTGAGGAACTCAAGAATTTCCCTTCTGTTTCCTAAAATATCATTGGGAAATACTTGACATAAAGAGAAATATTAGGAAATAATTAGAAATATTCAGTATTTGTACTTAGGCAAATATTTCAGGAAACAGAAAAAAAAATGTAATTAATTTTTAAGTTGTTTTATTGTTCAGGCACACCAAAAATCATTCAGGGATGGAAGATCTATTTTCTGCACTGTAACAAAATCTATTTTCCAGAGGAGCAGCTCTTGGAGTAACAAAGATCTATCTTCCAGACAAGCAGATTTTACACCTAGTGCTCATGACTTGCTAAATACATTTTAAACTTACTTTTTTTTCCAACACCAAAAGTCACGTATTTTTCTGGACTTTCTACCTGGTAAAAATGTTTTCTTGGATTGTTTAGACAAAATTTAAGTTTCTTAAAATTAGACAGTTTAAAAATTGTAACAGAAAGAATAACTGAATTCACTGGCAGAATTTTACCAGCATTTCCCTAAAGATATAGGAAATAATATATTTGCACACAAACATTTTGGGTAAAATTCTGGATCTAGAGCTTTAAGCGCTAGGAAAAAAACCCCAGAACTAACTCACCAAAACACGCATTATCACCATTCTGATCTCTTTGCATCACTGAGGGCTCCAAATACACATTATTTATTTACTGTCATTTCCGCCCAAGTGGGTTTTCAATTTTTCTATGTAATTAGACCAAGGCAGCTCCCCCAGGAGGTGGCTGCGCGGTCCTCTCCTCCTGCAGCGCTCAGCGAGCGTCCTTTACAGCTCCCTGACCGCACACGTACCGGGGCTGTGCGCATCACCTTGCATGCACCACCCCGCTGTTCCGAGAGGGCAGATTGGGGGCGCAGAGAGCTCGTCCTTCAGAGGAGAGGGCGAACCCGGGTCGCAAATCCCAGCGTCCCAGCTGCGCTCCCCAGACCTTACGCCAAGGACATCCTGGGGACGGGCACCCCCGACCCCTTTTCCAATCGCCTTAGGGCTGTCAAGTGTTTTCCCCCGTTACACACGTACAACCTCAACGCCACAACACCGCAGCTCAACCTCCGAACAAGCCTAAGAAACCTTGAACCTTCCCTAACCTGCATTTCCTTCCCGCAACCCAAACCCTCCCGCCGCTCCTCCCCCCGACCGCGGCTCTCCCCGCAGCCGGCACAGCCAGCGCTACACCGTGGTTACCGGGCAGACACGGGTATTTCCTCTCGTGCCCGCCCCGCGCTGGGTCTCCATCAGGGACGCGCCTCCTCCCTCCCGCCCGCCCGCCCCGTCCGGCAAGCGCCCCGCGGGTTACGGAAGCGCCCCCGGTCCTTTCGAGGGGTTCGCGCCGCTCCCTGACACCTCTCCCCCAGACCACCCCAGCGAAGCTCCCTCTCGGGACGCGGGAACAGGCACGGGCCGGGCTGGAGCGAGAGGTTCGCACCTCCCTGACAGGACAAGCCATAGCGGGCCCCCGGCAGCCCCCTCCCCCGCCCCCCTACGGATCCCGGGGCCGCCGGGGCGGGCCGGGGCGCGTTTCCATGGCAAGCGGGGCGCTGTCACTCAGACACACACACACACACACACACAACACACACACACACAGCACAGTCTCTCACCGGTCTCCGGGCGCGCGGCGGCGCCCCATCGCGCCGGCCTGCCCGTCACGTCAGAGCGCCCACGTCACGCGACCGTCGCGTGAGTTGCGCGTCGCGGGAGGCCGCCGTCCGGTTCCATGGGAACGGGCCGCGGCGAGCCCGAGGCAGCGGCCCGGTGACCGGGCCAGCGGGGCGGGACTTCCCCGACGGCGGGGAGGGCTGCCGGGCCAGACGCGGCGGCCATGGCGGGGCGGGCGGCGGTCCCTCTGCCGCAGCGTCTCCTTCTCCTCCTCCTGCGGGCCGGCGGCGGCGAAGCAGGCAGGCCGGGTGCCTAAGGATGAGCGCTGCCGAGTCGACGCGGCGCTAACGGGAGGCTCAACTGCCGGCCACCGAGCGTACCGGGCGAGTACCGCGGAGCCACCCCCTGTTCCGTCCAGGAGCAGCGCAGAGCTGCAGCGGCGGCAGCGGGAGGCGGCGGAGCAGGTGCGCGCCCCAGCCGGACAGGCCCCTCTGCCCCCCCGGCACCAGGTTCATTTTCCCGGTGTGCCGCCCCGCAGCCAGGGCCCGCCTCGCCGCAGCGGCACGGAGCTGGGCAGGAGGGCCCGGCGGGGTGGAGCAGCAGTGCGGCCTTGCGGCGGGAGGGCCCTTGGCGGGTTGGGGTTGGGCTGCCTTGAGGGGTAGGGCCTTGTCCCTGATGCCCTCCGTGCCTGCGACCGATTCCCCTCACAGAGAACACGGCTCTCTGCACAAGGGAGAGAGGAATACATCCTGGGGACGTGTTCAGGGGGAAATGGTGGTGGCTTCAGCAAGTGATGTACAAGAGGAGGCTGAAGAGTTTGTTCAGCTTGAAAAAAAGAGAAAGCTAAGGGTGATACTGCTCGTTCTAGGTGCCAGCGAAACATTTTAGAGAAAACAGACAACTTCTACTCAGAACACAATGAAGAAAAGAAGCCCTACACTATGTAGCTTCCATTTTCTCTGTGAGAGTTTATTTCACTTTAGACCTATTCCTGCTTTTCTAAATCTGAGTACCAAGCAAACTCTTTTTTTCAGTTAGAAAAGCAGAAAATGGAAACCAAAATTATTTAAGATCCTATTTATTGAATAAGAACATTAAAAACTCTGATCCCCTTCACTATCCCCAGGTGAGGTCAAATTAGTAGGAGATAATTTTCTTGCTCACATCCCACTGTTTTCTTTCAACCTTTCCAGTACAGCAGATCTTACTCAAATCTTTAGTCAGCTTCCTGGTTTTCTCTTTTTTCCTCCTTTTCTAAACTGCCTCCTTAACACTGCACCACTACCCAAAAAAGAGTAAGAAAGGAAAACCTCTGTCAGCAGTTTTAATTCAGTAGAGTCAACAGATTTCTTTGTGTCTGAGACACGTGGGTTTTTATAGTTTAAGCTTACATTATTGATATGCTTAACAACAGAGTTTTAAAATGGTTTAAACTGAACATTGCTAATGAGGGACCTTTCCCTCTTTCTTTATGTTTCTGGGTGGTTACATTTTGACAAGAAGACAACAGCGAAGGATTTACTTAGCTTTTCCTCTCAGAGTTACTGTTTCATGACTTCTCTTCTTACAGATTGAGAAACTGAAGCAGGAGCTGATCTATTTGAAACATCGGAGCGCAAAGAAGACGCTGCAGCTGGTGAATTAACTTTTTTTCCTCAGTGGGATCTTCTGCAGGCCAAAAATTAGTTCTGATTTCAGTATGAGGAACAAGCTTGAGCAGTTAACTGCTTCAGTTTTGATTGCAAACTGCTGCATGAAGAAAAGAACTTGAAAAAACAGTGGTGATGCAGGAGTACCCGATGACTTTGTAGTATTATTTCAGATAATAGTAGGAATATTTAATAGCACTGAATAGTATAGGAAACAGATGGGTAATGGTGAGTCAGAGGGCACAGCAAAAAACATGTTTTCATTTTATGATATACAGTAGTACTTGAAATTCTTTCATAGTTCTGCTTCATTCATTTACTGTTGAGCCAAGAATTTTTAAAGAGAACTGAGAAAATTATTATTTATTTGGCTTCAGTACAAAACACAGAAATGTGCTCATCTGCACTTCAAGAAAGTGATGCCCCATCAAGTGGACTCCACAATAAACTTTTTCTCAGTCTCAGATTTATGAAGAGCAGAAAAGCTATAGATGGTAGATGAGATGGGTTGACTCTGGCTAGATGTCAGGTGCCCACCAAAGCTGCTCTATCACTCCCTTCCTCAGCTTGAGCAGGGTAGAGAAAATTTAACAAAAAGGTCATGGATAGAGATAAGGATAGGAAGATCACTTAGTAGTTACTGTCATGGGCAGAACAGAGACTTCAGAGAAATTAATTTAATTTGCTGTCAATCAAATCAGAGTATGATAATAAGAAATACACACAAAACTTTAAAAAACCTTCCCTCCCTGCATCTCTTTTTCCTGGCCTTAACTTCACTCCTGATTTCTTCTACCTCCCCCCCCTAAACAGCATAGAAGGATGGGGCTTGAGGGTTATGGTCAGATCATCATGATGTTGCCTATGCCACTCCTTCCTCTTTGCTGTCTTCCCCTGCTCCAGAGTGGTGTCTCTCCCATGGGAGACAGTTCTCCATTAATTTCTCCCAATGGGGGTCCTTCCCATGGGCTTCTGCTTGGGTCCCTTCCATGGAGTGTAGTTCTCCAAGAACAGGCTATTCTAGTGTGGGGGAGTCAAGTCCTGCCAGCAAACCTGCTCCAGGGTGAGGTCCTCTCTCCATAGGCTCACAGGTCATATCAGGATCCTGCTCCCAGCCATGGGCTTCCCACGGGGTCACAGCCTCCTTTGGACATCCACCTGCTCCACCATCCATCTCCATGTGCTGCAGGGGCACAACCTGCCTGACCATGGGCATTGCCTTGGGCTGCAGGGGAATCTCTGCTCTGGTACCTGGAGCACCTCCTGCCTTCCTTCCTGCACTGATCTCAGTAATCTGCAGGGTTGTTTTCTCACATATTCACGCTTCTCTCCCCACTGCAGCTTTTCCCTTCTTAAACATGGTATCCACTTGTAGCCCCCCTGCTACCAACACCTTGCCATGCAAACCCAGTTACAGTGATACTATTGCTTTAAACTTACTGTTCATTTTTAGACTTCTTATTTCACTGGAGGGTAGCTTCTCCTGAGTTTGCAGTATTTCTTTCAATTATTAATTCCTTGTGTTTTATAAAACACTGCAGCTTGGTATAATTTCAGACATTTCGGTTGTGTGTGCTCTGTCTTATATGTTACAGTGTTTGATGATTGGTTTCTCTCATTTAGTTTTCTTTTTATTGAGAACTTCCTGATTTACAGACAGACTACTATGCCCAACAAATAAAAGAACTGGAAATGAAAATTTCAGAAAAAAGTCAGAGAATTTGGCCAAATTAAATTAGAACCAAAATCAGTAAAGGAGATCTGCAGGGAGAAAAGATCTATGGAAAAAGAGCTGGAAGATGTAAGTTTGTCATAAATATGTGCTTGCAATATCTATTTAAAAAAGAAACTTTTCTGTCTGCATGGCAGCTGAGAGTTTGGGTGTGGTAGAGAACAGACATGTGTGATACACTGTATTGTTTTCTTTACAGTTCACAGAGTGAGGAAAAGCCCTACCTGATAAAACGCAAGTTCTGTAGCCAGAGCTCACTTCTGTAATGGTCCATGGCTGTAGGGTTGTTTTTGTTGTTTTGTTTGGTTGGGGTTTTTTACACAATAATGTGGAATCATGAAAACATGTATGTGGATGCATTAGAGCATCTAGCACACGCTTTTGAGTTTTGTATGGATGAGCTAGCAATGGACTATAAGCAGTGTAAGTCTGATTTGTCACTGGTCAGCTCAGTTAGGATGTAAATGCCAGTATTGTATCATCTTTCCAATCACACAAGCCATTTAGGATATCAAACTAGTGACTATATTTCACAAAGCACTTATACTGCACATCCTAATCAGAGGTACTTTGGAGCAATAATACAAATATTATGTAGTAGTATTGCTTGTAAAACACTTCAGTCTGGGATAAAAAAGCATCCCAGCTGACAGATGAAAACCGTCCTCAAGCAATGCGAGTGGTGCAGTCTACTGGATTTTTTTTTTTGCAACTACAAGAAGGGGCTTAGAAACAGAACCGTGGAGATGAATGGTCAACAGCATTTTGGATTATTAATATATACTGTATTTAAGCTATTAAATGTGAGTTACTCAGACATTTTTTAAAGAATGCTTGGGGTGTTGGACTTCAAAGTAAAGTAGAGCACTGGGCAGTGGCAGAGTGGTGTGTGAATGATTGTCAGTGATGTGAAAACACAGGCACAGGTGAACTGCATAGGGGCAGCAAAACAATAATGCAAGTCAGAAGGTTAAGTGACTTCTATAGGTTGTGTAAAAATTTGATTAACACCATGGCAGTGCTAGGAAAGACTGCCAAGTTCCTTCTTGAAGACCACATCCACACTTCTAGTTATATGGCTGAAATAAAGCACTGTTATTTAAAAAAAAAAATCATTTTTATCAAAGTTAAAAGAGGGTGTGGAAGTTTCAAACAGGAGACATAAAGTGACTGTGGGGTTGGAGAATAGGTTTCCTGTAAAAAAGGTAAAGACTGACAAGTACTTAAACTTTATTAGAACAAAATTACTTCTGCCACAGACTAGTCTCATTTATATAGTTTCCACAGTTCTTTACCCAGCACTTCACTTCACTTCACTTCACTTCACTTCACTTCACTTCACTTCACTTCACTTCACTTCACTTCACTTCACTTCACTTCACTTCACTTCACTTCACTTGTGATGCCAGTGTGATGAATGAGTTGGAGGCTAGGTGCAGCTTTCCAAAGAAAAACATGGGATGTCAGTATCCCAGAGAGGCTATATTCTCCACTCCTGTTGGGAACTTCAGAGTCCTTAGGGGTTCATTATACCTCTAGTAAGACATTGTGTGAGCTAAAAACTGTGGGAGTGGTTTTAGGATTTATACTCTCAGAATTCAGCTTCAGCGCCACGTCTCATACAAAATCTAAACAGGCTTCTCTTCCTTTCAGAAAAGACCAGGAGAAGATGTTGAGGAAAAGCAAATAATGATGACAGAGACCACCCAGAATGAGGATATTTTGTAAGAAATATTTCCTTTTCCTGTTTTTCTACTTTACAAAACCATTTTAGCACTGGTGTTCTAAAACAAGTCGCCCATATTACTATGCAGGTTTGAAGGGCAAAATCAGTGATGACCAAGGCTGTTTTTATATTTCAAATGCCAAGATGATCTCAGCACTTACATTTAAACTATAAGACTTGTGCTGGTTCCAGGGGAGAACTGGAGGTAATTATCCCAATAGTACCACTGTTTTCTGCATTCTCAGTCCAGACACAGGACTAAAAGCAAAGCTATTAAACTAAACTTGGTACAGACCTGTAAGGATTTTATGGCTTAGTTTCTGGAATAAGGACACAAATACTGATTTAATATAAAAAAGCAAGAAAGATTGTGACTAAAGCTCTTGAATTTTGTTTCTTTACAGGCAGCTAAACAGCACTGAGAGAGAGGTGTTTAAGGAAAATGTTTGTCTTCACAGTGAATTTGCTACCCAGCTCAAAGAAATAATGGAATTGCAGAAAATCAAACAGAAGTTAGAAGAGGAAAACACTCTTCTGTTACAGGAGAAGGTTTCTGAACTGGTTTTACTTCAGTTTCATTCTCCTCCAGGGAGGCCTACATCTGTATACAGATGTAAATTTACTGAGACTACCTCTCCGTGGTCAGATGCCTCTGCAGTTACTGAATTCAGTTATTTGAAGAAGAGCTTTTATTATATCTTAATTATTGAGGAGAAAGAAGGAAGGGTTTCCTATGCTAGCCCAGTAAGAATACGTCTCTCTGTGATGTAGCTTTCTTTATCTGGCTTCTCTTGTAAACAAAAATGTGATGCCAGTGAAGTATTCCTTCTCCATTGTGAAGGTACCAGTGTATTTACTATGAAAAAGTAGTATCTGGGGGGAAAAAAAGTATTGGGGAAAAAAACCAACCACCCCAGTTTTGGTGCAAATGAAAGAAAAGCCCAAATAATTTATTCTCATATTTTAGGAAACCAATGAGGGTTTGATTCAAAAAAAGAGCCTACAGATCAATTGCCAGAAAGCAGAAAATTGAAGATCTGCAGCACAAAGTGGAAAAGCTGGAGATGGCCTTATATCGCATGAGCAAGAATCTGTGAGAGAGGCCCAGAAAACACAGCATCAGGTGCTGATAGAAAACCAGGCAAGCATGGTGGAGATCAAGAAAACTGCAGCAGCTACTAGAGATGAAGGATCGGGAGATGAACCGAGTGAAGAAACTAGCCCGAATATCATAAATGAGAGAACTGAGGTGGAAAGGTTCTTCCTAGATGCTCTGGAACACGTGAAACAGGAGATCGTATCCAATAGAAAGCAGTATAAGAAAAAAGCCCAAACTGCCTATTACAAAAAAATGATGGAGGCATGTGCAGGGAAGGAAGAATTTCCCAAAATCAAAACATTCAAAAGCAACATAAATAGCACAAATAGTGTATACAGAGACCTAGAAGAAGCAGAAAAACACTACTGGTATTGAAATATCAACATCTAGTGTCTATTGTCCTAGAACAACTCAGAAAACCCTTTCTGTGATAATATTGTCTAGATTTGGAATGCCTTGCATTTTAAGCCATAAAGTTAGGGTCCCTCATAGCTGAATTTTGCATACATCCTTGAAGAGAGATCAAAATTATTTTACTCCCAAATAAAATGTTTGGTTAGTACACATTGACTATTGAATAACCTAGCGACACACAATCAGTTGCAATGCCTTGTTCCACTGGGGTTATCTTATCTCAAAAATGATGTAGCAGAAATACTGCATGAAAAAACAGAGGTAAAAGTTGTTATAGAGATCTTGGAGCAGGAGAAAGGGGAGACTGGAACCCAGAATGCAAGTTGGTCATACATATTAATCCTTTTATGTTTAAACAGGAAAAACAAAGGAAGGGCAATGTGCTTGGAATTAATACAAGTTAGTGCTAACTCTCCCCCTCCCAGTATTTATAGTCAGTACATGTGTAACAGAAGTAATTGGATTTGTCCTACTTAATTTAGAAAGCTTGAGATTCAGAGGTTGAAAAGACAGTGCTGTATGTTCAGATTTATTTTTTGTTTACATGCTATGAATAGCTGAAGAAGAGCAACGCAAAACTAGAATTTAAAACCTGCTTTGTACATACAGAATCCATGAGATATGCTTTTGAAATTTTATTTTATACATTGATTTTTTTCTGTGTTTTTCAGGGAAAAGAAACAGTTTAAAAAAGTGGATATCAGTGAGCTGACATGGGAACAAAAAGAACATGTTCTGCGATTGCTTTTTGCCAAAATGAATGGCAGAAGTCCATGGTAATACTTTGTTTCTTCAGCAGGTGAATCCCTGTTACAGGAACTGGCCTGTTACTCCAAATCAAGGAATTCCAAGAAACTCTGAATCTAACAGAAAAATCTAGCTCTGTTGCTTAGTGTGAAATATTTTAACCTTCTGAAAAAGTTGATATATGATTTGCTAATTTCAGACATGCTCCAAAATATACTGTTAGGTCTTTCTGTGTAGTTTCAAAAGAAAAGCAAGCAGAAATAAATTTTAGTAGTGCTGAGGAAGACAGAGAATTAATTTTGCACAGTGCAGTGAGTTTAATTAATTTAATTAATTTAAATCCTTTTATCAGTATTTGCCAACATACAATAGCACGCATAAAGCTGTAGAGAATGAGTTTGTGGAATGGGATACGAACCCTTTATTTTAATTTGACTTATGTTTAAATCCATTTTTTTTAAGAAAACAATTTTTTTATTTGTTTATTTCTCTTCATTCCCCTTTAATTGTAACGATTTTGCCACAAAACAGAGAATTCTATAACAAACTGAACTCATGTTTGATTTCTAGTGCTGTTTTTGTAGTGTACTGCAATAGCTCTGGTGCCCTAGCATTTCCTCCTTGCTTGCTGTTTGTTTTAGATTTTGTCAAGAGACTAGAATCCTGGCTGAGCATAAATCACCATTAGATGAGAATTATTTTGGTCTTGTGTCTTCCTCACAGGAAACACACCAGAGTTTCGCCTACTTCAGTTCCAGCTCCTGATGATACTAAAGATGAAAGCAGAATTGGGTAAGATACTAAGTTACGCCAGTTCCTCAGCCCTGTTATATGTAAATGGATGCCATTACCTCTCTATCATCCATCCACCTAAGTATATTTTGTTTGTTCTGGAGGTGTATGTTAGTGTGTCAACATACAAATCCATGTGTGTATGGCAAGAGAGAGGAATTTTGTATTTTTGGAATTGTTTGGTCATGTTGATCTTTTAGCAGCGGGCATTTAGACTTGGATCTCATGAAAAAAATTAATCTTGCACCCCCTCAAAGCCTGCTCTTCTTGAAAAGAAGCTTTATTATTTCTGAAGGAGTCTCTGGTGAAAGGCCATTAGCATACAAGGAGATGCATTTTCAGCTAGCACAAGGAGTTTTAATTAAAATATAAAATCCAGTAATCTTACTTTGCATGGAGTGTAGGATCACTTGGAGTGAATGGACCACAATGAAGATTAATGTACCTGATTTTGAGATAAAAACTCAGATGCAACCTTATAACTAATTGTAACACTTAAAGGAAAGCAATATTGACTTACCCTGGCTAAATAAACTGGGGGGGATTCTGGCATATCATCATGGGGCCTCAGGTCAGACATGAGGCAGTCATGCACATAAACCAAAATATAATACTCAAGACATTGAATGGCTACATTAAGTTCATTAGCAGGAGCCCTGGATGGCTTTATATGAAAAAATGAGAGTCAACTCCTTTGGAGAGACAGATGGCCACTTCTGGAAATGGGAGTAGAAGTTAGTTGTAGCCCTTTTTTGCACAAACAAGGAAAAAAATTAGGAGCTGAAGTCACAGGGTTTGATTCTGAACTAAACATTATGTTTGTTTAAACATCATGTTTGTTATTTTAACATATTTTTTGGATTAATAGTATCAACTAGCTTTGTGAATTTAAACTGCAGTGCCTTCTAGGCAAGAAACTAGATAGGAGGCAAAGGTTTGACTATAAAATTGTATTTTAATAGACTATACTTTTGAATAATATGGAGGATATATATTGTTTAGCTGAATTTTTCATAGTGAAGATTGACATAAAAAGGAAAATAAACAGGTGGATGGAAAACAGTAACAGCAGTAAGATGAGACAGGTACATCATGATCAGTCAGCATCTGCAGCTTGAGCTAAAAAGGTATTTCATTTACTAAGAAAGGCAGATGCAAGATTGGTATTTCTAGTAAAATTATTTAAAACAATCTGTTCACAAAAGGCTGTTGGAAAATGCAGATAATCAGAAAAGGTGTTTGCACTCAAATGGAAAGATTTTACAAGTGTCTAGAACGGGTCTGGAGAAAGTGCAGGCATACTCCTGCAGTTCTTCAGGTAACAGGTAAGCTTGATAATAGACTGATTTTGTTACAAGAGAAGCTGCATTTAGTATTTCTAAAGGAGAGGAATAATGGGTTTTAATAGGACAACAGAGAAGTAAGAATAGCAATAGTGAATAAGAGGAAAATTAAGGCCTTTTGAAAGTGGATGACTGTAGGCAATACTAGAGGCTGTTTATTAGTATTTACTTTCCTAGGTACATGAATGAATGCCAATGTCTTAAGGGCAATTTACCTAGAATATTTTACTTCTGCAGCACAAAAAATTGTTCTACCAATTTAACCTGCATTACACAGCAGGCTGAATTACCAGATTCAGATGTTGCCACCACAGACAGAGTAAGGCAGCAGTATGCTTTGCATGAGCAACAGCCACAGCAATTACCAGCTCATCTGTACTTTTAATTTTGGAAGTTATCTTGTGAGCAAAGCTGTGAATTCTAAAATCCCCTGCTTGCTACACTACTGCTTTGATTAAACATTTGAAATCCATCTGAAATACAGTTATTTTCCTCATTCTTAAACAAAACATTTTATTTTTTCCCAAGCCAGAAGCTCACATTACCCTGTACAAAGCATTAGTTGAGCTAGTGGATTTGCACTGGTGGTGAGAACTCTGTATATATGTGTTGCTATAATTTGATGGAGATATGTTTTCAGTTTGAAATAAACTTTCCCTTATTTATGTGAAGCTTAAGAGCTTTTGTGAGCAAAAAATGTACATGTGGAAACAGAAACAAGGCACTCCTTGAAATGCTGTGTAAGGAAATTGCTACAGAGTTCCTTGAGTTACTGTGAAAGGAAGATGTGTGGGAAGGGTTATGGGATTCACAGATCAGCCACTGTGAGGAAAGGAATAAAGTCAACATTACACCTATCTAGTGTCTTACCAAGGAACAGTCATATTCTGCAGAAATGTATTAACATGTTTTTAATTCATAATCAAATTGCAAGGTGAGAATTTCCAGCACAGGGAAAAAAAAAAAAGACACAAACATTAGTGAATGCACAGTGATTGCACTAATACATAACTGTCAGTTACATGGTCTCTTTATCAGAAGGCAGGATACAAAGTGTTCACATTTAGGCTATTTAATTAGAACAAGTAATGGTTACAATTATTAGAATAATATTATTTTCCATAGGTGCTTGAATGAGTTCCCTGCAGATCCTTCATGGCTGCATCATCTTCCAAGAAACAGGAATAAAAGTGCAAGCTCTTCGGCTCCAAATGCAGATTTTTAAAAATGGGTACACCAAATCTCCTCCTACTCCCATAATGGGACTTGCAGTCCCTACAGAATGTGACTGTGTGTTTGGACAAATGTGACAAGGAGTCAGTTAATCAACACAAAAAGTACTGCTATGGTCAGGGAAAGAAACGAACAGAACAGGCCTATCTGCTTTGTGATTAAAAACCATGTTCTTTCCCCCTGCTGACCTCTCTACTTACTCTTTTGTTCACCCAGACCCACATGATGCTGTGACAAGAAGATACATATGTACATGCTTATGTTTCTGCTTTCAGTTTTATTGTGTTACAATATAACTGTAGGCACATCTATTAGCAGAGTAAAAAGGCACCAAATAACTTCTACATATGACAAAACCGACATTGAACCGGAGAATAGAAGCCAAATGCACAAAAAACCCAGAAGTTTTCAGAGGCAGACTGAAGGTCACTTTACGATATAGGAATTTCTTTCATTATCAGACAAGCAATCAAACACACTTTCCTGAAAAATTCTTGGAAGCTACTCTCCAAGTGTTTTGGAAACAGCTCAACAGATGAAAGACTGACATCTTCAACTCCCAAATTTGCCGGCTTCCTTGTAGGTAAAGTCACTTCTATGAGACAACGAAAGTGTCCTAGTTATGTCACTCAAAGTGAGTAGTCATCTTTGAGTAAGGTGAACTCAAAATCTTAGCATGTAAGATAAAGAGGTAAATAAAACTGCTACCAGATGTAGCCAGGAGTGAGTCACTAAGGCTAAAGACATTGTAGAAATCAGAGTAATGTTCAAGTTCAGAGGGTATGGAAAGAAACACAAGTTAAGACCAATCTCACTGTCTGCCCTTTCAGTTAGATAAAGTTGTTTCCCCTGTCCTAGGTTATAGAAAAAGAAATTGAGTTCTGCTAGCCAAAAAAAAAGACAGTAACAGAAAACTCAAGATGACTGTGTGTTACATAAGCCTGCCTGATCTGCACAGACACAGAAGACATTGAGAAAGTGGAGCTTTTTATTAATTTCTAAGAAAATGATAGTCCAGACAAAACTGTAAAGTGCAGCACAGAAGGAGAAGGATACCAAACCCAGCATTTGTAAAGGCTGATTCAGTTGCCCATAGTTGGCATAACCACGGCAGGCTTGGTAACGGTGGCATCTTCCTCTTTCCATTGAGAAATGATAGTTTTCATCTGTGTGTAGAACTGCACTCCCTGGTAGAAAGGAGAGACACAAGGATCATGTTTGGCCTCAAGAATTCTTCAGGTCTGCACCAGCAGTTGTTGCTGTTTGTGCACAGAGATGAGTTTTTTTCTGTGGGAACAATTCCTGTCAGCCTCTTGCTTTTCCCAGTTCCTGAAGATTCTGGTTCTGTGAGAAAACTTGCTACTTAGATCTTCCTGCCTTCTCAACTCTCCTAAAAGACAGCTTGCTTCCTTATATTAAAGGAAGAAAAAGAATTGTCTATTGTAACAGACATTATGATGGCTATAGTCTGAACTGGTGTTCAATTTCCTGGCTGAGATGGCTTCCCCCCTGTCATTTATAATGTGGTTTATCACAACGCTATTAACGCAACAGAGTACTCTGAATCAGCTAAGTTACCTGCTTGCCATAGAAATTGGTGTCTCCTCTGAAGGAAGCACGAGAGCCAGTGAAAGAAAACATGGGCAGAGGTACTGGAATTGGAACGTTGACACCCACCTAAACCAAAGGAAAGCTGCCATATTAATCCCAAGAAGTAGCAGACGGTAGAACACTCTCCAAAAGCTAATGTATTTTCTTCCCTTAGAACACTACCCGAGGTACTGTTGGTTGAGTAGTCAGTGATGAGTCACAGCAGGTGGATGGCTACCCACTGTAAATGGTGAGTAATAATAGCAACAATTCTAGCTTGAACATACCTGACCCACATCTACTAAGTGTGAATATTTCCGAGCTGTGGCTCCATTGGTGGTGAAGATTGCAGTTCCATTTCCATAGGGGTTATTGTTCACCATCTCAATGGCATCATCCAAAGTGTCTGCTTCCAGAACCACTAAGACAGGCCCAAAGATTTCCTCTTTATAGCAAGTCATGTTTGGCTGCCAAGAGAAACAGCAGAAAAAGCAGCTTGTATGTAGGATATAAAAAACAGGATATAATACAAACGTCCTAGGAAACAGGATACAATGTACACACTGCAATATACACATTGTGTACAATATACACAATGCCGCTAGTGCGCAGGATATTCCTAGGATCACCCTTCATACTGCATTGCCACTGGACTTCCTTCAGTCCTTGCCTTTCACCATTTCCCATACACTGCCATCCATCCAGTCCACTAGAGAGGGTACCACTTTACATCTCCAAAGCACTTTCTGCTTTTACTGCCTGCCCAGCCTCACTTATGGAGGCTCATTAAGACCAGGATTAATTCAGGATAGCTTACTTCAGTTCTTGTTGACAAAGTGATTAGAACCTGTTACGCTTTCCAACTCAGTGTCTTGATAATTAGCGACATCTGACAAATACAAAAACAGCAGCTGGAGAGTGCTTTAATCACTAATAGCTAATGCAGCAAACTATAAAACATGCATTTGACCAGTTTTAAGTTTTATGTGGCTTACCATATTATTAACCACTGTGTGAGAAAACTTAAGATTCACAAAATGTCAGTGAAACTTTTACTTTTGAATACCTAACAATATTTATGACACACACAGGAAAGTGAAGTATTTAAAGACATCTAATGAAACTAAGCAAGAAAATTCTGATAGTTAAAACCGTGAATTATATAACAATAAAATCAATAAAATACTAAAAAATATGAAGTAAAATAGCAGAATTATGAAGACTGGTTTGATATCATGGAATCACCAAATGGCCCAAAAAAACCTGAATGCTAAATATTGAGGAAATATTACCAGCTAACTACATAAACATAAAAGAATTAACTTAGGTTTGAAAACTCATATGGATGTGTACCTGGAGAGGAATATTCCCCTATGGTAGTTTCAATCTGTTGAACACCACATGTTATATTAAGAGGCTGGCTCAACAAGGTTGTGAACACATTCAACAACAAAGAGATTTTGTACCTTATCCTATATTATTCCTGTGAAGATTGCCACAAATATTTAACTTTTTTTTTTTCTTAAGCTGCAAAAGCAGTAAATTGCAAAGAGCAAGAATGAAAATTGTAAGTTTGACTGTTCATCATGCTCTTCCTTAGGTAGCTGCTGCTGGCCATTACTATGGGCCATACACCATGCTCAGTGGACATTTAGTTTAACACAATAAAAACTGCCCATTATCTCTTTTCAGTAGGCTGCATTCTGTTCAAGTTAAGATCATTAACCTCATTCAGAGTATGTTATGCTACTGCAAATTCTTTTATCAGCTCCACAATGGCATTACTATGAGCACTTCACAGGGATTCTAAAAGGGAATGCTGAGCCATTTACAGACTTCCTACATCGTGATTATTAATCACTGGCTGATTTGGCTAACCCATTTTTTAAGTGACCCTGCAGTATAGGCTTTGGTCATCTTACCCTGACATTGGCAAGGATTGTTGGTCCAACAAAATTGCCATTTTCATAGCCCTTCACTTTGATATTGCGTCCATCCAGAAGAAGCCTGGCACCTTCTTTTACTCCTTTCTCAATCAGATGGCAAACCCGTTCCTTAGCCTGGGGACTGATTAGAGGCCCGAGATCTGCTCCAGGCTGGTCTCCTGTGAAGAGGCAGAGACAACAAGTTTTAACCCTGACAGATTCTTCCTCATAGGCATCATGGAGGGATATCTACACTATCAGGAAAATATCTGAAAATCCTCATGTTTCTGAGACACAGAACAAAGCTCTGAGACATTAGTAAATGGGTAATAGCCTCCAACTCTCTCAGAAAGGAAACTTTTCCCCTTTACAGGAATTTATTGAACATAAACAAAAGACAATTATCCTAGAACTAGTAAGTCTAGTTTTTTGGAAATACTTGTTTCCATTTTTCCTTTTAATCGCAAAGTTACTACAAACCGGGAGGACCTCTAGGTGATGTTGCTATACAAATGGTAGGCTTGAGTTAAACCTTCAAAGCTCCAGTTAAAACAAGACCAATCCTGGGAACCTTGCATCACAGTCACACTGTTAAGCCTTCCTACACATTCCTAGCTCCCAAGTCGAGGGCTATGTTTCCCAATCCAAACAACCTGCTAGGTCTTACCCTTAACACATCAAATCTCTGGTGCCAATAGCTTCAAGGGACACCCATAGTAGGGCAAATACACTGACCTAAAAAGTTACAGTTGTACAGAAGTGCAGTACCTTGTAAGAAATTATCACAGTCTGTACCTGCATTTACACGTAGATTTTTGGCTCTGTCCACAAGCTCTGGCAGCCATTTCTGAGCTTCTCCCACTAGAATTGCTGTAGACAGGGCCATGCAGCGTTGGCCAGCTGCTCCAAAAGCAGCTCCAACCAGCTGGTTCAAGGTGTTCTCTTTATTGGCATCAGGCATCACCACACCGTGGTTCTTGGCTCCCTGAAACAACAAATCCAGTCTCCCATTATTAATCACTCCAGCCCACTTCTTTAGTTCTCTGGCAGTGTCTTCATACAGTAGCTATGACTCTGCTACCAACAGGCTGACAAGAACAGCCTCATCACCTAACCATGAGTAGCAAAGTCAGCTTCTGCTGCTGAGAGGTGGTGTGGTCTCAACATTCACAGAAGACAGAGGCAGCCTATGTGCTGAACTGTGCTCCATTCAGAGGCATTACCATGTTGGCCTGGACTCTCTTGCCATTCCGGGATCCTCTCTCATAGATGTACTCGCCAGCCTGATTAGATCCCACAAAGCTGATTGCTCTGATATCCGGGTGGTCACAAATGAAATTCACAGCTTTAAATAGGAAATAATACATTATATATTGTAGTGCGCAAATGCTTCCTTCTGTCCCCATCCCCACAGAGCTAAATCTATGTATCTTTCTTCTTGTCAAAATTCCTACCTCTCTGTTTCCTACATTTGTGTCCATGCACCCCTCCACTAATTTGTCAGCATCTGTATGTCTGCACCTGTGCTCATACACCTGGCTCTCTGCCATCTCTTCACACTCTGGGCATCTCCCAAGGCTCCCCACCATGCTGACTTACTCCTGTCACTTTGTATTCTCGTGTTCTGAAGGAACTTGAGTGCTGTGGAAAATACATTAGGAACTGAGAATCTGGCATCCACTCAGTATTCATCAAGGAATTTAATTCTTGTTTAGGCTTCCTTGTGAAATCAAGGATTTATCTACTTATTTCAGCTGGAGCCTAGGTTGCTAAATAGAATTTGAGCATTACATGCCTTGGGAACTCTGAACCCAGCCCCGCAAATTTTGTTCATTATATGTAATGAAAGATTTGGTGCATGATGACAGAGAATCTCCCACTCACTTTCCCTCCCCTCCATCAAGAGGGCTGAAGCATCTGCCCAACTTCTTTAGTACCTCCACTGAATGTAACCACAACACTAAAACACCCCAGTCATCCTATTTTTACCTTCATGCTGTCCATGGATGATATTTAGGGTCCCATCAGGTGCACCAGCATCCTGAAACAGCTTAGCAAGGAACATGAGTGCTCCTGGTACACGCTCAGATGGTTTCATCAAGAAGGTGTTTCCGCAAACCATAGCCATGGGGAACATCCACAGAGGAATCATGGCTGGGAAGTTGAATGGTGCAATGCCAGCACACACACCGAGAGGCAGACGGTAGGTATAAGTGTCCATGTCTTTAGTGATGGAGGGCATGGTCTCTCCCAGTATGAGGGATGTCACACTGCAAGCATGTTCAACCACCTCTGCAGCAGAAAGGGCAACACTCCACTGGATCATCTGTAAACAATGAGTCCCCAAAATCCCTTCTCACCACTGCTTTGACCTAAACTTTTCTTCCAGTCTCTCTCCCCACAACTTAAAAACATATTGTGCTCCAGAAAATACCTTTGCTCTGCCAAGCACCATGAGCATCATTGTGAATGGATTCTCTTGAGTGTACTTTATGGCAAGGTGATAGGAGCACAGGCACAACAGCCCCAGTAAAAGAAGCACAGGTGTAAAATTAGTGTACCACCTGGAACTCAACCTTGAGAAATCTGAGCACAAGTAAGAAGTTCTTACCCCTTTACAGCAATTTGTAGTAATTCATAGGAAAAGGAAGGATCTAACAACTTGGAAGTGAATTAGAGTAACTAAATCTAAGGTAACTTTTCAGGCTTGAGTTCCAATTCCTTTTATTTCAGGAGGAGGCTGTGAATGGTGCTACATATACAGATTCCCAGAGCAATCAGTTGCTCAGGACACCTTCTCCCTTCCTATAGCTTCTCAAAGCCCCTCTTTCAACAGGAGAAGGCAGCAGCTTACGGAGGCCTCGGAACACATCTCCTTCAGCATCAGCCAAGGTCTTTCCTTGCTCAAAGGTGATGAGTTTTGAAATTTCTTTCTGGAAACAGAAAAGATGGAAGTTTGTGAATGTTAGAAAAATGTCTGCTCTTGAAACAGCGTGCAGAGATAAGAGAGTTAAACAGAGAGTGGAACATCATAATGAAGAACAAGTAGAGTCTGGGAAAGTCTACGCTGTCGGATTTGCTCCTTGTAGCTAAGAAGCCAATAAGGCACAGAGATGACATTTTAGAAAAATCATCTGTGGGTTAGCTTATATTCTACAAGCAGAAAAGGCCATCTAGGGAATCCAAACTCATAGTAACATTATTGTCCCAACTGTCTCTGTCATCTAGCACATTCTCCATCAAGGCTGAAGTTCCTCTTGTGGATTTTGGGTAAAGGAATAAATGCAGAATAATATTCCCTAAGAAGCACTGCCTCTCTGTACCCATTTGCTTAGAGAGTGCTTTGCTACTCCTCTCAATGACAGAATCTTGGTTAGTTCCTCAATCATACCAACAATGCTTCACAAAGAACACAGTCAACCCTGAGTCTCTTAGTTTAACTCCTAAAGTCAGCTGCAATGCACTCAGCAACAGCCATCACACACAGCCATGGTATCTCACCAGATTTTCTTTGATGAGTTGTTGGTAACGCAGGAAGATTTGTTGGCGACTCAAAACAGATGTTTCTGACCAGTTCCAAAAAGCCTTTTTGCAAGAAGCCACAGCTGCCTCCATCTCACTGGCTGTGGCTTTTGGTACACGGCCAACTACTTCATTTGTGGCCTGAAGGAAAAAACAAAAACTGCTGTTCAAATGCTTACTAAGGGTGTGAAAAGGGTCAGGATTCTGAGTGCAACCTCATTTCCATTTGTCTCTGGTGAAGGACTCAAACAAATGCAAATGCTACCGATTTAAGATTATTTTGCACTGCATAGCATCCAAACTCTAAATTCACTGTATTGTGGCTCAAAGACACAAGCTCTCTCAAAAGAGTGGAGCTTCAGCTGTTGGGATTTTTTACTTTGGTCTGAGTCAAATCAGCCTCTAGCAGGACTCCACATTCAGATGGCATCAAATCACACCTGCTTGATTTCACACACAGGGTGAAAGAAACTTTTTAGGAATGTGACATACTGATTACAGAGCCTTTGTATGAGCAATAAAAAATTGTTAAGTGGGGTTTAAGCTTCCTTTCCAGAGATCAGTTTTACTATGCATGGGAGATAAATGATGTCATCACTTTCCTAAGACTGACGTTTCATGTGAAAAGGAAATTGAGAAGCAATTGCACAGTGCTAAATCCATCTTAAGCTTCAAGTCTATGCCTTTCTCAAGAAATCTATGTACTTTCCTCTTTTGCCAAATGCTTGAACAGAGGAACTGACATGTGTTTTACAGTGATGGCTAATGTACAACCTGAGCTAATTTCACTTACCGGGTTATGGATATCAATCCATTCAGTAGTTTTGGACTCAACAAACTTCCCGTCAATGAAGAGTTTAGTTGTTGGCTGTGGAGGATAAAACACTGGCCAGTGAATGATCTTTGTCTCAAGATGCCCAAATACTGGTGTGCCTTATTACAGGCCACTGTATTACAGACCACTGACTGCTATGCTGCCCATTAGAGAACCTAGATCCAGTACTTACAGCAAGACCCAACTAACTGCTAAGGTTGAAATTTTCCATGCTCTCTGTCCCATTCTTCTCTTAGTTTACATCAAAATGGGCAAAACTATATCTAAAAGCAGTTATAGAAGAAATACATTGTTAGGCTTATGTTCTACCACAGCTACCAATATTTACTATAAGAAAACTGAAAAATTGCATTTCATACGTGTTCCAAAGGAAACAGTTAATAATTCACCTTGTGAGAATTCCATGTACCCATGCACTGTGTGTTTCCTTCCCATCAAACCGCTGAGTAGGTTTACCTCTCCAGCTCATAGCTAGACATAAATTTGGACTTTTCCCCATTCGCTGCAACTAGGAGCAAAGAACCTGCATCTTCTCAGTTCACAATGATTGTCCTGGAAGGCAACATGGAAAGCAGAACTTTCCAACTCCAATGCAGAGGAGAAAAAAGAAAGATTTGGAACAAGGAGGTAAATGTAGGACCAAAGGAATAGCAGGGGTAGAAACTGTAATTAGCACTGGATAAGCAACTACATTATAGAAAATGAGGAACTAAAAAAAGGAAATGAGATTGGGACTGTATAAAGAGACTGGAAACTAGGAGTTGGTATTGGGATGTAAGGGAGGCACCAGGAGTAAGCAGGAACTAGTTAATCATACCACAAAAGAATAGCTTGGGAAGAACAAAGAAGAAAGGGAAAAATATCTCCTGTGTAAAAACCAGGAATGGGACACAGCAGACCAAAATAATTGGGCCATAAAACCAAATGTAATAGGTAGAGCAGTGTGAAGAAATTAGGATGTGGAACTGTAAGAGGGAGATGAGGTTTGAGATTCTATCCAAGGTGTAATGGAGAGAGATTAGAGGAAGTAAAACTAAAACAAATGGGGATGGCTGAAGAAGTGATGACAGTGAACAGCAGGGAGAGTTGGGACATAATGAAACACCTGGACTAGACTGACAAGAGTAAAGTAAGACTGTCAATGAATGAGTAAGATTTGGGAGATCTATTGATTTGGGAGGTAACACCAGGAGTGGTAAAACAAACAAAAAAAAAGTTGCAGATGATTATGTAGCTCCAATTATACTTGGGAAAGAGAGGCAAAGTCTGTGCCTGTGAAAACACAATCCCCTCTGGAACCTTGAAGGAAGTGCAGAAAATCTAAGTCCCTGGTTTCTTGCCTGTCAGATAGGGTCTTCTAGTACTGGTCTAAAGAATCACAAACTCTCACTGCCTTCAGTCACTCCAGTAGCCCAAGTGCCACAAGCTTCTTGAACCTACGAGCTCCAGAGCTTTATGACTCCTATGAACTTCAGTGCAATGCAGTCTTCTTTCAATTTGTTTAAAAGGGATATCTAGAAAACCACACATATAAAGAAAAAACACTTGAGCAAGCCAGGAGAGTCTGAATTAAGATTGACTGTACTTCTTCCATAAGATCACCACCATTTTCCTGTGGAGAATGAGCCTAGCATGGGAACAAGGACTATACTAAAGCTGACTACTTGAAGAATCATGATTTATCTGTTCAGAACTTCAAGAGTGGACAGCCATGGGTACCAGAAGTAAAAAAACCACTGTAATTGCTAAAGTTGTTTGATACTACCCAGGGGAAATAAAATCCTCTCTCTTCCATAATCAGATATGATGCCTTCCCACACAGCTTGAAACAATCTTTTTTATGCATCACCAGTATTCATATAGTCTATATTAATTTTTGCTGATCTTATTAGAAAGATATCACATATGGCAAAAGATACCTAAAAATTGAGGAAAAAAGGGCTGATGTATATAGAGCACGATGAGTGCTGCCTAAGGAGCATGGAGAAAACAAACCATGACGTGATTAACTGAACCAAAGTACCATCCTTGGGTGCACCTGCAGAGCCAGGCAGGGCTCAGTACAAGAACCAAGGTGGGGTGACACGCTGTGCGGCCACTTCTCCAGAGTCCAACAAACTCAACATTGAAGTTTCTTCCTTCCCTCCGGTTGAGGACAGGGGCTCCATGCCCCGCGTAGGAGCAGCCCCACATGCTTGTTCCAGAAATACCGGAGCCACGGCGAGGGTAGCTGTGCTGTGCTGGACCCACAGCAGGAGCCCCGAGGGCAGCCTTTGGCCGGCTGCTGAGGGCAGCGGCAGCACCCGCGGCTTTCCCGCGCCCCTGCTACGCCCCTGGCATCCCCAATTCCCCCCGCCGGCTCCGCTCCGCGGGACGGGCACTCACCACCGAGGAGGAGGAGGCAGCGGCTGAAGTGACCCAGGGGGCACCGACTCTCCTCGGCAGCTGAACGGGAAAGGAAGCAGAGATGATCCCGGGGCCGTAGGGCTCTGGACGGTCCGCAAGTCTGGCCGGCACCCACCCACCCACCCAGCCCCCCCGCCGGGAGCCACAACCTACTCCCTGCAGGGGACCGCCCCACTGACGGGACATCGGGGCCAGGCGGGCCGTGCCCACCCCCCCTCTGCTTCTCGCCCCGGGTCCCCCTCCGAGCCGCGGGAGCCGCTGCGGGGTCGGGGCCGTCTCACCCTCAGCGCCACGCGCCGCCCGCCCCACGCGCCGCGCGCCACCACTGCCACTGCCGCCGCCATCCCGGCCGAGGGTCGCTGCACCGCGGACCGCGACAGCGCCCACGCCCCCCGCCCCCCGCCCCCCGCCCCCCGACTCGGACGGCGCCCCCGGGCGCTCATTGGCCTCTCGCCCACCGGCCCCGCCCGCTCCGCTCCCCCCTCCGGCGGGGCCCGGCGCCCCGCAACCAATCGTCCTCTGCAAACCCGTCACCCCCTCCCACCTCCCGCCCCGCCCCCCGTGCAGGGCCGTGGATTGGTCGGGGGAGCTGAGCCGCCCTGGGGCCGCCAGACCCCGCACTGCCCGAGCACGGCCCCGCGGCGACACCTCCTGGCGGTGGCGGCGAGAGCTGCACGTGGGGCGGGGGTTGGGTTGGGTTTTCCGGGGCTGCGAAGGCGGGGTCACGTGCCGGGGAGGGCGGGAGGACCCGCCAGGAGTCACGTGAGGCACGCAAGATGGCGGCTCCCGCAGACGGTAAGGCGCGAGACCCGGGAGCGGGGCTCTGTTTGGCTCCCGTCCCGCAGGCGGTGGTCCGTTCGCCGCACCCCAGCCCCACTTCACCCGCTCTCTGTTGCAGGCACCGACCTGGAGGCTTCGCTTCTAAGCTTCGAAAAGCTGGACCGCGCCTCCCCGGACCTGTGGCCCGAACAGCGTAAGTCCGGCGGCCCCGCGGCCGTCTGTCACCGCGGGCGGGGAGGTTTGTCCCGCCCGGTCGGTGGGGCCTGCAGGCGCTGGGAGGGATGCGGGGTCCCGCCACGGAGGCGCTCACCCCCCTTTCTGCCTTTCGTTTTCTCTCCGCAGTGCCCGGGGTTGCCGAGTTCGCTGCCTCCTTCAAGAGCGTGAGTGATCCCTGCCTCGTCTGCCGCCTTTCCTTCCCCCTTCCCGTGTGCTCGGCTCTTCCCTCCTGTCCGCTTCTCGCTTCTTTGTTCTACAAAACGTATCTCGGTGATAACTGCCGTACATGCTAGCAGAAGCCTTTTTGTTTTCTTCCATATCTCATTTACATTTTTTTTTATGTCTTGTGACACGTCACTTACTGTGAAAGAGAATTGCACCTTGGAAGAAACAAAAGATTTTAAGCTTTAGGAAGCCCCCCTTTTCATACCGGCTCTAGCTCGGGGGTGGCAATGTGCCGTTTTAAACTCTAGAAAGTGCATGGAAACCTAGAAAAAGGTTAAACCTACAGAGCATCAGCAACTTTCCTACTTTTACTGTCAGTGTAACTAGTTTTTGATACGAGTTTTCTGAATTCTAAAAGGTACACTTATCTGAGTATGAACCTTTATTTTTTTCCAAACAGCCGATAACAAGTTCTCCTCCTAAGTGGATGGCTGAATTAGAAAATGATGATATCGATATGTTAAAAGGTGAGTATGGACACAGAATAGGAACTAAAGTTGTAAAGGCAGATAAGAATTCAGTACTTAAGAGGCTTAAAACAGAGGCTGTAGTCTTCATGTTTGCAGAATCTCCTGCTTAGAATTCTCTTTATCTTATTGTGGATATACATTTTTTGATTAATCCAGTTATTTCCAAGACAGTATCTAGATGTCACTGGTAGGCTGATATAGAAGCATGCAAGGACTATTTACAGCAGTTTGGTCATTGAAGGAACTGAAATAATATTAATCTCCCACTGTATAAGCATAATGGGCATCTCCTGTAGTTTGAGAAGTGGCATGAATTTTGTAATGAGCCTTTGATCAAACTTGGTGAGCAGTGTAGACTTATTGAAGGACTTGTTCAGAGGTGCTCCACACATGTGTTTTCACTCCTAGATCCAAAATCTCTAACCGAATGATGAGGCTGTATGAACAAACTACAGGAGGGCTAGGTAACACACAGATTTGCTGTCTGTTACAGCTATTAGTCTGCAGTAAACATCCTTGAGCATGTTTTGCCTCTTGTATGAATTCCAGATAAGTTGTTCTGAGTTAAAGTGGGACCTATTAACCTTGACTTGCTGCAAGAAATTTGCTTAAACGCACATTATTAATGTGTAAGTCCCTTACATACTCTTTTGTATCTTGTTCACGTAGCAATGTGAACTTAGAGAAACTTCCGAAATATGGGACAAGTTGCTCATTGCTATCTTGGCAAATTGTGGTATAAGCCAGACCCTTGGCTGTTTTTTTCAGTAGAAAAAGCTGGGTGTTTCTCAGTATGTTAAAAACGAGTGTGGTATCATCTTGAAGTTTGAACATACTCTGCTCACTGGAAATAGATGATGTCAGAATTATGATTTGAAAGTGCTCTGTGAAGTAATAAACAGGTAAACTGTCATTAGAGGACTGTAGCTAAAATTAACACTTTTTTCTCTCAGAGTTGGGGAGCCTCACAACAGCCAACCTGATGGAAAAAGTTCGTGGCCTGCAGAACCTGGCTTATCAGCTGGGACTGGATGAATGTAAGTGCTGTATGCAGATGTGACTGACAACATTGCATGAGTGCACTAAAACATGCACTCATGGTACATTTGTAGCTGCCAAGTGTCTGATAGTTATTGACCTTTCAAAACAGGGTAACAGAGAGCCTACATGCATAGGGAAATGTCTTGGCAGAAATAATGAGAGGTCCTATGACGGTCTGGTGTTGTCTAGTGGCACATTGACTTCTGTTTCTGTCTCATTGTTAAATTAGGTAAATCAGTCACTTTGCTTAGTTTCCCACTATGATACTGTATCTCTTTCTCAATAGCTGTGGCAGTAATTCTGTGAAACTTCGTGTACTGCCTCCACAGTGAAACTTACACTTACGTGTAGGAAATTTAGTGTTTCTACTGTTTTCTGCTTCTGTAGCTGTTAATTTTTTCTATACTCAATTATGTCAGGATTGAGTACTCAAAGATTGACCTTCATCCCACTTACAGCCAATTTTATCAGTTTTTGAAGAAGGGGATGCTTTCCTCGTCATATTTAGGGCTCTGTTGCTAACAGGTTGATCCAGCTCTGAGGATTTCAAGAGGCTGTTTCTTTTAAAGCTACTTGCACAAACTGAATTTTTTTTTTTCTTTTTTTGCAGTAGTGTAGACCTTGGTTGCAGTTGCTGTTGAGCTGCCAACACCAGTTTTTAAAACTTAGAAATCTTTCACCAGTGGATAACAAATAGCAGTAATAGATCTTAAGTCTTCCTTCTGTAAACTTAGAATATCCTAATGCTTTCTTATTGACAGATCATTAGCTTATTTTAACACAGTCCCTGCATATTTATTTTACTTTCTGTGCTAACATCTGTTAAGATTGTATAAAGTGTTTAGTGGAGGAGGAGTTGGAGTGTAACATTATAAAATGGAGGCAGATACACAGAGATTGCCTGGTGATTGATTGACTTTCTCAGTTAAGCTATAGGCTTAAATGTTAGCTTTTTCTTGCTAAATGGAATTTAAGCAGATCCCGAGTTACATTGAAGCTAACAAGGGTTTTGTTTCCTTAGTGATATTTTTTGCATGCATTTCTGTTTAGTCTTGCCACAAACAAATACATATTTGTAGAAGACAAAGGGAGCAAGTGATGAACTATGAGGTCCAACAGTTATAACTTTTAGAACTGAAATACTGAATTGTCAAGATGTATGAAAGCTCTCTGTGCTTGTAACTTCTTGTCACTGAAGTTTGTTTTCCTCTAGCATACAATACATTCAGTGCTTTGTGTGTTGTGATGTACATTTATCCCAGGAAAACTAGCACAGAAATCTAGATGCTGAGGTTGAACAGGGCATCTCAGGCCTGCTTTTAACGCAATACTGTCTTTAAGTTCTTGTTGCTGTTCTCACTTACCTAATCTATAAAAGAAGAAAAATAAAAAAGCTCTGTTTTTTAAAGTTAAGGGACTTGAAGCTTTGGTCCAGAAGTGTTCGGCTGGATTAAATCTTTGTATTTTGACATGTGATCGTCCACTTGTGACTTGACTGTTAGTTGAAGCTGGCTGTCAACAGCACAGGTTTGAGGCCGCTGCTGCGCCAGTCACCTCTAGATGGCAGCGTGAGGCTTCCGATAGAAATCTTGCTTGCTTTTTTTTTTTTTTTTTTTTTTTTTTTCTGTTTAGAGATTGTCATGACTTGACGTTTCTTCTTGCCAAGCTTGTTTCTTATGACATTTCCTTCTCTGTATGTGCACTGTCTTTTTTTACAGTCTTTTCAAACGTTTTATCTCTATTGCATGTGGGAAACAATTTTGCTTCATTGTGGTAGCAACTTAATTTTCCTTCCAACTGTCCTCTTCCACATTTGATCTCAAATCCTTTATATTTTCAAAGACTCTTTTTTTTTTTGTTCCAGTTATTGATAAAACTCCGTGCAGGATTAGAGTGATTCCTGCAACACACCATGCCAAATGTATCTATTGAGTGACTTTGTGGTTATGATGTGAGGTCTGTTGTTGAACCACATCACAGCACAGTTCATGTTAATTTTGCATTAGAGTCCATTGGGCAAAGTGACATGTGAAACTGGGTACCCTTTGAAAAGTTTATTCATCAAGGTACTATTGCAACACCAAAATCTGAGCAATTGATGTAGTTTGATAAGATAATAATTACTGAATTACATGTGTTGTTTCTGTAATTCATATGAACTATCTTGCTATTTTGTCTTTAAGTGGGTTTTGTTGACAAATTTGGAATAAATTTATTGAATGTGTTGTTCACCTTCACTGCTTTAATCTAGGGAATGGTTGAATATTATTATTTGAATTCCACATTCTTTGTATATGTAATTCCTGTTCTTCGTGGCTTTTAGGCTATGGATTTCTCGGTTCCTCTTTTACTTGCTGCTTCTCATAGGTTTCTATTCTTTACAACTAACTTCCCTTCCCCTTCTATTTCCCGTAGGCCTGCCTTTACTTCCTGTAACCCTGGCTGTTTTGTTGGCTTCTGTGAATCAAATTAAATTGTTAACATATAAATTGTTTTCTTTCTAGATTAACATCTTGTTTGATTTACAGTTGTCCTCCATTTCAAAAAATAGCTACTTTTACACTCACTGCTATTTCACTGGTCCACACTTTAGGCTATATATTCTTAGGCGATTTAAGTAATTATATCTTAATTAGTGCAGAGTTCTGTGAAAGTTTTTGATTATCAGGTGATAAATCCAGCCATGTATCCAATTCTTGTAGCTTCAGTAGTATCTAATACATTTATGATTTAGTTCATACTCAGACAAGATAAATTGTTTATTTTTGGTAGGTCGTTACCTTTGTAGTTTTAAAAGACTATGGCAGTTATTCTGCAGCATTTTTTTTTTTTTTTTGGCAAGTGAGCACCCTGCTTTTTAAAAATTGTGTTTCTGACCACTGTCTGCATGATCTCATACTTTCATTTCCCTTCTACTAAGATGCAGGCCATTAAACTGCCAATAGAAGATGGATTATCTTCCATAAATCAGAACTTTATTCATACCATTTAATTTGCTCATGACTTGCACTGAAGATCTTTCTTGTGGATCAGAAAGGGTCTCCAAGAAGATCATGGTGGAATCTCTTCTTCTCTCCTCCTAGCATGGTGTTAGGTGAATTCTTGCTCACCCATGTCTGTTACTTGCAAAATAGTCTTCTCATCCATAGCATAGAATTCACCTGAAGCCTTCCTCGAATGAAAGAGGACTTTTATAACATGAATGAATAATTTACTTTTTATATATTTTTCTTTATATATATATTTTCTTTATATATATATTTTATAATAATTTTTCTTTCAAAGGATAAACTATGCTTAGCCCTCTGGTTTGTGTATTTAGTCTGTACTACATGTGCTACAAGGTAGTTTTGGAGTTGTGCAGCTTCCAGGCCTGATACCAGTTCCACAGTAGTGGTAAAAATAAAATCCTCTAAATATAAATCGTTTTTAACACCTCTTCTGAGGTATTAGCTTGTGTTTCCTCGCCCCCTTTTTACGCTGTGTACAGATCTACCTTGTCCTCTTGCTTACTGCTTTTCTCTTTTTCCTTCAGTTCTCTTATTACAGCTTCTATTTTCTTTTTGTTCAGCAGTTAGCCTACTGTTAGAAGACACTGAAAACATTTTTAGTATTAAAAATCCTGAGTAGTATGGAGTTTGCTGTGTCTTTTAATGTGGTTATTGTAAAAGTGGGAGGAGAAAGGGGGGTCAATGAACACTTCTACCTTTAATTGTTCACACAGTTAGGGTGACTTTGGGAGGCATAGTATCACTGCTGAGTGTCAGATGCAGCTGGTCAGAGAGTTTTGCCTCTACTGCTGGCAGAAGTCTGGAAGAGGGAAAAAAAAAAGGTATAGGCACATTGCCTCATTATGAACTTTCTCCCTCCTGTGTGTCCATCCACCTTTCAGAGCAACCGAGTCCAAGTGGACTTTAGAAGTTTTTTAAAGTCTCTGTTTCATGAGCTAGCAGCTCTGGGAAGTGTATACATTGCTAGTAATCAAACTTAAAAAAAAATTTCTTCACATAAAATTATCCTTGATTGCAGTTACTTGTAAAGATCTGTCTTATCATCCTTTTTGAATATATGTATACCGAGAGGTGTGTCTGAGAACTATACTATCTGAGAATAACATGGTTTTCTTAAAAAAAAAAAATTTTCCCATACTTACAGCTATGTGTAAAAGTAACAGGTAGGATGGGGAAATAAGAAAAGCACTGTGTCACTAAAGGAATGTGGTTGTCTAAGGACTTTCTGAAGGCCCTGCTATTGCTTCCATGGGTATTATGGTATTTTTCAGATAACACTTGCTATACTGGTTCAGAAGTGTGCGTGTATCTATATACCCCTGGTGTCACAGCCATGTTTATAATCTCTGGCATCAGTGAGATTTTATCTGGCTGCTATACTGTCACAGTATAAGTACAATGATACCGCTAGTGCAAGAACTTCCTGAAAAGCCTGTCCTTTTTCAGCCCTAACATGTTTGTAGGGATAATAGTGCTTTTGTGCATATCTGCCTTAAATATTAGAAAACATGGGAAAACTTGACCCAGTAGAAGTAAACACCATTTATAATTTCCTTGTCAGAGATTTTTGGTAGCCTGCACCCCTACATTAGATGTTTTTTGTTTGTTTGTTTGTTTTTGACTTGAAGCCATTTTGTTCTTTTCCTCCTTCAAAGTCAGGACTGTAAGGCTGACTGAATTGTTCAGTGTCGAATCCCCACACTCTGTCAAGAGCAATGAGGCAGTTACTGACCATGCTCAAACCACCTCTCCCTATTTATAGTCCTCTGTGGTTTTAAGTGTTCTGACTTTCACTGGACTCTCACAACTTTTCTCCTATTTTCTTTGTAATTTTGATTTTTTTTTTTTGTATACGTTACATACCAAGGTACAGTGGAAGAGAGCTATTTGCTGCTAGCTCTCAAGGGTTCAAGAATTAGACCTGGATGACCTGGGAGATGTCAGGTGAACAGCAAAATGTCCATCTTGTAGCACTATAGACTGATAATGGGAAAGCCAGCCAGAATTGTCAGTCAGTGATAGTTGAAAGTACCTTTTGTTCAACAGTGGGTTTTTTTGTTTATTTAGTAATATGCTAGACTGCATGGTAGTTAAGCAACTGTTAGGAGAAATCACTGAGGTTTCCCTGTAATGGAGAGACTCTTCAAGAGACAGCATGAGATGGATGAGCACATAATGAAGAACAGCTACCTCTCTCCCAAGTTAAGCTGTCCTTGGTTGTGAATTGTGGTCGTCTGCAGCCTCAGCAGCCTCTGAAATTTCTAGAAAATCATAAAGAAGGCCTTCTGAGCTCCAAGACGCTTATAAATTGCCATTCTTTTTCAGATTGGTGCTCTTCAGTTTTTCATGTCTCTCAGATAAATGCTTTCTGTCGTGATCTCTTGCCTGCAAGTTCAGCTTTTTTGTAGGCTTGGAGGGGCAGAACAATTCCATCTTTCTCCTTCAGCAGGATTTAACTGTAGTGTATTTTGAAACACATGCTTATTTTGCCAATGCTCTTTGAAGGCTACACTTGACATGGATAATTTCAAAGCTAGGATAGCTTTTCACATAGTTGAATGTGAATTAATTCACCGTTTGGGTTTTTTCCAATTTTTTTCCCTCTTTTTTGATGCTGATAATAGGATATGTTTAAACCAGGTTCTCCATTTCTGGTGGACTGAATTTGTATTATCTATTATAATAAAGAACAGAGCATGACACTTAATTTAGCTTTAAATGTGAATGTTGTGTATGTTGCTTAATTAGAACTGAAGTAAGGAAATGAGAGATGGCAATGTATCCTTTCACTGAAACATCTCTTCCCTTTTCTATAGTAGATTGTCTTCTCTAGGAGTGTGTAAAGGTAGTGGCAACACACAGCCTTTAGGGTCCATGTGAAACACCTGGTCTCTGTATGCAAACAGGCTTATAACAGGAATGTAATTGATGAGATAAAAATATTTCTGACTAACTACTTTTTCTTTAGTCCTAAATCAATCAACACAGAGTCTGGTTTAGTTCAGAAACCTTACTTTAACATTTGTGAACATGCCCATACTTCCTGCAGTCCAGTTGTTTAATGTATTTTCTAGTTTCCAACTGCTTTTTCTGGTCTGGATGTACACTTGTTTGTAACAAAATGTCACAGATTGTTAATTTGTAGGAAATTGACATATCAAAAGGTATGTGTAAGTAAAGAGGGTTTTAATACTCGGGGTTTCAGAAGAGTGTCTCATAGCATCTTCTGAAATCTCTCACTGGTCCATTTTAGTAAAAGCTGTATGTCTACTCTCTGCAGTCTGGGAAGTTTCATGAATAAATGAACTGGATTCTTACAGTTTCCAAAAATGACTTTTTGGAACTGTATGTGGAAGAGCAGACACTTTCCTGAACATGGGTCTTTCCTTGAAGAAATAGACACCTAAATTGTTGCGGTGGAGCTGGAGAAGACAGCTGACTGTTGAAGAATGAAGAAGGGAATAAAGTGAAAGAAGATCATCTGACATGGATCCAAATCTTGATCACACAGCAGGAACCTGGGTGCCAGTCATTAGAAAGATATGCCAATGTTCTTAACATCTTGACTGCTGACAAAAGAGTAAGGAAGATGCTCTCTTCTTCTTTGTTAAAAGCTGGCACTTCCAGGAGTGCAGTGCTTCAAGCACTAGAGTGTTTATTTAAACTGAAGCAAGAAGGGAAAAAATATGCTTTGGAATCGACTACGTTGTTCTAAATGTGTTGGATTTGGAAGTGAGCATTGTATGCCAGATCTAGTGTTCGTTATGGCCATAAACTTAAAAATATACAGTTTACTTGCTCTTCCTAAGTGGGCTGTCCTGCATAGGAGAAAACAGTTTGATGTGTGTGTACTTCAAATATTTCTGCTCTGCTTAGATTTTCTTTGTAGCAACTGTTTTTTTCTTGGTTAGTTTCTACATTGCCTGCCTTGCTGAATGAATCTTCATCATGTTTCAGGTTTGCCTGAAAGCATATTTCTCCCTTATTTTGTTATTTAGTGCTGTGTTTGCAAGGACTTTATGTGAAATAGTGTACTTCATGTGCTTCAGAGCTTGAAGGCAGAATTTTATGGCTGGACAACAAAATTATACTCTTTGCACACTGAATTTCTGTAATATGTAGTTAGCGTAAGGATTTACTTAGAGTTAGTCGACTTACTCAGAAAATGTCTCACATTTTGAATTTGTGGGTTAGGAAACAATTGCAGAGTTTTTCAGGATCTACACCATAAATTCAAATGTTTTTTTGTTTTCCTTACTAGAGAAGGAGACTGGTTTCAGTTTACATTTGTAGTAATTCTCAGTCCCTACTTGATTGTTTCATAGAGGTGAAAAGAGTTGGGGCGCTTATATTGCCCTGTCACTGATGCCTGTGCTGCTGTGGTTTCCATGTTATCCCTTCCTCACATACTGTAGTCTGCTGCTTGATTTTAATGCACAGCACTGTGGTAAAAAAGACTTGGCATCTGCAGAGGGATGAGGAGATCACCTTTCCTTATTCCTGCTCACTGGGTGGCTTATTTACAGGCAGGATTCTTCTGGGGCATCTCCTGTCAGAACCATGAGATATCAGAACGCTGGACTGAAATTGCCATTCATTACATCATCTGTGAATTGGCTAATTTTGACATGTAGGTAGTTAAAAAATTATTAGAGTCAGAGAAGTCACGACCTCAACTTTTCATCATCTGCATTGGTTTGTGTCCCAGTTTGAAAGTGAAGAAGGTATAGGAAGTTTTAATTGTACCTGTGTGATTTATCCTCAGTCAGCTCTTTAATTTCTTCTGGCTGTCTGAGGTTTCCGACATGCTGTAAATTTCTCCAACTTTTTCATTATCTGCAATTTCTTTATGACTCATGAATCGGAGTGGAGAGAGAGTGTGGATTTACAGCAGAGATAAACATGTCCATAAAGTCTGTATCTGTGTCAGTAATTGTACTGCTGTCAGTGACTGTCCTGTTTTACAGGTCTCTCTTGGGAGAAGAACAGACTTTGCTACCAGTGTCAGAGAAGTGTTCTCTTTGATTTGCATTAACGTGCCAGAAGATTAGGTTCTGATAGTGAGATGGAAATTAGGACTGGACCTTAGCTGCTATTGTTTTTTTTTTAAGTAAGTGGGTGTGTAATTGAGTTGCCCTCTATGTGCAAAGTAAAAAAAAAAAAAGGTCCAGACTGTTCTTACATACAAAATCAGGACTTTTTACTGATGATATTAAATGTGATACTACCCATATGCATAAATTGTGCATCGCTACTGTAAAACAAATGCTGTATCTAGGGAACTGTCATATGTAGAAAAAATACTGCATGGATCCTTAGGGTGTTCTGTGTCTGCTGGTGAAGCAGAAAAAATATTTCTCTAAGTGTCAGGTTGCCTTCTTCTGCCTCCCTTACTATGAGGGGAAATGCTATTATGGAATCCAATGGTGAATACTAATACTAGCCTCTAGGCATTAATGACTGCTTGCTGCAGAAGGAGGTTTATACTGTTGGAGTTTGAGAAAAGGGGAAAAATCTCTAAAGCTTGCTTAAATGTGCCAAAAGTTCAAATTCCCACAATTTCTGCTTGCTTTTATTTTATATTTGATGCCTGTTCATACTTGTGTCCATAGAATCTCCTTTTGTTAGATTTTGTTTGGGTTGGATTTTTTTTTTATCTGACTCTACTGATTTTTTTTTTTTGTCAAAGAAAGTAATAATTTTCTCTCAATTATTTTTAAACATTCAAAGTGACTGTGAGAACATGTTTCCATGAGTCAAGTATGCAGTGAGACCCCAAGATGCAGTTGGCTAGGTTTTTTTCTAAGTCATCTGAGCACCTTTTTCAGAAGGGAGATTAATGTATATAGTGTAAATTCTGTGATTGCATAGGTAGCTTTTGAATGTGCATAGATGCAGCAGAGTTATAAGTGCTAGGATGACGTCTGCCATTGCATGGTTGTTATCTCTTGACCCCCATGTTAAAATACAAAGGGGAGTTTTTTGAGTGTTACAGTGTCCATCTAGGTCGTGTAACTGAGTTTCCAAAATTACATATAAGGACCACATGCTTAGTGGCCCAATAGCTGGCAGATAACTAAACTCTTAAAACTGCTGTTAATCTTGATGTGATGATCAGTGAAGTAGCAAGCTACTGCTAAGTTACTATGAGATGCTTTTTACCGGATTTTTAATAAAATCTCTTTTTTTCCTTTTCTTTCCTTCTTATCTACATCCCCATAACTAGGTTGTGGATCTGGTTTATTAAATGAAACATCACCTCTGACAGGTACTTCAACCACAGCATTCCTTACCTTATTACAAAAATAAAAATAATTAAAAACAACCCAACCAAACAAAACCAAAAACAAAACCCACAGCTTTTGTACTATACTTTTTTACTCCTTTCCAGTAATGCCTCTTCTGAAAGTCCCTTTTGGCTGCTATAGTTTGTTTGGTAGTAGGAAGAAATGCTGCAATATTTTGATTCCTTCTGGAAAAGTGTGGTCAAGATCTTGTTGATAGAGTGAAGGTTTATCTAGGTACTTCTGTGGTTAAGAGAAGGGAATTAGGGGGGGAAGTGTTAGTATGGAAGCAGGAGTCTGGATAATTTGGAGACTAACTGACTGAAATCATTGGTCTGATGAATCACCATTAGCTTTTGCAGAATCTTTTTGCTGGTCAAAGCAGTAATTTGTGCTTTGTGGGAACACCTGTAATATTAGCACTGGTGAGCCAAGCAGTGGAACACATGCAGCCACAGGTGGTTATGCAGTCTCAGTTCTAAGAGGTTTTTCAGACCTGACTGAAAAAAGCTTTAAGCAACATGATCAGACTTTGTAATTGACCCTTCTTTGAGTAGGAGACCTCCTGAGCCCTTGCAACCTGGATCGATGAGTGATTTGATGATTCTGTGATGTAGGATCCTTTCTGGAAGTAATCTCAATCAATGCCTTCGTTCCCCAGTCTCAGCTGTACACAGCATTAGATGATTCAGCTTGTGAGCTCTGAGCAGGAGATCCCAGGTGCAACTCTATGGTCTGTCTCCATGTGAGTGGCCTGATTTGGAGTAAGAAACTTAAGGATTCTTTTATCACAGCAGTGGCTTTCATGCTTTTGGGGAATGATGAAATAGACTTTTGCATTCTTCCATCCACAGAGCCGATGATGAGTCCATGCAGCTTGTGCTGGGGAGCCTGTTTTTCTGTGTAGGGCAATACAGACTGTTCAGTATCCTTCTTAGAGGAAGGGAGTGGTCCTCAGCATATACAGAGGTTCTGTTTGTCTCAGCTGAGATGAACAGTGAAACCACTATCATGTGTCTAGACAAACATGGGGTCAATGGGGTTTGACTGAAGAGCTTTTAGCCACAGAAGTGAAGGAATGGGCTGTCACATTAAAGCATTTCTACCTGCCACATGCTTGGCACAGAAAGAAACATGACTACAAACAAAATGTTCTTACATTATACTGTCAGAAGCCTATTTTTTGCTACTCTCATTCTGACAGGATAACTTGTAGACTACTGTCAGTGGAGGAATTGAGGATGGGGAAAAGTTTGATCAAGCATAAGGTTATGTGCATTTTTCTATTATGGTTTAAAAACACAAAAATGCTAAACAAATCTCAGGAAGTGCTCTGGCATGGACTCTCAAACCTTTACAGATAGACTTTATTATTTTTAAATTCTTCTGCCATCCATGCCTTTATTTAATTAAAAATTTTATACTTCTCCTGTGTTAATAGAACATCTCTTCTATATTTCCAAATACTGGAAAGATTATCCTTTTATCACCTGTCAGAAATGTTTTCCTATAAATTTTGATTCCTGGCAGAAATGAAGAGAGAACATTTTTCCTCAGTACAGGTAGCTGGACCTATTTGCAGAGCAGCATCTGATCCTAGTGGAAATTGCACTGGAGTGTGACTTTGGAGACTTTGCTTCAGTTCCTGTCACTACTGCTATTCTGCTTGGTGGGTTTAATTGCCTTCTCACTTGTCCCTCCCTATTTCCCCAGCTGCAAGGTGGAGCTCATGGAAACTTTCTTTTGCAAAACGTTGGAAAAATCTTTTAAAGTAAAAAACCCCACCAGCATATAAGGCCTTTATCATTAAGTATCCTATCCTGTACGGTGTTTGTTGCTGTACCCTGCTTGCTGCTATTATGTGCCACAGGAAGGCGGCATTAGAATATTGTGTATTTCATCAGTAGAAGTAAAATGAGACTGTGGTGATGAAAGAGATTCTAGCATCAAATGCTTTTCAGCCTGAGGCTCAAGCAAGGTAACTAAGAAAAGCAAGTCCATTCTCATCCGTTTACAGACATCGTGTATAAATACTTGCATGCAGCATAAAGGTTAAAAACCATTAGTATATATTCATACTAACAGCAGGGATTTACTTTTTTGGGGTCATATTTGCCCTGTTAATTCAGAGGCAGTTGAGTTACTCATTATGTAAGGATCAGTCTCACTGTTTTGTTCAGCCAGCATTTTTCCTTTGAGAAGAGAAATAAGAATCATAGAATATTCTGAGTTGGAAGGACCCATCAGGATCATCGAGTTCAACTTCTGTTCCTGTGTAGGGCACCTCAAGAATCACACCGTGTGCCTGAGAGCATCACCCAAACGCTTCTTGAACTCAGGCAGGCTTGGTGCTGTGACCACTTCCCTGGGGAGCTTGTTCCAAGTTCTCATCTGCCCTCTGGGTGAAAAACCTTTTCCTAACCTGAACCTCCCCTGATTCAACTTTCTAAGTGTTCTTAAAACTGTATTTGTCAAATAGACTGAACATGTGTTGTTGGGGTACTGATACATTCCTTCTCAGTTTTCTCTGTTTTGGATCAGGTGGTAACACATGCCATGTGAAAAAATCTCAGCATTTTGTTGCTTTACTGAGTGTCTTTGGTTGTTCCGAGCATGAAGTCTTCTGTGAGATCAATAATGAACTTGCCACCTTATCTCTTGTAGCTCTGAACATCCCTCCTGTATAATGTTGCTAGACTGAGTCTAAAAGTATCTCTTATTGCCTCATTAACTTGTGAGCATTAGAACAAGATAAAAATGCCCTAAAGTCTCTTATCTGATGATTGTTGTAACCTTCTGAGTGCCATTAGTTTAAGTTTGCAATCAAATGCTTCCCTTGAGTATAAGGAGCACTGATTAAATCTGAAGTGTCTCCCGAGGCTTTTACAGCTGTCATGGGGGTGGTGGCTGCCTCTTTCCAAAAGGAAAAGGAGGGGCTGGAGGTCCCGGTGGGGCAGCCACTCTGCAGACCTCCACGTGGCTGCCCCAGCTGTTCCGCTTTGCCTAATGAATTGTTTTACAAGGAGAGGCTGGATATTGTCATCTCAAGCTGCCTTCCCTAGGGACTGAAGCCAGCCTGATAATGACTAATGTTAGTGATAGTAATTGAAGTGTGATGGCTCTCCAGGGACTTGCACACACGCAGAGCTGTCAGGCACTTGTGGCTGGTACAGTCCCATGAATATCTCAGAAATGCTTTTTAATTGCTTGACTTCCATAACTAGTTCCCATATATCTCCTGCAGAAACATACATTTTATGGGGGGAGGGAAAAGAAGCTGAGAACTCTGCTATGACCCTTGGTTTACACATGTACTTTACTGCCCTGATGTGTTTCTAATGAGGATGGCTGTGTGTTCTTGTTCCCCTCGGGTCTTGGTCTGGATCTGCTTCGTGTCTCTACACAGGCATATGCAACTGATTGCACCTGAACATACTTTTTGTTTTATGTCTAAGCCCTGGCTTCTGCCTTACTGATCTTTGATTCATAGAGGTTGTACTTGGTTCAGAAAGAAAGCAATGACTTTATTTCAGAATATCAAAGAATCACTGGTGTTAATAGCATGGAACTAGTGATAGCTATTTGCATTTTGTTAGGCATTGAAAACTGGAGGTAACATGTTGTAAAAATATAGCGTATCAATGTATCCCAGCACAAACTGGAGCTTCTGTTCATGAGCTTTTGGGGGTTCAGGAAAGAGAAGTGACCAGTCTTCATAAAGCAGTGAATTTTTTTTCATGAAAATTGTCTCTTTTAGAAATGCATTGTTGGATGTATCAGTGTGCTCAAGATAAAAATAGGTGGAATAGGGAACTTTACTCCTGGCTTCCAGAACAGCCTTTTTGTGTAGGGGGTACCTGCTTTGGGTTTGATTGTTCTGTTAGGTTTTTGTTTTTTTTAATGTGCTGTATTGGGATTGGCGGAAGAAATTAATTGGATTAAATGAATGTTTTCTGCCAGTAATAGTGTAGATTGCAACATTGTATCAAATCAGGAAACAACTTTATATCAGGACCATGAGAATTGCATGCTCAGAGTGGTATTGCTGTAGTATCTTGCCACCAAGAGTAGACCCTGTGGGTGTGAAGAGCTGCTCACTGTTCTGCACAATTGCCCTCCTGCAGAGGAGCAGCAGGCAGAGGGAGTTTTCTTGCAAACCCTTCTCAACAGCAGTTAGTGTACAACCTGCAACATAAAGCTTCTCTAGTGTTATTGATTGAAAAATTACCAATTTTTACATTTTTATGTAATATTTCTTCAGGAGCTTGTTACATTTCACAATATAATGGCATATGATTTTTAAAGAATATGTTGAGTGCATGAAAGCTAATATTTCTCCCCAGCCATATCCATTAGTCTAATAATGTAAAAATTCACCTCCTTGTAAATTTTGCTTTGCCTTTATTTTCTCTTACCATTTTCTTTAGACTGATTTAATTATTATTCTTCTCTTTTTAAAAATTATTTTCTATACAATGTTTTCATTAAATAAATCTAACTTAAATGGGTATAAAAGGGCCTCTGATGTATTAGTTAGATCTGGTGTGATATTGTATTGGACTGAGACCTCTTATGGCTCACTTTGCTTCTTCTGAGGCTGATCTTTTCTGAGAGTTTAGAGTGAAAATAACAGGTCTCTCTCTGTCTTGGTACTGGCACAGACAGAAGAAGAATGAAATTCATGCTGCCACCACCTGAGGAAGCTGTGAGGAGAGTGGATTTATTTATGAGTGACCAAGAGAGGGAGCTTGCAAAAGAGATAAGAAAGGGAAGACCTTGGCAAATGGAAAACACTCTTCATCCTAGCTGTTAAATGTGCTCAGGAGTATACATTCACCAGATACCTAACAATTGCATAATACTGAAAGATAAATGGGTAGACTGTAAGTGTAAGTAAGTGTAGACTTTTCTGGTTTCAGGCCTAGGGACTTAGAAGAGATCTTAGAAGAGAAGAATTTAAAGAGAGCCTTTCTCCAACTCTTCCAGAGTATCCTGAAAGGCCACTCTAGGAAATGGAGCCTGTAAATGAGACCCAGCCTGAGGAAAGAGGTAGAGTTTAGAAGGCCTCAAGAAAAATTTTGATCATGGTACTGGGAGGCTTCTTTGAATTTATTTCTTGCTTGAATTGCCTTCTTTAAAGACTGTCTTTTTTCAGAAAAAAAATAAACTCCATCTCACTAAAATGAATAGTGATGACAATTTACTACATACCTATTGAGTACTTTGCTATTAAAATCCAACTCTTGAACCTAATGTCAATTTGTCTTGGTGCTGAGGCATTTTGAATTGTCTCCATATATACAGGAGGGTTTTGCTGTGTCTTTCTGAATTCTAGCTGGAGAGCAAAAAAATAAGGGTGCTGAATGCCATTGCCAGCAGAGTAAACATACTACCTGATATTCATTGCAAGTTTGTTCTTCACCTCCTCCCTCCATTGAAGCACTGGCTCTTAGAAATTTATTTTGGTAATAAAACATTACTTTATACTTGCCTATGAAAGTGTGTTTGAAGGCTTTTTGTGGATTCTTTAAAGTGTCCAAGAGATTGTTGTTCACTGCTGTTCACTGCAAACTTATACCATAATTAAACCTGGTAAATTAACATGCAGAAAGTTAGGCTCTTAAAATGTGGAACCAAACCTGTTGTTGAGTACTGTATTTCAGTTGTTAGTCCCAAAATATTATGTGTTGATGGGTTTTGGTTCTGAAAAAATGGGCGGGTTTATTCTTGCAGAAATTTTTGGTCTCAATGAGTAGAAGATAAACTTGTGTTTACTGCTTTTTTTCTAAGTCTTGACAGTAAAGCTAAAGGATATAGTTCAGTTATTTTCTATGGTTTATCTTACAGCTTTTTACTGTAATTTGGGAGATGTGAGTGGAATGCTACATGCTGTGTACGTAGGGATTTTCAGTTTATAATTGAATTTTGAGGAGATATTTTTATTGTTCAGTTGCTAAAACAAAATCATAAGAGTGGAGGTAATTGAAAGGTGTCTAATAACCAGTTAAGCAGATTTCACTTGCCTGTTGTTTTGAACATTGTGGTAGTGAAAGCTGGTGAAGCTTACCATAATAGAGTTCAGCAGAATATATTTTGTGTAGAAATTACATTTATAGGGTACTTCCATATGGGGAGCTTTCTGTGCTACAAGGCAAATATCCGCATATTGTTTAAGCTGCACGAAGTGCTCATGATTTTGGTGTCAGAGTAAACTGTCACGTAAAATCTGGCATTCTAGGTATTTGGTGATATTTTATGAACATTTCTATTATAAATAATATAAATCTTCCTTTAAGTCTTTGCGTATCTCTAAAACCTATTGTTACATTTTAAAGCTTTCTAGGTTCAGCAGCAATTCAACAAGTATTAGCTCCCATTTTCTTCAGTTTAAGATGGGACTTTACTTTCTCCTCTAGGGTTTAACCTCTGTTCTACTGAACCATGTAAAATCAGATTTGGTCAGTATGGAGAGGAATCTGTGAAGAGCCCTAAGGGTTTCAAGCGTTTCCATTAGCAGCGCTGGTGCCCTTCTCCCGCTGGGTTGCTGAACTGTTATCCTGTGATAGCTCTAGAGGGCTCTCTGCTGTTGGAAATGTTACATTTTCAATGAGGTACATTACGAAGGTCTTAATAACCTGTTGGTCATTAAAGAGCTAACACTTTTTTCTTTTCTTTTTCTTTTTTTTTTCTTTTAATCTTTTTTGTTTATTTGTTTTTGCTAATGCTAATCTCGTTGTCATCAGCAAAATTCAGCATATGCAATTAGGATCTAATTTTCTCCATTGTGGATTGGGAATTCTTGTTCTTATTCTGAACTGTGTTCTGCTCTGGGGGTAAATCGCTGCCACTTAATTTACAACACCTAAGTAGGGTAGGAAGTGAGTTTTGTGTATACACTCAGTATAGTTCCTTGTATAAGTCACTAGAGGTATGATGTCAGCACTGAAAATATGTGCAAGAAAGAAAACAAACTACTCTTTCTTTTAACCACTGGTGTAGCAGCCTTGGAAGTATATGAGCATTGTTACTGGAGCATTAGAAATAAATGCCTAAGATGGATGACTAGATGAGGCAGGATGAAAATATGAACAGTATTTTTCAGCAGAGTAACAGGCATATATCATCAAGTTGTATCAAATGGCATTTACAAAGGAAGGAATACCTATGTAATACCTATGGGTTTATTTCCAAACTCTTCCTTTGGGTGTTACACAGGGAAAGGAATCCCAGTTCTGCCTTGGTGGATGTGCAATATTGTGCTGGGTTCAGCTGGGTTTTCTGTATCAGACTTGTTTACGTTAATATTGACTTTAAAATTGTTAGCTTGAAAATGGGTCAAGCAGTTGAAGACTGTATTGCTGTGTTCCCTGTTCTAATACTACATTAGATTCTTTTATGGTATTATAAGTTTTCTTTCCCATGTGCATGGTTCTGTGCTTACAATGCATTGCATAAGAGAAGCTGATGGCTTGGGAAGGTGGCTGGTGATATTTGGGGGAGTTGTCATGCAAGATAAGAATGGAAGGCAGTTGGGTATGTATGCCCTAGCATAATCAGTGGTGTGTAATAATGTCAATGCAATTCCCAATATCTTAAACATAGCCAAGAAGAAACATCTACTGAAATGAATGACAACAGTTCATATCTCCTGGAGAATTTGTCTTTGGTTTCAGAAAGCCAATGGTGCATTGCTTTCACTCAGATGTGTTTTGAAAGCTGTGAAGATATATCCAGAAGTAACACCTCTGCAGACTGAGAATTGCTGCAGTGCCATTGTAGCTTACGTTCTCTGACGTGTTTGGGCAGCTTGAGTAGGACGGCTGTTATGAATGGTTCTGCAGTTTCTGTAGGATAAGGACCTTATGCATAGAGGAGTGAAAATAATGTTGAGTTTGATGCTCAGTGAGCTCCCCAGTAAAAACATGCATGGGTGTCCTCCTTTATCTGCTCTGTGATGAGTTCTGTCTTGTGTACTCTGCAAAGCCCTTGGTTGAAATCACCAGTGCAAGTTTACTGCTTATGGGAGAAAAGGTGAAGTATGGCTAGATCCAGGAAGGGAACAGGTTGTTTTATTTTCACTGGTAGCATTTTCAGTTCCCCAAGCAATGAGGGCTGGAGGAACTATCCATTTGAGAGCCACATCTTGATTAGATGTTTGGGCCTGTTGTAAAATCCTGTAATGTCTGCCAGTTGTGCCAGTGGGGAAATCCTCCTTATGCAGTGGAGGAAAGGCATTGAGAAATCTTTTTTGTAAATACTGAAGTTTTTCCCTTCCTTTAGGAACCGTTCTTCATAGTAGGAAAAATATGCTGTATTACTTTTCTCTGCATAAAACACAAACTAATAACAATTATGCTATTTATTACTTCTTGGGGTAGTGAAAAGATGCTTCCACCAGGTTTTGTTTCTCCATGCCATCCCTGACTTTCAGACACTTGCAACCCACAAGTGCTGGTCATAGATGAATTCAAATGCTCATTCCTTTTAGCACTTGGATGTCTTTATTGCATATACTGCATCTTTTCATGTCTGACCACTGTAATTTGAGAGGAAATTGCATCTTTTTTCTGTTTATTATTTAAGCATGTGGGTTATATTAGTTGAGTTAAAGTGAGGACTTAATTTTGGTTTTAATACACTTTTGCAAGTGGGGGTCTTAAGCAAATTGTGGTATGCAACTATTGAGTTTGTGGTTGTAAATTCAGAGGGTAACCAGACTTGTAGCCAGTTTACTAGTATGCTACAGTTTAAGTAGTTTACTACTTAAGAATTAAGATTATTCTTTGAAATATATTTTCAAGTAATTGTAAATTACTTGAAATAATGTATGTGACATACAATATAGTGGTATGGCATCTGCATTCTCCATTATTTGTGCTTTGACTTGTTAGTTTTGAATATTTTCCTAGTCAGTTAATAATCAGATCAGACTACAGAAGTCACTGAACAAAATGTCTGATAATGGTGTCTCGGAATTAGTGTTAAAGAAATGCTCTCAGTATGTTTAAACATGCTTCTGTCAATATCCCATGTACATTGTTAAACTGTCCATTGTACATTGTTAAACTGTCAGTTTTAAGATCTAAACAACTCAGGAAAAAATTAAGAATTTGCTTACGGCTATCGCATCTGCTTGGGGGACATGATCTTTATTCAGAGGATTTGCATATACAATCCCTATGTTTACATCCCAGTTGAGCTGTTCAGAAACGTCACTAAATGCAGAGGGAGATACAGTGAAAGTTATTTGACACAAATTTGTATGGAGAAGAAAAAGGAAATAAAGACTTTTAGTCTTCCGTTCCAAGTTGTTTTATAGTTAAGTAACTACAGTGGGTGAAGCTCGGGTGAATATGGGTTTCAGAGATCACTACACAGCTGAAAGGGATAAAATGAAAGTGTTTTGCACCAGTGGTGGCACTGAACCTTCAGAGGCCTGCACATGAGCTTTATATTATTTGAAGTTGTATCCTAATTGCCTTGCAGTATGTTAGGAACTTCAAGGTGTGTTTTTACTTCAAGGTCTGCGTTTTACTGAGTTCTTAATTTCTCTGTTGAAAGCAATAGAGAAGTGATTTTTTGTGTGTGTGTTTTTCTTTGGTTTTTTGTTTGTTTGTTGGTTGTTGTTGTTAGCTGTTTCCATACTCTGGTAGCCCAGCAGCATCACTGAGCTTCTGTGTCTAAGTTCTAAGTTTGAAAGTACAGTGGTGGTGTTTGTTGCATTTTAAACCCAGTTTAGTTAAAATGATTATAGCAAAAACTAATGTATAGATTCTAACAGTCTGCACTTTTCAAAAAGCTGAACTTTATATGTAAATGTATATATTGTTACCTGGCTGTTATTTGCAGCACTATTCCAAATGTGTTACTGGAACATTTGAAAATGTCCTTTTAAATTTTTTTTTCTGATTTTGACCCAGTTTCACCACATCACCTGCTCCTTTTAGGGAACTTCATTCAGCCAGTCCACATCCTGAGCCATGGTGATGGTAATTCTTTAGTTGCAGAGGGTGCTGATGCCTGCTGTCTGAAGAGCTGGCTTGCAAATGCTTGTATGAGGTTCTGGCCCTAAATCCATCGATCATGACAGTGTAGTGCATTTCCCAGGCTGAAGTTGCAAAGTCCCTGGTCTCTGGGTTGCCTGCTGCTTCCCTGTTAGAATTCAGAAAGCGAGACCCACAGCACCCCTGTCTTTCATGAATGGAATTCAAAAAGACACTTACATTTCCATAAATAAATTAGGAATTCAGTGGCTTCTTCCGGCTAATCAGGGCAGGCTGATAAACCTTGCTAGCTGTTTAATAAATGAATTGTGACTGATTACCTATTAATATGGACGCCTCAGGAATTCACCCTAGGGGAAGCAGAGCAGTGAAATAGAGAGGGGCATGGCCCCCTGGGAAATCAGGGCTTCATGTTTGCAGCTTAAATATCTCTGTGAAGTATCAATAAGGAGGTAATTGAATTTTGAACACAAACATGAGCGCCGGATGGATGAAGGAGAGGGGGGCTCTGATCATCTCTTCATGCCCCTTCATACTCCCCTCCCCTTTCCCTTAGAGACCACTCTAGTGAAGATAGATGCTAAATCCATTAAATAAAGATTAGACTGTCGTGGTAGAAAATGGCAGCTTAGCTAGATCCCTGGGCAAACTGGGACCTTTAGCAATACAGAAAATTAAAATATACATTTTTAACAAGTGTGCTGTCGACACAGTAATAATGACTGTGTGGCTTGTGGGGTTTGCACACCTTTCATTTCTGCTTTTGTTTGGTTATATCACTTGCTCTTGTTTTGAAACCAGCCTCCTTGGTCTCTCTGAAGCAGAGAAGACTTAGGGGAAAGAAGTTTGGATTTTTTCCCCACCTTGCTTTCTGTCTTAAGCACTTTTTGTTGGCTCTTATGCTTGTAATATAGAAATATAGAAGATAAGTACTCTTGTATTTGAATATGGAGATAATTAACTTTGGCTCCCTCATGCTCAGTCATCTGTCCTGAAAATTAGTTGGAAATAGTCTAGAGGAAGCATACAGGTGAAAGTAGAGAGTGAAATGTAAATGTGATCAGGCTTTTTTTCAGGGTTTAGTCTGTAAGAACATAGCTTTGGGTTTTTGTTTACTCCAGATCAATTTTTGAGTTCTACCACTATGGGAAAAGTTAGTATAGGGGTGTGCATTGTAAAATGCCAGTGTTCTTTTTTGTCATGCAGTGAGATGTAGAAGCACAGCTGAAGTGGCCTTTAATGGGTTACTGTCTTCCTTTATAATATTGTCCTAGACATAGAATGTGATCAGGCCTTCTTCACAACTTTACATGCCCAGTCCTTGGTTGCAGAAAAGTAAGCAGGTCCTCCTGTTTAGAATCATAGAATAGGCTGGGTTGGAAGGGACCTCAGAGATCATCGAGTCCAACCCTTGATCAACTACCGCCACAGTCACTAGACTATGGCACTGAGTGCCATATCGGGTCGCTTTTTAAATGTCTCCAGGGACGAAGAGTCCACCACCTCCCCAGACAGCCCGTTCCAATGTCTGATCACCCTTTCCGTGAAAAAATTCTTTCTAATAGCCAATCTGAACTTCCCCCGGCACAATTTAAGACCATGCCCTCTTGTCTTACTGAGAGTTGCCTGGGAAAAGAGACCAACCCCCGCCTGGCTCCATCCTCCTTTCAGGTAGTTGTAGAGAGAGTTTATTGCAGGCAGAATGTTATCTGCTTCTACAAGTATGGGACCAATTGCCATAATAGAGAAACTGCTCATCTTTTTCCAAGTAAGATGATCATTCTGCAAAACAAAACCCAAAGTTGCTTTTTTTTTTTTTTCTTTTTTAAACAAGAAAAGAGTCTAAACTAATGTGTTCCTTGGGAAAATTGCTGTTCCTTCTAGATTTTTTTTCTTCAGCTAGTTTTGAGAAAGCAAAAAGAAAACCAAAGCATTTATGCTTTGCTGAATTATGGTGGACTGAGACAGTAGTAACGTGGGGGCTTCTGTGTATTCTTCCATGATATCTCACTGATAACACTCCTTTATCCAGGATCCTCTCAATTTGTAGAAGTACTTCCTGGAAAACCCTTGATGTTGCATCCCCAGCTTCAGCTGCTAAAAACTGAGCCCAGTATCATTATCTTTGGTTTAGGAAGAACAGAAGTAGATATTATGACATGCAAGAAAAGTACTAATACACGCAGGTCCATTCCAGAGACAGTAGTGAGTGAATGGGGATGTTGCCTTCCGCTAACTCAGAGCTGCCACAGACGTGGAAGAGGCTTTCCATCTGTTTCCCAAACTATCATCTTCCACATTCCACCAGTTTGTTCACTTAGCTTTTGTCAGAGGGTTTTTTCCTGCCGTGTTTCTAGCAAGAAAAAAATTTTTACTCTGGCTCAGCCTTGAGGGTTCTGTATGTGGTGTTAGCACCAAATTGAAAATGAACAGGTACCACCCCTTAGCTAAACTGCAGTAATTAATGTGTATGTGCTGTAGCCTGTCTCAGTGTAAGAAGCCAGATCTCAAGCTTGCTCTGGTAAAGATTGACTACAGCATTGCGTTTACCTTTGGCCAAGTATGTTGATCATGGGGTTATTATTTCATAGGACTTCCTGGCCTTTGTCCCCTTGCAAGGGGACAGCTCCTCTCCTGCACCCCACCTCTGTCTTTCTCTCCATTTCTCAGTCTGCAAACTATTTATAACTTACCGAGGTTCCTTTAGCCTTGGCTGGTCCCTTTCAAAAAAGTCAACAGTACCATGACAGCTTTTGTCCTTGTTTCTCTCATACTTACTGGCATCCTTAGCCTTACTGTATCACCTGTCCCTCTGCCTGTTTTGAAGATTTTTCTGCTCTCTTCTGTCTGCATGCAAACTTTGTTTTCTGAGCTCAAGGGTCTTCCTTTGTGTGTCTGCAATTAAAAGGAGACTCTTGCTAGTTTGTTCTCTAGCTTCTTCTGAAAGCAGGCATGTGCCAGGAACCTCACAGGCTTATGGCTTTCCACATATTAAGGCACTTAGTGATGCAGCATTTTAATTAAATTAACCAGAATTTGTAAATTGTAGATAGACAGATTTTCCAGATCATCTCAATATGAGCTTTTAGAGTGATCAACACTCTGCTGGTGTTTAATCCAGCAGACTGCCATATGGACTGTTGAAGAGCAGAATATCTGTTTATTAACAATTGTTGTTTTTTCACGTCAGCAAGTACAATTTTCGTATTTGAGGACCTGGGAGTTCAATCTGTTGCTGCATCTCTTATGTGAATTACATCAACCTCACACCAGACCCCATTTCATATCTGTCTCTCTTTTTTACTGAATCCAGGTGATCCAATAGGCTGTTTAAATGGCATGAATAAACCAAAATGGTCATTTTACTCTAGTTTCCAGAAATTCTTTGGTTACGCTGTGAGAAATGTGTTGAGATGTCCTTAGTGAAAAATTACAGATATTTGTAGAATCAGTGGTTTCTCATCAAATCAATATATTTTGCCCTGTTAGAACCCCCTCAGCAGTACTAACATTGTTATTTTTATGCATCCAGACATTTTCATAACTATTGGCTTATTTCCTTTCTTGGCTGCATTAGCAGAGTGGGGCATATGAAGTCCTTATTAAGTTAACTTCAATCATGATTTCTCTTCAGGTAAGGAATGAAGAGAAAGGGAACTGTTGGTATGTGGTGATGATGATAGATGGAAAACAGTGGTTTCTCACCTTTATTATAAAGCTGTCCATATTATCCAGCAGATGGCATTGAAAATGTACCTGCTACTCTCTTTCTTGCACGGTACAGTGCCTTAACTGAAATCTAGAATCTTACAAGCTGTACTCTTTTTCTCTGATGTACAGCTGCAGATCACTTTCTAAGGAGGGTTTTGAGTGCCCTTGTCTAGTGGGTAGAACAATATCCAACATATCCATAGATTACTAAAAGAAATTTAAGGCTGGAATGCTGTATCCTGCAACAGAATATGTTTTCCAGATTTCAAAGTATTCTTTAAACATTCAGCATTTGTGTAAGCCCACTTAGTAGTCATCTCTTTCCTGATGTTATTTGTCCATCTGCTTGTCCATCAGTTATCTCAGCATTTCTGTCATGTGGGCAAATAAGGAGTGATCTTTCAATAAGCTCAGCACTAAAGGCAGTGTTTAAGCACTCATCCTTTTGAGTAGTCCTCTGGTGCTCAATAGCTCAGATCTGCTGCTGGATTCCCATAGAGGACACAAGTTGGTTCTTCAAGCCAGTGGCAGCATCTGGCCCAGTGAAGGGCATTTCACAGGCTGGTGACAGTAAGAGTTTGCAGATCCTTAACGTGGGTCACTGAGAGGAGGAGAGATTGTGGGTATTGATGATATTTAGAGTGGATATCACTTAGCTTCTAATTAAATGATGAGGACAGTGGGATGTAGTTGTAGAGTAATGATTCAGATGGTAACTGGCTATGGCTATGAAGCCAAGAAGTGAATTTTTTTAATATGCATTAAGAGAATGTCAGTTCTGTAGTAGTTTATCTTTGCTGTTTCCTGCCTTTTCTCTATTATTTGATTTTTATTCTTTTCAGTAAGTATGCTGGTTAATATAATTTCTGTATGGGCATTACTGTACTGTAGTGTTTTATTACTCCTAAGCAGGTAAATAATTTGAAAGAAATTATGAAATTTATATATGTGAAACACAGCTATCACGTGGAGTTAGCATGAAAGCGCACATCAGAACTATGTAGCATGGCTTTGTTTGCCTTATATTATTTATATATTGTTCCATATTATGACTGTAGGTTAGCAACCTACCCATTTCAGAGTATTTAGACCACATTGGGAGCTAACAAACATTGCTGCCTTTCTAGAAGTGGTGGGATTAAAAATGCTTTCTATCAGCCCCTTGATTTCCTTTATATCCGAGGACCTGAGCAGATGTGGAAAATGGAGCTTTTTACTCTCTCCTCCTCCTATTCTAAATAAATTGTCCTTGATCCCTTTTTTGTTGACTATGAACACTGCTGCTGTTCTGCCTCTCTTTTAGCCTTGTGACCAAGTATAACGCTCCAGTAAATCCAGGAATCCAAGATGTAATCTTGAATCCTCTTCAATTTTTCTGTATAACGCCTATGGAATAAAGCCTTTCCTATCTCTCCACACATCATCTAAGTTCTTATTACACCTTTTGCAGAACTTTTTACTCTGATCTTAACAAATCCTGTTCCACTTGCAATGATGAGCTCATAATATTGGCTGTAGGAAAAATCTTACATTTCTCCACACACTTTGGTGTTGTATGGAACGACTTTTCTTTCTTGCCATGTGGTGGTTTGTTTTTTTGTTTTGTTTTGGTGTGGGCTTGTTTGTTTTGTTTTTGTTTGGTTTTTGTTAGTGTTTTTTTTTATGCTTTATCTAATGTACTACATACAGTAACAGAAATAGAACAGACACTTCCAATCTGTCAAAAATGCAAATTACTAAGAGCCATTGCTGTGTTTTCTAAGAAAATGGTTTCCCTGCATGTTTTGGAGGCACACTCTGTAAACATCCAGGGAGGCAGCTAATCCTCCTTCCGCCTGCTTTACAGCATGTGTAGAAATCTTGGTAACTGTTAAGATGATGTGTTTTGGGTGTGATGCTTTTCAGTGTTGTCTCATTTAACTGTGTACTTCTGTTATCTGTTTGTATTTATGGTAGTCTCTCGCCTAAGCTCCTTAGGGCTTGTCTTGTGTTTGTACGCCATGTAGCAAAGTGGGTGCTTGATCAACAAGAACTTCCAGGCTTTAGAAATAATTATTCAAGATGTATTCAGTATTGCTAGCTACCTGTATATATTTAGAGGTATTTGTCGAGCTAGCATCCTGGCTGTTCTCTTTTTATTGACACTTATTTGAACTTGTTGAACTTTGAACTTCCTCTGCTTCAGCATTACATGTTGCTGTAATGCAGATATGTATGGAATAAACTTTGTAGATTATCCTTTGAAGGACTTTGATGACATAAACCCAATCTTCTGCAGGAGTGCTCAAGGCTCTTGTGACTGCTTAAGAAAACAGTTCTAGGAAACGCCACAAAAAGTTGCACCTGAAGTTTCAGACCAGTGTCTGCAGCTGTTACCTTTTGACACCCACCCAGATTCTCCACATCAGAAATAGACTTACTCTAAGCTGTTCATGCAAACATATCTTAAATAAAATGAGTTGTTGTTTAGCAGGTATTTGTATTTTTCTTTAAATGGGGTTCTCGACTTGGACTGCTTGGTCTGAAATAACTAAGTTTTGGATCCAAAACATTATTCATGAGATTAAAATGGGATTTCCTTATTTCATAATTCTTTTCTTTTAATCTTGGAATTTAGCAGAGAAAGATACATGCCAGTTCATGGGTGGGGCAACTTGAGGGATGGAAAGAGAAGTCAAATAGCAGAAGTGACTGCATCAGGAATAGAAACCAGATTACCATTGCAGCAGCCCCGTAGTGCTGTCTGCTGAGTCAAGCTTTCATTCTAGCCCAATACTTGCATCTGCTAAAGAAAACTAAGTAACACAGCTTGTGTTGCATTTGAGATTATGCTTTCTGATGCCAAAATAATAGAATTTAGGACTATTATCAGAAACAGAAGACATACTTTAAGTTCAAACGTGGCAACAATTAGTTACGTCCTTGCTTTTTCTTCTGTTATAAAATTGAGGGGAGAGGAGAAAAATTTCGTATCTGAACCTTCACTTTATAAATTGCAGGCCACTTGAAGGGCCATGGTAACTTTAAATGTTATATGCCATGTATACAAATAGCAGAACCTTTTTTTTTGAGGAAGTTGTGAAGTAATTGTTTCTTCTGCTTAGGTAACTGAGAAAGTTACCAAATTAAGTATGATCTTACGCATTTGTAAACACAAAGTTTTAGTTTAACTGCAGTGATGTTTTTTTTTTCTTAACAAAGGTTTGTCACTTTGTTAGATTTGTAAAGAGTAGGTTTCAAAATAATTGATATAAGTTGAGTTGTATAGGAGGTGTACTTAAAACAACTTCACTTGATAGCTCTATATACTTGGACTAGTAAAAATATTAAAGCTAGTTTTTCTGATATTCTGTATGTTGAGATTTTTTATAGTTTTTTGAAATTTCTGGACTAAAAACTTGCTGTTTGACAGAATTTTCATGACAAATCTATCCAAACCTGCTGAAAAATTTAGTTACACAAAGTATTTGGAATTTGTGTGCAGCTGGTGATTGTGGCAGCACTGAGCTATGTTTTGCATTTACACCTCCGGCCTCTGGGACCCCTGGGATTGTTCAGAACAGCCAGGTGAGATCACAGTTCCCAGTATGGTGAAAGAGAGAGGATAACTCTGCCTCTGGATGTCTTCAGGCTTAAGTGGGTCTCCAAAACACAGCAAATTGTCATGCTGTTTCCTGTCTCCTCTGTTTGACTTCAGTAATTGTTTGCACCTTACAACCCGTATTTCTGCATAAGGTTCCATCTTTTCCCAGAAAGGAAGCAAGTCTCTTTCTCTCTTTTGTAACTTCAGGTACTCTGTCACTTCAGGCAGTCTTTTGGTCAGATTAATTTTGAGATTGTGCGAAATACACCATTCACTTCTAGAGGGCTACTTATAAATCAAGAGTTTTCTTTGCGAGAAGATGAAAAAAAGTAGATGTCTCTTATTTTGAAAGGTAGTGTAGTTATTTTACATCTCTACAACTGGGAAGATAAATTGAAAATTCCTATTGACTCCCAACCCTGAAAAGAATAAGAAGGGGAGAATTAAGAAAAAAGTAATGAAAGGCAGCCACATTAAAGGCAGCAAAAATAAATGCTTTTTACACACAAAGAATTTGATGTGAAACTTTTTGCTACACTGGGATTTTGTTTAATTTTTCAGACCAAATACTTAGCAGCTATTGAAAAGGAATCAGGCAGTTAAATGGATGATGAGAACATTTCTAGTTATAGGAGAATAAAATATAAAATGAAGTAGGAAGTATCAGCTGCTTCAGGATATGAAACAAGCACTAAGCAAGAGGAGGACTCTTTCAGAGACAGTTATTCTATATGTTTTCATGATGGCATTCCTTGATTTTTTTTTCTTTCTTTCTGTTATGTTTTTTGTATGGGGTACATGATTGGGCAGATCACTGCACTGTCAATTCCTACGTTCATTTACAGTCTTTTTAGCTACAGACCTGGCAGATTCTTGTTTAATAGGAAATAACATTTCTATGATACACTGTATGTTGGGGGTTTTCTTTTGGTTTGTTTTTTTTAAGCAGCTAGTCTTAGATCCTATCTATTGATAGGATTTTATATACAAGATTTAAGTCGGTGATACAGAATGTAAATTCAGAGCATGGTCTGAGTTGTATCTCCAGAGAGAACATTATTATTAAACCTTTTCGAGTGTGTCTCCAGTGGCAGCTCCATAGAGCAGGTGGCCTGCATGGCACACAGGGAGTCAAGAGCCTGTGTCTTAACGGAGCATATAATCTAAAAATCACTCAGCCTGTCTATCTCTCCTGGGGAGATGACAGCGATGACACGGGACTCTTATGCTAAAATCCAATTGTTAACCTGCAGAAGACGTCATTCAACACAAATCCCAGCAGGAAAGGGCTGGGTGATGGATGTTTCTGTGTAGCTGGCCAAGCTGTCATTCAGTTTTCAACAGTTCTCTGGGTTGCTTCAAGATTTTTAGGCTTTCTACCTTGCTTACTTGAAAATGGAAAGCATATTGTTTGAAAAATAATATCTTATGTTTACTATTGTATGCATGTGAAATTTGAAGGACTGAACAGTTCCTTTGCTGTCTCAGCACACAAAGTGCATTGACTCTTGACTATGGTGCTCAGATTTCCTGGAACAATAAGCAAAGCAGTGGCTGGGGGAAGGTTTGGAGGCTGGGAAACAGTGTTGAATGGGAATATAGCAGGTAGGCAATATTTGGAGTAGGAATGTAGGGTTGCATGTACATCTGTTGACAGAACTATGGCTTGTAGAAAGAGGGAGATCATTGTCCACCTCTACTCAGTCATTAGACTGCATCCACAATTCCACATCCAGTGGTGTCCTCCATGCCCCAGCATGCGGAAGATGTTGATAAACTGGTGTGCTTTCATCAGGGTGCCACCAAGATGATCAGGAGCTGGAGCAGGTTTTCTGGAGATCTGCCAAGGTCCTTTCAAACATGGCCAATTCTCTGATTCGGCATGATTTTCCTCCTATGATATTGTACTGTATACCTTAACAATTTGTCCATTCTGTTCTCACAGATTAGATTTTTTTCATTTACCACTTTTCCCTTAAATCCTCTTTTTACTTGAACCTGTTCTACTCTGCAGTGCCTTTCTACCTCCAAATATGTCTGATAGTCCCACTGTCATTGGATGATGTAGTCTTCTGATTTCTCCTGGCTTCCAAAGTTTCTTCAATGGCCTTGAACTCCCAGAGCAATCTTACCAATTACTGAATCTATGGAGACTCCTCATGGCCATCACAACCTTCTGCTTTGCTTTCTGAGCTGTCTTGTAGGTGGCTTGCCTTCTGCTTTACGGCAACACCTCTGTTCTTTGTTTCCAGTAATCGATGAAGAGTACTTGTCTGCTCATTAAAAGATGGCTATGGTGTTGTAATCAGCTTTCATAAGACAAGAAAGTCATGATAGGCATGGCCTCGGACCAGTGGTTTGCATGGACTGGAAATAAACATGAAGAAATTTTTGGAAGCAAAAAGTGTACCAGAGCTTACTGGTCTACTTTCAGTAGCCCATCTGGAGCAAAAAAATCTAAGTTTTTGTGTTTATTTTGGCCTAGTTTTTAGGACTGACAGTTGACTAGTATATTTTATTTTTGGGTTTCAAGAAACTGGGGCATCTTCTGGCTATACTACACTCAGGACATGCCTGCAGACAGATACCTCTGTATTTCTTGTATTTGAACTATGTCTTTAATTCAAAACCCATGGGTACTAGAAGTGTGAGGGTGTTCATGAACCATGTTCTCACAGTTCTTCATTGGTCTGGGAGGGTTTATTTTTTGGGTGCATCTTTTATATCTGCTTTTACAACTGGGCCTTGCCTAGTTGCCTTTGAGCTCATGAACAGCTAAAATGTAATAATTGTAGTAGAGCCTGCATTGTTTATAATTCAAGATCTATTTGAAACAGCTCTGAGTGGTGTTACAATTTTGTTACCATGTAGGCCAGCTTAAAACTAGTGATAGTTTCTTTTAGTAACAGCAATTTTCCCATGATCATTCTCTTCAAATATATATTTTTTTTCTCTATTCATTCAAATTTGACTCTAGTAGCATTTGGATGCTATAAAAAATTTAATTCTAAATCACTGAATTACCTCAGATGTCTTGTGATCAACTTTGGATTGGTAAAGATGGTTTTGAATTTTGTGTTTTGGGCCCCTAGCTGCAGGAAGGACATTTTGTTGCTGAAGTGTATCCAGAGAAGGGCAACAAAGCTGGTGAAGGGTATGGAGCACAAGTCTCACAAGGAATGGTTGAGGGAACTGGGATTGTTTAGTCCGGAGAAGAGGAGGCTGAGGAGATGCCCTATCACTCTCTACAACTACCTGAGAAGAGATTGTAGTGAGGTGGGTGTTGGTCTCTTTTCCCAAGTAACAAGCAATAGGGAATGAGGAAATGGCCTCCAGTTGTGCCAGGGGAGGTTTAGATTTGATATTTGAAAAAATTTCTTTCCTGAAAGGGTTGTCAGGTACTGGAACAGGCTGCCCAGGGAAGTGGTTGAGTCACCATTCCTGAGGGGTATTAAAAAGATATGTAAATGTGATGCTTAGGGATATGATTTAATGGTGGTCACAGCAGTGTTAATTTAATGGTTGGACTTGATGATCTTAATGGTCTTTCCTAACCAGAACAGTTCTATGAATTCCTCTTCTGAACTTTCAAATGTTCCTCAGATTGGGTTATTGTTGCTAGGATAAGAGGACTGTGGCTGGCAGAGTGTAGGGAACTAGTCAGTAGTAAACTGAAAAGGCTGAACTAAAGCAAACAGTGAATAATCTGAGAAGGGTGAGGACAGGGTTAAGGGTAGTCATTAAAGAAAGGCCATTGATTCATGTGGAGGAAAGAACAAAATTATGAAGGCAATTGCGAAGCTATTCTGTAGCCCGCAAATTGCATATTGCTGCTTTTCGGTAATTCTGGTTAAACTAAGATATTGGGACTTTGGACTTGCAGCACTGAAATTTCAGTCATTTACTTGTATCTATCTGCTCATACAAACTTTTTATCTTGATTTTTTTCAATTATTGAAGTCCTCTATATAATTTCACGGGGTGTATTGTTGTATTAGTGACAAAAGGAATCTTTATTTACTTCATGAGTAAATCAGATTATATAGTTCATTCATAAAAGTATGAATCTTGTTTTCATAGAGACCTTCAATATTGATAATTCACTGTTGGAAAAACTGTTTCAGTAAAAAATTTTGGGGTTAGAAAACATTTATAAATAATTTTAATCTGCTTTCTCAAGTAAAGAAATGCCTCTGGACAAATAAATACGACAGTGTATCCAGGTATCTTTTCCCATGAAGCTTGTTGACAAAAGTTAAATTTAAAAATTCAGTTCTGCTTCACAGCTCAAGCCATTAGCTAACCTACTGACAGGGGCTTGTGTCTGCCTTTCGGAGGTCAAGGTATTGTTCTTGAACCAGAGCTGCAAGCCTCCCTGTAAACGTGCCTTGATGTCTTCTGATTGGATTTATGTGCCCTGGCTTGCATAACTGTACAGCTTGTATCCCAACATTATTAGCCAAAAGGAGTATAGGGACTTACATAATCATTACACGATTATTTTTTGGTTACTGTACTGTAAATATGTAATTCTCTCGACTCCTAATAACTCTTAATCCCTTTGCTTCTATTGGCTCCTGGGCTCAGTTTTTGCCATGACCTCTGTGCCCAGACCACTGATGAGACTTGAAAAACTTGTTACTTTAATGTCTCAGCAGCTTTGCTCCCAACCAGTAGCTACTGGCTCACCGGCCTCGGCAGGGCCAACACAATGTGGTGTGCACTGTTTGGTGGGAGCTTGGGCAGTGCTTCTGCCCCTGTGCCCCTGACAGAGATCTGTTCACATCCAGAAACCTTTCACACCCAGCTGCCTGTGTATATTCAGTGCAGATCTCTCCACCTGGCTTCTTCATGGGTTTATGCTCAAGAGCTCTTGTGCGAACAATTTGAGTCTAATGTTGCTCAATAAAGAAGATTCCTCTCTTATACAGTATGGTGAGAAAACTGAAATCATTAATATTTCATCTTCCAATATGTAGCAGTTCTAGTGATAACTTACACTAGTAAAGTTCCTTTCAGGTATACTTGAAAATATCCTCAATTTTGATATAAAATTGCTTTTCATACTATTTTTTATATTAGAAGCATAGTTTGAATTCCTTTCTGTAAGCCTTGCAAAATACTTGAACATAATTTTTCTGTGTTTAATTAGCTTCATGAGTCAGTGCCTGGTCATAGGTCTTGACATCTTTGGCGTGTGAAATTTTATTGTGTATTTGACCTTGGCTTTTTTCCAGAATAAATATTTTAGGCTGCTAGTTGTGATTTTTTTTTTCTTTCCTTTGGTCTGAGACTAGGGGGCAGGCATAAGCAGCACTGAGAGAAGTGAACTGTATAAACCACAATTAGAATTGCAGTGCACAGGTGTCTGAAGATCTTATACAACTGCCAAGCTATTTGTTTCTCAAATGAGAGGGGCTTTGGGAGTGTATTTTGGATAATAAAGAGAGCAGAAGGCCTTCCATTTGGATGTTAAGGTTGCGGTTTTGGTGTGGTGGTTTGTTTTTTTTTTTTGTTTGTTTTGTTTTGTTTTCAAATCCTGGTTTAAATTCTTTCAGACTTGATACATTTTATATCTTTACAGAACCAGCATAATGAATGGTTGAAAGTGATCTGCTGCAGCTTGTGATGGAATTTATAACTGCATTCAGACAGAGATTAGCATTTAGGTATAAAACATTTCTTGCATGGTAGCTTTTCTTTGAGCATCAAGAAGGTTTACAAATCTGAATGCCAGTGTTCAAAGTAAGATGAATTGTAATGATACTAAACGAGAGAATGGCTTTAGCATCGAGGTTATGGGTGAGTTCTGTTGCAGATACTTGAGGATTTTTTTGGGAGGGTAGCTTTCTTAAATCTCTATGCTAGTCATATACCAAGTATTATTTCAATGAAAAAATAGTGAAGTGAATAAAAAACAGCTCACAGTACAAAACACTCAATGCCTAGAGTCCCAGTGTTCACTGTATTTTGCAATTTATTGCACAATAATTTTTTAGTTCTCTATTTCAGTATGCTTCACTGTGTCAGATCTGTATTCCTGGGATGTGAGGTTCTATTAAAAAATAAATAATAATCGCAGCCCCCGCTCCCCCCACGTACACTCATTTTCTATAATATGGTAATGATATCACCGTAGCAGTAATTACGGGTCATCTTCATTTCTTTCATCTCTGCTGGTTCTGATGGCTTCATTCCTTTGACGGAGAAGATTTGGCTCTGGGTGCTGTGATTATTTTGTTAAGCATTATTCGAATAGACAGGAGTGAGAGAAATTAATCAATCCAAATGCAATTAGCATCATGTTTAACCCAGTGATGGACGTCTCAAGGTGAAACAGCCAGGGGAGTTTCAGACATTATTATTCAATCCAGTTTCTCTTATCTAAATTATAATCAAGAGAGGTTTTTATTGGCTTCACAGAGAGAAGATGTAACTCTTTCTCTGCTTTGGGGGTCAAAGGGATCAGGTCTTTGGCCCCACAGGATGTGGGCCACAGGCAGCTTTTGAAAGTGGGAGGTACTGTAAGAGTTTCCTTTAGCATGGGGGTCACTCAGGACAAAGTATCTGTACATACCAATAGCTGTCACCTGGCACCTAACTTCAGTAGCACCCTGGGCATTGCCAGGGGTGTCATTGCCCCTTGCTTCAAGTGTTTTCACTGACTGGCTTTGCCATATGTGTGTTTGTAGTTCTTGCATTCAAAGCTCTGTGGAAATCACTGCTTACAACTGAGTGCAGACAGGATGGTGCTGCCTTGGAAGGTAGGGAAATCTGATTAAGGAGAACAAGGTAAATTATTCTGTAGAGAAAGAATCTAATTTATTTTACAGCAGATATAATTTTAGTATTTATTGATATAAAAAAATAACATTTTTAAGTGATAACTTAATCTGTTATCTGTTGTCACCATGCTGGATAATCCTGAGTGATCTCTGAGATCTCTTTCCAGGTGCATGATAAAACACTGGATGGAGAAAAACAAAGTGGAAAAGGGGTCACATGAGGATTTTAAGTTTCAGGAAAGCACTAGGTGTTTGATTCCAACTCTTAAGGCTCTAAACTGTTTTAGTAGTTTAAAACTTTTTCAGTCTCAGCTATTTACCACTTCTCTGTCAGAGATGACTGTTTTTGTAGCACATGGGGAGGAACAGTTCATGTACTTCACCTGCTCTGGATCACAGCCTGGCTTTGTGCAAGACCCCACCTTCTTTGGCATTTCCAAAACAAGTCATGCCAGACTATGAACTACAGCTAAAGTGAGGGCAGGGTCTGCTGTCTCATTCACCAGGGAAAGGACAGTGATGTTTTGTACCAGAGGTGGTGTTAGTATTTTAAAATGCTGCAGCAAGACTTGACAGAGCTCATCTTTCAGAGCCTGAATTCTAACACAGTTGCTGACTCCTTTAGTATACGTCTGTACATCACTCCTTACTGAGCCTGTGACCGCATCCATAAGATGGAAATTAAATCACTGTATGTCTCAAGAATATTGTGAAGCTTGATAAACTTTGCAGGTGCTTTGATATTGATTATTGAAAGCTGCCACAACCATGCAAGCTTATTCCACCTGCAGGTTTATACTAATTCTGTCATCTTACCTGAAAAATGTTTCAGGAGCACTGGATGATTATGCTGCTCTTCAGTGTAAATGTACCATTTCCTGAAGCACGAGTGTGTGTGTCTGCATGTGCTAGTTCTACCTTCAGTAAAGGTGGCTGGCACTGCTTTTGCTAACCGCTGCTCTCTGAGATGGTGGTTCCACTTCTTTATGAAGTTGGGCATGGTGCAGCATTCACTGATAAGTATTTGTCAAACGCCCACAGTCATCAAGTAGCATTGACAACACCAAGGAAGTATGCTAACTGCAGGGTGATCAGGGCTCTTTTTTATGAAGGAAAAGGAGGGGAGTTAGTGTGAGCAGGTGTCCAGGTGTTGGTAGGATATCTGGTATCAAGAAAAAGTGGTCTGTACAGATCTCATTGATAGAAGTTCAAATTATGTTGGCTGGGTAATAATATTCTGGTGTTCTAAGCATGATAGAAGGCCATTTAAGGACTAAAACCATGTTCTGTTCACAGGGCATTAATTGTATTCCAGTTCTTTAAATAGCAAGATCTTTAAATTTCACCACTGCTACATTTTCTTGTCAGAGAAAGAGCACAGCCAAATTTGTCCTGTAAGTTGTACATCTGGGGGAGAGGCAGGAAGTCCTCCTCTAGAGGGTGTCTTCATTTTAAAATATCTGATCTGAAGATGCTCACGGGCTTTGTTTTGAGATTTTCAGATAAGCCCAGAAGCAGTAAGCAGCAGAAGATGTAATGACCCTGATAGATGTATGATAAATACAGTTTGTCACATATATCTTTTACATAGAATTTATCACCCAACTGTATTGCTTTTTTGCATTTAAGTGTATATTACATTAAATAAGTGTACAGATATGTGTTGCTTTTGGATTCTCTTGGATACGAGTTGCTTATGTAAGTGTAAATCACTGTTTTTGTTACTGATTTTATAGCAGTAAATCCTTCCATAATTTCCTGGCTATCCAGACCTTATGACACAGTGTGTCCTGAGCTGTCATATGTGTGAGAAGGCTTTTTATGGGGAGCAATCAGGCTGGACCCCAATCTCCAGTGCAGTGGTTTTTTTTTCTAATTAAATTGTCACTGGAAGGAATATCCGGAACAGCAGTTTTCATTTTCAGTTGAGGAAAAAAACATTATGAGTTTTTGTCATTTGATTAAAAGTTACTTAACCTTTAAATTGCTACAGATGTAAAGATAGCTCTTAGTTTCCAATGTAATCGCCTCCAAGTTAAAATCAGGAAAATCTTTGTGTAATGAAACCCATATGTCATAGTGAAAGGATGCAAAGCACTGGCAGAGTGGGCTGCTCTAGCAGGAGATTCTGCACCCAATCTTGTTAACCAGGACTGCTTTTGGTAATCCCTCATCTCCGCACTTGTAGGAAATCAATCTGTACTACTGAATCTTTTCAACCAGCAACCACAAAATTTACTGCAGAGAGGCATCCTGGGGACAATTGTAGTAGAAAAGGAGCCCCAGGCAACAAGGCTAAATGTGGGACTGAGGGATTGAAGTTCTAAAGAGGAGATTATATTAAACCTTATTCTGTTCCCCTATCAAGTAGAAATCTCTCCTCCTTTGAGCCTCAGCCTTTCCTACCCAATACCTGGTCTTGAGATCTGCTTGGCAGATCTTCAAGGCAGCAAACTTAATTAGTATTGTTCTACATTCTCTTTTAATTGTAGTAGCCCAATACTATTTTTCAGTACATTTCTCTGAAAGAGTGTATTCAAGCACTCAACTTCCATTGTGACCAGAGTTGGTAACATCTCCAGAACGTTTTTTCTATGGTTTTCAGTATCCTCTTCCTCCTCCCTTGTAGGTGAGATTAATTTGTATCCAAGCTATTGCAATCATATCCATTGTTGATTTTTCTGTTGTAGACACACAGCATAGGCAAGGTTGTAAATTGTGACTTGACACGGAGATTCATATTTCTGTTTTGTACTGCACAGCCTCTGTAGTGTCTGCTGATACAATGAAGTCTGCATTCAAGCCCTCTCTTCACTTGAAGATCATGGTTTAAGCAACTATTTTAAAGAAATAAGGTTTTTACTACAGTTTTGTCTAACCTTTTAATTAAAAAAAACACCTCTGTCTACTATGAAGCTGGCTTCTGCTGTTCCCTTGGGTAATTGCTTAAGGCAGGTTTTACCAACTCTCTTAGACTGCAATTGTATTTAGAATGTGGGTAATGGCTTTTTCACTCACAAAGCTCTTCCCTTACTCCAGCAAGCTCCAAAAAACCCCAATGGAAATTATATTTCCATTATTAAGAATTCATTTATCAGAAGCAATACTGAGCAAAGCAGTCAGTTTAATATTAGAGGCTTTTCAGTATAAAATCCAAGCTCAGATCATACTCCCGTGCAAATTAAAGAGAGGAACAAAGGGGAAGGAGTAGCCAAGATGTTTGAAGGCAATACCATGTAATATGTATTTGGCCTGTGTTTACCATGAACACATTGAACTGTGGTTCTTGGGCAGGTAAGAGAAGCAGCTGAAGCAGGGAAAACAAGGTTGTTAATGTTTGTGGAAATTTGCCCTTAATTTGGCTGTGGGGTTTTTTGTTTGGGTGGTTGTTTTTTTTTTTGTTTTGTTTTTTTTTTTGTGATGATGTTATTTCCTGGAAATTTTCACGCGTATGCAAAGATACAGGGTCCTTTTTTCTTCAGTTTGGCATCGTATCTTTAAAAATAAAGCCCCAGTGCCTGAGTATGTGAGAGGAAGAGGAATACAGAATAGCAGAAGGCTGTCTTCTGCTCCTAATGGGATTTTGTAGCAGCATGTGCGAGTTTGTTTCAGAAGTCAGAAATGAACAGATGTTGGTATAAATTACCTCTGTGTCTGATGTCTTGCAAATTAAAAGCGCGGTTGGCATCACTAAACAATTTCACCAGGTTGGGGGGGGGAGCGGGCGGTGATTATTGTAGCAGGTCGGTAAGAATCTTTAAGCTGCAGCAGAACAGGATAGCAAGGATAAAGGAATGAAGAATAAAATGAGAGGTCTGTGAATTAATCAGAAATGTTAACATCTCCGATGACAAGTGAACAGGAGGGCACGTGCTCTGGAGCAACCCCCAACCCGCAGTAATTTCACTCAGCTCACAGAAGGAGTCTGTGCTCTTTGCGTGATTTATAGGGTGCAGCCCCCATTGGGGGAACAGAATTATCATGCATTCGTCTATCTCCTATATGGGACTTGCACTCTGGAAAACTTTTCACTTTGTCAGCGACAGTTTGGCTTTGTGTTTTCCCTGTTGAAGGTGCAAGGTGGGGAGATGTCAAAGAACTGGTGCTGAAAATCTATTCCTAGCTGAAATGTTTTAAAACTTGCATTTTTATTTAATCGTGTTTTTTGTGCATAACAGCTTAGTTCTGACAAAATATCAACCCGCTATGCCCTTCTGCAGCACCTTCTATTCGTGTGTGATGTCAGCAGCACTTAAAAATACAAGCTATCTTGTGGATGGGGAAGTAGAGGTACAAATGAGTACTTTCATGGTAGCTCATGCTGTGAATCAAAAGCAGTACTGGGAATGGATCCCAGATGATATAATTCACAGCTGGAGGCATGAACTAAGTGAATAATGCTGTGTGATCTGCTTGAATCTGCAGCCAGTTTGAAGCATGTTCTACTCATGGCAGTGGTCTTTGCAGCCTATGAATATCAATATGTTCCAGACAGTTCATAATACTGCTAATTGTTTTACAGGGATCTTGTTGATGACAGTACCTTGTGGTACAATTTTGAGTAGACAAATTAGAATGTAATAATTTAAAGGAAAGGCTTCCAGGCACAAGTTCTAACCTTTAGGTAAAGAGTAACAAAATTATCTTTGCCTGAGTGTGTATACTGAGTGTTTTTAAGATGAACATTTTTATTACATTGTAGTTCTAACAGATAATCAGTAAAGTCAAAAGAAATCCCAACATCAACAACAAACCCACCTCTAGTGTTTATGCTGATCGTAATTTCTGTGTTCCTCTTAGTAGAGAGGTCAGGAATTGAATGAATAAAACAGAAAATTCCCATCTCCTTCCAGAGTCTCTCTAGGCTAGGTGTGAGAAACGTGTATGCTTTCATCAATTCTGTGAATAAAAACCTCCATGTTTTGATGCCTGTCAGTCCATCACAAAGCTTAGACCTTTATTTAAAAGAAATGGAGGGAAGCACCAGTGGGAATATTATCTTCCTCCAGGACTCAGTTGTCTTTGATGTATTGTATTGTTATTCCAAGACAAAGGTAGTATTAGAGCTGCCCAGCAGGGTTGTGAGCTTATGTGCTCACAAGTCAGAGATGTCTTGTGCAGAAAAGTGGCTGTGTAAACCCTGCTGTAATACAACCACCAGAGATTGATGGTACCAAGAGTAAGAGAGAGACATATAAACCTTGCCTTGCTGTATTAAACATCGAAGGACTGACAATGCAGAGAGAGAGAAGACCAAAGCTCTATAAACTTTAGTTTATTACACCATCCATAGATGAACTGCATTGAAGGAATATAAACCCCATTATATTACAGCATCCAGGGACTGACACTACTGAGAGAGAGAAAATGCTGTCTAATTTCTGTTGAAGATCATAGCATCCAGGGACCAATAATCTTGAAATGGAGAGAGCTCCATAATCTCTGACGGATTATAACATCCAGGAACAATTGCTTACAGATAGAGTGATGGAGATCTGGATTACACCATTCAGAGATAGATAGCACAGAGAAAAGGAGATGTTGTGAGAGTGTAATTCAGTAGGAATAGAAAGCATAAATTGTATATAATGAGACAGCCTGTGGGAATTATTGCTGAGTGTAGGAGATTCCAGTCCCTGCCTGCATTTCTAAGATGTCAGAAATTGAAGTTGGAATGCAATTTTATTTATTTTCCACTTAAAAATAAAGTAATGCTTACTTACGGTAGGTGTGAAGACAAATCTAAATTAATTTCTTATTCTGTGATTAAAATCTATGAATTAAACAATGGTTTAGGTTTCTTGGCTTCTTAAGAAATGCTGATCTTTTTCCTCCTTTGTGATTTCAGCTAGAGAAATGACTCGAGGGAAATTCCTAAACATCCTAGAGAAACCCAAAAAGTAGCTGCCTCATCTGGAATTTGGACAAAAATACTCGCGACTCAACCAGTTAACGTGCTGTGGATCCATATGAACCTCAGAACTTCTAAGAAGTGCAAGACTCTTGCTGTATACCTCTAGAAGCAAACATCTCTTTTTGCTTCCATGGCTCATCTTTTTACAGGGGAAGCTTATTGCTGCACAGATCACAAGGACTGCAGTTAATTGCATTGGAATTTGGACTTCACATGACCATAAGATGTCCAAGAGGACTCAGCCCTGCCATGCTGTGGCAAAGTTATCTGAATTAATCAGCTATTCAGAATGAACAGCCATAGTGTCCTTATTCAACTGCTCTCAGTGGCAGCACCTCTTTGAAATACCCAGCAGATCTGACACCAGTCAGTGCGCATCATCAGACATTGGCCTTTTTGTGTGTCTTTTGCCGTAGATGCATTAATTTCCTATGAGCAACTTCTGTGCTGAAGGACTTGAGCAGAGTTTGGCATGTGGGCTGATTAGTAGCACAGGTTCAATGGGGACGTGTGCTTTAGTGTAGAAGCTGAGTACACTCTGAGTATTAGATTCTACTTACTGCTTTCAGAGAAACATGTCAGGTATTCCAATGAGGATCTCCAGACCTTTGGTGTACCAGGACATTCTCAGCACTAAATAGTTCTCTAGTGAAATCAAGACTGACAGACCATAAGGGAGGAAGAGCTGTTACTATATCATGAAGGAAACAGTTTCCCTACAGAAACATGGTGCAGTACACAAATAAACACCTGTGTCAGACCACTGCAATTCTCTGCGTCTTACAGAGCTAGGAACAGAAGAAGGGCACAGAGTTGAAAGGTGGTATTATTTTCAGTTAGCTCTCCTAGAAGGGGCAACAGGATTGCTAGCCACATTAACAAGCATAGTTGGTTTATACAGAATCTTAACACTCCTGAAAATAACATTTTGTGGTGTTTTTAATTAATTACAAAACAGCAAATTCAAAATTTTCTTCCCCTAAAAACTCACAATTTTTAAGGCAGAACTGTCTGTGACCTGGCCTCTACCAGCACACAGTTTTGGGCTTTGTTCATCTTACAGTTTAATTTCTTCACCTTCTGTTAATGCACTTCTGCATTTTCACCCCTGAGAAGAGGTAAGGAGCATGTTCAGTCTTCTTATTTTATTTTAGGGAAGTAGTTTTTTGTTTCATCCTCTTTTCTTTTCCTAGAAAACAACATTTTAAGTATAGTAAGTACATTCTTTCTAGGTTACAACATAATATTGAAACATTGGATGAAGAATTTTTCACCATTTAGAACTGTTACTTTTAACATGCAAGCTTTTCAAAACTTGTCATTTCCCAGGTTGTAGTCACATGTGAGAGAAGACATTATTTTTCTGTCTTTCTGCCTTCCAAGAGAGGGACTTTTTTCAGGTGCATGCGCAATGAAATGGAAGAGGTTTTTGAAATCAAATAGAGTTTTCTGAATTTTTACTAAAATGCTGGTGACCTTTTGGTTTGCATTGTGTGGTCTTGATTGCTACAGCTCAGAACTCGGCTCATTTTGGACAGCTGCTGTATCTAAGTTTAAGATGTTAAAACCCACATCCCTGGAAGACCCTGCACAAATACTGAATATTTAGGAATGCCAGATGCCTGATTTAAACATAACAATTCATTTCTGTGCTTCACAGTTTATGTAAGGCTGAGTTTAACAGGGACTCCATCCCTTGAAAACACAAGAGTTCAGGTAGATGAATGGGAAGATAAAAGTGATAATTTAGAGACAGGTAAACCTGGTGCAAACCAATATTGGTGCAGCTTTGAATATTAAATTATACGTTTTGAATGCAATTTAAAGTTTGTATACTATATACATAATATATATACACATAAATGATAATGCAATACTTTGTATCACTAACATGAGTGAATTTTATAGAGGCTTATTGAGATCTGAAGGAGGAGGGATATAGAAGATGTGAAAGCCTGCCTAACATGAAGGTATGTGTCTCTGCTGATACATTCATTAAGGAATTTCAAACCTTAGGTAGTTTTTAATAACATTCCATGTGTTTTTAAAAACAGAAACAACAACAAAACACACATGCACACAAATCCAAATAAAAAGCACATTTTACAATGTGCAGTACTTACCTTCTTATAGGGCAGCCAGTAACATTTGCTTTAGAATTGTGATATTTATTGGCTGTGTACTTGTCATCTGTTGAGATGAGTCAGTGATGAATTCTTTTTACTGGTAATATTTATATGCATTTTTGTGTGTTAGCCTGAGAATTGTAATCTGTCTGTTATTGTTTGTGGTTTAATAATAAACAAATAAAAAGCTCAAGAGATTCACATGGGTTTCTAGAATAGTCCTCTGAGGTGCAAGAGCTTTTGCTTAGCCACCTAGGCAATACTCTTCCTCAGGCTTTTCTTCACAATTCAGCATACCACCACATCAGGGTTTGGCCTGTGGATTCTCCTTTCCTATCAGTAAATAAATATTTGGCAATATTGAAATGGCACTCAAGTGTTTTCATGCCCTTTCAAACCTTTTTTTTTTTCCTTCAGTGATGTCCTTCCTGACATCCCTGCAGTACCTTTCTATGCAAGAAAATCTGAGTGACTTCTTGTTGCTGATAACCTTTTGTATTTCGAAACAAACAAAAAAGCTTTGATAAATGATAGGAATGAAGAGTATAAGAAGATCAAGGTATCTTAATATTAATTGACCTAATGCATTGCTTTATAAAATGTTTTCATGTGTTGGTGTGTAAAATTTTACTGTGAGGTTCTTGGAAATGAAACAATTACTAATTTTAAAAGCCAGTGTTACATATGTTCAGTTTTAAATGCTATTCACTACAGTTTTTGAAGTATCGATTGCTTTGCTGTTCAATTCAATTGAGAAGAAATTCTTATGTGTTATATCAATCATTATCAACATAAAAGACTAGTTGCACTGGCAATTGAAGAGTGTACTGGTCCATTTAACTCAGTGCTTTGCCATTACAAAAGTAACAATTCTGGAACAGTCCTGTAACCCACAGTTCTCAACTTCTGTTTCATATTTCTACAAGTCTACACCTAGAAATAATAGATTTGTGAAGACTGACTAATCCAACTCTGAGGTTGTGTTTGAACCTTATTCTGGTTTATTTTACTGACTTTTAGGTTATGTAAAAATGTAAGGTACTATTACATGTTAAATCACAAGCTCATCTTATCTGTAATCTCTTTGGTTATAAGCAGTTGTAGACTTATAGGGGAGGACATAAACAAAAGGCTTATGCAGAGTGATTTTGCTTTACGGTAACTTACCCAGCATTCAGCAACCTGGTTTAGTAGACCTTACCATCCACAAATTTGTCTTAATCCTAATTTGTACTTCTGGTCCCTGACAGTGAGTTTCATAATTCAGTTGTACAAAGAAAAACTAAAAAAAAAAAAAGGGGGAGGATAATTCCATTTTAACCCTTTCATTTTGTTGTCAGTTGTTTAATTTTTATTTCTTCTTTACTGTCTGTACTACTGATGATTTTCCAGCTCCTGTTATATTTTTGGTTCCATGCTTAATGTTCGCCTTCCTTATGTTCACAGTGTTCAGTGGTGTATCTTCTGTTACATCCTGGCATAATCAAAATTGCAGAGTATTAAGAGTGCAAGCATACTGTGGAGGCATGTAAGTCCTAATCACAGCTTGTATTGTGTTCCTCTGCTGTTTTCTCCTATATTATTGTGGGCTAGGTCCTGCTTTGAGTACCTCTAAGAATAGGATGGATTTGCAGTCTGTGTGTGCAGCTGATTTCATCCACTTCATCTTCACCCAAAGTAACTTGTCTTAGGCAACACTTATTCCTAATTATGATGGCAGTTAAGGTAAGCACTTTGTGCAAGTGATATGGGGTAATTCCATTTTCAATTACTTCTCTGTCAAGGGACATGGAAACTGTGGAGGTGGTTGGTGGCAACCAGTGTGGCTTCACCAAGGGTAAGTCTTGCCTGAAAAATTTAGTGGCCTTTTAGTATGGGATCACACTGTTGGTGGACAAGTGGAGAGCAAGTAATGTCATCTACTTGGTCTTCTGCAGAGAGTTCAGCACTGTCCCACATGATGTCCTGGTCTCTAAATTGGAAGGATACAGATTCACTGGATGGACTACTTGGTGGAGAAGGAATTGGCTGGATGGTCACACTTGGAGAGTAGTGGTGAGTGGCTCATTGTCCAAGTGGAGACCAGTGACAAGTGATGTTCCTCAGGCGTTGATACTGGGACCCGTGCTGTTTAACATCTTTGTCAGTGACATAGTGGGATTGAGTGCACCCTCGGCAAATTTGATGATGACACCAAGATGTTTGGTGTGGTCTACATGCTGGAGGGAAGGAACACCATCCAGAGGGACCTTGACAATTTTTTCCAACCCAGTGTATTATATGGTTCTGTGATCTTTGTCATGTGGTGTCAAATTCTGGACCTCTACTATAAGTTAAAAAGCATTGCACAAACGTGTGGTCTGTAACACTTCTCAACTAATACAAATTTTTAGACTTACACAATCAAAAGAAGAATACAACTCTTAACAGAAAGATGTGTCACATCCTTGAGTAAGCTATCTGAACATGGCATGCAAGCATAATCTCAGCAAGACAAGAGGGCACGGTCTCAAGTTGTGCCAGGGGAGGTTTAGGTTGGACATTAGAAAGAATTTCTTTACGGAGAGGTTGATCAGGCATTGGAATGGGTTGCCCAGGGAAGTAGTGGATTCTCCGTCCCTGGAGATATTTAAAAATAGACTGGATGTGGCACTCAGTGCCATGGTCTAGTAACTGCAGCAGTAGTGGATCAAGGGTTGGACTTGATGATGTCTGAGGTCCCTTCCAACCCAGCCAATTCTATGATTCTATAATCTAATATGAAAATAAGCTTCACTCGTTAATGTTGTACCCCATTTCCATATACCAGTCAGTACTGACAGTTTTTTAAAGGCGATTAAATAATCAGTCTATGGAAGAAGATCATTAATTGAAAGAAAATTTCCCAGAAGATCCTGTCTGTATATTCAGTCCAGCAAAATCACCGTTGGACAGAAATTTGCCATGGACCATCAGACTCTGAACTGAATCAGTGATCAGAACAACAAATACAAATGTTGTAAACATATAATCACCACAGTAAAAATGTTTCACCACAGAAAAACCAGGACCCATGGTTCCTGCATGCTTGTCCCTGCATATACAGCTGCCAGTCTGCCAGTTACTTCCAAAGATACTGTAGTATGTGGTGCCAAATACACATTGCCCCGTCAAGAGATTAACCTTGTTATTTTTAACAGACAAGGGAAAAGAAATAGACAAAAAGGAAAACAAGGAAAGAGGAAAGGAAAAGAAAAATACTTGATCCTTTGTTTTCATGCAATACTGTGATTCTTGGAATCAAAGCTATTCTAGAGAGACTTGTTATCTTTGCAAGCCAATCCTTACATCACTGATTTGAGTTTCTTTCAGGAGGAAGTAAAATGCAAAATCCTGAAATCAGTTCTGGCCAATCGTTTGAAATCCTCATGAAAATATTTAAAGGCTGAAGTGGCCAGAAAACTATGGACATCCATTTTCTAAAATTGAAACTCACATTCTGCATATAATGTGTGCCATGATCCCTATTTATTTAGAATGAGCTAGATTTTCTAGCGTGGCAGGATCTCTTCACATTTTGACTTCATCCACTGAAACTGCTGATTTTTAGACTTGACCTTTTCCATCATGTCCCTTTGAGCAAGGTGACCGACTCCAGGCAGCTGATGCGTGTACAGAACAGGCGTTTTCTTGGTAGGTTTGTGTGGCTGACCTCTGGCTTGCCTGCTGACTCCTATAATACAGATCAGTGACCAGTGAAGCCAGAATGCTCTCTACCTCTCTCTGTTATAGACACCCCAGTAAGGAACAGAAGAGAGGAAGAGGGGTGATCTTGAAGGCCCTTACTTAATTGCTAGTAGAAAAAATGGGTAATAAGGATGACCTTGCACCTTATTTATTGACCAGATCTCTGGGGGGACAAAGTACTTGACTTGGTTCTGTATCGCTTGAAAGGCTGGCTCTATGGCCAGCAGCTGAGGAGCAGATGTAATAATATAGGGTAATTAAATTTTGTGCTTGTAGGCACTTGGATGCCAGGGAGTATTCCTCTCCTAAAAATAACAGGCACATCTTACAACTTTACTTGTAATCACAGAATTTTATAAATAATGCTGAAGCATGAGAAAATTTCCATTTTTCACCTTCCATTTACTACAGTAGCCCAAACCACATCAGTTTATGTATGAAAGGCAGGAAGAGGGCTTAACAACTGCATAAGAATGAGGGACAAGACCCCAGTAGAGTGACTGAAGTGGCTCAGGCTGCTTAGTTCTCTGGTCTTTATTTTGTTTCTTCTCTCTGTATTAAAATAACTTACAATTAGTTTTAGTGTGTGTATATATATATATATAAATGTATATTGATTACCCTAAATTGCCTTCCAAGGCTATCACCAGCACCTTTCTCTTGTACTCTACATGGATCAGTTTATCACCCTGGTCAGCCTGTCTTAGGTTTCTCCCTCCTGCTTAGCACACCGATGCCAAATGGCACATAAAGCTGGGGGATGGAGCACTTCTGGTGAGGCACATTGTCCTTGTTTGCTGGAATGATTGGTTTGTAAACAGCTGGATGGGAGGCCAAGGGATCTGTAGGGCCTGTGTATTCTTGACAGAATCAGCTGAGATACTTTCCTCAGACTTGTTCACAAGAATTGTCACTGGGTTCTGGACAAAAATTTTTTGCTGAAAAATACTTGGTTGATGATGGTTTCTCAAGGAAGTGTTAGGTTGAAAATCAGAGGGAGTATGTGTCCTTCCTTTGCCTTGTTTTGATGAGGGAGTTTGAGCTGGGGCCTCCTAACTACCTCAAAATTTCTTTTGGCACCCCTTGTGTTTTTAATAATTTTGTCAGTGTCTTTTGAAACAGCTGTGAAACCCAGCATTTGTTCCCTTCCACAGGAACTGACAGTGTCTCGTTTACACCCATGCTCCTTCCCAGCCTGAAATCCAAGGCAGACACACAGCATGGCCTCACCGGAGAAAATTTGTGCCAAGTGCTGCCTTCCTCTAAGGGCAGACCCCATCCAGCAGAGACTTAAGACAAATCTTTGCAGTCAAAGGTTTGATTTCGACTGTGCCCTTCTGCACGGAAGTGCACATACCACTGTAGGTAAGGAAAGAAAAGGCAGGCCAGAGAGTTGAACCTGGGTTCTCACCATGCAGGTGGATGGTGGCGATGGGGAGAGGGTGGAGCAGGTCCATGTCCCCAGCAATGGGTGGCTGCAGCCCAGCCACCGGCCCCGTACCATGCAGCTGGGCCCCGCTGCCCAGGCTGCTTTTCTGGCTGTTTCTCCCAGTCCCCCTTCTCCTGCCGGTGCCCGAGAGGCGGCTCCCCCGTCCCTCCGTGGCACAGGGAGCGCTGACTGCCGCTCGTTAGAAGAATTCCCCCAAGTCAGACCTATGGTACCAGCCGTGTGAAGCGGAAGACAATTAGGGGCTTATTAGTGTCCTGGGGAGACGTGTAACTTGTGTTGCTGGGACTTACCAAAACAGCGAGAGTCTTACCGGCAAGCTCCAGCCGAGAAAAGACTGAGGGATTGTCTCACCTAATTACAGGGAATGGGCCTCTTTGTGTTTGTGATTCGGTACGGTTGTCCGATCGCTTTTCTCTGGCTGCTGGCTCAGGCCGAGCTGGAAGTGTGCTAATTAGAAGAGAAATGGACGTAGTGATCCTGTCAGCTCTCGTTACCGGCATGGACAAAGCCGAATATTATTCTGGGGCAGTGTTTTGTGAGTGTCCCCCTTCCAGCTCTCATTAAGGGCAAGGTTGGTGGATGGGGAGGGGACTTGACCACATGGGTTGGCTAATGGAGCACAGTTACCGTTACTGTGCTAATTAACGGGCTCAGGAGGCAAATGTTTCTCCAACCAGTGGTCCCAGCAGCTGCACCTGGTGCTTCCAAAACCCAGCCATCTCACTGGGCAAGCCAGGCAAGTTCTGTGTACAAGGGAAAGGGTGTTTACATCCATCAGCCATCCAGAAGGGGAGAAGAGCCATTAAAATGGTCAACATAGGGAGGGAAAGGGCACAGCACTGTAGGAACAAGTAGGTTGAGCTCCAGCAATCTCTTCCCCAGCACCCCTTCAGAGAGTGCAAAGTGTCATCATCTGCCCTGCAGAGGCTGGAAGTGGATTGCAAGGAGAGACCTGAGTAATCTTCAGATACTATTGAGAAGTGTAACTCCTTTGGGTTACTGTGATCATCACAGGTCTTGGTGTATCCAGGAAGAGGAAAGCTGGGAAAAATGAGACATGACATGGAGATGAATCAGATTATCCCTCTCTCTGCTGATGGTGGGACATTTGTGGTCTGAGGTGAGAAGCAAGGTGGATTTATGTATCAGGATGTTTGTTTTGCCTTAGAGAAACAGCTAGGCAAAATTGAAAGGATTCATGTAGGTTAAGGCAGGTGAAAATGATGACCAAAGGAATTATAGAAAACACTAAAGAAAAGACAAACACTGTCATGCCATTAGCATAAACCTGTTACAGTGAGAGTAGAAAGTGATGGGAGAGATGGGAGACAAAACAGAAGCCAGAGCAATGTCACAATTGCTGAGATAGCCTCAGCAAAAAGGAAGAACTGGGTGCTGAGGAGGGTCCGTGGAAGTGAATAGTTTTGTTTACCTGTCGCACAGATGTTTTTGTAAAGGAACCTAGTAACTTGCAGAAGTAATTGCCAGTTGATGTTGCCAAAATTGTGGGAATGTATTAGTGATGAATTCTGATTTGGATGTTGCAGTCCTTCTGAAGGTCCTTAATTAATTAGTGTCTTTGAGCTAGAAGTAGTAAAACATATAATTATGTCTTAAAGCTTTTAATTTGCTTTCTCTGTACATAACAATGTACACATTGCATTCACTCATGCATGCTTGGGTACTTTTTTGGTTAAGTGTCAAAGCTACAAGAGGTTCCTGCTTTTATTTCTTGGGGTTTTTTGTCCCTGATGCTGAAGATGTTCCCATGAGAGAGTTAGCTATGTCTTTCCAAGGCTCCAGCAACAGTCACCTTCATCTTGGATGGAGCTTGAACTGTGCTCTGTGTCTGTGCCTCCTTATTTTTCTGTCTCTGAGAGTTGTTAAGCCATCAAGGACCCTTTCCCCGTGGCAGCATGTACAGTACATCCTAGCAGTCCTTCACAGCTGTAAAAGCCTTTCCCTTTTAACTGGGGTTCATTTCCTACTGGCTGCTGTGATGGCTCAAATCTTAGGGGTCTTGATGCTGGGACTGATCTCCAAAGAGGGCTTCAGAAGTATCTTCCCTGCAAAGAGGTTTATTTGAGAATGAGGAGATATGTAATCTTCTTACTAAAACCCAGGGAGGAAAGGCAAAAAGCTTCATTGCTTCTGCCTTACCCCCCTGAGCTAGGAGATTTTATGCTGCTTCGTGAATTGAAAGATGCAGAGAGAGAAACATCTCAGTGCAATTACTTTACCTGGCCTGAGGCTCTCAGGTGGATGCTCAATGAAGCCCACATCACCACTGATTTCAGGTGTTCCAGCAGAACAGATCCGTAACACCGATTTCTGCCTACAGGTGGCCAGTGAGTCGTCACTTACCTTGCCTACCAGATGTTTCAGTTTTGGTAAAAGGAGGAGTCCCAAGAAAATGTCATAAAAGTGAAGACCATCATACCCATGTCCATTTTCATGCTTTGGAAGACTGAGTTGAGTGGCATCCTCGGGTAAGGTTTGATGACACTTCCCAGGTCAAGCCTCTCTGGAGATCAGACCTCACAGGCAGACAGCCAGAGAAAAGTCTCTTTCCAACTTCATGTCAGTTTCTTTGTCCAAGGAGGTATTAGGGTCCTTGCTTGTTACACCCTTATTGTACTAGCCTGTCATCTTGCTGTATAAATAGTACAATGCCAAATTTTTAACATCTAAATGCAGGAAAGGATCAACTGGGAATAAAAATGTGTCTTTATGAGGAGCATGGTGAAGAACATCCTTCATGTAGATTAGCAGCAGTTGAGAATACTGTGAAGACAGGTAAAAAAATATGCAGATGGAGGAAAAAGGTGTGATGGCTGCTTGTGTCCTTCTCTAAGACCTTATGGCATTCGTGTACCACCTACTGAGATTACAGTACCTGGTCTGTGGGCTGGAGTGGTGTTTGGAGGATATCTCTTTAGCAGTTTATCAATTGCATTATAGTAGTCATTTAGGGCATGGTGACCTCAGCAAGTATCAAAACTTTATTGTACTGTGAATCACAGGAGCACATAATAAGGAGAAAGTCTGTTTCCATTCTAAAAGCAGATGAAGTAGTAAAAGAGGAGGAAGAGACAAGGATGCACCAAGATGTAGAGACTTGTTAGAGTTCATCCAGCAAACACAGCTCAAACCCTGTGTCTTCTTAGCCTCGGTGTAGTGGCCCTTCCACTGGTTGCCATCTGCCTTGTTGTTTCATTAAATAGATGTGGCTTTAAAAAAAAAAAAATCAAGCGTCTAAGTAACTGACAGGCATTAGTAATTTAAATAATAAATTACAATGCAATACCAGACATTTTAATCTTTTTTTAAAGACCTATAAGAACTATTCAGAGAATTAAATTTTTTTAAAAGTCACTTTAATGCAGTGTTAAAGATTAAGATTTTAAAAACAGAACACTAAAAATGAAGGTTTCTCCCAATGCTATTACCTACCACAGAGTGCATGGTGTGTAGATGCATTTAGGAGAGCTATGAGCATTACAGAGATCCTAATAATAATTATAATATCCCCACTGATGTAGAACAATTATCCTGACCTACCCAAGCCTTTCACACTCATGCAGAGGGTGTAAGTGCTACTTTCCAGATTACATGTAATTGTACATTTGCTCAGAAGTCCAAGTGTTTGCCAACAGACCAGGGTAGGAAAAATATAAATTTCCTTATTCTTCCATGTTGAAATCGTTGCTCTGGTTCTCTGTGGGGCTCATCGTGCCCTAGCAGAGAATATTATTAAAGTGATCAAAGCAGCTCTCAAGGCAGCTTGTTGCTCTAGCAATTCCTTGCATTTAATTCAATAGTTTTGGAATAGGAGTAACTCACTGCAATAAATCTTAGTTTGTACCCCATTAGTATTATTCATCTGTGTGAGGTTTACAGGAGTTACACCAGCAAGTATCAAAATACTATTAACAAGCTATTTTGGTGGGAGAGGACTGTGGAAATGGAGAGATATGCAAAACTGAATGAAAAATACAGGGAAATGAGAATAATTTAAAAATAGGGACTTAAAAACAGAGGAGAGAAGACCAGGAGTGGTAAAAAAACATGGTTTGGAAGACAGCAAGGCATGGGCAGTAGGCTGGGAAGAATGCAAAGGAGAAAAAAGGCAGAATCACAAATGCAGTTTATGAAGAAAAATGGTGAAAAAAGCAAAACAGAAGGAAAACAAATAGAGATAGGTAGTGGTTCTCAGCAAGAAGCAGGTCAGAGTTTCATGAGCAGTGGAACCAGCCAGGGAATCTTGGTTTTCCTTGTGGATGTATTTCTCAAGATTGCATTATCTGTGGATTCTCTGGTACCTAACGGAGGGTGTGCTCACACTTAAGTGGGGGCTGTTTCAGATTTCTTTCTGTCAGCTCTTTAATGTAACAAAATGTGCAAGAAGTTTATCATGTGCCCTTCACAAAGTTGGCTTACAGGTTGCAAAGTTATTGAGACACCTATGCATACCTGTGAATGAGTGGTAGCATAAAATGGTGAATAGCAGAAATTGCAGATAGGGAAGGGGGAAACATTAGGAAAATGGGAATGGGGGTTTATGTCTGCTGTTAATGAATTTAATAGGCTTTATTGCCATTCCTTTTCCTGGTTTTACATTTTAAAAAAAAAAAAAAAAGAGGACCTATTTAAAGCTGTGCTTCCAAATCAGGCTAACTTCACTCTGAGTGTCCACACTGCTTGTTTCCAAGGAGCAAAATCTCTTACAGCAGTTTTGTCTCCATCATGAAACAGGAGAGACTCTGGGAGCTCCTCTACCAGCTTTACCACCAAAACCTGCCTGGGACCTTCCTGACAATGTATGACAGACACACATACTGCAAAAGCCTTTTGGTCCTCCCATACCAGGATAAATTGCTGTGAATTCCCATCTCAGTGGTATACTGCAGCAATTCTCACCAGGTGTTTTCTAGGGACCTCCTCATGACTGGATACTGTGGTGTGGGTAATATTTGAGTTTTTGCTGGAGTCCCATTCTGTTTTCCACTCATCTATCTCACATATTCTTTCACAGTCTGAACAAATTTCCCTGATTTCCAGGCAGAAGGTGTCATGTCAAGAGGTGTTAAATAGGACAGAACTGACTGCTGATTGCTGGGAGGGAGACCTCTCCCTCCAGCACAAAACCTTTTTATGCATCATTATCCTTTATGTGCAGGTCTCCAGCCAATTTTTCATTCCATGTGCTGATATAGCCAAGCCAATCTGAATTAGTTTTCCATAGGATTTATGGATCAAATCTTTACTAAAATCCAAATGTATCAACAACAAATCCATCACGTTCCCTTCATCCACTAATTTTGTAATTCTATTAACAAAGCACTCAGGTTTCTCCAGCACAATTTATTCTTTATAAATCCCTAGTGCTGATAATGGTTTTCTTATCCTTATCCCTAGGTGGTTAGTGTTATTTTTTTCCTCCCATTTTCTCCCTGTTATTTTATTGGCAACAGATATTCACAAGAAGTCTAAATTTGCCTTTTTTTTTTATTTTTAATGACCAGTGGCACAATTCCTTTAATCTCCAGGCAGCTTCCTAGTATTTGTAACTTATCAAAATTATTATCTGTGATAAAAAAAGTGAGCTTGTAATTTTCCTCATAGCAGGCAGATAGATGTCTCTTCATCACAAGCCCCAGTCCTGAAAACTTGAATATACCTGCAGAGTGCTATATATTGGATGTGCCATACGTCCTGTCAGTAGAACAAATGAGTGGAATTAATTAACTTCTTAACATGAATCCACTTAGGCTTTTTGCCTGGTAATATCCATTTTGGGCAACTGTGATTGCCTCCTGAAGAAGTATCAGGAGGGTGTTTGTACATGCTTTTTATTATTGGGTTCATAACTAAGATGAAACAAAAATATCATCCGAGTAAGCTATATACATATGTAAGAGGTAAGTATTTCTGAAGGAAGATAACAAAAAAAATCACCATCTTATTAGGTCAGTAAATTAATTTAGTCTCAACACTGGGAGATCAGTCCCCAAACTAGTGCCAAAATAATCAACCTCTATAAATTCTATCCTGCTAAATTGGTTATAAATCCTAGATTGCAGTTATGCCAACTTTGGCATACTTGAACAGAGTCTGTACTTTGAGGGAATCAATATCTGATGTCTTTTCATGTCTAGCACTTACACAACTTCAAAATATCTTCATTTGGGAGAACGTGTGGAAAGCTCTGAATCAGCTGTCCCCTCTCAGTACCTCACAGATGGGGGTACACTCAGTGCAATAGTCAAAAGATGGTACACAGGCAAACCTTCAACACGTGAAAATGCAGGACACTGAAGAATAAGGTGGTTCAGTCTTATTTGGACCAAATATCTTGAAAAATTCTATAATTTCAGGGAAAAATTAATAGAAAATTCCTACAGAAATAATGGGAAAAACACTGGCGCAAAAGTCAGTCATTCAACATTTATTCATTAGCAAAATAAAAATGCATTTCATCTAACGATAAATTTCACAGTTGCTGTTTCTTCTGCTAATTAGAGGAACCCTCTTACTCCTGAGCAAGGTTCTGGATCAGGCAGACTCTGTTCTGAAAACCAGATATTGATAAAAATAGTTACTTAAAATCTCTTTGAGATTGAATATGTCAGAGCCATGTCACTTATGTAAGCAGCACCTGAAAAGTATTTTTCTTTGAACTTCTAGACTGAGAAGTTGACCTGTTTGATGTAACCATGAGCTAAGGATATCTGTGGCAGTTTTGAAGCTGTTTACTGGAATCTTGACCAAAATTTCAGTGATGCCACTTCCAGCTTTCTTATTAATCTGTGAGAATTGTCATTCCAGCCTCTACAGAGTAGGTGCCAACATAAGCATGTGCAAACATGGGCATATATATGTATGCATATACAGTTACATACGCAGTTACAAACCTGGACCATAAAGCAACATTTCTTTCAGCTGCTGTTGATGGCATCTCAGCCTTGTGTTAATGCTGTGTATTTGGAAAAAAATTACTTCTGGAGCCAGACTCAATAGAAAGAGCTTAATTCTGGTGGCCACTCCCTCCATATATTGCAGAGGTAATTTTCTTACATAGGAAAAAGAGCTGGAAGTATTTCGGAAAACTCACATCTAAGAAACCCTCCCTCTGGATGCTCATACTGCCTGGGCTCAGAGCAGTCCTCTTGTATTATATCATGCCTGTTGTATTATCCCATGCCACAGAGGTACCCAAATTAAGACATTTAATCAGTAGATCACTTTTTAAAAAAATCACTGATTACAATTAGTGTTGTAAATAGGTTCAGATACAACTTCACCTGCAGATGCAGTTATGGGTGGGCATCTGTGGCTGGACACGTGGTGCAGGGATGTTAGTGCTGACCAACCACTCACACCTGCCGAATTGGAGAAGAGATGAAGATTCAAGAAAATCTTAATACTGTAGATCATCTGCTCCTCCTCCTGAGAGGAGCCTCAGCTATACTCAGAGGAGAGCAATGTAAAGGGTATCCCAGAAAGAACAAGCCATCTCACCACTCCACGTCTGAGCATGGTTCTCATCCAGCCAATACAAATGACTGCTTCATGTGATGGCTGACACAGCGTTTTACGCTTTATAGATATCAACAGCTACATCCATGCAACTACTTAGGTGGTGATCAGAAGCAGGAGTATCTTACCCTCTTCCTTGAAATCTGGAGACTTTCTAAAACACTCCAGCCCACTGAAAGTGAAGATTACTTTTAAAATATGGTAGTTTTCTCCCACAGATACATGATTTGCTAAGATCTTCTCCTCCAAATTCCCAATAGCCAGAGGATTCCAAAGCCAAAAAATGTGAGAATAAAAGCAAATTAAATTCAAATTGGTTATCCTGTCTTTGATCTCAGAAATAATTTCCATTGTTAAGTTACTTAGCAAGCTTATGTGTAATTTGTGTAGATAGTATCTGAACTTACAGCACTATAGAACAAACTACTGGTATTGTACACTTCTCTTTGAGTACAGATATCTTTTCCATTTTCTAGCTACTGTCTGTAGCTAGAGAGCTCTAAAGGTTCAGTGAGTTAAAACACAGAGAACAGACTTTTCCTGCCTGGATCTACCTCAGACATGCTGTTGAATCACTTCATCTACCTGGTCTTAGTGCTCCATCTGTAAACTGATGGCAACATCAAGTGACCTCATAAAAATTTATATGGTTAAACATATCCCTGTTTATGGGACTCTCATGCATAATTGATGGAATCTGTATCAACACAGAAAAGAGAGAATTTCACCACTAGGTAGCCCAGCCCTATAACTAATGGTTAATATTATTGCACCAATGTATAGTCTTTGTGTTTACACCAGAAAGTGACAGCTTTGTAACAGTCAGGATGAGAAATGGTCAAGGTTTAGCCAATTTCAGCAACAGATCTAGAGAGAAAAAGAGGAAACTACCTGTCTGGGCTTCTCCAAATAACTCTGGTCCTAAGTGATAAATACCATAATAAAAGTTATTGGGGTGTTCTCTTCTCCAATACAACTTAAATTATGGACACCTTCTCATGCAGGAGACAGGCACAGGAGAGGTTCTGAGCAGGTGAGCAGAATTTATTTGTCACATGAGTCCATTCGGCCTCTGTACCATGAATCATCTGCAAGTCCAGGTGGCTTTAGGGTAGAAAGAAGGAACAACAAACAGCAGGAGGGTATTAAATAATGACTGCCATAGAGACTGGTCAGCTTTACCCAACTCCAGGAAATCTAAACATGAGTGCTTAGAAAATGAAATCAAAGGAATAAAGGACAGTGCATAAGTTAGCTGGGTAATGCAGTAGCAGGATATTGAAGCAAGTTGTTTAGTCAGGTTTCTAAAATCCACTCTCAGCAATATGCAGATGAGACACCTGTAAGTATTTTTCATCCCTTCTGATGACACCAAGAATGTGAGGGTGGCACAGCACTTTCAGAGGAGCCACAGTCAGAGTAAGACCAAATTAAGACAGGGGAATGATGCCAGTGCTCGAAGGGAAGTGTCTGAGTAGGCTGCAGTCACAACACATATTCCTTTGGCTGAGGAGCCCCAGTGGTCAGGACTGACTATTGTTTTGATTATTTTGGGGATTCTTCACTAGATTTCCACATGGGCACTTGCAAAGAGCTCTCTGCAGTTCTGTGAGAAGATCCTATTCTTTCCATCTCTGTTATTCAGGCCTCCAATTTCCAGCAGTGGTGCAAAGTACCTTGGTATGAAGCCTCTGGCTCTAGTACAGTCCAGCTGGTTATGGTGTCCTGTAGTCATTGCTCACAGGCATGGCTTACTTTCAGTTCAGCCTCTGCAACTTTCTGTACTGGCTCACTGCTGAATCCTGAACCAAGCTTCATGATGTACCAACCTGGGGCAAGACTGCCAAAAGCTGAGATGGAGTCTAAGGGTGTTGTGCACTCCTGCAGCAAAAAGAAGCTGTCACAAACCTTTTCCATCCCTTTGTGACCTTTCAAGTACATTTCTTCACCCACATTTGGCTGACCTAATTATAAAGCAGCAAGATATACAGTTTAAAGATACTTTCTCAGCCCCTCTGCTCAGCATTGCTGGGAACATCCCACACCTGTTGGTGCTCTGCTTCAGCTGTCTGGCCCCAAGGAGAAGAGTGGTCACAAGGCAAGGCCTCTGGAAGATGTCAGCCATGTTCAGGTAATCTGCCTTGTGCTTGAAGAATATTGTGAAGCTGGTTTTTATGGTCAGGGTCCTCGGTTTAGGGCTTAAAAAGCTGGATTCAGCTCTTAGCTTTTCCATGTGGCCTTCGTTATGTCATTTAGCCTCTTTATGCAAGGATCCTGCCTGCTCCAGCAGGGTGAAATAAGGATAAATTGGTAAATACAGAGAACACGCCAAAATTCTCCTGTGAGTCTCATATAGGATGCACATCACCTGCCAGAATTCTCCTGTGAGATCATATAGGAGGTTAGGCAGACAGCTCTCTCTTGCTATCTCATGATTTGCACGTGGTCAAAAGCAACCGAGAAAAGTCTGTGAAAAAAAAAAAGTCCTTGTTTTCAAACAGTAGTTGTTTTTATCTGATGTGAATATGAAGCGACTAACAATGCCTTGTGATGACCTTCCCCTGCTGCGAGTGCGGGTGTTTGCAGCCTGCCAGCAGCCCCCTGGAGGTCCTGGGGAGTGGGAGGAGAGGAGGACCGGTGGCCACGGTGGGCACCCCTAGACGAGCCCACGGGGACCCCTAGTTCTGGGACCCCTCACCCCACCCATGTCCCCTCCCCTCCTACCCGCTCGCTTGTCTGTGTTCTCCCCAAGCCCCCCACCACACCACCGACCTCTCATATCTCCCTTCACCCTCATTCTGCTTTGTCACGGCGGGGAGCCCTCCCGCCCTGCCGTATCCCTTCACGCCGCATCCCTTGCCGAGTGTCGGTTCCCTGCGGGTGTGCTGCTCCTGCCCGGTCACCCCCGGCCCGGCCCCGCAGCATCCCGGCTCCCACCGGGCGGCCTCGCTTGTCCCCAGCCCCGGGGCCGCCCAGGTGAGCGGGCACCGGAGGGTGGCTGCACATCACCTGACCCCCTCCAGCCGGTTCCCTCAGACAGGACGTCAAGTTAATGAGCCCTCAGGCCTGTAATTAGCTGTCAATTACCTCAAATTAATCAACTCCTCGCCTAATTAAGCATAATCTGCAGGTGGGCAGAAAACGGGCCATTGTGCGGGAGCCATGAGAAAAGCATGGCTGGCAAACTTGGTTAGGATCAGCGGCGCATTCCCGGACGCCGCGCCACCGACACCCGGGCGCCCGCCCCGCCCCGCACGCCCCGGGTCCCGCCGGCCCCGCGGTTGCCGGGGTGCGGGGGCGAACCTTCCCTGGCCCTGGCAGCGTGGGGCGGCCCCCGGGGCGCTGCTTGGGGGGCCCGGCCGGCGAAGAGCCGTGGCTTGGGTGACGGTGGGGACGCGGGGATGTTCTTGCTTAATGCTTGAGCCGCGGTGCCTTAACGCACCAGCTCGCCCTCCCCATTTTCTCTCCCTGCTTTGCCGCGCATGCAAAATTTTCGTCTCCCTTTGGAAAGGGGGACTGAAACGCACCCGCGTTCACTGACGCGGGTGTGAGCACACCTGGTTAGCGGCGTGGAGATGCACGCAGACGGAACGCCGAGTTTCAACGGGTATTACTTAATACCTATAACAATAAGTCATACTGTAGTCATTTTCCTGTGGAATTAACACATCCCGAAAAAAGCCTACAACCCATCCTCCAGAGCTCTGTTTGGCGGAGGAGCGACGTTCCTTGCCGGGACCGGGAGGGAGGAGCAGGGCTCCTGCCAACTTTCAGATGTCACCGGAGCGCAGGGCGCGAAGTTCAGCGCCGGGGCCGCATCCTGCACTCTGAGTCCCAGCAAGTGGCAGCCTCATTTAAACGCAGAAGGCTGAGGGAAATACAATTTCAGGGTAAAAGTGATGTGCGCAATATTAAAGTGAAAGGTTTTGATTATGCCTAGAAAGTTTTGGGTCTTTTGTTTTTTGTTTGTTTTGGTTTTTTAAATGTAGCCAGATTATCACCCACCGCGCTGGATTTGCACTGCATTACTAATCGTCAAGACTAGAGCAGAATCCCCAGATAACAAACAGGAACACAAGACATCAATTTATGACATAATAGCAATAGTAATGCAACAGTTGTAATATTCGATGGAAGAAGGAAGCAGTGGAGGTGAGTCCCATCTCTCAGCACAGAAGCTGCCTGCAGAGGAGTGGCTTTGAATAAAAACACCTCTGTTGTGTCCAGAAGGACGATTTTATTCCTTACAGAGAAAAAGCAACAAGCCAGCACATGTCTGGCCAAAGTTGATGCATGAAACAACCGGCAACTGAAGGGAAAAGATAGGAGATGCAACTTGCCCCTTTTTGTCCTGGACCTTTCAAGAGAAGGTGCACATCAGATGTGGCATTTCTGTTCTTGCAGCTATTTGGAGTTCAAGTCCCGAGAAGAGAGACTGGAGGCAGCCCCTGCCCCAGAAAGGGTGTCATCGGGTGATGAGAGAGGGGCTGCAGTGCTGCCGTGCTGGGATGCCAGCCGGGTCCTGGCCCGGGCAGTAGAAACTCCCCCAGCTTCCTGGCTCAGGCGGTGGCACAAGCTGCAGCCGGGACCACAAGGCCTCTCTCTCTCTCTTTTTTTTTTTTTTTTTTTTTTTTTTTTTTTTTTTTTCCCTGCCTGCACTCTTCTCAGTCAAGTGCTTATTACCGCAGCAGGAGGTTTGGGCAGGGACTCCTCCGGACACACAGTGCAGGAGCCCATGAGACGCTGGAGGACACAGTGCCCCCCCTGTCCCCTTGTTAAAGCTGCTGCTTTCCAGAGCTTCCCGTGCACCTGCCATCTCAGAGTAACCTCTAGTCCCTCCTGGGGGGACAGCTCTATTTTTTTTTTTCTTTGTGGAATCAGGAACCACCACAGTATCCTCACTTACCTCAGTTTATGAGTGCTTTTCTTCCAGACCTCCCCTCTCTACCAGGTGTCTTCCTTTGGCTGAAGCACTGGCCAGCCAGCTCTTGGGTGTCCGTCAGCACATTTCCAAGGACCAGCTTGGGAGGGATGCACTGTACAAGTGTCACAGATGGTGACACAAGCTGTGGGTGAGCAGTGCTCTTCTGCAACTCCCTGTTTATTTAAGGCATGTTGCAGACATGCATTGATTTCACCAGCTCATTCCCATTTAGAGCTGAAGCACTCAAATGACTCACATCAAGGTTGACTAAGCATTTCTATTATCAGCTCTCTTCTTAATTACACATAACTCTTTTCATCTGGGACTGTGAGGTTCTCCAGACCTGATTTGCACCCAAGGAAGAAGAGGTTGCCTTGATTGTGCTGTGTTTGAGCAAAAAGGGCCCAGGTGTTTATGAGGATAAAGTACCCAGGCCACAGAGCCCTTATCCCATGAGAAACCAAAACTCTATCTTTGTGGAAATAAAAAAAAAATCCCAACAGAGAAGCAGGCAGTAGAAACCTGTTAGGGATAGACTGATGGAGCAGTTTTCAATGATCCACTGAAAATCAATTGCAACAGGGCTGAGTTACAGGTCAAAAAACTGCACTGGGAGAGGCAGTGTTCCTGTTGGTGGGGCACTGGCACTGCTGTGCCGGCCCCTGGAGACCTCTCTGCTGATGGGGCTGCAGGGTGGGTCGGTGTGCAGGGTGCTGTACGGCCCAGCACTGCCTCGCTGGGGAAGCCAAGGGCCTGGCTGGGACCACACATGGGCACCTCGTAGGGGGAGCACCCCTGGCGTCTGGCCAGGAGGAAAGGCACAGGGACAGTGTCAGAGTAGATCAGAGGAATCCAGCTGCTTTTCAGGTACAAGAGAAGGAAAAAAATTATATTTATCTCTATCCCTGACATTGTTTGAACCTTACTCCAGCTGTACCAGTCTCTGGTGTCTTGGAGGTAGTGGCCTGACCAGGGAAAATGCTCTTCTGCCCCTTTCACTGTCATAACCAATAAAAAGCTGGTAAGCAACTGTGCCATTTTCTAAGTCTGAAAAAGCAAAAGTTGTAATTATTTCATTAATTGTTTTGACGAATGTGTTAGAAACAATAGTAAGGAATTCATAAAACTCACCTGCCATTCTGCCTGTACAAAATACTGGGTGTTTGTAAGGATTATGAACATTACCTTTTTTACTTTTAGTAATGCTGCAACATTGGTGTTGGCAGTGTTCTGGTTTGGAATTCTTTGCTGCACTGCCCTGGCAAGTTGCAGAATTGGTTTGAGGGGAAGATACTGCTGCTATAAACAGTGAGTCCTGCAACAGCCGTGAGCTTCTCTGGGATTGACAGCTAAATGGAGCGAGGTAGATTATGAGGTCTTCCTGACCAACCCTCTGCTATACCCCAAGATAAAAATAAATAAGCACTTGGGTCAGAAAGTACTTAGAAAGTGCATCATGATTCTCCTGTGCCTGTTCATTACAGTGCAATCTGCAGTCACGTATCTGCAGTGCTGCCGTCTCTTCCTTCAGTGGTAGGAAGGTAACCTCACCAAAGCCAGCAGCTAGACATCCCAGGCCAGAGGTTTGGGACTAGCCTAGAGAGAGCTGACTGTCCTCAGCTCCTGCTGCCTCTGGGACCCATAGTGAGGTGTTCAGCAGCCTGTCAACATCAGGCACTTAAGAAAGATGTGGAAGGGGGTGCAAATGCACTGTATTCCAGGGCAGCAGCCACTGGGGCCCAGGAGTAATATGTTGACATGATGCCATGCCTGACCTAGGAGTCTTGATGGTGACACTGCTGGACTAGAGCCAGCTGCCAGCCAGCCATCTCAGAAGGCAGAGGGGCAGAGCAAACCCACATCTGTCCCTGCTTGTCTGTGTTGACATACACTTAATAACCATTACTGCTGCCCAGTGCTAGTTTCTTGGCTTCATTATGTTCTTACTTGCCTGGCAGCGGATATGTTGTGCACTCTGATAAATGAAGAGAGAGGGATGCTTTCTTTGCAGAGAATTTATGTGACAATATCTCTCTCAGCCCAGGAAATCCTGCTTTTCCTCAAGGGTGCCATCCTCATGCTGTAGTGCCCTGAACCCAGAGAGCTGGTGCACCATTGCTGTCCCTGCAGTCTCACCAGCATCAGGTCAGCACAAAGCCACCTTCAAGCAGGCTCTGGCTAGCCCTAGGCAGCTACAAACCCAGACCCTAAGAGGCAGAACAGCCCAGATAGTGAAGGTAGTTGGTGCTGTGCCACCTCAGAGGTGCTGAGGGCACCAGTGGCATTTGCCTGGGCAGGGTTACCCAGATGAATCTGAACGTTACTGAAAGACACATACTGTGCCAGTTTGTTCCTAATGTCACTCCAGTGACATGAGATATCCTTCACAAACAGGGTGGCTACAGGAGGCCATTGCATGAGGACCCCCCAGTGCATCACTGTCCATGCTCATGAATGCAGTCACTTTATGGTCTCTATGCCTCCCAACATCCCCACCACAGGTGTTGGAGGCTGCAGCAGCTGGCAGTGGGCCAGGAAACCACCTCTAAAAGGGGCACAGGGTATGGACAACCCCATGCGAGGGGCCACACATGTGAAGGCTGTAACCAGTGCTGGGAGCACCGCTTGGCATCCTGAAGCTGTGGTGGGGAGTGAGAAGGGACCAGATGGAAGGAGCAGCCAAACAAGGCTGTTGAAGCAAAGGCAGCAAATGAGTTCAGTAGACATCTAGACATTCTGAGGAATGGGGAGTGAAAGCAAGCAAGAGAAAGGAACCAAAAAGCCAAGAGGGACCCAATGGGGCACGCAGGGATGGTGGGCAGTGCTCCCTTTCCCCTCACCCTGAACCTTCTCCCAGTGCCCTAACTTTAAGATCCTTCAAAGGGAAGAGGGGACCAAGGTGTTGTGGCCCCTTCTTTGTTTTTAATTACTTCTCATTTTAATCTTGATTTGCACGTCGATCTCTCAGAACTGGGCCAGGGACTCTACAAAGCCCTTGTCAGCAACTCCCCCAATAATAAACAGGAAAAGGCTTAAGGGGCAAATCACTTGCATGTTAATGAGACTGTTTGCTGGAGTCAAGAGAGAAAACAGCAAACAAACAAATGGACTGAATTCCAGCGGCAGCTGTTTGGTCCTTAATCTCAGCTCGTCAGAGCTGCCCTTTGATGGGACACAATCTACACAAACGATTGTGCTAAATCTTCTAATCTACGTCCTCATTATTACATCCCTTCTTACGCATGTAAATCAGGGACAAACTCATTTTAATATGTAGATAGATTATGGAAGGGAAGGGGAGGGGATTGGAGGGGAAAGGAACTGCTGGTGGTGTCTGCGCTTCTGGGTTTGGAGGGGTGTTAATGAGAAGTGTGGGGAGGGGAGCTGTCTGCACAGACCCCCCAGGGTATCAGGAGAAGGAAGAGGAGGACCTGTTGTCAGGGCAAAAAGGGGGATTTAAAGGAGCAAGGACACTGGTGCTGAAATGCTGGAGAAGTCATCAGGGTGGGCCAGAATTGACTAGGTGGTGGGAAGGGGCTCTGAGGAAGACCTCACCCTGGCATTCCCCCAAGCCCTCTGCCCATGCACTCAGCCCCTGGTTCTGTTGAGGTGGGATGCTGTAGATGGGCTTGGGGTTGTACAGGAGGGCTTGATGGTGGCATATGAGAGATGACAGGACCACACTGTGGGGGCATCATGGGACCCCAGCACTGTTCCTGGGTGCCTTACACTGCAGAGCCTTCTTGCAGCACATCACGGTGCTTTCTCATCTTTCCTGAGCTATTACTCAATGTACTGAGGATCAGAGCAACCAGCCTCACCCAGGTTGGAGTATCAGGCTAGCACCAGAGGCTGCCTTTAGACAAATGTTAGAGCTAAGGTTATACGCTTTAGCAATGTTCCAAATAGTTGCTTTTACAACAAACTCAACTGTGGGAAAAAGATCGCTCCTGTGTTTCCTTGCCTCTGATATCTCCTAATCCAATTGCCAACCTGCAATCTGCCCCTTAGCCTTCTCCTTCTACTGGGCCAGAGTAGAAGGTCAGAGAACAGCAAGGCCATGTAGCACCAGCCTCATTTATCTCAACTACCTTGTCCCTCTCCCCTCCAAGAGGGGAAGCCTCCAAGTAGAAAAGGAAAATATATTTTGAAAATAGTTCATGAGTTCCCTGTTGACCTCACACCTGTGAAGGAAGGATGCAGAAGATAAGCAGTAGATTGGAGCACAAAAGGTGAATATAGAAGAAGAGCAGAAGCATGCAAGAATATAATCAAAAAGGCGAAGCATAAAATAAGTTTGCAAGTAGCAGGATAATCAAAGGGAGCAAGAAATCATTCTGTAAATTCATTAGTAGCAAGAGGAAGACTAAGCAAAATATTGGATCACTGCTTACCAGGGAGAGAAAATCATTGACAGAGGATAATATTAGAGAAACTAATAACAGTGATAAAGAGGTAAGATCTTGGCATAGAAGAAGTAAAGAATATGTTATTGAGTTAGATGCATTCAGATTTATTTGGTGTAATGAGCTTCATTGTACGTAGTTAGAGATTTGGCTACAGCAGTCTCAGAGTCAGTAGTGGCTGTCTTCCAGAACCTGTAGAGATGTGGTGGAGTAAGGGAAAACCGCAGGCATTGCTCTTTTAAAAGTGGAGGAAAGGGCAGTGGGTAATTATGGACCAATAAGCCTAATTTCCATTCCTATTAAAATTCTGGCATGAATAATCAAATTATCTCTAAAGATCAAAGGCAAAATGAAACAATCATTTGCATTCAGTGTGGTTATGTGAAGGATCCGTCCCATCATGTCAATCCAATGTCCTGCCATTGTAAGGCAACAGGTCTTATAGATAGGGAAAGGCACAGAGGATGATGTGTATATTTACTTCAATAAGTTTGGTTAAGCTCTATTTCAAAAGACATCAATATGAGGATAGGAAAATACACATTAGCATGTTAGATGGATACAAAACTAGTTGAAAAACTGTGCTCAGTGACCAGTCCTTGGTAGTTTACTATCAAAATAAAGAATGCATTGAGAATAGCTCCACAAAAATCTATTCTGGGTCTGGTTCTGCTCATGGGTTTAATTAACAACATGAATGACAGAAGACATAGTGGACACATCTCAAGAAGACACCAACCTGGAAGGCATGCCAAGTGCACTGCAAGACAGGCTTCAGCATTCAAAATCATTCTGGCAGATCAGGAGATTGGTTGAAAAAACATAGATGAAACTCAGTAGGAAACTCCACAAGGAATGTTGGTGATGCAGAAAAAAATTATATGCTTAAACAGAGACTGGGAAGCATCTTGTTAGGCAGCAATTTTTGAAAAAAACCACTAGGGTTTAGAGTGGATTACAAGCCCTGTCAAAAATAGTATTCTGTTGCAAAAAAGCAAACATCATACTGTGAGGAATAAATAAGACTACAGCTGTTAAGACCTCTAGAAATTATCTTTCCTTCTGATCAGCATTGCTGACACTTAGGTGTTTTGAGCCCAGTTTTGGAGCTGCCTTTCAAATGTGGACCCATTAGAGGACAACAGGAATAATTTCAGATCTGAGACCTCTCCTGCAAGGAAAAACTGAAAGTAGTGGTGTTGTATAACTTGAAGAGGGAAGACTGAGAGAAGAAAAGAGAAAATGCCCACTCACAAATGTTGTAAAGGAAGAGGGATAAAACTGTCCTCTGTGCCCATGACAGGCAGGTAAGTCCATAAGAGACTGTAGCAAAAAAGATCTGTGCTATACATTAAGAGCAAAAATTAGAAGGGGGTTGAGAGAGAGACTGGACAGGAGACACTGGAAGGTGTTACTTAGATATGAGACAGGCATAGACAGTCACACCATGAGGCAGAGTGGATGAAGAGATGACCTTTCCAGATCCTGTCTAGTCCTACTTTTCTAGGAGTCTGTGTCCTCATTTCTGACAGCCAACTTCTGTAATATTTGAGGTGGAAATAGACAGAGGAGAGTGAGGCATGAGGTAGCACCAGTGGTTCCCTGAATACACACTGCTCTCCTCACTCACACTCCAGTGACCTGAGAGATGGCTGAACCTTTGAGATGAAGAAGGGGACGGCTTCTACCATCTTCTGGAACCATCTTCTGAAAATAAAAGGCCAAAGCTATGCCACCCAGACCATTGCCAGTCCCATCTGTGACTGAATGTTGCTGGGAGAGTTAAAACAGTGGTGTGAGCATCTGCTTCCCTGTCACCACCTGATAATAAACCTGACTGCTAGTACTGCTCCTCTATACTTGGAAATCTAAATCAAGCAGTGGCTTGAAGACTTACTATAAACTGTCTGTATATCTTAGTAGAGTTATCTATTTCTGTAACATTTCCCTGGGGAAATCTTGGGAGTCTGGAAATGCATCAGGCTGGAATGAGTATCCACCTCAAATTGTGGAGTTTCAAGTAAAGGCTGGAAATTTTTTCCTTGATCCTTTCTCTCTGTTCCCAGCTACTTTTAGTTTCTATGTTCTCTCTCAACTTCTTTCCCTGGCCCCATGAATTCCAGTTCCACACACCCCTGTCTCCCTGAGGATCATAAAACCTTTCATGTTTTCTTTTGGGATAAGAAATGAACCGTGAGAAGGATCACAGTCCCTTGGTCAGATGGGCCTTGAACTTCAACTCACTAGATACGGGATTAAAGGTGGACACATACCCAGGCTCCATCTTTCTTCAGGCTGCTGTGAGCAGCTCCCTGTTGTGTTCCAGTGTTTATACTGATTCTCACATTGCATTGTCTGCCAAACCAGGATATTAGCTTTGGTCTCCAAAGCTCTCTCAAAGTCAATTATGTCTGAGTCTGCATTTTCATCACAGCCCACTTACTCCTTTGGGAAAAAGCAGTTGACTAAGTCCATGATGAAGTGAGAGAAACTGGAGATGAAATGAAGATAAATGTGAAGGAGGTTTGGCAACTGAATAAGTTTGCAGAGGAAACACACTGCTCCAAACTAGATACATTTATGACACACAGCAAATCTCCCTTTCTTAAGAAGCTTTACCACTATAACAGAAAAGAGGGATTAATATTATAAAATAATATTAAAACAAACAAGAAAAAAATGCAATATCTCCTTCTTAAAAGACCCTATTAGCAGCTGTCAAAAATACTTCAATGGTTACAAGGAAAAGGTTCTGAGGTCCTAAGACATTCAGCAGCCTCCAATATGCAGTTCTGGGACATATAGTGGACAGAAGACTGCAGGAAAACATGTCAAAGAACTTGGTTATGGGGATGAGGAGGGTTGGAACAGGATGTGGTACATGGTGTAGGAATTTCCTGCAATGCAGATGCCTTCAGCAGGACCTGTCAGGGCCAAGTGTGCAAGGTGTCAGCAGCACTATACATCTGTGTCTGGCACTGGTGGTCATTGCCAGTAAAAGGACAAGTATGTGAGGATGAAGACATCTAATCTATTATATGTTTCCCATGACAGAGCTCCCACAGTTAGGACTGTGCTCTGGGGGAATGTCTACAGATTAATATCCTCTCTCTGTGCTCACCTTTATCCTGTGTGTAGGTGATCTGCACTGAACTTAGTGACCACCACTCCTGTTCCTGGTGCTAGCCCCAAATCTTTAGTCTTCCTCATCAGATTTTGTACATTTCTGGTAGTTGAGGGATTACTACTGCCCTCCCCTCAGTAAGCACTTAAGTAAGTCAGGCCTATGCATGGCTCACAGACCAAATCCAGTAGTTTCCAGTCATTTTCTTTCCTTGTCTTTACCCTTGGTTCACTTTGCCAGCATTTCCTTAAAAACCAACATGTGAATGTGCACAGGAAATTTTCGTATTAACTCAACCTCTCAGCAACATGGTGTTAGTGGGCTGTTCTACAATGTTGTGCTCCTGAATGTGGAGCTGCCTCAATCCTTTATAAAGCTTTATCATAGTGCACATCTACATTGCTATTGCACTAAACTATTATTTTCAACCTTATTGTCTGTCTGTCTTGCTTGCATATTTTTTGGCTTTGGTATTTTCCCCCTATGACACTTGGCTAAGTTGACTCTCACCTACATTTTCTTCACTGCAGCATTCTGGTTCCCTCCTTTCAATGGACAGAAAGTCTTCCAATCCTGTGTCATCTGCAGACAGCATTAATACGCAGCTTGGGCTGCTTTCTCCATCATTTATGAAGACTTGAAGGTGGGCAGATTGAAACTCTCCTTGCTGAAGAACTTCCATCCCAGCCTGACAATTACACACAGAGCCAATTATTTACAGTCATCTATCTGCTTTCTCATTCTCATTGATAACTCCTATCTGAATATTCACAATAATTTTCCCAGTGGCAATTTCACATTTTGCTAATTAGAACCTCAAGAGCAGACCTGAAGAGGGGCTTCTTTAATCAACAAAATGAACCACAGAGCTGAACAAAGCTCAGTGTATTTCTGACACCAGGCAAGAAGGTTACTTGAACCTGTTTAATTTCATTTGGACTGTGTCCTTGGCAATTCAGTCTGAATTTATTTTGATAAACAAATGTTGCAAGATGAATCTCTCTTAGGGGATGGCACTCCAAGGTCCAACAGGTGTCCCAGCAGAAGTGCACAGACAGTGCCCTGAGTTGGCTGCCCTCAGGATTGGTTAGCCTGGCTTGGTGCTACTGCTCTGGATTCAACCAACCTCTCTGCTGACTTGCTCAGGAGTGAGCCAAGCCTGTGTCTCAGGCCTCACCTTTTATTGGCCCCCTAATCCTGCTCATGCACAGTTGGGGCCCACCCTAATCAGGCACAGGTGGGCTTAACACAAGCTCATGCCCACTGCCTGGTGATTAGTGGCGCCTGGTTGCCTCATTTCACTACAAACAAATCTTGTGAGTAGTTTTCCCACACACAATGCATCTATGCATCTGTAGTGTTCCTTTCCCCCAGATGTTCCATAATGCTAAGACAATTCAGTATGCACAGCAAAATTCCTCCTGTTATGATAGAGTGATAGAAATTAGATTTTTGCCATAGCAATTGAGTCTAGCATACTTTCCCCCTTTGGAAGATAGATTTATCTATAATGCTATTTTCTTCAGCACTGAGCTCTGTGGCATCCAAATGCAGCAGGAAAGTAATACAACCATAGTCCAAACCCAAGAACTTCTTTTTAGCATTGTCTCTCTTTCTGAGGCAGAGGACTTATGCATTTGTGCTGTTCTAATACTGCAAAAGCAGAATAATACCTTGTCATCCTTACAGTGGATCCATCTCACCTGACATTAGATGCCTATACTGGAGCTACTCATGGGCTATTTTTGTAGTCAATATCAATCTTGTAAACTAAGTCAATGCAGATGCAATTCCACTAATCCAATGTGGACAATTATTTCAAGACAAGGGTAACTGTGCCCTGCGCTCTATTGACCAGAGCCCTCTGGTAAATGACACGAGCTCGATGTAGGCTCCCAGCACTGCAGGTGTTCATGCGGTGTCTGGTGAATCCCATTGCTGCACTGTGTTCTCTCTCTTGGTATTACTTGACCCCAGATGTCCATTCATTCATTCTGATAGTTCCCATAAAGACAACAATAAACGGGAATTTTAGGCAAGTTTTTTCTTATTTCTGCTGACATAATGTTTTAGTACAGACCTTCAGTGGTGCTCTGCTAGTGCCTTTGATCAGGAATCCTTTCTTTGAAGGCTAAAGACATAAGTTTTTCCCAGTTCACAAATTCAGGGTTCAGGTCAGGCAATAAGGGATTAGACCACATCTATCAAGAGCACAGAGGTATTTTTGAGGAGTAGGAAATTAGTCCCCGTGGTTAAGATTGGGCCTGCACAAGGTACTAGGCTTGGCAGCCAGCTGGTGCTTATCCATCCAACAGCACTGGTGGTGGGTGGTTGGCTGCTGAGAAATTTGAATTTTGCAAGACAGCAGCCCCTAGTCACAGGGAAATGATGGTCACTTGTGAAGTCTGGTGTGTCAGTGACTGAGCCAAGCCCACTCTGTCCCTCAGCACTGTCTTGCTGAGGGCTTGCTCCCCAGGAGAGGCCACCATCACCCAGGGCTTTTCCCTGGGCTTCTCCTCTTCACCTGGGATAACTGAGACGAGATGGGGCAGCTCCTGCACTGCTGCCCCACCCCCACAGAAGGGTCACTGCAGAGCAGGGGCATCACACCAAAAATTGGGTGGCAGAAAGATCTGAGTTAAAAAACAACTCCTCTTCCTGGGAGGGAAGGGGTGTTTTCAGATGTGATTTGGCCTGTTTCTCCAGCCCTGAGAAAAATGGAGTTCCTATGTATATTGTATGTGTGTTAATCTGGCACACAATACCCAAATATCTTCAGCATCCCCCTGCACACCTGAGTCCTCCTAGGGAGCAAGGGCAGCTTTTGGAGACTCCTCATTAGGTCACCAGCCTCAGGAGCTGAAATCTCCCCTCCCCCACCTCTGTACACAACTGTTCCTCATTTACATAAATTATCTCTATTCAATTATCTGTCCAGATGTCCGAATTGTGCCACCAGTGATCTGTGAATGAATTAAAAATGGAATATAATTTAATAATAACTGATTAGAAGGAGATTAGTTGTTATATAAAAAGGAAAAACCAAGAGATAGCTAGTTGCCCTTAATCCGAGCCAATCCACAGTAATTATAGAAATACAGTCTCGCTTGCTCGCCTTCCCCATTTCTCTTCTTCTCCCCCCCGCCGCCCATTTTCTCTCTTTCTGCTTTTCCCTTTTTTCTCTGTCCTTTCTTTCCTCTCTCTCTCTTCTTTCTTTTTCATTTCTTGGTCTCCATTCCTTCTGTGCTTTCTCTCTACTTTCTCCTCCTGATTATTCATACCAACATCAACAGAGTCAAAGCCCCCCAGCTGCTGATACACCCATGGAGCTGGGGATGTTCTGGCAGGTCTGACCAGCAAGAGCTGCATTAATGTCCTGTCTTTCACGCCATGTTAATGATTTGTCTTTTTACTCTCACTTTTCTGTTAAACATTTCTGGAGTCACCTCTTTTTCCCTGGGTTCTTATGCCAGGCTCTTTTCAGGTTTCCCTCTCCTTGTCTTTTGGAATTGTGTAGAGCAATTTCTACACTGTACTGGATGTAATAAAATCATAAGCAGCACAGAGGCTCTGGCTCCTCCTTTTGCACCAGAAAGAACCAGCAGCAAGTCCCTGAGCCCCCCTGGCGCAGTATGTCCAGACTTTTCCAGGAAACTTGTTGTAAATTTATTTTTTTCAGTGGTATTTTCTCCTCTCCCAAGCATACTGCCACAATACCCCAGAGCCAGGCTGGAAGCAGAGCTCTCTAGGAGCAGCACTTCTCTAGGCACTGGAGGCAGAAAGAAATGGAGGGAAAACCACAGCACCCTACTACCTGAATTGTGTCTCGTCTGCTGTTCCTCACCTTGTTTAATGGAGCCCTCTGCTTTACAGCAATGACCTACCTACATCAGACAGGACTGTTGGCATCCATCACTGAGATTTGCAATGGCACAAAGCTGAACAACTAAAAGTTATTATTATTTTATTTTTACTACTCTTGTAAATTGGAACAAGGGGGAAAAGATAATTTTCTGATGTTCACTGTGAAGCTGGAGTGGACTGTTCATTTTGGATAATTTTGTAAATTGATTTTGAAACTATCAGTTAACAACCTCTTTCAAATTTACCCCCAGTTCACCGTGGAGATTGTCAGATGTGGGACAGTGATGATTAGAGATCTGGCATAGAGCAACAATCTTTTCCAAGAAAAATGGAGCTGAAAACCCAGATGTATTCACTGTCATAAGTTCATCTGCATGTGCTAAGGTGCCAGATATTCAATGTCTTCAATGTCTTGGCTTATTATAAGAAAGTTATCTTCCATGTCACCTTGTTTCTGAGGTAAAAAACCCCTCTGCTTCCCTCTCAGACATCAACCTTATTAACTTTGCTCACAGCAGAAGGTCTGTCATTTCATCCTCTAACCACTAAAACATCTGCAGCCCATACCCATTCCCCCAAAGATAGCCCATAAGTGGCTGTTCTATGTCTCAGGGGCAATAGCAGCCTTTGGAAAGTCAACTGGACCAGTTCCTGTGTTGCCTCAGCATCAGTGTAAACCCATGGGTACAAGATGTGCCTGTACTAACATGTATCTGGTATCATTGACATTGATGAGATGAGGCTCAGGCTCGTCACTTGCACAGAAATTCAGCTGGGACATACATAAGAGACCTTTAAAAAAGTCTAAAGCTCAGAAAGAGTACTTAACATATGATCTAATAGGCTGCAGACTGTTTTGTTGAGGTCACTGATGACATTGTGATGGTAGCTGGTTGTTATTTTATCCTTTAATGCACTTTTAATTTCTTTAAAATAGAAGCGTATTTCTAGACATACAGGAATTTAATACTAGAATTTAGTTAAGGCTACAGCTGCACCAACAGCCAGCAAATGTTTCACCAAATAAGTTTTGAGAAAAATAACATCAAAAAAACCCCAGCCTTTTAAAAAGTAAAAGAAACAAATTGCTACAAATTGTGCAAGCTTTTGATACTCTCATTCATACTCATTCATTAGCATAAATGTAAATGTGCAGAATTACTGTGCCATTCCAGTAACATGCAGTCTTATCAATTTTCTTCTTTTTCCTGTAGAAAACACTCTGCTCTTCAAAAATATTTCTCAAGTTTTATTCTGGGGAGCTAGTCTGTGTAGGGACTGGAAACATGGGGCCCATATTTATTCCCTGGTTTAGCTGGTAACTCCAGGGTGGACAGGTGTTTCCGAAGGAAGCTGATAAAGATTGTGTTAAGGTAATGTGTCTCTTTTATACGTTACTGCAAGTAAAATAATTAATTGCAATTTCTACATTGTTGTCAAGTTTTATGATGTTGTCTTGCATCTCATTGTATTTTTTTTTTTCACAAACACCTCTCAGAATCATGAGATTACAAGAAAATTTCAGGTGTCATTACAGTATCTTCACCACCACTGCTGCAAGAGTTTTGACAACACCAACTGTAGCTATTCTAATGCTCAAAAAAGAAGCTGAATACATTATTTAAAGCCCTCCAAATTTTTCAGCCTTATGTATTTATTTTTTACAGACTTAATTCAAAAACTTTGGAGTGAGCATTTTTATATTTTGATAATTAAAATGTTAGTGCTTTGTAACTACAAGACATGTTCAGCAGACTTTGAAGGATATTATTTACATATGATTTGGCTTTGATAGTCTTACCTTTTTGAGTGATATTTTACTAACAAGTAGTTCTGTTGGCTTCTATGAGTATTATTCTATATGATAATATGAGGAGGGTTAGCAAATCTGCCCCTTAGGTTAATGCAAGACAAGCCATAGTTACTGAAGGTAAATTAATGCTTTATATTTTGAAAAAAGTGTTTTGTTCTCATATATAAATCCATCTCTGAACCTCACATGAAAGTGTTCTGCACCTTTCTATTTCTGCTGCAGACGCTCAAAGTGAAAGGAATTACCAAAATATTTCTCTACCTTTAATTTTCCTAGGTTCAGATTTATGTTAGAGGATGTGTGAACTGGAAGCATAATCAAACCCTTAGCACACATTACTTTGCCGTTTGTTTTTTTTTTTTTTTTTTTGGTGTGTTTCCATCAGGGGGTTAGTAGGGTTGAAGGTGACTATGTTGATGGCTTTTATGGAGGGTTTTGAGGAAAGGATGTTCATTTACAACCAATCTAAGAACACCTGGAAATGCCCTGAGTGATGTTCAGCTTTGTGTTTCAGTGTAGGTTGTGCTAGGAGCCTGAAGATGAAGGGCAGTGTCATGGCACTAACAGAGGGACCAGGAGCACTACGGTCCACTCCTACCCTGACTTGTCAGAAGACAGTAGCTTTCAGCATACTGAAGCCAGGTGACTTACCCAGGCCAACCCACATGCAGGACCTTCTTCAGCTGATACTCCTGCACACCACTCCAGAGAGGCAGCTGTACCATCCAGCACCATCAGCTTCACCCAGCCTGTCATGGTTTAACCTGGCAGGCAGATAAATACCATTCAGCTGCTCGTTTGCTCTCCCCTCACCCCAGAAGAACTTGGGGAGAGAATCCAAAAGGAAAAGGTAAAAAGACTGGTGGGTTGAGAAAAAAACAATATTGTAATTGAAGTAGAATAAAAAACAAATTATAATGACAGTAGAATATATAAACAAGCCATGCACAGTAGCAACTGCTCATCAGTACCCATCCTGTCCCTGGCTAGTGATTCCAGAGGAGAAGAATTCCAAAACTGCACTCCCAGAATAGAGAGTGAACGTCCTGGACAACTCTCATCAGTATGCTGAGCATGATGTTGCATGCCATGGAATATTCCATTCCATTCCTCCCAGCTTTTTGTGCACCTGCACACCTGCAAAGCATGGGAAGTTGAAAAGTTCTTGATTCTTTAGTAATAACTAAAAACATCAGTATATAATCAACATTCTTCTCGTACCAAATCCCACACCACATCCAAAACATAGCACTTTTTTTAGCTACTAAGAAGAAAATTAGCTCTATCCCAGCCAAACCCAGGGCACAAGTCTGAGAAAACAAGAGCTCCTTGGGCTCATTTTCCCACCTCAGTCCTTTGGGTCATTGATGGGGGAAGCAGAGGGCTGATGGGACTCCAGTGGTGCAAACTGAAGTAGTGTAAGTGACATTATTGTCCAGTGCCTGGACAGTCAGAGAACAGCCTTCCTCCCTGCCATAGGAGCAAGGGTAATGTGGGATCATGGTGAACTTCCACACAGACCTGGTTTGGGAATATCACCTGTTTACACCCCCATGGGCTTGCGGAGATGAGGGATGTTTTGTCTCCATCCTGCCACCCTATTTCTCCATTACTGTGCTCTTTGTTGGTTTCTTGGCTTCAAATAGACACTCTGTGCCCCTACCTGCTATGTACATTACTAATCCACTAGGGGAGGGACTGATCACTGCGGTTGCTGAGGATCTGGCAACTGCACTGCAGATGTTTGGGGCCCTTGCTTTGGATTAGCTCTTCTCTGGTGCTGTGGATTGAAGCCTGATTAGCAGCTGGAGAGTGCTGGGAGGAGGGGTCTGTACCACTTAATTTTCCCATCCTGTCTCATCTGCAAAGACACCAGGCTGGATCTCCCGAGACCTTGGTGCAATGCAAAGCACAATGATGGGGGCAATCAGGGTCTTCACATCTGGAGTACGCTCCAGATCCAAAAAGCCATGTTCAATGTAGACAGACTGCTTAGCTGCCAGATTTGACCTGTGCCAAGGCTGTAAGCTTTGTCTGTGCTGGGGCACATATTTTAGAAGGTCTAAGTGGAAAGACCATTCCTCAGATTAGCAGTTTTAATGCTCGAGAATATTAGAGGTGGTTGTAAATCAGGTTTTCTCATACTGTGGGAAATCATAACATTTTAAGGTTTTTTTTCCCATGGAGAATTAATGCTGCCACTTTAAAATACTGCTTTGTAACTTTGTTCCTTTTTTTTTTTTTCCTGGTAGTCTTACAGGTCTGCAGCAACAGCTGACAAGAACTGCCTGCAATATACACACCTATTGCTGGCAGCACACTATGTCTGACAATGGAGGTAGCGATTCCTATTTTATGTTTTAAAATTATTAAGGTCATCAGAAACTTCATGGCACATGAAATACTTCACACTTTTGGCAGCACAAAGGTTCTCCTCTCTGTTATAATGAAGGAATTTTCCATCAATTTAGTAGTCACTCGGTACATTGTAGCAAAAATACTTAACAGTTTGAAAATTAAAATGAAAATAGATTTCCACAATTTTTCATGATATAATGTGATAATAGTACAATAATATAAAATGAAAATGCATAAATTAACATCATAAAATACATTTCAGACCCATTTTCTAAAACAAACCATGCTGAAATATATTGCTGTAGGAATTTCTGTAAGGAACTGTCTATTTTTCTGTCAAACCCCCAAACATTTTCATCAAACCAGCTTTTTTTTTTTTCCAACACAAAGCTCTTTAAAAAATGTCTTGTCTGCTCTAATAATTACCATCACTGTTAAAAATCCAGGCCTTATATTAATATTCATATTTAATTAAATTAACTAATTTACTTATGAGTTAGTTAGCTTGAGCTTCCGGTGCTGAATCCTGTTATACCTTTGTCTAATAACTTAAAGAACCTTTCACACTCCAGAAGCATCTCTCCTAACTACTTACAGAGGGTGACCAAGCCACCTCCTAATTTTCTCCCTAAGAAGCTGAATAGATTGAGCTTCTTAATTCTCACTGTATGGCAGCTTTTCCAGCTCATAGGTTGCTCATCAGGTCCTTGTATGAATATTTCCCTGTTCTTCAGTGTTATTTTTGGACATACAGACGTCAGAAATGGACTCAATATGAATTGCTTATGGTCACAGGATGCCAAGACCATCCTTGTCCTACTAGGTAATATTTCCTTACAATGCATTAAAAAATTATGTAGCTCTGATAGAGCAGATTACACAAAAAGTCCATGTTTAGTTTTCATTGTCTGTCACATCTTCTCCATCCTCCTCAGAGCCACTGCTTCCCATGTCAGCATCCTGTGACCTTCATTTTCTGTCCTGAGATACACGATCTTGCTTTTGGCTATATTAAAATCACATATTGTTCAAATGAGCAAAGCCTGCCAAGTGATCCAGATTGCTCAGTATAACTGACCTGCTCCCATCATTATTTATCACTCCACCAATTTTTATATCAAGTAGAAATCATTACCAGAATCGATTTTGTATTTTCTTCCAAGTTGCTACGAAGATACAACACAGTATGGACCGGAAACCCATCTCTAGGCAACTCATCTTCAAAACTTCCCCATCAGTGGACAGTTCCCTGCTCAGTTTTTCAAAACCACTAATTAGTTGGCTTTTAATTCATTTAATGTGTGTAATTCCGATTTCACCTCAAGCTAATTTTTTACCAAGAAGGTCAGGGGGGTGACAAAGCAAAGCGTGAACCTGACACCTAAATGTATCGGGACAATCACAACTTGATTTCTGCCTCTCGCGGGAAAAAAAAAATAAAAAGGCTCTCCAAATTATTTCCCCCTTTGGGCACTTATCCCCGGGCATTATTTGGATTGTGGGTTTGGGCATCTTCACCTTCCCCGCGCGAGGTGGCACCTCAGCAGCCTGGATCTCGTCCAGCTCCACAGAGATGAACGGGGACTGGTCCCTGCGGGAAGGCACTGGCCCCGGGACGCGGCCGAAGCTGCGGGCCCGGCTCTGCGGGGGCTCTGGCCGGCGGAACCGGGGGTCCCTATGCTTGGGATCCCTCCTAGACCGTCGCCGGGGCTGCCGTCGGTAATTAGCGGCATTAGCGGAAGGAAAGTTGCCTGCTCTGATCTCCCGTCCCGAGGCATCAAGGTCCCCGGGTGCCTCCATCCATCCATCCATCCATCCATCCATCCATCCATCCATCCATCCATCCATCCATCCATCCATCCATCCATCCATCCATCCATCCCTCCCTCCCTTCCCTTCCCTTTCCTTTCCTTTCCTTTCCTTTCCTCGCTGCTCTATTGCACGCCGGGGCGGCTGCCCCCATCGCCCCCTTCTTCCCTTCCTTCTGCCCTCCCCGCCAGCCGGGGGAGGCTCCCGCTTCTATTTACCAGCAAATGATTAATTGTTGCTCGGCGCTGGCTGCTAATGCTGCTAATCCGGGCGGCTGCGTGTTCGGCCGCTCGCCCGGTGCCAGGCCCCGCGGGCGGAGGGGGCACAGAGCCGGGCCGGGGGCTGGGAGCCGGGCTGCGCCCCCGGCTGTAATTACTCCCCAGACAAATCTCTGCAAACAGAAGAGCGGGGAAATCTCTGCCCATATTGCAAGGGGCTGCGGCCCCCACCAGCGGGATAATTTTGAGACTCAAATCCCAGCAAAGACCTGCTACAAATTGCTGCAAATTAAGCTGATTTTGCCCCGAATGAGGGATTTTCTGCTGCAGATCAACCCTTCCCGGAGCTGATGAGGTGGGGATTAGAGAAGGGACTGAAATCAAAGGGACAGGATGGTGCGGGAGGGGGGAGCCCGAGAGGGGAGTCCAGCAGTGAAAGTCCTGGAGCATTAACACTTATTGATTTCTACTTTGCTGACATTTTATTCTATTACCAAGTTTCCGATTAGCCTAAACGAGGATCCGTGACAACCAAAGCAGGGTGCAGAGCCTCGAGGGCTGAGGGGTGCTCACTCTTTGGGTTTGCACCCGCCCAGCCCTACAAGGATCTGCACTGAGCCCATCTTCCAGGGGCTGCCTGGTTCCTGGCACTGAAAGGGCTATAAGGCTACCTGGTCTTGCAGCCCTGAGAGGGCTGTGAGCTCCTCTTGCTCACCAGAGACACTGACGATTTTAAGGGGAAGAAGGGAGATCTTTCCAAATTCTCTTATTAACCCTTAAATTTCTAACATTATATGTGGTGGGAGTAGCCAGTTCACCGCTATTTCAACATCTTTCCATCCCTTCTTCTCTCCCTCTGATTCCTCATTTCCAGATGTTTGAACAGCAATGTACATTGCAGGTATTTTAAATTGCACCATTAAAGATTTTATGTTGTGGATGTTAAAATTAAAAAGATATATGTGCAAATAGTCACTACGAATTTAATCAACTTGATTTAATACTAATAGGAAACAGCAAATGGAATTTATGACTCAAAAAGAAGTGAATTTTTAAAAATAAATACAAGTACTTTGTGCAAAACAGAAAAAAATCCCAATCTGAAGAGTTTATTAGAGTCTAATCCCCCAACAACAACTGAAACCAGGGCTGCCCACCCAATAATCCTAGCTGCCATTAAAATATTAAAGATAAATCTAATCGTCTCTTTATCCAAAATAAGCGACTTTTATGTAGAGAGAAAATGTCTAACCCTTGGGGAAGAGAATTACTCCTAATGCATCAAATGGAATTCAGTCAGGATGGCAAAACTAGGTTTAAAAGCAAATGAGATGGTAATAGAGATAAAGGCTAGTATAACAAATTAAAAACACTCATTTACACGAATTAAAATCCTTCCTAAAAGGGTTCTGAGTAAGGAGGCCACTGGATGGTCTTGGTCCTTCTTGGTATGCAGGGGCTCATGCAGCCTCTCTGGAGACAGGGCAAGGCAGGAAATGGTGCTGTGTAGATGTGGGAAAGAAGTTTTGCTAATGACCCCACCTTCCCAAGATGGTTTTTACCCACCACCTGCCACATCCCCAAACCCATGAGCATCTGAGGTTGGAGCAGCCCACGTCCTCTGAATAATTGCACCTGGTCCCAGCATCCCAGCCCCAGCTAATGCCATTTGCCCTGGATGTTTCTATCCCATCCACAGTCTTCAATTGCGATGTTGGATTGCCAGCATCTCCAGGACTTGTAACATGTCATGGCATTTCCCAGTGTCACCCTGAGCTCAGGCTTGGCACCTGAGCAGTATCTGTCTATGGGAATACTCTCTTGAGGAGAAGGCACTCTTGCTACAGACTAAGCCATCTACTATAATTGTCCACTCTATCTACTACCCTCACTACATATAAGTGGACAATTTTGAAATCTTGCCACTACTACATTTTAAAAATGCATTTGAAGACTTGATGGTATCTCACTTCAGTCAGCTTCTCTCTTGACCAGTCTAGACCTCAGATCTATGCTTTCTGGACATCTCATTATTTCTCTTGAGTCTCTCACCAATTCATCCAGATGCTCAGTACACAGAGAAGATAAAATAGGGTGCAACCCAGACCATGGACTGGCTAGAAAGTTGCTTCAGACACTTGCCTCTATCTTGTAAACTGCTCCCAGTATGGACACACACATATGTGCAGAAGCTGGGTCTAGTAACATTTGCTTATATATTTATTTTCCCTAAAGACTCCATGCCCTGGAACAAAACTAGATCTCCTTGGATTCCCCCACAAGCCTATACACATGCTTTTCTTCAAACAAGGTAGATTATTTAATCACCTGGTGTTGGGAAAGACATCAAATTGATTTCAAAATTTCCTCTTTCTCACAAATCAAAAAAAGGGAACACTTAGACAGTTAAAGGACAATGCATCAGAGAAAATCCTTTGGCACAGTATATAATTTACCTATGGCATTTATTTGCCAAAACATTATTTAGAACTGAGCAGGACATCTTTACCCAAAAAATTAATATTAGAATTAAATGGCTAATGCAGTGGCCAGCAGTCACAGTGCATCAAACAAATTTTTCAGTACATTCATGGCAGCTCTGTTTAGGATGGCATGTGTTCCTATGCCACATTTTAGCTGGCTTTAATATTACCCCTGCAGAGCAGGTTTTAGTCCACTTTCTTGTACCCTGGTATAGGCCATGTCTGGTTGCTTTGTTCCTTTCTAATGAAGGACTTGAAGCACCAGAAGCACTTGAAACTGGATGAACAAAAATAAGCCTGGTTACTCCAGAGTAGTTAAAGGTATGTCTACACTATATTTCTATCATAGTATAAAAATCACATTTAGTAAGCTTCTTTCAAAAGGAGAACATTTATTAATTACATATTACTCTTCTATTTTAGGGGACAGGAAAGAGGGGCAACGAACCTCTCTCTGGTGTTTCCCCATCCAGCACTGCCCACTATCAGAGAGGAGGTGGGATCAGATGTGATGGGGCACTGAGAGGCCAAAAGGGTCAAAATTTTCCTCTCCGATTTACAGATAGCTGGGATCAGCTGTTATATTCAGCTAACAGAAAGCCTTGGTGTCCAGCCCTAACTCCTCAACAGCCCCATGCAGAAAAGATATTGCCTAGCCCTTTGTCCCGAGCAGGGCAGAACCACCAAATGCCTCAAGCTGAAAGACACCAGAGGGAACATGTCATGAGTTACTCTGTCCTTGTTGCAGCCTCTGGTGAGGTGAGGTTGAGTCCAGCAGCTGGATGTTCCATGTGGCAGGAGTGGTGATGCTCAAAATGGCAGGAGTGGAGACAGTCAAAAACAGGAGCCAACCTACAGGAGAAATTCAGATGCACTTGTGTCTAGAAAGAAGAGGGGGTGTAATGACAAAATAGCAAAAGGCCAGAAGAAATGCTAAGCAAAATGAAGCCTCAACTCTGTTAAGTGCCAGTGACCAAACTCTTACCAACTTCAGCATGAAGAGGATTTTATCCAGGGGTTAAGAGGTACAGCTGGCAACTATCAAGATAATTCAGAGCAGGTAGAAAGGGTGAAATCTGCTCAGGGCTGCAGTAACTCAGCCAGCAGCTGCCAGCTGAGAGCATTTAGCAGTGGGCATGACAGGTGCCATAATCTCCTTGTCATCATGTACTTTTTAGCTCCAGTGATTATTTAGAAATCAATATCCTGGCATGTAAAGGAAAGGATATGTTCAACCGGACACTGGAAGAGACAACAGAAGAAGCTACAGAACCTCACCAAATAATTTCTACATCAGGCCAATAATTCTGGATGAGTTATAGGTCATCTCTTAAAAAGATTTTCAGCCTTGATTTTCAGACTTTATGTGACAGAAAGAAACTATGGCATCTGTGGGTAGGTAGCTCCCATCACTCTTTGTGTCTCAGCAGTTTTTATTCATACAGCAAATGTTTGTTCTTGTTCTATATCCATCCACAGTGCAACATATGGTGGAAGAATAATGTAAGAATGTCTGGTGCCTGTGGCTTCAGTACATCCCCAATCTTCCCCAGAGTTAAAGAATAAAGTTAAATAAAAATGTATGGGGAGAGACTTCAAAGTGTTTTCATCCATTTAGCATTTGAAAGGACACAGGCAGGAGCTGCATGGACATAGGAGCTGAGTGGCCACTTCCACTGGAAGAACATGCAGAGGAGATCAAAACATGTGAGGCCACGCTGGAATTACCCAAAAGACATTGTGAGATGCCTGAGCTCCAAAAAGCATAGGGGGGATAAGGTCTGTGACCTATTTATCCGTGTGAATCCACTGAAGTTTGTCTACACAAAAGTCAAGATAGCTTTGAATGGGATGCTGAAAGAAATGACAACACACTCATGTGATAGAAAGGGAAGTGGCATTTTTTGCGAACTGGGGGAATTATGACAAATATTGCTTTTACTGGTATTTAGGATGGCCATGGACACAGAAGAAGGCTGGGAGACAGTCAAGACTGGATGAAGAACTAAGCCCAATATATGTGCCCTGGATGAAGGACAGATTTGCAAACAGAAATGGGAGAATTGGAAAGTTCAGCATCAAGGATAATGCAGCAGAATGACAGAAAAAAAGAAAATGCTAGAGGATCTGAGGTTGCTGGGGTTCCTCTTCCCAGGAGAGCATCTGAGCCATTTAGCTGAGGAAGCTCAAATAAAGCCAGAATTTCTTCTGGCCAAGACAGGTTGAAAGTGTTGCCTGAGATTAGTCACAGAGATATTGAAATGTAATAAGTATTGAAACATAGGTTCAGTTTCCTAATCTCTAGTGAGAGAAGGCATTCTGAAAAGCAGACAGACAAGCACTGAGTTTTGCATCTCAGTGACCAGAAACTCACAAAGAACTTGGTGGAGGGGGACAGAGCTGTCCTGACAGCTTTGGAGGCATGGTCAGGAGAACTTAAGGCCCCCCAGCAACCCCAGGAGAAACAAAGATGAAGATATGAAGGGTACTATTGGGTAACATTCCACTGCAAAGCCCGCAAGACACCCCAGTGGACAGATTAAGTGTTCGGAGCAAAGCAGTGAAACCACCAAGGAACTGCAGTATATACCTTATGACTACACCTCTACAGCCTGGCTGTGTTCAGAGCATTAACTCTGTAGAAACTACGGTGCTTGTTTCAAATCCTTTGCTGGCTCCAAATCCTCCTTTGCAGTCAAGGAAGCACAAAATAATAGAGGTGACACATGCTGTAAAGTGGACCTCAGGCTGATAAACTCTGATGGGCTTGTCAAGTTGGGCTCTGTGGAAGTACTGCTTGAGCTGGAAAATGTTGTCATACCCAAATAATCCACACCCTGGTAGGGATGTAGAGCTAGGTAGAAAGGAAACAAGGAGAGAAGAGTGATACACAAAGAGTGATAAGAACATGGGGTCACGCTAGGAAGCAACTTCTCTACACCTCATGTGAGCAGTTATCATGGTTTAATGCTACCTGGAAACTAAGGGTCACACAGCCACTCACTCACTCCGCTCAGTTAGGATGAGCAAATCAGAAGAGTAAAAGTGGAAAAAAGTGGAAAAAAATGGATTGAGATAAAGACCATTTAATAGGTGAAGCAAAAGTTACACACACAGGCAAAGCAAAACAAGGAATTAAGTCACTACTTCACATTGGCAGACAGGTTTTCCACCAATTCCAGGAGAGCAGGGCTCCATCACAAGTAACAGTCACTTGGGAAGATAATCTTCACTCCTAATGCTACTGCTGTGTTGTCCCCTCCCCTTCCTTCTTCTACCCCCAGCTTTATATGCTGAGCTTGGCATCGTATGGCTTGTGATATCCTTCTGGTAAGCTGGGGTCAGATGTCCCAGCTGTATCCCCTCTCAACTTCCTGTGCACCTCCAGCCTACTCACTGGTGTGTGATGTGAGAAGCAGAAAAGGCCGTGGCTGTGTGAGCACTGCTCAGCAGTAACAAAACCATCTCTGTATTATCAACACTTTTCAGCACAAATCCAAAATATTGTCCCATACTAGCTGCTGGGAAGAAAATGAACTCTATCCCAGCCAAAACCAGCACACTGAGCCAGGGCTTGTGTAACTCCAGGCTGAATGCTGGGTAAGGAACCCATGTACCTTAACTGGGCAGCCCCAGCCAGGTGGAACAGTGAGGAAACCATGCATTGGCTAATGCAGACAAGACACAGCCAAGGTTTGAGGTGGTAGGATGGCTTATGGCATCCCTGAGAAGGCCCATAGCACAGGCTCCCTACTAGGAGAAAAGCTGTCTACTCTAGGTCAGCTCACTGCTAGGGACTGTTGTCAGGAAAGTTCTGGAGGGAGCCACAGCAGGGGTTCCACCCTCCTTTACTCAGCAGCTGGCTTAAGTTGAGGCTCTCATTCTTAACTCCTGCTTGAGCTGCATTGCAGCCATGCCTCTCCCTGGCCATGCGGTGCACTCTTTGGAATACATACCCAAGGATGTGACTTCCCAGAAGGAACTGTGACCTGCTGCAGCACCATCAGCTTGTCTGGTGATATGGCCCGGTGGATAAACCTGGCTGCTGACCACAAACCGCTCTGCTTGCCTTGCTCAGGTAGGATGGGAGAGGACCCCGGCTGGAGGGATCCTGCCCTGATGGTTGTAATCAGACTTGGTTTCCAGATCACTGTCTCTCAGGGAGCAGCTGGCCCCAACAGTGCCCTGGCTGTCTTCGTTCACCTCTTATGAACCATTTCCATCACTGGAGAGACAAGAGTTGCATTACAAGCATGGCTGGGAATATCTAAAACACCAAGTTGGTAGATGATTCCCTTGCAACTCTGACAAGGCCTCAGCAATACTGCCATCATGGTGGAGGCCATGCTCAGGGATGCTTGGTTTGCTCTGGGAAGGCATGATATTCAGCATCTGCAGATGCCTCAGTCATTCAGCAGGACAAGTCTCTAAAGCAGTATTCCCAAAGTAGGCAAAACATGGACTGTGGGCAGTCCAAAGCTCCTGTGATTGTCCTGGCCAGACCCCATCGATATCAGAGGTAGTTCCCAATTCTCACTGTGCTGTCACACACTGGGCACTGTAGAACCTTCTCCAGTGACCAGGATAGCCTCCCCCTCACAGGAAAGCAGAAGCTGTTTGGTCTGTTGGACCACCCCATAGGTCTGCAAATCTTAAGAGGAATGGGAAACTGTTTCCTGTTGAAGCTGAGGTGTAAGATGGGCTTTTTGTGCTTTTTTTGGCTGAAGTCCCAGCCCTAGCTTGGTGTTCCACTGATTAACTGGCTTCCATGAGAAGGCTTTCGGAGCTAAACTGTCGATTATTTGACACCGCTAATGGTACACGCTGTGGTGGAGCTGTTGCCTTGGGTGGAGTGAAACAGGATGTTTCTCTAAGAAACTAAGACTTTTTCTTGGTTTAATGCCTTTTAGTTGGGGTAGTGCTGGCAGGGATGAGGTTTGTGGTATCTTGCCTACGGGTGGTGAGAGGTGCTCTTAGTTTCTGAAGAGTCATGTGGCTCAGAAACCATGCTTATGGGCAGAGGTGACTACAGAGTCCAAGCAACTACTTCCCACCACTTAGGGTGTGTTGTTTCTTCAAGTTACAATTCTTGCAGCTCTACACTTTCAAGGAACAGTGCTTGGCTTTAATCCTTAGGTTTCCTCCATGCCCCCTTATTTCTCTGCTGACCGCGTATTTACCTCATAAGACGGGATGAGCAAAAAAGCCGGGGACTCCGGCGTTCCCTACATGGTGCTTTGCGCATTTCCCCCCGGGAGCCAGTGCCCTGCCAGGCTGGAGCTGTGTTTATAAAACCACAGCTGCCCCCGTCCCTCCTAACCCCACCTCCCTCAGCACAGCTGGAGGAGAAGCGAGGCTGGGGCCTGCCCCGCCGGGGCGGCCCCTCTCGGTTCTGGGGCGGGTGGCGGCCCTAGCCCCTGCGGCCGTACCGGCCCCAGCCCGCCGAGCGCGGGCCCCGCCGCCGCCGGTGCCGGCTTTTGGCATCCCTAATCGCTGCTGGCCCCTGTGATTGGCTGCGCGGCTCTGGACCCCGCTCGGGCTCCCGGCTGGGCGGATAAAAGGGGCCTGAGCAAGGGGGCTCCCAGGCATTCCCGGAGCGGGCACCAGGGACCGCCCGGCCGCAGCATGACGGGCAAAGCGGGCGCTGCGCTGGCTCCTTAGCCTGCCCGGTAAGCCAAGCCCGACGGCGCGGCCTCCGCCCCCGCTGCCCCTCCACCGCCTCCGCCGCCCCCCGCGGCGGGAGCCAAGCCCAGCTCCGGGCCCACCCCTCCCGCTGCACCGGCTTCGGCATCCAGGAAATCCTGGGCTTGAATAAGGAGCCCCCGTCGCACCCTCGGGCCGCCCTGGACTCGCTGCCCGCTGGGCACCTGCTGGCGGCCCGCTCCGTGCTCAGTCCCGCTGGGGTGGGCGGTGTGGGCATGGGGCTGCTGGGGGCCGGCGGGATCCCTGGCTTCTACAACCCAGCCCACCTTCCTGGAGGTGCTCTCCGACCCCCAGAGCGTCCAACCTGCAGCCCCTGGCTCGGGCCCCGGGCAGTTGGACAGCAGCCAGACGGGCCAGCTCAGGTAGGCACGTCCCCGGCCTCCGGGGACCCCGCCAGCGCCGCCGCCCGCCCCCCACACCCGCCGCCCCGGCGGAAGGACCCGTGCCCGGCGTCGGAAGGCGATTTGTTTTCGATCCCGAGGAGTGAAAGGCGGGCGGGAGGGAGCATATTCCGCCCCTGTCCGGGGCTGCGGCCGCGGTGTGATGGTGCGGCCGGGGTCCCCAGCCCCAGGATGAGGGGATCACTGGCGGAGCGGTCTCCCCGCGGCCCCGGCAGCCCCAACTCGTTGCCGTAGAATTAGGGGCCGCTCCGCATCCCTTTTCTAGACGGCAGGAGCAGCTCACAACCCTTCCCGCAGGCCTCTCTCCCAGGCCCACCTCCGGTCCCTCCGGAGGCAGGCAGCAGTGCTCGGCCCCAAAGAGACCCTGGTCTCATTCCGGGTGCGGCTAGAGCCGTCCGTCGTGGTGACCAGCCCAGGTCGTACCTGCCGCCCCCGGCTTCAGCTAGACTCCCAAGCAGCGAAGCGCTGGGACTGAGGCTGGGACCGGGGCCGGGCGGGTGTCGAGGCGTGAACGGCAGGAGCAGGGCGGAGAGTGGGGCCAGCCCCGGCTCCCGACAGGGACAGCGGGTGCGCATCGAAAGGGGGTCCAGGTTCCGTCCCCCGGCTGCTCTTTCGGGGAAAGACGGCACGGTTCTGTCCGTAGCACCCCGGCCTGGCTTCCCTGGGGAGTGGAGTGCCGAGGGCAGACATCAGCTCTTCACGGGATTTTAAATTTTTTTTTTTTTCCTGATATTCCATGAGCCTCAGTTTTTTCCCTTCTCTTTTCCGGTGTTTCTGCGGGGATGTCCGGGATCCCCGGCGGGGGCAGGCGTCCATGGGTGCCGGGCCGCGGGACGGGGCTGCAGCTCCCCCGTTTCTACGGTTTTGTTGTGCTTGCCGGGCCTCTGCATTTTAGCAGCGCGACAACAGCAGACCCAGCAAACGACTCCGGGGAAGAGAAGGGGAGCGAGAAGTCCGGTCCCCGGCCCGGAGCTTTCTCTGGAGGGGGTGAATCTCCCGAGTCGCTCGGACAGGGAGAGGGGCTGAAGGCGGGGTCGGGAGCAGCAGCGCTGGGGCCGCGCCGGGCTGGAAGGAGCGGCCGGCGGCGGGCCCCGTCCGCGCAGCAAACGCAAACGAAACCTTCGGCCAGAGCCGGCGGAGAGAGCCGGAGCCGCCGGGCCCGTCCTGCCCGTGGGGTTCCCGGTGGCAAGAGAGCCCCAGCCCACGGCCGATGCCTGTTTCTCCGCAGACTCTGAGGATGTCTCCTCCAGCGACCGGAAAATGTCCAATCCTCCTAAACCAGAGCAAGAAACGAAAGAAGAGGCGGCACAGGTAAGAGGGGCGGACGCCACTCTGCCGGATCCCCGCTGCCTCCTCCCCAGGGCATCCGGCACCGGCGAGCCCCGCCGCCCCGGCGGGCCCAACCCGCGCCCGTCCGGAACGAAATAACCCCCGACACCGGCCCCTGGGAGTCTAGGCGCCCTTCGGCTTCTCCACCGGGTCTTTTAATTTTTTTCTTTCTCCCCGTCCAAAATAAATCGGATCTGGGGATGTGACTTTAGGGAGTGTGGGCATTGGCCACGAGTATCGTTTTTTTAAGAATTTTTATGGCTGAGGATCCGAGCATCCCGAGCCGCAAACCGCCAGCAGCCCGTGAGCACCTGGGTGAGATACAGATCACTGGTGTTCAGAAGAAAAAAAGAAACATATCCTGTCCAAAATCGAAGCAGTTCAAATAATCAAAAACTGTTCCTCGTGCTGCACGTAGCAATATAAATATTGGCTATCAGCAAGGACAATTTCCATCAATTATTTAAATATTTTATTGCTTACAAATAAAATATTTTGGCCAATAGATTAAATAGTTGAGAATCAGACCACAGCCTATAGAGAAGCTGACAAAAACTGGACAATTTCTTAACGAAAAAGAAGATCCACTTTGGGAAGATGTGAGGTGGGATTGGTTTCCCCTCTGGAACAGTCAGGGTAATAGACTTTGTCTGACTTCTCCCACAGTCAAATGGAGTTGAATTGTCTGTGCCTTACAAACAGAACGAAAAATCCCTTGCTGAGTTCTGGCATTGCTGTGGCCAGAGAGTCAGGACAAAGGAAGACCAGACACCATTCACGAGGGGTGATTTAGGAATAATTAAATCAATCCCACCACGATGTAGGAAGGGTGGATTAAAAGATGCCCCAGTGAAAGCTTTGCAGGATGCGGGATGGAACAAGATGGACTATCCCAGGAGCCGTCCTACTATTCGTGCAACTGAAGGGCTCATCTCAAAACCCGGGCACCCCTCCGCAAGCAAATGCTCTCAGTTTGGGTGTAAATATGGGTTCGTTTTCTATGTGGACCATAGGGAGAGGTGTGGGGAGAGAAGGGAGGACAGAGGGAAAACGAGTTCAGATTTGGTTTATTTTCAGTTCTCGACAGAAACAAACCTGCAACATTTAGCCGTGGTTAAGACCTCTAATTAGTCGTACTAGGAACGGGCTGTGAGATGACAGGCAGCAATCTGCAGATATTTGTAACAAAAAGTAAGAGAGAGTTGTGTACTGAAAAAGAGACAGGGGCTACCCAAGGACGAGAGCTAAAAGAGGAAACTTCAGCTGAACGTTCTCCTGTCGGAGAGCCTTGCTGGGATTCAGCGCTCTGGTCAGAGGAGAGTAGAGCAGAATGCTTGAAATCTAAATTGTATCAAAACTGGAATATTTTTTCCTGTGGTCCCAGAGAGAGAAAATAAACGAGTTAATGTGCCTCTGCTGTCCTTAGAGTTCACAGATTTGTCGGAGTTTGGAAAAAAAATGTTTCAAAAGAGAATGGGTTTAGGAGTGACTTTAAAGAAAGGATTCTGATTGCAGTTATGTTCCTGGCATTTGCATGCTGCTTTTGTTAGTAATGTTTATCGATTTGGTGAAATCCTTTAGATTCTGAATAGCAAACGATATTTCTGAGATTTTCTGTTTATGATCTCTGGAAACGTAGGGCTTTTTTTGAAATTTGGATGTATTCCCCCTCTTTCCTTCCACCTTACGGGTTTCTTAGTTTGAGATATATATTTATATGTTTACTTTGAACAAAGGCTGTATTTTGTTGTTTTGGTGTTTGGGATTGTTTGGGTTTTTTTTTTTTTGTTGTTGTTGTTGCTTGTTTGGTTTTTTTTTTGTTTTTTTTTTGTTTGGTTTTGGGGGTTTTTTTTTTTTTTCGTTTTTTTTTTTTGGTTTGTTTTTGGGGTTGTTTTTTGTTTTGTTTGGGTTTGTTGGTTTTTTTTTTTCATTGGAGTGGTTTGTTGTTTTTTTTTTTAATCAAAAATTGCTTTTTGTTTACTAAGGGGGTTGGAAGGTGTGAGTTTTAACGCTCAGGGGAGTGGAAGTGTCCTGAGACCTCTCATCCATCCCCTGGAGAAAGGCTTTCATCCGTCTCGGCTTTCCAGCCGCTGATTTTTTCAATCCGGTTGTCCCGAGCTGAGAACTGGCTGTGCAAAGGCGGGTTGGGGCTGCTGCCCGCCAAGGGCGGTCCAGGAGGATTTCCAGAGGAATAATGGGGTAATGCAAACTGGCAGGGAGCAGCTAACGGGCTATCGGAGTAGAAGCAAACAGGGTAAAGGCAGAGGAAGGGAGCTGGCACTGGATTTGTAAGGAAGGACTGGAGAAAAGCAGTGAGGAGCAGAGTGGAATAAAACCCTTGGAGGATTCAGCAGAGGACCAGGGCTTCAGGGGAGGATCATTTGCTCGTGGAGATTGGAGAGGCTAAGGACCAGCAGCTGGGGAAGAGCTCAGCACCTCTGCCAGATGGGGTGCTGAGGGGATGCTGCTTTTATGTCAGCCTGACTATCAAAGGGTTAAGAAACCAAAGGCTACAAGAGGAGGTGGGGGTGCTTTTAGGGCAGGCCAGGGATGGGTTCAGTCTCCTGTCAGAGGAGGAGAGAGGGACAGGGACACCCCCAGGATTCCCACAAAAGGCAGCAGGGTCTGAGATGCAAGTGCAGCTTGCCATCAGTGCTAGTGGCAGTGCTTGCTGTCTCCAGAGGAAGTCCCCAGAGCGAAGGTGATTTGTAACTGTTTAAAGCACTGTCTTCTGGCATTTTCTCTTTCTCCTTTCACCCTGGCACTTGACTTTTTGTGCACAGAAACACAGGAGATGGGGTGGAAAAAGCTATGTGTTATCAGTTTACCCAGGTTTCTGTAGCTTCTGTGTCCATTTCTGACTCTTCATCATCTCTGCTTCTTATGTTTTTTTGATCAAAGAGTTTTACTCCCCTCAGGACAATCTTCACATCCTACCAACTGGAGGAGCTGGAAAAGGCCTTCAATGAGGCCCACTATCCTGACGTATATGCTAGAGAGATGTTGGCCATGAAAACAGAGTTGCCAGAAGACAGGATACAGGTAATCATATCTCCCAGACCCCATTATCCTCCCCCTCTCAGCTGTGCTCATCCGACCCTGAAGAAAAGGTAGTGCCATCTGGAAGGCTCACATTGATTTGAATGAACCTCCCCAGGCTTTCTGCTCCCTGCTCTCCATGAGTAGGTAGCCAGGCCAGCTGTTCTTGGCTGATTCATATTTGGTGTTTTGTATGTCAAGGTGTGCTGTATGTGGCATGTTGTACCAGTGACTGGGGGTTTGTTCTAACAGAGGGAACCCTAAATCATTGAAGGGGAACTGGTATGCAAGGAAAGATTGCAGTGCTTTGAGGTCCTGGTGGTATAGTCAAGAAGACAGCCTCCCAGAGACTGGTCTGGATGGCACTATGGAAGGGGAAGAGCTCATCTCTGCTCCTTTAGGTGCAGAGGATGTACAGGATGTTGAAGCCAGCTAGGATCGTAGTGTGGGAAATGGTGGGTGAGGCACAGTGAGGTGTTTGCACCCCCTCTGCACATTCACTGCATTTTGCCTCCTCAAGAGAAGCTTTCCTGAAATTTATTTTAAAAGGATTTTTAATGTTTGGGGTGAATTGCATGCAGTCCTGTTTTTGTACTGTGAGGAGTCAGAAACCACTGACTCCTGGGTGTGTGAGCATTGCCACTGTATGGTGAATCCCTCCAGTGGGGTAAGGAGCAGTCGGAGCTGCCAGGGCTGTGCCAGCACCAGCCTTCAGCCTGTGGTGTCAGCCAGTATGCAAGCAATCATTACAGCCCAAAAAGCTGGAGCAGACTTACAGATGCTGTGAACAGTGTGGGGAGTACAACATTACTGGACAGACCAAATACAAAGTTCACAAGGGTGGACACCAGTAGCTTCTGCTGCCTCCCTCCTGCCCCTGCCTTGCTCCACAAGGTATGAGATTACTGCAGAGGACACAAGAGATGTAATGGCCAAGTCCTGAACCCATTTTGTTGTACAGGTACTATTTCTTGGCTGGGACATGATGTTGAGGGTCCTGGTTTCCCTATATCCTCTTTCTGCTCAGTGAAAGTGAGTGCTCTTTCTTCTCATGAAAGCCAAATCTGTTCCTTCACCATGCTCTTTCTTTGCTAAAGTGATGGCCCAGGAGGCTGCAGCCTTGTTGGTTTTGAAGGCAGCTCACAGGGCACTTAGCTCTCAGCATCAAGCCTTATCGTGATGCTGAGGCATGACCCTGCACAGGGACAGGGAGAGCCTTCCAAAACCAAAGTGCAGCCTTTTTTCCTCAGTCCTAAGGCCCTCTCACTGCCCTCATTCTTGTGCTCAATCAAGAGTAATGAATCTTTATAAAGCAAGTTGTGCTTCTTAGCCCATTTTGTTGGCAGTACTCCTGCTGACTAATAGCTTGTAATAACCTGTGCACTGATAGGATTTCCATCTTGAGAAATAATGGTCATCACCTGATACCCTACCTGGCACATTAGGATTTTGCTCCAGGCTCTGAATGCTTTACCTCTAGAGAGAGCAAGCTGGACATTGAGTCATTTTTCCATGTGAGACCTGTAGGCCTTCAACTTCCAAGAGGGGAGAAATCTGTCGGGGGTTTAGCATTGCCTGCACCCACCATCTCATGCTAGGCTGGAAAGAGAATCCTTTGATTTCCCACTAAAGGCCTTTTTTCAATTTAAGAGGTTAATCTAGTGGTTACAGTATGTGTGAACTGCAGAGGCACAATTTCTCCTGTGGGCAGAGCTGAGGTCCCTCATGATGGGTGAGGAGGACGGACATGTTACAGCAGACAGTGCAGACCCAGCACTGAATATACTGCTTCAGCATCAGGAGCATTCTTCTAGTTCTGAGATTCAATGGTTTGTCTGATTTGGAAGTGTAATCGTGGTACCTATTTCAGCTCTCACTGATATACTGCCAGCTGGTCATTCCGCAGCTGGCTAATAAACAAGCTGCAGCTCTTTCTATACTGCAGAATTTTTAAGAAGAGGAGTGCTCCTTACTGCGGGGTCCCAACTGCCCCAGAGATCTTAGCTAGACATGGACAGCAGAAACACCCAGTGGTGTGGCTGTTCTGAACATCATATGTTGCTAATGCAACCAAGTATTCCAGGGGAAATTGCTTGAAGGTGATGGTTTCACTCATTCATGAAAGGAGAAAATCATAAGAAACGCAGAATTTCTTCAGCATCTGCTGTGTGAGGTCATGAGCACAGTGCCGAGGTGAGCATCAGGGTCACATAGGAGTCCTGGGCACTGCTAATGGAGAAACTCTTAGCTCCCACCCACCTTCCCAAGGGGTCAGTACCCAATTGTCCCTTGCCACATATTCTAATGAAGTATCCTTGTCTGTTGCTTTTTCTTTGTGTCACAAGCCAAGACAAAATAATTCCAGCCTTGGTCATGCTTCTTGATATTTCACCTCATGTTCCTTTTCAACTTTAACCCCTTTTGTAGGAGGCTTTATTCTTTCCCCCTTGTTATGATGTTTCACACTCTTAAAATAAATCTAAGTTATTTCTTCTTTCTGGCTGTCACTTTTGGTTTTAATCATTGCTTAAGCAAACTGTGAAGATATTTTCTTAAATAACTCTTCATAAATCACTCACTGGTCTCTGTCTCTTATTCATGTGGTTGTCCTTCTGTGAAGCCATCCTGCCTGTCAGTCTTCCTGATATTAAGGAACCACATGGCCACAGCTGTGCACCAGGGTGTGTTTCTCACCAGTTCAGCTGCACTTTGAATCCTTGCAGAAATAGCTTCAAATAAGCACTGGTCTGCTTGTTTCCATACCTGTTTACGTTTATGTAGTTCAGTCACTTCAAGCTTTTTTTTAGACAGAAATTTTTTTTTTTTTAAATCCTACCCAGCCTCTGAAGAGGTGGGAAGAGGTGTATGTTAGAGAAAGTTATAAAAGCAGGTCAGCTATCTAGTGATACTTACAGACACCAACTGTGACAGGTTTCTGGGATTTTGAACACATGTAAATACCTTAACATCCCATGCAAGGAATTCTCGGCCGAACTACACAAGTGAAGTAAATCTTGCCTTTGCATCTGTTTATCATTAATACCCCTAGGAAGAGCTGACCAATGAATCTTTCTTCCTTCATTAATATTTAATTTTTTTTTTTGCATAAGTTTTTAACTGCTCAAGGGAGCTCTGGCATTTTGCATTTTGCTTTTGCTTGCAGGTCTCCCCATCTTTCCACATTGTTCTCCTCCTCTCCTGTAGGTCATTGATGAAATGTTTTGCAAGATTGTTGTGAAATCACATGCTGTGGGCTTCAGAGCATTTCATATGGTTCCCACTGGACCCACACATAAGAGTGATACTACCTCTTATTTTCAATTCTGGAATTATTTCTCAGAGGTAGTAGTCAAAGGCGAAAGTAAATCACCTATGAAATTCAATATGAAAGTGAAGTGAATTCAAAGAGCGCAATATATATAGGAAATACTTGCATGTAAAACCTTCAGCAAAACACTACAAATAGCCATCAGAGGCCAGGAAAGTTATTGGTTTGAGAGAACATTGAATTCAGGGAAAAATATTCAGATCCTCATTTAGAGAGAGGATGAACGCGTGTGCTTTTTCTTCAAGGCAGCGCTCTCACATTGTATGCATCTTTTCCTCTCGTATGAGTCTAAAAGAAGCACAGACATCTTTCACATCAGGGAACATGGGAAAATAATTTAATTTTCCCAGTGAGACACTTTGCAACAAATCAGACCAGATGTCCCTGTGGCTATTTTGCAAGATATTTGAAAAAACACTACATAATCAATTCATTTGAAAGAGTATTCAGAAGAGCTGGAGTGCTGCTATTAGAATAAACCCAGACTTTTCTGTAAAAGTCCAGTTGAGGGAAGTATATTCCTGCGGGAAAGTATATCCTTACTGAACAACTTGACAGTTTTTCAAAATGGCCTCAGGCTTGACAAGTATTCTGATACATGTCTTTAAATCAGTGTCATTCTCATAACAGATTACTCTGAAGAGTGTAGATTGTAGATAACTACCCATATTGAAGATTTTAGTATGTGATACTTCAAAACTATAAACACAACATCTACTGTATTAAAGTTCAGTAGCAGTTGATTTGGGATATTCAAATGATGTGTATGTTGTATTACAGTATGTCTTCCTTACTGATGAATAAATCAATCAGTACAGTATTTTCAAAAATAGGCTCCTCATCGACATTGTAGGGACACTAGATTTACCTTTTAGGGAACGAAGCAAGTAAAAAAATCTCAGTTCTTGTTGTAAGTGATTGTATGGTAATTACATGGATGAAGAATTTTGAGACAAATAAAAATTGAGACATTTTGCTTGTGTAAGCAAAAGGAATCCCAAGGGAGCGTTTAGTGCCGTATGTGAGGAGTGAGGATTTCTCGTGTATCCAGAAACTTTTATCAGGAATTCAGGATGTCCAATTTTGGTTTAAAACCAACAGAAAGCCAACTAAAACTCTAATGAAAGTGTAATTTTTAAGCTGCTATCAGATTAACATATTTTGATATCACTGTGTAGCCCTTTAGGAGCAGAATGAGGATGGAGGAATGGGAAGGAGGTCGTCAGGAGGAAAGCATTTGTAGCAAGAGTACTTTTCCCAGAACAAGAGGTTTGCTTTGCTTCAGTTTTGCAAAAAACATTCTGTATTTGAGGTGAATGTATTTGGAAAGGCCTGAGGAACCAGTATTACACTGAGCTCAGGAGTGAAGCTGAAAGTGTTGCTGCTGTCTGAGCCCAACCATGTTCAAAAACTTTTTTTTTTTTTTTTTTTTTTAAAGAAAGCTGCAGGCCCGGCAAGATAATGATATAGAGCTGAGCAGTAGTGCTGGCTACCTTTGCCAATAATTCCTGGAGCACTGGGGCAACTTTCAGCAGTGTGATACAGATAAGTGTCATTAACTTCCCCTATACTTTTAGAATTTAGGAAGTGTAACAAGTGAGAGTAATAAAAACTAATAACTTACTGCTTGTGAGAATATTATTATGAGTGTTTCTCATGGCATATGGTGCATCTCAGCCTCCATGTCTTTAATTGGTATGTTAGGAGTTCATTTCACTTTGCTGCCTCTTCAATAACATGCTTGTTTAGTTAATCTAAATTCATATAATTTCCATTTTTCAATTAAGAGTTGTTTTAATTTGGCCCTTTCTGAAATGGACTGTTTTTCATTACCCTTTATCTATGGCCTGTTTCAGTCCATGTGCTAGAACTTCGTTTACAAGTTAATTACTTATTGCTGTAAATAGCGGGGCTGGGTGATGGGCAAGTTCAGGGGCCTGGGCAAGGCCTTCCCAAAGGGATTGCCCTCTGAAAAGTCTAACACTGCGTGTCTCTGGACAGAGGACAAATATGAGGCAGCAGACAGGAAGGCAGATGCAGGGCTGGGAACATCTCTTCAGCTTATTGTGAAGTGGGGACTTCACTTCTTGTTGCTAGACTGTACAGGTTACCTGCCCAGGTTGTGGTTTTAGCCTGCTAGAGCTGGGGCTGTAGGTGCAGTTTTAAAGGTGGGTTTTTTGTTGTTGTTTTTGGGGTTTTTTAAAGTGCAGAGATGGTGGTAAGAAAAACGAATATTTGTATATCCAACTACAACTTTATTCCTCTGTGTTCAGTCCTCGAGTTGCTTCAGCCACAAACCAATTTTCTAAATGGAACAGAAACTCAAATAAAACTAAAATTCCTTGTCTTTGCCTTCTGCTCCATTCTTTGCAAGATGTTTATGGCTGTCACAGCATAAGGGACAGTGTGGTTTTGGTGTGTTCCTCCACAGTTGGGAGGGAAATCGGGCTTTGCAATGACAGCTCCTTCCTTGTTTCTCTCCCTGGTTTGGAGAGGCACTGAGGAGCAGATACCTTCCAGTGTTGGGGCACTTAAGCTCCCTTTGAGGATGTGCAGGCAACAAACCATGCCATAGCCTATTGCTTATGGAGTGCTTTGGCAAGGACTTTCCCCCTTGTGGCCAGGGCGATTAGAGCTGGATCTGCGAGCTTACCGACAGCCTGTGACAACTCAGACAGTCTTCACTGCATTTATCCCTCTGTTTTCTTAACAACATTGACTTAAGGGCCCCACTTCTCTGAGTCAGCCTAGGTGCTGTGGTTCTTTGATCACTTGAACTCTTCTGGAAACACTACCCAAAATCTGTGTGCTGAGAACACTTGCATGCACTTCCTAACGATGAAACTTTCTTTACTCTCCTCTGATACTGCTGCAGTACTCCACAACTGATTGTTAAAAAATAATTGGGCAGCCCAGCAAGTTCAATAGTTAATTCCCCTCCAACCTTATGATGCTTGGTAGGGGGACTAGCTGATGGTGTGTGTGTTCAGATTTCCTTCAATGACCATTTACCATAAAGTTTCCCTCCTTTCCTGGCTTTGAATAGAGATTTTTTTAAATAGTTCAATAACAGAGGCACTTGAGAGACATGGTTAATTTACTCTCCCCTTTATTTCTTAATGGATCTATTTTCCTCTGTACTGGTTTATCCTTTATCCTGATAGATCTCAACAAGTTGTTCCCATTTTTTCTCTGCCAGTGTGAACCTCCTCTGCCTTTTCATTGTCTCTTTGTGGGTTTTCTGTGAGCCATGTTTTGCACAGGCCTGTACAGAAATACACAAAAATGCTATTGTCTGCCTCATGCACCAAGCTACTGAGAAATCTAGTCCTCAACAGATATAAAGAGATCTCTGGTCTCCTTATGTACAAGTCTGTCTGGTCCTTCTGTGGAGCAGAAAAGAGAAACTGAGTTGAAGAATAAACTATTGCTACAATATCAAAAGGTGGCTTCCTGAAACCACCCTCATCAGAGGCTGTGAGAAAGCTTTAGGCTCTCTTCTGTCTACTGTGAGCAGCACTGCTCTGAGAGCAGCAAAAGATGTTCAGTTTAGGACTTTCCTGGTGTGAGAAGCACAAGTTTTTCCCTGCTTTCTGTTCCAGTGGGTCTCTGTCAGGCTCGAAACTGTTGGAGCAAAGGCAGAGCAGAAACTCAGGCTATGGTTATGTTTACATCAGGTTATTAGAGCTTTCAGCTGCAGCTTTCTCTCTAAATTCGTAGCAAGAGAATACAAGTGAAGTATTGCTTTTATATAGTGACCTTCCTGTGATAATATGAAGGCCTATGGCATCCATACTGCACAATCAAAAGTATGAAGATTATGACCCCTCTGTGGTCTAGAAGTGACCTACTGACTAACTCTTCTCTGACTGCTGGAGATGACTGTTAAAAATTGGACAAGCAGCAGCACTTTGCCAGGCTGGGTTAGCCCATACAGATGTTGTTCAGCCAGGCCAGTGAAGCCAGGCTGCCTACCTTGCCTCTGCAAAGCTCTGGCTCAGCTGCTGGAAGAAATAACTTCTCATCCATGTACCCTCTCTCTCCAAGGGCACTGCTTAGGTCACCCAGAGGGAGGCTGAAACTGTGCGTGTGGGGAAGCAACCCCCTGGAAGTATCTAGCCAACATGTGCATATACATGAGGAGTATCTGTGCTGGTCACTGCTTTATACAGGCAAGCTAGTGAAGTCTGTTCCAAGACAACCTGTTTCATGTCCAGCAGGTGTTTCTGACATCTCTAGGTCTCTTTATATTCTTTGGCTTCACTTTCATCCTTCCAACTTAGTGCCCCCATGACTGTCACTATAGTGTCTGCCATTTGTTAGTTATTCAGACCAAGGTGACTTGACTGAGACTGAGGCTTCACTGAGTCATAGCTGAGGGAGGACCCCTCCTGAGAGATCTTAGCCTGGGTGAACTAAGCTTGGGGCATACCTGAGAATGCCCTGGTGAACTTAGATGTGCTACCCTCATGTGAGCAGCATCCATAGGTGGGTTGTGTATTGCCAGCTCTGTGGTCACACCACAGTGTACTAGCTCAACCAGAAAATGTTGGCTGTGAGCATCAGTGGCACATCAGTGGTGACTGCTGAAACATGATCCTTCTGCATCTATCAAGTGTCATGTGAAATCTCCTGGAGTCATGAGTTACATGCAGAAGGCGGAGGGCACACTGGGCTGAAGAAACAGGTAGAGCCAGAAGCAGACATTTGGTAGGAGTAGAGCCTGAAGGGCCACCCCAGTGCAGGACAACATATGCTAGTCCAGACCTATTGGGTGATAGTCAGGGTACAGACCACCATTCTGACCTGGTTTTTGTCTCTGGTGGTCCTCCTCCTTCCCCAGACTCAGAAAGCCTGGTGAAGGATTGCTGAGGTTGGGTGATTAGATGTCTTGTTGCACAAAGCAAGGAATTGCAGACACCATCCTTACCATGTATCTTCCTAAGGGGAGATTGTAAAGGACTGCAACTTTCTCCTTTTGGTGCTCAGTCCAGGCTGCTGCATAGAAGCTTACTCCAACATGTTACAAATTTTACAATATATAACATTTCAGTAGATATCTTCCAGTTGATGCTTCCATGCATAAAGAATTCCTGTGCATTGATGAAGCCCATGCTGCAGGGGAGACTTTATGGGCTGTATCCCCATGCACCACGGTGAAGGGCTTGAGCCTTGGTGTTGGGAAATGAGGGGCACAAAGTAGTGCTGCCCACACCATATCCTGCTGATGCACAGCCTCAGGGTCCTATATTTTTCCTGGAGAAGGCCAGAGTGCACCTTTCCCTTTTGCTCTGTGTGTACTGATAAAGAAAAGGGCAACAGGCAGTGCTCTGCAACCTCTGAGGAAGGGCTGTCATCCCAAGCTTTGATTTGGTGCCCATTGGAAGGCTTCATGGAGGGTGATGCACTATTCTCCTCCAGCTCCCAATTGGCCTTGCTCTAGCAGGAAGGTGATAACATGGTGTGCCCCTGAATGTTCACAGAATGCATATGGATATTCATGAAGACCTGCACTAACATTTCCTTTGGCCAGAGTAGCTGCAGAGCAGCATTATCAGGGAAAAAGGAGGTAAACTGAAACCACACAGGCAGAATATCAGCTCGGTTAACAGAGGCATGGATTGTGAGCCAAAGGGTGGATGGTCTATGCAGTATCACCCTTCGTGTTGATGATAGATGTATCCTGGGGTTTGTGTGGACTTGTTCAGTGTGTGCACCCTTGTTAGCTTTCCTTGTGTCTGTTGTACACCCATGGCCCTGATGCTTTTCCTGCTTCTCCATCACATGTTAGGAAAAGAGTAATTTGGGTGTTTATCTTCTGTGCCTAGCATCTGGCAGCCTATAATAGAGCCAAGCTCCTGCTATGCTGTTGGTCAGCTGGCATTGTGATCTGGCCATGATGAAGTCAAAGTCTCAGAGATGTATTTGCTGTACAGATGTGCAGCACAATCAGGCGTGTGCTGAATCACTGATCTCACTAGAGTTACCATGCACACTTGTTTTTGTCTGAGGGAAGCTGGGAGCCCTACATCTGATGAAGTTCTCCACTTTTTGAAGGTTACATGCCAACAAACAAAAACCCATGTTACCACATTGAGATAGAAAGGCCAGGTGAAATGCCACATTTGCCAAAGGGGCACAGTTTAAGACACGTTACTGGGTAAAGAGGGATTTTACACCTTTTGCTGCGTAAGCCAGATAAATTGCAACTAGTAGCTATGCTTGGCCTGGTGCTTTTATGAGCAGGATCCAGAGGCAGGTCTGGCCTGCAGGATTCCTGACATGGTAATAGCTTTTACAGTTTTGCTGGGTACTATATTGAGCCTGTACTCAATGTGTGCCTTGTGGAAATTTAGCTTAGAGGAGATCCAACCTGCAAAGGACCCATCATGTCTGTCCAAGAGGCATGAATGCCATCTCACAGGTCACCTCAGTATGTCTTTTTGGACTTATTAGTCAAGTGAATCAGGCATGACTCCAGCTGTTATCAGGAAGGACTTTTGCCATAGCATGCATGGGAATTGCTTTTTCTGTGAGCTCAGAGAGCTCTTTCCCTGTGTTGACTAAGAGGAGGGATGATGAGTCCTGTGATCAGCCATGCAGCCCATGTGCAACCTTTACTGCTCTCATTTAACTTCATACCCACTTTACACCAGCCATAGAAAGTGATGTCACCATAAACAGTGACAATAATTTTGACATTACATTTGAAAAGACATCAATAAACCATTTCCAGGCTTGCAGAAGTGGAGCAGTCTCCACCAGCAGCCTGAAGACAGGAAACTTTCCTGGGATGATTACTACACGGGAGGGATTTGAGGAAGCCCTAGGACCCAGTCAGACCTTACATTCTTGTAGCAATTCATTATAAAGCCCCAGCAACTGTGAGTGCAGATGGGGAGGTGTTCTCAGGAAGTATGAGGAGTTTGCAACACTCACATTCTCAGGTTGGACCCAGCCAGGGCCACCAGCTCTGTCAGGGTGGGGATGTGGCTTTTTTTTTCTTTTTTAATTTAAAAGAGCTGTTAATTTCAACCACTCTCATTGTAGAGGCTTGTGCTGGAAAGGATAGAGGTAGAAAGGGAGGTGTGTAGTTGTCAGAAAGAATGAGTGCTGAGATGACAGCAAGGCCCCATGTATGGAGGTGAGCTGGAGGTCTTCTCTGATCTGAAGCTGGACCTACTAAAGGGCCCCAAGGGTGAAGGGCTAGGAATGCTGCTGGGCATAACTTTAGGAACATTGTTCTGCTGCAAAGGAGGGAATGGACTTGACTTGACCAGCCTTTTCTAGTCAGGGACAGGAGGAACCAGTATGCAGACAAAGGAGTGAAAAGCATGCACTGTGGCACAGCTTCTCCATACCAGAGTGCACAATGCTGTGCTGTGTGTGCAGTGAGGTGACAGGATCAGTCCAGAGCTGCACAATGGTGAAAGGAACATCAGCATCTACAGTGTGCTGGGTCTGAGTGTTTCACAGAACAACGGGTGCCACAGAGGGAAGAGGTCTAGGAGAATAACGTGAGGATTTCAGCCCAACATTGCTGGAGTGCTAGAAGAGTGGATGTGCTAGGGGGACCCCAGTGTGTTGGGTTGGAATGCCATCAGCAGCATGATACCAGGTGAGACCATGACAGAGGATTACAACCCAAGGCCAGAAAACAGAAGGCCAGAAATCTCCCAGGCTGCCTGGATTGGAAAGACAGGGTTTCTCTGCTGCATCCTTGCTTGAAGAGCTCAGTATCAGAAATGGCTTCTTTGCAGACATCTTACAGAAATTTCTTAGTCCATGCCTGTTAGTCCATGGGCAGGGGAGCTGCTCTCAGAGGTGCTAATGGGGGAACTTGAGATTTTGTCCCCTGCTTTGGTTTCTGGTTTGCCAACAGCCATGAGCATCTGCTCCCCACGACCTGTCCAAGTCGTGTGCTAGTGTGATGCGTGTTGGAGTGTTTGTGTTTCTGTGTCTTTATGTCTCAGTCTGTACGTCTGTCAGTGCCTGTGTGGACGTGCATCTGCTTGAGGCCATCTAGTGGACATTTCGGCATGCACTGTTTTGGTCTAGGACGAGCCACAAAGCTCCATGAAGCTTCTTACCTGAAAGACCCCTATTGAATCAAAGGCAGTATGTGAGATTTGGTGAAGCAAAAAGTCATTATTATCGAGCCTGTAATTTTCCTTTCATGGGTGAGGAATGCTTGGGCATGCAATATAACATTATTTTATTAGAAAGACAAATTGACCACTACCTATTCTCCAGGCAGTGTGCCCCAACTTGGGAAGTAGAAGCAAAGAAAATCAGTGTAACCAGTGAAAATTTTACATTTACAGAGTACAGAAACAATACACAGTAACACCCCAGGTGTCTTAAAATATCACTTTCCTAATTCAGATTCCTGGCTCATGGCAAACCTCCAGGAGATTTGTCTCTTTAAGCAGACAATGTTTCAAGAGCTGATTAGGTAAACAAACTAACTAATATGATGAATGCAGATGGCAAGGACACACTGAGACTCACGTCCCATTTTAAAATGAGAGATTCCTCCTCCTACAATTTGTTCTTCTGCATCATCAATAATCCAAAGAAGAACTGGTTGTCATTTGTGGTTCAGAGGAGGACACTGGTAAGAATAACCTTTCCAGTCTTGATTCCAAAACACTGCAGCCCTGCGGTGCAGCCCAGGGGTCCTCGGCTTTTTCAGCTTTGGGCATCGGGCATTCAGGGTTGGAATACGATGATTTGGCTTAGGAACATCGCCATTTATAAGGCTTGCAGTACTGTTAGTTTTGGTAGGGGGGCATCAGAAGGACAGGCATCTGGTACAAGCATCCGGGAGACCAGACCGAAGGTGCTGGTGTTTGCTGTTGGATCATAGGCTGTCGCTGCACTGGGAGGAGGCAGTTGTCAGTGTGACTCACCCAGTGGGGCTGGAAAGCGTGTAATGCTCAGCTCTCACCAAATAATGGGGAGAGAGTTGCCAGGCAGATCCTTTCTGAGCAAGGGCTTATGTTACCATTCCCTATTTGCCTCTTTCATAATGAGAGTAGGTTTTGCAAGGTGATGAGTTTTGGTGTTGCAGCTTTCCTTTGCCCAGAGGAGCAAACCCAGTGCATACGTAAGGGGATGTGGTTTCTGCAGGGTGCATGGACCTGGCTTCCAGTGTGCGCTGTGAAGTAAGCATCCTCTTATCCTGCCATCAGTGCACCAGAGGTGTCTGGCAGTCTTGTCAGAGGTGTGCTTGGCTGCTGCCCCCAGCTCAGTCAGAGTGGTCACCATCCCAGATCCAGCCCTTGATATGCCAAAGGCATCACTCATGGGAGGCAGAAGCAGTCCAGAAGAGGGCTTTGGGCTGCTAAACACCCAGTGTGCTTGCATGGGCTGAACTCAATGCTAATGTGTCCTCTGGGTAGCAAGACACACATGTCATTTTTACTCTGTTGTCCAGTTCCTAAGGATAGATTTCCTGGAACAAGCTCACCATCTTTCAGAAAGCGTTCTCATGTGATAACAAAAAGCTGTAAATCTTCTTATGATGTAGCATATTGCTCCAAGACACTTCTGTGCATCAGATCCTCATAACTTTGCACAAACATCTGGTGTGTCTAAAATTAATCAGGGCTCTTCAGCGCTGGTTGTGAAGAGTGGAAGTGCAAACACAGTCTTCACCACAACCTGGGCTGTGCAATAGAGAACCATATGAAAGGAAGTGAGGAGGAAGGTGTATGGTACACAGCCACATCAATAAAGCATTTTACAAAGCTGAGCTGACCCATGTGAAGGGAAGGGTTAAGACCAAATATGGACGAACCTAAGCATAGCTTGAAGCAGCCTGACTTTTACAGGGTCAGAGGAATTTGTAAATATTTCCAAGCAAAGACAACTGCAGCTTAAGAAGTCACAGAACACCAAAACCATAAGTGAATGGAAGTTTAAGGGTGAAACTCATCCCAGACAAGAGAAGGAAAGTGAGATGCCAATAATATTCAGAAGATGTGGCTGATGTATCAAAACAGCTGAAAATACCCCAGAATGACTAAAACTCATGTAATTCATCTTACATTAGAGGCACAGGAAAATTATTCTATCACATCAGGAAAGCTGAAGAAAACAGTAAGATCTTCTCCCAGAAGAACATCCCGTTGATGGAGCCATCTGAATTAGGGCAAAATGCTGAGAATGAGACAAGGAGAATTATTCTGCTGAATCAGAATGGTGTGGGGGCTGCTAGTGCTGTGCTGGACCTCTTCCCTGTGTGCTGCTCTGGAGAGTTTTGTGGCACAGGTGCTGGACTGGGTTCTGATCCCAGCAATATTCACTATTTAGCATCATCAGCTTCACTTCATTTCTGAGATAAAGATATGGCTCCTGGTATTAAAGCCAGATGGCCTCCCAGCTTCCGTTCCAATAGCAATTCTTGGATTTCAAAGTTCCCTTTTTCCAAGTCGAAACCAAGAGGAATGACAAAAATATGTTTCAGAAATATCAAATTATCTTACTAAGGTGTTGATATCATTTTGGTTTTCCCATTTGGGTTTAGACATAGATTTTTCATGTCTTAGGTGGCTGAGATTAAAATACAAGATTCAGAAGAAAACCATAGATAATTTTGATTACACTTCCACTGGCTGGAAGGAGGTTTTTTTCTGTACGATTGAATCAGCATGTTTTAATTGAAAAAATTTCACTAGCTCTAGTCAAAATTGGGCTGTTAAAATCAGCAGAGCTTCTGCAGTATTTGAGTGGCCTTGCCATTGGAAATGGGATACTCCATGGCAGTGGGTTTAATAGCAGCAGCCAGTGCTGGAGCAAGCAAGGCTTGGCTAAGGAGAAGGTCAGAGGAGCATGAGGCAAGAGAGATGTCTGGGCCACCAAGGTGAGAAAGAGAGGTGGTGAAAACATCAGTGAGGATGTTTTGCTCACTAAAAAAGGACTGAGAGTTTAAAAAGTTGTCTGCTGCATACTTGGTGGAAAAACCTGCTCCTGGCTGAGATCCCAGGTGTGACAACTGGTGACAAACACAGCTGTATATAGGCAAGCCTGGCAAGCTGCTCTGAAAATAAGGGTGGGTGTCAGAGCAGCCCAAAACAAAGGAGATTTACAGGTGCTGTCCCTTGAGTAGTGCAAGAACTTCTTCCTGAAGCCAAGGGAGAAGGAGGGTAGGTCTGTGGTGAGGGGTATAACTGTATTGGTTTATCTAGGGCAAAACAAGCAGGATTCCTCTCCTGGCCCCACTGTGTTGAGCTGCCTCTTTTCAGCACGGATGTGTCAGGGGTGGCTGCCCCGCAGCCCCAGGCTGGTGGGTGAGAAAGAACCACAAACTCTTGTGTCAGAGGCTGGAGACAGAGAAAACCGATCCTTTCCAGCTCTGCCCTCTGGGCTGTGGAAGTGGGAGGAGTGTGTACCCTGGAGTGAGAGACCCTGCCAGCATCCTGCTGACTGCATGACCAAGCAAACCCGTGTCACTGGGACATGGAGAAGAAGGTGGAGAGAGAAGTTTGGTGCTCCCCAGAGTCCTTGCTCAGGCCCTGGTGGATTTGCAGCCATCCATGGTTCAGGGGTTACATATTACCAGCACGAAAGTGTGAATCAGACTGTTTATCATGCAGAGGAGGTGACTTGTGTGGCAAAGGCCCCTGACTGTAAAATCTCCTTTGACATGCACAAAGTGTCTTCTGCTGGAGAAGCTGGGATCACAGCCACTGGGACCACCTCTCCAGCCACCCTGCAGACCTCTCTGTGGGGACAGGCCAGCCAGGCTCTTAGAAAGCTGCCAAGGTTGGCTGTCACCAGCCCATCCCACTAGCAAGCCACCTGCCTACTCTGCAGCTCTGTCCCTGTAAGGCTTTGGCACTGGGCAGTTCTGCTCCCCACAGGTAGAAGAGGCGAGGTCACCTCACCAGCTGAGAGGAGGACTTCACTCTTTGGCATCAGTCTCATGGTCCCCATGGCAGAGGTGGGGGTCTACCCCAGTCCCCATGTGGTCCCTGCTTCAGCCCAAGCTCCCCCAGGACTAGGGGTGGTGGGGACAAGAGAGGGTTAAGCTGTCAGCTCTGTAATGTTAAACAGGTGTCAAAGGCACCTCCATATATCTGCAGATTGAAATCAAATTCTTTGCAGTATAAAAAGATAAATTACCCAGGCGATTCCCGCCTCATCCCACTCATCAGGCCAGCACCAGACGGCAAGCAATTTTTTTTTTTAATGTGCTAACGACCTAATCAAGCAATCAAGTCAGAGAAGATTGCAGAGTGACCCCGAGCATCCATCTGCCAGCGAGACCCCGCCATTCATTTCCATTCTGCCATGTACTTTCTGGGAAAGGGAGGGGAAAAAATAGAAAAGAAAAAAAAATCCTAAACAAATTAACACCCAATTTTCTGTGAGTCTAATTAGTTAAATGAGGAGGTGTTTGGGGTGTCCGCAGGGAGGGAGGGGCTGCCTCTCAGAGAGGGGCCTGGTAACTTCATGGCATTAATTAGCGCAGGTCAATGGCGTGGTTCCCTGGGGACCAGCTGCTTTAATTTCCCGTGATATTTCAGTGCCTGAGGCCCATCGATTCAAACTGAAATTAACTTATTTTTCAATCAGGCCTGGGCTGCCCCTGGGGCTGACTCTTCCTTTGCCTCCTTCTGAATAGACCTCGAGCAATTTTTCATCTAAAGCTGATGCCTCTGCGCAGCGGGAAGGGAGGGGAGATGGGGAGGGAGGAGGGTGAGAGAGACAAGAGGAATGGAAATCAGAGAGAGAGCGCTAATAGGTTTCTGCAAGCATCTCCCCCTCAACACCATCACCAACCCCTGCCTCTCTGCTTGCTGCCCCCCAGGTCACAGCTCAGAGATTATTCTGCCAATTTTCTGCAGAGATGAGGGGCTTTTCAAACTGGGAATTCAGGGCGAAGCACACAGACCAGCTTCTCCCCTCTGCTGCCTCTCCCAGGCATCTGCCCCTATCCCAGCCCTCCCTGCAGGCACCGCTGCTCACAGCCCAGCACCACAGCTCAGGCACATAGTAAATAATGAAAGGAAATCCCAGGCATGAGAGCCAAAAGCTGCTAGAAAAAGACACCGCAATGGCAAATTAATTGTATCCTGTGGAGAGGGATGGAATCTGCTCCTGCAAGGGAGAGATACTGTTGCACACGGAAAGAGGTTGCAGTGCTTTCAGGACCAGCATCAATGATTCTGCCTTCATCCTGCTGCACAAGTTCATGTGTGTCTCTTTGCAGGAAGGGAACTGACACACAGTCTCCCTCCAAAAAACCCATGTCCTCCCTTGTCGTCCACCTCAGGTTTGGTTCCAGAACCGCCGGGCCAAATGGCGGAAGAGGGAGAAATGCTGGGGCAGGAGCAGCGTGATGGCTGAGTATGGGCTCTACGGCGCCATGGTGCGTCACTCCATCCCACTGCCTGAGTCCATCCTCAAGTCTGCCAAGGATGGCATCATGGAGTCCTGTGCCCCTTGGCTCCTGGGTAAGAGAACAGTCACCTTTGTGGGGGATGGTGAGTGGGTTGAGACAAAGTGGGGGGATCCAGGGAAGAAACTGGAGTTTTGTTAAAAACATGGGGAGGGCAGCAGGGTGAGGCCCCTCCATCCCACTGCCCTCCCCACCTCGTCCTACAGGGGCCCTCATCAAAAGGGTCTGACTGCTCATCCAAAATCCTTTCTGGTCTTTGGATCCTGATTTGCAGGACCTGGCCAGGGCAGGAATTTGCCTCCCATGTACAGGCTGGTGTTAGCCTTTGACTCCTGTGGTACGATCATCCCTTGTGCCCAGGGAGCAGGGGCTCCAACCCTTGCCCAAGACAGGAGATAATTTCAGTCTGACTCCTGCCACTCTGTGATGCTGTGTGGAGTGTCAGGACCCCCAAATGTACTTTTCTTGCCCCATATCCCAGGGGAAGCACCCTGCTGCATCCTCCTGCTCTTGGCACCTGGGGGAGATGCATTTCTGTCTGGTTTCACTTGGTTTTCTGCGCAGACATGGAGGTAGCTGCTAGCCTACCATGCTCCTGCTCTTTGCTTCCCACTTTCTGACTTTTCAGGCTGGTTCTAGTGCCAAAACTAGTGTCTGGCATCTTGATGACAGGCTGCCTTGACTTTTTATCTATGTGAAATGGAGAGAGGCAGAGGGGTGGAGGTTGTGAGGGGTGGGTCAATACAGGAATAGCTAATGGAGAATGTCCCTCCCCAGCCTCAGTTAAGCTCAGGCAACTGTTCTACAGCCTCATCCCCATGCAGGGAGCATGTTAGCTTTAGGTTCACAGAGAGAAACGGAAGGGAGAGTAATTATAGACCTTTCAGGGCAGCCTAAAATGCATGAATGCTGGGCCCAGGCTGCCCCAGCAGGCAGTGGCTGTGCCTGGGCTGCCCTCGGGCGGGGGCCAGAACAAGCGGCTCGCAGTGACTGCTGTGTGAAGTGAGGGTTTCTGCTTTTCCTTAATTCTGGCCTCTCTTTATCTTTGCTGTTTTCAGTTCAAGATGGCTTTCCCATGCCCAGGCGCTTTTCTAAACCCGAATACCAACAATTCTTTTTAGGGATGCACAAAAAGTCTCTGGAGGCAGCGGCTGAGGCGGGGAGGAAGACGGAGGTGGAGCGCCAGGCCCTGCCCAAGCTTGACAAAGGTGACAAGGAAGAGAGGGGCCCAGATCCCAAAACCACAATTTCCCAGGAGGAACTGAGAGAAAACAGCATTGCTGCCCTCAGGGCCAAAGCTCAGGAGCACAGCACCAAAGTCCTGGGGACCATTGCTGGGGACACCCCAGCCCCAGGCAGGAAGACGGAGACAGGAGAGGAGGCAGTGGAGGCAGAGGATGAGAGACAGACAGAGAAGTCAAACTCATTGCAGAAGGAGGAGAAGCTGATTTAGACGAGGGGAAGAGGCGGCAGAAGCCCTCCCCAACAGACACTGTGTCCTCCAGGGGCTGCATCCCCTCTTGGACCACCAGGCACACCTGGCTGTCCATGTCCAGGGAGTGGGGCCCCGGTCTCTGCATCTGGGGATGCCTGGCAGGGTTGCACACCACCTGCTCCCCTCAAGCGTACTCCTGCCCCTCACTCCTCCACCCTGCTGGGCCCTCCTCCCCTCCCCCCAACTTCTTTTCAGGGGACCAGGAAGTGTCCCATCATCATTGCCACCCAAGACTACACCAAGGTTCTGGGCCCTTCTGGCCCAGTTCTGGGGCTCTCTCTTCCTGCTCCAGCCCTGGACCCCATTTGCCATCTTCAAGGGAGCCTGTCCCCTGCTGCCATGCCCCTCCTTGGTGCATGTCTCTCCCAGTTCTGCCTGGGCCTCTTCCCCTGGTGCCCTGTCCTGCCATGCCCCAGGCAGACCTGCTGCCTTCCCCCAGCCATCATCTCTGGCTCTGGCCCAGGCTGCAGTGGGACAAACCCATGACAATGTTTGCATGAAATGCTGACTCTCCACCTAGGGTGGTTTGCACCTTCCACACATCTCTCCTTGCCTGGTGATGGGATCTGATGGAAAGGGGTGAAAAAAAAAAACAAACCAGCTTTGAGGTTGTTGATTTTTACTCCATTTGGCAGGGAGAGGCAGGCTTAGCCCATGGACACAATGGCCTGGTCCCACCTGGCACTTCGAGGTGACCCCAGCCCATGCTGCCGGCCCCTGCAGGGCTGGCCACAACAGTCTGACTGCCCCAAATGCCAAGGCCTTTGGAGCCTCCTGCACCCCTGTGGAATGGCCAAGCAGTGAATTTATTTACTGAATACATTATTCCAGGTGAGACAGCAACATCTGACAAATGTATTTATTGAATTAAATTTGTCCAGCTCTCTGTCTGAGTGTTAAAGGGAATGACAGCCATGCAGATACACCCCAGTTCATCCTGTAACATGTACATATGCCTCCCAGCTGGCCCCACACAAGCACACGCAGACCCATGAAGCCAAACCTGCTCTGTGGTACCATCCTGGTAAAAGCTATTCCCTCCTACCTTGAAAGCTTTTGGACAGTGACTTCCAGGTGACCCTTTCTGTCCTGCTTTCATCTGTGAGCATCCTTTCCTGACCTACTGTTTTTCTTTGGTCAAAGGTTAAGCCCCTCCATCCATCCCCATCTGTCTTTGTCCCCTGGTCGTTTGACGTGTTAGATGATAGCCCACGGTGTGTAAATAATGTATATACAATGAGAAAAGAATTCAGTATTGAGGTGTTTGAGATATGGAGCTGTAACAACTTCTAGTCATCCAGCATCTGTGATTTATGTGCCATTTTCTGTAAAGATATGAACAAAAATAAAACTGAACTGGAATACCGTGTATGAGACCTGTAAATGACCCATGGTTCAAGAAGGGTGAATTCATTTAAAGCTAATAGGAGTCTGGGCATCATGCTGTAGCCAGAGAGAGGTGGGAGCCAAAGCAGCAGAGAGAGAGGTCTTCATCTTACTCCCCACTCAGGCACGGATAAGATGGGGCTTGGATGCTGCTCTCCTTTTGCACTGAAAGACAAAGCTGAAGGTGGTGTGATTGTACCTGGGGCTAAGTTAGGCACAATGGCATGCAGCTGGTCAGAGAATAAGTCACTTCAGAGTCCAGAACAGCCCTGGTGCTTTGGGTCACCCCACTTCACAGGTGCCCTGGCATTAGAGCTGAGCAGACCCTCAGGCAGGCTCACCCCCTCTGTCAGGAGCAGCCTGCAGGGCCCAGCTGGCCTAAGAAAAGGGAGCTCATTGAAAGGGAATGGTACTGACAGGATTTCTAGCAAGGTGAGCTCTGATTTGCAAGCAGCAGCAGACCATACTGAGTTATTAGAGGAGGAGATTAGATTTGCGTGCCCTGATAATGGCATCTGTGAATGGTCTGATGGAAAAATCTGGTGTTTTAGAGGGGAAAAAGGCTGAGGCAGGGTAGATATGCAGAGGAAATAGAGAGACTTCAAATGTAGAATAATGAGCGTGCTTGGGCTTGACTTTGTAAAGGAGCTACAAGCCCACAGGGCATAGCCCTTGTAGGTCCTAATCCAGCTCTGAGGGGAACTCTGATACAAACTCAAGTGTGGAATGAGCACACATACCATCAAATAGCACCTGTCTCCCATACTTGTGTCCAGCCTGCTCACCAGACATATCAGACCTGTAGACCCCAAGTGGTGTCACATTGTGACGAGCAAAGAGATCAACCAACTCTCTCCTCCTGCTGTTGATCCTATTGGTGTCCCTAGCTGAGAAAAGCCCTGCTTGCAGGTGGAGCCTTATTCTGCTCTTCTCTTGTGCCCTACTGGAAGGGAGAAGAACGTGGTCAATAAAATTAAGGATATCTGCAAGCTCTGCCTTAAAACACATTATCTATGTAGGGTTTGAAGAAAAGGCAGGAAAAAGGCTGCTTGGAAGTAGAGAGGAAGCTTAGCTCTGCTATAGTAGGTGGTGGTAGTTGGGGGACATGGGCTGTAGTGTTTCATGGTAAGTCATCAGCTCCTGTTCCACCACAGCCTCATTTAGTGCTCCCAGTACACCCAGTGGGACAGAGTAGTCTGAAATCACAGAATCATAGAACCGTCTTGTTTGGATAAGACCTCTAAGATAATCAACTCCAACCATAAACCCAGAAAAAAACCCACCATGCCCACTTGAGCATGTGCTGAAGTGCCAAATGTTTGGGAAGAGGCAGAGAACCCAGCCCAGCTTGCCAGAGGGTACAGTTCTGACTGCTGTCTAGCCGTGAGGTGGGATGGGATGCCACATCACCCCTGTGTGGCTCAGAGATGGAGGAGAAAAACATTCCTTGACCCAACTAGACACCACAGTCTAATGCCTCACAGGGAAGGGGCCTTGAGTCTGGGAAGGGAATGGTCCCATCAGCTAAGGCTAGAACCGAGGGGACTGTAACTTTCACATGCGAGCTGCCCCAGGCTGACCTCATAGACAGTGAAGGACTGAGGGGAAGCAGTGGAGGACTGGAGAGAGTGAGGGGATGGGCTCAATGGAAGCAGGCAAGCAGGGGTGAAGCATAGGGACCTGGAACAGCCTTAGGAAAGTGGGAGCAGAAACAAGCTGGTAGAGTCTGGCTTGGGCACCTCGGTCCCTGCTGAGATGTCAGGCACTCACTGAACCTGGCTGCTGTTCAAGAGCAGCTGTCAGGACTCAGATTAGCATGAAGGTTATTTTCAGTCAAACATTTCTACAGCCCACCCCTTGCCCCTCCCTTAAAGGATTGAATTTCTTTTCCTTGTGGTGCTGTGGGAGAGAGGAGGAGAGGAGTGCGGTGGGAGAGAAGGGACACCCTGGCTCCCTGCACAGGGGAGCTTTGTGCCTGGTTGGCGCAGGGTGACATAGCTCCAGCTCCCACAGGGACACGTCTTGCCTGGGCTGGGTGTCCCAAGAAGACACAAGGGCTCCAGGCACACGTCTCGTCCCTGAGAGGCAGGCACCCTGCAATGCTGGCCAGGCTGCTGGCCCGGGCTTACTGCCCTAAAGCTCTTCCTCAGGCCCCCAGAAGCCACCCTGGGTCAGCAGCTGCACGAGCCTGGAGTCATGGGCCCCTTACTGCCTACATGCCTGAAGCCGTTGCATTCCCTGAACCTAAGAACCATCAGGGCTTGTACAAGGTGTCGGTGGAGCAGGGGGATGCCTTCTGGGGAGCACTGGGCAGGAGTCGGCTCAGCTGGATCACTCCCTTCCACTCTGTCCAAGACTGTGACATGCACCAGGGCAGGGTCTCTTGGTTCATGGGTGGACAGCTGAATGTGGCAGGTAAGGAAATGAGGGAGGTTCCTGTGGGGTGCCTCTCTGTGAAGGGCTTTTGCCCTGGGAGCAGATGAGAGGATCACAGAGTTAACGGGTTGGAGTGACTGGGTTTCCTAGAAAGTTCAGTTGGTCCTGCAGTGGTTGTACAGTAAGGTTGTGGCTGTTCCTAAGAGAGCAGCCACATTTTGCTGGAAAGGCTGCAGCTGAACCACAGTGTGCTGAGAGCCATGAAACTCTCCCCCAGCCTCCGTGTATCCCACAGCAGCACAGTGGCTCTGTTTCGCAGGACCACAGGCAACTGCATCAAACCCTGTGCGTTCAGCAGGCAGTATTGGGCTAGGTCATCCCTGCCCAGCAAAGGCAGTATGTATTTTGCAGAACGCAAAATACAGGAGCAGTAAGCAGTACTAGAAGTCCCCATAGCAGTGTTCTTCAGTAGGCTGGAGCTGCTACATTAGGGCAGCTACCAGGGGAAGATATAGGGGCACTATTTGACACTATCTGCTGCTTGGGGGGCTGTTGGTCCTAGGATTCAAATTGAGAGACAAACCTCTCAGATAGGTTTTATGTAATCCATTTGGGTAGGAGAGTAGGGGTTATTTGCCTTTGGGATTTAAGATCTTACTCTTGCCCCTTTTGCATTTGCTTCTTTTTCTCCTGAAGAACTACAAATGGTCAGGAGAAAAATGCAACATGGGGCTGCTGTATTATCCCGTGAGCTCAGTAGCAAGCCTAAGGAAAAAAGAACTGAAAAAGGTTTCTGAGGTAACTGCTGCTGCCAGCAACATGGGAAACTTAGAAGAATCACAGCCAAAGTCCCATCCTGCCATGTCTCTGGAAATTAAGTCTGTGCACTCCTGACCTTGGTTCTCTTCCATCTTGGACAAGTCTACCCTGTAGACTTCCTGCACAGAGCTTTGCTTCATCCTAAATTTCTTATTTAGGAGCATCACCACTAAAAAACTGTTCCAGTCCACCAAAGAGGCAACTGGAAGGCAGTGCTGGCTGGAGTGATAACTGAGTTAATGTTTGCCAGGCCTGCAGAGGGCAGTAGGGATGTGACCTCCAAAGGGATTTGAGGTTGTTTCTGTTCTGAATTATGTTAGGTTGCAATTCAGGGTAAAGCTGATACTAGGGACTGGTAGATACTGGAGTTTTGAGACATGTAACAGGCTTGGGACAGTGCTTGTGGTCTACTTGCTGGTATCCACAAAACTTGTACTATCACAAGGATAATGCTGAGACTCACATCCAGCCTTGACCCTGATCTGAAAATAGGACTACAAGTGCTGGTTTTCTGGGAGTTAAGAGGTACAGAGTTGCTCTGGCAATGGGACTTGGTTGTCTTTTCCAGTGAATTGTCTGGATCGACATGTCCATGTAGCCCCAGACAAAGTGGCCTTAATATGGGAGAAGGATGAACCAGGAGAGGAGGTGCAGGTCACATACAGGTCTGTATTTACTTCTGAGCATATGTGAGAGACTGCATGGGGCTGATCTGCTGATGTGCATTATGTGAGGAGATGTAGCATCCCTTTGCACAGACAGTTCAACATTATGGTGATTCTTGACTTGCTCATGCTTATCTGAGACTTCAGCCTGCCTCCCAATTAACCCTCTAAGCTACATGGGGTCCCTACCCAGATGGGAGGGTGAATACAAGCTCCTCATTACAGCACTGCCATGTTTGTATGTAAGATCCCATGAGGAAGTTACACATAAGCCTTTCCAGCAAGGTTCCTGGTGTCTAAAGTTGCAGGTAAATGCTCTGCAAGGGAACCCTGAGTCACAGCTGCATGGGTGTTGGGAAGTTCTGTGCTCATCTGCATGTCAGCAACACTGCTGTGTTTGGCTCTATGGAAGGACCGCCTGACCAGCTCTGCTCTCCTGCATGGAGAGTCACTGACAGCCAAGCCAGGATTCCTGGGAGGGAGGGACAGTTCTCATGAGAGGCAATGTTTTGTTCGCTGCTTTCCTACAGCTGTTGTTCTCACTGGTGGGCACAAGCTCTGGAGAACTTAACCTTCCCAGCAAAGCATGAAACCTGGCTTTAATGGAGGAATGTATCTAACTTCTCATGCATAGTCCCCAGCACTGCAAGATAGTGTTTTGCTCATGAGAAATGTGAAGGTCATGACTGGAAAGTCAGCTGAGCTGGTGTGCCAGTGGCCATTGCTGGCCCTATGGCTTGCTCCTACAGCCAGTGAGTGCATCAGGCTCTGTACAGAGGCTATCATGACTTATTTCTTTTCCACAAATAATGGCCTGTGTTAGCAACTGTCTTTCTTTTGCACTGTCATTTTACAGGTCTCCCATGTGGGAGAGCTCTCATTGGTTCAGGTGTGTAGGTGTAAACTGCACACCTGTGACACCTGTGACACCCTCATCTCTACACAAGCGCCTAACTGTGCCATTGCTTCTTTGGGCAGGGAACTGCTGGAGCTGACGTGCCGCCTGGGAAACACTTTGAAACGACAAGGGGTGAAAAGGGGTGACAGGGTGACAATCTACATGCCCCCATGCCCGTTGGCAGTGGCTAGCATGCTGGCCTGTGCTCGCATCGGGGCTGTGCATGCTGTGGTGTTTGCCGGGTTCAGTGCAGAGTCCTTGGCGGATAGGATCCGAGATGGTAAGAGCCAGTGAGTAACAGGGACATGTCCAGTGTTCCCCTTTGGCAACAGTGTTCAGCTTGTTTCAGCAGCTGAGGGGCTCACGGTTGTGCTGGTGGCAAAGCTTTTCTGGGTCAGGCTTCCCAGATAACTGAGGGAGCACTGCCAGGGTATATGGCCATGGATTAGCACCCCACAAAATGGCATATGCTCACTAAATATCTTTCAACCTATGGGATGGACTGGTTTACTCCTTCATCCAAGAGAGTGAAGGGTTGGGATACAGCATGCCCTCTGAGCGAATGCAACAAAGGCAAGAATGAATGGGGAAACAAAGATAGATGCAAAGATGCTGGTTTTGTTAAATGGAGGGCATGAGTAAGAGGGGCTGTGTGACAGGGAAAGGTGTGGGGTCATGTTAGAGCCTGACTGCTGTGTGACTAATGGAGAGGGACAGAGATGCTTATGCAGCCCTTTCACCTTCTGCAGCCCAGTCGGAGACAGTGATCACAGTGAACCAGGGGCTGAGAGGTGGCAAGGTTATTGAGATGAAGAAGACAGTGGACCAGGCTGTGAAGCAGTGTCCAAGAGTGAAACGGGTTCTGGTTTCCATGAGGACTGAAACCAAGGTTCCTATGACAGCCCTAGACATGGTGCTGGAGGAGGTGAGAGGCTGTCTGGAACCACCACCACCTGCCCTGGGCAATGTGTGCACTAAGGGAATCGAGATGAGGGGTGGAGAGAAGGTCCTGGCTTTCCATGACAGTTTTGTTGGCATTGATACAATATAGGGACATTGTCCTACAACAGAAGTGGCAGCCAGAGCTGTACACAAGTTTATGAGAATCCCAGGAGCCATCAGACAGCAGTGTGGGGGGAACTAACTGGTGGTCCTTCCCACAGCACCAGCCCTGTGCCATCGGGGGCAGGCAGTGTAAACCAGGGCTTGAGGAAAGTTGGACCAGGCAGACAAGCTGTGAGCCCAGCCCTGGTCTGCCACAGGACTGTCACACAGCGCTGTGCCAGCAGACCTGGCAGTCTTTATGAGTGCTGCTGGCAGCTTGTGTCCAGGGAAGGAGAGAGTGAAGTTGCTCGTGTGCCCATAATGCAGCACACAGCACAAAGCACTGTTGCCGAAGTGGTGAACGCCTGCCGTGCATTTCTGTCAGCTCCCTGGAAGCTGCACAGAGGTCTCTGCCTCTGCCTATCCCATCTGCAAGCAGTTAGTGCTAGAAAGACTTTCTGAAAGGCTCCTGTGCTGGTCAGAGCAGCAGCAGCATAAAAATAGCAGCCTCTGACTCAGCAGGTCTGCTACAGCTGAGGAGTGAGTTTGCCAGCTCAGCAAGTCAAGAGGGTTCAGGCTGGCGAGCAAGAGGGGTGGGCAGGGGGAGGATGGTGCGGGGAGGGCAGGGGGTGGGGGGGGGGCAGGGTGGTGTGGGAGTTCGGCGGGAGGCTTGGGGGAGGTGTGCAAGCAGGTGTAACAGGACAACAAGGGGGAGCCTGAGAGACCCCTGAGAGAGAACAGGTGTGATCTCTCCTGCAGGAGATGATGAAGGAGAACACGTGCTGTGAGCCTGCAGCCATGGACAGTGAAGACATGTTGTTTCTTCTCTACACATCAGGCAGTACCGGCAAACCCAAGGGTCTGGTTCATTCCCAAGCTGGTTACTTGCTGTTTGCTGCTCTCACACACAAGGTAGTGGATCCCAGGCACAGAGCACTCATGAGCCAGCAGTCCAAAGGCAGTGCGGGGAACAGGCGTGCTCATGAGCATATCTTTATCCATGATAAATTCTCTGGGAAGCCATTAGCCAATAAAGTACATCTGCAAAGATGTAGTGGGGAAGAGTAACGTGCTTCAGAGCAGGGCCTCCCAAACGCATCCTCCTGTGAGCTACATTCTTGGCTCATTTTGCTGCCCTGTCCTAGACTGCATCATTGGGTGGATGCTCAGCCTTGTAAGAGTAATTTGAGATTACAGAAGGGAGAAGGAAGAAGCAAATTTGCTCCTGAAACCTCCAGCTTGCTTTCCTTATGTGTAACTATACCAAATAAGGTGGAAGACCAAAGGCAGTGCTTCTAGGAGGGGCATACTTGAAGGTACCTGTAAAAGCTGGTGAGTGCCCTCAAGACAAAGGCTCTATACCTGAAGAGTGTGTATAATCTTTGGGGAAAAAAAAAAAAGCCCTAGCCCCTGTTTTGGCATGCCCTAAACAAACTAACAAGAGCTGGATAAAAGGGCACTGACCACAGTATGGAGTTGCACTTGGCTGCAACAGGGAGTGTAAGGGACATTTCCTCCAACATTATATGGAATTCTCTGGAAGAGGGAATTCCTCCCTGAACAGTCCCTTAGCTTTGGGTCTGATTCTCCCTGTCTGTGATTGAAGCTTCACACACTGTGTACCTGAGACCACACACCCTATGGGACAGCAAGCTCAGGGCTGGCTGGGTCTTCTCTGCCATCCATGACTGTGGGAGGCCAGACCTTCTGGGGTGTGTGCAGGGGGTGTGTGGAAGCCTTTGGGTTTGCTGTAAGCTAAGCTGTTTATGCAGCTGTGCCCTGCATAACTCTCTTATGGCCCCTCATGTTGTATGCTTGTCCCGATGGCATCTGCTCAGCAGGAAATTACTGATTTAAGAAAAAAAATGCATCTGAGCTGGTTTGCAAGAGTAAAGGGCTGCCTTCCTGGGATGGCAATGCAGGGTGAGTGGTACGTGGCCATGTTAGCACTCAGGAGTGCTGGGAACTGTGACACAGGCATGATCAGATCTCCCAACTGGATGGGGCAGACTGCTGCTACCGTAACTGACTGCTTGGTTAAAATGAGATAAAACAAGCAGGGGAAATTTCCATTACAAGCACTTTGGAGCACTTGAGGCCCCAGAGTCCCCAGCTGGAAGCTTGCAGACAGGGAGCTACTGGAAGAGATGGGATGGTCTGAAACAGCAGGCCATAGAAGGATAGAAGCAATGGCCCAGAGGGAGACCAGTCCCTGGGGAGCCTTCCCCTGGGAGGCTGTACCTCTCACTGCCTCTCCTCTCTTGCACAGTATGTGTTCAACTACCAAGACAGAGACATCTTCGGCTGTGTGGCAGACATTGGCTGGATCACAGGGCACACTTATGTGGTCTATGGCCCCCTCTGCAACGGTGGCACCACAGTTCTTTTTGAGAGCACTCCTGTCCATCCCAACCCTGGTGAGTGAGAACATTTCTCAGGGGAATGGGGACATACCACAGCCACCCTGCAAGACATGCAGCAGGCAGGGATCTGGTGCCTTGATGCCAGGACACGGGCAGTGGTGGCTCTGCAACCACAGGAGCAGATCATGGGCTCTGACCAGTGGAGAACTGTGAGGGGAAGTCTTTTCCTCCAGTTAGGAAGACACTGTTGCTTCTCCAGGGATGAAATTGTTCTCCCTGTCCCTCTCTGCAGTGGAGATAGTAAGGTGATGTGAAGGAAAAGGGGCTAATGCTGCTGCCGGACCATTTAAATCCTTTTCCAGCATGGAGTTAACTTGGCTGAGGGTCCAGGCACTGCTGGAGAGCCCTTCGTCCCACCTCCTCTCCTCTATGGTAGTCTCAGGGAGCCTGTGCAGGTGGTTACTGGCCCTGTTTCCATTCCAGGCCGCTATTGGGAAATGGTGGAGAGGTTAAAAATCAACCAGTTCTATGGAGCACCCACTGCCATCCGCCTGCTCTTGAGATATGGTGATGAATGGGTGAAGAAGTATGACCGCTCTTCTCTCAAAGTGCTTGGCTCAGGTAACAGCTGCTGACATGGGCTGAAGCAGCAAACACCTGGGTATCAGGTTGTGCCTCTTCTCACAATGTCAAAAGCAGCACATAAGAGCAAAAAGTGAGGAGACCACACTGCTTGGGGGTGGCTCTGTGAGCAGGCCCTGAGAATCTCTGACCTCATGTTTCAGCTCTGTCCCCTTGTCTTTCCCCTTGCAGTGGGGGAACCCATCAACAAGGAGGCGTGGGAGTGGTACTTCAATGTGGTTGGTGAGACACGGTGCCCAGTAGTGGACACGTGGTGGCAAACAGGTGAGAAGCATATGACACCTAATTCCAGCTTCTGCTTTCCCAGGCTTCAAGAGTGATCTATTACTTTGCTGGCCAAGTGGGAATGGTTGTTACTGACATGCTTGTACAAGCAATCCCATAAGGGGACACAGGCAGCATAACATGAGAGAAATAGCCTTTAAAGCTAACCCAGAGAAACACAGGACCTGACAGCAGGGAGCTGATCTCTGCTGAGCTAAATGAACAGGATCATCCTTCAAAGAGCCTTCACCAGCTGTCTGGCAAACCTAGCCCCAGCCTATGATCCAGAAGAGTTTAGCAAGGGTAAAGGCTGGTGGCCAAGCAGTGCTACCTGACTTTCCTCTTATTGCTAACTTTAATGAGCATTACTGTTTCTTTTGCTTCAGAAACAGGAGGCATCTGTATCTCACCCCGTCCTTCTAATCCTGGAGCTGAAATCCTTCCAGGCATGGCTATGAGGCCCTTTTTTGGGATCAGCCCCTCACTCTTGGATGAAAAGGTACATTTAGAACCTACAGCTCAGGCACTGGCTCAGCCAAGTACTTGAAGCTTGCATACCTGCTGACAGTCATGGAGATCTGTAAACATGTCTGTCTTTCCTGTTCACCTTTACTAAACAGCAAGCTTCTTTACTGGAAAGGGACCAACAGTGAAGCTGTTCTTCCTATTAGCACAGAAGTCAAGCTGTTTTCTAGCTTGCTTTGCCCTGAAAGGGCAGGCTGTGCCTGAACTCCCTGGGATATGCCTTTTCAAAGTGAAATGGCTGGGCAGGGGCAGAGAGCCTCCCTGGAGAGGCTCTGTGCCCCACTGTGGTAGGCAAACATCTGTTGTGAGAGACTGGGCCTGTCCCCTTGAAGTTGGGCAACACAGGACTCTCCTCACCCCCTCTCCTGGCATTGCCATCACAGGTTATTGAACATAGTAGTAAATATAGACAGTAACTAAACATCCCAAGTACCCTCAGCCATGGTTACTAAAAGGTAATTATTTTCCAGGGAAATGTCCTTCTGGAAAACAACATTTCTGGAGCCCTTTGCATCTCACAAGCCTGGCCAGGTATGGCACGAACCATTTACAATGACCACAAAAGATTTCTGGAAACCTATCTGACTCCTTATCCAGGTAAGGAAAACACGTGGCAGGTCACTGCGGAGATGTTTGATTGGCTATTGGCTACGGTTGGGTCTGCCTGCTGGTCTTATACGCAAGCAAAGAACTCAATAGAGCTGATTCTGCTACTTTGTTCTTCAACATGCCCTCTACAGTGTAGAAGCCCCCATGCCTAATACCTTAGCATTGCCCTGGGAATGATTTTCTTTCACCCACTTTCCCTATTAAATTACACATGGTTTTCAGGCACTGGATTTGTTCTTCTGCTCCCAGTCCCCATGAACACAGAAAGGCCTCTTGGTGCATCTTTAGCAAACCATGTCAGCTTCTATCACTTATCCAGAGGCGCTAAGCAAGCCCACGACTGTGTATGTCTTGATATGAAGCAAAGGGCAGCAGGAGCAGGACCACAGGCACTTGCACTGGTGCAAAGTACTTCCGGCTTATGGTGATGAGGTGGGCCAAGCATTAGTCATCAGACTGCAAAATGAGGGAAGGAGCCTTGTGATGGAGCAGGTACCAACAGAGGCAGAAGACTAACAAGAAAGGTAGGCACCTTCATCCTGAGCAGCTGAGGAAGGATCAGAGTATATGAGCCAACAGAGGAGAAGAGGGCAAGATGAGAGCATGGCTGGTGAGCAGCTCACATGCTCACAGCAACAGGTGACTACAGCATGCTTCTGCCCACTGCAGGGTTCTTCTTCACTGGGGATGGTGCATATCGTACCAGTGAGGGCTACTACCAGCTGACAGGACGACTAGATGACATCATTAACATCAGCGGGCACCGGCTGGGCACTGCAGAGGTGGAGGATGTTGTGGTAAGAGATGGGGGTGGGAAGCAAAGCCATCTGAGGGGGCAGCTCAGGTGCACTGGCAGTGCTCAGGAAAGCTTCTCAGAAAGACCCAGAAACACACTGCTGCTGCTGTAACAGCAGGGAACAGTGTTGGACCCACAGCCTGCCTGTGGGAACTGCTTCCCACCCTCTCCCCTCTCTTCTCACTCTGCAGCAAGAGAGGGACAAAGCCTGATAATGTTAACATTGTAAGTGGGTGAATCCTAAAGTGGCAGCCTGGCATGTTAAGAAGGAGCATCAGTGGGCCAGTAAAGATTGTGGAACTGGGTGGAGCAACCTGGAAGTTGCAGGGTCTAGAAGGTGCAAACATGATGCAGCCAGGGGCAGGGGAAAACTTGTTTGCAGACAGACCTGCTGAGGCAAGAAGGAAAAAGGGCAGAGACCATCTGAGGCTTTTTCTTATCTCTCTGCATTACCATGGGCTGCAGCAGCCAAGTCAGGGCAGCTCCTAGGTGCCAAACCCCAGCTTTGTTCTCTTCCAGAATCACCACGTGGCAGTGGCAGAGTCTGCAGTCATTGGCTACCCGCATAAGATCAAGGGAGAAGGTAAGATGCTTGCTTTCCTCTTGCTGAAATGTCTCTCCTGTGGCTATTGCACTGGATTAGGAAGTGGGACTGTCACACCAACCCCTGGTAGCAATGCTGTGCCAACACCATAGAGCACAGTAGCAGGGATCTTGGCACAGCCACCACAACAGACACCAGTTGGACTTCCCATAAGGCAGGACCATATCCAGAAGCACTTACAGCTCAGGCTGCAAAGCATCCCCTGAAGCTACCAGCAAAGAGGGACCTCTCCTGGCACTAAGTCCAAGGATTCTCTCAGGAACATACAGCACATGGTGCTGAGTAACTTGGTGCTCCTTCTGCCAGGGGCCTATGCATTCGTTGTGCTGAAGAAGGACAGTGGCTACACACAGGAGACTCTGACTGCTGAGCTACGGGAGCTGATCTCAAAGAAGATTGCAAAGTATGCAGTTCCAGAGTATGTTCAGGTAACATGTGTAGACTGGTCCAACACCTGCTTTGGCAAGCTGGCCAACCCTTTTCCCTCAGCCTTAGTTCTGCTCCTCCCCCCCACAGGTGACGAACCGGCTGCCCAAGACACGCTCAGGGAAAATTATGCGTCGGGTGCTAAGGAAAATTGTGGAGGACAAGACCAGTGAACTTGGGGACCTAACCACCCTGGATGACCATGAGGCTGTGCAGCAGATCATAGAGGGACACAAGTTCCTAGTGGAGGGACAGAAGAGCTATTAGGTTGCTACCTTGGCTCTGCTAGCAGCCACCTCCTGCTCCTCATCTGCATAACTGGGGCCATATCCAGAAATTTTGCTAAGCAACTGGTGGCTAGTGCCAGGGACTGTACCTCCACTGCAGAGTCTCAACCTCTCTGCAACACAGACACTCAAAACCTCTCCCTCCACACACCTGTGGGAGGCAGGGAGAGAACATGACCCAGGCAGAACAGTAACAGGAGCTCAGTAGTTTCCTCACTAAAAGCAGAGGGCAGAAAGCCCCCCTTGGGGCTTCTTGTGCCTTGCAGTAGCTGTGGAGACAGCAGCAGGGCAGGATGTCCAGCCTTGGATACATCTACTACTCCTGTCCTTGCTCTTCTCTTCAGCAATAGTCTAGTCCAGGACCAATATACAATATTGCCAATATACAAGCATCCTTACCAAAGCAAGCCCCAGAAGGAAAAGATACAACAGTCTGGTTAACAAATACTGCCTCTTCTCCATAGATATTGTTGGAAAATAGGCCCCAGATTTTAATACAAAAATGTTCCTTTGACATGTAACCCTGCATCATAAGGAGATCAGAAACATGTCCCTTCTCTGTGCCAGCATTCTCCACCCCTTACAGTGCAACACTTGGCTCGTTCTGAGGAGCACAACTCTCGATAGAGCCACAGGTACAGAAGTCTTCTCTGCAGAGCTGTGTATCAGAAACAGAGGTCCAGCAAGGCACAGAGAGCAGAACAGGAGGCTGCATTCCAGCTTCACACAACTGCATTCTGAGCAAGTGGAGGTTTCTTCTGCAAGCCCCTTGAGGCAGCACCTTTGGCAGCTTAGAAGCCTACCCCCTTTCCCTGTGAGAGGCAGGAGAAGGGGGATAGGAGAATCACAGCATGGTTTGGGTTGAAAGAGACCTTAAAGATCATCTCGTGATCTTTAGAGATGGATGGCATAGCTTAGTCTGGCTTTATGTCCATCAGCAAAATCTGGAACTGGTCTGACATTGGATGAATCCTGTTGATAGCTGCTGCCTTGGCAGCTTCATGACTGCCATTCAGAGCTCTCCCATGCATGTGCAGGTTCTGTGGCTGGCTAGATAAGGCCGTGTTTTTCAGCAACCTTCCCCAGCTGGGAGCCGCTTCATCTTCTCACAGCGAGTGAGCTCCCATCTTCCCTCCCCATGAAGTTTCAAAATCCAGCTGTGGAACTGTAATTCAATAACACATTGATTGAGGGATGTCTCTACAAGGGCATGTTCTCTCACAGTGAGGCCCTACAGACTCCCTTTTGCTTGGCAGGGACACCCTTGTCTACCTCCTCTCTCTTGCCACCACTAGGGAAGCATGGCATGCTGTCTTTCCCTCTCACCTTTTCCAGGGTGGCCCTGTGTCCCACGCTGATCAGTGTCATGCCCAGCTGAAGGCACACACGGTACAGGTCATGCTCCACCTCTTCTGTCAGGGCACTGGTAGCTTCATCTAGCACTGAGAGAAAAGTCATAAGCCACAAATTCTCTCCTGACCAGACATCTCCCCCTTGGCAAAAGAGCAGCAACTGCTGAGAACATTTCAGATATTAACGGGAGCTGACCAAAAGCATCTCCAGAAGACAAGTGAGGAGAAGCCTATGGACTCTGATTTTCCTCTGGCACAGCTGCTGTCAGCAAACTGGGAAAGCTACCTTTGCCCTTACCCACAAGCCCTCAAATCTACTCAAACAGCACTGTTTACCCCATTCCTCCCCCTCAACAGCTAGAAGACACTGCCTTGTCCCCACCATTATGAAAGCCAAAACACAACCTTCCCAAGGCAGGCTGTGTGCCACAGCGCCAGGCTGAGCAGCAGCCTTTGCATCCCTTTGACCCCACCTGGAGCAGCCAGAATGGCCTAAGGCACTTTTTTAGCACTGAAGGGTAAATATCACAGACCTGGAGCAGATAAATTCAATTTGTTTTACATAATCTTTACAGCTTTTAGTTTGTGATCCACTGGTTCCGTCTGCCCAGACAACACCAAGCTATGCAGCAGCTTCAGGAGAAAAGAGGTATTTACATGTGGCTACTTGGTACTGACACTGGCTTTGTTCACCCACCCTGGCACTCATGACAAGTCCTCCAACAGTCCCATGCCAGCTCCCAGCAGTCTAGATATGCAAAGGTATTAGCCCCTTCTGCTAAGAAGAGCTGCTTCTGTGGTCTCTCAGGACCCTTCCTCTTGCTGCTCTTTATTTTCCTTTGCCACCTTATATCTAAATTTCCCACATTGCTTCCACAACCCTAGAGAGGTTCAAAAGCTTCAGCTATGGCAGCTGATGGCATGCTCCCTAGCACACATACTTCTTTACATGGCAACTGGTAAGCATGATGAAAGGGGGCTCTTTCAGATGCCATCACCTAGGAAGAGAATCTTATACACAGCATGTTGACTTACTACCCTCCACAGATACTGAAATGTTTTCACCCCTGAATGCCCTGTGTGATACACTGCTAAAATAGCCAATACAAAGCCAATTCCTAGCAAAGAGGGGTTCTCATGAGCTGTCTTTGTACTAGTTTCTCTTTATACCAAAGAGCCCTTCCTTTCTCCCACCCCCTCCATGTAGTTTCAGTCACTCACTTACCTGCATATTTTGGCTGGAGGTAGAAGAGCCGTGCAAATGAGAGCCTCTGCATCTCCCCTGGGGACAGGATATCATACCTGCAGCAGGGTCGAGATTCAAAATCTCCCTCAAAAAAAGAGCTCATTTGCTGTAGAGGTTATGGCTGCTGAGTATCAGAAACATCAGCAAGCAAGTGTCCCTGTGTGTCCCCTGTGCCCCGTCCCCCCCCAACTGGATGAGCCTGCAGAACAGCACAGCTGGTGATGTCTTCACTGATGTCTGGGGCATAAAGACTTCACCCCTGTATACTGGCCACCTCCCACAGGACACAACTGGACACAGATATTCGTAAGTCCAGCAGTAATGTGCATTTGCTTAGAAGAGTTTTCTGTGCAGAGAGGTATAGGACAACCAGCAACCGCCTTTCAGACACTGAACACTTCTACACCACTAACTCACTTCTGGGAAAACTGGCAGCAGACCACCAGGTGATACTCATTCAGCGTCATGAACAGAACCTGGGGGAGCAGCTGGCTTTGCTCACAGGGCTCTGATTTTGCAAGGAAATATGTGTATAAAGGGGAATTCAAGTGCATGAGTAACATAATTTGTAACACGAGAATTAGATAAAGGTGACTCAGTCAAATGTGAGGTACTTCCTATAAGTAATGTTAAACAAATGAAATTAAATACCATCAAAATACAGTTTTTAAAAGTGATATTCAGGACTGCGACCTTGAACAAGCTGTTCATAATACGTTTAATTTTTCATTTCTCGTGTTTTTTTATTTGATTCGCCTTTATCTCATCGTTTATTTTTCATGTTTCAAAGTGTTTGACTCATACACTTGAAGTCCCCCTGTATACACAGTTTCCTTGTAAAAATCAGAGCATTGTGAGCAGAGCTGCCGGCTCTCCCAGGTTCTGAACAAGCACCACCTGCCAGTTGAGAGCCAGTTTTCCCAGCAATAAGCTGGTGGCATCCAGTTATACTTTGCCCACCCAGAAAAAATCATACAAATTCACAGACAGCAAGCTCCTTTACCAGTTCCAGTCCACCTGTTCATCCAGTCCTCCAGCCCTCGCCAGCAAATCAGTCTGCAGAGAACACAGCAGACTTGTGAACACATCCCCACCCCTGTCAGACAACAGCCCTGAGCATAACCACCCCCCTCCTGCTACTCTTTTTTGTCGCTTGGGCTGCAGTTGCCCCATCCCTACTACTCTGCCTGTCTCATAGACAGTCCTGTCTCTGCTGCAATGTCCCTTCACACGTCCAGCACAAGATCACACTGTGCTGCTACAGAGCCTCATCTCCCCTTTCCCCACTGGTGGCACCAGGAAAGAAGGCAGCAGCAGTAGTGGGGACTCACCAGTCCAGCCAGCTCCAGGAATCGCACAATTCTCTCATCATCTGCAGACCCTAGGGGAGAAAGCAGTAAAGAATATAAAGAGGCAGGGGGTGGCGAGGCCACAGGTGCAAGGAGTTGGTGAGACAGGAGGGAAGGACTGGAAGATCTCCTAAGGTCCAGCGTAGTTGACTTGACGGTTTTGCTGTATGAGTTCCTGAGCTCTGACACAGAGCTCCCAAAGACTGATTTTTCTTAAAAGCATTAACCATGCATTCGAGCAAGCAGCATGCCAGGAGGTAGCTAGGCTCCACAGATACACCTGAGGCTTGGTTCGGTCCATGGGCACTGACAGACACAACCAGAACCCAAGGATCCAAGCTTCAGTTGCCAAGGCCCTGCCCACTAGCCACTGGCCTATGACTGACTGCCTACTGCATACTGCAGGTAGGGGAGTCATGGGATCAGGGCTTGGGTAACAGCCAGGAAGAGGATCCTACATTGGAGTGGAAAAATTGCAGGGCAAACTAGCTGTGGAGCAGAGCATACACTTGAGCTGGTAGTCAGCAGCTATAGGAGCTGAGCAGAAGGGCTGTGCATCTGCCATGGACCTCTCTGAAGCTGCTGGAGAGTCACAACAGTATCTGATGGCTGCAGTTGCTCTCTGCAAGACTGTGACTTCCAAGTGTTTGAAAGCAGCACATAGCACTGCTTCAATCAGAAACTTAAACCTGGACATTTGAAAGCTGCAACAGATCACATGTAGTCTGTCTTGGAAAGAGGGAAGGGCAGAGAAAGGATCCACATAGTCTGATCTCAACAGCATGCAAAGTCCTGGGATATCATTTAAAAAGAGGATCAGTGAAAAATGGAGGTGGATGGAAAATGAAAAGGCAAACATGGAGTGCCCAAAGGCAGGTTGTACCAGACAGATGCATCCCAACAGCAAGTTTAGAAAGCAGCAAGGTGCCACAATATGTGTCTAGTACAATATGCAGAGCACAGCCAGCCTGTCCTCACTGCATTAAGAGAATATATTCTCCCCAAAAGGGAGGGAATGCAGAGACTGACCTTAGTAAGGTAAATCTTCCAGGGAAAGCAAGACGGCAAAAAAAGGGAAATGGATGAGTGCTCTTGTCAGGCATGGTAGGGTAGAAGTTGCAGTGGATACACATGACAGGGAGCCGACACCACAGGGCTAGCTAATTGCTCTGAGGAATTTGCACATACCTGAAACTGGGTAGATCTCCTTCAGGGGATATATCACCTGTTTAACAGACCAAAAGAAGCCATGTCACAGGGAGCTGAACACTGACCATCACAGATGCAACAGCAGTGTCATGAACTCAGGCACAAGGCAAGGATCAGCCACAGGCATCCTCCCTCCTTCCTGTAGCACAGAGGTTCCCAGGGCAGGATCACAGGAGGGAGGAGAGCCAGCCCCCGGGCTCACCTGCTCCCGCAGGCTTCCATCGGTGAAGAAGGGTCGCTGCGGCAGGAACACCACGCCCCGTGGGCCAAAGCAGGTCAGCATCTTGATGCTCCCTGCACAGAGACACATTCATGCCAAGCCTGCAGCACCAGCCAGCAGCTCCCTACCACCCCCCTGTGCAGTCCTGCCCTGCGAAGTAACCAACAAATCCCAGAAAAGGTGGATTTACAACACAGGGCAATGCAATGAGCACTGAGACACAGCATTCTTTTTCAGAAACTTATGGCACTTGGCTTGGATAAATATACCCTGCACTGAATAAAAAATTGACTGGATGGTCATGCTGAAAGAGTAGTTGTGAATGGAACTAAATCTGGCTGGTGACTAGGGTTCAGTACTGGGGCCTCTTTTCTTTAATATCTTCATTAATGATTTGGATGAGGGGATTGAGTGCACCCTCAGTAAATTTGCAGATGACAAAAGAATGGTGGCTGTGTTGATCTGCTGGAGGGTAGGGAATCCTTACAGCGGGACTTAAACAGGTTGGACCAATGGGACAAGGTTAATTGTATGAGATCTAACAAGGCCAAATGCCAGATCTTACAACTAGGTCAGAACAACCCTGTAGTAAGCTACAGACTTCGGGAAGTGTGGTTAGAGAGCTGTAAGTTGGAAAGGGACCAGAGGGTATTGGTTGACAGTCAACTTAAAATGAGTCAGCAGTGTGTGCAGGTGGCCAAAAAGGCCAATGGCATCCTGGCTTGTATTAGGAACTCAGTAGCCAGCAGGAATAGGGAGGTGATCATCCCTCTGTACTCAGCTCTGGTGACACCACATCATGAGTACTGTGTTCAGTTCTGGGCACCTCACTGTAAGAGGGACACAGAAGTGCTGGAGCATGTCCAGAGAAGGGCAATAAAGCTCATTAAGGGCCTGGAGAACAAGTCCTGTGAGGAGTGGCTGAGCGAGCCGGAGCTGTTTCGTCTGGAGAAGAGGAGGATGAGAGGAGACCTTACAGAACTATTCAACTACCTGAAGGGAGGTTGGAGCGAGGAGGGAAACAGCCTCTTCTCCTTAGTAAACTGTGAAAGGACCAGACGGAATGGATGGAAGCTGCACCAGGGGAGGTTTGGGCTAGATGTTAGGAAATATTTTTTCACTGAGAGGGTTGTCAAGCATTGGAACGGCCTGTGGTGGAGTCACCATCCCTAAAAGCATTTAAAAGACATTTAGACCTGGTCCTTAAGGACATGGTTTAGTAGTTGACTGTGGTGTTAGTCAAAGGTTGGACTGGATGACCCTGGAGGTCTCTTCCAACCTAAACATTCTATGATTCTGTGAAATAGAGAGATGTGTGGCTCCAATGCATCAGTGACACATTCACTTATAACAAGGTGGCACTGGCTTCACAACTGCACACTGCCATCTTCCAAACTCAGAGCAGCCCAGGATGGGAAAGAGAAGGCTGTAGCAAGCAGAAGTCTTTACCTCTTGTGCTCTCCCAGAGTCCCCCAAGGACCCTCAAGAGAGACGTCTTCCCTGTGCCAGTGTTGCCCACAATCAACACACTGTTTCCTTGGGAGATCCTGAGGCTCAGGTCCTTGATAAGCAGCTTGCCAGAGGATGGCACTGAGAGTGTCACTTGTTCCAGAAGGAAGCCTGTGTCCCTTGGCACTGGTTCCTCCCCAGAATGGCTGCTGGATTACCACCAAGACAAAGGAGAAGAGATCCGCGTGTAAGCCATCTCGCTGAGACTGACAATGATCAGGCACCTTCGAGCTCCTGTGCCTCTGTGACAGCTGTTCTGCCCCACACATCCCAGGAATAACAGATGACAGTGAGCACTACCTGCTCCAACCAACTGCATGCAACAGGCTGTGACACCAAGGGCTACCTCCACCCCTTATCATCCCCACCCTCTGGCATTTAAGCTGCCAGCCAGTTGCTGAGGGAAGACTCACCCATCTGAATCCCAGCTGGTTTTGGCTTCTGAGTAGTTATTTTTTTTTCTGCCAAGGCTCAGCAGGGTCTCTTGCAGTTCACCAATCCTGGTCAAACAAGACACTGCATGAATGCCAGGAACAACTCTAGCAGCCTCTTCACATCCATCCTTGTCTGTGCTTGCTCACAAGCAACTGTGTTTCTTACGTATTTAACATAAACCTGGCAGTCTGGTCCCACCCTTCCCTCTCCTGCAGAGACCTGCCCTCAGAGAAACTCACCTGTGTGTGTAGCCAGCTACATCAGTGACAGTGCTGGAGAGATCTATGAGCTGGCTGAAGCAGCTGATGAGGTAGATGGAAACAAAGGCATTCTGGGGGGAAATCACATGGCAGAGCAAAGGTCACCACTGAGCTGGCACACTGCCCCTTCTTCCATGGCTGAAGAGAGGCAGCCAAGGAGTCCAGACAGTTTTCCACATCAGCAGTCCCAGCAAGATGAAAGAGCAGAAAATTCACCCAACATAGTGGGAATGAAGGAGATAATCATTTTCACACAGAGCAGGACTTCCCTGCTGAGTACAGCAGTTTTTGCCAGGTGGACACATCTCCTGCCACCCAGAGATGGTGTTTGCAGAGCACCTGCTGGTGTGCCCAGCACACTCATCCCATCCAAGTCACGCAGACCCATGCCACCAGCCCTGTGCCAACACCATACATGGCTCAGAGCAGGGTGCCTCAGCCTGCAGTGCCCACATAGCTATTTTTAGTTCTGCATTCTCTATCAATTGAGTAACTGGTTACAAGTCAGGTGAGGAAGGCAAACAAACCAGCTCAGCCTCACAGGTGGCCAGGCTCACAGCAGGCAGGGCATAACCTAGACATACAGCAGTGAGTGGACCAAATCCCCATGCATGCTATGGAGAGTCAGAGGCTTTCTGACCTCCTGTTTTATTTAGACACAGAGGTCTGGGTTAGGAAACACTTAGGTAAAAGTGCCCTTCACAGCTCTCATCCCCAGGTTAATCATATACCAGGTGGCTCTCAACTCCCATTTCCATGCCACTGTGGCTAGGAACAGTCTAACCTGAAAGTCAATTACTGCAAATTATCTGCCACCAGTCCCACATGAATCCTCCATCCTCAGAGCCCACTCACACTCCACAATGGGGTCTGGGAGATCACATGTAGCTCACCTTGCTGACAAGTGCACTGAGCTCTGTTGGACTCAGGCCGCTGTAGACCCCAGAAAAGATGGGAATAGCAATGACCACGTAGCTCAGGATGCTGCCCAGGTAGTCAAAGGTGTTGATCCCAACTGGGCAGAAGCACATAGAGAGAAGACAGTGAGTTAGAGTGGGAACCTCTGTCCCAGCCATGGGACAAGTGCAGCACATAAGCCTCTTTAGAGGAAGACCCATGGTCTTGCCTCAGCTTTTCATGATGCACTAGGGCAGAATACATTTTGCAGGACAATACAAGCACTGGGGTCAAAATCCATTTGCCAAGCAAAGAGTCCTTTGGAGCAGGCTCCTGAGCAGAGAAACACCATCCATACACACAACTCAAGAAACAGCATGAAACAAAAGCCAATTTGACTGCTCATTTCTATTCTTCAGGGGCCTGGCTGGCACACAAGAAACAGAAGGGAGGGCAAAAAGGGGCAAGATGGTTGGCAGTGGAGTCTTTCTTGAAGCGTAGAACAGGTAGAGAGACTTAAGACTCCACACTTTCACAGAGACACCTGCATTGAGGGTCCTCCCTCCCTTACTCAGAAGCTCACTATGTTGGAGAGATGAGGAAAAGCTATCTTGATATTAGTCATTTATTTAACACCCAAACCTGGACTTGGTGACAACAGAAGGGAGATTTTCAGGGCACAGCTATGTTCAAGCAACAGGCTCTAGAGGAAAGAATTTTCCACAGTTCTCAATCACATATACAGAGCCTTCTCTTGACCCAAAGCTCAAGCGCTTCCTGGCCCCCAAACACCTATCCCACAAAAACCACAGATTTCTGCAGATTCCCCTTTTGGGGCTTGCATTCTCTGACTTAGCCAAGTCCTCCACAACTTTGCTCTCTGAGGCTTTTTCATAATGGATTCCTGTATGGGACTGCAGGAGAACTGCAGGACTCTGTTCATACCCTCAGGGCTTCCAAAAGCTAGCAAGAGGTGGGAGAAAAAAACACAGCACTGCTGCTCTAGCAGTAGGGCTCCCCAACCTGTGGGCCACCAAAATGGAGCTACCACACACCTCACTTAGTCCCCAAAACTCCCCACTCACTGTGTAGCCACAGCTCCTTGCCTATCAGCTCTCTCTGTGTCTGCAGCAGACTCTGCAGCCTCCGGTCTGTGCGCATGTGCTCCACTCGCCCGGCCCTGTAAAATAAGATCGTAACATGCCACAGACATCCTGGGAGCACCATAATGAGGTCAAAGCAGAGGCTTTGGAAAGGGTCTGGCACTTTAGCCTCTAAGCAACAAGCTCAAGCAGGAACTGAACAGCCAGACGTGCTTTCTTGAAGAGTTTCACCAAGAAACTCTGGCTGAAACAAGCAGCCCTCCAAATCTCTCCAGAACCCAACAGCTACTGCTGTTGCCTGGAGGAAGAGATGAGGCAAGGCCAGAGACCAGCGAGGCCCCAAGCTGCAGCCATGCACATCTAAGGTCAGACACACTTTCCCGGCAAAGCCTGGCTGGGAAATGGGATGGCACTCCTACATAGCTGGACCCAGAAAGGAGAAGGCAGAGGTGAGTCCAGGAGGTGACAGCAAGCCAACACTGCCTTGCATGGCCAGTGGCTGCAGTCCACCTCTTCCCATTACTCACCCTGGAGGAACAGAACAAGGACAAGCCCCAAGCACTGCAGCCCCCAATGCAGGTGACCTCAGCTCCACAGCTCTCCCTTTCCCACAAGTATCTCTGCAGACATGGGGGGTTGCCCATCACCTCAACTATCAGTGATGCTCCCAGGGCCAGGCTGAGCCAGGAGCAAGGAGGCACATCTCAGCTACCAAACACCACCAGCTCCTGCTCCTCCAAGGGCTGGGCTGCCCTCAGGAGGCAAAATGCAGAGAGAGCTCCACATCTCGCTCCAGACTTCCACCTGCTGCAGCAGCTCTTGCCCCTGCCACCCAACACATGCTTGTGCCCATCACAAACCCACACCCCACTGTGCCTGAAATGGGGCAGTTATTAGGGCCCAAACAGACAGGGCCAGGAGCTGCATTAAAAAAACATATAGTAAGATTTTTTTAAGAGTCTCAGTTCTAAAGATTCATGGTTTTTAGAAAAATAAATTTTCTTTCTCAAAAATCCATCTGCTTAGAATTCAGTTTGGCATTACTGTACTGCAACCCATCTTGGGTAACTAATGAGCTGCAGTCTTTGCTGCTGAATATTCAGAGAGGACAAAGCCTTGGACACAAGGAGTTAAAGATGAGGGAGGGACCAGAAACCAGAACTATTATTTCTTTTGCAAATGCAGAGATTACTGTACTGGGTTCAGCTTTTTCTCCCATTCAGTTCACTTTTAAAGCAAGTTTGCCAAAGGCCTAGAAACCAAAAAGTGAACATGTGACAGTGCTCAGGTTTTGCTTCTAGCTTCTCTCTACCAAAACAATGGTTACACAGGTGAAAGAGGACAAGATCTAAAAGATTCTACAAGCTAGAGATGTCTTGCAATCAAAACCAGCCATTGGCCATATGCTTCTCCTCTTACAGCATTCTAGGAAATTCCTGTATTTTTAATTAAGATTCATACCACAAGAATGCCTGGTTCTGTGCAGTTCAATTACATTCTAGTTTCCCCAAAAGCGAAGCTTTTCTATTGAATGAACTACACTGAAGTAAGACATTCTGTCCTTTGGTATAGTAATTCACTTTCCATTTTCTACTTAGTACTAGAATGAAAAACTTCCAATTTGTGAGGAAAAGTACTGCAGCTTAAATAAGGGCATGTCATCAGAGTATCTTCTCCACTAAGAAAAAATATTGTCAACCAGAAAGAAATGATCAGTACACAAAGAAATAACTCGAGTTGTCAATGCAAACCGAGATTGATTTCAGTTATTTAAATCAGAGTTTCCTGCCTGTCAGTATTAATCTTTATGGAATCACTGATTTTGAATCAAAGCGGTTTGGGGATAGCACCACAACACTTGAAATGCTCGCTCATTACAGCATGAAGGAGTCAAATATATATCACAGACACAGAAGAGCAGAGACAGGACAGCTGCTGTTTGCTTAAGTTTCTGGAGGAAGTATAATTTCACAACACACAGGGCAAAGGCTGTCACGTGACAAGAGAAGAGCAGTAAACTCCTGCCACCAACCAGACACCCCAACACAAGCCACAATAAAATCATGGCCTTTTCTCCTGGGTTCTAGCCATTTCTGTGAAACACCTTAAAAGCTCCAAGCATACCCACACAAGACACATAAGTTAGCAACGATGGGGTGAGAAGCTACCTGCAACAAGTTCCCAAGGAAACATTCTGATGAGATACAATGAGACCTTGAGTAAACTTTCAGGTAAGGACCTGGAAAAGCATCAGTGATGATCTCTAAGCCAGCACCAAATCTGTATCAGGCCTCTGGGCATGTTAGATGGGAGACAGAAAAACACAGTTGTCTCCAGCTGTTGGATATTTCTGCAGATGATGTGCAGAATGAAAAGGAGAACAGAGCCTTAGGGCTGCATGATGCCATAGTAGAATGGAGGGAGCAGAAAATTCCAGCTGCAGCAACAGACTTGGACTCCTCTGGGATAAATGAAAACAGTAATCCCAAAAGGTGAAATGATCCTTATGAGAACATAAAGAAATGAACACTACTAACCTGTAGAAAGCAGCTGGTTCCGCATTGACACGAATCTGCATGTGCTTGAACCTGGACAACCCAAAAAAAACCACCTTCAGGATTGTGCACAAATGCCCAGAGAATTATGTGGCCAATATCCCTACTAGAGGAAACTTGTCCTGCATCTGTCACAGCACTGATCTGAGATCTCTTCACAGAAACACTCACGAGGTAAAAAAAGGCACCAGAGAGCAAGGCTTAGCAAAAGAGGATGTACTTTTGGGCAAGTTCAGTGGTGCATTTGTTTGGTAACCTGTTCTCTGTGCCCACCTTCTCAGCCCTTCTGCCTCCCATTTGCTAGCCCAGCATCACCATACAGAATCACAACCAGCTGCCCTGGTCCCAGCTTGATGTGCCACACCAGCTTCTGCTGCTGTCCCTCTATACCCTGAGCCCCAGGGAAAACTGCAAAGCCCCTGACACACACCCAGACAACACTGAAGGAGAAGGGGAGGAGATGAGTTAGAGAGCACATGGAAGGACTGTGCTGTTTTGGGCCCTTTGTGAAGGTGGTGGTGAAGCAGAAACCTCAATTTCTGTCAACAGATGCAGTTCACTGAACTTGCGTCTGCATTCCAGGAAGTTCCATGTGCAGTTTTCTTCAACACATCCAATGTCTCAGCAGAGCCACCAGCAAGAGCTATGAGCAACCAAACAGCCTGAGGACTGAATCAGAAGACTGAACCAAGGGGACTGCTTGCCATGACACAGGTTATTGAAAGGGGTGACAGAAGCTCAGCACACAGACTCTGGGGCAGCATTGTGCAGGCGGGTTTGTCTGAGTGTGGGGAGTCAAGGACAAGAGAAGTAGCTGTGTATGTAGTACTGAATAGGGACAAAAATGCAGCTCTTGTAGGAGCTGCCAAGAGGCAGTGAAAATGCTGCCCTGCTGGGACTCACCTGAAATCCCCCTCCAGTTTTTCCTGGTGCACAAGCTTAGACACGATTGGGTTCATCAATACCTTGTTGACAACTGTCCCAATGACAAAATATCCGAAGATGCTCACTGGGCCTAGCCAACCTGTGCTACAGAGGAGAAAGAGAGGTCAGCTAATAATCCAAATGAAAAGACATCTCAGCACCCTTGGGCTCCAACAGTCAGAGCCCTCAACTGTAATGTCTCATGGCTTTCACAGAGGTTTGGGGGCCAGCACTGCACAGTCGAGCACCTCCAAGGCAAGAAATCCCTTTGAAGTTTAGAGAACCACTCACCCAACGTGTACAAGTGTCCATTTGAGGAGCTGTAATGTGTGTGCTAGGCTCAAAAAAGAAAAGCATGGGAGAGAGGCATGCAAGCAGGACTACAGTGAGTCCTTACCTGTGGAAGCACTGGTATGTGTAGTAGGCCAGTGTGAAGGGTGAGATGATGAGCTTGCTGGCCATGGAGCTGAGCTGCCTGCAGAACCTCTCCACATCCTGGCTGATGCGCTGGTCCCTGCTCAACACAAAGAGCCACTGACACTGGTAAGACCAAGACTCCCTAACAGAACACAGGTCAGGATGCTTCACTGCCTGAACATAGGACAGGGTGCAGGTGAACAACCCTGCCTGGGAGGAACTTGCAGCTGTGACTCCCCTTCTATTATAAGAGACAATTTCCATGGGCCAGCAGGACTCACCCAAGGGCCTTCCTGGCACCCTGGAAATACAGCTTCTGCTATTACTTTCACCCTGGTGCTTGTATAAGCCCTTTGTTTCACTTTCAACAATATTGTCCAGCTCCATGGTAAAGATCTCTGCATCCCTGTCCTTTGCTCCTCTCCTAGACCCACCCCTGTACTATCAAAAAACTACTGAATCTCACTCCAGACTTCAGTGCTGGTGCTGTGTGTCAGGCACCAGTGCTACAAGGACTGGCTAGGGCCCAGGCTAGGCCTTCACCAGCTGTTGGATTTTTGGAAATTCTTCCATCAAAGCCACCCTTACACAATATCTGGGTCCCTCCCCACTACATGGAGTGCCCTCTGCTTCCTTTGCTGCAAGGAAGAAAGTGCTCCCACCCACCTCTATCCCACATCCCTCTGTGCTGCAGAGAAGGCAGCAGCACACTAAGACTCTTCGCCCCATCAGCAGCAGGCAAGTTCCTGCTTGTTCCTCAAGTTCTACTCATCTCACTGCTGAGCAAGGGCTGCACTTAAGAGTAACTAGAAAAGATTTAAGCATATTTACTCCCTTGGCACCTCATCTGTCCAAAGCATGTGGACGAGGGCTTCAGTCTGAGGCACTAAGCACAAGACTGTGAATGCTGGAGCTCAGAATGAAGAGCAAGGATGGACTCCTGCTTAGCCATCAGTGTGGATACAACCACAAAGACATTCAACTCTTTTGCAGTGCTGCATCAGCAAGGGATTTAATTTTGGGGCAATTCTTACCCTGACTGACCTTGAAGTCATCATTATTCCTGTTCTCAGAATGTAATTGTTCTCATAAAGTTGTAACTTAAGTTGTACTATAGACTCTTGGCAGAATATTGCTTTTTATGATCTATTAAGCAACATGAAATGATAAAACACAAACATCAACTCAAATGCTCTGATAGAAGCCACAAATATTTGTATGCCACTCAGAACCCCCTCTTCACTCCTGTAGACAGATGACACCATGAATCTTAACATTCAGTTTGGAATCATCTAGAGACTGGAAGGTCACTAGTTCATCCTCTAAGTACCTGGTGTGGGGAAAGATTCTCTTCAAGCAATTTGAAGATGAAAAGCATTTTTGTAGTGGAACCAAGAAAGGCACTAAACAGTAAGTTTAGATGTTTGAGCAGAAACAAGGTGGTATGAAATGAAAAATACTCTGCAGCAATGCTACATATTTGCTCTGCTAATGTCAGGAGAGCTGTCTCAGTCAGGGCAGACTGACCCCGTTATCTCATGCATTTCTCTGCAAAATGTGAACACATTCCTTAGTTAAAAATAAACCTGAGCAAGATGGTCATGTGGTGAGGGGCCTCTCTCCTTCTCCCCCACCCCCTCAAAGTAAAAGACAGGCGTGTAGGAGTTTCTGGCCATGGCCAGTGTAGAAGCACTGCATGCCCTGGTGACATACATGGCTTTTTAACTTCTCCTTGCACCTCCATACCACTGCAAAACACTATCAGCACTGAACTTTTAATGAGGGTGGGAGTAACCCTGACAGCAGCTGGAAAGCACATCAGCATCACAAAACTGTCACTTCATGTTTAGCAGTAGGGCAGTGTGACCCAAGCTAAGCCCTCTCCTTGTTTGCTGCTCCCTTTGTTTACAGCTGCTTGCTCTTACTTGGGATGTCTCCTAGTACTGGGCCAGCAGAAGCATCCAGACAGAGAACTCATCTGGCTGAAAAATGATACAGACAAAAAAAAAAAAAAAAAAAAAAAAAAGGAAATACCAGTGTGTATTCCCTGAGCAGCCACACAGACCACACTGTGCAGCAAAGGGACAAGGACAGGCAGCTAGGAACACCAGACAGTAGAAGCAGAGAGGCTGTTTCAGACACCACCATTACCAAGTTAGGAGTCCCTGCAAGACAGCTATTCCTCATAAGAACACGGAGCTTGGTCTTCTCTGGTGCCATCAGTGTGGGGAGATGGCACCAGGGCAGTGACTAGACCAGGGGTGCCCCCTCCAGGGGAGAAGAGCCTTTTTAAAGCCACACAATATGGAAATTCTCCTGGTCTGTAGTTTTTCAGCAAGTATTTAATATTAACTTTTTTAAACTCTGGATGTAAAAAAAAAAAATCACCATGTATCTCTGATGCGATGTTGCTGTAGGATCTTTAACTCTTCAAAGTGTTTAAATATGACAGCTTGCAATACTGATATTTCAAGTTGCCCTTGAAATTCCCTTCCCAGGAACTGGAAAGGGGAAATGCAGCCTTCATACAGTGCAAAACAAAGCCCTTCCTGAATGTGGGTGCCATGGATTATCAAAATTACTAAGAAACCAAATAAGACAGATAAATTAAACTATGTTTAGCTGAGGACTCTGGTGGCTGAACTTCAACCAGATCAACAGGAACCATCCTAACTCATTGGGTCCAAGAAAACAAAAAGAGTCAATGCTCTCTGGCTCTAGCCCAAGCCCTTTGCAATGTCAGACCGAGCTTCAATGATCGAGTTTGCTACATGTTTTACAGCAGCACTAGATCCCTGTTCTGCTAGGCCTCCATTTTCCTCGCAACAGAAACATCTTGCCCCCAAAACCATCATGTCCTGGGAGTTCCCAGCAATAAGGCCTGCCTTAGGTGCAAGGCAGATAAGGGTATTTGGGTCTAGACTGCAAAAGCTTCTAGGGTCAAGCCCCTACCCAGAGACAGAGAGAAGCCAGCAAAAGCATGGAGCAGCCCACAAGAATCCAAGCAAGAGGCAGAGAGAAGCTGCAGGCAGCCTACGGGTTATCGATGTCCTCACGCAGCACGTGGAGGCTGTAGTAGACCTGACCCTGGAAGTAGCAGCTGTGGAGGTATTCGGTGAGGGATTTCCTCCAGCTCACGTACATCATGTTGCAGATAAACTGGTCGAAACTTTTTAGCTAGAGTGAGGGCAAGGAAACAGATAGGAAGAGATGAGTGAAACTAACAAGCATTTCCCAAAATTAAATAAAACCAGTTCATATTAGTGATCCATCCCACCACCTAACAGGGTAAGGGCAGACCTAGATTCTCCGTCACAAGGGTCATTCCAGGAGCCATGGACAGCCTTCCCCTCCCAAGATGTGGGGAACCTCTCTTACCATGGAGTTCACAACGATCAGAGTAAGTGAAACAGCAGTCACTGCTTTGAACCCCGAGAAGTCCTTGCTCCCCAGAACCTTGTAATACTGGCTGGGGATGACGCCGACCTGGTAAATCACCAGCTGCTCTGGAGGGAAGAGGCAAGAACGGGAAAGGAATGAGGGGCGGCACCAGCAGGGCACAGGGCTCGGGGAGCAGACGCGGGGTGCAGGCCCCCTCCCCAGGCTCACCCAGCAAGGCGACACAGAGCAGCGTCAGGAACATCAGGGCGCCCGGGGAGGCCCACCGGGGGAAGAGGACGGACAGGAGCCGCAGGAAGCGCCGCAGGAACAGCCCGTCTAGCCGGGGGCCCGGCCTGCAACGGAGGAAAAGGCGGGGGCCGACAATGAGCTCCCGGGGTGCCCACTTACCCGCGGAACCCCCGCCGCGCAGGCACTCCCAAGCTCGCCCTTCACGCACTCGCGGCCCGGCCCCTCCTCACCGGCCCCCGGTCCCAATGCCCCCCGCCCCGGCGCTGCCTCCCGCCATCAGCGCTCGGCCGCACCCTCCCGGGCGACGCGAGGCGAGACCCCGCCCTGCCGGGCGCTACGGCGTGAATATTCATCACCGCTCCTGGCCCTCCATCAGCCCCAGGCAAAGCCGCCCTCCTCCGCGCCTCCAGCGCTTCCGGCAGCGGCCGCACCGCGGGGACCGGACCCGCCCCGCCCCGCCCCTCCCCCGGGCCGCCGGGCGGGAGCGCCCCCTGGCCAGGCACCGCGCTGCCCGCGGGACACAGCGCCCCCTGGCGGCGGCGAGAGGACAGGCCCCGACGCCTCCGGACGGCCCCAGGCGAAGCCCGGCGGGTGCCCCCGGGGCTCCGGGGAGCGCCGCGGGCGTCCCGGCCACCTGAGCTGGGGCAAGGGCCACAGCCGCCGGGCAGACTTTGGGGTGGAGCTGCGTCCTGTCTAGTACGGGCAGCAGGACCGGACAAGTGGGGCACTGACGCCTCTTCCCCTGAGGAGGGAGCCAGGACAAGCACCAGCTGCCCACTCTGGGGACCCCGAGGCTGAAGGATCGCCCCTCACTTGTCGCAGGGGCCACAGGAGAGGAGGAGGAGGGCTGAGTCCCGCACGTCTGCGTTGTTTTGGGCAGGCAGTGAAGTTTTGCATTGGTTCAGAGGGACACAGGACTTGTGGGGGCTGCTGCCTGGGGAGGGATTCTCGAGCCAGGACCTCGGGATAAGGCAGCGATCTCCTTCCAGCATCATGGGGAATGGCAGCGTGTGCTCCTGGCCCTGCTGCACGGAAGGGAATGGAAAGGGCCAGAGCAAAAACCTGAGCGGAGGGTAGAGAGGGACGTCAAGAAAGCAGCCGTAGGCTCTGTCAGTGAATTCACCCTCTCTAGCAGTGAATTCACCCTCTCTCTCACCTCTTGGTGATCTCAAATTCAATCCAGAAACCAACTTTTTTTTTTTTTTTTTTTTTTTTTTTTTCCCCAGATTTGGATAATCACCTAAACTCTGGGTTATGAAATGTTTCAGCACAAGTACATTTCTGGCCAAGTCTGATGATAAGAGGTAAGGGATCCTATACACTGGAGTCCTTTCCTTCCCTCAGGCACATCCTCTCACATCCTGTTTATGCTGCTGCTTCTTTGAGTCTGTGGACTTTTGATCATACCCTGTAGGTCTCTCTTGCCATACACCAAGTAGCTGTGTTCTCCTGGCAATTTCCTACCTACCAGCCCTCTCGTTCTTCTCCCTTATCTTTGTTTCTCTCATTTTTGCTCCGCTGCTACCTGATCCTGGGTCCAGGCATTTCAAAACACAAAATCAGAGTATTCATGCTTCAGGATGAAAGAAGATGGATCAGTCTGTTTCCTCGGTATCCCTTTCTCCTTGCCTTCATCTCCCTTCTCATAGCTCTTTTACTGTTGGAATTCACAATGCTATCAGTTGTACCTAAAGCTTAAGCTCCAGAGGGCAGAGATCAGCCCTCTGAAAACCTGACTCAATCTATGACTAATTTTTATGTTAAAACGATCAGATTTTTTTCTCAGTTGTTGCATCAGACCTGGGTGACATTTGCTTCTAGGCAGTCACATCCTCTCACAGTGCAGATTCCCAGCTATGACAACTGTATGTGTAATCATGTCAGTGGTTTCTGGGACTGACCTGACTCTTCTGCTCCCTTGCCCACCTTCTGGCCAGGGGATATTTGCCCCCTTCCCTCTTCTGTTCGTGAAATGGCTTCCCAGCATCAAGGGAGCCATGGTGCCTGACACAGAGATGACATGGCCACAACTGTCAGTTCCAAGCCCTTTTTCCTACCTCCTCCTCATTGCTCTCTGTCCTGTCCCCTGCCACCCCACGACCACCACCTGATAGATCACATGCTGTGGGCTCCCTTTAGTGAATCAGCTATAGGATTTTTCCTCAGATCCAAGATCAAGAACAACAGAGAAGTTCCTTCTCGTGGTCTCTCCATCCCCCCACCGAGGCTGTGCTCTGGACACTCAGAGCTGCTCTCAGCACCGAAACATTTACATCTTTTACAGCACTCCGGCTCTATTTCTCACGTTTCTCCCCCGGCAAACACCATAGTTATTTCAAAATGTGCCTGAGGGCAGGGCTTGGGAAAGGACTGGGGAATCACAACTTGAGCAGGCTTGTATGGCTCTGTTTACACTGCAGACTCGTATCTCAGGTCCCTGACTAGCTACAGACCCAAGTGAAACCCACTCCGTATTGCTGACCGTCACATCCTATTGTGGACTCAGGAAAGGGAGAGCCGGGCACAGCTTGCTAAATCCCGGGCTCCTCGTGGCAGTGCAAGTCAATTTCTTGTGGTGTTTAACCCCGGCCCCATCTGCTCCTGCTAGCTAGGTGTGAAACATCCCATCCCCCGTCCACCCCTGCCTGCTGTCCTATTCATTTTTCCCCTGCCCAGAACCCGTGGGAGATGCCCCCGTCCAGATTCTCCCGTCTTCACGGCGCCCCCCACCCCGGGCTGCCGCTTCCCTCCGGTCCCCTTCTCCCTGCTGGCCTGTAGCGGCAGGGAGCAGCCTGACAAAGCCATCTTTCAGCACCTTTGCGGGTAAGTGGGGCTGGGCACTCCCTGAAACAAGCAGCAGCTGCTCTCACCACTGAAATTAAGAAAAAACTGCAGCCTTGACTCTGCAGCTGGCTCTTCCTCGGATTTCCCATCCCAGGTCTTTCTCAACACTTGCTAGGTTTGTGATTTGTTGTGTAATAAAGCACTGACAGAAGAATATCACCTTCCATGGGCTTTCCAAAATTGAATCTGCCTTTTCCTACTCCTGATTCCAGTCTCCAGCTTCTTCATACGTGCTTGTTCTCACTGGAGTTTGCAGCTTCTTCAGTTTGGGATCACCTGCAAGCTTTAGCCCTGTCTCTGACCATTGGTAAGGAAGGTGTAATGGAGACTGCCATCCTGAGTTTTAGCTCTGTCTGTGTTAGGATGTGAACTGTTAACAACTCATTTTCATCTGGATCATCAGCCTGAACTGATTGATAGAGTCCCCCAAAGTCCTCTGCCACCCCAAAGCAGAGGGTGGGAATGGAGAACCAAGGGGCAGTGAAGAGTAGAGGCCATGTTCATTGTGGTTTAAACCTTCATGGAGTTTCACCAGCAGCTCCTGATGTGATATCTTAATGATTCTACCTTCTCCTCCTCCATGCTCAGTGCCTTAATTAGCCTTTCCCCCTCCTGTGGGCCAAACTGCTCTGCTTTCTTTTCAGTCCTCATTCCCTGTGCTTTGCCTCTAACAGTATCTTTCTACTGTACACTTCAAAGGCTTTGCTCACTGCATCTCCCCTGTGCCAGCAGCAGCTGGTAACACCCCAAAGCAGGCCAGGTCTGCTGTGAACTCTTGCAGTCATTGAAACAGCTTCAGGCCCTTTGGATCTGGGCAAGAAACAGGCATGGGGGAGGACTAGAAGCTCTTTCACCATTTCACCTTTGGGAAAAGTTATTAGTAACACAGGAAAAGCGAGTGGGAAAGTAGCCCCCTCCTCCACCCACCCTCCCCAGCAGAGAGCCTGCTGGGGGCAGAGTGCTTTTATGTGCAAGTGGGAGGGAAGGAGAGTGTTAGGGATTCAGGGGGAAACGCTTTGATCTTGACTTTGAATCTCCTGCAGCTCCCGGCTCTCCCCCACCCCTCCCACCTATGGCCAGGACCCCAGGATATGGCCAAGACTCCCAGTCATCTCCCAGTAGTTTGGAACTGTGCTTGGTACTTCATGCTTAATTCCCTCCTGTGTGCCCAGGAGACTCAGGAAACCTCAGAGAGCAAGGTCACAGAACTGGCACTAGGTTCAAACCGTCTCTCCCATCTGACAGAGTAGGATGGAAGAGAGAGACCAGCTGGATAGAAGCTAGAAAGGAAAACATCCCTGAGCCAAGCAGAGAAGAATTAGAGATGGGACCAACTGTTGAGGTTCCGCTACCCCAGAGCGGGGGACAGGCAGATCTGGTTCTCCTGTGTGCTCCTGATGCATTAGACCGGCTAGTCTTGAACATGACCCAGAAGATGAACTGGGAGGCAAACACCAGTAGCAGAGGAACAGGGTGATCTGGGTGACTCTCAGTGGACAGCTTAAGTCAGAGAGTGGTAAACAGCAGTGGAGGCCCTCAGTGTACCCCACAGGTTGGGAAAGTGGAGCCACTGAGGGGTGCTGGAGGAAGGGGAGCAACCCTGAGCTCTGAGTCACTGCAAAGGAATAGAGCAACAGGGTGTGAAAGAGCCTTAGAGGCCTCCGGTCCCTTGTCTAAGATGGGACCTGGTACCCAGGCCAGCCCTCTGCTTCCCTCAGGAGATGAAACTCATGGCTGTTCCATGCTGCCAAGCTGTCCTAAAGTTCAGGCCACATTCTTTTGCCCTCTGTGCCATCACTGTCCTCTGTCAGACAGCTGAAGTCACCCCTGTTAACTGCTCTTGCTCACTGAGGCTGATGCACCGGGCTGTCCCTGCCCAGCAGTTCTCACTTCAGCACCACTAAATAGATTTTGCTCCTCACATAGTCTCCTGTAATTCAATCACTCCAGTACCATTGCTCCTGGCTGAAAACTCCTTGTAGTTTGCCACTCTCCTCAGTGTGATGTGAGCAGAACTGAACCAAATCACAAGTGTGTGTCTTCTGGCACCCAGCCTCATCCTGGGGCATGCACAGACATGAGGGGACACCTCACAGGACCCCTCCACAGAGCTCAGCCCTTTAAGGGCTCCAGCACAGGCTTGAGTAAGCTGGTTCAGAGGTGGTGTCAGGGCTGGGAAAGTGATGTGCTTTGTGGACATTGTGAAGTCCTAAACAGGACTTCCATCATTTGGTTTGAAAAAGTTACTACAGAAATTTGGGTGAGGGCCATGTTTTCCAAGATCCCTGTTAGACACAGTTACACCAGAACCACTTGCCCTTATTCACCCTAAAACTGGTGGGCTGCAGCTGAGGCAACACTATTTCTGTAGCCATCTCAGGCTGCAAGCTCCACCCTTTCTCCGTGGAGCAATGCTAGGCACAGGGGAGAAACCCACCCAAGACAGCAGACACTTAAGGCCTTTGTGGGAAGCTCCCACGTTTTCAGTCCTGCCCCTCAGCAGTTCCAGCTCCCTCAACTTCCCTGAGGGAAGATGCTGACTCTGCAGTTCTCTAGAAGGAGAAAGGTGGAAAAACACAAGATGAGGCACCAGCAATGGCTTTGAGGAGATGGGCACACCAACTTAGCCCATTTAGGTCAACCTGTGCTAATTACAGATGTGGTTTGGCAACTGGTCTACAGTCTGGCCTGCCTTGAATGGCATTTGTCTATCCCAGGTGTTTTAGCCATATCTCATCCTATCTGAGTGGTCACCTCTGGTCTAGCAATGGTCACCACTGCAGCGGGTAGGGTGCTCTGACTCCTTCCACTCCTGGAGGTCCCCTAGGTGGAAGTGAATGTGAGATTAGAGATTTCCTGCTGGAGGATAAACGAGAGTTTGAATCTTGTCCCTATGTGTAGCACTGTCAGGATTGTCACATTCCAATGAGAGTCAGAGGAAGTCCTATCTTATACAAGAATACAGCACCAAGTTCTTGGGACACATTCCTCATCAGGTTCAAACCAATGAGAATTTTACCTGCTGAACATGGAGGTTGCTTTTTCACCTGGGAGAAGACTCTGTGCCCAAACTTGGAGCAGGAAAACTTGCCTTCCATCCTGTCTGAAAACAGTGTGCCCTAAGACCCATACACTGTGGACATCTCTGCACCTTTGCTCTGGGACCTGTCTGAGAATGAAGGGCTGCAACAGGCAAGTTAAAGCACAACAGGCAAAAAAGCTTCTGGTAGCCAGAGCTAAACTGCAAACATCTCCACGGCCTACTGTCACACTGAAGCATCCTGCACTAAACGAGGGAGCATTCTGGTCCCCCACTGAAACTCCTCCAAGGAACAGAAAAATGCTAACTACTTGTTTATATGCTGGAAGCCGGTGTGTGTGCAGTCATCTGCATAACAGAACTGCCCAGGCTGTCTCTTTGTGTGTTTTCCAGCTCCTATGTTAATCACTGACCCTGCTGACTCCGGCATTTACCAGTGTCTCACTGCCCTGTGAGCACCGCTTTGCATTTGCAACCAAAGAAGTTAAAAGGATGAAGGATGAGAAGGGAAGCTCAGCAGCTGTGGATATGAACACCAGCCTGCTAGGGAAATGATCCAGGACTGGCCAGCTTGATAACAAGATTGGAGCTGACGCTGGAGATAGGAAAATTGCCCAAGGGGAGAAAAACCTCACCAGAGGATGGGCTATGTCTCTCTTCCTTGAACTGTAGTTTTCCTGTGTTCAGTAATAGTGACCCCTGTGAGCACTGCAGACTGGGGTTCAGTTTCATCTGGGGTAGTGGTTCCCAGCTTAAGCTCGGAGGACTCACAAGCAGCCAGTCCACAGCTTCCAGGGAGCCCGTTCCTCCAAACTCTCATTGCCTGGCCTCCCCCTGTGCTCCTGAGCTCAGATGTGAGAGGAGAAGTGGGAAAAAATGCTCTGGGGTATGCGCTTCTGGGGGAGGTAGGACTCATTGAAGGTGTGCCTTGATGTGTGCCAAATGCTTGGTCCTGAACTTACAGGGGAGAGAGGGCAGCAGGAGAGGGAGCTGGGCATATTTTCCCTGATTGAAAGGTCCATGTTTTGCTCTCTGCCCAAATTGCACAAGAATCCCATGCACGTGTTCTCTATGAGCCCTCCTGCCCTCTTGTTGACAAACACTGGAGCAGAAATGAGTGACCTCAGTGAGGTTCCCCACAGGTGATGGCATATGGTGAAGTAAACCCTTGCCATCTCTGACATTAGGAGTTCGTTCGTGCCCCTCATTAGATGAGAGGTCTGTGGTGTGAGCCAGGCTGCTGTCCGAGGGGACTGGCTGGGGAGAGAAACCAGATGCTGCCTGCACCAGAGCTCAAGAAAATGAGGGACATGAAGAACCAAGACCAGAGAGCAGAGAGGCCAACTCTTCTCTGTTGTCCAAGCTGTGACCCACCTTGCTAGAAAGCACCCAGCTAGCACACCTAAGAGCAGATGGAATCCTTGGGAACCTGTTTTGAGGCGGTATAACCTGGGATGAAGCAGGTCCTGGAGGAACTCTAGTGGTTCTGGGCTTGTGAGGAGGACACAGGGTGGAGCTGGTGTTGGTGGCTCAGTGATACCAGAGCGTGATACCAGAGCGAGGTGCCTGGCGCGCAGGCTGTTTGCACAGCCTCACGTGATGCCAGAAGGACTGGATGAACCCATTGTGCCTGCAGGAGTTAAGGAGGGGAACCGCAGCCCCAAGATTAGGCTGGGGAGACAGCCGGGCTGAGACAGCAGTGAGGGAGGTTGCTCGGCCGAAGGCTGAGACACAGGCGGGTGGATACAAAACTGTGCGGGAAGCTGCACAGAGCCAAAGGCAGGAAAAAATCTGCCATCATTTGGGTGCCTCCCTTGAACAAATGAGAGGGTTTTGAAGGGCAGCACAGCTGAGCTGTGTCAGCCCTACGAGCCTGGGGGTGCCACCAGAGTTGCCTTATGGGTGGAGGATGGACAACACTGAGGGAGGGGAGTGGGTAGCTATCTTCTAGTTAGCAGCTAAGGTAGGACCATGGCCCTGGCAGGAACGAGACAGACACGTACACGGGCTGTGCCAATGCCAAGGTCCTGGGCTGCAGTGACACTCACTCGAGGCTCATCTGCACCCCGTGGGACACGAGGGGTGCCCCATGCTGGCACCCAGCTCGGTCGCCCACCATAGGGCTGCAGGCCCGGGCAGGGCAGGAAGATGCTGTGGGGAGCAGGGTGCCGGGGCGCAGCGGGGCAGGCCGGCGGGAGTGGCGGGCCCTTTAAGCGCGGCGGCGGCGGGACAATGGCCATTATCACTTTAGCTTGGAAGTGACCCCCGGCCCGCTCCGCTTTCATCTGGGCCGGGGCCGCGGGGATGGCCCGCTTCCTGGCGGGGGAGGGGGCGGAGGGGGCAGGCGGGGAGGGGCGGCCCGGCCCGGCTCGGCTCGGCCCGGCGCCGCACGCCTTCGTCCGCTCCCGAGGGTCACTGCGGGGCTGGCATCGGGGCGGCGGCGGCGGGTCCGCGCTGCTTCCTGCCGCCGCCCTTAAAGGTGCGGGCGGCCCAGGGCGCGGGCGGGGCGCGACCCGACCCCGCGGAGCCAGGTGAGTGCCGAGCGGGGCTGGTGCCGTCGGGGCTGCGGTTCCCCGCCGTCCCTCTCTAACCCCGGTCCCGCGGGTTGCTCCGTCGCGGCGGGCACCTTCCTCCGGAGGCCGGGAGCGCCGTCCCGTCCTGCCCTCGGTGGCTGCCCGGGCACCGGCGACCTCTCCCCCGCCCCGGGGCTGTTCGTTCCCTTTGTCTGCCGGGCCCGGGCAGTGGCCGCCCTTGCTCTCACCCGGGGTGCAGGGCTGCCCGCGACCCGGAGGGCGGCCGCCCGGAACCGCCTCCGCTTCTTTCGGGAGAGGCGGGGGCAGACGCGGGGTGCGCGGTACCGGTGCACGCGGCTGGAGGCAGCTGTCGGGCGCTGCCTCCACTCGAGTTGTCCTGCCCGAGACATGGCTGAAACGGGGCCTGGCTGCAGGGCTTTGGTGGCAGGTCGGTGGCTTTACTATCTCCTAGGGAACCCCTTTTTTTTTTTTTTTTGGGGCTTCGGTGGAGAGATGTGGGTGATGGCAGATGGGAGCAGGTTTCTCCCACTGCCTGGGCTGCCAGTGCTGTTCACTCATCAGAAATTCCCCGGGGGTTTCTAGTGTTGTGATATTTCTAGACGGCTCCTGGAGGCTACTGCTTCTGTTACGGAGTTGCAGTGATTCAAACACTCTCCTCTCAAATGAGAGCCTTTACAGCTGGGTTGGCCTGAGCCTGGGGCTGGGAAAATAATCCACCTGAACTGAGGTGCATGGATACCCCTGCTATTGCAGTTTTGGATTATCGAAACTGGTAATCCTGGGCAGGTGGAGCAGCAGAGGCTAAGGTCTCTGGGATTCCTGCTGGTGGGAGCGCTTTTGGAGCTGGCTGGGGGAACTTGCACTACTGGATGCCACCAGCCATCAGTTTAGGTGAGGGAACGTGATCTGCAAGGTTTGCTTATCTGTTACAATGCAAAAGCAGCCAGGTTAAGTAAAAACCTCCTTTATCAGTGGTGAAAAGCTCCCTTGGTTACATCTTGGTGCTGAAGTGGTTTAGGGAGTCTGTCGTGTTCAGCTAGCTTCACTGGAGGGGTACAGCGGAAAAATATTCCCTTTGCAGCAGGTCCTCTCAACTGAGAGCTGTTGGGATGGACCCCCAGCTTGACTGACTTCTGTTTCTGGTTTACCGGAACCCTTCTCCCCCTTGCCCAGGAGCTCACCTGTTTCAGCTGCAGGTTTTGCCTTAGGATTGCTTTTGAGGTCCTGTTGCCCTGAGCAGCAGGAACTGGCAGTGACATTTTGGCTGTAGGGTTATTGCTGAAGGAAAGGATTAAAATTTGTGCCTCCACCTCTCCCCTGCAATCTACAAGGGAGTAAGAAATGCCCACCAAGTCATAAAGGCCAGGGCTGTTGCTGATGCTCCCTAGCCTGTGCCAGCTGCACACCCCATCCAGGGGAAAATCTTGTTTTGCCTTTCCTGGCTCTGCTGGGTAGTTGGTGGCTGCCATAGAAGGAGGTGGGCAGCCCTGAAGTGTTTTTGCAGGCCAGGAATGAGGAGGACTTCAGCTCTGCCAGCCCCCAGCTCTCCTAAGGATGCATTTGCTTCAGCTCCTGGAGCCCATGGTGTTCACTGTGGGCTTAGTCAAGATTTTTATAAACTTCTAGGAGAACAACAGTATAGACCTGTCCTGAAATGATGATCCCATACTCACTCAGACCACGATTTTAGGACTTCTTGTTTCTACTGCTTTGCAGCTGTTTGCATTCTCCTGTGTTGCCTCTGATACCTGAGTGTCCCACAGCTGTGGGAACGCTGCAAGAGACAGCCCTGGCCCCTGACATTCAAGAGGCTGGGAAGGTGTGTGGAGCAGGGAAGGGAGTCGATTTGGTGAGTAGCTGTGGCCTGATAAAAGGCAAGAGGCAACAGCAGAAGCACGGAGGATCCTTGTGGTGTGAAGCAGCTGTGATGTAGCCACGTGATTCTGTGGCACACGTTTGGTCATGGCCAGGGACTGTAGATGCTATGGCAATAATAACCTTATCTGCAGCAGGGCTGAGAAACAGGAGAGGTCAGGAGAGACATCTGCTTTACTGCAGAGCTGCTACTTTTCCTGGCTGGGTCTGCTGTTGCCACATATCCCTGCAGAGCTGCAAATGCATAGTGATACTCTGATGTGTTTTTGAAAAGTGGATCTCCAACTGGGATATGAATCAATTAGACTATAAGGTGATGCTCTATATGCTAAGGGTAGCATGTGAATGAGCCTAATGAGAAAATGGACCAGATTTGGTTTCCTGGTTCAATGAAGTGTTGTACTTCCTTGGAGAAAACTACTTCAAGAGGGAGTGATTGGGCTGGCTGATGAGGAAAAGGTGCTGAAGAGGGATGCACTGATGAAGCTGAATCATGGGGTACCAACTGCAGTCATCACAAAAGCTCCTGGAGTGGTGAGGGCAGAGCCATGTAGGCATTAGGACCAAAGATGACAAAGGGAGGGGTGCAGGTTTAACCCTTGGACTGCCTGAGTGGAAATGGTCATTTAGAGAGAGGTAGGAAGGACAGGACTAAGACGGGCTTAGGTGGGGAAGAGGTACGCCCTCCTAACTACCCACCCAGTACTCATGCTCCGGCTGCACTTTTGGATTGCCCCCTGCCTGGTAGCTTGCCTGGAAGTCCTTGTTTTATGGCTTCCCCTGGCTGGTGGTGTGTGTCTGCTGGGCAGCAAGTGACATCTAGCGTCAGCTTTGGTAGTAGTAACCAGGTTTGGGCTGGCCGCGGGTCTTCCTCCCATCCCAGGTTCTGTGACAGCGGTTTTTGGTGCTTGCCATGGGTGCGGCTGCAGTGCCCTGCTCTGAAGGAGGGGACAAACTCGTTGCTCCTTTTTCTCCTGGGTTGAACACCTTGAGCCACGTCCCTCCATGCCCCCGCACAGCGTTGCTCTGTCACAGGTCCCCTCCTGCAAAAATGACAAACGTTTTCTCTTCAGGCTCTTTTCTCTCCGGGTCCTGGTGAAAGGAGTTACCGGTGGGAGGGCTGAGTGTAAAGGCGGGTGTGGCACGGGTAGGATTCCTGTCTACCCATCCTGATAGATGCGATAACCCCGTAGTTTCGCATAGCGAAGCATCTCTCAAGGCTGTGTGTCATGCATGCTGCCCACAGGAGGTCACTGGAGAGCAAGCTGAGCTCATGTCCCTGTCCTAAGTCTGCCCGTGGGGACCCAGCCCTCTTTGTCCCTGGGACCGTGGGTGGCGGGGTGACCAGCGGCCTTTCCTTTGCCTTCTTTCTCGGCTCTGTCCTCTGGGAAGAGCTGGATCCAGAGGCCAGTTCCCTGGCAGTCTGGATCATGCAATGTTGTCATCTCCAGTGACTAATTTCTTTTTGCTGTCTTTCAGGATGATCCAGCGGCACCACCTGGTGCAGTCTGTGCTGCAGGAGCTACAGGAAGCCACTGAATGCTTTGGTCTGGAGGGCCTCACCAGTGCTGCATTGGAAGCAGAGAGAACCTTGTCATCCTTCTCACTGCCCGGATATTGTGGGAGGCAGTTTCAAGAGGAGCTGGAGGTTGACCGGGTAGCCAGAAGCCTCTATCCTGAGGATGCCCCGAGTAACATGCTGCCTCTGGTTTGCAAAGGTGAGGGGAACCGCCTCTTTGAGGCTTGCCAGTGTGCTGCTCTGGGGCAACCCCAGCCTCAGCCTGGAGCTGCAGGTCCGTACGGTGGTGGAGATTGCTGCTGCACAAGCAATACTACTTGAATGGTATGATCGACTCCAAGGTGATGCTGCAGGCTGCCCGCTACTCCCTCTGCACTGAGGAGACCCCAGAAATGACCAGACTCCTATGGCTATTCTGGAGGCTATCTTTGATGCTGACATCAAAGCTACCTGTTTTTCCAGGTACCTTTGCCAACATGTGGCATGTCTATGCTCTTGCTTCAGTACTTCAGTGCAACATCTACTCCATCTACCCCATGAGCAACTTGAAGATCCGGCCCTATTTCAACCGCCTCATCCGTCCCAGAAAGTGTGGCCCACGAACCTCCACGCTCCACATCATGTGGTCAGGGCAGCAGCTCTCCCGTCAAGTCTTCAAAGCCCAGTACTTTGTGGCTGTGGTTGGCCTGGAGGAGCTAGAACCCACAATACCTTTGCCAGAGCCTCCTGTCCAACCCATGAAGACCCTTGAGCTGCTGAATAGTGACCCCCAGCTGACCTACTCCAACCTGCGTGACAGGTACAGCATTACCAAGAGCACCTTCTACCGCTGGAAGCGTCAGTCTCGTGAACACCGGCAGAAAGCGGCTGCCAGATTTGCAGCTAAACACTTCCTCCAGTCCTGCTTTCAGGAGGGCAATATAATCCCCCTCCAGCACTTCCGACAAATGTTTCCAGAAATCTCCCGATCCACATACTATGCCTGGAAGCATGAAATGCAGAGCATGGCCAACGGTGAGGCCTCTGCTCTGGCTGAGGTCCATGCTTTGCAGGAGCTTCACAGGGATGTCCCAAAAAGGCTGATGTGGATGAGCCAGCAAATTCAGGGGGGGAGCTTAAGATCCTCGAGTCCTTCCCTAGACCCTGTACAAGCAGGAATCTTCATGCAAGGAGCCAAATCCTACCTGGAGAAATGCATTTCCATGAACACTTTAGTGCCTTACAGGTGCTTCAAGCGCAGCTTCCCTGGCATCTCCAGGTCCACTTACTACAACTGGCGAAGAAAAGCAATCAAGGAGAATCCTAACTTCAAACCCCCTCAGTCTCCCTTGGATAACCAGAAACCTCTAGCAATAGCTAAGCAGTTAAAGCCAAACAGTGTGCCTGTTAGGAAGAGGCTGAATGGAGACCACCCAGCACCCAGGAGTCTCCTACAGCTCAAAGCCCTCTCTATGCTGGAGAAAGCAGCTGCGAGATGTAGCAAAGAGGCAGGTCCAGCAATGGCGGCTGCCATTCTGCAAGTATCGCCTGCGCTACCCATCTCTGTCCTCCACAGCTTACTGGTTTTGGAAGGGCAGAGGCCAGGCCCACCGGCAGCATCGCCTGCCCTGGACCAGCTGCAGCCAGCCATCAAACCGGGTGGCTTCGCTGGCACCTCTGAGCATGGAGCCAGGCCTCAAGCCCCAGTGCCACATGGAGGTAGCCACCAAGCACCCAGATAAGTCATCTCCAGCCATGCCATACAATGCCACCATTTCAGGCTATGCCATGTCTGAGAGAGCCAACAGCCGGATGTTTGTGATGGATGTGATCGCCACCGCCCAGTTCAAGGCACAGGCCAAGCTGTTCCTGCAGCAGCGATTTGAGTCGAAGACCTTCCCCACCTACAAGGAGTTCAGTGCCCGCTTCCCGCTCACAGCCCGTTCCACCTATTACATGTGGAAGCGTGCCCTGCACGATGGGGCTGACGCTTGTGGATGCCTGAGTGCTGGTTGGCAGCTGGCTGGAGCACAGGTCCTCTGCTGATGTGCCCTTTGGCTCGCTGGTGGGATGCCTGGGCTGGGGCTCTGCTCTGATTTTTGTTATGGTTTTGTTTTGTTCTGTTCTGTTCCTAGTCTCTGGGTTTTTTGTTTGTTTTTTTTTTTTTCTGTGTGGTCCAATCAAGTATGGGAGCATTTGCACAGCACCCGTTCCCAGAGATGGGAGGAGTGGAAGGAGAAGACATTAGTATGTTTGAGCTGCCCCAGAGGAGAGGGGCTGGGAGGTTGTCCTCTTTTTGTGCTCCGAGGGTGAGGAAGGGAGGCAGCACTGTGCTAGTGTCACAGGATGCTGCTGGGCCTCTTGTAATGGAGGATGCGAAGGTCTCTCTACGCTGGGCACTTGCTAGGATGAGTAATGTGGATGTGCAGGGCAAATGTGGATGTGCCCAGTGTCCACTTGACAAGCAGAGCAGTACTGGCTCAGCAGTAGATGAGGAGGGTCTGGGGTAGTGCTGAGCTTTAGGGGAGGAGTATTTTTTTTTTATCTAGGCTTTTCCCAGCTAAGGGGAATTGAAGCTTCATTTGGTGTAGGCACCAAAGTCACCTTGGCTTTCTGGCTCTTAATACCTGCCTCAAGTAATATCTGCCCTAGAGACAGCAGAGGCAGGTGGGGGAGGTGGCTGTTTTGTGTCCCCACTGTAGTCTGTCTGCTGGGATCACTGAGCTAGGAGATGGTGTCCTGTGCAGGCTCTGGAGAAGCCATCCCTGATGTATTTTAGTAATAACCTCTTTGACACAATTCTTTATTCTCTCACAACTGGCAGCTGCCTTACTTCCCTAGGCTCTCTTCCCTGGTGCCTGGGAGAAGGCTGAGAGACCAAACCTTGTGTGCCCATTGTGCCTGCATTCCCTCTACTGTGCTGCAAGCTGAACAGTGGGTGTCTCCTTGCAGCAAGCCTAGGTGCCTGTACCTCATTTGTAAGAAACCAAAGCAATAAAGACTCTTCCATTCCTAGTCCTGTGTGTTTTTTCACTCTTGGTTGTGTGATTGCTGGGCAAGGCTTTATAAAACTGGCTTGTGGGTGGGGAGAGCCTGTGCTTATGTTCACCTAGGCTGCTCTGAAGGTCCCCTTCTGCTTTCTGGGACCTGCTGGGGATCTACTTGTTGTTGCTCTGGAGGCCTGGCAAGGGGCAGTGATCTCCCTGGTGAGAGGCAAGGACTCTCCTCCTAGATCAGGTGTAGGGCTGGAGATGACAGCGGGCACAGTTCTGTGTGTGACAGCAGGGATGCAGTGGCAGTCTCTGAGATGTCAGCAGGTGGTCCTACGCTGAACTGGTGGTGCTGTACTGAGAGGCTGAAACCATCTGTTTGCACCTCTGTCCTGCCAGCACCTTAGGGTGCAGGGCTGTGGGGGTCCCTGCCTACCCAGGCTCTGGTGGAGGTTTCCAAAAAGCCTCATCTCAGTGTAAGAGCTGCCTCCCTGACACAGCCTGTCAGCATGGCTGTGCAGGACTGAGCTGCTGAGAGACAGAGCACTCTACAGAAATGAGGGGAGAGTCTCTCAAGCCCTGCCTTTACAAGATCAGCCCTTGAGTCTGGATCTAAGAGCAGAGCTGACTCTTGTCTTTCTTACACAGGTCTTTTCAGGGGCATTTAGGAGCTTTGGTGGCGTTGCTAGGAGCTGAGATGCAGTAACACCTGTGGGAGGTGTGTGTCTGCTTCCCAATCATGATCACAAATATCTTGTTTTTCCTTCTTTAAAATGTCTGGGACCTCTCAGTAGCTGCTGTGGTTCAGTCTTTCTCCTGATGTAATCTGGCTTCATTTACCCTCCTCGGCAGGGGTGGGGGGGACCTATGCTAGGAAGCCCTGCTGAGCTTTCCTTGGCATCAGCCTGCTGGAGAAGGGGTATGCTCTGGCTTGTCCTGTGGCACTCTTGGGCCTGAGCTACATGGTGGAGCAGCCTTGGAGAAGCAGCTCTGAGCCAGTGGGACATCTCTTAAGACACTATTTAACTTCTTGTCCTTGGTGCCAGTGGGATCTCACCACCATCTGTCTGCCCCAGTCTACTCTGTCTGGTCCCAGAGGAAGAGAACTGGGGCTGCAGGTGCACTGGGAGTGGAGAGAGGCTCACGAGGAGGTGGGAGCTGCTGAGGGATGCTGCAGAGCTCTGGGTGCCCAGGCTCTGTGTGCTGGGAACTAATTGGAGTAACTAGCTGCCAGCAACTTCTTGCCACTCAGCTCCTCCAAGGGAGTAAGCTGGTAATTACTCCAGAATGATTACCCATGTCTCCAAACTGCCTGAGGCTGGAGATTGCTGCTTTTGACAGCATAGGTGGCTGCAGCAGAGGCTGTAAAGGTGGGTGCAATTTAGGGTTCTTCTCTGCTGCTTAATACACCCCATTCATGTCCATGGGAGGTGGTTTGCAGGTGCCTACTGCTGAGTGACAGGACAGCAGAGCCTGCCCAGACATCGTGCTGTGGGCATAAATTAGTATGCCCAAGCAAAGCTTAGGAGCACTTAGCTGGAATATGTTAGCTGAAGCACCACTTTGCCTCTAGATATTGCACAAACAGCTGGCTTCTCAGTGCAAAGTTCAAGTATTGTTGGTCTCAAAATCATCTCAAGGTGGCAAAAGGGTTGGGGTTTGTGAGGCAGCTGCTGTGCTTTGCTGGGAGCAGCAATACAGCAGTAGCAGGACAGAAAAGTCCGTGCTATGATTTAAAACTGTCTCTGAGCTAGCAAGAAGACAAAACCAATTCATAATCAAGAGTATCTATGTGGGGAGGGGAAGAAAGAAGATGCGAAAAAAGGAAAAAAGGGATCTGTGGGTTCAGTCTCCTGAGTAAGTCCCTGCATAGGTCCAGGCTACAACCCAGCTGCAGAGATGAGAGTCCTTTTCCTCCCCATGGGCCTGAGGTATTTGTGGGTAACCATCTGTCTCTGTCAGGTTACAGCAGCCATGGTTAGGTCCCAGTTCTCCTTACAGCCCTCTCTGCCTCCTTTCTGTTAAAACCCATGTCTCATGCACCATGGATGAAAATGTCTCCTGGAGTCCAGCTGTGGCCCACGACTGCCTTGCCATCATCCTTTGTGTGAATATTTTTTCTGAACCAATTTGGCCTGTAGACCTTCATGTCAGATCTGCCTTTTTCATGCTGGTGCAATGGCTCAAGCCTTTCTCTGGTCCCTGCTGGCCAGGAGCTCCCTGCCTGCTGTGGCAATTCCTCCATCATATCTCCCTGCATTTAATCCTGTCTCCACCCCTCCTGCGTTCAAGGTAACCCAGTTTCTTTACTCTCCCTCTGTGTTTCCAAACGTTCCTGGTTTTGTCTCATTAACAAATGACACCAAGCACCCTGCCTTCCTATGCCAACATGCTAGTGAAATATGGAAGATCAATCCTCATATAGATCCAAAGGATTTTGCCCTCTAGCTCAGCACATCTTCCAAAAATATTAATAACCTATTCATACCCACGCTAGCTTTCTTGAACAAGCCCCTAACTGACAACTGTTGGTGTGGCTTTATTCCAGCAGTTTGGCTGAAGTTCAGATGCAACGTTCCCTGCCTTTCCTATTCTAGAAAACAAGTGAACTGATGTACAATGCTAATTTAGCAAGAGTCAATGTCTGGGAAACACTAGATTTTTGGAGAAAGTAATCAGATATGAAAGCTTTCAGGAAGGAAAAGGAAAAACTGCTTTCTATTCTAATAGTGTCAAGAGTTTACTATCTGTGCCTAGACTGATATATTATTTTGAGTATGGCATTTTGGCAGATAATGCACTTGTCTGCATTTAATTTCTTCACTGGCCTCTTCCTTTTCCCTTCTCCCCACCCCTCCTAAATCGCTTCAGCAACCACAGGACTGGGGGTGCAGAAGGATGACAGAATGAGAGCTGCAGAAGGATGGACATTCCCAGCCAAACTCATCTGTTTGAGAATGAAGTTATACCTTCATAGCACTTCTGCAGTTTCCTGAGTCTGGATAGGGGCAGGCAGAGAACAGGAAGGATCCTTTGCCTATGGGGCTGTCCTCAGCTCTCTGTGCCAGGAGAATGCAGCACTCAGCTGCACTGACATTTCTGTGAGACAGTGGGTTTGGTCCTGTCTGACAATTTGATTGAGCAACAAGAATAATTTTAAAATTAAGCCAGCAAACACTAAATGGATTAAAAAACAGTTTAGCACCACATCTCCAGAAGTAAAGAGGGAACTCTGACAGAGCAGGGGAATTTCTGCTGGGAATTCTCTGAATGGAAGGATATTAAGGAAGCTGAGAGCAGCCCTGCAGCCAGAAAACCTCCTGGGCAGAAATAAGGGGCAGGAGAGGGTTGTGTTACCTGTGTCTAGCACTGTAGCAGTTGCAGGACATCATAGCATCTTTAGAAGAAAATAATCTGGAAAAGCCCAGGTGAGCCTGGGAAGTTCATAGAGGAGCAGTGATGGGGAAAATGTGCCCCACCAGGGAGAGACTCTAGCAGCTCAGCCCCTTCAAGGCAGCAGAGATGACAGCATGGGGAAAAGGAGCTGGGCAGACCATGGTGGCATCAGGGCCAAGGGCTGTCAGTGGGAAGGAGGCCCATACATGTGGGACCTAAGCAGCACATTTTAAATGTAAGTGCCACGTGAACCTCTTCCCAAAGGTTCTGGTGGCTGAGAAAAGGAGATTCAAGAGTCCTGGTGACATGAAGTGCAGTGGGGTGTGAGGAGAAGTGAGGCTCTTCCACCAGTCACTCAGGAGCCCATGTTCCAGTCCTGCCCCACTCTCTGCCATGGATGGAAAAGCCTTGTGCCTAGCAAGGTGCCCCTATCCCCTGTTTGTCCCCTTTTCACTGCTTGTCCTCCTGCTCCATCGGGACAGCTCAGCCCTTCCAGTGCATTCCTACATATGGCTGACAGAGGCTGTGGAAGAGGGAGCTGGTACCTACGCCTGCAGGAGAGGAGAGGTAATGAGCCTCCTGCTTTCACAGCAGCTGATGCTTTAGTAATGGCACTTAATTGGCGTCTCTCTGTAAAAATCCTCTCCTACCAGCCCCAGGAGAGATGGCATTGCCACAGGTTGTGCCTTCCTGAGCTCTCCCTGCTGCAGGCTGTTTTGTAGAAGCAAAGGGGAAAGGATAAGCTTGGTGAAGAGATGCACTGCTAAATGCTTTTTTTCATTACTTTTTTTTTTTGGCCAGGAATAGCAAATTTGCCCTGTCTTACATGAGTAGCTATTTCCTTACTGGATTGCTGTAAAGAGAAAGCACTGATTGCTCTGTTAAATGAGGTAAAGGATTTACTCTGCTTTTATTTCCCTGTGTCTCTTTTCTTGCCAAACTCCAGGGGACAGATGGGGGGAGACTTGAGGCATTTTTGCCCCACAAGCACTGGCTGCAATCCCACCCCACCAACAAGCACCGCTTGAAAAGCAGGCAGTGGCTTTGCCTTTGCAAGGAGTGGTATCCTCGTGGGGTAGACAAAGGTGCCAGGATCACAGCAGGACTCTCTATGTCCTGCCCCAGTGGTTTCCACATCACCCACCTTGGGGTTGACCCCCAAGAAGAGGCAGATTGGCTGGGAGGGTGGTAGGTAGACCAGTGCCCCAGTAGATCCCTTCAGCTGTGAATAGGGTCCTGCAGGGGGTCTTGTGTCCTCCACAAACTGCACCAGCTTTTTTTCCTTCTCCTCCATCCTCTCACCACATCCTTGTGGGAAGAAGAGCGAGATCCAGCACTGCCCCATCCCCACATCCCTTGACACTGCTCCCCAGCCCTGGACTGAAGCCAGCAGCCCCTTTTCAGCATGTAGTAGTGCTTGCTGAGAGGTGAGCAGTGTCAGCAGAGCTGGGGGGAGCAGGCAGTGGCTCAGATAGAACAGCTGCTCAGATCTGCTCCTGAGGCCCAGCCACTTTTTTCCTCTGCAGCTTTCTCCCTGGCTGCATCCCAGAGGGATATAGGATTTGAAGGCGACCTCAACCCACCCACATCTGTCCACCTTATGGTTAGATACTTGGGAAGAGAAATGGCTACTGGAAAGTGCTCACCTTCACATTGCAGGGATTATGAAAGGAGCCCAAGCTGGAAGGCAACACATTTTTCACTGCTGGGAAAAGAAACTAGAACCCAGCACACCTTAGGCAGTCTGTTCTGACCTCTTGGCTGAGAAAGGAACATCTCTGGGGCAGGAGAGGGGTGGACAGGGCATTCAGTGGGCCATGCGAAGCAGGGAGTGGAACTGTTGCAACTGGAGGGCATCAGGGACAGCTGGTGACAGCATTTCTTACAGCTCAAAAGCCACCCAGAATGTGAGACCAGAGAGGGATGCCCAGGCACGTGCATAGGGAGAGGAGGCAGGAGATGGGATTTCTGGTGTCTTTCTGTGTCTGTCTCTTGGTGGTAACAGCTTAGGATGAGGGCTGGGGTCGCTGGTGGGTCAACAGAGCTGAGGCAGGGGCATTTGGAGAGCCATGGGCAGGAGGGGGATGGGACAGGGCCTCTGGAGCCAGGGAGTTGCAGTGCTGTGCCTGTGGAGGGGGTGCCAGACAGCACCTTCATTAACAGAACAGGCACCTGCAGCCAGCTTGTGGGGAGCTTGCCTGCAAATAGATGTCCTAATTATGGATAATTTATTACTCATTAATGGAGAAGAGGCACTTGTTCTGATATGACACTGGGAGCCTTCTGAACTTCAAGTGATTATTTTTTAGAAAGCTCTGGGGTGCAGGAAAGACAGCAGGTTGTGGTGTACATCACTACTGGTCCTCCTTCACCCCAAATTTCTGAGTATACCCTGTGGGATCAGAAGCATTATCTAGCTCTACCATGGGGTTGGGGGTTTTGGGTGGGAGAAGGATCCCTCCTCTGGGAGGACAGAAGTGAGGATATGAAAAGTCACCTCTTCCACATCCACCAGCAGGTTTAGTTTGATGTATTTTTTTTAAAGCTAAATCAAGTTTCTGGAGCTTGCGCCTTCCCTGGCTGCTGTGGTTGGTTGCCTTTTTATTTCCTTCCCTTCTGCTCTGGCGGCTGTAGCAGACGCTGAGAGTCTATAATAAGTTATTCAGCAGCAGTCTCCATGCTGGTCCTCAGATTTCAATTTCCACATGTTTTCCTTCAGGCTGTTTCCAACTAATTTCTTCATTTGCATAATGCCCCCCTTAGGGACTATGTAGCACAGCCCCTTCCCCCCTTCCCCTCCTCACACACACCCTTCCCCCCTCGCCTTTGACAAGATCATCAGAGATTCAGGCTATTAGCCGAAAACACTTTAATTCTGTTGGACCTTTTAGCCCGGTCCTTCCCCATGCGCCTCCAATTAAAAAAAGACAAAGAGACGGGATGAGGTGCAGGAGGAGGGGGTGCCAACACGGAGTGCCCCCCCCCCCGCTCAGGGCAGTCCCTGGAGGAAACCAGCTGGCAGAACTACAAATTCACAGCAAATGCTGTTTCTCATTGGCAATTCTGGTACGGCAGCCCCGGCAGTTTTGTCTGGACAAGAATCGTCAGGCAGCTTCTCAACCTTGCCCCCCAGCAGCTGGCAGCACCACATTTGGGGCTGTTCAAGGGGTAGAGGTGGGGAGGGCTTTAGGTGGGACAGCACTGAGCTGGAGGGCTGTGGGTCTGCTTGTCCCTGGCCAACCACGTATGTACCCTCTTCTGAAATTGTGCTTTTTTCCTGCTCCGTTATTTTGAGGGACAGATTCCCAGTAAGGCTGAGCATGTGCAGGAGAGGGGAGTGAAAACCATGCCTCAGCTACTGGGTGAGACTCCCATCGTGTTTTCTCTCCAAGCCACCTCTCACTCCAGTCCTTCCCTGCAAATTCCATCTCTCTCTGTCCACCATCAGAAATAGGACCTGCTTATTCACTCCTGATGTTCGTATTATTCTGCACTCTTTTGAGCACATTTTGTTGTGTGCTTCTATTACTCAGAGCAGCATGAAATTACACGATGCTCCAGTCTCTCTCCCTCTATCTCTCTAGTTCTTGTCCATTCACACACAGCAAAAAGCCTACACCACCACCCTGCTCCCAGCACTGGCTGCTCTCTGTGATCTGCATGGCAGTACAAGTACATCTCCCTTGAGTTGCCCAGACACCAGCTGGATTGTAACTTCCTCTGCGAACTGCAGAAACACCTCCAGGTCTAAGTGAGCTTAACACTCTTGCCAAGCTCACCTCTTTGCTAGCCAGCTTCATGTTTTTATAAAATGGGGGGGGTTCCTGCTATTCTTTTTTTTTTTTTTTTTTTTTTTTTTCCTTAAATTAGCTCTTCCATGTTATAAAATGTAATGGGAACTTTCAGACCAGGTTCTGAACAGGTCTCTGATGTGCTTCTCTCTTTTATGGCTCAAGTACAACAGCAATTGCAGACATTAACATGCTTCTTTAGGATAAAATGTACATTTGAATGGCATCCAGCTGGAGGAGCATGCTGTGCTTCTTGCAGAGTCGGCTTCAGCCTACCCAGAAACCCTGGGAAGGCAGCAATGAGTGCCCAGAGTCTGCCTGCAGCCCCCTGCACATGGGGGAAGGAAGCAGCAGGGGAGCCATCACTAGGGTGAGGGAGGACCAAAGTGGGATTTGGGAGTTTGGGAGGGGTATGAGGCAGGGCCTTTCCACACCACCTTTCAGGGCAGTCATTGACTTCACACCCACCTCTGAAACACTTGATGTGTCACCAACATCATACAAATTTGCAAAAGTAAGAGGTAAAATGGGATGCATGGGATTTCCTTGTCAGCAGAGTCTTTGATGGATGGAGAAACCCCTCTCAGATGCATGGGGAATTGTGTGTGTTGGGCTCACCCCTGTGTCTCAGACTCTCCCAAGTCTGCTCTGGATCAGGTCCCCTCACAAACTCCCATCTGGGGCTCTGCATTTCATGTCAGCCTTTTCTTTCCATCTTTGTGTGAGAGGCCCTGACCTAGTGCCAAGAGTGAAATCCTTCAGCCCCCAACCCCACCCCCTCCCGGGTCACTTCTTGAGTAGAAATTGCCATTGCAAGCTTTTTCAGAGCCCAGTGCATTGGGATCCCAACTGTATGGGGCCTCCAAATTGCAATTATCATAACAGTCATTAATAATGCAGAGAAAACCTTGACATCTCTGCCATCTTGCTCCAAAGATGGGAGTGATGGTGTGTAACCACTAGCCTGCCTCCTCCTTGTTCCTTGCCTGGGACAGGCAGCACCTGGGGTGTCCCCTGGACCAGGGGTCTGTCAGCAGAGGGATGCAGAGAGCATGCCCTTTGGTTAGGTCCATGCTGCATCCTCCTCCTTTGCTGCAGCTGAGGGGACAAGTGACACCCCATGGCACTGAAATTAGAATGTTGTCTCCATCATGGGAATCTGGAGATCCCACCAGGACCTCAGATTTCCAGAAGAAAGACTGGTCATTCTCCAGCACCATACCCCTTCTCCTCCCTGTGTGTCCCCTTCATGGGCCAAGCTAGGACACCAGTGTTGGATTTCCTGGCTGTGGGGTGGCAGGGGAAGCCATGGCCCCAAAGCAGGGGTGGTGGCAACAGCCAGCAGCAGCACGCAGTATCTCTCCTGCATGTCTTCTACCAAACAAATGTGTTCCTCCTGGTCCTGGCAGTCAGGCTGGTTCACAACTCCCTGCTGCTGGATGGTGGCACCCCACAGCCTCAGGGATAAAGGGAGTCTACTGATTGTCTGAAAGGGGAAAGAGCCTGCCCAGAGCATCCACACTGAGGTCCCACAGTGCCAGCAGCCTTGCAGGCACTAGTACCCTCTGCTCTACAGGAGATCTGGATAGTAGAAGGGCTGGCAGCCAGGGATGGTGCTGGCTTGGGGGTGGCATCTATACGTGACCACCTT